>NC_066579.1:444464676-445793009 GCF_024323335.1 Lathyrus oleraceus | reverse complement strand
GCAAACTCTGAAGTTATCAGCGCCATCTGAACATTCAAGAAATAACATCAGAAGCAAGTTTCTCCAGATACACGAAGACTCTAATCAGAATTGTTAATCATGATGAAGTAACGTTTAAGCCAAGTTAAAGTTCTGCAAATGGATTTCCTCAATTAGAAAGAGACGTTAATCTCCACTTCCAAGAGAGAAGATACTAATTGTGGTAAGTAGTCACTTCTAAGTGAAAAAGTCTACTGCAGAAGCTATTAATGGAATGGCGTAACTACATCTCAATATCCAACAGATTCAACGCCACTTCAACTCTACTTCAACTCCTATAAATAAGAGAAGAAATCTCATTCAGTACACGAAGAAATCACTAGCCAAAACTATACTGAAATCATATCACGCTCAAGAAAAACATCTTTGATCTTCAAAGATTTTCACTAAGCTTTTGCTTATCAAGTGAAAAATTTGTTCTTAAGTTTGTAATATTTGCTTTCTTAGAAGCACTCTAGATTACACATCTTGTATCTATTTTTATTTGATTTCCTCAAGTGACTCTTTGTAGTCTGTAGACTTGAGAGGACTAAGAGATTTTCTTTTCTCTTAGGGGTTGTTTGTAATCTTTCAAGATTAGTGGATTAAGTCCTTGTTGAAGGCGAAATCACCTTGGCCGGGTGGACTGGAGTAGCTTTGTGTTATAAGCGAACCAGTATAAAATCATTGTGTGATTTCATTTTGCAAAAGCGCTTATTTTTTCAAACAATTCAAACCCCCCTTTCTTGTTTTTCTCACCTTCAGAAGGTGTTGTCAGCAAAAATGTTATATTTTATGAGTAGTCGTTGTTGAAACAATCCGATGTGACAGTTGTTCTAGGTACGGAGGTAGAAAATTCCAATTAGGACAAGATTTAGGTGGACATTGAGGAGCCACTAACGAGTCCAAGGTAGATTGTAGCTCAACAGAAGGATGAACCATGCTCAGATTCAGGTGGAGTGCAAGATTCAGATGAAGTACAAGACTATACACTTATACGTGATAGAGAGCCTAGTCAGATTACACCTCCAATCAGATATGGGTTTGAAGACTTATCAGCATATGCTCTTTTTATTATTTCAGGAGACCCTTCTACTTTTCGAGAGGATATGGTTATCCGATAAAAAGATAAGTGGATGAATGTTATGGTGAAGGACATGAAGTCCTTGAAAAAAATGTGACATGAGATCTTGTTCAGCTATCACGAAGAAAGAGAGTTATTGGTTACATGTGGGTGTACAAGAAAAAGCAGCAGTAACATAAAAAGAAGGGGAAAAGTTCAAGGCTTGCCTAGTTGCAAAGGAGTGTTCACAACAAAAGGGGATTGATTATGATGATATTTTCAGTCTGTTCATTAAACAAACTTCTGTCATAGCAATATTAGACCTGGTAGCCAGTAGGAATATGCATTTAGAGCAGATGTATGTGAAAATAACTTTCCTCCATGGTAATAAAGAGGAGAAAATTTACATGGAGCAACTAGAGAGATTCAATGATACTGGACATGACAGTCTTGTTTGCAAATTAAATAAGTCTTTGTATGGCTTGAAACAATCTCCAAGGAAGTGGTACAAGCGCTTTAATTCATACATGTTCCATAGTGGCTATAGAAGGTGTGATTATGATTGTTGTGTTTATGTGAGGAACCTTGATGATGAATCTTTTATTTTTCTGTTACTTTATGTTGATGATATGAAGTTGTGATTATGATTGTTGTGTTTATGTGACCAAGTTGGGTAAGAATTTTGATATGAAGGATCTGAGTGTTTCAAAAAAGATTCTTGGGATTGAAATTCACAGGGACGGAGGAGCTAATAAATTATGGTTATCTCAAAAAAATTATGTTGAAGGTGTTTTGAGCAGATTTGACATGAGTAAAGTAAAGTCTGTGAGTACTCAATTGGCGAATCATTTTAAGCTCTCTTTGGAACAATGTCCAAAGACAAACTCAAAGATTGAAGTTATTATTCTAATGCAGTTGGTTGTTTGATGTATTGTATGGTTTGCACTAGACCATATTTAACACAAGCACTTAATCAAATGTGTAAGTTCATGTCCAAGCCAGGGAAGTATCATTGGAAAGCAGTCAAATGGATCCCAAGGTACTTCAAGGGAACAACAAATTGTGTTATCATGTTCAACATGAAGCAGGGTGTTCCATCAGTTGTGGGATATGTGGATTCTGACTTTGCAAGTGATCTCGATGATAAGAGACATACAAAAATGTATGCATTTACTCTTGTCAGGGGACTTATATGCTAGAAATCATCAGTTCAATCCATATTAGATATGTTTACAACTGAAGTAGAATACATGACAGTAGTTGAAGCTGCCAAGGAAGCATTGTGAGTTATAGGCTTAGTGAAAGAGTTGGATGTAGAGCAAGATGGAGTTCAGTTAAATTATGATAGCCAGAGTGTTATCTATTTGACGAACAACCAGATGTATCATGCTAGGACCAAACATATTGATGTGAGGTTCCATAAGATCATGGAATTGTTGACGTTCACACGTATATTACTTTAAAAGGTTCGCACTTCAGAGAATGTAACTAATATGTTGACCAAGGCAGTCACCAGTGACAAGTTCAAACACTCTTTGAAGTTGTTACATGTTTCTCAGTGTTAAACCCCCAATTTCCAAGATGAATTGTTATGCAGAAAGTCTTCACATGGATTTGATATTCGCCAAGGTGGAGATTGTTGAATATGTCTCATATTAGTAAGATAATTATGGGTTGTTGAGATAATTATAGGTTGTTGAGAGGATAAATCATATTGTTGAAATAATTATGAGTAGAGATAATGATTTGTTGAAGAAAACTAGAGATTAAAGTTTTATATAATTTAAAACCTAATATTATATATATGACTTATAATAATCTAATAAAAGAAACTATAGTCACTCTATAATAGTAGACATAGACACTTTGGCCGAACTACATAAATATTTTTTTTTTTGGATTTTTCTCTATTCTGATTTATATTTACATTTCCGTTCTAACGAGTTGAAATAGGGTAGCGTTAACTAATTTGAGTTAGGTGATTTCAATATTTAATAGCAACATTTTCATGTATATTTCATAGTGTAATGTAATAAAGAAATACAATAAATAATCATATAATAGTAAGAAAAAGAAAACAATGAATACTTCCATTACCATTATAAATAAATATATAAAAAAACAAAATTTTAATTACTATTATAATCAAACTTTATTAATAAATCTATTTTAATAAATTTTAGATGTGATTTACATTAAATCTACAAAAGTTATTGTTTGTAACTAATTCTTTTAATCAATATAAAACTAATTATTTACTTATAATAAAATCCGAATGATTACTCTATTAATATTTTTAAATAATTTAGATTAAAATACCGCAAAGAAATATTATCCTCTTCCTATTTTATTATATTATACTTTAAAAATAAATTTTATAATAAATTATAAATTGTTTGATAATATTAATAAAATAATTAGTGATATTCTTTTTTATTATATTTTAAGTATTTATTATTTATTTTTTAATTATTTTAATTTATATTATTTATTTATTAATAAAGCTTAATTTTATAATTTTTTAAAGAATTTTTTATTCAATAATAATTATATATTTTAATATATATGAAGATGACAAAATAATTTATAATAAAAAACTAATCCTAATCAAAGTTTTGGACACCTACCTAATCAGACTCATATAAGTGGATGCATAACAACTAGTCTTGTTGTATACGTTTAAGATTTGAGATATTTTAAAAGTTAAAAGTCTCAAGAATCTATGGAACTTTAAAGCCTTTAATTAAATTTAATTAAATAGACAAGAAAAGTTAAATTCGGCAGTGTGTTTAGGAGACTTGCAAGCTTGCAAATTGCAGCTCATACCCCATCAGTTATTGATACATTGACCATTTCACAACAATCTTAAATAACACATTTTTCAAACATTCCATCCATGGCTTAATTTTGAGTATCACACATTTCAAAAGCAAAAGTGTCTATGCATTTTGTTGTTTGCTTTTTGTATTTTTTAATATTACTTCTTAAGTTACTATTAGAAATATTTTTTTTTCTTTAATCAATTGACGTCTCTTGTTAATATATAACACAAATATATTAATTTTGTCCCCTTAAATCAATTTAGTTAGTAATTATGTACAAAACCGTCTTAAACAATTTAGATGTTTTGTTCTATTTTTAGAATTAAACTCTTGTTACAGAGAAGCTCAAAAGCTTAACGTGTAATAGATCTCTTCATTTTTAGTACATAACAAATTTTTTGACTTATTACAAAAGATAAATTGTCACTAAATATCTAAAATTTGTAAGCAAATGCTTTAAAAATTGCTTCTTTATTATTCCTTTTTATATGATTGACTAACCCATGTGTTTTCAATTTTGTCTATAATCTTTCTTACTTTTACTTTTGTAGATGTATAGATTTAAAATTTGAATGAGTTTCATTATAATTTTGACAATTTTTTTATTTTTTTATCAACATTGTAGATCTGCTTAAGAACATATCGTAGATTAGGGTTTTAATTCATCAAGGTTGTCAAGGTCTCTCTAACCTTTGCTTACCTTTCGACAACTTAACTACATTCATAGGTACAGTATCGTACCTCAAAAATACGATCCTTTGCGAAGTATTTTGTACGTTTGCGGAAAAATGTGTTCGAAATTATATTTGGGTTCGGGAGTCGATTACGCAAGAGAAAAATATTATCACCTCTTACATCCGTTGTACTCAACGAGAACCTTTTAATTAAACCTGCGATCAAAATGCTAGTTTATGTCATTTTTTTCTTCGTGTGGTAAAGGTTTAAAGAGAAAAAGAAAGGGGTCGCAAAAAAGATTTTTTATTAATGTGTTTGACGAGATTGCGGTCTCACTCCTACGTATCCTCTGGTACAATGAGGAACTCAAAGCTTCATAGTTCGGGATATAAAATCTTTATTTGTTGGCCGAGTTTAGCTAAAAGTATTTTGACTCAATCGACGGAAAAATATTACTTGCTACCCAAAACAAGTGGAAGAGCGGACATTTGCATCACATTGAATGGATTTCTACATATCAACATTCACGGGAAAATGTCACTTATCTCAACTCACACAGGTGTTGACGAAACGTTGTTTTGCATCGTCTCGAGACGAAATATATTTCATTTGTGAAAAGGGTTTGAAGATTGTGCGACGGCGAGAAAAGACAAGTTTGATTGGTTGGATCATTTTTAGGTGGAAGATGAGTGTTTGAACATAGAGCTCTACAATATTGTTCAAGTATTCGGGGAAGGGGAAAGTCTATACCATCCTTCCTTTTTCTTCTCAATGATTATAAAAATTGTGTGGTGAATTGAGTTGAGGTTCATTGCACGGAAGCCGATTATTCACACAAGGAGCTCTACAATGTTGCCTAAATAATCAGGAAGGGAAAATTCTACACCATCCTTCCTTTTTCTCTTATAGGAGAACTAAACTCAATTCAAGTAATTATTGTGTTTTAGTATGAAGGATAAATGTTTGGACATAGAGCTCTACAATATTGTCCAACCATTCGGAGAAGGAGAAGTCTACACCATCATTCCTTTTTCATCCATCTTGTTTGTAAAGAATGGGATAATATGTAGATAAAATTGATTAAGAAAACACACTCGATGTTGATCGAGGTTTGATGCTCGTGGAAAAAATGATTGAAGTGGATTGAAAATAGTTTTGAATCGATAGTGCAAAGTGATGAAATCTTTTGAAACTAACTTGATGTTGATCAAATGTTTGAATCTTATCTTGAAAGATTGATTTTTTATGCATATTTATGTCTTGTTTAATAATCAAAGGCCTTCCTTCATACAAGATTACATAAGTCATGCAAAGACTTACAATCAAATATGGCATGTGATCATTCAATTAACAAGTATCACAGAAGGCATACAAGCATCCACACTCAAACACAAATCAAACCATCAAGGATCCAATGAGTCACACAAACAAACAAACAAGGATCAATTAAACATCCAATGATCAAGGCCAATTCTAAGACTAATATGAGCTCTTTTTTTAAACTTTCTAGAAAATCAAGAGAAAAACCTAAACCATATATCTAAATAAATATAGAATTTCATTTTTTAGGAAAATGGAAATAGATAAAATAAAAAAAATGAATATTCTATATTTTATTACTTAAAAAAATGAGTTATATCAAAAGATTTTTTAAAAAAGTATTGTTAAAAAAGAAATAAAATTAAAAAGAAAAGACTACTCATCCTTTTGTTAATACTTGAAAAACACTTATTTGTATTAATTAAAAAAAAAAAAAGCAAAGGACTAGGGGGAGGTTCGCTAAGAGACAGGGGTGTGAGGCCTAACATGAAACCAAAGGAGAGAAAGCCCACCAGAAGCAGGGTCCTGGGTCATAGAACCCGATTTGGGTATTGAAAACTGACCCAACTCAGAACACACAAAAATGAAGAATCGGTACAAACCCTAAATCATTTCTTCATCCCCTTCCTCTCACCGAACTCTCTTTCTCTCTCACCCTGTTGAAATCGTTCGAAACCACCTCTGTTTTTACTATAGCCATACTATCAAACTGATTTCCATGAACAACATAAAAACGAGTTTAAAAAAATCATCAACACCAACTCTCAACTTTCGGAATGTTCATAAACACAAACCCTAAAAATCAAATGAAATCTAACAAACTCCAACGATAATCAACAAGTTGCAAGAACACGACAATCCAAACATCAAGGGCATATGAGCAACATGCACCAAACAAAGGCATACACAACATAAACCCTTAACCCCAATAATTCCCCAAACCCTTGATTCTCTTTCATTTTTCGATATTATAACAAGTACAACAATGGCAGAAAAAAATGGACTCAAATGAAGAAGACGAAGCAAAAAACAACTACCGAGTAACGTGTGAAAATATTCTATAAGTAGGTTTCCTCGATTTCTTTTTCTGCAATGGGTTTTACCTCCCTCTTCTCGATTTGTGTCGTTGTTTTGTTGTTATAGTGAGGGGTCAAGCTTGGGTTTATACAGAGCTTCAATTTAAAGCTCTGGTTACCTTTGATTATAGATTTGTGTTAAGTTGTAGGAGGTATATGGCGATTGGGTTATCATATTTTACTATAAAATCTTGGGTTAGAATATATTTTTTTGTTTTTTAATCTAAAAAGAAATAAATTTTACCTTGGTTTTTAGTAATAACCAAGGTAAAATATTTTATTGGAATATATTTTATTGAGGTAGAATATAAGTGTGTTTTTTCACCATCCTTAAACAAATTTTTTTCGTTCATTTAATGACTATTAACTTCAAGACACTGCTACTAGTGATCCTCGTGAAACCTAAGAGTCTCATTATAAAAGTATTATGAATATTAGTGAGTCCACAAGAAACTCAAATATTATGAAACACTATATGTTTAATTAAAGCACTGTATCAATGTGGTAAATTGTAAGATCAGAAAAAATTTAGGTTTTTAACATGTGATTGGTGGTGATAGATTGCACATGCAGAAAATTATTTGGGGTTCAAGGTTTATGTTCTTATATAATCATATAACTGAATATTTATTTTATTTATCTAACTTTTTTTTTCTTTTATATTAGAAACAAATGAATGCAAAATACATAGATAATAATAATACACTACATAGATAATATATTGCATCCAACAGTTGCACTTCACCAACATTTGTTCTTCACCGATGACGATGAAGAACAATATTTTTACTTTAATATTATGTGTAAACAATGTAATATTCTATGTAAACAATGTAGTTTGTAAACAAATTAATTTATAAATATTCAGTGTAAATAATGTAATGAGTATTTAATCTCTCTCTCTCTATATATATATATATATATATATATATATATATATATATATATATATATATATATATATATATATATATATATATATATATATACACCACGTGAATTTGAACCCACAAGCATTCCATTAATTCATAATCGTTCGGTTCAGTTGAAGCATTCAAGTCAAAGTTGAGAAAACTATGTCCAAGGTTGTCACTTTTCTTCCAAATAAAATCCAAGTGAAGAGTCTTAATCCTGTCCCGAATCGGTTCCAAGGCTCTGAGAGTAACATCTACATCAAGGTTGACACAAGAAGCAACCTTGACATCAATCAATCTTACGAAGCAAGCAAGTCACGGTTTTCAACTCTTTTTTCAGTAACAAGCTTGCATCCTTGAATCTCATACCTTGCTAACTGGGAACACCCTCGATCAATCTTAATCAACCCCATGTCGTCAAGGTCACCACAACAGCTAACAGGCAAGGATTGAAGCTCGTGGAAAAGTGCAATTTCGTCAAGCGTTGACCCAATGGCGAAACAAATCCCTTGAAACTGACCCAAATTCACTATCTTTAGATTAGGGCACTTGGAACTAGAGGTGTCAATTTAAGGGGCCAGGGCCTAATTTTTAAGGCCCCAAAAATATAAGGGGCCCAAAATTTTAAAAATAAATGAGCCCTAAAATATATGGGGCCCCTAAAATAAAGGCCCATAAAATTCAATTGAGGGCTTAAGGCCCCATCATATTTTAAAATTGATTTTTTTAAGAAAAATTTGTTTTGTTTTTAAAGAAAAAATTATTATTTTTTTATTTTCATGAAAAAAAAATTCAAAAAAAATCGACTTTTTTAATTTCATAAAAAGTCGATTTTGTTTCAAATAAAACTAAATTTTTTATTTAAAAAAAAAAATCGATTTCAGTTTTCCGGAAAAAATCGATATTTTTTTTTATTTTCGGGAAAAATCGTTTTTTTTTTCTTCGAAAAAAGCCATTTTTAAAAAAAACACATTTTTTTTATTATTTTTGAAAATATGGACTTCTTTTATTTATAAAAAAATGACATTTCCTGTTTCGAAAAAAATTCGATTTTTTTTTGGAATTTTTTTTTTATTTTTGAAAAAAATCAACTTGTTTATTTCAAAAAAAAATATTTTTTTAAAAAAACATATCGCCTTTATCATATTAAAAAGAAATCATTTTTTTTTGAAAAAATCAACTTTTTCCTATTTTTGAAAAAAATAATTTTTTTTTTCAGAAATATCACTTTTTCAGAAAAAATAAAAAATTTAAATATTTTAAAAAAAATCGACATGTTGTTTTTTTTTTGAAAAAAAATTAATGTTTTTGTTGAAAAAATCAACTTTTTTTTTATTTTTGAAAATAATTTTTACTTTTTTTTAAGAAAAAAATTAATTTTATAATTTTTTTTATTATTTTTAAAATATATATTTTAAAAAATAAATTATATTTTGAGCCCCTCACTTAGGCCCCTTAAAAACCAAAAATAAGATGGGGCTTAAAAATAAGGGGCCAAAAAATTATTGATTTAGTAGGGAGCCTAAAAAAATTGGGCCAAATAGGGGGCCTAATTGTTGGGGCTTTATCATTTAGGGTTTTTTTGACACTTCTACTTGGAACTTAACATATCAAAAGTAAAACTACTATGACTGGCATTTTTACAAACATCTAAAACTAGTTCTTCCAAAAGGGGAATCCCGGAGAACAACGCTAGAAGCGTGGCGCGACTTACACTAGCATCCTTTCCACACCCTTCCTCTCTATGATTTGAAAGCAACGACGTATCCGCCATGTGAAGAAGCGAGAGCTTGGGAAAATTGGAAGCGATGAACAACATCGTTTCATCGCCTATAAATCTTATGTATCTCGGATCAAAAGTCTAAGCCATGAGAAGGGGCTCCAGGTTAAGTGATGGATTCGATTTGGTTAGACTTGAATCCTTATGTGAACGATGTTATTAGGAGATTCAAACGGCGGAAAACGACAACGTTTGCTGCTAGAACCGATGGGAAATCCTCCGACCAGTGGTAGAAAGAAGATAATCCAGCAAGGTTAGCGATCAACACCGCAAGAACAAGGCAGCAAAGTTGGACCCTAGCTATAAACCTAGCGGACGCTGGTGCCATCGGACAAGAGGAGATGAAGCGTTTGAGGGTCACGCATGTAGACAGTGAGTGAAGTCACACGCGGGAAAGCATTGCAAAGACGTTGAGCTAGAAGCGGAGAATCAACAATGAGTTGTAGAGATGAATTGGGGATAGTTTGGTAACTATGCATACTGATTTACACATGTGAAAATTATCTAAAATAAAAAAGTCATATATGTCAATGACACATCAACTTTTAAGATAACCGGGTTTAATGAGAGGGAAAAAGAAAAAAATCTTGAAAGGTTAAGGAGAAATTTTTGAAAATCATCCAAAGCATGGAGAAAAGAGATATCAACCATACTTTTTATAAAACATATATCAAATTTGAAACTGTAATTATATTTTACCAATATATATTTATTTGTATTATATCATCTTCTATAATATGCAACAAATATTAATATGATGTAAATATTAAATAATTCTTCTAAAACAATAAATATATACTAAAAATAATATTACTAAATATCAAACAAACTTAATATAAATTTTAATTTTTTAATATTATTAATTTACTCAAAAGAGATTTAAACTTAGAAATAAATATAGTAAAAAAATTATGGTAGCATTGAATTTCCTTAATTTTGATATAACTTCATCTATGTATTTACTAACATTTTTATTTTTATAAATAATTATTTACTGTCTTATTTATCTAAGTTTTACATATAATAAATAATTAAGAAATATATTGGTGAAACAATAACAACAAATTCTATATTAAACGTATTAAGCTAAATTATAACTTTGGTTTGCCAATTTTATCTATTTTAAATTCAAACAGTTTTAGTTCTTTTTTCACATTTTTTTTATTATAGAAAATCGATGAAATTTTTTGATTTTTAATTTATATTTTTATCTATAAAGTTACACAATAGATTTATATGATTATTTGACATGTTTCACAATAAACTTGTAAGTATAAAAAACCAATTTCGTGAATCAGACAAAATAAAAAACCGAAACTATAATTAAACCATTAAATTATAAAATATGATAGTTAAAAAAGAACTGAAAAATTAGCTTCCACTATCATTATTCTCTTTATTTATTTTAATTGTTAAGTCTCTAAAAATTCAAATAATTATATTTTATAATTAAAGAGAATAATGAGTTTGCAAATAGGAAGCCAGGATCTGAACCGAGTTTCCTTGTAATTTAGCAACCACTCTAAGCATGGATGGTTGATTTCTTGCAATCTATGAGGTGTGGTTAAGTCTATGATTTTCTATGCAACGTTTGTTGACCTAGTATATGTTCTACGCACGGTCGCGCTCTAAGCAGATTCGGGAGACATATCTAGACAAGGGGCCCAAAACAAAAGGGGGGCGCTCAAACTAGTGCAAGGGTGATTCGGGAAGGACAAAGAACCAATTGTGTGCCACTTGCCCCGCCCCCCATGATCTCTTTAAATTATACCACTACACATTCTCTCAAGCACATGGCTTGTAAAGGCCGAAGTGTTTTTACCCCTGACTTATCTTCGGACCTTTGTGAAGAGCCTTGTTGAGGCTTTGCTCCTACTTTTAGGTCTTGAATGATCTTTTTGGATGATACTTAGTTGAGTCTCTCAGACGAGACTTAGTTGAGTACCTCATGCGTCTTTACAGATGTCAGTCTATGTGGCACATGTCAATTGAAAAGTATTGAAGCGTCTGTAGGAAGGAAAGCGTGCAAGCATTTAATGCCAACGATGGTAATTTAACCTTGGGATGTCCAATTGTCCCTTTTTGCCGTGGCACATGTTGAAACGTGTGAAATCTTTCACATCCAATTTTAAACCTATAGACCTTTAATAACCCATAGTTTCCTCCCATATTTAAAAAGATGAGAACCAACTTTTTTCCTTTTTTTTCATGAACTTCCTTGTTTAGAGTTTGTAAATTGTTCCTTCTACCTTGGGTAAAGTAACTTCTACCTCTCCATGATCTCAAGTTCAAATTCTACGCATGTACTCCAATTTCTTCCTTTCTTTTTATAGTGATTATTAGGGATAGATGGGGATAGAAACCTGGTTGAACCCTCTACTCGTGATGAGCATATATCCCTATGGAACTATTGTTATTGGAATGCTAGGTGTCCCAATGAGAGTGTTGATTGTAAATTAGTATAACTAGAAATGTTTGGAAACTGTGAGAGTTCTATTAATTTTGAGAGCAATAATAGTGGTGAAAGTGATAATGACTCCTCTTTTCCTTCTATTTTCTTAGGAAACATAACGATTATGGCTATTCCTGACCCTGAGCCCAAAGATGAGGGAAGTTTGGTCTGTTTACACCACCGACAACCATATAGATTCCTTTGGCAACAACTTATTTTTCTCCTTCTGGCGATGAAAAATATGTTGTTCTAGAGGCGTGGTCTATGGAAGAGAGGGCCAATATGGCCGCTTCTGATGCCTCTTCTACTTCTTCCTTTTAATTTTATCTGTCTACCATCTGCGAGATTGAAATTCATCTTATCTTTCTTCCTTTGGCGTGGTGGTTCTCACGATGCTCAACATGGCTCATTGCCAAATCATGCCTAATGGATGGAGCTTGATCAAGGCATTTAAGATCATATGCTGGCGGTTAGGGGTTTTCCCAACCACATAAATGTTTTTCTCTTTTTTATTTACTAAGGCATTTGTGCCTTGAGGTTGGGTAACCCTGACTGGTCTCCCTGAGAGACCTTTAATTAAACCTCACTTAAACCTCTTTAAAGGTTAGAGGGAGAAATTTGTGCGAATTAGGGGGAAAAGATGGCTCATTCATAGTTATCACCGGGGAAGATGACATCTCTAGATTTTCCCTCACCTGGACTAATAACCCTGTGATGATCAATGGGTACGACTACACTTGCCTCATTGATTATGAGGCTAAGGTGGTGTGGAAATTGTATGGTTTTAAGGTCATGGAGTCTCGTACCGTGATCATCTTGAATAAGGGGAATAAGGAACCCTTAGAAAAATATATAAGTAAGTTTTAATGATGTTGCACTTTATTATCATTGATATAACTTATGTTAATCACTTCTCTTCGCCTTTGTTGTAGAGAAGATTTCTAACATTTCACAAGAGGAGATGAGGGAGCACCTCACCATGCAAAAAGCTCAGTTTGTGGGCCCAACAAATTTTTTGGGTCACCTATAAGGTATGATCTAGAGGAAGGTCAAGAGCCAACTTTAGGGTGAGGCCTCGACTGGGCCTCTAAATCCAAAGGCCCTAAAGCGGGAGGCAAAATCTTATCATAATGCTAAGGAGACTCAAGTAACCATTGCGGGCAAGCCCACATCTCCTCCTAAGAGAGCCCCACCAATTGAAAACTTTATGTGGAGTGATGACACCTTTGATAATATCAAGCTCACTGACACCCACCTTCCTTTACTCGAAGATTTCCAAGTAGACTACAAGTTTGTCTCCAACCATCCTTCCTCTAAGTGGTATAACCTCAAGGAGGTCCATCTACTAAGGGTCCTCCTCATTGAGTGAATTGACAGGGAGAAGTGTGCCAAGTTAGATAAGGAGTAGAAGGCAAAACTCTCAGAATACAAAGAAGATTCATCCAAAGGGCGAACTCTAATTGAGACTCTACAAGTAGAGAACACGACCCTGTAGGTAAAACTTTAGAGGCGGATTCCAAGTCCAAGGAGTTTGTTAACAAAGAGATGGAATTGCGGGAATTCCTGGCAAGGACCCTCAATACTCAAAAAAAGCTGGAGGACAGGGTATATGTGCTAAAGGACGATTTTAAAGAAATCTCAGATATCTACTTTAAGAGTTCTAAGGAGTAGATAAGCTTTCTTTATCTTAGGACGGACTTTAGCCTTATGGACATGTTCAAGATTGTTTGTGATGTCCAATTGGTAGATATCTCAGACATCTCTCAACCATCAAGCCCCATTGCCTTGTCTGCCCTAAATATTAAAGTTGAGCATGAGGGTGATAAGGTGGTGGATGATGTCAGCCTGGTGGTGGCCTCTACCGAGGACGCTTCTGAAGAGGGTCAATGATTTGTAGACTCATTCTCTTTCTCCCCTTTATTTGTTACCTCCCCTGGTAATTAACCTAGAGGGTTTTTTTGTGCGTAATGTTAAACATTGCTTTGAAGGGATTCCTTATATTATTTTTGCTATGATCCATGACTAAAATCTACTATTTGGGACCACTTATTTCATCATAGGGCGTCGTGGGTTTCACATGTGGACCAACACTTGTCTTGTCTTTTAAGGGGGGGATTGCTACATGGGGAGCCATTTTTAATATCCCTAAGAGACGACAATGATTCATGCATGTTTAATTGCCCTAAGAGGAGTCAAGGACTACCACATAGGGACCCGAAATTTTTAATAGCCTTAAAAGGAGGGAAGAACTCCCACATAGGGATCTAGCATGTTTAATATCCTTAAGAGGCAGAAAGGACTCCCACATAGATATCCAACATGTTTAATAACCTTAAGAGCCGACAAGGACTCCCACATAGGGATCCAATATGTTTAATAGCCTTAAAAGGTGGAAAGAACTCCTACATAAGGATCCAACATATTTAATAGTCTTAAGAGGCGACAAAGGCTCTCGCATAGGAATCCATCATGTTTAATTTCCTTAAGAGGCGGTCTTGACCGTGTTCCTTTTCTATTTGAAATCTGCAAGTAAACTGGAAATAATTTAATAGTTGTATAATTAAAGGAAAAGCCTCATTAAAAACCGTGCATTAGTTTAACAATGTCAAAAAAGAGTGCCCCTACTAAAACATTATTATCCTTACAAACATGGTCAATATTATAACTCTCCTAAAACAAATAAATATTAAACAAACTAAAATAAATGAGACCCTTCACCCCAATGATCATCTCTCCTTTCCTACAGAATTGGAAATCTATTCATCAGAATTAGTGACGATTTCCTAAACAGAAACTTTCTCTAGTGGTTTTATCTCTATCTTCGTACTCACAGTGCTTACGTATACTGTTCTCACCCTTTTTTAATTTAATCTTTACACATGGCATTTTCTGGCAATCTTTTGATTTCCTTGGATAACACCTACCTTCCCATCTTGGAGCGGGTACTTCACGCATATATATATATATATATATATATATATATATATATATATATATATATATATATATATATATATATATATATATATATATATATATATATATATATATATATATATATATATATATATATATATATATATATATATAAGATGGATAGGGAGGCTTATGACCGGTTAAAGCACACCACCTTATGATTATATTATACGATGAGGGTGCATCAATGGCCAAATATCTTACCTTGAGCTTCTTGGTGTTTTCACCCATTCCAAAGGTAATCTTTAGCGCTATGTAGCCCTTCACTTTTACTGATTTACCTAAGAAACCCACCAACGATCCCTAGAAGGATTTTAGATTCTCTACATTCAGACGAAGCCTCTCAAATGCATACCAATAAAGGATGTCTGTGGAGCTTCCTTGGTCGATAAAAATATTTTGATCTCCTAATCCTTGCATCGTACAAAGATAACCATGAGATCATCGTTGTGAGGGTGATTTATAATTGTATCCTTCAAAGCTTTTAATTTTCATGCCATAGAGTTGGTGGGTGAGCCATCTATAGTCATGACCTGGCGAGCTTGCTCCCTACGGGCAGGACTTGAAATCTCGCACTCAGTAAATCCCCCTGTGATGGTGTTGAGGGTATGGCGAACAGATCAGCCCTTGCCTCCTTTATTTGACGCCTTATCCTTCTTAGATCTAGGTTATTTGATGAATCTCATCCCGCGATTAGACTCTCCCAATCCTCTGGGGGATGACTTTGATATATTTCTTCAGATAACCTTCTTAGACGTGGCGCTATATCTCTTTTTTGAGTTAGTAACAATCCTCTATTTGATGTCCATTGACCTTATGAAATTTGCACCAACTATGAGGATTAAAACCCATGACAACCGTCTTTGGAGTTGACGGTTGGGGGATATTATGTATATGCAGAACCTCTCACTATATCTCCTCCTAGCGTACATTTAAGGGGTAAAACTTTAGGTGGACTTTCCACTTGAATGCAACTTTGTCTCTCATGGGAGACATGTACTGGTTCCTTTGTGAGTCATCTGTGTTAGGAGTGGGCTCCTTTGCATCACAAATTTTCTTCTATGCGTTACTTTCCTCGCCTTTGATATAACATTCTAATTGTGTCACTACTTCAGACAAGGACAAATTCGGCCTTTGTGCGAGAAACTCATTGATGTGTTTGGCCTTGAGACCGCTCTAAAATGCTCATACGAATATTTCCTCGTTTGGATGAGTTATCTTGATTGTTGCTTCGTTGATGCGGGCGAGATACTCTCTTTGTGATTTTGATGGGCCCTGATGTATATTGAACAAACTAGTGGTGGTCAACTTTCGTAATTTGATTACATTAAATTGGTGGACTAACTTATTCACCAAGTCTTGATAACTGGTGACAAAGAGCCTAAGGAGGCCCATATACCATCTCAAGGTTGTGCCCCAAAAGGTGTCTGACAGGAGCTTGCACTACATGGAATCATGTGCCCCAATGATGTCCATCTGAGTGTTGAAGGAGGCCACATGCTCATATATGTCGTTGCACCCATCGAACTTGGCCAATGATGGAAACATCTTATATATCTCGTTTAATAGAGAATGAGGGTCAAACACTTCTAGTTTATCCATTATGCCCATTTCTTGTTGGCCCTACTAAATATGAATAACATTATCTTCCAAGAGGTCGGGTTATATCGATGCAGTTCGTCCATAGCAGCGTGCATCTTTGCTATGACAGTTTCCTTGCCGTTAGACTCTTCGCTAGCCGAAGGAGCTATCGTCTTGTTCACCATAATTTAGGATGAACCCAAAGACAATCTTCTGGTTAAATGCAGTGAAGGTGGCCCGACTTAGTTTTACCAGGGCCTACAATAATGGACGTCAATTATACTTGCTAAAAGTATAAATGTTTGACAATCCCTAGTGGATAAGGATTGTCAGAAGCTTTAAGGTTGTTAGGAGTATTGAGATATAACTCATGTGAGGTGATAAGTTGCTATATATATATATATATATATATATATATATATATATATATATATATATATATATATATATATATATATATATATATATATATATATATATATATATATATATATATATATATTATGTGTTATTAGTCGTGGTTTTCTCTTCATTGTGATGATACTGGTGTATTTATAGCCATCGAGGTCTGAACCAAGTCTCCCTATAATTCAAAAACTTGTCTAAACATGAGTGGTTGACTTCCTAAAATCAAGAAGGCGTGGTTAAGTCTCATGACTTCCTATGTAATATTGATTGACCCAATATATGTTCTACGTACGATCGCGTGTTATGGCAGAAAAACTAGAGATTCAGACGGCACATCTAAACAATGAGGGCTTGAACCAAAAGAGGGACACTCAGACTAGTGCAAGGTCGATTCAGGAAGGGCGATGGATCAAGCTTGTGCCACCCACCCCACCCCAAGTTTTCTCTAAATTATATCACTACAAAGATAAAATCAATTATATTTAAAAGCATACAAACATGTTAAAATAATTTTTACAAGATCATAATCAAAGTACTTTAAACGCGACATCAAAACTTATGTATGTTTTATTATGTTGTGGCAATAATTAATTTTGGTAAAATTAATTATAGAAAATTGATTGGAGACAAGTCAAAGATAAAATAGGTTATATTTTTTTTATATACACGCAAAAGTCGATTGAATAGTAAATCTAAGCATAAAAATCATCTTTAGACTATTTTTTTAATATAAAATTTAGTTTTTAAAGAAAAAAAAGTAATTTTGAAAGCAAAAAGAGTTTCTTTTCTAAAATGAGACTCGAATTTCCATTTTCCAAAAGGTAAAAACAATATTAGAGTTGTATGATACCAAATTAATTTTGCTGTATTTGATTATTTTAAATTAGAATTGATTACACCTGCATAGTTGATTACATTTGAAAGTAGCATTTGTACCTTTTAAAATTAAATTTGATTTTTATATTAAAATTTCTTGTTCAATTCACGATTACATGAATATATATATATATATATATATATATATATATATATATATATATATATATATATAAACATAAATCACATTACATCCCCTCATTTTCACCTATATCAACTTAAAGATTCAATTCACTCAAAAATCAATTTTCACCATCATAGAACTAATCACACACTTAATATATATTTGATTTCAATTTTTAAAGAGGAAGAAATGATTTTAGAAGTGTAAAATTAATTTTGACATACTTATTCCTCTAGAGCTTACTTAATTTTGTCTCAATTAATTCTATCGGAATATAAGATTTATAACAAATTTGAACTTGATTTTTCTACTTAAATTCAATCATTTTATGTTTAGCTTACTTTAATGTTAACTTGTGCCCCTAAGGTACAAGTTAGAAATTAAATATAGAAATAATATTTTAAAAATTATATATTGATTTTAATAAAAATATATAATTACACTTTTTATTGATTTTTTCAATGCAAACTTTCTATAAGTGGGTTTCTTAATTTGTGCCCTAGAGACATAAGTTAACATTACCCTTAAAAAAAATCAATTTTACAGAATTAAATAATTCAAAATCAATTTTTACCACCACTTTGCTCATCAATTTGCTTTATTATTTTCACACTTTATTGTATTTTTTCACAGTTTATTATTGTATTGGGACAAAATTTTCCATGGTGACATAGTTTTCTACGCAGCTAATTTTATTTTATTTTTGGAAAAAGCTATTTACGAAAAATTAGCATTATATAAGTTTAAACCTTATAATGTACAGACGTGTACTCATAGCTCTTTGATTCACATAAATAATTATAGTAAAAAATTAACTGCACAATCCTTTAATTTATCCATGTTTTGTAGCAGAAATAGCAAGTCTTCAGTTTGTGGCTTTCTCTTATTAAAGAAAATTCAGTAGGAAACTTTTTTTTATAGGTGTTAAATGGCAGCATAAGGTTTCTTGATATGAGCAAAATCCTAGACTATTTTATCTTGAAATGTATATAATTGTCTTCAAATGCTAAAATAAAATTCATTCTACAAAATCCAATCACTATTAAGCTATCACAAATTGTCATTACCAATAACAGGTACTTTCTCATATGCAGAAGTTTCTCTGAACCTCTTTGGAAGAAAGCAGCGGCTACCAAATCTTTGCTGAAAGTATACAAGTAAAGCAAATAAAAGAGCACCACTTGGAATTACAATGTCCCAAGCTGTTGAATAAAAATCCATACTATGGTCTGCATATATGTATGCTATACCAAGGTGCCATGCATAACTGTGAGCTCTATAAAGATCGTATGCATGTGGCAGTATGCGAACAATGGTTGTTCCGAAATAGAACGAAGATGCCAAAGCTTTTTCTTCTGAGTTCGACAATATGTTGAACAGAACCTGTGGGAGCAGAAACCCGTCTTGGAGTAAACCAGCATAAGATTTTAAGTCTTCCCAGAGTGATGGAAGTTGATTAAAATGTCGACGAGGAGTTTTAAACCTGTGACGTGAGAGACGGAACGGTCGAGACCTTTTCTGGCGATAATTCTTCCATATGTGCACGAAGCATGCAGTTAACCCACCACAGAAATACAATGGTAGAATAATAAATAGAACCCATTTTTCAGAAACCCATAAACCTGGCTGTGGTTCGCTTTCTTCGGTCTGTCTTGAAGACCATGTCAGTTGTAGAAGACGCAACTCGAGAAGAAAAGCTACCATTGTCACCATTCTCACAACTACTTCCTTCACTTCAAGCCAGCCTCCACTCCCGAGAAAAGCATCCTGCACAGTATTATGATTCACCTTGAATAAGGCTTCAAAGTTCAGCATCAGGGGAATCATGTGACCTAGAGTGATAAATAGAAGCATCACAATGGAAATGCGAGGAAGTGCTTCTGTGTGCTTTTTCACGTGGAGGAGTTGCAATCCTACAAACACACAAGCAAGTGTGTTTGATATCATTACCATAACGATCTCAAGGTCCATTCTCCAAATGGATGCGTCTGCTTGTCTTCTGGTTATAGAATATGAAGACAACTGAAAGGGTTCAAAATAGTAAGAATCTGTCTTTTGTCGCGTGCTTTCTATAGTCCCTTTAACAGATTCACCTCCTTTTGCATTCAATGGAGGAAACTGGACATTAATCATGATTTCACAGTCCAGAGACCCATTCTTCATCAGTAATTTGTCATTTGTTTTCAAATGCCGACACCCTATCAGACACATCACTCCAGTTTTTCTGTTGTACAATCCTTCAGCACTAATCTTGACTTCTGTTGATGCGACCTCATTACCAAACTTAAAATCAGAAGTAGGGTTAAGGAAAAACGTATAGCTGACATTCAATGAATTGCTGTAATGAAAACCGTGTGCTTTCAAGTTTCCACCATTCGGCGGAATAAATGGAACCCCATAAGGCAGTCCTTCATAACTTTGATCACCAACAAACAGTGGTGATGAGTAACCTTGAGTTACTTGCCCTTCACTGTTTGTCACGACCATGCTAAATGCTGTATCAGAAGAATGAACATCTGGATAGTTCTTTCCTTTTCCTATAGGAGTCACCTTTTTGGCACAAGACTTCCTTACTCTGTCAATTTCAGTATACTTGTACTTTAAACCAGGGAAACTTCCCGATCTCTTCCAGATACCTTCAAATCCCACGCTGCCGAAGTAGCCAGATTCACCAACAAGTTTATCACTCCATATCCGGCCGAAAACAGAACTCCTGTTTCTCAAAGACAACACCGCAGGAAACCTTAAGGTAAGCTTAATCGAGCAATCTCCAACATAAGGAGATCCCGTGATGTTCAGAATCCGGCAAGCAACTGCGCAAAGCCGATTCTCCTTCTCGTCCCACACCCCCTCAGATATCAATGTCATATTCGGACGAGACAGAAACACCAAGTCACTATCACCCGAACCACGAAAATCCAACAGCATCTGAATCTTCCGCCTTTCCACGCACCGAGCACCATAGAAACCCATAAAATCAGGCAACTTCTCAACACCATGACCATCCCCATGCAGATTGCAACTAACATCACGACAATGACTCCCATATTTAAGTCGAAACCTATCCCTATGTCGAAGAAACACAGAACAGGCATCATTATTTAAATCTCCAAGGCTCAAACTCTCCTCATTTGATCCCGCTCCACAAAAACTATCATTCTTTATCCCACCCATTGTAAAATCATAATGCGAACTCCGCGATAAAGCCAATATCGAAACAGGTTTAAAATAATCCAAGCTATTAATTTCATCAAATCTTTCTATAGTTCCACTAATCAAACTATCTAAAATCGTAACACGATTCGGGTAACGAAACTTAATAACAACATTAACATTTCGCATATTGTTTCTACTACCATAAGATCCTTTCCCAAACATACAAAGCTTACCAGAAGATTGTGACCAAAAGCCATTCAGAGAAACACGCATCCTCAAGGAAAGTCTCCGTCCGGGATAAACCCTCATCCCGGGAGTGGACCCCACTCCTGTCAGCCAGAGACTCACTCTCCCTACCAATTGATACACACCGTCGGTGGCGATTCTAGCGGAATTCACGCGGAACGTGACGTGTTTGAAGAAGTTTGAGTCGGCGGAAGCGTTGAAAAGTGGATCGCCGCCGGAGAAGTAATCGGACTGAAAGTAGAGAGATTCGGCGATGCCGGGGGTGGTTTGAGCGTCGGACGGCGGCGAGGAGGCGGGAGCGGGGGCGGGGACGATGTCATTGCAGAGACGATCGTAGGTGGTTTTGAAAGATGAATCGGAAGGGTTAGAAGCTACAAAGGAGAAGAAGAAGATGAAGAAGAAGAATATGAAAGAAAGGTCCATTGATGAAGATGAGTCACATTTGAATGGTGATTTGAATTTGTAAGGGTTTTGGAAATTGAAGAATAATGTTTGAAACTATATATTAATATGAGATTGAATCTGTGACTATATAGTAATAGATTGAATTACAAATATTATTACAAGATGATAAATTTGATGCGAATAATTTAAGAGATTGAATAGAAAATGGAGTTTAGAAGTGGAAGCATTGGAGTGAACCAGCCTGTATTGCAGAAAACGAGTGTTGGTTTCGTGGTGACTCAATTCAATTGCTTCTAGTTTTTGTTGAGTAATAAATCACATCATACTATAATTAGAATCTAATTTCTTTCTCTTTTTTGTCTTTTATACATGTGAAGAAGAGAGAATTCAAACTCATTTTTATCTAACTAAACAATTACTTGCATAAAATCTTTCTTTGATTGTCTGTTTATGATTATGTGTTATCTATAATATATTCTATTAAAATATTTTAAAATTGATATTTTTTAAATAATTAATTATTTTTATTTTATTTCTTAAATAACCACAATTTCAATTTATTTATCAAAATAATCATGTTTCATACACGCGTTTAAATCATGCACCAGTTTTGTCATTGAGCAGAGACGTCATCATGCATCTAGTGTAGCCAATGTAATTGGCACATGCTTATTATAAATCATGTGCATGCGTCATTACATGTGGCACAAATTATATGTATTTTATTTTATTTTATATTTTATACTTATAAATAAATAAATAAAATAGGTAAATGAAAAATAATTATTAATATTACGATATAAAGTTAAAATACATAATAATTGAGAAGAAAATCAATGATTCGCCCGATTGAAACGCCTCATGTTCCACATCCTGGTGCATTAGCCTGCCTTCGAGGTCTCCTACGATTTCTCTAAGGCGTTTAGGGTCTTTGAGTGCTGACATGATGCAATGGTGGCTGGTGTGAAGGTCTGGTGGAATGTCCAACGGTATTTAATCAATTTGTCATCATTTCTCCATAATAGTTCGGGGTGTTACCGCCAATGGCGCAGCCGTAATTGAGTCCATTGTCCGTGTTGTCGTAGTTTGGTCGTTGTGGTTTGTGGACTGTATGTTTTCCCGAATTAGGACATTGAATCGTTTTGGAAACGAATCAATGATTCATGTGGTGTAATAAAGTCAAATAATGGTTTGATGTTTGGGTGTTCATAAGTGGGGGGCTATGATGGGATGAGATTGAATCGTATGAATCATCTGTGCTATAGACATATGTGGTGGTTGCGTATGGTTGCTGGTGGTTAAGGTTTGGTTCTTGGTTTTGAGTTTGGGTGTGTGGCATGAATTGGTTGCGTGGTTGGGCGTTAGATGGTTGGGTGTATCTGATAGGGTGATGGTGTGAGGTTAGTCGTTGGGTTTTGGTGGGTTGACATTGTTCTTAGGCGGGGATTTGTTGTTGGGCGTTTGATGACGAAACTCGTTGGAATGGATCAATCAAATACCTTAGCTTAGACACAAATTGTGGCGTTGTAACTGACCTATACCATGACATATAGTGTTAAGTTGGTCTAGCGCCACGTATGATTGATTCATTTAAGATGTGTTGTTGTCGATTCCTCAAATGACGACACATCTCTTTTGCGAAGTATCTCCCATTGGAATAATCCCATTGGCCATCGACTCTTTGTTGATGTCAATCTTCCAAACACGTCGGAGGTTCTGGAATTTATTGTTGCATGCCGAACTGCATCTTTACACGGTCACTCTGGTGCGTCTCCACAGTAGTGAGCTGGATGATTGGTGTTTTTGTTGTCCAAACTGCATCATCATCATGGTTAACCTAATGATCAAGACCCAAATACGACCTCCATATAAACTGTATAGGAATTTGACATGATTAGAGGATATGTAATTGGATAATTTTTTAAAATCAAAAGTATAGTTATTTAGTAGTAATACATCGTCTGGTCCAATGTGGTCTAAAAGATTACGATAGACAGCTACAACGTGTTTGGGACACCTGTTGTAGTTCATCCCCTTAACTGACCACCTAGATCGAAAAGATTGAAAATATATTAGTTACGAAAAGATTGAAAATATATTAGTTACGAAAAGATTGAAAATATATTAGTTACAGTTAGTTGTAGTATAAAGTCTAACAAATTAAAAGATTTAAGATAGCCTTACTTTGCTGCGTAGGGGAATGTGAATGGCTTCTCGTTGACCGGGGCGCATGACGACATTCTTGACCAACCTCGTGCTTGTAGCAAATAGGCGCAAGAATAAAATTTACAGGTGTTTTTTTGTTGGCAATTTTACACAACGAACTATATAGATGAGACAAAACAGCTGAATCCCAACTATATGTGCCTACTTTATTTATGTTTCATAACAACGATAAATACATAATATTTATCGTATTACCAGTACTTTTAGGAAATAAAAAATTACCAAATAGAATCATAATATAACATCGAACTTTAATTATCTTTTCATACTCAGTAGATTTTTCGTTTAATGTTATACTTGAATAATATTGTTTAAGATATTTTAAATTAATACCTTGACCCATAGGTTGACCCGAAGTCTGTCCCATAGTTGTGTCTTCACACAAAGGGACACCCAACGATTCCTTGCTTATAGAGTTATCTTGGTTAACTCTACCATTTACGATCTTATCATCGATAGGTAGACATAACAACATGTAGACGTCCTCAAGTGTGACGGTACACTCACCGAAAGGAAGGTGAAATGTGTGGGTCTTGGGTCTCCATCTTTATAACAGAGCAAGAATAAATTTGTAGTCAACTGAGTATGAGACTATGTTGAGTAGATTACCAAAAATGCATTCTCGAATATATGGTTCTATCAAAAAGTCGTGTGGAACATATTCATGTACACGACATCGAAATCTCTTTGGGTCCTAACAAAAGATAATTAAGAAATAAGTAAGAATAAGTAATAAACAATAGAGACATTTTGTTAGGAAATAATAATAAGTAATAAACAATATAGAATAAGTGATAGCATACAAATGTCGCAATTTTATTGATTGTTCATCGATGTTCATCACTCATGATCAATAAAGACATATTGTTGCAGATATGGGTTGAGTGTTGCAGATACAACGGGTGATGCAGATATGATGAGTGTTGTAGATAGGTTGAGTGTTGCATATAGAATGAGTGTTGCAGTATTTATAGATGAGAAAGTAAGTTGAATGTAAGCTTGAGGGTAAGTTGCATTCACGGGAAAGTGGACTTTGCATGTGATGTATGTTAACGCGCCATTGGTAAGGGCACATGCATGTCTTTTTGTATGTGATGCATGTGAGCATGCGCCATTGGTAAGGCGCATGCATGTCTTTTTGCATGTGATGCATATGAACACACATCATTGATAAGGACGCATGCCTTGTCTTGTTAGGGAAGGGAATCCTGCAGGGAATCATGCAGGGCGCATGCCTGGTCTTATTAGGGCATGGGAATCCTGTAGGGAATCATGTAGGGCGTCATTAGTAAGGGTGCATGAAGGAGAATAGCCATCCAAGGCGCAGCGGAATTTAAAATTTTCTCCATTTAGTGATCCTTACGAATGGGCATGATCAGTGATAGAATCGTTACCTCTTGTGGCGATTCAAACCTTTGGTGCAGATCTCTGATAATGATCAAAAACCTTTGATACAGATCCACGGGGCGATCACGAACGTTGAACGATGACAACGTCTCTACTCAGTCCACACGAACGGATTCCTTCAATCGCAGTGCTAGCTGTTATGAATGAAGGCTTTGAGTGAGAGAGAGATACGAAATTCCAACTCTTCAGTTGTGTTGTATTCCCATACAAAGCTTCTGCACAAGAGCTCTATTTATAGAACCACTTGTGTGGGCTTCAAGCCAAAAAGCCCACTTAAGTGCATTTTGGCCTATATCTCATAATATGCCAAAATCACTTAAGTATTTGGTACCTTACCATATTTCGTATTTTGCTTAAGTACACCGTACCTTACGATGTTCCTTAATTATTCTATCTCTCATCAATCCCTCCTTTGTGTGTGACCCTATAGGTTTTCGCGGCGTTGGCAATTATATTAAATCACGCATTTAACATAATAAACAGTGAGCGGTATCTAGCAACACATCACTGCTACCCAAGTCACGAAAATGTCATGTGATCTGACAAAACCTCCTGTGATAATAATTATGTGTATAATTACCCCTTTGCCCTTATGTCTATATTGAACACAAGGTATAGACCGTGTCACCCTTGTCCAGTTCAATATTGGGCCCATAGACATTTATCCTGTTACGCAGGATTGGCAAATTCCATCTAGGACACTCATGTCCCTCAGCATGCTTCGTGGAGTACTCATCAACTGTCTTTATGGTCATCCAGTTACAGATAACGTTGGATCAGTAATAAAGCACTCAACTCTACATCTAGGATCCATAGTGGTTTCAGGTCGAAGAGTGGTATACACTATTATCACCATGAGAACAACTTATGACACTTTGCATAACTTTATATATAGTATTCTCATAGCGGGTCAATCCGGTATAAATATTACTCCTAATATTCATACCTATGTTTAAGACTTGATAACTCTTTATCCATGATCCATGAGATGTGATCATCAGTCTACAAACATAATAGTCTTAATGCTTTAATGTTATCCCACTTCATATTAAAGCTCGACTACGGATACTTTAAGAATAGTGCCCTTATGTTTAATGTGTTCTCATGATTAAGTCACACTTAATACATTAAACGGACTATCTATTCCAGGGACTTTATTAATCAACCATAATAAAGAAAATGCCTTTTATTATTAATAAATAATTCGATACAAGTACCAAAAGTATTGGCCTCTAGGGCTTACACCAACAATCTCCCACTAGCACTAGAGCCAATCAGGCATACCCCGTATGCCCATTGATCTAGTATGGCCATCATGCTTCTGCTGCGCAAGAGGCTTTGTCAGTGGGTCAGCTATATTGTCTAGTGTAGGTACTTTACATATTTTCACATCTCCTCTATCTATTATCTCTCGAATGAGATGATAACGCCTAAGTATGTGTTTGGATCGTTGGTGAGATCTAGGCTCCTTAGCTTGTGCGATAACACCATTGTTATCATAATAGAGACCAATGGGATCCACAATGCTAGGGACTATGCCAAGTGTATTGATCCAAACAGCTTCCTTTGCTGCACTTAAGGCAGCAATATACTCGGCCTCAGTTGTAGAATCAGCAACTGCATCTTGCGTTGAACTTTTCAAGCTCACAGTGCCACCATTTAAGCAAAACACATAACCAGATTGGAATCATTCATATTAAAGCGTCTCATCACTTTGTCTATGTACTCTGACTTAGGCCAAGCATTTCATGATCTATCTCTATAGATTCTGATAGGCTGCTTCACCCAGGTCCTTCATAGAAAAGCATTTCCCCAACCAAGACTTTACTTGTTGCAGGGTAGGGATATCGATTCCAATGAGAAACATGTCATCTACATATAATACCAGGAATTCGATCATGCTCCCACTAACCTTCTTGTAGACACAAGGCTCATCTTCGTTCTTGATGAATCCATACAGTTTTACTGTTTCATCAAGGCGAAGATTCCATGAGTAGGTCACAGGCTCATCTTGATCCATGAGTAATACATCACCTTGATCAGATATCCATATATCTCAGGTAGGTGACGTATCCTGCCTGACCTACGTTGGTCTTGTTCTACTTGAGCAAGTTGCTCTTACACAACTACTTGTGTTTCCTGCTCTAATTCCTCCATAGGTGTATCGATGCTTTGTGATTCTTGAATTTCTTCAAGTTCTACTTTCCTCCCACTTATTCCTTTGGAAATAAAATCCCTTTCTAGGAAAACTCAAGTTCGAGCGACAAACACTTTGCCCTCAGAAGGATTGTAGAAATAATATCCTCTTGTTTCTTTAGGATACCCCCACAAATAAGCATTTGTCAGATTTGGGCTCAAGCTTAGTTGAAATTTGTCGTTTCACATAAACTTCGCAACCCCAAATCTTCATGTAAGACATATGTGGTCTCTTACCACTCCATATCTCATATGGTGTCTTTTCAACCTTTTGGATGGAACACGGTTAAGTGTGTAAGCTGATGTCAATGGTGTATGTCCTCAAAAGGAGTTTGGAAGATTGGTGTGACTCATCATGAATCGGACCATGTGCAACAGGGTTCGATTTCTTCTCTCAGATACACCCTTCCATTGGGATGTTCCAGGAGGAGTAAGTTGGGATAGGATCCCACACTCTTTCAGATGATCATCAAACTCTAGGATTAAATACTCACCACTTCGATCTGATCGAAGAGTTTTAATATTATTACCTAGTTGGTTTTAACTCGTTAGGTTTCACCCTTTTGTATTAATGTTATTAATAGGCATTTCAAGATTAAGGACATACAATCCATTGTTCATTTGTGCAGTAGCATAGAATATATCATTCAAATAAATTGAGCAACAATTGTTCTTTATTATAAATGAAAAACCAAACTTGTCCAAACAAGCAATGGAAATAATATTCCTGCTAATTGCAGGTACATAATAACAGTTCTCTAACTGAATTATTAAACCACTAGGTAAAGTCAATACAAAAGTTCCTACGGCTAAAGCAGCAACCTTTGCTCCATAGCCAACTCGTAGGTCGACTTCACCTTTTGCCAAATCTCTACTCCTTTTTAGTTCCTGCACATTTGTACAAATGTGAGAACCGCATCCAGTATCTAATACTCATGATGTAGAAGTGGATAAATTAATAACAAAAATACCTGAAGTTGAAGTCTCTACTCCATTCTTCTTATCTTCCAGGTACTTTGGGCAGTTCCTCTTCCAGTGTCCGGTCTTACCGCAATGGAAGCAGGTGCCTTCTTTTGCTATGCCTCCACTAGGCTTCAAAGCAGCAGTGGGTCTGGGATTGGCAACTTCCTTGCCCTTCCCCTTATCACTCTGCTTAGTGGGCCTTTTGTTCTGTCTCTTTCCATTTCCGATCATCAGAATGGACTTCCCTTTTGACTTCAGATTCTGCTCGGCAGTTCTTAACATGGCGAGCAGTTCAGGAAGAGATTTGTCCATATCAATCATATTGAAATTTAGGACAAATTGACTGAAACTATCTGGCAACGATTGCAAGATCAAATCAGTTGCAAGTTCCTTTTCGAGGGGAAAACCCAATCTCTCAAGGTTTTCCACATACCCAATCATCTTGAGTACATGGGGACCTACAGGGGCTCCCTCAGCTAACTTTCTTTGAAAAAGGGCTTTTGAAACTTCAAACCTCTCTTGCCTTGCTTGCTCTTGATAGAGCAACTTCAGGTGTTCGATCATATCGAATGCTGACATGTTCTCATGTTGCTTTTGCAATTCTGAGTTCATGGTAGCTAGCATGAGACAAGCAGTTTCATTGGCATCATCGACATGCTTCTTATAAGCATCTCTTTCTGCCTTAGGTGCAGAACTAGGAGGTTCCTCTTCAGGAACAGGTGTCTCCAAGACATACAGCTTTTTATCATGTTTGAGGACAATCCTCAGGTTTCGGTGCCAATCCAGAAAATTTGTCCCAGACAATTTTTCCTTATCAAGGATTGATCGCAGGATGTTGTTAGAGGTGTTTGCTGTCATGGTAATCTACATAAGGATTAATGAAAATATAAGTATCATTGACATATTCAATTAGGCCTTTAATTAAATATGCTCCCACTATTTTACTCAAAACAAATGACCCTCATCATCTGATTCGGAAAATCCCGTTGGAAGATTTTCTAGTGGGTCGAGATCCATATTTCACTTCGTTCTAAGTCCGCGTAGGCGGATTACACAAAACTAGGTTATTTTAGGTAGGAACTCCTTCCAATTGTATCTCATACAACTCTCGAAAATTTCAGTTGGGTGAATAACTCCTTATTCTAATCCATCATATGGATTATTCCCAACTCTTGCTTCTAAACATATATATAATCTTATTATAATTTGTTTAGTTAAGTTTGACCCATTGTTTTAACAGTTGGATATTACAATTATCCCATCGCACCTTACTAATATATAGATCATGCACCTCGCGTAGGCGAAACCTACATTATCCATTACTAGTCTTGATGAGTGTTAAAACTTGGAAAGCATAAACTTAATATTTAATTTTGAGGCAATTGCAATTTTCTGATCTCACAGGCTTGTTTATCATATAAACCGTCTCTCACATGCATCAACATACATTCAAATGCATCAACATACATACAAACAAAATGAAACAGTTATGGCCCCTAGCGCAATTGTTCTCCCAAGTCAATGAGAGAACCTAAGCTAACCTACAACGATCTAAGCTTCTCCAAGCAAGATCTTCAAGGTTGTCCTCCTTTGGCACTGACTTCTTTGCTTTCTTCATATCATTACATTACATGAAAGAAACTCGTTTTACATACGAGGGAGTGAGATGAGAAAAGAAGTTACATTTGGGAGATTAAGAGAGAGGCACGACACGCAGGTCGTATTTTAAAAACCCAAAACAAAACAAAGGAAAACTAGGGCCATAACCGATCACCACAAGACAATAATAAACACTTTATTATTATTATAATTAATTCCTTTAATTAATTAAAATCAAATTAAATTTCGACGACCGATCATCACATTTTAATGAATAATTCATTTAAAATCGATGTCGCTTTTCGTATCAACACTTGACACTTTTAAAGCACTGAGTTAGCCGAATGGGTGAAAATTTCCTTGCGTTAACCGGTTAACCATATGCGTTAACCGGTTAACACTATTTTGAAATCTGAAAAAATTGTTTTCTGCCTTGCGTTAACCGGTTAACCAAATGTGTTAACCGGTTAACACTGTTTGAAAATGTCTTGGAAAACTGTTTTCCGCCTTGCGTTAACCGGTTAACCATATGCGTTAACCGGTTAACATTGTTAAAAAATCTCAAAAATTTTATTTCGCATTCCGTTAACCGGTTAACCATACGCGTTAATCGGTTAACACTGTTCCAAAAAGTGTTTAGGAAGCACAACTCTTGTGCGTTCAAACCCCAATCGCATAACTCTCTGACAACACAACCCTTGTGCCGTCACTAACCCTAATGCACCAATTTCAAACCGTCAAACACGTCTCGATTGTTAATTCAGTATGATTGATCAACACGTCATTGCTTCACCATACTAATGTCGGATCAAGAAGCAAACGACCATTGATCGCTCAAAGGAAAACAATCATCGAGGTTTTTGAATGAACGAAACAAGAACATTATATCATATATAATGTACTTTGCATCAGGGTTACATATATCACATATATGTAACTTGATCGATCTCAATTTAACCTTTGATTCATTCTGTTTTAATCATATTATTACATAACAAAAACAAATATCAGATTCATGGTTTCGTAAGTGGCTCTGATACCACTGAAGGAGAATAGCCATCCAAGGCGCAGCGGAATTTAAAAATTTCTCCATTTAGTGATCCTTACGAATGGGCATGATCAGTGATAGAATCGTTACCTCTTGTGGCGATTCAAACCTTTGGTGCAGATCTCTGATAATGATAAAAAACCTTTGATACAGATCCACAGGGCGATCACGAACGTTGAACGATGACAACGTCTCTACTCAGTCCACACGAACGGATTCCTTCAATCGCAGTGCTAGCTGTTATGAATGAAGGCTTTGAGTGAGAGAGAGATACGAAATTCCAACTCTTCAGTTGTGTTGTATTCCCATACAAAGCTTCTGCACAAGAGCTCTATTTATAGAACCACTTGTGTGGGCTTCAAGCCAAAAAGCCCACTTAAGTGCATTTTGGCCTATATCTCATAATATGCCAAAATCACTTAAGTATTTGGTACCTTACCATATTTCGTATTCTGCTTAAGTACATCGTACCTTACGATGTTACTTAATTATTCTATCTCTCATCAATCCCTCCTTTGTGTGTGACCCTATAGGTTTTCGCGGCGTTGGCAATTATATTAAATCACGCATTTAACATAATAAACAGTGAGCGGTATCTAGCAACACATCACTGCTACCCAAGTCACGAAAATGTCATGTGATCTGACAAAACCTCCTGTGATAATAATTATGTGTATAATTACCCCTTTGCCCTTATGTCTATATTGAACACAAGGTATAGACCGTGTCACCCTTGTCCAGTTCAATATTGGGCCCATAGACATTTATCCTGTTACGCAGGATTGGCAAATTCCATCTAGGACACTCATGTCCCTCAGCATGCTTCGTGGAGTACTCATCAACTGTCTTTATGGTCATCCAGTTACAGATAACGTTGGATCAGTAATAAAGCACTCAACTCTACATCTAGGATCCATAGTGGTTTCAGGTCGAAGAGTGGTATACACTATTATCACCATGAGAACAACTTATGACACTTTGCATAACTTTATATATAGTATTCTCATAGCGGGTCAATCCGGTATAAATATTACTCCTAATATTCATACCTATGTTTAAGACTTGATAACTCTTTATCCATGATCCATGAGATGTGATCATCAGTCTACAAACATAATAGTCTTAATGCTTTAATGTTATCCCACTTCATATTAAAGCTCGACTACGGATACTTTAAGAATAGTGCCCTTATGTTTAATGTGTTCTCATGATTAAGTCACACTTAATACATTAAACGGACTATCTATTCCAGGGACTTTATTAATCAACCATAATAAAGAAAATGCCTTTTATTATTAATAAATAATTCGATACAAGTACCAAAAGTATTGGCCTCTAGGGCTTACACCAACAGTGCATGCCTTGCCTTGTATTCTGCATGCTTGATTCGTGGCAGAGATTCTTGTAGTCTGAAGCATAAGCTTATGATGCAAGCTTCTTCGTATAAGTCATTGCAAGTGACGCCTAAGTTATATCTATATATCAAGCGTCAGTCCCTTTGGCGCATACCTTTAATTATGCGCTCACCATATACCATGCATCATCTACCCCATTTATTGTCAAAATGAGCTCTGTCTGTTCCGGTTGTCAGCATTTTACCGAAAGAGGAGTGGTTTGTGGGAGATAGGTTCTATGAGTCCAGTTCATACATGCTTAATCACGAACCCAATGCAGGACCATCCCAAACTCAACTCTCAGTTAATATGCGATGAAATTTTATCTGTCATTAGCGACAATCTGTCGTTAAAGGTGAGTACAATAATCTCGCATGTTGTTACACAATACAACTATACCCTATCATACAGGAAGGAATAAATAGCTAGGACTAAGACAGTTGAAAAAGTGTTTGAAAATTGGGAGGAGTCATATAAAGAACTTCTATAATACTTGATGGCACTTAAGCATTATACTCTAGGGACTATTGTAAGTTTGGAAACGTTGTCGGCGTATACCTCATACAGACTGTGTTAGTGGTAATGACATATTCCACCAACTCTTCTGGGCATATCAACCATGCATCAAAGGTTTTGCTTTCTATAAACCTATTATACAAATTGATGGTAGATGGTTGTACGGAAAATATAAAGGAACACTACTGATGGCAATGGCACAAGATGGAAATAACAATATTTTTCCAATCGACTTTGCATTAGTTGAAGGGGAGACTGTTGGGGGATGAAGTTGTTTCCTAAACAATATCTGATTGCACGTGCTCCTCATCCTAACTTATGTTTGATCTCAGACAGACACCTTTCAATAGTGAGTGCCTATAAAAACATTGATAATGGCTAGCAGGATCCTCCTTTGACGCATGGCTACTGCATTAGACATATCGCTCAAAATTTCATGCGGGAGATCAAAGATAAAATATTACGGAAGAAGGTTGTCAATGCAGGGTATGCATTAATAGAACCTTCTTTCAAACACTACCGCAAAGATATTAGATTGTCAAACACAAATGCAGTAAGGTGAATCGACAATATTTCATTGGAGAAGTGGACTAGGGCATACGACAACGGTCAACGATGGGGCCACATGACAATAAATCTTGTGGAATAATGAACTCTGTCTTCAAAGGCATCTGAAACCTATCAATAACCGCTTTAGTGCAAGCAACCTATTTTAGGCTAGGGGCGTTGTTTGAGATCATACATTCTAAATGGAGTTCAATGTTACAATCTGGGCAGTTGTTTAGTGATGCTTCAATGAAATTCATTAAAGAGGAAGCTGCCAAAGCTAACACACATGTGGTCACGATGTTAGACCGTCCTAAAGGTTGGTATAATGTTGTTGAATCAATGGATCACAATGAAGGCATGTCGAGGGGACACTATCGAGTGAAACTAGATAGAGGTTGGTGCGACTGCGGAAAGTTCCAAGCCTTTCGTATGCCCTGCTCCCATGTCATAGCGGTATGTTCAAAGGTTCGACATGATCCTTCCAACTTACCATCTGACATTTATAAAGTCATAAACCTTTGCAATGTTTACAAAATTAGCTTTTCTGTGGTAGTAAAAGAGGATTACTCGCATGCATATCAAGGGGACGTTCTCTAACACTATGAAATCATGCGAAGAAAGAAAAGGATCGTCCAAATAACACCCGTATTCGAACCGAAATGGATACGGCGAATAAAGTGATTAGATTATGTAGTTTATATCGCCAACCCAATCATAATCGTACTAACTATCACAGTGTTGGAACAAGCGCAACAAGATAATTTTATTTGTAACTCTTTTGCTTTATATTTAAAACAACATTCATTTCATATGATAAGCAGAACAAAACAACATTCATTTCATATAATAAGCAGAACAAATACAATAATTAAACAACAACATAAGAAACTACAATAAATAAAATAACATCACAAACAAATACAACACATAAATAACATAATTATGCGATTACAACCATCAAAACAATTTTGTGAGAAGTATACATCATCCTGTGAACGTCTCTGTCAGTTTTAATATTAACCCAGAAACAAATTTCTCCATTTTGGTTGAACGTCGTATCAAGCCATTGAATTCTTCTGATCCTTTCATCATCTGCAATGTCTCCATCTAACCAACGATTCAAGGTCCTGTTAAGATGTTCGAACGTATCTACATTCCAAAGTCGGATCTTCATCGGAGGTTGCGCTACTGAAAAGATTAAATCAATATTTTTCTTGTGAATATAAGGACACAAGTATGAATATGCAGACATTTTAAAGAAAATTGAAGGAGATTGAAGGAAAATGGAAGGAGGGAGTAAGAAGTTGTGTGAAAAATTTAGGGAGGATGATGTATTTATAGATGAGTGGTTGAGCAGTAGCCACATGCGTTGGCACACACATAGAGTGCAAAATGCATGCGCCATTGCATGTGGCGCCTACACATAGCCTACACATGCATGAGTCATTGCATGTGGCGCCTTCACATGCATGCGCCATTGTATGTGACGCCAACGAATACCATTTTCATTGGATGCGCCCATGCAACTGGCGTCTAGGTTAGATATTTTTTGAAAAATGGTTATTTTGGTAAATATTTTGAAAAAATGATTACTTTAGAATTTTAATTGAAAAAAGTGGTTATTTTAAAATCGACCAAATTAAGCTATTGAATCACTGGATTATTGATCGAATAAGTGAATCATTAATCCGACCGTAAATTTCTAATTTAGTTTATACAATTAAAAAAAATTATGAAATAAATTCTTAACATAATTTCATAATTATAAAATATTCAAAAGAAAATTTATAAATTTATCCTTGCAAATAACTTAATAACTTTTTAATATAACAACATAAATAAACCAAAGTTGAAAAAGTAATTGTTTAATATAATAATTCCATAAATTAGTAAATTAATTTAGAATACAAAAAAATATTAAGCTTTAAATAAATAATTAAAAATAAAAGATAGAGTAGAAAAATAAAAATCTATAAATAAAAAAGTTGGTAAGAATAATGTGAATTTTACTTAAAAATAATAATTTTTTATTTATAATAGGTGAAAATTTAATTTCATCTTCTTTTAATAATATATTTTTTTCCTAAATAATAAGATCATAATTAACTTAATCAAATTAATGTGAAAATATAATTTCATTTTCCTTTGATAACATAATTTTTTTAAAAACTTTTGTTAATTTATAATATTATCATATCATATAATTAATTTTTAAAATTTTAAAATTATTATATTATTATATTATAATGATTTATAATAAATAAATTTAACGAGAATGTATTAGAGAGAAATCTTATAATTATATAACATATAACTCTCTACTCTTTCTCTTTGACCAAATTACATATCAAAGGAATTTAGGGTGACTTTGATAAAACTATGATCCTAATAATTTTGAAAGGTTACAGGTTTAATATTGAAATTTGACAAAATTTTATTTTATTTTAATATTATTATATTCTTATAAATAATTAATATAATTATAAATATTAATAAAAACAGATTTTAAGGCACTAAAACTTTAAAAATAAAAATAAAGGATTAAAAATTATAATTAAATTAAAAAATAAATATAAAAAGATAAATGAACTGGATCAAAAAAAATATGTCGGATTAAGAAATCCACTAGTTCACTGGTCTAACCTAGGCATGGCAACGGGGCGGGTCGGGGACGGGTTTTACCTCTCCCAAACCCAAACCCGAATCCCCAAACAATCCCCGTTCCCCGCCCCAAACCCAAACGGGGATGGGGAATCAAAACCCAAACCCGTCCCAAACGGGTCCGGGTATCCCCGCCCCGCTACCATTCATTTAGTAAAATCAATTTTTTAATAAAAATATTTATTTTTCCAAAATAAAATTACATTACAAATAATAAAATAAAACAATCTAAAAAAATTCCATACATACATTTCAAATATTTTAAATAATAAATTCAAATTAAAATATCAAAATATTGACCACATATTTAATATTTTAAATTATAAAAAATAAATAATAATGTACATAGTAAAATAAATGGGGCGGGTTCGGGGACGGGTTTGGGGTGGGTACTAGTGTCCCCATTACCCGACTCGTCCCCATATTTTAAAATCGGGGAAAACCCAAACCCAGTCAAAACGGGTTTTCCCCGTCAACTTCGGGGCGGGTTCGGGTTGGTACCCGCGGGTACGGGTTATATTGCCATGCCTAGTCTAACCAGTGAATAAGATGGATCACGTCGATTTTTATTGAATCAATTGAAACTATGATTCGATGACGTTACAAACCATTATATCCTCTAATTCACTTACCAAAAGAGTTTGGATTTTAAAACACTAATTTTATAATCATTTGTAATATTCCATTTGTTTTTTCATTATCACATAGCATGTGTTTGATTATGTGATGAAAATAATTGATTTTGATTGAATCAATATTTTACAATTAATTTTAAGTATAAATGAATTGAAAGTAAAATGATTTATATTTGGATAAGCTTTGTGTAGAAGTGAATTACACTGTATATTTTATTTTATTGTAAAAACCACTTAAATTCAAAATCTTCAAATTTTAATTAGAATAATTATGAAGATAGAATCAATTTTATTTTAAAATAACCATACCCCTCAAAATTACTCTAAAATCAATTTTACATCTATAGAATTGTTTATAACATTTTCAAAAGGTAAATCAAATATACAATTCATTTCACAATACCAATAATTGTTAATTAATTTTCTATTATAATTTAAATATTTATTGTTTTTTTTTTACATAGTAATTGAAAAATCATTTTAATTTTTTTTCTATAATTTTTATGTTTTAATATTTTTCAAATAATAATGATAACATTTTTTAATATATATTATTAAAAAGACTTAGAATAAAAAAAAATATATTTGTTTCAAAAGTTTGTCATTTTCTCTTTAATACAAATTTTTTGCATAAGGATGATGCCCCTAATCTAAAATTAGGAACAAGTTAGAATTCACAGAGTATAAAAAAATATTTTTATTTATTTATTTTTATTAGCATTACTAGTCGATCTTTTTACAATTAAATCAACATTTCAAAATTAGTTATTTTTAATTGAGATTAATTAATATGTATTGTCAATGTAGAAAAAAATTTCACTATCAATTCATCATCATCATCATCATCATCTGTTTGTATTATTTTATAGGTAATTAAAATAAAAGTCAAACTCTTTGTAACATCCAACGTCTTGGATTAACTGACTTGGATCACAATAAGCTCAAATGTGTCTTCAACCCACACTATATATTCCGATGGCACCAAATCAATTCAAATTTCTATTAGTAGGGGTGGACTACTTCATCAAGTGGGTAGAGGCAGAAGCTCTGGCAAAAATAACAGCAGTGAGCGTAAGACGTTTCTATTGGTGGACTACTTCAATGGAACACGATTTGCCAGCTCATGCATGGTCGACTTATATAAATAATTGGGAATCCAAACGAAGTTCATTTCGATCGACACAACCCATGTGAATGGTCAGGTGGAATTAGCCAACAAAATCATACTCACAAGGATGAGAAAGAAATTGGATTAGGCTAAGGTACTATGGACCAAGCATCTTCCCGAGGTAGTCTATGTCTTATTTCAATATAAAACAAAGTTTAAATTACTAAGTGTAATATCATGTCTATTTGATAACACAATTATAGAGGACATCGTTGAGTATTAGAGGTATTGTGTCATATCATACAACCCCACACTCATTAATCAAAGAGATCCCCTTTAGAATGGTATGTGGCTCTGATGCAATGCTTCCTGTTGAAGTCAACATGCCTACATGGCGACAAGAACACTTTAATAATGAAGTCAACCAAGTTGGGCTGAAGATTTCTTCCAACTTGATGAATGAGGTAAGAGAAATGTCTCAGATTTATGAATTTGAGAAAAAGCAAGAGGCAACAACAAGATATAATACCAAGCTAAGACTTTGAATAATGGTAGAAGGAAACCTGATGTTAAAGCAAGTAATAGCATTGACAAAGAGGAAAGTTGTTCACTAATTGGCAGAGGGATTTTTGAGTACGACAAAAATCATCCCAATGGTGTACAACTTAGAAATCTTAGAAGGTGAAAAGGTTCACATAACCTGGAATGTTGTAAACTTAAGACACTATTATAGTTGAATAAAGCATTTGAGGATAAACAATATGCAACATTGAAAATATGATCAATAAAGAAACAACACGTCAAGGTGGCACTATTTTTCCTACAAGGGTATGTGTTTTTAACGAGGCCCTAAAAGCATTTTAATAAACTATGCCTTATATACCAGGTACGAATCTCGACAAAGAATTTGCACATTCCTTGAGAAATATACTAGAACCTTACAGGGAACCTTGCGCCTACAAGCGACTCCCTACGGGGTATATGTTGGAACATTATGGGGAATCTAGCGCCTACGGACGACTCTCTATGGTGTATATGTTGGAACCATACATGGAATCTTCCGCCTATGAGAGACTTCCTACTAAGTATACGTTGGAACCCTATAGGGAACCTTTCTTCTACAGGAGACTCCCTACAATATATATGTTAGAACCCTAAGATGAACCTTGTACCTGCAGGTTATAGATCTTTGTGTTGTGCAAGTATAAATCGTTAGTTGGTTTTAATGATGATAAATGGTGATAAATGTCAAAGGTACAATTGAGTGCAACTCTCTAGTACTAGTAGTTCCTAATGATGGCATATAATCAAGAAGAATATATCCCAAGTCTCGTTAGTCAGATGATTCAAGTTCCAATCGAAGTGTTAATCAACATTGAATCAAGTAGAGAAATTTGAAGTTTTAAAGTTTGAATGTGTGAAAGCTCGTCTGATCCCGCACTTAGCACTTTAGTGCAATCAAATTATTTGTAAAATGGTCAATAGTAAGTCTTGAAGTACTAAGGAAATCACACACACAAAATAATTTTCAAACCTCTCTTATTTCTATTAAAACTTCTTAAAACCAATCAAGGAAAGTATGAAATTGATTAAGAAGTGTTTCTAATCAATTAGGAAAGTTAACCCACTGCCTGATTGATTAAAATTGTTTTGGGTCGGCCATATCGAACCCGACCGACCACCATGAAGGAACCACACTCCTTCCAGAATCTTCTCAACACACAAGAATTACCATCCTCATGATTACCAAGGATCTCAACTGCAAGTGCATCCAACGACTCTCCGCAATTCACTCCTAACAAATAACGAGTTCTCTCTCTCTCTCTCTCTCTCCTCTCTCTCTCTCTCTCTCTCTATATATATATATATATATATATATATATATATATATATATATATATATATAATATATATATATATATATAATATATATATATATATATATATATATAAAGGTAACAAGTTTCAAACACAATATCACTTCACTTTTCTCTCTCACATATTTGAAGCTTCGATCCATCGTTTTCCAACTCATTTTTGGTTCCTGACTGAAACAGTGACGCCATTTGTGAGAATCGACTTCTAATTCATGCAATTTCCACGGGTTCGTGTTTTCTCTCCGATTCATTAGCCCGTCACCTTCTTAGGTCACCGAATCAAGAGTATTCTGAATGGAACACGAAGATCCATCACATTTTAATTAAATAAAGCATCATCTCAATTTTGATTCCTCAAATCTCCAGATCTCTAGTTTTTACGACTTCAAGTGATGGTTGGATCTAGAGCTACTCGATTCAATAAACCACTTCTACCTCCTTCGCCAAGAATATCTTGGAACCGTTGTGCATTACATCCAAATCTGGTTTAGGCTCCACAGACAGCCATACCTGTTCGAGTTACTCTGATTAGTCCTTCTGTTCCACCTCCAGTCTTGCAACCAGGAGTCTTGTCTGATCTCCAAGTGTTACAAGTGAACATCAAAATGCATAATATTATCGAATTGTTGAGCAGTGTGTACAACACCGTTCGACAACAAAATTCAAACACACTCGAAGGAAGGCTACAACGCCTCAAAGAAAGCATCTATGACGCTCCACCTTATATAAACATTGTCAAAGAGTTTAGGTCCAAGAAGACTCATATTGTCATCCCAGCACCATCCGGGGCGAAGAAAGAAAAATCTCCTCATTTGAGAGATCAACATAGGATCAAAAAACACCAGACTCCTCCCTAGAGCCACGAGGGGTAGTTGTGCTACTTCCCTGACTCAAAAAGAGAATCACTCGGGAAAGGTTCAGACGAAGCATCAGTTAGCTATTAGGATTTTGAAAAGCAGGATACCAAAATCCATGGAGAAGCTTCCTAAACTGGGCGAGTATGATGGAAAAGGGGACCCCGACAAACATGTTCATCTTTCCAATGAGTGGCTAAATTACTTAAGTGTTGATGACACATCTAAGTGAAAGTTATTTCCATTAAATCTTATCGAACTGTCCAGGTTGTGGTTCAATTTCCTATCGGACGAGAGCATTTTATCCTGCACAGATTTTTGTGAGCAATTCTCTACACGCTTCATAGCCTGGAAGAGACAACCTATGAGAGAAATTGCTCTGAACAAGACTGTCCATGGAAATAATTGAAGCTTTCGGTCTTACATAAACCTATATGCAAGTTGTTGTCAAAGTCGAAGGGGTCATAAAGGGCCTTTAGTGCTGGGTCTTTGAGAATGGCCTCCTGAGGGACCACCCATTTAGGTTGAAGATAAGGAGGAAGAAATTGAAGACCATCTAACTGATGATTACTATGGTTGAGTCATACATGTTATTAGACAAGAAGTTGAACACATATTTCAACAATCTTTCTTTAGTCGAGACCCATTCTAGTCGCCCAACCGGGAAAGACTCCCATCGGCCCAAAGATGAACTTGACCGGGGTATGCAAGGAAGGTATGACAAGTACACTCCTTTCTATTTTTTGGGAGAAGATCTACCAGGACCGTGTAACACCAAAATTTAGAAGCGAGGAGTATGGCATTCTTACCTCGTTAATGAAATGTCTCGCGTCAATAAATTGAAGTACCTATGCTTCAATAGGAGACACAAATACAACACTAACGATTAAATATAGCTGAAGGATGTCACCAAAGAGATGATTAAGAACGAACGACTAATTGAGTATCTTATAGGATGCAAAATAGATAGGGATGAATCACTTAAAGGTCCCCATCGAAGACTACAATTGTCGGGACTAGCGCCGAAAGTAGAGAGGCAAGTAAAGGAAAGTGCATGTATATCATCGTCATCACTAGAGGACTACCTCAGGAAAATCTCCCCTCTAAGGGGACTATGAAAAGGAATATCGATAAGATAATTATTATCCACAAAAAGGATGCAACACGTTGACAAATATTCCTTCCTGGCCCATGTTGGGATGTCGAGATTCAGAGAAGATAGAAGGTGTTGCCAAAAAAAATCCCCTTTGTTAATCACAACTACAATATGGAAATTGGATGTCTTCTGGATCCTCATCGATGGAGGCAACTCCTATGACATTATGTACTCTGAGTTGCTCAAGAAGATGGGCCTTGACAGAGGAAGCCTATGGTCGTATGAAGGCTCTGACCTCCAGGTGTTCATCGGAACAACCATCCGTACTTGGAGATATGTGGAGCTGATGGTATCATTCCTCGATGGAAAGGATATTAGGGCGATCAATTCCCAATTACATGTTGTCCCCTGTAGGAGAATCTACAGTTGTATCCTGGAAAAACCATTTGTAGCCACGCTAGACGTCATAGCTTCGTCGGTGCATCTAAAGCCAAAATATCACAATCTATAGGGAGAACTGGCCATCATCAACGTTGACCTCTAGGGGAAAATAATCTACCAAGATCTCCATAAAGATAAAGGAGAAGGCGTGACCATGTAAATTAATGTAGCTTCCCTCCTTGGATAACTCGGTAGGATGGGCATTTGTCCTTCAAAAAGTGGCTTGGTCGATAAATGCTAACAAAAGAATAAGCGACGACTAACCCGCCTGGTTATGTTTCCTTTACCCCTTTTATATTAAATACTATAATTGTATAACGACCATCATTATCTACCAAAAAAAAAATTGTGATCATAATTAAAATAATACATTTTATGAAATATTTGTTTCTTTGTATTGGTGCATATTAACGGTGGGTCTAGGGTACAAACAATGAGCTTGAAGCCCAGTTCACATAAACTCATGGGTGTTTTCGGAGACACTTTGTATGTTCGAGTACAACAATCAATTCTCCACATAAAGTTAGGGGTACTGCCGGAGACGCTTTGTACGTCCAACTACAACAACCAATTCTCCACTTAAAGTCAGTGGTACTTCCAGAGACACTTTGTACGTTCAACTACAACAATTAAGTCCCATAGCCCACAGGCAATAACGGGTCACCCTCCTCTAGCATCTAGCCACTCCAGAGTCCGCAGAGGGTTGGCCACACATATACCTTTGATCTAGTTTTCATCTGCTGGTGAGAAACCTTTGGCCAAGAACGACCTTAGTGGCGTCCAATTAACTTTGAGAGAAGACCTCGTAAATTCGTAAAGATCTAGAGCTATACACTAAGGATCCTACAAATACACCTTAAACAGGTAGCAAAGTATTTCATTTCATAAATAGAAATATATACACATATGCGCTTCCACTACATGGTACTCCATATGATGTACAAAAAAAGAGGAAAAGGCTGATAGGTCTACTTGCCGCGGCGCGAAAAGTACCCGAGTGCACAAACGCTGGAAATCATAGGAGTCATCGCAAAAGTTTATTTATTCCAAAAGTAAAGGGAAAATCTTGATAAAACCTTTAAAGAACAAAAAATATGGTCGTCACAACCAAAACTGGGTTCGGGAGCTGGTTATGTAAGTGGAAGGTATTAGGGAGCAATTTAGCACATCTTCCCTCCATTATGTCCCCAAGAACGCAAGTTATGGCATGTGCCTCCAGATGAGTGGGGTGACTAGAAATAACCAATATTTGAAAGGTTGTAGCTTCAGAAGAGGCCTAAAGTTGCACACAGCCAGATCCAAATAAAATACTCATCTTCCATGGGTCTGAGTCGCCGAGTCACAACAGGATTTAAAGAGATGAAAGAAAAGGGTCACAAAAGACTTTTCTTTCAAGTATTCACACCAATATTGGTATACCTTCACGTACGTCCAACTTATGGGATAAAGTTGTAAAGGAGACATTGTTAGATGCTTCAAGGCTTCTCTCTCAAAGGCAATATAAGGTAAGCGAATACCCATGATGGAGAAAGTGAACTTGTAAAATGGAATGGCGCAATCTCCATATTTGTTACATATTCTTTAATCCTTAGTGGGACTCATGACTCCCCAATAGGAATATTGATGAACTTCAGTAAATTCATCATCAAGAGCGTCCACTTTGGCAAAATAAGAAACAATGGAAGAGTATATAGAATCCACCCAAGAAGATGAGGTATTCTTCTGGGACTTATGAGTACTATTTTGTGATTTCTTACCCATAGCGCACTAACTTCTCAGATGCAGGAAAGTAAATGGTTGTTGAACTAGGAAAAAGACTCAGAGAAAGTAGCGTTGACTCTTTAGAAACTATAACCTACCATGCAAAAAAACTCGACCAAACATGTCAAATCACTCGCACGCAGTAATCGAGAGTTTCGGTTCCCAAGATCCATAATGATGATACTTTCAAAGAGATATTTTGAAGCCTGGAGCATTAAATGCATAAATCCCCAAGAAACTGAAACAATTCTCTTTCGTCTGTTTGAAGGGGATCTATAGAGTGGTCGTTGTCCAAAGCTGACGTACCAATCCCTCACCTTGTTATGCACAAGCCACCCGATCGACCACCATGAAGGAACCACACTCCTTCCAGAATCGTCTCAACACTCGAGAAATATCATCCTGATGATTACCAAGAATCTCAATTGCAAGTGCATCCAACGGCTCTCCGTAATTTACTCCTAAGGAATAGTGAGTTCATTATCTCTCTCTCTCTCTCTCTCTCTCTCTCTCTCTATATATATATATATATATATATATATATATATATATATATATATATATATATAGATATATATATATATAGAGAGAGAGAGAGAGAGCACCCAATTGAGGAAACAAGTTTCAAAAACAATTTTGCTTGACTCTTCTCACTCACATACTGACTTAAGCGTCAAAATGCTATCTTTGCAGGGTCCCCCACCCATACCAACGTATCTGAAGCTTCGATCCATTGTCACCACTATTTCTAACTTATTCCTTGGCCAAATCAATTAAAGCAATTAGATTCACATTCTAATCGATTAGTAAAATCATTAATCAATTAAAGTATATAGTCATTTTAGGATTTTCTTTTAAGGATTAGGGTTTCCATTTTTAAGGTTTCGTTAGTTGATTAAAACGTTCTTTTTACCGATTACCTAATTTAATTTGGCCCACAAATCATTTAATTTTTAACTAAATATTTTCCTATATAAAGGAGACTTATCCTCAATTGCATTTTGCACCATTTTTTATAAATAGAAAATCTTTATACTATTTTTCTACACCATCGTTCTTTCTAAAAAAATCTCTTTCCACTAGAGTTATCGTAGTACTGAAAGATTGAAAAGTCATTTTAGAGTTGTGTTGTATTTGTTTAGTGATTAACTTATTTTATTCAAAAGTGTTATTCTCTTGTGTAATATCTTTGTAAAATATTTGAAGGTTGAAAGCTAAACTTGATAAAAGCTTGGGAGAAGATTATTGAGATAAGCTTGTGTAAAAGCTCTATTATTTGTTAAAGGTTCGTAGGCTGATCCTATATAAAAGCTCAAGTTATAGTTGAAAGTTGTTTGGATTGATCTTGTGTAAAAGCTCAAGTTGTAGTTGAAGGTTGTTTGATATGATCATGTAAAAGCTCAAGTTTTATTTTAGTGGAACTCTCAAGAGGAAACTCTTGGGGACAAGAGTATGCCAAGTGGTTAGGTCGAACGTGTATAAATGTTTGGTGCAATCTCTCTATCTATTCTCTCTTTATTTTCCATTATTTATTTTCTTTTTGTTGCGTATCTCTCTTCTTCTCCAACTTTTTTCTATCTTTTTGTTGATACCTCTTTTTTTATTTGTCTATTTTAATATAATTTTTTTCAAAAATAAAAGTTTTTATAATTTGTTTTCGATTTTCAAATATCACAATTCACTCTCCCTTCTTGTGTTTGGAGTCACTTTATCAACATGTGGCATCTTAGACTAATTCCTGTTATAAGACTAATCATCTCACGAGGTAGTATGGTAACTTCAAATACGTCTTCTTTTAATAAGATACTTTTCATGAACACACATCCAATGTTTGATGATGGAATGTTTACTATATGGAAAGAGAGAATAAAAATGATTTTTTATTCTATTGATTTTGAATTGCGGAGTTATGTTTTAAAAGGATCTTTTGTTCCTATTCATTTGTTAATAATGAAGTAGTGAACAAATCGGGCAATACGTGGACCGTAATATAAAAGAGAAAAGTGCATAAATGGTTTCAAAGTAAGTAATTAATTATAAGTGCCTTAATCACTAATGAGTACTATTATGTTTTTATATGTAGCACTGCAAAGGAAGTGTGGGACACCCTTAAAAAAATCTATGAAGCTCCAACTGAGATGGAAAGGATGAACCCATTTGTCCAAGAACATGAGACATCTAGTGACAATGAAGACAATCTTAAAATATGGTTCTCAAATGTACAAAATCTTGGACATAATTTTAAAAACGTTGGTCTTTCTTGATCATCATCGACTTCTCCTTCTCCATTATTGCATCATCCATCTTCTTTGATCCTTTCAACACTTCTAACAAACCCTGTTAAACCAGTAGGACTTACATCTTCAAGCTCGACAAACCAAAATCATTCACACCGATGAATTTCTCAATCTCATACTTCGTTGACGACATCTTGATCCATGCTCACCGCATCAATTTTTTGTGATAATCATTGCACCGGGAACGAATAAAACTATGAGAAAGATTGAGTTTCTTTAACAAGCATAAGAAACCCTTTTTAGTTTTATGAAAGAGAGAAAAGAGGTCAGAACAAGAACAAGAATTTGGTTTAAATTGTTTTTCTATTCACTTTTCCAATTAGGGTAAAAAGTTACAAGTTAATAACAACAACTAACATTTAACCCTCTCTCAATAACCTGAGAGGATAACCTATTTATAGACTACAAGATAACTTAAATACTAAGCTAACTTAAGCTATAAACTAACTTATACAACTGCATGCTAGAACCAGGCCCGACCCTGTGCAAGTGCAGTATGTGTTGCAGCACAGGGCCTCAAATTTTAGAAGGCCCCAAATTTTGAAATTTTCAATTTTTTTCTCCATAAATATTAATAAAAATAAATAAAATGTTATTAAAAAAACTCAATAATTAAAATAAATGTTATGATAAAAACTCAATACATACAAAAAAATCAAGATTGATCAAAACTCAAAATAATTATAATTAAATTTATTTTTAATTAATAATAATTGTATTTTTGATTTTTTTTTTTAATTATTATAATTGTATTTTTTAAAAAAATTGGGCTCATTTTCGAAATTAGAACGGGGCCTCCAATATGATTGGGCCGGCCCTGGCTAGAACATGCTTTGACTATAACACACACATATTCGACTCCTGCATGTTTGAACAGACTTCAACTATAACATGCACAACTCTGTCGAAATATGAAGTTATCATTGTCAAGACTAGAGTTCGATCCAAAATACCACAAGGCCCATAGATATTACTCATACATATGTAAGATGTGAGAATCACGTCTAGGCTATTTATGTTCCTCAACATGATTTGTGAAATACTCGTCAACCATCTTTGCCATCCTATTACACACAATGTTTGAAAGGAAATAAAGTACTCAACACCACATTTAAGATCCATAGTGAATTCGGGTTAAATGACAGTATACACCATTATCACTATGAGAATAACTTATGATACTTACAAAACATACTATTTAATATTCTAACGGTGGTTTAATCCAGTATAACATATGCAATTGGATTGATGATGTAATACACTTATTACTAGAACCAAAATGAAGGATAAATGAAAATTCTAAAACACTCCATGCTTCAATTTGAAATAAGTTCATTTTACATGACATGTGTAAATCAAATTTACTCATTTGAATAAGGATTCTATAACCAAAGTTTCTAGTTTAAATAACAAGTAAGATTGTTCATAATCTTATCTAACACAGACCTAATCTTTATATAAGAACTATGAAAGGTTGTAAGTCCCAATAGTATGCAATTTTTAAGAAAAACAATAAATCCTAAGAACATGAAATTCTAAATGAAATATGAGAGAGAGAGAGAGAGAGAGAGAGAGAGAGAGAGAGAGAGAGAGAGAGAGAGAGAGAGAGAGAGAGAGAGAGAGAGAGAGAGAGAGAGAGAGAGAGAGAGAGAGAGAGAGAGAGAAGAGAGAGAGAGAGAGAGAGAGAGAGAGAGAGAGAGAGAGAGAGAGAGAGAGAGAGAGAGAGAGAGAGAGAGAGAGAGAGAGAGAAGAGAGAGAGAGAGAGAGAGAGAGAGAGAGAAGAGAGAGAGAAGAGAGAGAGAGAGAGAGAAGAGAGAGAGAGAGATTTATAGTGATTCAACATGTTCATCCTCTCTTTGTGCCTAATCCAACTCTCCAATGGTTTTCAATTGAAAGTTTGTTGTCTTCCACTATGATTTGCAAATTGTTCATACAAAATCGTTAATACAACCACTAAATACAAGATGATGTTGAAAATTAACAAATTTACAATCTAGATCTTAACTTGATGTATAAAGTTTCTGATATTGATCTCTGCAAGATTTTGACTTCCACCTTCCAAAATCAGTTAACTAGCTTCAAGCGTCGGTTCCGTAGTAACTTCTCCTAAAGTCCTACTAGTTTCTTGTCTGAGCCTTGACCTGTTTGAAGGTAATAGAAACTCCAATCCGTTCATAGAAACTTCCACACAATTCTATCGAAGCAATTTAGGAGAAAACAAACTCATTTTTCCTCGTTGGATTGTCAATCTCAACCATACCACATGAAAACTCTTTTTATTTGAGTCAATATATTCTTTGAGTCGAATCAAGACCTCCATGATTCAAGTCAATCTTTCCTAGATTTAAATCAGAAATACATAAGCAAATTCATTTTTTTCAAATTCACTTTTTTTATTCGAGTCAGTATTTTTCTTGATTTGAATAAAAAATACAGATTTATTTTCTGATTTTCACATTTAAATTTGATTCGAATCACCCAATTCTCTAATTCGAATAATACTTCAAAAAATTCATTTTTTGAGAAAAATGAAGTGCTTCATTGAATCAAGACTTTGTAGGATTTGAATCATGCTTTCATGCGGTTTTTAATTCAAACCGTTGACTAATCAACTAGAACCATATTGTTTCGACTTTAATCAAATTTGATTTATGCATGCGTAAACAAATTTTAGCCCTTAACTCTAGAATGCACAGCTATGTGAGGAGACTCAATTACGACAAACAATCAAAAACTAAATTGACAAACAACAAAAATCTAAAGTAAGAAAAACCCTACGGGACATCAGACTCCTTCTAACTTCAAAAAGAATTTTATATATATATATATATATATATATATATATATATATATATATATATATATATATATATATATATATATATATATATATATATATATATATATATAAAGGTGCTATTAGTATGTGCACTCTTTTTAGTTTTTTTAATCATGAAGAATTAAAAACAGACATTACAAAACTGTTCACATAACAAACTGTTTTTATTCATCATATATTTTCACATATGCAAGCCATATGATACACAACACATACTACAAGTGTTTTTTATTCTTCAAGCATAACTTGATATATTACACAAACATATGAAAACAAATTAATATTACACATAAAACTAACTCAACTTTGTTAAGCTTTTACTTTTCCATGTCAACAAACTGGGAGCAATCAATTCCCTTACCAGAAAACGCCTCTACAAGCTTAGGAAAGAGTTTAGCAAGCATAATCTTAAATCCTGCAGAAGTTCCCTTCTGGTTTTCATGCTCATTCTTTTCACCTCCAATAGAAGCTCCTTCAAGATATGCTTTACAAGCAAAAAGTATATGTTCGGCACGTTGTCGGAAGTGTTCTTCCACCAATGCCTCGAAATGCTGCAATCGCAATCAGTTTCGTTACAATTCAGTCCACTTAACTATGTGTTTCAAACTTGTTTCGCACGAAGATTAAGAAAATGAGAGGATAGTTATTTTACCTTCGGTGGGTTTCGTAATAGATACAGCATGGATTTGGAGGTGAGGAGGAAAGCATTCTCGTTGTAACTCACCGAGTTTTTCTCTCCTTCGGCTCTGCCGATTTGTTGGTCGTATCCAGCCTCGTTGAAGTAAGGCTTCTCGTTAAGGACAAGAGCTTGCAGAGAGAGAAGGACTTGAAGAACCGTGGATGATCCGGGGCTCCACACTTCGGCTGCAGTACCACTCCACGTGTTTAGGAGACTCAAACACACTTTCCCTGACTCATACAAATTAGGATTTATTCGTAACCCGCCCGAAATATAGTGCACCATCTACAAGAGATTTCAAAGGCCACAATGATAGGATCATATAGATTGTCGCGCAAAGTGCAAACAAAAGAAAAACTTCATTCGAAAACTTACCGGTGGTTCACTGGGATACTCGGGAGGGAAACATACGTCGAAGAAAAACAAGCCGTCGTGATAAGGTGTCCCTGACGCACCAACGATGACTGCTCGCATGAGATCCATTCTTTCTTCGAAAACACGTACGTAAATAGTTTCTGTTTAGGCATGTACAGATTGTATGTCAATTTGCAGAAACTGCGATGGATATTAACAACATAGTGCGAGAGATTTAACTATAAAATCAAGCAAATAAGAAGTATGCACCAGGAAGATTTTTCTCCAGGATGCTCCATTCTTGCTGCACCTTTTTCGCCCAATCTTTCTTAACCTACAAAAGATTCAACCGAGACGAAAAAAATAAGGCGAAATGCTTTCAATATAATTATATGTCGCTTAAGTAATGTGTCAATCTCGTAACCTGAGATAATGGCAGCCCTTTTCCCTCGTTGAAAAAGTGGTGATCTGAGCAAGTATGGATCACGTCGAACTGTTTCAACTGATCTGAACAGTTTCTGTTCAAAGAAACTGCAACATTGCTCGTCTCATGAACCCTATAAACTTCACAATACGGAGTCGAGTCTTCAGCATACTGCAACGAGCTCGCAGTATGTGAGTTAGTGTCAGAGCTACAAGTTTCCGAATCTTTCTTGCCAACAAAATCGGGCGCATTTCCCTCTCCAAATGTTGGAACTGTGGAAACAGCTCCATAAAATGATGTCAAGCCAAGTTTTTGAAATACGCCGGCTTTAATGCTGGAGAAAAGTTCAAAGGCGGCTTGAGGAATGGAAAAGGAACTACTCTCTCCTGGATGCTTATCACCATTACAATCTAACAAGCCCTGATCACGAATAAATTATATTACAACACAAGCATAGTCATTATACATATATGGATGCTAATAAATACGAGATCACTCGCGAATGAGATATTTCTCTTACCTTTCCCTTTTGGTCAGAAGATAGACTTCCATGATCAATAATCTCTTGAGTCGAGTCGACAACATTTGTTTCATAAGAGACAGGAGTTGCAGTTGAACCTTCGTGCTTATCAATCCGAAAAATTTCATAAGGTGCAACCTGTTCGTGTACAAAAAAATAATTAAAACAGCTTATTGAATAGGGAAACAAAATACTAACGAGGGACTGAAAGTTGACGGTATACCTTAGTTGTTAAACCAGTAGCCCATTTCACCTCGACATGGCCATCTTTGAATCCAGAAACATTGCCGATATGGGACAGGTGACAGTTATCTTTAGGCTTACTCTGGTAGTTGATTTGATTCAGTTTTATGAGAGGAACTTCCACATTCAAGTCACTCATTGAATTTGCATTATTTTTCTCAGCTCGATAACCACCAACGTGCTTTTGAGCGGTCTTGAACACAATATCACCAAAACAACAGGAAAAATCCGGGTGTTCTACAAGTTCGTACGCACTCACAGTTTCCAATGTTGGCTCTCCTGCCAAATCATCTGGCTTGGATGTCGCAACTGTTCTCCATTGCACGTTTACGGTATGCTCTTTTGCATCGACCGATAGAACAACACCCCATCTTTGATTGCTAGCCTTATCATCATCGTCATCAGAAGTACCTTTTTCCATCACAAACTGATGAGGCCAAAACTCATGAGTGTTTATGACATTAACGGGGATTAAGTTCTGTGAATCTGACCCCAAAGTAACTTCGCCGTTTTGCCAAATAATATCGACTTTGGTCTTTATCTTACCAATAATAAACAATTCTTCCATGCTAGAGTTAAGGTTTCTTCTCCTATATTCTCTAGCCGTACTATGCTTATTAGGAAGATAACCATCAGGCGAATCTCGAATCATCTTTTCGATTTGTTCCTTTTGGTCTTCAACAGGAAGCATGCACCAGTCACCGAGTTGCCAGTTTGCGTGCGAAAAACACGACAGCATGGTCAAGTTTTTGGAATCTTGCCAGCACGCAGGAGAATTCTCATTCGAATTAGAACCCAGAAGAATTGACATAGCCCAATTAACATACACCAAACCTGCTTCCACAGAACAAACAGTTCCTTCATCATGGTTGTCTCTCCAGTTGTCACATAGCCATCTGGCCGATTTAGAACCGGTCAAGGACTTAACTTTCACTCTCTGTCCTGGATAGTACGGATACTGCGAATCTTCAAGAAAATTAGGTGTTTGTGGTAAAATCTTATCTTTTTCAAAGGTAGTGATATCGTATTTCGTCCCATCGTCAAACAATACAGTTAATCTGTCCACTACCCTCCGAACCTGACCAAGCCACGGCCCTTTAACCACATAATCACCTTCCGAAATGGAACGAATCTTCAGAAGTTTCTTGGAGTTCACGTTTCTTAATATGTTTCCTCGAACATTTTCCAAATCCACCGTCACGTCAACACCAACGACCCTCCCCGTCTGTCCAGAAGTGTCTGACAAGGAACGGACGACATCTCCATAACCAAATGTCCTCTCAAACGAGAGAAAATCATCGATCTTCCCGATGCTTTCCTCTAAACTAGACAATATGCTCTGAGCCTGGCCACCATATAGATAATCAATATCCTCTTGATCGTCACTGCTACTGCTCTCGCTCGAAGTCTCCCAGTCCGAATCAGTCATTTGAGCTTCCATCAACTATATGTCTGATGTCTGTCATAATGTGTTTCACAATAATAAAACGCGATACCAGAAAATAACTTCCTTAACACAATAAAAGGCAATAATAGAGATTCATGAAGAACCTTACCTTTTCAAGCAAATAGAAGCATTAAGCACCGATGTCGGTTCGTATTGCAATCCACAACAGAAGAGTCAATATTGACTTAAGAGGGTATTTTGTATACAAAACAAGATGCGTCTGATCGATACCGATACTTGTTACAGATACTAAACCAGTTTCTTTTGATCACTGAAACCGGAACTTTAATGCCAAAGAAGATTTGCCCAACAGGGATAATTGGAGTCTATTACGACTCCGAAATGCCAAAGGAGATTTGCCCAGTTTGCACTGGAAATTTCACAGAAAGAAAAGGTTGCAAAACTAGTAAGAATCAAGACAAAGAAAATTAAGTAACTTTTGCCAAAGGAGATTTGCCCGACACCGAAGAATCTTCAAACATAAGTAGTTTCCAGATAGTAGCTAATAAATTTGCCTCTTCCGAGATCGAGAGACTCGGAAGCTATATTGCCAAAGGAGATTTGCCCCGCGGTGAAGCCAAACACTCTACCAGATCTACCTGATATAAGGAGAATTGGTTGATATCCAAAATCAATAAATTTTCGTAGTCGAAATCAAGAATATCACCAGAAAACAAATCAAAACATAAACTTTCTGTTCCTCGATTCACAGCAAAAAGTCAAAACCAGATAATTTCTTTTGAACCTGCAACAAGAAGACTAGTGAGTATTTTCTCTAATCATTTTCAATAAGAAAACAACAAAACTAGAAGATAGCCATAACCATAAGCTGATAACAACTCATGAGGCAAGGGAACAACTTTTTTCATGAACTGAAAAAAAATCCTTATTTGCATATAAAGGAACAAAATCTAAAGGAATCACTACTTTTTGATCAAATAAAACTTGAAAATCATTTCTAAAAAAGTCATAACTAATAATCACTTTATTAAGATTCCTAGGCGTTTAAAGTCAATATAGCCGCTTCTAGCACTCAACATAAAAGTATATATTCAATAGAAAACAACAGCATAGTAGTAATAGAATGAGTTAAAACAGAAACCTATGATTTATTAAAAATGAAATTGCAGAGGAAGAGATTGTGATTGTACCATTTGGACCACCAAGAAGGTTGGTTGGTCCCATAGAAGTTACTATTAGAGTTTATAGAGCCAAGCTAGAAAACCAAGAAACCCCATGATTTTAAACACAAAAAAAGGAACATAATAACATAACAAAATGAAAGAAGGGTGGTTCAAAGATTTGATTTTTTTAGAGTTTTAGAAAGTGGGTGGTGGTGGAAATTCAGATTGGTGTAGCTCCACGGCCAGTTCCACCGTCGTCAACGCCACCACTGAACTTGGGAATCATTTCAGAGACAGTTTTTGTGTGTATGTGTGAGAAAATGGAGTATAGAGAAATGGGAAAGGTATGGGTGGTGTTGTATAATAAAGAAGAAGAATGAGAAAAGAACAAAAGCATAACAGACAGTACAAGACACAGATGGTGTTGTCTTAGATAAAGACAGTTAAACTATATTTATGTTTCTATATCTTAAAACGAATCCTCCTAAAACTTTGTTTGAGTTTTGTTTTTTCATCCAAATTTTACAAAAAAATGAAGAAAAAGAATTATTCTATATCTTACGGTATTTGATTCCACCTCATTGCATCAGTATAAAAGAAAAGTTAGTCGTGTTTGATTGGAATTTGAGTTAGTTTTGTGATAATGGGACACAGAATAACTTTTACTTTTGGTGAATAGTATGATTATATGCTATTTAGAGAATTTATTAGGAGTATATTTGAAACCTAAATCACAACGGAAGCACTTTACGACAATATTATGTTGCATTTTAACTATTATATAAAAATATATGATAAATATCAAAATATTCATAATGATTTTTTATAAGATAAGTTAAACAGGAAAAAAATATAGTCATCAATAAATGAAATGTAATATCTAGATCCGTCTTTGATAATAATCACTGATGGAACCCATACATCAGTCAAATGATACATATGAAATAGAAACATTTTTATTAAAAGGTAAAACTGAATTTTTTTGCAAGTTTACAGAGATAACAATATGAAATATCACGATGTGTAACTTTCCTAAAATTCTAGTATAAGCCAAGTACATTAATGTAGAACCAACTATATGTCTTAGATGAAGAACTCAAACAAAAAAAACTAATAAATCAACAGTGGAAGTAGAAGTTAAGGTTGCAATATATGAGACTTTCAACTCATCTAAAACATAAAGTCTCCCTGTTTACGACATATCTCAATCAGTCTCGCAGAATGTGGATCTTGCACCCAACAAGAAATGGAAGAAAATGTAACAGAATAACTAAAATCACACAATTGACTTACAAAAGCCAGACTGAAAATAAAGCTGAGAATATAATAAACATCAAAAAATGACATATTAGTTGTAGAGACAGAGTCAATGCTTGCTAATGGCATAGGTGGACCATTAACAATCATAACTAACATAGATGAAAAGGCATTTAAAGAAATAAATAATTTATCATTATATGACATGCTCCAGAATCAAGGATCCATATGGAGGGAGACATACCTGATAGAGTAGAAGAACTCAAACTTTTAATAGAAAAGGAAGACATGGCATGTGGCTAAGTGACAAGAATCTTTTGAATTTATTCTATAATATCATATATTTGAAAAGTGGTCTCAGATGGACATAAATAGTCATAACCAAAATCAATGGTACACCAACAACATTGGAGTAGGGACTTTTAAAATTCTTCTTATTTGCTCCCAACAATTCGGGACATTGACATTTGCAATGACTTTTCTTCTTATAAAAAGAACATTAATCAATACCAAGTCCAATTCTACCTTGATAATTTCCTTTGTGAATAGGAGCAGCAAAAATAGATGGAGGAGTGTAGGAATTCCTTTATTTAGAATTATATTAGAGTGAGTCTTAATTCTGGTTTCTTTTGCCAATAACTTATTAAGAGTTGAATCAACATTAGGAAGAGGATTATGATGTAGAATGCTTCCACGAAGACTCTCAAAATCATTCCTAAGGGAAATAAAAAATTGAACAAGATGTTACTTTTCTCTTTGCTCGATGTATGCTTTAATAAATTTTATGTTGATTCCATAAGAGTTAATTGATCCCATTAATCACTCATGGCCAAATAAATATTTTGAATGATCATATTGTTTTGCTTAAAGCTCTGATGTCACTTTTCAACTGGTACCATTTTGTAAAATTAGACTGATTATACAAACATTTTAAATAATTTATGATAAGGATAATCCTACTTAAAGTATAATCATGTATAAAGAAAGACTTGTCTCTAAGGGTTACCACTAACAACCAAGTTCTAATTTTAATGAGACATTTTATCACGTAGTCAAATTTTAATTAATTGATTAATTGAAATAATTTTTATTTTACTTATTTTATATTTTGATGATTATGTAATTATAATTAGTAGAGATGATCTAAATAAATATTAGAAGTAGTTTAACTTGATAAGTTTTATATTGATGATATTGGATTTATTAAAAATAATAATTATTTAGATTTTTATTATGATTGTGGATTATTACTTATTTAGAGGCGTTTGTTTAGGCATTTTGGGCCCAAACTGAACTTTACCCATTTGTTTGTTTTGCCTTAGACACGAAATAAATGGATGAGAGAATGTAATAATTTATTATTCCATTTTTACTTCATCTAATAGAAACACATAAGCGCTTATCCGACTCTCCAAACCCTAAAATGACCGCCCATTTCCTTTCTTTCGTCTCCGAGCACCACTACCTTTGACGGAAAAACAAAAGCTATATCTCATGGTCTTTTTATTAAACCAAAACGATTGTTTTTCGAGCACCACCACCGTTGAACCTTATTTCAATCTGCCCCCGAACGTCGTGCTTTTGAACAAAGAAAAGATGTCAACTTTGTTCATCCAGTCGCATGACGTTCCTTCTGAACCAAATGATTTGTTTCGTTCGAACGATCGCCTTCACCACCTTGTCTCCACCGTGTTGATCTGTTTATGATAAGAATCATTGTGCCAGCGTTTAGACGGCCTCCACGAGCTTCATCATCTTCAAGATGAGGTGGAATAAAAACTCCTTTCATCCTTGTTTATTAAAGAAATAGACTGAGAACTTTTTCTTCACTCAGTTATGTACTATTCACAACAAAAGTTTTTCTTTATTTCCAAAACCAAGCAAGGGATGAGTAAGTTGTAAGATGAATACTCTATTACAGAAAGCTTGCTCGATGAACTCGGTCGTGGTTCTCTTTGATGCAAGACCAAGAATACTTTATCATGTATTGTCATGTTGTGGTATAGGTATGCGGTGTTGAGAATCACAATTTAGGTGTTGGAGTAATTTGTATTATATTATATTATATATACTTAAAATCTTAAACTACTATTAGATTTTGTCCCAACTCATTCTTACAGAACTTACTTGTAAGTTGAGGGGCGTCACTCTATATAAACTCTTCCAATGATCTATCTTCAATCAATGTGGGACTTGGGATTTTTCCAATACAACCCCTCACGCCTAAGATTTTTTTTTTGGCCTGGTACGTGGATTTAAAAGGTGGACAACCCATGGTCGGATTAATAGACTCTAATACTATGTTATGAAATGTGATTGAGTCTAGCTCAACCCAACAAAACCTACTTGTAAGGTAGGTAATTTTCACACTTATAATCACATGTTCAGGCCACATATTATTCAATGTAGGATTTTTAACATACCCCACACGCCCAGGATTGGACGTCTGGAGCGTGTAAATAAATGGGGGGTGGCCCGATAGCGGAAACCTGATAGCAGGTGGTCAACCGGATCTTAAACCAAGCTTTGATACCATGTTATGAAATGTGATTGAGCCTAACTAAACCATACAAAATCAGCTTGTATGTTGAGGGGTGTTACTCTACATAAACTCTTTCAATGTTCTATCTCCAACCAATGTAAGACTTGAGATTTTCCAATAACTATTGTATTATAGATTAGTGTAGAAATTGATCACAATATTTCTAATGTTTTTAGCCTTCTATAGACTTTAGAGTTGGGAACCTAAATTGGCATAATATCATTTATTGAATGGTTGTAATTTTTTTATTTTAAATGAATATCATATTTGCTTATTTATTTAGAGTGTAAATCACTTTTTGTTTATCAGGAATGTTCGACAAGATAAGCTAAGGGGGCAAAATAATCTAGCCCGCATAGTCGAAAACATCCTTGGCCAGAATGACCTTAATGTAGGATTACACAAACCAAATTTCGTGTCTCCTTTGACTAAATATGTTCTATAAACAGAACTTCCCAGAGGGTGGAAAGTCCCTAAGTTGAGAAAGTTTGTAGGAGATACAAGTGAGTCAACTGTCAAACATATAACTCGATACCAAACGGAAGTAGGCTATATAGCAAAAAATGAGAATTTAAAAATGAGATATTTCCCAAATTCTCTAACAAAAAATGCTTTTACATGGTTCAAGACACTCCCTCTCCATTCCATACATAACTGGAATCAGCTAGAGAGAGTGTTCCATGAAAGTTTTTATATGGGACAATCGAAAATTAGTCTCAAAGAATTGGATAGCCTAAGGTGCAATGCGCCTGAGTCAATTGATGATTACCTAAATGGGTTCAAGCTTTTAAAGGCATGATACTTTACCCAAGTGCCCGAGCATGAACTGGTCGAAATGGTCATTGGGGTCTGGATTATTCTATTAGAAAGAAACTAGATACCCAATGTCTGAGAGATATGGCTCAATTGGCTGATAGACTTCGACAGGTCGAACGCCTAAAAGTTTAGAAGGTCAGGACGATCAAATTCCATAAAAAATAGAAGGTTGCCTATATAGAAGCAAATGAAAGAGACCAGGATTATGATATAAGATACGAGGAGGTCAAAGAGAATGACGTAAACATGGTGGAACTTAAACCAGAACCTCCCTATGTTTGTAAACTAACCTTCCGATGGAAAGAGTTCGGTCGAACCAAAAAATGACAAGTTTGTCGCCAAAACGTACACCTTCGACGTAACTAAGTGCGACAAGATTTTTGACCTCGTAGTTGCTGATGGCCAAATCATAGTCCCTAAGTGACTAAAAACACCACATTAGAGAAACGTAAGAAAAGAAGGTTTTGTAAGTTCCATAACTTTTTGGGTCATAAAACCTCTCATTGCGTCCTTTTAGGAATTTGGTGCAAGAAGCGCTCAACGAGGGAAGGCTAAAGTTTGTTGATAAGGTAAAAGCCCTAATGCATGTGGATTCATAACCTCTGAAAATCAAGAATGCAAACTATGTTGAACCACTCAAGTGTTTAATGGTCGGGGCTACTGAGAGCCCCGACGTAGAGATAAAAGTCTCTATGTCAGACTATGATGAGAAGCTCAATGAGGTTTACCCCACTATTGAGGAAGAGCTTATCGACTTCCTCAACAAATGCAAACTAAAAGGATGAAAAGTGATGTTGTGCCCCAGATATAGCACCGTGTTTGACATAAAGGCTACTGAGGACTTGGAAAAAGCTAAGCCCCAACCTTCTAAGGGGAGAAAATGGCCCCAATTAAGGCTAAACTACGCGTTCAACAAAGAGGTGTCCCCTATAGGATACATAATATGGCCAAAGTTCACAAAGAAGGTCAACCTAAGACCTATGTGCCTCAGTCGAAGGCTCTAGTGGGGAAGTGGATACACCCCCACAACAAAATAAACACCAACCAAAAGAATGGTGAGGTGTTGACTCTAAACACAACTTGGAAATGCTTGAACAACCCTCATGCCACCAAGAACCATCCCTACAATCCTAATTATAAGGGAAAAAATCTCATGAACCAAACACAATGTCGTAGGTATCAACGCCAAAAGAAAGTGTTCCAAGAGATGCAAGGTTCTACTAGTAACCAAAATCCAGATTTGGACAACAAGGTAGCCAAAAGGCCAGCCAAAGAAAGAGTCTTTCCCCCACCTTCACCTTTCGAATCTAAGGTCGAAGTGGCGAGAAGGCCAACAAAGGAGAAGGTGAACTCACCTTCACTTATCGAACCTAAGTCGGACTAGCAAAGAAGCCAATAAAAGAGAAAGTAATCCCATTTTTACCTTGTGATAAAGAAGAGGGGAAAGATGAATACTGGGATATGATAACAGACAATTTCTTAAAATTAGAGGGAGAATTCGATGTCCTTTGTAATGTGGTATCATTGTTACCAGTCGAATATGACGTGGTAACTAAAGTGACGGATACAGAAGAAGAGCTTTTTGTAGAAGAGATGGCTAAGCACAGACCAATGTGTTATTATGTGATGAACAATGGCTGTGCCGAAGAATAAAATTCTGTTTTTGAGAAACTGGATCTAGGGATGAAGAGCCATTTAAAACCACTATTCATCAAAGCAAAAGTTGAAAATTATGGTGTCAACAAAGTCTTAGTCGATAATGGCGCAGCAGTCAATCTGATGATACACTCCTTATTGAGAAAGATAGGGAAATTCGACACCGACCTAAGGCCTCATAACATTATGCTTTCCAATTATAAAGGCAGGACTGACTACTCCCTAGAGGAAATCCAGATGGACTTGGCTGTCGGAACCATAATTTGACCAATCCTCTTCATGGTCGTTCCATCCAAAGCTAATTATAGCTTACTGCTAGGAAGGGAATGGATACATGGTGTTGGTGTTGTTCCCTCATCTCTCCATCAAAGGATATTTATATGGAGGGAAGAAGGAATTATAGAGAACATAGAGGCAGACTAAAGCTACTACATGGCAGAAGTAACCATGTTAGTAGGAGGACTTTTGACAAGAACCTGGAAAACATAGCGACATGCCCACCAAAGGACCAGAGTCTTAGGCTACAAAAGAATATGTTCCATTTAGTGAGACTCCATCTAACCCATGGTTTTATGTGGGAGAGAGAAGCCTGGGGAGAGCATCCCTCTGAGGAGGATAAGATAACCCTAATAGGTTGGGGAGAAGATGATGCTTACTATATCTGAGTCGAGTGCTTGGACTAGGATTACTGCCTATGTGGCCTAAAATTAGAGAAAAATGTCCCAAGAGGCCAAGTTACTATATCTGAGTCGGATGCACGGACTTGAATTATGGCCTACATGGTCGACAAATATGAAAAGATGGCCCAAGAGGCTAAGTTACACCATGAATTGATTGGTGAAGGCAACTTGGTGAGAGTTGTAGATCACACACTCAACCAGAGGCTCGACTGCCTCTATGATGATGAGTCTTTGGGATTTGAAAAAGACCCAATGATTTAAACTGAAAAATCCAAGCACAGGATTCTTTGGAAGAAATCTACCTAAGGGACGAATCGGTCAAGAGGCCTACATATATCAACACCAAGATAAATCTAAGTTTAAAGAACCAGGTGATACAATTGTTGAAAAACTACAAAGACTTCTTCGCATGAGACTACGACGAAATGCCAGGCCTTAGTCGAGAATTGGTGGAATTGAAGTTTCCCATTCAGTCGGGAAAGAAACATGTGAAGTAGTTACCAAAGAGGTTTGCTTCGGCGGTCATATCGAAGATAAAAGAAAAAATCAAAAGACTATTGAGAAGCAAATTCATCAGAATAACCAGGTATGCCGAATGGTTTGCTAATATAGTTCTAGTTATTAAAAATAATGGAACTTTAAGGGTATGTATATATTTTAGATATCTGATCAAAGTTACCAAATGAATGTACCATTCCTGTCGCAAAAATGCTTCTTGACTTGGCAGTAGGCCATGAGTACCTAAGTATGCTAGATGGTTACTCTGGGTACAATCGGATCTTCATTGCTGAAGAGGATATGCCGAAAACAATGTTTAGATGCCAAGGCGCCTTGGGAACTTACGAATGGGTAGTAATGTCCTTTGGGTTAAAAAATGTTGGCACAACATATCAAGGGCAATGGACCTTATTTTTCACGACTTCATAGAGACCTTCATGCAAGCCTATATAGACGACATTATCGTCAACTCCTTGTCCGAAGATGGTCACATTGACCACCTTCAACAATCCTTTGAAAGGGTGAGGAAACATGGTTTAAAAATGAATCCTCTGAAATGTGCCTTTTTTGTTAGTGCAAGAGATTTTCTTGGATTTGTAGTACATAAAAAAGGGATTGAAATGAATCAAAACAAGACTAAGGCAATATGAAGATGAGGCCCCCCTCGACCAAAAAGCAGTTGCAATCGTTGCTAGGAAAAATAAATTTCCTAAGAAGGTTTATTCCTAACCTAAGTGGCAAAACCTAAGCTTTTTCGCCACTACTCTATCTAAAAGGCGAGGAGAAGTTCAAATGGGACTTGGAGCATCAAAAGGCATTCGACGAGACAAAAGCCTACCACATAAGACCTCCAATCTTGATACCACATACGAAATGGAAGTCAATGAAACTATACATCTCTACATCAGAGTTAACAATGGGTAACATGTTGGCTTAAGAGGACGATAATGACATCGAAAGGGCCATTTACTATCTAAGTAGGGTCCTGAGCGATGCAAAAACTAGATATAGTGAAATAGAAAAATTATGTTTATGCTTGTACTTTTCTTGGACAAAATTGAAACATTATATAAATCCAGTTGATGTTTAAATTTACTCGCATTTCGACATTATCAAGCACATGCTTTCTAGACAATTATGTATAGTCGAATTGGGAAGTGAGCCTTAGCCCTAACCTAATATTCTCTGACATATGCGCCTCTAAGGTCCATAAAAGGACAAATAATGGATGACTTCATAGTCGATCACAAAACTGTCTAAGCAACGCATAATTACATAGGTTTAAAATCTTAGGACTTGTACTTCAATGGTTCAAGTCATAAAGAGGGGAATGGGATTGGAATCTTGATAGTATCACCCAAAGGAATCCCGACCAAGTTCAAGTTTAGAATCAAGGATCATTGTTCTAACAATGAGGCTGGATACGAAGCATTGATAACATGCCTTGAGATTTTACTTGACTTGGGGGTAAAAAGAGTCGTAATCAGAGGCGAATCATAACTAGTGTTAAAACACTATAGCACAATATTTTTTATAAAGGTTCGACTCAGTCAAAACCAGGTTCCTGCCCAGATTGAAAAATCTTAAAGGAAATGACTTGGCGTAAATTACTCCAGGTTACAAAGTTCCTAAGGAGAATTTGGAAGAGCTGATCGAAGTAAGAGCAAAATTATTCCCAACTAACATTCCTTCTTCAGAAATTCTAACATCCAAACCTGCGAAGGTTGAAGGATTGGGGGAAATGAAGTACGTGAAAGCCAAAGAGTATGATGTTATTGCCATTAACCATATGTCGTTGGCAAAGGTTGACCAAGACGCGGTGATAAGTTTCATACAGAGTCATATCATTTGTAGGTTTGGATTACCGAAACCTTGACCACAGATCAAGGTTTTGTCTTCACCGGTTGAAAGATGGTCGAATTCTCTTCAGAAGTGGGGATCCAACTCCTAACATTTACGCCTTACTATGCCCAGGCAAATGGACAGGTCGAAGCGGCCAAAATAATAATAATCAATTTGATCAAAAAACATGCGTTCCAAAAACCTAAGAATTGGTAGAAGAAATTAGACCAAGCTTTGTGGGCTTGTCGGACTTCTCCCAAATAAGTGACAAATGCAACTCCTTTTCGACTAAGATTTGAGCATGATGCCGTTTTGCCTGCCGAAATCTACTTATAGTCAGCAAGACTTCAAAGGCAAAACGAAATCCCTTCTGATAATTTCTAGGATATGATGTTAGATGAGTTGGTTGACCTAGACGAGGAAAGGATGACTACATTATACATGCTCATAAACCAAAAGTAAAGGGTGGCCAAGGCCTATAATAAGAAGGTAAAACCTAAGACCTTTTTGGTCGGTGACTTAGTTTTGAATGTCATTTTGCCTATGGACAAAAATAATAGAGTCATAGGAAAATGGTCACCAAATTGGGAAGGTCCTTTTTTAACCACTCAGGCCATTTCAAACAATTCCTATGAGAATGAAGAAGATATCCCAAAACGTCGAACATTGAGAATTAATGGGAAGTACCTGAAAGGGTAATTAATTTAACATAAATCGAGCCAAAATATTATTCATAAAATGGTGCCAAATGGAAAATGTCATTACATGAAAAATCATTAAAAAAAAGATTATTTAAACAAAAGTGCTCTTGATGTTCTTGAGACGTGTTTTCAAAAGGATGATTTTGTCATCAATTTGATAGTCTTCAAGCTTCAAATCCTCGATCTCTTGGTCTAGTTGAATGGAATTTTCCACATGTTTGATGCTGACATGAGATTCCCGATAGATGAGGTCCTTCGTGGAGGCCAACACTGAACCCTTCAGTTCTTTCTCCTTCTGCCTATGGTCTTTAACTTGCTTGGTCAGCTGCGCAATTTGAGCATCACATATGGAAATCTGTCCCCTGTAGGCTGATAATTGGTCCTAATATTTTTGGGTTTTCCTCTATAACATCCACTTTTTATTGTGATGCCACATTAAGGTATCATTATTTGGTTGACTTGTCAACTTTTTGTCGAAGAAGGTTAATAGGTTGGTGTTTTTCTGTAATCGGTTAGTAGATTCGATCAAAAAGGGGCTCGAAGTCTAACATGAAGAGGACTACAGACTCAAGCATCTTTTGACCACTGCGTTTCTTCAACATCCTCTAGAAATCAGTTTCAGTTGAAGGATTTTGCTTGAGGGACAGGAAAAGACCAGTCCCAAAAGCGTATGCTTTTAGTTGTTCGACCTGTAAATGTGCAGAGTCCTCATTGAGATTGCTTTCATCAACGGAAGAGCTTGAAGAACAACTAACAATGCTCATGCCCCAACACTTGACTAGCCTTCTCAAAGCCTCAACATGGTTTTGTTCTTTGATATCCATGATCTCTTCTCGACTGAGGGAGGTGTTGGATGAGGAATCTTGTATGGGTGGATGAGTAATGGTTGCATCCCCAAATGACTTGGTCACACCATATTGTGATTCAGAGCCAAGGGTATCTGCAACATTGCTCGTCTCCTCCTTCAATTCAGGTCTTGCCTCCTCAAGGTCTTTTTCAATTCTTGAAGGAGTATCCTCAGAATCCCTAGAGTCTTCAGAATCTTCAGAGTCCTTAGACAAGTCATATGTTCTCTCTCTGTTGAAAGCGACTGGACCTCTAGTCAAGTCATCAGCATCATCAGATTTGTCGGAGTCTTGATCTTCTTCGGGAAGTGGCACAAGATTGGTCACTAGCGTAGGGTTGGTAATATGGTCGCCATCCTTACTCATATATTCATCTTTATTGTCCTTATTGGGTTCAGGATCATGGTCCTTATTGATGGTCAGATGTACAGAGTGAGGGCTAGTGTTGGGAGGCGTCGACCAATCAAAGCCAAAAAGAGAAGGTGTTTTGAGATCCTTATCAAGAAGGGGACCCCCTACAAAAAGAAAGAAAATCGTCAGTTAACATAGATGAGTTTAGCATTAAAAAATCTTAAGAGGACTGGCATACTATGGTTCAAGCCTTCCCTTTGGGGGCAACAACATTCGAAGTAGTTTCTTTCTTTTGACTTTGTAAAAATGAAAAGTTAGATTGCTTCCATCAAAATTAAGAGGTTAAAGAAAGTGTGCTTATTACCTGTGACGTTGGGCCAACCTGGTCAGTGACAACAACACCCTTTGTGTTTTTCTTAATAGGACTATCTCTAAAGAAATGCGACATAAGTTAAGTCAAGAGACATAAAGGGAAGGAAGGTTCAACCCAACGAGCTTGTATGCCTCACCATCATCAATGTCAGATAAGACTTCGACGTGATTGATGTCGACATGAAGATGACCCCGATATCTGTGTATGTCGTGCTTGGTCGAACCACTCTCTGGGCAGGCTTTTTGTAAGCATTTTCTAAGTCCTTCATAATGTTTCCACAAACAAACCATCTTGGAAATGGAGGAAAAAATGCCAAGGTCATTTCACATTAGGGAAATGGTGGAAACTTTGGTTTGTAGAAAAACAAAGCAAAAAGATATTTATCCTTCGCATAGGGAGAAAACTTTAGCTTTGGTAAGTTTTGAATAAGCTTTTCTTTTAAAGTAGCCGCTACCTCGGAGATGGTTCGACGAAGGTCACGAGGATTGTACACAGTCTCGAAGTAAAATTGGAAAACACAAATTTCTTTAATATGCTTGCTCGTACCTTTCTTGAACTTTGTCTGCAAAGAAATGAAAGTTGCAGCTAGATGATTCGCCTTGGTCATTACATCGACAAACTTGGTAGTTTGATAATTCTTCCACCAGGTGTCTAATTCCTTAGTGCAGTAAAAGGACCTCTGTAACTTGAAAAGGGTAAGCTCTAAGTTGTTTTTAGCTTGTTTATCAAAGAGTTCGAAATACGTCTCCTCGGTCATTCCAACAACGCTTAGGAATAAGTCATTCTTGCACTGAAAATAGGAGTTGGGTTTGAATTGGAAAAGACCAAACTATCGATCCACAAGGTTGGGTTAGTACCTAACAAAACCTACTTGACTTCTCTTGGATGAAATCCTTGTCGAAAAAAACTTCAGTGTAAGGAAAGGTTTCCAAATTTCATTGGACTCATCTTGATGTGCAACATTGCGTGCATGGAATTCTCTTTTGAACCATGCAGAACCATGGCGTCTATCCACAAAGTGGTCCATATGAGGGGTGAAGTTATAACGTTTTTCCAACAACATGTAGTAGTGAAACTCTCTGGTGTTGAAAGTCTTTTATTGGCAGGAGTATGCAAGACCAGTCTTTGGATTCCCTATAAGGGTGATTGGGTTTGTTAGCCACCAAAGATGGCTCAAAAGTGGCATTAAGCAAGAGTTGGAGGAGATAGAAGAGACCAAATAGTAGAAGTGTTCCTTTGGGATTGTTTTCATAACACTAGACGCCAAACTAGAAGCTTCATAAAGTGAAGCCAAACTTAATTGGCTTAGGCAGACATTCCTTTCAACATGGTGTTGGTTGGAAAAAGTGACATAAGATTTTGCCACTTGTAGAGAATTTGAATAAAAAATGAAGTGTGACAACTATAGCGATAAGAAAGCCACATGCTTTTCTTCGGAGACTTCTGTGGTGGCCTCATCGAAATGGCCAACAATGAAGTTAGTAAAACTGGCTTCGAATTGAACCCAATAATGTCGTCAATTTCTAAAAAAGGATCGAACACTTCGCCCGTTGGTCGAAGACCAATTATGGCAGCTACATCGAACAATGTTGGCGTAAGCATGCCACAACGCAGTTGGAAGGTGTTCGTCAAATCCTCCCAAAAATAGAGTGCAACTAGTAACATGTTCTGGTTATATGCAGGGCCTACCCTAGATAACTGGATCAGGTCGAAAAGACCCTGATCTTTCCAAATTTGTCCTTTCTTGGACTCTACCTTGTTTAGCCAACTAAGATAGTTCAATTGATTGGTATAAGGGGCGGATCGAAAACACGATTAGACATAAAAGCAAGGTCTAAAGGTTGATCTATTGCTGGTAAGGATTTTGTTCGATTGCAACAGGGGAAAAACTCCCTACTTCTAGCTACGTTTGTATTCAGATATGGGAAAGGGCCAGAGGAACCAGTCATAATATCAGAAATGGTGAAAGAGATTAATACATGTGATTTCCAAGTAAGTGCTTTATCTTCCTAAAGAGGAGGCTCATGAACGTACAATTGATTCCGAGTGAGAGTAAGCGTAACAATGGATGCATGGATGCAGCTAATGGAACTTTTTTGTTGGAAGTTGATTTGGAAGTCATTTTAGTGGTTAGAATTTGAAGTTTTTGCATAAGAAAACTTGAAGATTTAGTTAAAGATGAGGAAATATGGAAGAAAATAGAAGACTAAATGAAGAAGACTATTTATAGTTTTAGAGGAAAATTGTTCGTTTTCTTTATTTTTCTTTAAAAATAAAAAAATAAAATCCGACTTTTTGACAAGAGTCCCACTAAAAGTGAGAAAGTGAGAAGTTGAATTTTAAGCATGACCCACATCCTTCCTAGGAACTCAGAGCCATGATGACTTTTCTGAACCTACATGTCTCGAAGAAACGTTATAGGGAGTAGCCATGATGACGATGACGTCAGAGCACAACTTTGAAAACGCCACCTGCCTTTCAAAAAATGAATCGAAGATGACATTTTTGGGGGGCAATTTGTTAGCCAAGAAATTCCAAAAGAGGAAATTCGACAGAGAAATCAGTTGAAATTTATGCAAACACAAGACAAAGTTAAAATGCTTTTCGACCAAAGATTTTGGAAGAAGAAACATCAGCATTTGACGTTGAATCTGGTCTGGTATTTAGTGAAATTTTCAAAAGATTTGGTCACTCATCGAGTTCGACAAGTCGAAGGAGTTCGACGAGAAGATTCAAATTTCAAACTGAAATAAATGTCTTTTGGTCTTATCCAAAACACCAAGGACACATGGAGGACAATCAAAGACTAATCAAGCATGCATAGATGATGTGTCGGACGAAAAGACATTTGAACGTTGGAAGACCATTAGTTTCGTAGCATTATAAATAAAAGTTCTAGTGTTAGGATTTGAGTGACAAAAATTATTGTAAACTTTAATACACACGCAAAAGTATCCAAAAACAAGTGAGAAACATTTTTTTTTGAAAAAATATACTTGTCTACCACTTTTACACTTATGCAAATAAATTTCGTTTTTCATTTAAGTAATTTTTACTTGTTTTATTTACTATTTCAAGTAACTAAGTTTCAACCATCAAAATCAGTTAATGCATTTACTTTTAAATATAATTATTTTTGAAAGACATTTATCATTCAATGCAAGCAATCCGACGATATAAAATTCATTTTTTTTTTCTTTCCAGAAACTTAGCACAATCTTACCTCAGAATTTACTAATTTGATTTTTCAAATAATAAATTTAAAATTAAATTTAGGATTAGGATAGAATTAGAAGACTAGATAAACTCTGATTTTATTATTAACTATTAAATTAGACTAGAATCAGGATAGAAAAGTTTGTTAGTGCATAACAAACTTCCTCTTTTGTATAAATCTCAGCTTGCAACAAACTGTGAAAATGAATTATGAGATTCAATGAAATCATACTTTATATATTTCTATCAATGTATATACACGTAGATTCAATTAAAGCTATGTTTCTATTTATTTTCTTGTAATCCATATTATATATGGTATACATTGTTGCTTAATGATCGGACTTATTTTTGAAAAAGCATATATAAAAATGTTTAAATTGAATTGATTTGGGATATATGATATAAATCAAATTGATAAACAAGATCATTTTATTTAATTAGAAATAATAAATAATATAATAGTCTCGTTTAACAATGATCCCATCATTTTAATTTAGTTGAAAATAATAACTTAACAGTCTCGTTAATTTATTTTAATTAGTAGTTTGATAAAGAAATTCGATAATAAAAATATAAATTTAAATCTATGACATTTCACTTATCCCAGAGTAAAATTTTAATCATTATACTACTAGATAATTTTTAAAAATAATTTGACCATATCGTACACAATTATGGCTAATGTTGAAATCTTAACTAACAATTATTAAGAAATTTTGTTGAGAAAAAAATATTTATACCTTTAGTAAGATTGACGATTTCGTTGAATATATAAAATAAATGGATATTTAGGTTATATATAGTATGTACTAATATTTATGAATGAAGTTTGTTATTAAAAAAAAGAAAAGAATATGAAGTGAACTACTTAAGTACCAAACTATAAGATTAGAAGCATTTCCTTTTCTAATTGCAAACGTGGAAACATTATTAACTGGTCCTATCACCACTAACACATTTTCTAAATGAAAAGGTTAATTAAAACATACCACTAAGTGAAAATGACCAATTCCTAACATCCTTTTTCTTAGTTCTTATTCATCTTTAGAGTTTGAAACCTTTTCTTTATAGTTTTTTAGTTCAGTGGATATATGTTTGTATTTACTTTTTAATGACTTAAAATTTATTTTTTTAACTTATAATTTTATATATATATATATATATATATATATATATATATATATATATATATATATATATATATATATATATATATATATATATATATATATATAATTTTTTATTTATTTATATTGAGAGTATGCTTAGAGAGTGTCATTGCAGCACTATTGTAACTATTTTTCACTTTTTTTTAATTGTGTATGTACCTAAGTTTTGGTTTTAAATTCCAATGACCCTTTGATTATTATTGGGGGACAAAGTAATGGAGCATAAATAATTCTTTTTTTTCTTCAAAAGACAAGCATTTAAGAAGTAACCATTGGTATCTCAGAAAAAAAGCACCATTGGTGAAAACGTACCAATGAAGGTTCTTATATTTTGTTTTTGTGTGCAATCAACCTAAGGAGATGTTGCTACCAAACCAAATAACAAGAACTTTCTTTCAAATGCCTCAACCTCAAACAACAACAATGTTTGTTTTGTCATAAATGGTTTGTAAGTATTTGCAATAAGTTTCTAAATTTATTTTGTTTGGCATTATTGTTAGTAGGAGCATTATTTTCAAGTTTTTTTTAGATATCAAGATTTAACTACTAACTTCACCAAATCCACAATCTGTTTTGGCTCTTTTGGCAAAGTCAAACATCTACTTAAGGTAGAGTTGTTTGGTAACCTGCGTTCTTTGATGTATCAAACTATTTCTAATACTACTTTAGTGGTGTATAAGTTTGTATTTTATAATGTTGGTTTTTTCTTTTATTTTAATCCTCATTATTTTAATTGGAGAATATTTAAAATATATTTTTGATCATTTTATATTTATTAATTAATTTAGTTTTTAATTTTATGAAACACTTCCACTTCAACCTATTAATTTATTTACTATCAAGAAAAATCAGTAGTGTCTTTGAAGGCGTTTAAAGTGGACTACTGCCTAGGGTTTATAAATTTTCACAATTAAAATGGACTTAAATAGAGTCTCATAAATCTATGTCATTGTTAAAATATAACTAAATAGGATCTCTAATTGTTTTTCCATGCTCGAACAATAACAAAATTACACAAAATACATCGAGAGAAGGGGAAAAAAATCTAATAAAACACTCGCGCAACAATCACCATCCAACAAGGACTAAGTTAGATCTCAAATCTCAAACTCATTAACATTAGATTAAAAACACAAGTAAAACACATAAAGAAAGCACTCATACTAGGGGTCAAATCAACAATCTCGATGCGCCATTGATTTAGATACATGATAGGGTTCTAGAGTTAATCAATGAAGAAGATACAATTCAAAAGGGATCTATAAAAATACAACCTCAAAGCCAAAACAATACACTTTTATCTTTCAATTCTTTCACATTTATTGACGAATCGCAGAAAATAATATCATTACAAACATACTAGATAGTCCACACCACAACATGCTAAATAATAGTAAACATACCCCTAAACTTAACCTTAGAACCTAAATAAAGGAAAAACTCAAAAACAAGTCTAAGATCCATAGGAAGAGTCAAATACACCATAACGACCTAAAAATCATATAGAAGACACTAAAGGTCAAACTACAAGGCACAAACAAATGCGACTTTGACTCAACTAGATCCTCACAAATGGTACACGAGATTTTTTTAGAAGGAATTCTATCTCGAAAAAGCTGTCAGGAGAATACTACCATCTTAAAAGGGATGCAACGCTCCAAAATCAAGGGAAGAGATTGGATCTCACTACCCAAATGATCCTCATAGATAAATATTAAGGTTTAATATCTTTTTTGGTATCGTATCTTAATCTTGGATTTCATTTTGGTCTATGAATGAAAATAGATTGGACCGAGGTAGGCTTTGCCAAGCCTGAGTCTAATCTGCTAAAAAAATTCAAAACTTAAGTTTGACATATAGTCTATCATAGATTTATTTTAGACTTGAGTCTTGTCTTTTTCAAGGTCTAATTGACCTATTGACCTACTTAAAAACCAATTTCATTTGAACATTTATATAAACAATTATACTAATGTTTAAATATATTTATTTTTATTAATTTATTTGAGTTTATCTAATAACATAAGTTTTGTGATGCTATTTGTTTAGAGAACTTATGAAAATAACTTATTGCTTATAAGATTTTTTCAATTTATTTTCATAAAAGTTCTTCAAGATTGAGTTTTTTATTATTTAATTCAAAATAAAAATACAATATAATAATAATAATAATAAATTTATTCGTATTTATTATTTAGAGAACTTGTGAAAATAATTTGTTACATTGTTTATAAGATTTTTTCAATTTATTTTCATAAGTTCTTTAAGATTGAGTTTTTTATTATTTAATTTAAAATACAAATATAATATAATAATTATAATATATTTATTCGTATTTTTGTAGGACATACCGATCATTGTTAGTTGTTATAACCTATTTTTATTTATATTTTGGTCATTTAACTTAAAACATTTCATATTGATGGTTTAACTCTTTAAAAAATATCATATTAATCATTGTTGTCTAATGAAAGACGAAAAAATTAAAAAAATAATCGTTAAATTCATCGCTAATTTGACTAAAAGGATTAACATGATACATATCGAATAGTTTGTTAAATTCATCACTAATTTGACTAAAAAGATTAACATAATACATATTAAATAATTAAGAGACCAATACAAATATTTTTTAAGTTAATGTATTAAAAAATATTAAACCAAATATGAATGTATTCTTTACTATCATAAATATAAAATAAAATAATTCAAATACTATTAACTAAATAATACAATTAATTTTAACTAATACTCCCTCTAACTCATATTATAGAAAAACATTAATTTTTAGATTTATGCATAATCAATTTATTTGATCTATATAGTTATTTATATATTTAGATTATTTAATAATTTTTTATAAAAATTGTAATAGAAAAAGAGTAAGAGTATTATCTTTAAAGTTTAAAATGTAACTCATTTTAACACAACTTTTTCATAAATAATTAGTATGACGGAGGGAGCATTGTAATAATAAAATATTTTAGAAATGGATAATTACGTGTCCATTTTTGTTTGTGGTTATTTTGTGGCAAAAGGAGAGATATGTTAACCGATGAAGGTGGAAATTAAACTATTCATCTACCTCCCTTCTCTACCACTAAATTTAATATATATTTTCTTTTCTTTTTACACCATTATTAATTTAATATAATATTTTAGTCACAACATTCATGTAATAACTTAGAATTATCTTTCAAAATTGTCCATTAATTATATTTTAAAACATGAAAACGGCCAAAGTTCATAGACTGACATAAGCTGCACTAGACATATTGGAAAAACAGTTAATCTCATTTTAGTGTCAACTTTCTGCTGTAGAAATCAATGACATAAAATATTTAGTGCGAACAATTAAATATAAAAAAATGTTGTATTATTATAAGTGGTGCATTCAATTTCTCGGAAGACATATATTAGCAAGACATATTCTAAGTTTAGAGCAATGAGTGTAGATGAAGGTAATGGTGAGAGTTCCTCCTTTAGTGGGTGCTTCAATTAACTACACATATTTATCTAGCTTAATTGGCTATAAGAGTAGTGCTAATGACACTTTTTTTAACACTCTTTCTAACTATCACTTCTCAACATAATTAATTTATATTATTTAATAATATACATACCAATTAAATTATATTTAAAATATAATATATTACTTTTAAACCTAAAATATGTGTTATTTTTAAAAATAAACATCATTATTAATAGTATAATAATTTTTGTCTTGACAATAATTATAAAATAAACAGAATACACAAGTAAAAAATTCTAAAATTCAAATTTGATTTAAGAGTCCGTAATTAACTACTATCTTCTTAAAAGTATACATTTAACTATATATCATAGTAATAGATAATTTATATTATCTAAGTAAATTTTAACTTTAAAGAATTCAAATAAGCAGTTAATATAAAAGTTGATATGAATTTTATGACACTAAATTATAGTATGTTATAATTAATTTCAATTGTAATTAACATGTATTTCAATGTTGAATTACATATATTAATATATTAAAAAGTTGAATCAATTATAGTATTCTATAGTGGTAATGTTAATTTATATGTCAATACTAGTAGTATTAGTACATATATGTGGGATATTAGTGGGGTCATAGGCCCACTTGATCCAATGAATTATTCTGAGTCTCTGCTTCTCTCTAATTTTTATGTACTATAGAATCAGTTGTGGAGTTAGTGGAGTTTAAAGGTTTCAAGATTACGATGAGGAGTCAATTGATATTCTTCAATTTGCTGACAATATCATTATTCTTGGGGATGACGAAAATGACAATCTTTGGAGTATTAAGGCTATCTTGAGAGGTTTTGAGATGATCTCGGGGCTTTGAGTTAATTTCTACAAAAGCAATGTTTTTGGAATCAATATGAGCAATTGGAGTTTGGATGCAACTTTTTCTTTTCTTTCTTGCAAGGTTGATTGTCTCCTTTTCAAATTTCTAGGCGTTATGGTTGGAGACAACCACGTGGAAGGATTTGATTAGTAAGATTAGGAGTAGACTATCATCTTTGAAGGAGGGGTTTCTTTCTTTGGGAGTGAGAGTTGTTTTGATCAATTTTGTTTTGAACTCTTTTCCAATCTGCACCTTATACTTTTATAAGGCTCTAGGTAAGGTGTTGAAAGAGATCTGTAGCATTCTGAGCAAGTTCTTATGGCGAGGTGTTGAGGATAAGAGAGTTATCCATTGGGTTAGTTGGAGCAAGTGTGAAAATCTAAAGAGTGCGGAAGTCTTGGAATTATAAATCTTGAGGCTTTCAATAAAGCTCTTCTTTTAAAGTGGAAATGAAGGATCGTCAACGACATATCCGTAGTTTCGAGAGGGTTGATTAGGCATAGGTACAAGAATCCAAAAGTGAAGATGTTCATAAGCGATAAATGTGCGATTAACCATGGTGATTCAATCTGGTGGAGAGACTTGATTTTGATGGACAACATTGAGGATGAAAACTGTATCTATTTTTTTTATAATACGTTTTGCAGGGTTAAAGATGAAAATAGTATTTCTTTTTGGTTTAGTAAATGGATTGGAAACCAACCGTTGAAGGGCGCGTTTCCAGAGCTGTTTGTGTTGGCTACTGAACTGACAAGTAGCATAACGGATTCAGGTCGGTGGGATAATGGTGTTTGGAGTTGGAATATGCAGGGATTGGGACTGAACCATAATGTTTGCGACAGTTGGAAAGGGGAGGAATTGCAGGAGCTGCTTACGAACAAGATGATAATGCAGGATGAAGCTGATGAGTTTGAGTGGTTACTGAAGAATGATGATATTTTTTCTATTAAATCTGGTCATGAGGATTTAGTTTCCAGGTCTGCTGATGTACTAATTTTGGAAGAGATGAGAATCACTATCAATTTTGTGTGGAAAATTTCAGAAACTTCGAATGTTCTAATGTTTGGTTGGAGATGGATTCTTAATAGAATTCCAACTAAAGATCAACTAGGGAGTATGAGGATTCTGATTGATGATAGGGATAAGTGTTGCACGCTTTTCTTTAAGGACAATGAATCTAAACAACATGTATTTTTTAGTTGTGAGTTCAGCAGCAAAATTCAGGCAGCAATTGTCATTTGGATAAGCCCAGAATTAGGATTGACAGTGGAGGATTTGTTTTTGTTTTCATCAAAGTCTTAGAAGGTGAAGGATCAGGAGGATCACAAAATTTTAAGCGTTATTTGGTTGGTGGTTATTTGGAACATTTGATTGATGCGTAAAGTCGTTATGTTTAAATGTAGTATTCCGAATTTTGAGGAGTGTTGGTCGAATATCAAATTTAAAGCTTTGGAATGGTTACATGTTGCTTATAATTCTAAATCTTCTTGTAGCTTTTATGATTGATATACTCCCCCATTATTGTGTTTTAAATTGACCGCTTGATATAGTCTTGTTGTATGGGTTTCAAGTAGCCCCTGTACTCGTTTTTTTTATTGAAAGGTTTCATTGTTTATTAAAAACAACTTTCATGTACTATTATTGATATAAATATTATTAATCTTTATTATTTATTCAATGTTCAAAGACATTACCAACTATGACTAATATGATTTATTTACATTTCTTAACCAATTTCTGTACATAACACTTTTGAGTCCATCAATAATTATCATCAAATATATTTCATATATGATATGTGAGTTGAGTTTTAATCCAAAATCTCTCCTAGCCACTGCACCATCTCCTTTCCATCACATCTCTTGGATTTAGGGGTGAAAATTGTTTGGTCGAGATAGACTTTGCAAAGTTCAAGTCTAATTTCTCAAAAACTTCAAGGCTTATATATGGCCTATGATCTATCATAAGTTTAATTTTAGACATTAATCTAGTCTTTTCAAAAGTTCGAGTTCTCCTATTAACCTACTTAAAAGTCCATTTCATATAAACTTATTTAAATAAATTGCCTAATATATATTTAAATAGATTAACAAACTAATAAATCAAAGAGATTAAACTTCATTTTGAATATTTAAAATAAACTTTAAGAAAATTAGTCTACATATAATATCATATTTAAATGCAAAAAATATAATAATGTAGATTAAGACGTATAAATTATTTAAAGGTTAACAAATTTATAAATTAATTAAAATTACAAAATTAAGTATAATAATAATAATATTAATACAAAAATATTATTCATATTTATTTAAGTAGGTCAACCTAGTAAGTCCAAGATTTTTTTAAGGGTCTGCAGCCTGGTTTATTTAGCTAAATTGACTCTTAAAAAAGCCTATGTCTTTTCTTTCTAAAATAGCCCGAGTTAGGTTTGGCCTAACATAGGCTAGGCCGTATGCCCATATCGGTATGGCATATCCCTAACCCTATTGCGTCATACCATATTCTCTCCATCCCATCTTAAGGGTCGACAACTCTTTAATATCTACCGACAATGACACTTTATCGACCACCACTCAACCTTCATCTCTCATGGCCAATCCTCTTCAAGGTTTAAGCACATGTTCATAATGTATTTGATCACTTCATCCCACCTACCGATAAATAACCTCTTCAAATAGTAACCATTACAAAAAAAAATGGTACAAAACTCTAGAATTGTGTCAATGTAGTCATGTTGAAGTGGATATTCCACAATATCACAAGATATCCTCAACTCTATACATGTGATTCAGGACTAGACTAAACAACGTTGGTATGATATTGTGGCTATGTTCCATAAAAATAAACACTCGAGAGCGGTTTAACTTGATAACCAATTCAACAACACCAACTTGGATAACCTTTCTTACACCAAAGCTTATTGCATCTGTCGCAAGCATTTAGTTGATTAGCAGGAGAATGTCGACACCCATGTCACTAATACACATTTGGTATTAAAAATGATTTCCAAGCTCACTAATGATATGTCAGTTTTGGGACATACATTCAACATGGTTCATTTCCAAATTTTGTAACAACACAATTGATGTTAGAACTCGAAGAATCAACCATATTTCAACACGCTGCCCATGAGTTCAATTCCTCCTCATCTCTGACATCTCTAACCATAAAATCTTCAAACTATGAAATTTATTTGACCATTCAAGTTTCTTATATAGGAAATTTCAATCAACAAAATTGGGCAACCAAAAATATCCTTTGCAACAATAGAGGAAAGAAAATGAGAAAAATTCAGGTGGTCAGACCTCCAACAGTGGTGGCTAGAGCGGTTTCACTAGTTCAGGCATCAACGAATACTATCATCTCAATGATGGTGGTCATGGACAACAATTAAAGTAATAAAGTCCATGGAAACAACGGGTGCAATGTTCACCTCCTCTTTTCATGTATCCCTCCTACATTCGATCCGACTCAAATAGTGCCACTATGCCTTAGCATCCAAGCCTGTTGGGCTCAAGACTATAACTTGTTGCTTCCAATTAAAACCCCCCTAGTCCAACTGACATAGAAGCAAATTTTCATACTTTTAATCTTGCCCAACCTAATCTTTCATGGTAAATGGACACTAGAGCAATGTCTCATATGCCATCCGTTTAAGATAATCTCTCGTCTTATTTTAATTTAATAAAACAAAATGGTATAATTGTAAAAAATTGTCATTCTATTCTAGTTTATGGTTTCAGTAGTGCTAAATTGCCACCCATTTACCTTCCATTAGTGTTAGAAAATGTCATTCATTATCAAGCATAATAAAAAAAAAATTAGTTTATGTTCCTTAACCCACAATGAATGACCAAATTACGATTGAATATGAACCACCTGGTTTTTCGGTGAAGGATTTTTCATATGGGAATGACATTAATGGGACACGAGAATCGAGGAAAGCTATATCCATCATTCACCTCCACCACCATAAGTAATCAAGACAATTCACCATTATTCCTTTCAACTTTGTCATATTCCCTTTGACATGACCATTTAGGTCACTTGAGAGCACATGTTTTAAACTCCTTTATGAGAAATAAATTGATTGAATGTGCTAGAAATAAACATATCAATTTAATTTTTTGTCATTCGTGTCCTCTTGGTAAACATGTCAAATTTTTGTTTGTTGATTCTCATAACTCTACATATATGTCGTTTGATAGTTTGCTTATGTAGTATGGACGTCTCCCATATTGAGTTCCTTAGGTCACAAACATTATGCGTTTTTAATGACTATTAAAATGACTTGTGGAATTTTTAATTCCAAATAAATCTTACGTTTATTCATCATTTCAAAAATTAAACATTTAGTGATACCCAATTTGAACGAGAAGTTAAAAATGTTCAATGTGACAATGGTAGAGAGTATGTCAATGGTCATTTTCATATTTTATGTGAAGCGGATATAATTTCTTTTCATCTCCATTGTCCTTACACATCCTCTAAAAATGGTATTGCAAAAAGAAAAATATTAAACATTTACTAATACCATGAACACTTAATTAGCTCATGCTTCACTACCACTATCTTTTTGGCGTCATGCTTTGCGTATGGCAAAATATTTATTAAACATTTTAGAGAAAAAAAGTCTCAATTTTAAATCACATCATCAAGTACTTTATTATAAAAATCCATCATACTCTCACCTACGAATCTTTAGTTGTTTGTGTTATCCTTTATTCTATTCCACTACGATACATAAGTTGCAACCTCGCTCCACACCATGTGTCTTATTAGATTATCCATCACATAATCATGTTAAAAGTGTTATAATTTATCATCAAACACAATTATAATTTTTTCTCATGTAATATTTGAGGAAACCTAGTTTCCCTTCTCCGAGCTACATTCTCCAAAATTCATAACATATAACTTTTTAGATAATAGTTTCTCTCCTTGCATCATTAATCATTTACTATACGATTTTGACTTACAAAATCACATATTGACACAAATCTCATATCCTCGACCTCTCTAAAGCTCGACCTCCCTCTCCATAACTGAGACCCTCGTTATATAAAGCACAACCGCCATTACCTACCAATCTCAACCCACATCTTGATCAAATATGACATATTCATCACATTTACCAAACCACTTTGAGTTCAGAAACTAAACTTGTCACAAGAAGTTCACATGATGTTTTCAAACGCAACCCTAAATACTATAATCTTCACACGCATGTTACAAAATGCCCATCCCTCGTAACCCAACGCCTGCACCCAAAAACTCGAATTAGAAAACGACTATGGATTACAAATATAATGTTTTTATTAAAATTAAGAAGTGAGATTCAATGCCTTGTCCACCTGATATAAATGTTCTTCGATTTGTATGGATTTTAAGACAAATAAAAATCTAAAGGCTCTTTTGAGAGGCATATAGCCCGAATTTTAGGTGATGGTGCATGTTGGCACAAATTAGGGAAAGACTTTCATCTCGATTATTACACTGACGATAATTCGAACCATGCACAATCTTGCTCTCTCTAAAGCACGACTCATTCATGAGTTGAATGTTAAAACTTGTTTTTTGCATCATGAACTTAAAGAAACAATCTACGTGTATATGAGGTTCAAGGATCTGATTCGTCAAGAACATGTTTATCTTCTATGCAAATCATTGTATGACCTCAAGTAATCCCCTGGAACTTGGTACAAATGGTTTAAGAAGTATGTTTCATATATAGGTTTCTTTCAAAGCAAGTCTAACAACTCTCTCTTTAACTATTTGAAAGACACTTATGTGGTATATCTTCTTCTATATGTCAACGACATCATTTCCACCACTTATATTGACGATCTTTACAAATCTATCATATCACTTCTCAACTTTGAATTTTCTTTAAAATGCTTAAGACAACTTCGATATTTTTTTGGTATTGGCGCCACTCGATAAGATAGTGGTCTATTCTTATCTAAAAAAAATATGCAAAAAGAAGTTATTGAACTTGATGGTGTGTCCTCATATAAGTCATGTCCTACCCCAATGGATCAAAACTGAAGGCTAGAACCAAAACCATCATCCCATATAAAGATAATCTCTTTATCATAGTCTTGTAGACATTCTACAATATCTCACATTCACAAATTTAGATATTTCTTACATGATACAACAAATTTATTTATTTTTATGTATAATTTAATTGATGTTCGCTCTTAGACACATCAAATTCAGTAGTCGTAAAAATAAACTAGTGTATTGATAAAACCTAAAACTTGCCAAATCTCACATTGAAAACTAATAAAATCTAATATAAAAATAGATTATAACATTTGAATTTAACCATGGACAATATTATCTACACATCAAATTCATTAGTACTAAAAATAAACCAGTACATTAATAAAACCCAAGACTCGTAGAATATAACTAAAAAGTGACACCTTTTATTTTGAAAGTTAATTCCTTACATGATTGAGCTTTCGTTCCAATCTCCATAACAGTCATATAACATAAAGACACTAAATTAAAAAAGAACATAGGAAAAGAAAAAGTTGAATACAAAGGTGATATCATGATCACACCAGATGCAAAAGCACCAAGTTTGGTTGTTTATTTTCCAAGACTAAAAGTGAAAAATCTAATTAAGAAGATACTTTGAGCACTAAATATCTACCCTCATATTTTATTAAGAGTATATTCTAACATTTAAAACTTAAAAGTAGTACATCAAGTTGTATTGTAGTATCCAAATTTTGATAGATTAAATAGAAGAAGATCCTCTTAATAAACAATCATAACTTTAAAAAGCATAAATGGTGACATGATACTTTATCCTAGGAGAAAACTACATTCATCTTCACAACTCATAAATTTTCAATATTTTGAAGATTTTCATAATCTATTTACCCTCTAGTTTTTTACTTGTTCAACTTTTGTGATTAGTTAGTGGTGCATCCACTCTGAGAGAGGGAAAGATGGGTACATGGGAGGAATCCACTGGTTAGAAAATCTTTTGTTTATTGGATGAATAAAGAAAGGATTATAATTGGTCCTCCACCATTAATAAAATAATCATTCCAATTGAATTATAGAACCACTAGCTAGATAGTGCTTCTTAATATGCATAAAATAGAGTTATAGGCAAATGTGGACTTTCACACATGCAGCATTTGTAAAAGAGAATAGTTTTTAACAAAACAAATTGAACTTTTGGGATTGCAAGGCAAAATGGACCAATCTACTCCAATTTAGCTACTTTAATGAGTCAATTTGGATAGACGAGTTAAAACTTTTGTATAGTTTTTTTATTTTAACATGTCAATAAAATTTATACATATTGTACTTCTAAGAAATTAAAGGCTAAATAAAGTCTCTCTCTCTTTCTCTCTATTGGCAACAAATGTTAAATGTTAAATTGATCACATTTACACCTCTAAACAAATCTTTATAAAAGATGATTAAATGAGTCCGATTTCAAGGGATACTTTGAATTTTGATTCAACATATATTTACTTGCTAAGATATTTTTTATAATTATAGTTCATTATGATCAATTGCCTCTACTTCCATAGTTTGTTGTTATTGTTCGTGTGTGCTCCTATATCGGCACTTCCTTTGAGTTTTTAGGGGAACTTTCCCACAATATCACAAAAAATATTTCCTTCTATTTTAGTTTTTGTGTAAAGGAAAATTGTTCATAAATTATAAATTTGTTTGTCATCTTAAAAAAATGAGAAGAATATATATATATATATATATATATATATATATATATATATATATATATATATATATATATATATATATATATATATATATATTCTTGAAGGAGATATGAATTTCTAACCGAGGAGATTCAATCGAATCAAAAGAAGTCATCAATGTTCTATAAAGGAACTTGAGTTTATCGGAAAGTATGAATTCAAAGTTTGTTGTGGTGGTACATAGCTTCTGATGCGGTGGAGAGGGGTTGACTTACAAGATTAACACTTCAAAACTCAAGTCAGTATGGGAGTGAAAAGTGGTGTTTGAGTGAACGAGGATTTTAATACTTATGTAATGGTGCACTTTCCTATTTAAATATGAGGAATGGTTGACAACTGAATGTGTGTGGAACGACGTGAAATGCGGTAAGCCGTTGGATTGATCTGGACGCTTGGCATGACATTCTCGCGTGAAAGATTTTATACTTAGTGGAGATAAAGGGTATACTTGTTCTACTTTCAATGCTTTACTGCCTCACTATTGGTATTTTGTCTTCTAAGCCTCGCGGACAACCTGGAACAATTGTCCCCCAAGCCCTTGTTTATGCTTTGTGAGGCAAGGGTTTGTGATGTGTATCTTTACTCGACCACGAAGTATATAGGCGTGGAAGTTATAGATGGTGCATTGTCGTTCTTGGAATAAGATGCCTCCCTTGTAAGATGCAACGTAATTGAGAATGACTAACATGTCTCCCTATGCTAGTCAACAATGGTGTTTCTTATTCTTTAGAGTACTCAAGTGCTTTTTGAACCGCTTTCAAGGAGATATTGACTGTTGCTGGTCCAGGGTAATCATACAGTCCTTAATGCTTAAGTAGGGTATAAAGGGATTTCGAAATGTCATTTTACCTTATCCGCCGTTAACAATCTAGAACAAGTATATTTCTACTTCCTTTATCATTCTTATATAGGAGCATTCTTGTTTCGGCATTGGATCAAGTTCAGATGATATTATTCATTGGCAATGGTCTTACATCTTTGATTCTTTCTTCTTCTGAGTTCCAAAGTTCAACATTTTCCTTTTGCTCTTGTTCCCCTTTTCTAGGGTTTCTAGGGTTGTGGGCATTTGATTTGCTTGCTACATTGTAACTGCACTCATTTTCTTTATTTTCTTTCACATCATATTTTAATAATGGTGATCGTGTTGACCTCAACCAAGAAGGCTGGTAAGGATATCTTAGGAGACTTGGTGGATCTAGACAAAATGTGGATTGTTTCCACTTTCCTCCGTAAAGATGTTTTTGCCCAATATTTGATTAACATGGGTCCTACATATGAGTGGGGATTGTTTCCCCCATATTAATATAAGAGGATCCATAACCAATATGATAGGTGTGCTATGCCCTTTTCAAGAATGTTTATTCTCCCTTATAGGATATCAAATTCCTTTCATTGAATTTGAAGTCAGCGTATTGAACTATTTACTTATTTCCCATTCGTAATTGCATCCAATGAGATGTGCATTTCTTAAGGTTTTCCAACACTGGTGCGAGTATGAAAGGGGGGGGGGGGTAAGTTGACCGTAACATTGTTCTTTTTTTTAAAATAAAACTTAACAACCCCAACTACGCGAGTGGATCTGGTTTGCTCTCTTTGAAGCAAAACATCAGATATTTTGAGATTTGTTTCATAGGGTGAAGCATTCCAATATTCTCTTTTACTTGGTTACTCCTCTTAATGAAGAAGCACATACAAAGATCGACCACTTAGAAACTGGCCATCCACCCGTATACACGTATGTCTTCCATATATGTCTTCCATAAGTATTGGACCCAAAGTCATTACTTAACGGGGGTGAGATCGTAACTCTACAAGGAGGGGGATCTATATCATAAGGAGTTATATTTGAAGAACCAGTTGGTGAACTTATGTAAGGAGCTTGGCTATGTTGGTGGAGTTGTTCCATCTAATAGAAAATCAAGAAATTGGCTGAAAAGGTGCACTCAGACCCTCTAGTTGATGGACGCCAAATCAAAGAATGACAAGAAGAAAATATTTGATAAGTGGTACAAGAGCCTTATTTCATTGTTCCATTTTTTTGAATCTTCTCAGATGTCTCATTTCTTGATTGTGTAGATGAGATAAAGAGTGAAGATGTTATGCGTCGATTAAGGAAGGAGATTATGGTTGTTTCTGTTGTGGTTAATATTCTGAGTACGCCTTTTGTTAGGGGAGTTTCTACCTCTGGTACGCCCGTTGGGATGCCTTTTGGTCTGGTTGTAGAGCCAGTTTTTCAAACTACCCCTACTCATGTTCAGACTACCCTTACTTGTGGTATATGAAGTTTTGCCATCTCCACAATAGGAAGGCGGTGAAAGTTTGGATTCTATCTTAAAGTTTGACAATATTCAGGTTGAGAGACCTCCTTATAAGCGGCCTCGACTTTGACCTGAAGAAGGGAAATTTTTTGTTCAGGTGGACTCAAATCCTATGTTGCTAGCTCATCCTGGCCCGAGGACAAATGGGGAGTTCCGATCTTCAGTTTCTAATGAAGATTATACTTACTTATCGAGTCTCTACGAGGAAGATCGACAAAGGTATTTGGCCTAATTAGTTTACCATATGTTTAGGGTATCAACCATTTTGGCATTCGGGGTTGCTATTTAGGGAGAAACCTTCTTACCTGACCATCTTCGGCAAGAAAAAGAAGCTCAAGGAACAGGTCGATGACCTTAGTGTTAAGTGGAATCAATATCAATAGGAGATCTAAGGCGCTTCCAACTCATTCTTGGCTATGGAGGATTCTGTGGAGTCTTTCAAGTACCCCGATACTCTATTTGAAAATATGAAGTTGTTAGCCCATAAAGTAACTGAGAAAAAACAAGGCTCTGGCTTCCGTCCAAGCATCTTTGTCCAATATGAAAACCACTCTATAAGAAGAGAATTGATCCTTAGATCCTGCTTGAAAAAGGATAGAAGAGTCTTAGGAAAGTTCAGAGGAGACTAAGGACGGCTTTCGTGCAATGCACGAAGAGAATCTTAATCTTTATAAGGAGTTTGACCAAGTTAATGTAAGAAAGTTTCTCCACTTTCGAGGATGCTTTTGAGATTTCCTTGAAACAGGTAGAATATTTTTATCCTATAACGGTGATCTCTCGAGATTGAGTTTGTTTTGATCAGATTATTATAGACGTAAAAGTGGTATCTTTGGTGGACTAATGTGCCCCTTATTTTTTTAACCGACATGCTTGTATCATACATATGTGAATATTTGTTGTTTTTCATGTAATATATACACTTTAGCTTATTACTTGCTTGTATTTTACCTATTTTGTGGTGTCAATTCTAGTCTCGGGTTTGTTTTTCTAGGACTCAACTTTTTTTTTCTGATTTTATGCTCAAAATTTATTGGACATCTCTAGGGATTGTAACCGCCCAAGGCTTAGTACCCCTTCCCATGCCCAAGTGAAAACCTTGTTCGAGGTTGGCTAAGCCGATTATCTGCCACTTTGTTGCTTCCTTTCTTTATGTATGTGCATTGGCGTTGTAGGGTTTTGATTGCTTTAGTTATAGGCCTATGTTGTTTGTGATAACACATCTTAGTCTTTGCGATGGGGCTTTGACCTCTCTAGTCGTGCCCCATACTCGTTATTTCCTTTCATAATCACAAATGAAAAAGATAGTTTTGTGGAAATTTCTTCTTTATTTAGTCATGAAATCATGATACATTATAGTAATATGTAGCTACTTGTAACAAAACAAAACTTTAAAATAACCAAGTGGCAATGCCACCGTTTGTTTCCATGGGAGACATGGTAATAGTTTTTGACTTAGTTAGGATCAGCCACTTCTGCTTATCTGGTCGAGATGACCTACCTTAATCGTAAGAGGTTGAATAGCCATGTCTTTTAGTTGTCCGATCAAGGTGGCCACATTGATATCTATGGACTTGCCTTCACTTTATTTCTGATCCTACTTCAAAGCCTTGTAGATCCTTTTTTCTCTAGAAAGATCACATCTTATCGTTACATGCTTGTGATGAACATTGTGGTACTTCAGCTTGAGGTGGACCGGGGAAGCTACGGCGTCCAAAGTTGTTGCGAAGGTGGCCATAGGATGAAATTATGGATATTTTTGTAAGGAACTACCATGAATTGGGGATCAATAGTCATGGTATCCCTTCCTTCTCATAAGGTGACCATCATCATGATATGCCCCCAACAACGGGTTACAGTGTCATTGAAGGCCTATAGGTCATACTCTTTGTAAGGCCATAATTTCTCCTTCTTCAATCCCATTTTCTCATAGAGTTTCGAGTACATTATGTCACATGAAATACCACCACCAGTAAGCACTATAGAGAGGTTGAAGGTTGTGATTATGGCCATTATGTCCAAAGGAAAACATTCGTTTGGGATCCCTCATATCTTCTCGCTATCATGGAATCAGAGGATTGGCCTTTATGGGATCATAGTTGAATATCTCCGGTCCTTCTTTTCAATGACCATCAACTCGATGATCTCCATATTTACTATACTTTTTGATGGGTTGCTTGCCCCTAAAGCACTTCATGTGATGGAAGCGATGTATAATCACTTTACCTTGGGCCTTTCTTCATCCCTATCGTCCTTGGTGTATAAGGCCAACCGCCCTTTCTTAACCAGTCATTCAATGGCATCCTTCAGTTGGATGTAATTATTTATGTTTTGGCCGTGACTCTTGTGGAAACAACAATATTTGGATTTATCCTTATTCAGGCTTCTTTAAACTTTATGCTAGCACCTGATTCTCTCATGTGAAATGTTCAAGGGAGTGTAAGCATCGAAGATAGAACATAGTACACACTCATTTTCTTCTTTGGATAATCCGACGTCTTTCTATGATGGTCGATTTGGTCCTACATTTTCTAGTCCCCGGCTAACGTGGAGGCTAATAATTTTTATTTGTAGTTGATGTAGAGATGCGCTATACTCAACAAGTCCTTCAGGTAATAGGCCTTTTTGTGCCCTAATTTTTCTCAGAACGCATAGTTCAACCTCAGGCTCCTTTTAAAGATCTATCACTTTAGGCTTTTATCTGAGCCTCCAACACTCATGTCCCCTTTGGTGAAGCGTTCAATGTCCCCTTCCAGGGTTTCTTTCTTACCATGCGTGATATCACTAAGCATGACCATGGTAGTCAATTGCCTCTTCCTAGAAGTAAAGGTGATTAAAGCTTCACACAGGCCAGTCAAAGAGTTCATAAATCCATGTGGAAGGGATTTGTACCAGGCCATGACTGATTTGGTTAGGGTTAATGCAAATACCTCTCATTTCACGACCTCCATAGACATGATAGTTATATAGACGGTTATATACATGCTCAACATGTTTATCTGGATCCCTAGTCCTGTTGTAACTCTGAAGCTTAAGTCGTTTCTCCAATAATTTTGGGATCCTAATATCCAGGATGTAAGTGAATATTGAATTTTTCTTTCGCGTCTGAATAAGAGTTTCTTCCTCATATATTTCCCTCCTCTAAGGACGACAATCTTTAGGAAGAGTATGGTTATCTATTCCTCCTTCAGGGTTGGAAGAAGAAGACTGAGGCCTATGGTGCCGTCGGCGGATTGGTGACTTCTAGGTTTCTTCTAGATCTCTTCTTGGTTCAAGGATGGAAGTTTGGTTCGCATGCAAAGCTTCCTCTTGTACAATATTGTTCTTCGGATTGGCATGGTGTAAGATTTCTTCAATCCAGAATAATCTCTCTATTATGCCCTTAGATTTCTGATGTTGCACCATTTGGTAAATTATGTTCACTAGGTCATTGGTTCCATGTACTACAAGGTTGGCCCGCAACGATTGAAGGCGGGGAAACATTTCTTGTACATGAATTGTAGGCAGTGGCAGAGGTCTAAACGAAGGATCACCCTGATGAAACTGTGGTGCAGATTCGAGGAACATAAGAGGTTGAGAGATGCTCTTTGATTTTCCCTTGGTTGGATATGATCTTGCAGCGAGGGAACAAATGGACAAGTCACCAGGACTTGATTGTTCTCCCTTTAAAAAGTAGATGGAGGATTTCTGGCAGCTTCAGCAGCGACGACGACTTGCTATTTGACGACATAACGAGTAACTTTGGAAGTCGCTGTTGTCGAAAGATCTGGTGGAAAATAGCTCGAAATCTGACAAGGAAATAGAGATCTGAATTTCTAATGGAGGAGATTCAATTGAATCAAGAGAGGTTTGATTGCGGAGTATCGTAGGAATCAAAATTCAATTTCCACTGACGGCGTCAATGTTCTATACAAGAACTTAAGTTGATCGTAAGTTATGAATTCATAGTTTGATGTGGTGCTTAAGTGTTTCCGATGCGTTGAAGAGGGGACTGGCCTGCAAGGTTAGCACTCTAATTATCAAGTCGGTATGAGAGTGAAAAGTGGTGTTTAAATGAAAGAGGATTTAAATACTTGTGAAATGGTGCACTTTCCTCTTTAAATAGGAAGAATGATTGGAAATTGAACGTGTGTAGAATCGACATGGAATGCGATCAACCGTTAGATTGATATGGTTGATTGGTATGACATTCACGTGAAGGATTATCTTGATAATGGAAAGAGAAGGGTATACATGTTCTACTTTCAGTGTTTCACTGCTTTGCTATTTGGCTTTTGTCTTTTGGATCTTGCGAACAGTCCTAATATAAAGAAAAACAAATAGAACAATTTCACACTAATTAATTTTTTAAGTCACACTAATTAATTTTTTAAGTGTTCAATTATACAATTACAAATAAGCTAAATTATATTATGTTATTGATTATCTATGATAGCAAGATAAGTAGTCATGACTTGATAATAATTGTCTATATTATTTATCATAAGAAATATCGGTGAATACATTCTTCCATCACTATTATAAATAATAAAACACTTTTAAATTTATTGAATAAATAATATATTCTTATTCTTATTATTATTATTATTATTATTATTATTACTATTATTATTATTATTATTATTATTATTATTATTATTATTATTATTATTATTATTATTATTATTATTATTATTATTATGTATCAGGTATATCAATTATTCAATAAATAATTTTTTTTAATAATAGTACTCAAAAAAATATACAATTAATTATCATTATTAATGCTATAATTAGTTATGACATAGAGTGGGTGGATAAGAATAAAGCGACATCACGATGGCTTGAGCCATATCTTGCATTAGTTTTTGAGAAATTCTTGGTTTGTCACAACTCAACAAATAATCAATTAAGTATACTCCTTCCATTTTATGTAAATTTTAAATTTTTAAATTTATTATAAAAATGATATATTTAGTTTACATATACATCAAATATATTAATTATTTAATAAATTTAAAAATTAAAATTTGTTTATAATAAAAAATAGATGAAGTATATCATCTAAATATTATAAAATTATATAATATTTAATTATTTTTAAATTTTAATTTTCTTGTACGCACATGTATTCAAATTTTATGTCCAAACTCTGTGTCCATGCAAAACGTCCTTAGTTTTATAGGATAAGAACCGACAACACTCGAGTGATTCATAGTAGGCAAATAAATGAATCACATTCATGTCGTAAACACACATATCTTTGAATCAACAACTAATTTTTAAAGTCTAGAATAACATGGCTTGATAAAGAGAAAAACAATCGAGAACAAAGTTCAGATTCTCCGGTATTAAGAAATTAATTATGTCTCTAATAAACGGTATCAAACAAGGGATTAATTATTATATACTATCAGTGTAAAAAGTTTTACACTGTCGATTTATCACTATCATCCATTTGTATTATTTTATAGGTTTTTAAAATAAAAGTCAAACATATTTCAATATCCAACGTTTATGATTAACGATGTAAAATCTTTTTACACTATCAGAATGTATATGAATTAAATTCATCAAACAATGCGATATTCATCGGTTGCATATTTTGAGAAGACTATAAAATGTCTAATGGAACAAGTCTAAATAGAAAAGAGAAAGAATACTTGTAAAGCCTATAGAGGAAATCTTACGGATGCTTTTTCTTAATTATTTAATTAAGTCTTTCAATCGAAGAAAGAAAAATATTTTTGTTGTTTAACTAAAATTAGTTTGAAGAGTTATATTCTTTAATTTGATTTTGATGATAACACAATATAAAATAACAACATTATTATTTAATGCTTGTTAAATATTATATTGCATTCAAATAGATTCAATCTAATTTTCCTATAGAATAAGTAAGAAAATTATATTTCCATTTAATGATCAATCTGGTTTAATGATAAATATAAAAGAAATCATCTAACACAATAGTCACTAAGAATATTGATGTTGCATATGTTGAAATATCCTTTGGACGCGTGTCAGGAAGACTCTACTTTATTATCTCTTGATATATATTGTCAACGTTATCACTTAACAGGGATACTAAAAGTAATCATCATTTTTCTTTAATTTACTCTATACTTAAAATCAACAATTTGATCTTTTATTAGAAAATCAAGTTTCTATCCTTTGAATCAGTTTATCTAATTTATTACATAGATTATTTCTCTTTCAATGTTAATATTTCATATTAGAAAAATACTAAAGTGATATTACACAAGATATAAAGATACAAATATCATGCGCAATAAGACTTGTTGTGAATACAAGAACGTGAAAATAGCATGCTCCAATAGTCCAGAGATTACAATATATTCTTTATAAAATATTAGCTCAAGCAACTATCAACTAAAAAAAATTATATAAAGATTCAATTTCTTATAGTTTTATTCACCTCTTTAAATAATATTGAACATCATTTCTGTAATAAACAATTGAGGATTAACTTGAGAAAATAAACATTTTAAAGAAAAAACATGTAAAGAAAAAATTCTACTTAAATAAAGAAAGAAGAAAAGTGATTCCTCTGTATACATTTTATGTTGAAATATTAAGCCCATTTATTTATTCTTAACATTTTTTACACTATCTATTTAGTGATATTTGCAAACATGCAATTAGTTATTAATTTATTTGATTGTATTTCCTCAAAGTGTTAAGCTTTAGCGAGATTCTTTGAAAAGAAAAAGAGATCTATGTCATGTTTGATAAAAATAGCTGATAATTGATTAGATAGTTATATAGTTGATACTACAAATAATACACTTCATGACAAAAAATTTATCTCATAAACTGAGATAAAAGGTCAAGGTGCGACATGTTTTATATTATTTTTTAATAAATATCACATATTCCCTCGATTTCTAAATACAATCGAGAGGAAAAATATTTCATGACATACTTCAAATCCCAACATCAGCCGTTTATATTTTTATTTTTTTAAAAGTGGTGTCTTTATTTTTATTTAATTTTTAATTTTTAAATTAATTATTTATTCCTTCGTTTTTTTATTATAAATCATTTTTGACTTTTCACACGTATTAAGAAAAATAATAATTGTCATATGAAAATGAGAAATTATAAATGTTTTTACAAAATTATCTTTTATTAATGACATGAGAAATATAAATTTACATAACTGAAATGAGAGAGAACAATAAACTTTTAAGGATATAATAGGAAAAATAACATTAATTATTTATTGGTAACGTAAAGTGACTTATATTGTGGTACGACTTTTTTTCTAAAACGACTTATAATAAAAACCGAATGGAGTATTTAATAATCGAGGGATTAAATTATCATATTTTTGTATAAAGACACTCGTTTATCAGATCTTACTCTAAACTTAACTTATATGTAGTCGCTCCAAAGTATTACGCATCATTCTTTGGGATGGATTGCAAGATAGAAAAAATCTTCAATGTTCTTTGATATTGAAAAAAATATTTTTTCTATCCTTACAATCTATCTCACATAATGATGTTGATGTTGTTGTTGTATTTTTGTTATAACCTTCATATATTGTCAATCAAAGAAAATATTTTTTCTCTTTCATGTGAAAGAATTTGCCATGAAATTTTAAGATATGTTATTTTTCAAGAATCCATTATCAAACTCTTGATTTGTTTAAACAAATTATTTTAATATTTTGTGTAAACAATGTAAATATATAAAAAAAACTTTTCCCCTCGATTTAAAAAAAACAAGAGGCATGTGGCAATTGGATTGAAACATATTTTATTGTTCTTTATTTAAACAGAAACACAAGCTTTCTCAGAGTGACGATGACGACTATCATAAGCTTCTCGATCTTTTGATAACACGTCTCAACATCTTTGAACATTTTGCTCCCGAAATACATGGGCCTTTCTACCTTATATGTCTCTTGGACGAGTACTAAGCTCATCGTCTGATTTGTAACTGGGAGATAAGGGAGAAGCGTCGGTCCTTCTCTCAGGAGATTTAGAATGGTTGGATATGTGAGGAAGGATTTTATCTTCAAGAAAACCTTCTCACGTTTTGTGGTCCACTCAAACCTATCTTTCTTCTTCATGGCGGAAAAGAAGAGGAAATCTTTCTTGCTTGCACAAGAGAGGAAGCGAGATAGGGCGGTAAGACGACTTGTAACTTATTGTACTTCCTTGACATTGGTGAGGGGCTTCTCATTTTGATGACCGTCATACACTTATATGGATTAGATTCAATGCCTCTCTTTTTTAGCATGAATCCTATGAATTTCTCCGCTTGAACCCCACAAGAGAACTTGGCGATATTCAAGCGCATGTTGTATTTCTTGACGGACTGCAGGACATCCTCCAAATCTGCAGCGTGGCTACATTCTTCAAAAGTTTTTACTATCATGTCTTCTATATAGACCTCCAGGTTCTGCCTTATCTGGTGGGAGTGAAGGAGAAGAGCGATCCAAAACGCAGCGGAATTTAAAATTTCTCCTTTAGTGATCCTTACGAATGGGCATGATCAGTGACAAAATCGTTACCTCTTATGGCGATTATAACCTTGTTGCAGATATACGGAGCGATCACGAACGTTGAACGATGACAACGCCTCTACTCAGTCCACACGAACGGATTCCTTCAATCTCAGTGATAACTGCTACTAATGAAGGCTTTGAGTGAGAGAGAGAGAGAGAGAGAGAGAGAGAGAGAGAGAGAGAGAAACGAAATTACAACTGCACAAATGCTTCTATACAAGGGTTCTATTTATAGAACCACTTGTGTGGGATGCAAGCTAAAAAGCCCACTCAAGTGTATGTGGCCCATATCTTATAATATGCCAAAATCACTTAAACGCGTGGTACCTTACCATATTTCGTATTCTACTTAAGTACACTGTGTAACACCCCGAATATTGTTAGATTAATTTAAATATTATTTTAATATGATTATTTGAAGGTAAAATGAATTATTAAATAATATTGGGAATTATTATTATTATTATAGATGTTATTTATTTTAATAATAATTAAATAAATAAAATAAATGGAATATGAAGAGTGGAAGGGTAAAAGTGGAATTCGATAAAGAGGCCAAAGTGAGAACTCAGAGTGTTTTCACGTATTTTTGCCTCAGAGTCAGAGAAAGGGAGAAACGCTGAAGAGAAAGAGAAGGAAGAGGAAAAGGCAAAAGATTGCTCAGAACTTCCTTCAATCCAAAGAGGTAAGGGGTCTGAACCTTATTAAACAATAATATGCGAGCAAATTCATGATATATGTTGGATTGTTGATGGATTTTGGGGATTTTAGGGAGATTGGGAAAGTTGGGGTTTTGATGGAAATTCTCCGATCTGTGAGTTTTGTTGAGTTATATGCATTATAATCGAAGTATGTTGTGTATATATGACTGTTAAATGTTGGTATTGGGTTGTTAGCTGTGGGGTATGAGTTATGGCGAGTAGAGAAGCAAAGCTGCGCTGGTTTCCGTAGCAGATGGCTTCTGTTCGCGCGCGATTCGCGGCGCGAAGCCCAGTTCGCGGCGCGAACTGGGCAGGATTCAGAGGAGTTTTGTAACGCATCGTTCGCGGCGCGAACCCTGCTGCGCGGCGCGTACTGAAGCGAATTAATTGTTCGCGACGCGATCCTTCGTTCGCGGCGCGTCCTGGAGTAATGGAGGAGTTCGCGGCGCGTCCCTATGTTGGCGGCGCGAACTGTGCTGTGAAGCTAATGTTGGTGAGTTTTTGAGTACGTTGAGTTGCGAGACTCTTAGTAAGTCGCTGTAATTGTATTATAAACAATTAACAGTGATTATATGATTGTGTATGAGGTGTTTATGATGATGAGATGTTGAATTTACGTGTTTAGTTATAAATGTGTTATGTAACGATGTGATATCGTTGTAATGTTGTTGTTGTTTTGTTGAGTTGTATGTCATGCTATTAATGATGATGATAACATGACTATATGATGTTGTTGTTGCTATGTTGATTATGATGCATGTTTGGTGTGCATGCATTCATGAAAGGCCGATGCCTAGTGATGAACGGACTGAGTTCCAATGACGTTGTTGACTCCGGGCTTGTTGAGAGGCTTGGTTCCTTGCGGGGAACTCGGATTCTATGGTGATGAATCTGGGAGTGGTGATCCTGTAGTTGGTCACAAAATGGGTATACCGAGTCGTGTTGAGTCATGCATGGGTGTGTGCATTGCATTTGATATGTTGTTTTGTTGATGTTCATGAGTATGTTGATTATGATGATTATGATGAGCTGTGTTGGCATATGTGAAATATATTTATGTTTATATTTCTGTCGTTATATTATTATTTAATAATGTAATTCTCACCCCTTCTGCATGTGTTTATGTTCATCTATGATGAGCAATGTGCAGATAAAGAGGAATAGCTATTGTTGAGGTTTGAAGAATAAGTGTAGAGTTATTCTACAGAGTCGAGTCAAATGCTCTGGTCATGTGACACCGGGGTTATGGGATTCGATAGATAATTGGTTATTATTTACGTTGTTTATGATGACTAATATGTTGAAATGCTTTGTTGAGATAATGTTGAAACATTATTATGAATTGTTATATGATGAATGATAATATTTGTGTTGTTGTCCGCTGCGAAGTTTTAATAAAATAAATAATATGTTTTATGTTGTGATGCGATAAGTGTTATGTTGTAAGAAATGTAAACTCTTCTACATGTTGTACTCTGATAATCTATTTAAATATGTCGTTTGGGTAGAAGGGTGTTACATTAGTGGTATCAGAGCATTGTTAGTCCAGTCGAGTCATAATGTTGAATTGCTTGCTATTGTTGACACTGGTGCTACTCATTCGTTTATTTCGTATGAGTGTGCGACCAGGATTGGTGTGATTATGTCGTCCCTAGGCGGAAGTATGGTGATAGATACTCCTGCTAATGGTTCTGTGAAGACTTCTGTTGTCTGTCGAGGTTGTCATTTGACGATCTTTGAGAGAGAGTTCGTGGTTGATTTGGTGTGCTTACCCTTGCACCAAATTGATATTATTCTGGGAATGAATTGGCTAGAATTCTATGGCGTGTTTATCAACTGCTATAGGAAGACGGTGCGGTTTTCTGAAGTTGGTGAGAATGATGAGGCAAGATTTCTATCTGCTAGGCAGGTGGGGGATTTTGTGAAAGATGAAGCTCAGATATTCGCTTTATTTGCGTCTCTGCAAGCGGATAAGAAAGTGGTGAGTGTAGATTTGCCTGTTGTCTGTGAATTTCAGGATGTGTTTCCGGAGGATGTAAGTGATTTACCTCCAGAACGTGAAGTCGAATTTGCCATTGACTTAGTACCAGGTACGAGTCCAGTGTCGATGTCTCCTTATAGAATGTCGGCAACTGAATTAGTTGAATTGAAGAAGCAACTTGAAGAATTGCTTGAGAAGAAGTTTGTGCGTCCAAGTGTTTCTCCTTGGGGTGCACCAGTATTGTTAGTGAAGAAGAAAGAAGGTACGATGAGGTTGTGTGTCGATTATCGGCAGTTGAATAAGGTGACTATCAAGAATCGGTATCCATTGCCGAGGATTGATGATTTGATGGACCAGTTGGTTGGAGCTCATGTTTTCAGTAAGATTGATTTGCGGTCGGGTTATCATCAGATCCGAGTGAAGTCAGATGATATTGCGAAGACTGCTTTCCGTACGAGGTATGGTCATTATGAATACACTGTGATGCCGTTCGGTGTGTCTAATGCTCCAGGTGTGTTTATGGAATATATGAATCGTATATTTCATCCGTACCTTGATAATTTTGTTGTGGTGTTCATAGATGATATATTGATATATTCTAAGACGGAAGAAGAGCATGCAGAACATCTGAGAATTGTTTTGCAGGTGTTAAGAGAAAAGAAATTATATGCAAAGTTATCTAAATGTGAGTTCTGGTTGAAGGAAGTGAGTTTCCTTGGCCATGTGATTTCGAGTGGTGGGATTTCTGTTGATCCTGCTAAAGTTGATGCTGTATTACAGTGGGAGACTCCGAAGTCTGCTACTGAGATACGCAGTTTTCTGGGGTTAGCTGGTTATTATCGCAGATTTATTGAGGGCTTCTCTAAGTTGGCATTGCCGTTGACGCAGTTGATTAAGAAGGGTCAAGTGTATGTGTGGGATGCAGCTTGTGAAGCGAGTTTTGTTGAGTTGAAGAGGCGGTTGACCAGTGCTCCAGTGTTGATCTTGCCTAATCCTGGTGAGTCCTTCGTTGTTTATTGTGATGCTTCTTTGATGGGTCTTGGTGGTGTTTTGATGCAGAATGGTAAGGTTGTAGCTTATGCTTCTAGACAGTTGAAAGTTCATGAGAGGAATTATCCTACGCATGATCTAGAACTTGCAGCTGTTGTATTTGTGTTGAAAATGTGGAGGCATTATCTGTATGGTTCCAGATTCGAAGTGTTCAGTGATCACAAGAGTCTGAAGTATCTGTTTGATCAGAAAGAGTTAAATATGAGGCAGAGAAGGTGGTTAGAATTACTGAAGGATTTTGACTTTGAATTGAGTTATCATCCCGGTAAGGCTAATGTAGTTGCAGATGCGCTGAGTAGAAAGTCTCTACATATGTCTATGATGATGGTTCGGGAGCTTGAGTTAATTGAACAGTTCCGTGATATGAGTTTGGGTTGTGAAGTTTCCGCTGATAGTGTAAAGTTGGGTATGCTGAAGTTGACTAGTGGAATTCTGGAAGATATTCGGAATGGTCAGCAAGTTGATGTCGCTCTAGTTGATCATATTACTATGGTTAACCAGGGTAATGGTGGTAATTTTGAGATTGATGAGAATGGCATCCTGCGATTTAAAGGTAGAGTTTGTGTTCCTGAGGTGTCTGAATTGAAAAAGAGTATTCTTGAAGAGGGCCATAGAAGTGGATTGAGTATCCATCCAGGTGCAACTAAAATGTATCAAGATTTGAAGAAGTTGTTTTGGTGGGCTGGTATGAAAAGAGATGTTGCTAAGTTTGTGTATGCCTGTTTGACTTGTCAGAAGTCAAAGATTGAACATCAGAAACCGGCAGGTATGATGCAACCTTTGAAGATTCCTGAATGGAAGTGGGATAGCATTTCCATGGATTTTGTGACGGGATTGCCGAGGACGGTGAAAGGTAATGATTCTATTTGGGTGATTGAGGATCGATTGACTAAGTCGGCGCATTTCTTGCCGATGAAGATTAATCACTCTTTAGAGAAGTTGGCAGAGTTGTATATTGAGGAGATAGTGAGGCTGCATGGTATTCCATCCAGTATTGTGTCTGATAGAGATCCCAGATTTACTTCTAGATTTTGGGAAAGTTTGCAGAAAGCGTTGGGGACTAAGTTGAGGTTGAGTTCAGCTTATCATCCTCAGACTGATGGTCAGACTGAAAGAACTATCCAATCCTTGGAGGATTTGTTGAGAGCTTGTGTGTTGGAGCAGAGTGGTTCTTGGGATAGTTATTTGCCGTTGGTGGAGTTTACTTATAATAATAGTTTTCATGCTAGTATCGGTATGGCTCCATATGAAGCATTGTATGGTAGGAGGTGTAGAACTCCATTGTGTTGGTATGAATCAGGTGAGAGTGTTGTACTCGGACCTGAGATTGTGCAGCAGACGACTGAAAGGGTTAAGATGATTCAGGAAAAAAAATGAAGATTTCTCAGAGTCGTCAGAAGAGTTATCATGATAAGAGGAGGAAGGCACTTGAGTTCCAAGAGGGAGATCATGTGTTCTTGAGAGTTACTCCGACGACAGGTGTGAGTAGAGCTTTAAAGTCTAAAAAGCTTACTCCGAGGTTTGTGGGTCCGTATCAGATTTTGAAGAGGGTTGGGGAAGTGGCGTATCGGATAGCTTTACCGCCGTCGCTTTCTAATCTGCATGATGTGTTTCATGTATCTCAGTTGAGAAAATATATTGCGGATCCTTCGCATGTTGTTCAGTTGGATGATATCCAGGTGAGGGATAATTTGACCGTTGAGGTGTTGCCAATTCGGATAGATGACCGAGAAGAGAAGACCCTGAGAGGTAAGAAGATTGCTCTAGTGAAAGTTGTTTGGGGAGGTCCAGCTGGTGAGAGCTTGACTTGGGAGCGTGAAGATCAGATGAAGGAGTCGTATCCGGCTCTATTTGCTTGAGGTATGTTTTCGAGGACGAAAACTTCTAAAGTGGGGGAGAGTTGTAACACTCCGAATATTGTTAGATTAATTTAAATATTATTTTAATATGATTATTTGAAGGTAAAATGAATTATTAAATAATATTGGGAATTATTATTATTATTATAGATGTTATTTATTTTAATAATAATTAAATAAATAAAATAAATGGAATATGAAGAGTGGAAGGGTAAAAGTGGAATTCGATAAAGAGGCCAAAGTGAGAACTCAGAGTGTTTTCACGTATTTTTGCCTCAGAGTCAGAGAAAGGGAGAAACGCTGAAGAGAAAGAGAAGGAAGAGAAAAAGGCAAAAGATTGCTCAGAACTTCCTTCAATCCAAAGAGGTAAGGGGTCTGAACCTTATTAAACGATAATATGCGAGCAAATTCATGATATATGTTGGATTGTTGATGGATTTTGGGGATTTTAGGGAGATTGGGAAAGTTGGGGTTTTGATGGAAATTCTCCGATCTGTGAGTTTTGTTGAGTTATATGCATTATAATCGAAGTATGTTGTGTATATATGACTGTTAAATGTTGGTATTGGGTTGTTAGCTGTGGGGTATGAGTTATGGCGAGTAGAGAAGCAAAGCTGCGCTGGTTTCCGTAGCAGATGGCTTCTGTTCGCGCGCGATTCGCGGCGCGAAGCCCAGTTCGCGGCGCGAACTGGGCAGGATTCAGAGGAGTTTTGTAACGCATCGTTCGCGGCGCGAACCCTGCTGCGCGGCGCGTACTGAAGCGAATTAATTGTTCGCGACGCGATCCTTCGTTCGCGGCGCGTCCTGGAGTAATGGAGGAGTTCGCGGCGCGTCCCTATGTTAGCGGCGCGAACTGTGCTGTGAAGCTAATGTTGGTGAGTTTTTGAGTACGTTGAGTTGCGAGACTCTTAGTAAGTCGCTGTAATTGTATTATAAACAATTAACAGTGATTATATGATTGTGTATGAGGTGTTTATGATGATGAGATGTTGAATTTACGTGTTTAGTTATAAATGTGTTATGTAACGATGTGATATCGTTGTAATGTTGTTGTTGTTTTGTTGAGTTGTATGTCATGCTATTAATGATGATGATAACATGACTATATGATGTTGTTGTTGCTATGTTGATTATGATGCATGTTTGGTGTGCATGCATTCATGAAAGGCCGATGCCTAGTGATGAACGGACTGAGTTCCAATGACGTTGTTGACTCCGGGCTTGTTGAGAGGCTTGGTTCCTTGCGGGGAACTCGGATTCTATGGTGATGAATCTGGGAGTGGTGATCCTGTAGTTGGTCACAAAATGGGTATACCGAGTCGTGTTGAGTCATGCATGGGTGTGTGCATTGCATTTGATATGTTGTTTTGTTGATGTTCATGAGTATGTTGATTATGATGATTATGATGAGCTGTGTTGGCATATGTGAAATATATTTATGTTTATATTTCTGTCGTTATATTATTATTTAATAATGTAATTCTCACCCCTTCTGCATGTGTTTATGTTCATCTATGATGAGCAATGTGCAGATAAAGAGGAATAGCTATTGTTGAGGTTTGAAGAATAAGTGTAGAGTTATTCTACAGAGTCGAGTCAAATGCTCTGGTCATGTGACACCGGGGTTATGGGATTCGATAGATAATTGGTTATTATTTACGTTGTTTATGATGACTAATATGTTGAAATGCTTTGTTGAGATAATGTTGAAACATTATTATGAATTGTTATATGATGAATGATAATATTTGTGTTGTTGTCCGCTGCGAAGTTTTAATAAAATAAATAATATGTTTTATGTTGTGATGCGATAAGTGTTATATTGTAAGAAATGTAAACTCTTCTACATGTTGTACTCTGATAATCTATTTAAATATGTCGTTTGGGTAGAAGGGTGTTACATTAGTGGTATCAGAGCATTGTTAGTCCAGTCGAGTCATAATGTTGAATTGCTTGCTATTGTTGACACTGGTGCTACTCATTCGTTTATTTCGTATGAGTGTGCGACCAGGATTGGTGTGATTATGTCGTCCCTAGGCGGAAGTATGGTGATAGATACTCCTGCTAATGGTTCTGTGAAGACTTCTGTTGTCTGTCGAGGTTGTCATTTGACGATCTTTGAGAGAGAGTTCGTGGTTGATTTGGTGTGCTTACCCTTGCACCAAATTGATATTATTCTGGGAATGAATTGGCTAGAATTCTATGGCGTGTTTATCAACTGCTATAGGAAGACGGTGCGGTTTTCTGAAGTTGGTGAGAATGATGAGGCAAGATTTCTATCTGCTAGGCAGGTGGGGGATTTTGTGAAAGATGAAGCTCAGATATTCGCTTTATTTGCGTCTCTGCAAGCGGATAAGAAAGTGGTGAGTGTAGATTTGCCTGTTGTCTGTGAATTTCAGGATGTGTTTCCGGAGGATGTAAGTGATTTACCTCCAGAACGTGAAGTCGAATTTGCCATTGACTTAGTACCAGGTACGAGTCCAGTGTCGATGTCTCCTTATAGAATGTCGGCAACTGAATTAGTTGAATTGAAGAAGCAACTTGAAGAATTGCTTGAGAAGAAGTTTGTGCGTCCAAGTGTTTCTCCTTGGGGTGCACCAGTATTGTTAGTGAAGAAGAAAGAAGGTACGATGAGGTTGTGTGTCGATTATCGGCAGTTGAATAAGGTGACTATCAAGAATCGGTATCCATTGCCGAGGATTGATGATTTGATGGACCAGTTGGTTGGAGCTCATGTTTTCAGTAAGATTGATTTGCGGTCGGGTTATCATCAGATCCGAGTGAAGTCAGATGATATTGCGAAGACTGCTTTCCGTACGAGGTATGGTCATTATGAATACACTGTGATGCCGTTCGGTGTGTCTAATGCTCCAGGTGTGTTTATGGAATATATGAATCGTATATTTCATCCGTACCTTGATAATTTTGTTGTGGTGTTCATAGATGATATATTGATATATTCTAAGACGGAAGAAGAGCATGCAGAACATCTGAGAATTGTTTTGCAGGTGTTAAGAGAAAAGAAATTATATGCAAAGTTATCTAAATGTGAGTTCTGGTTGAAGGAAGTGAGTTTCCTTGGCCATGTGATTTCGAGTGGTGGGATTTCTGTTGATCCTGCTAAAGTTGATGCTGTATTACAGTGGGAGACTCCGAAGTCTGCTACTGAGATACGCAGTTTTCTGGGGTTAGCTGGTTATTATCGCAGATTTATTGAGGGCTTCTCTAAGTTGGCATTGCCGTTGACGCAGTTGATTAAGAAGGGTCAAGTGTATGTGTGGGATGCAGCTTGTGAAGCGAGTTTTGTTGAGTTGAAGAGGCGGTTGACCAGTGCTCCAGTGTTGATCTTGCCTAATCCTGGTGAGTCCTTCGTTGTTTATTGTGATGCTTCTTTGATGGGTCTTGGTGGTGTTTTGATGCAGAATGGTAAGGTTGTAGCTTATGCTTCTAGACAGTTGAAAGTTCATGAGAGGAATTATCCTACGCATGATCTAGAACTTGCAGCTGTTGTATTTGTGTTGAAAATGTGGAGGCATTATCTGTATGGTTCCAGATTCGAAGTGTTCAGTGATCACAAGAGTCTGAAGTATCTGTTTGATCAGAAAGAGTTAAATATGAGGCAGAGAAGGTGGTTAGAATTACTGAAGGATTTTGACTTTGAATTGAGTTATCATCCCGGTAAGGCTAATGTAGTTGCAGATGCGCTGAGTAGAAAGTCTCTACATATGTCTATGATGATGGTTCGGGAGCTTGAGTTAATTGAACAGTTCCGTGATATGAGTTTGGGTTGTGAAGTTTCCGCTGATAGTGTAAAGTTGGGTATGCTGAAGTTGACTAGTGGAATTCTGGAAGATATTCGGAATGGTCAGCAAGTTGATGTCGCTCTAGTTGATCATATTACTATGGTTAACCAGGGTAATGGTGGTAATTTTGAGATTGATGAGAATGGCATCCTGCGATTTAAAGGTAGAGTTTGTGTTCCTGAGGTGTCTGAATTGAAAAAGAGTATTCTTGAAGAGGGCCATAGAAGTGGATTGAGTATCCATCCAGGTGCAACTAAAATGTATCAAGATTTGAAGAAGTTGTTTTGGTGGGCTGGTATGAAAAGAGATGTTGCTAAGTTTGTGTATGCCTGTTTGACTTGTCAGAAGTCAAAGATTGAACATCAGAAACCGGCAGGTATGATGCAACCTTTGAAGATTCCTGAATGGAAGTGGGATAGCATTTCCATGGATTTTGTGACGGGATTGCCGAGGACGGTGAAAGGTAATGATTCTATTTGGGTGATTGAGGATCGATTGACTAAGTCGGCGCATTTCTTGCCGATGAAGATTAATCACTCTTTAGAGAAGTTGGCAGAGTTGTATATTGAGGAGATAGTGAGGCTGCATGGTATTCCATCCAGTATTGTGTCTGATAGAGATCCCAGATTTACTTCTAGATTTTGGGAAAGTTTGCAGAAAGCGTTGGGGACTAAGTTGAGGTTGAGTTCAGCTTATCATCCTCAGACTGATGGTCAGACTGAAAGAACTATCCAATCCTTGGAGGATTTGTTGAGAGCTTGTGTGTTGGAGCAGAGTGGTTCTTGGGATAGTTATTTGCCGTTGGTGGAGTTTACTTATAATAATAGTTTTCATGCTAGTATCGGTATGGCTCCATATGAAGCATTGTATGGTAGGAGGTGTAGAACTCCATTGTGTTGGTATGAATCAGGTGAGAGTGTTGTACTCGGACCTGAGATTGTGCAGCAGACGACTGAAAGGGTTAAGATGATTCAGGAAAAAAAATGAAGATTTCTCAGAGTCGTCAGAAGAGTTATCATGATAAGAGGAGGAAGGCACTTGAGTTCCAAGAGGGAGATCATGTGTTCTTGAGAGTTACTCCGACGACAGGTGTGAGTAGAGCTTTAAAGTCTAAAAAGCTTACTCCGAGGTTTGTGGGTCCGTATCAGATTTTGAAGAGGGTTGGGGAAGTGGCGTATCGGATAGCTTTACCGCCGTCGCTTTCTAATCTGCATGATGTGTTTCATGTATCTCAGTTGAGAAAATATATTGCGGATCCTTCGCATGTTGTTCAGTTGGATGATATCCAGGTGAGGGATAATTTGACCGTTGAGGTGTTGCCAATTCGGATAGATGACCGAGAAGAGAAGACCCTGAGAGGTAAGAAGATTGCTCTAGTGAAAGTTGTTTGGGGAGGTCCAGCTGGTGAGAGCTTGACTTGGGAGCGTGAAGATCAGATGAAGGAGTCGTATCCGGCTCTATTTGCTTGAGGTATGTTTTCGAGGACGAAAACTTCTAAAGTGGGGGAGAGTTGTAACACCCCGAATATTGTTAGATTAATTTAAATATTATTTTAATATGATTATTTGAAGGTAAAATGAATTATTAAATAATATTGGGAATTATTATTATTATTATAGATGTTATTTATTTTAATAATAATTAAATAAATAAAATAAATGGAATATGAAGAGTGGAAGGGTAAAAGTGGAATTCGATAAAGAGGCCAAAGTGAGAACTCAGAGTGTTTTCACGTATTTTTGCCTCAGAGTCAGAGAAAGGGAGAAACGCTGAAGAGAAAGAGAAGGAAGAGAAAAAGGCAAAAGATTGCTCAGAACTTCCTTCAATCCAAAGAGGTAAGGGGTCTGAACCTTATTAAACGATAATATGCGAGCAAATTCATGATATATGTTGGATTGTTGATGGATTTTGGGGATTTTAGGGAGATTGGGAAAGTTGGGGTTTTGATGGAAATTCTCCGATCTGTGAGTTTTGTTGAGTTATATGCATTATAATCGAAGTATGTTGTGTATATATGACTGTTAAATGTTGGTATTGGGTTGTTAGCTGTGGGGTATGAGTTATGGCGAGTAGAGAAGCAAAGCTGCGCTGGTTTCCGTAGCAGATGGCTTCTGTTCGCGCGCGATTCGCGGCGTGAAGCCCAGTTCGCGGCGCGAACTGGGCAGGATTCAGAGGAGTTTTGTAACGCATCGTTCGCGGCGCGAACCCTGCTGCGCGGCGCGTACTGAAGCGAATTAATTGTTCGCGACGCGATCCTTCGTTCGCGGCGCGTCCTGGAGTAATGGAGGAGTTCGCGGCGCGTCCCTATGTTGGCGGCGCGAACTGTGCTGTGAAGCTAATGTTGGTGAGTTTTTGAGTACGTTGAGTTGCGAGACTCTTAGTAAGTCGCTGTAATTGTATTATAAACAATTAACAGTGATTATATGATTGTGTATGAGGTGTTTATGATGATGAGATGTTGAATTTACGTGTTTAGTTATAAATGTGTTATGTAACGATGTGATATCGTTGTAATGTTGTTGTTGTTTTGTTGAGTTGTATGTCATGCTATTAATGATGATGATAACATGACTATATGATGCTGTTGTTGCTATGTTGATTATGATGCATGTTTGGTGTGCATGCATTCATGAAAGGCCGATGCCTAGTGATGAACGGACTGAGTTCCAATGACGTTGTTGACTCCGGGCTTGTTGAGAGGCTTGGTTCCTTGCGGGGAACTCGGATTCTATGGTGATGAATCTGGGAGTGGTGATCCTGTAGTTGGTCACAAAATGGGTATACCGAGTCGTGTTGAGTCATGCATGGGTGTGTGCATTGCATTTGATATGTTGTTTTGTTGATGTTCATGAGTATGTTGATTATGATGATTATGATGAGCTGTGTTGGCATATGTGAAATATATTTATGTTTATATTTCTGTCGTTATATTATTATTTAATAATGTAATTCTCACCCCTTCTGCATGTGTTTATGTTCATCTATGATGAGCAATGTGCAGATAAAGAGGAATAGCTATTGTTGAGGTTTGAAGAATAAGTGTAGAGTTATTCTACAGAGTCGAGTCAAATGCTCTGGTCATGTGACACCGGGGTTATGGGATTCGATAGATAATTGGTTATTATTTACGTTGTTTATGATGACTAATATGTTGAAATGCTTTGTTGAGATAATGTCGAAACATTATTATGAATTGTTATATGATGAATGATAATATTTGTGTTGTTGTCCGCTGCGAAGTTTTAATAAAATAAATAATATGTTTTATGTTGTGATGCGATAAGTGTTATGTTGTAAGAAATGTAAACTCTTCTACATGTTGTACTCTGATAATCTATTTAAATATGTCGTTTGGGTAGAAGGGTGTTACACACTGTACCTTACGATGTTCTACAATTCACTTAAGGGCACCGTACATTACAGTATTCCTTAGTTACTCTATCTCTCATCAATCCGTCTTTTTGTGTGTGACCCTGTAGGTTTTTGCGACATTGGCAATTATATTAAATCACGTATTTAACATAATAAACAGTGAGCGGTATCTAGCAACACGTCACTGCTACCCAAGATACGAAAATGTCATGTGATCTGATAAATCCTTTTGTGATAATACTTATGTGTACAATTACCCTTTTGCCCTTATGTCTTTATTGAACACAAGGCATAGACCGTGTCATCCTTGTCTAGTTCAATATTGGACCCATAAACATTTATCTTGTTACGTAGGATGGGCAAATTCCATCTAGGTTACTCATGTCCCTTAGTATGCTTCGTGGAGTACCCATCAACTGTCTTTATGGTCATCCAGTTACGGACAATGTTTGATCAGCAATAAGGCACTCGACTCTACATCTAGGGTCCATAGTGGTTTCAGGTCGAAGGGTGGTATACACCATTATCACCATGAGAATAACTTATGACACTTTGCATAACATTCTATATAGTATTCTCATAGCGGGTCAATCCAGTATAAATATTACTCTTAATATTCATACATATGTTTAAGACTTGATAACTCCTTATCCATGACCCATGTGATGTGATCATCAGTCTATATACATAATAGTCTTAATGCTTTAATGTTATCCCACTTCACAATAAAGCTCGACTATGGATACTTTAAGAATAATGTCCTTATGTTTAATGTGATCTCATGATCAAGTCACACTTGATACATTAAACGGACTAGCTATTCTAGGGACTTTATTAAACAAACATAATAAAGAAAAAGCCTTTTATTATTAATAAATAATTCGATACAAGTACCAAAAGTATTGCCCTCTAGGGCTTACACCAACAAGAGAACTTGGTGATATTCAAGCGCATGTTGTATTTCTTGACGGACTGTAGAACATCCTCCAAATCTGCAGTGTGGCTACATTCTTCGAAAGTTTTTACTATCATGTCGTCTACATAGACCTCTAGGTTCTGCCTTATCTGGTGGGAGAACATGACGTCCATGAGTCGCTGGCAGGTAGAACTAGCGTTCTTAAGTCCGAAGGGCATGGCATTATAGTCGTAGTTGTCATGATTTGACATGAAGGCCATTTTGGGAGCGTCCAGGGGATCAATCCATATCTAGTTATACCCATAGTTGGCGTTCATGAAGCTTAACATGTGATAGCCTAAGGAACCATCAATAACATGCTCAATATTCGAGAAGGAATATGGGTCCTTAGGACATGGGGCGTTAAGGTTGGTGAAGTTCATGCACATGCGCAACTTGTTCGCTACTTTCCTCACCAACGCCATGTTAGCTAACAAGGTTGGATATTTTATATTTGTGATGAACCTGGTGTCATATAACTTTCTGACTTCTTTTTCAATGATAACTCTTTTCATCTTTCCAACTTTATGCTTCCTCTACGCCATCGGCTTGGTCAGAGAGCTGACAGCGAGGCGATGACACACCACTCTGATGTCTATTTATCACATGTCAGTTGGGGCTCAGGTGAACAGATCGACGTTTCTAATGAGTTGGAAGACTAACCCACGCTTTTCTTCTTAGGTTAGAGAGGTGCATATCTTTGTCACCTAATGGGATTATTGGCCTATCTTCACTTCCTTTAAGTCCTCCACGGGCGTGAGTCTCTTGTTGTCCACACCTAGCTTGGGATTCCAACAATCTATGTCTGCATTTGGCGCCTCGGGTAGGGGGAACCCACAAGGGCAAGGTTTTACCTTTCATCACTAGCCTAATTTGATAACACTCTAGAGTGCTTTGTTGGTCACCTCAAACTCTCCTTACTTGCCCACTTGGAAGCAGGTATTTCAGGATCAGGTATTGGGTAGAAATATTTTCCCCTAGTGCATTGATGGTGTGTCATCCCAAGATTATGTTGTAAGGAAACTGGGTGTCTACCATGAGCTAGATAACTTCAATTGCCTTGGCGTCTTATCCTTCGCTAAAGGTCGTGTTTAGGGTTACATGACCATTCCCTTGTATCTGGCCACCTAACAATCCTATTTACGAACCCTAAAACACTTTGATTTTGTTCGGATCAAGCTAAAGTTTCTTGAAAGCGTCCCAGAACAGGACGTCAACAGGCTCACATGATCTATCAAGACTCATTTGATGTCCCAATTGTCGTATTGCACAAGGATAACCATGAGGTAATTATCATGAGGGGGAATTTTGATGGCATCACTGCCAGAAAAGGTGATGTTGATTCCCAATTCTCATGTTCGCTAATACAAAACCTATGGGATATTACATTAGAGATCAACACCTATCTGACGTCTTTCCTATATAAGGAGTTGGAATGTCCTCCACCGGAGAAACCTCTAGTTATGCTATTGACCTTGGATTATAGAGTTTTTTCGCCATCTTCGGAGGAAGATGGAAATGATGTTAATAAAGAAGGTGTGGCCTAGATTAATTTTAACAGGCCTCCATGGTGGACACCATTGTACTTGTCAAAAAATACAAGAGAGTGTGGTATACTTAAGTAGGTAGGGGATAATCAGAGGCCTCTGTAGTGAATAATGGTTAGGGTTTGCTCACTATGGTGAGAGACCCTGTTTGATGATGCTTACGATGGTGAGAGAGGGACATCTCACGTGAGGTGAAAGGCTCTTTATTTATGCATTATACGTTGGGTATCATGCTCTCTCTCTCTCTCTCTCTCTCTCAGGAAAAGGTACTTATAGAGTCGTTTCAGCCTAGGGGTTTCTAGGGACTGATAACCATCCCCTCAGTCAATGGAGGACCGCTGAATCCATATTTCCTAGGGAGACGTGGATCAATCAGTTCACTCTCACTTTCTTTCACCTAAGAAATGTCTTTTCCCATGTTTCCCGTGACATGGGGAGTAAAGGACTCTTACAGTGAGGTGATTCCTAATGGTGGACGACGTATAAGTGTCGCCCCCCTGAAGGTCACCACTCTCATGTCCTTAATTAGGCCCTTCACAAATATAACACTACAACTAGCATAACTTTGTTCACGATTTTAGAACTCAAATGAAGAAAATTTTAAAAGAAGTTTTCTTTTGAAAAGGTAGATTAAGATTTAAAAAAGAGTAAGATACTTTTTTTCTCAAAAGAGCAAGGTCACTCAGGGTAAATAGCACAAATTAATGAGAAGTGATATCAATTAGCATTATTTATTATGAGGGTTCAATGATTCAGGCAGATTAATCACATGAAGAGTCCAAAAGAGCTACGTGAGTGCTGCAAAATTCAAGTGTATCACGTGAGTTACCTTTGTAGGTTGAGACAAGATTTACAACAACTAGTTTTTAGTTTCACAGTACAATGATGACCTTATTCACGCACAATAATTATTGGCTACACAACATCATCTCACATTTATTAAATACAACAGAACGAAACATTTTTCCACCTAAAAATAAATTACATGTCAGTTTAAATCAGCAAGACATGTGGTTAATAAATAGTTGAACTTTCATAGCAATGGTAAAATTAGGCGAGCATGAATAGAGTCGAACATAAATCAATCGAAACTTTCTCAAATCTATTGTGATCTATCTTGATCATCAAGACTTTAGACTCACTCAAAACACATTATGACTAAATGATTTGACTTTATGGCCATGTTTTGAGCTAATAGCACCACTAGAGAAGAGAGCAAAGATTATGCAACCAAGATCTAAGAGAAGCTATACATTAGCATGTTCCAAAACTCAAGACATGAAATAGAAGAAACACTCACGCATTACCCTCGTAAATAGTTTAAAGATGCGTCGTTTTTTAAACCACAGTCATATAACCAGTAAAAAAACTTCTTTCATAAATATCACAATTTATAAATTATTTAATACATTATATTAACTAATCAAAACTATTCTACACATTTTATCTTTTTTACTTTAATTTTTTATTTTTGTATTTCTACTTTAATAGTCTAATATCCCCGCACATTATATTTAATGTTATATTGAGTTATTAAAACATCAACAACTAAAGTAAAGTTTCTTCTTAAGCATAATCCTTTAAAAGACAAAAAGTTATTTTTTTAGATAGTGACAAATTTTCAATTAACTTTTATAAAGGATGAAAAAATACTTTACCATAATTATGAATCGGATAAATACAAGCATGCTACATATATATGTGGTGGAAAGTTGAAAAGAAGTGGAAGTAGTTGATGCAACATCAAATTCTTTATCGAAATTCGTAATCATAACTTAAACAAAGTGGAAGCTGGGGAAGTGCTTTAGAGAATGCCATAAAGACAATTTGAATGGAAGAACACAAAAGACAAATTGGATAATAAAAACACTTTTCTATTATGGTAGGTTAACTTGGGCACTTTAAATTTTTTGACACTTTAGTCTGTAAATAAGACTCAATTGAGATAAGAAATCTACACAGAAATTATTCATAGTTAAAATGATATGAAAATATTTTTTGTGCCTGCCTCATGCTTATACAAAAAAAAAACAATTTCAGACCCCGTATTGAATATTGATCAAATTATTCAAATATATATTTACCACAAAATCATTAAGAACTTTTATGATTATATATTGTTAAAATATTGTATATTTAAATATTATAAAATGATCATATTTTAATAATATTATGAACATATATATTTATATTAATTATATTAGATATATTTATAAATTAAAAAGAATAATCAATTAAGTTATTAAATCAAATTTAAACAAATTTTTATTTAAAAATTAAGTAATTAATTAATTAAATATAAGATGATAAAATGATCTATATGTTGTAATCTCCATAAAAAAAGTTAAATAAAATATTATAAGTATCAGTTGAAAATAAAATAATATAAATTATTGAGTGTTGTTTGTTACTAAGGGGAAAAATAAAGCATAGAAAAAAAAAGGAAAAACACAATTACAACACCAGAGGATACTGTGGGAATTCCAAAATCAAAGAATAACATAATGTAAAAATTGTTACAACAATTAATATATCTTCAACTAACCCAGACCCCAGTACACCAACACCCTCCAAAATAAATATTTAACAGGTAGATTTTTGTGATAAGAAATATACGTGTTATTTTCACATAGTGTATTATTTTCAATCAGGGTAAACAAATATTTTCAATCAAGGTGGAGATGGTTGGAGTTGGTTGAAAATATACACGTTAAAGAAGCTTGTGTATTATTTTCAATCTCACAAAAAAAATTACACAGAAACTAAGCGATATGATACTTCTTTAATATGTATATTTTCAACCAAACTCAACCATCTCCACCTTGATTGAAAATAATACACAAGTTTTCATTGTCTACACCGACAATCATACTCCACAATAATGACTATCAACATGCATATTTTCAACCAACCCTAACAATCTCCACCTTGATTGAAAATAATACATAAACTTTCATTGGATTCACCGACAATCATACTCCACCATAAAGAGTATAGTCACTTGAAGTTACACCACTCCAAGAATTCTCACATTATCTTCACCGACAATCATAGTTTTAAAAACCACCATACTCTCTCATGAAGAATATATTTCACTCGAAGATAAATCACTTCAAGAATTTCACATTGTCATCACCGATAATCATATACTTTATTATGAAGAATAAATTTCACTTGAAGTTAAATCACTCTAGAATTTCACATTGTCTTCACCGACAATCATAGTTTTAGAAAATTATCATACTCCACCTAAAGAAGAGTATATTTTCCTTGAAGATAAATCACTTCAAGAATTTTCACATTGTCTTCACCGACAATTATAGTTTTAAAAACTATTACACTTCACCTAAAAAAGAGTATACTTCACTTGAATTTAAGCCACTTCAAGAATTTTCACATGTCAAACATTATGGTGCAACTTCCTTGTTAGCAGGAAGCTCTTCATCCACCGACATAATCTTGCACCTTGTGTAATCTTGATTGTATCAAGACATCTTTGACTTGAACTTTCCACAAGTAAAAAAAAAATTCTTTCAATTTTCTCTAGCCCAAACTGTACAACGGAATTTGTGACTGCAGCTCAGCACCTCTTTCACAACACTACTATTCTTTTCTTATGTGAAAGATCAGACAAAATTGCAACCACATAGCAATCACAAAACAACCACAACACAAGAACATAACGTGGAAATTCAAAACCGGGGACCCCCGATACTCTCACACCCTCCAAAACAAATATTTAACTACATTTCACAACACTCTAACACAAAAGTATAAGAGAATAAAGAAAGTCAAATACAAATTTAAAGTGCTTTTGACTAGTGCATGTTGGAATGAAGACTTTGAATCCTATATATAGTTTTGGACTCCATATTCCTTCACAAAACCAAGTGATGTGAGACTTCAAAGGACTTGTATCATATATATATATATATATACCATTGGACTTTCTCTTCATTCACAAAACTAAGCGACATGATACTTCTTTAACATGTATATTTTTAACCAACCCCAACAATCTCCACATAAATTAAAAATAATAAATAAATTTTCATTGTCTACCCCCGACAATTATATTCCACCATAAAGAGTATCAACATGTATATTTTCAACCAAACCCAACACAAATTTTTATTTTTCATGATTATTAATAAAATATTTTTTTAATGGATCTAGATATTTTTAAAGATTAACTTGTCAACTCTTTAATTTATATATATTTGTATAGTTTTTTGGGTTTTTGCACTAAATATATGCTATAATATGTTGATGAAGTATATATGATTAATTATTATGGATTTAATTTCAATAAATAATATTAAAACGGAATATGTTTGAGTGTTACAAAAATAACTTTTCTGGATATTGTATTGTTTTGTTTAAAGATGATTGTCTTCTTGTATATTTTTTAATCATATAGAATAAAATTTAATTGAGATTGTGTTTATTTTATATTTTATTTTGCTGTCTCTTTTAATCCTTTCATGTATGTCCTAACTCTATTGAAATAATTTAGTATTTTGAATTTTGCTTCTTTTTCATGGGTTGCGATGATAAGGTTGTAAATTGCAATTTTCTTTGTGGTAAACTATGACTATATTTATTTTGGGTTATATATAATATTTATGTACATAATATATTGTTGTTTGATTTTCTTTGTACATGATCTTTCTACGATTGCATATCCATCGTGTTTAATTTGAGTTATTTTATTATTTTATTATTCAAATTGATTTGGTGTTACAGATAAAAGTAGTATCATGTGTAATTGCTTTAACTTAATTTTTCAATTAATTATATAGAAATGTGAGAATTTTTATTTTTATTTTCTTTTTATGAATAAATGTTAACTTTTATTTTATTATTCTACGGAGTAGACTTTTTGTTGTTTTATTCCAGTTAAAATAATTATTCGATGTAAGTCTAATTTATTTCTTTTATTTTTAAAACAAATATTCATATTTGATTTTGTTTTTAAATATGGGTATCAATTATATTTTTGACTGCCTTTCTTAGGTATTAGATTGCTCATATTTGACTTTGTTTTTAAATATGGTTGTCAATTATTGTCTACCATTCCTTTTCTTTAATGTTCAAATTAATTTTGTCATAATTATTGTCAATTGTTATTATTATTTATTTTCTTTTGGTAAAAGGGAGGGTCGAGGTTCGGAGCAAAGAAAAGACTACAACAAAATTAACCGCAGAGGATTCCATAACATCAGAACGAACTAAGTGCCTAATGAATTCAGGATAATCTTTTTGAAAACTTAAATCCTCACCACTAGTAGCTTCATACTTTGCAAAGCATCTGCACAATGATTTGCCTATCTATATGTGTGAGAAATTTTAACCTCTTTAATCCTCTCTACCATCCACCAAATACAATTTAGCAACGAGAAACTATCCATGCCCAAATGATTACCTGATTTTATCAAGTCTACTACGATGCTGGAATCCACTCGAAGGTAAACTTTTGAGACTCCCAACTCCATAACAAGCTTGAGCCCTTCATATACTCCCCAAATTTTTGCCCTCGCTACACTACAATTGCCAAGATGTTTGGAAAACCCTCCTATGCACTTATTGTTGTGGTTCTTATAATTCCTCCACACCCTGACTCTCTACCATCAACACAAGCACCATCAGTGTTGAGACTCACTCAATCCGTCCCCGACGGCTTCCAACCTACCTTGCTCAAAGTCTTATTCCTCCCAACAATAATCTTATCATTCTTCATAAATTCCACATAGGCATTCATTCTATTGAAGATATGATTGTCCGAGGATGGGGTCTGTTGTAATTAACATCCTGATACTCTTTATTCCTCTAAGCCCAAAAGCCTTGACATCCAACCGCCCAAAGAGTGGCCCAATACTAGTTCACATTCAAGTTAAGATTGTCACCTATACACCAATTAATTACCAAGACCTTGGGCCTGCTCATCAACCTTGACCATATCTCTCCACAACTTCGAAACACGACCCTTACACCCGAGATATGTGCAGTTCGTGACTCTATATTTGGATTTCAAAACATTTCACCATAAATCACCTTCCTTGTAATGCAATTGCCAAACAAGTTTCATAATGCAAGCCGGTATTCATTTGCTCTAGCTTCCTCAAGCTCAACCCTCCTTCTGCTTTCGGAGTCGTGATAGTTTTCCAACTGACTACATGATATCTCTTCTTATCCATGGTATCTCCCCAGATAAAGTTCTTTTGCATTCGTTGGATCTCGTTTATACAAACTTTCGGCAAGAGGTCTGTCATCATGGGATAATGTTTATGATAGTAGCAGGACGTTGAATCTCACAAAGCACTCCAAATGAATTCCCAACTTATCTTATCATAGACTTTTGACAAGTCAACTTTAACAATGAAGTAACCTTTCTTCCCTTTCATGTGGTGCAAGGAATGCATGACCTCTTTGGCAATCATGATGTTCTCTTGTGTATTCTTCCCCGGAATAAATCCAGTATGATACGACGATACAAGTTTTGGAAGACAAACTTTGAATTTATTTAGAACTTTACTCACCACTTTGTAAGCAGCATTACAAAGAGAAATCAGACGAAAATGAGAAACTATCTGAGGTTGATCAACTTTAAGGATCAGGCGTCTAGTTTATATGCATGATTTGACTAGGATTATTTCAGATATGTCGCACCATATCACAAACTTTATTCCCTACCGTATTCCACGATTTCTGATAAAAACCAAATGGGAGGACTTTCAGGTTTCCAAGGTCAAGATCAGATCAATTTTTTAATAATCTATTAATGTCTGTTTATTTTAATTTTATAATTGACAAATCAATTTTAATGTTTTGGACTAGTATACTTCATTAAAAAATATGAAATTGATTATATCTCTTTCATTTAATTAAATACAATATTCATATTTATTATTTTGAGAAATAATGTTAGTGACTAATTTTTTAACTTTTTCATTTATCTTATAAATTAAAATGAACTAACGTAAATTGAGTTTTGTTTTATTTTTCACCTCATATTTATGTACTCATTTAGCTTAATTAGATGTGCTTATTTTATTTTAATAAATAGTTTGTTTTTATACAACCATTTTATTATGTTGGTTTATACATGTCATAAACGCAATTATGCGGTTAGTTTTTTTTGTTAAAATCTTTCGAGTACTTTTTATATAATTAAGATAGTTTAATGGTTATTTGATTATTAAGCGATCAGATAAACATATGATTCATACGTTACATTTGTAGGTAATGACTGTGCGATTTTAAAGATTTTTTCATTTAATTTATTAAATTAAAATTGTCCAATAATTTTGGTTGAGTTGGTTGAAACAACAAGTTGCAAATGTAACTTCTGTTACATCAATTTTATTCGATTAGAATAACAAAAGATGTAGTGTGTAACTGTTCATGCGAACTGTTATATTCGGACAAAAGGAGGACATGGTTTAGGCAGACAATTGCATACATGTGATGGTAAATATGTACTAATTATTAAGTTTATCAATCATCTTAATAAGACTTATTACTAATGTTTGATACTTGTGTCCCACCACCACTGTTGAGAACCCAAATGAAACCAAAATAGAAAAATGGGATCAGACTAACTGAATGTGCCTCGTGTTTATCAAAAGATCAATACTTGAAATAATTAGGTGTTCGATTACTAAGATAAAATTTACCAAGAGGTTTCTCGATATCGTGGAGAAATTAATTGATAAAACTGATAAGGGTGAGACAAGTAGTACATTGTCCAACCTCTTTTTAATGAGTTATAAAGGTAAAGAGAACATAAAGGAGTACATCTTGGAGATGTCTAATCTCACATCAAAAGTCAAGGCACTGAAGTTCGAACTTCTTGAGGTTTTGATTATGCACTTGATTTTGATTTGTTTCCTTATACACTTTGAGAAATTAAACATGTGTTACAATACTCCGAAGGACAAACGGTCATTCAATGAGCTTATACATCTCACCATGTGTAAGAGAAAGAGAGGTTGAAGAGAAATAAGATTAAAAGTGTCCACTTAGCTTCTAACTCTTAGAATAAAAGAAATAATCCTACGAGGAACTTCTTAAAATAAGAAGGCAAAGGTAAAACCTAAGGAATCTACTTTCTTCTTCTGCAGGAAGGTTGAACACATGAAGAAGGTTGAAAATAAAAACACTAGTTGAAAAAATATCATGAAATCATGCAATGATATGGAAAGGTTTCATGCCCATTTGAGATGAAGAGGTATAACAACGATTTAGTTTTTTTTAAAGATACAGAGGTAAATTGATTTACCTGATAGTGTTAATCGATTAATCATTCCTCAACATTAAAAAAAATACATGTTAAACTATACTAGGTACATCGATTGACATAACTTTGTAAATCGATTTACATAGTTAAAAAGAGAATGTTAAATTGATTGACATAATTGGTTAATTGATTGGCCTGTTTAGAAACTCAAAATCATTTTACATAATCAATGTAAATTGATTGACAAGTACAGGGTAATCGATTTACTTGATCATAACCTTAAAAATGACTAAGTTAAAGATGCAACATTCAAAATATTTATGCAACAAAATTTATGATTAATTATTGAGCATCTAATTCTTATAACAATTAAATTACACATTACACCTTGGTCTATAATCCAATTCCGTTGAAATCCGAAACTTATGCAAACTTGATACTTTGATTTCAATCTTTTTCTTCTTTGAAATTTCTTCTAAGATATCCTTTTTTTCTTCATCAAAACCTATGAAGGATACTGAAAATCTTCTTCGCAACTGACAAATCTTTTGAGGAATAATTGTCGACCTTGGCATATTACACCAATTGGCCTCTTCTGTTCTGGCTATTAGAGGGGACGACCATACAGACACTCTTTTAGCTTATCAACATTGTAACGAGAGACAACAATTGCAAGAAAGTGTATGTAATCTGACACTTCAGTGTGATATGTACCTACAAGATGTGAAAAAGGATTATGTTTCTCTTACTGAGATTGGTGATGCTTTGCGCACTTTTAATCTTCTTGATTTTCTAGTCGACCAAGTGAAGTTGCTTTCAAAAGAAATGATAAAGAAAAACAAATATTTGGCCTCTTCTCGTGTTTCGATATTTGCTGCGAGGGCGTTTCTTTTAGTTGTTCAAAAGGATCTTGAAAACTTGCTCTTTGAGAATACCTTTTTGGCCCAAAAACTAGATGAGGTGTCAAATACTGGTATCACAGTTGTTTGTAGGTCCCTTGAGAATGAATTATTTCAAGTAGATAACTTTCACTCTCCTTTACATTTTTTGAGGAAGCAAGTACGGTCATAATAGATAATTAGAGATGCGAAAGTCGCTTTGCTTAGAGATTAGCCTTTTTGTTATTCTTGTAAATATATGATCCTATATTGGGAAATATTAGTATATGAACTTAAAATTAAGACATTGCTTCTACCTGATTAAGTTGTAGGTGTTAGATCTCAGGTTAAATATTTCAAATTTTCTTTAGAGGTTTTTGCTCGAATATTCTTGGACTTCTCTGGGGCATTTTCTAACCATGGGTAAGTACCTCTCCCCCCTCCCCCAAAAAAGAAAACATGGACAAAGCTTGATTTATGTAAGACCCATCGTGACCTCTCGAGTGGATAACTAGCAATAGGGGGCGAGCCGTTAATTTTCAATTTTAGTGGTTTTTCCATTTTCTTTGTGTGTGTGCTTTGCATATTGGGGTTTTGAATGTTGTAGTCATACACATATGGCATTTATGACAGCATCCATGATTCTTTCTAGTGGAGCCTCAATCTCTTTGGTCGGACCCCAGACTCGTCATTATCTTTCACGGTCACAAAGAAAAGAGATATTTCATAAGGATGATTTGTTCATTAAAATGGAAGTATCATAGTACATTGTGGTGAGATAATTAATTACCCAAAGAAGCAATAACATAATGAGGCTTTAAACTAGGGGTGTACATGGGTCTGTTTGGGTTGAGTTTGGCCAAAACCAAAACATGACCCACAAAGAGTATACTGGTTTGGATGAGGTAAAATAAGCACCCACAATATGATTGAATCAGTCTGGGTAAAACCATAACTTTATAGGTTGGGTTGGATTGGGTTGGGTAGTGGGTCACCCAATTTTTTTCCTTTTTTTTCTTATATAATTATAAATGATATGTCATATTGTTTTTCAAAAAATGTCCCAACTATTTTTTTCTTGAAAAAAAGTTTAGCCATATTAGCGCTATTCTTTTAACATCAAATGTCTAAACATTCTATAGAATTTATAATGAAAATATTTGCAAAAATCAAAGTTGTATTATGGTTACCTAGAACTAGAATTACATAAATTACTAATAACTTACTAGTATTCACATCAAAATAATCAAAATGAAATATCATAAATAATTCAAAACCTTGACACACAAAATAAGAGTCTAAAATTGAAGAAACCAAGTATGAATACATCAAAGTCACCATTTATCAAATTACAAAAAAAGAGACAAGAACATTGTTCAAATATCTTCCACAATTTAAAAAGAAGTATTGACTTCAACATTAATATCTTCAACCAAATTCCAATGATAAATATATAAATATTAGTTAATATATCATATATATTAGTTGATATATATACATATAATGGTAAAAAAATTGGATTGAGTGGGTTGGGTCTGGGTTTACCAAAAACCCATATATTTTGAACGGTTTTTCAAAAACCATATTGACCCACTTACCCATTCAAACCCACTTTTTTGGATCGGTTTGGATCGGTTTGAAATTATTTTATGGGTTTAGATAATCCATGCACACCCCTACTTTTAACATAATCAGGTGGACTTTCCACCTCTTAGTCACCCGACCTTTGAAATTTGTTGAGTCAGCCACTCTTTCTTACTTAGTTGACGAGATCTATCCTACCAGTGGGAGGCTAAATGTTCATGTTTCTTAGCTGACTGATGATGAAAGATACGTTGATCTTCATGGCCTTGCACTATCATTCCTTTTGGCCTCATTTCAATGTGTGGTATATCCTCTTGGCTCATGTGAGGTCAACATTGACTGTAACTATTTCACTATGAATATTGTGAAATTTCAGTTTAAGGTGAACTGGGGTACCTACAACATTTAGGGAAGCCATGAAGGGTCTACCGACTATGCATTTATTGATTCTCTTATAGGGGATTGCAAGGAACTATGAGTCAGCGATCTTGACATTATTCCGTTCCCCCTACATAAGTCATCAATTTGATGTACCCCAAGGATGGATCTTCATGTCATTGAATTCATGTAATATTTGTCAAAGAAGATTCTTTTTCATTTCTCGCCTCTTTTTCATTTCTCGCCTATTCGTCGATAGTGGCGATATCAACTATTTTGGCCAGGGAATTGCTCTGCGAAGATTCTTCTTGTTCCTTCTTTATACCCTTGGTATATTCAGACAAGTGGACTCTTTTTATTAGACCTTCAATCGCATTCTCTAGTTGAATGAAATTGTTGGTGGTGTGGTTGTGACTCTTATGGAAGTAGTATAACTCTGTCTTATTCGTCAAAGAGGATTCTCTAACCAGAAAGAGGTTTTTGATCTCGTCCTTTTGGAATTAGGTGTTAGTACACTCTTGGTATATCTTCTCATAGGAAGTATTGAGGGGAGTATACTTATCATACCGGCCACATGTTCTACGGTCAGACTTTTTCCTTAGTTGGCTAGATTCCTTCTCGAATTGTCAGCTAGAACCTACATTTATAGTTTCCTAGTTATCTCCCATGGCGATGAGTTTTTTTTCAAGATTAATGAATTATTGCCCCCTGTTCAATAACTCCTTCTAGATATGGGATTTCTTACTCCCTAATTCCTTCTGAAGGATTTATCCGGCTTCAGACTATTCTAAAAAATCCAATACTTAAGGCTCTTGTTTGAGCCTCCCCTTTCACAACCACTTGTTTGAAGTAGCTAATGTGTGATCACAAGTTTTCCTTGTTTCCCTGTGTAATCCCGATGAGGGAAACTATCATCATCATTTCCCTTTTTAGAACCGTAAAATGAGCTATGAAGTTCTCACATAGATTTATTCATAAACCTTTGTTCCCATCCAAAAGAGATTTGAACTAGAGCCTCGACGATCCGGTCAACGTTAGTGCAAAAAGATTCCACTTTGCCGCCTTATTGGTTGATAATAATTCAAGCGGTCATCAAAATGATGCACATGTTCTTCGGGATCCCCCTTTCTGTCATAAATATTCAGCTTCATAGGTTTTTCCAATGATTTTGGTATCCAATTGTCAAGAATGTTGACGGAAAGAGGATTTTTCTATTGGTTTTTTTATCGAAGGTTTCTCCACTCGTTTCTCGAGGATAACATAACTACATTGTCCTTTTTCAATACTACGATGAGGAGTCTGATGCCTTTGTCTTCTTTCACACTTCAGAGATCTCAGGGATGTATCTGACTAAGACACAATCAACTCAAAGATAATGGTAAGACTCCTCCAAGATGAGGCTCCATGCACCATATTTCCTCTTGGATCGGAGTTATGTAGGATTTATTTGAGACAAATTAACCTATCATCCATCGCATGCAAGTTTTATTGTCGAATCATGTTGCACATGTTATTTAACAATTCCTTCGTGCCTTGCATGTCGAGGTAGGATTGCAACAACTAGAATCCAGATAGTGATTATGTTCCTAGTACTACTAGCAGTGCTAGAGGCCTAAACGATGGTTCGTCTTACTGGAGATGTGTAGAAGAACCTATTAACATTTGAGGAGAATGATTTCTCACAATGACTTGATCGTCTCTTCTTTGAAAAGAAGACGATGGATCTCTCACGACTTGAACAGTTGCGGCATCCTTACACAGCGTACCTGAGCAAATGGCTCTAGAACCTACCATTGTTGGAAGATCTAGAAATGATATATCTTAGAAATTGATAATTAGAGTTAATATACTATCAGAGCATATCGAGAACAGAGATATGCTGCTCAATTTCAAGGAATCTGAATTTCTAGGTTGAAGAAGCTTCAGTTTGGTGAATCAAGAGATGAATATTCAAACATGTGAAATTCAGGAATCAAATGTTGTTTCCCACATACGGCTCCACTGTTTCACTAGGGAATAAAAATTGATCGGAGGTGAAGGTTATGGATTGCAATGGTGGACTTGAACTTCTGGTACGGTGGAAGTGGGGTTGACCTACAAGGTTAGTACTCCAACACTCAAGTCAATATGAGAGTAAGATGAGCGAATAAAGTTTTTATTTGAAGTGTACTTAGAAAATGACGTGTTTCCTCTTTATATAGTATAAAGGTTATAACAACTTGCTGATCATCAAGTGTAGAATGCAAAGAGCCATTGGATGAATCTTATATTCGGATCTCATGTGCTTTAACCCATGGTAACACTCTGGCTCCACGAGTGACTTAGTGGATTATTGCATTCTCTGGGTCATAATTGTATGGCCTTGTGATCGTCCCAATATAGGAAGAATACTATAGATCGGAGTTGTGGAAAGTACAACTTTATTTTTTTCTATCAAAATTAAAGTCCTAATTAGTATTCTTTTTATATTCTATGTAGATTATCTCTTGGATCATTTATAAAACATGTGTTACTAAGTATCTTTGTGTATCTTGATGTTTCTAACCATCCACACTTTTTTAATTAATCACCTTATTTACTTTAATATATCTATGATAATTCATAAAAATGGCAACTAAAACTCAATATTGTTGGTATTTTAAGCCTGCTTCAAAAAAGGATTACAAATCATCCAATCTTGGAATAAATGGCCTCTTCTATTTATAATTTTATTTCATTCTTATACATAAAAAATGAGACTCAATATTTTTACTGTCATTTAAAATCATCATATTGTTTATTAACTAGAAGAAAAATGGAAGTATAACGAATAATACGAAATAAAACTACTAAGAAAAATAATGAAAACACATTGCGAAAAAATGATAAAAACATTGTTGATCTGTCTGTAAGTTAGATAAGTCTTTATATGGTCTAAAACAAGCCCCGAAACAATGACATGAAAATCTTGATAATCAATAATATTGAATGGGTACAAAGTGAATTCAAGTGAAAAAAATTGTTTAATATAGATCTAAAAATAGCATTTATGTCACTATGTAAACGACTTACTCATTCATATAAAAAATTAAGATTTTGAATGTTGTGAAATCATTATTATGCAATAACATTAATATGAAAGACCTTGGATAAGGTATTGTGATTATTGGAATCAAGATTAATAGATCTGAGAAAGAAATATTTTTATATCAATCTCACTATGTAATGAAGATCTTAACAAAAACATAACTACATTAACCGTAAACCTACTAACACACCATATGATTTTAGTATAAGGCTATTTAAGAACAACGACTATGAGATTAGGAAAATTAAGTATACAATCATCATTGTCAGTCTTAGGTAATGCCCATGCTTGTCCTAAAACTGACATTGCATATGTCGTGGAATTATTGTGCATGTTTACTTTTAGACCGAGTAATGAGTATATGCATGGCAAGTATAACACCCTAAAATCCCAAATCTTTATTTATAAAATAATTTCATCAAATTCCACAAATAGGGCATTACACATTCATCACCATACATCTTACTCAACAAAATATAACATTAAAGCAGCGGAATAAACATCAAAATGTCAAGGAAAAAATTTAATTGTCACAACACCAATAATTAATAAGGTAATTCAAAACATCTCAGAGAGAAACATAAAATGTAACAAAATAGTTTGTCCCCATTGTTACATATCAGAGCGACACCAAAACTAAACGACTCAAAAAATGTAAAGTAAATGAAGAGGCATCAACGTCATCCTGCAGCTCAATAGCAGCTACTTCTCTTCTACCTGAGTATTTGTACCACGTGAGTACAAAACACCACAAATAAAACAACCATGGGGTGAGAATACATTCAAAAATGTTAGCGGCTTATAAAGCAAAAAAGGGTAGAACACACAAACATCAATGTATACATATCATTCATAGCAATCACGAATCACTAACATATTTATGTATAATTCGCAACCATCATGAATCATAAGTGCATATGTATATGCAATGCCCTCATCTACTCACCAATTTGGGTGTCAGAGTTATGTTACCGATCAATCCCATCACCAATATTTAGACATCAAAGTTATATTAGTGATTTAGTCTTATCGCCAATCATCACCAATTCCATATCTCTGATATACATGATGCATGAAATTCCATAACAATATAATTTAATAATCATCACCAACGGTTCTTACCCGAACCATATACCTCACCATAATGCATCACACCATATAATGATAACTCACCATAATTCAGCACACCACGTGATTATAACTCAATATGACACGCATAATCATATCATTATTCATATAATACTCATTAATATATAATATTTCACATCAATATTCAACTGAGTCAGATCGTAACTCACCAGAGCTCTCACGTGTCTCTTTCACTTTTATTAGGGAATTTTTGAGTCACTAAGTGTACTCTAATCTCAACTCGGTTACCTTTCGTCTCAGCTCTGAACATGTCAGGTAGATCAACAGATCACTCATTTTATTCACACAACACTAGCATACCGAATCAACTTACCAAACAACAACAAGCAGTCGTTGCCATCGAAATTTACTCGAAAAATTGAGTTTACCACTCATAATTGGTCAACTCAAGGGACCGACAGTCAGCCCGTCATCAGGTTGACTGTCGTCACCCCACCTGTTACAATCCCTCTCTTACAACCCGTCACTCTGCTGGAACTCGGGCGAAAGACCCAACTCGGGGACCATCACGGACGCCCCATCATTATGCTGACGCCCGTTAGCTCTCATAGATGTGTGACGGTCGGCCCATCACACCGGTGACGCACGTCACCACTATGCAGAAAAATATAAAAACATCATACATAATATATTTAACACATAACACACCAAATCATCATCAAATACACATCAACAATAATTTATCATGAATTTTATCATCACCAAAACTACATAGACAAGAATGATACCGATCTGAATTTCACATATAACTTACATACGAATTCAGTATATATTCATAACATAAAATCATATTCAAAATAGAATAAACTAGAGAGGTATGCACAATCATCTCAATGATCCAAAGTCTCGTCAATGGAGGATTGGGGAAAATAACAAGGAAGAGGGTTATTACCCCCCCCCCCCCCGATTTACCTGAACTTTGCAGAAAAATTGAAGTTTTGCCTTGGAATCCTAAAATTTTCTCTTCCCTCTCAAAGTCCTATTTTGCTCCAAAACTCTGCGTACTGCATAAACCTACTATTCTCATTCTTTTTATATATAAATAAAATGAAAACCTAATATTTCTATTTTACTTTAGTTATCACCACAACTCTCCTCAACTTTGGTTAATTCTCTCCTTGCCCCACCATTTTGATAAAAAATACTATCCCCCCCCCCCCCAACTCATTATTTCACTATTATATTATTCTATTTTTTTAATTAACTAAAAATAGTGATAAATAATATAAAATCTACCCAACTTCAAATAACCCCACCAAAAATACACAAAATATTCCAATAAATCATTTAAGCATTATAAAACTTCAAAAAATTATTAATTTAAATATTGGGGTGTTATAACTCTCCCCCATTTAAATAATGTTTGTCCTAAAAAATTACATGAAGGAAACAGCTCAGGATACGACTCTCACATCCGACTTTCCGACTCCCACGCCACGCTCCCTCCAATAGGTCTTCCCCACACCACCTTCACCGAAGTGATCTGTTTACCTTTCAAGTGCTTCACTTCCCGATCCTAAATCCGCAAGGGTGATGCCTCAACATTCAAATTATCTCTCACTTGCACATCATCCAATTGGATCACATGAGACTGGTCAGGAGTATCATGAAGATTCAAAAGTGACGGTGGTAAGGTAACTCTGTAGGCATCTCTCTTACTCTCTATAGGATCTGATAAAGACCAATGAAATGAGGCATGAGCTTTTGAGACTTTAACACACAACTAACACCAGTCACCAGAGTGACTCTCAATAACACATGATCTCCCTCTTTGAACTCAAGTGTCTTCCTTCGCTTATCATGGTAACTCTTCTTTCTACTCTACAAACCCTTCGTGTTCTCCCAAATCATCTTGATCTTCTCAAGAGTTTGTTGAACGATCTCTGGTCCAAGCACAACACTTTCACTTGATCCATACCAACATTAATGACTCATACACCTCCTTCCTTACAAAGCTTCAAAAGGTTCCATTCCAATACTAGAATGGTAATTGTTGTTATAGGTGAACTCGATCAAAGGCAAGTAATTACCCTAATTACCTCTTTGTTCCAAAACACAAGCTCTCAACAAATTTTCAAAAGATTAGATAGTCCTTTCTGTTTGACCATCCGTCTGCGGGTGGTAGGCAGAACTCAACCTCAACTTGCTTACCAAGGCTTCTTGCAAACTCTTCCAAAACCTAGATGTGAACCTCAAATCTCTATCTTAAACAATACTCGAAGGAATACCATGCATCTTCACAATCTCACCGATGTAAACCTCTACTAGTCTCTGCAATGGGTAACTAATCGTTATTGGAATAAAATGAGCCAACTTAGTCAGTCTATCCACCACAACCCAATTAGAATCACTTCCCTTAGATTCCTTTGGAAAAACCACCATAAAATCCATAGATATGATATCCCACTTCCACTCAGGAATACTAAAAGGTTGCATCAATCCATATGGTTTCTGATGCTTGATCTTCGACTTATAACAAGTCAAATATGAATACACAAACTCAGCCACATCCTTCTTCATACCTGACCACCAAAACATCTTAAGATATTAGTACATTTTAGTAGCATCGGGATGAATATACGAACCACTTATGTGACCTTCCTCAAGAATTATCTTCTTAAGCTTTGGAAAATCCTACACACAAACTCTATCTCGGAATCTCATAACTCAATTCTCATCAACTCTAAATTCGAATTCTTTACCTTGATTTATTAACAATAACCAATCAACCAATCCCAAGTCTGATTTATGACCTTCTATTATCTCTTCTTGAACACTGTTAGTCAATTTCAGCATACCCAACATCACAATCTGGATCGTTATCTCACAGATCAAGCTAAGATTTCTGAACTGCTCAATCAAACCCATTTCTCTAACCATCAATGCTGACATATGCAGATACTTTCTACTCAAAGCATTTGCTACCACATTAGCTTTACCAGGATGGTAACTCAACTCAAAGTCGTAGTCCTTCAAAAACTCTAGCCACCTTCTCTGCCTCATATATAGTTCCTTCTGATCAAACAAATACTTGAAACTTTTATGATCGCTGAAAACCTCAAACCTCGAACCATAAAAGTACTGCCTCCAAACCTTAAGCACAAAAACCACCACTGTCAACTCCAAATCATGGGTAGGATAATTCCTATCATGAATCTTCAGCTGTCTCGAAGCATGTGCTACAACCTGACGAGTATGCATAAGCACACCACCTAAGCCCATCTTAGAAGTTTCACAATACACACACAAAAATTCCTTCACATGTAGTAAAATCAAAATTGGCGTCAGCGTCAACCTCTTCTTTAACTCTTGGAAACTTTCTTCACATTGAGCATCACAGGCATAAGTTTTCCATTTCTTAGTCAACTCCACTCCTCATGCTACCATCTTTATTCTTAACCAACAACACTTGCACTCCTCATAGTGACACACTAGGTCTGACGAACTTCTTATCTATCAACTCTTCTAACTAATCCTTCAGCTCACTCAACTCTGATGCAGACATCCTATACGATGTCATCGACACAGGTCTAGTACTAGGTACTAAATTTATGGCGAACTCAACTTTTCGCTTCGGCGGCAAGTCACAAATATCCTTTAGAAAAATATCAGGAAACTCACACACCACAGGCATATCACTAACCATAACATCTCTTTCCACTCTCTAAGAAGATAACATTAAGAGCACTTGATCATCCTCCCTCAAAGACATCTCAACCTGACCAGCGTACACAAATATTAAATCCATAACCTCTTCGGGTTCGGGAAACAACAAGGTCTTTTCAAAATAGTTAATATAAACACGATTAAACTCTAGCAAGTTCATCCCCAAAATCACATCGAGTTGACTCAAAGGCAAACAAATCAAGTCAACTCCAAAGTCTTTAACATAAATGGTCAATGTACAATTCAAACACACCAATGAAGTAGTCACTGAATCATTATCTAGGGTATCAATGACCATACTTCCAATCATATAAGACACTTTAAGATTCAACTTTTTGACATAATCAAGAGATACAAATGAATGCATCGTACAAATATCAATCATAGCAATCAGAGAAACACCATTAATGAAACATGTACCTTGAATCAAATTATTTGATCTTGACACATCTACACCACTTAAAGCAAACACTCTACCATTAGCTTGCACAGCAGTTGATGTCGGCCTCTATTTCAGACACTAGGTACTGATATGTCCAGGTTCACCAAAAATGTAGCAGGTCGAAACATTACTCTTGCACTCAGTAGAACGGTGACCTTGTTTCCCACACTTGAAACACTTCAAGCATGCGCTGTTGCACTCAGCAGCGTGATGACCTACACCTCCACGTGTGAAACATCTAAGAGGAGCAGGAGCATCACCCCCACCCCCACCCTCACCCCCCACTTATCGCTTTCCCACTTGCAGCCTTTTGAAGGAACTTCTGTTTTCCCTTATTAGTTAAAGTTACATAAGATTTATCACGATACTGATTCCCATTTTTCTTCTCACTAACACTCTTGTAGTGAACAGATCTGGCCCTACTAAATTCAACATAGATCCTACACTTATTCACCAATATTAAGAATCGACAAATCTTCAGATAACTAATGAATTACTTGATCTCAGGACGTAAGCCATTCTCAAGCTTCACACATTTTGACCTTTCAGCTCCCACATCACTATAGTGGGGAGAAAATATCACCAACCTCTCAAACTTAGCCGCATAATCTGCAACACTCATGCTTATTTGCTTCAGCTACAAGAACTCAATCTCTTTCTTGTTGTGAACATCGATCGAAAAGTACTTCTCTAGAAACTCATTATTGAACATAGTCTAAGTAATCTCACCATTATCAGCTTCCATCCTCTGATTGGTATTTTCCCACCAATATTATACTTCCTAATATAGCATATGAGCACCAAACAACACCTTTTGTGCATCAATGCACGCCATAACCCTGGAGATTTTCTCAATATCCTGAAGCCAAGTTTGAGCACCTCGGGATCTTACCTCTTCTTGAAAGTATGCAGATCGTTCTTCGGAAACTTTCCCAGCCCACAGAATTCATCAACACCACCGTTCTGATTTTGATTTGCATGCAAAGCTTCATTCGTTTGCGCCATCAAACTAGTCATTGCTTCCAAAGCATCAACAATTGCACGATCCTTTCTTCCAGGCATTTCTTTTTGCACAATCAGCCAATTTCAAATTAACCAACTGTAAATAGCAAAGCAAATAGCAGTTAATGAAACAAGCATCGACGATGTTCACACACATGTCGTACACAAGGGTAACAACTAGTTCACAACCTAGGCCGAATGGACCGACCTACTTTTATAGCAACTACGTAACACCCTAAAATCCCAACTCTTTATTTATAAAATAGTTTCATTAAATTTCACAAATAGGACATTACACATTCATCACCAAACATCTTACTCAACAACATATAACATTAAAGTATAAGAATAAACATTAAAATGTCAAGGAAAACATTTAATTGTCTCAACACGAATATTTAATATTTCACATCAATACTCAATTAAGTCAACTGGTGACTCACCGGATCTTGTACATGGCTCTTTCACTTTTATTCGGGAATTTTATAGTCATCTGTCATACTCTAATCTAAAATCGGTTACCTTTTGACTTAGATCTGAACATGTCAGATAGCTCAACACATCACTCATTTTATCCACATAACACTAACATACGAAATCAACTCACCAAACTCACTAAACAATAGCAAACAGTTGTCGCCATCAGAATTTACTCGAAAAATCGAGTCTACCACTCAGAACTGGTCAACTTCAGGAACTGATGGTCAGCCTGTCATTAGGCTAACGATCGTCACCCCACCTGACACCATCCCTTTCTCACGACCTGTCACTCTGATGACACTCGGGTGAAAGACCCAACTCACAGACCATGACCCAACTCAGAGACCATGACGGTTGCCCTGTCATTATGTTGACACCCGTCAGCTCTTCCAGATGCGTGATGGTTGGCCCGTCATGCCGCTGATGCCCGTCACCGCTATGTCGATTGCAAAATCCGCAATTTCACCATTTGAGCACTTCTAAACCTCTGATTTTAGCCCCTAACCACCCAAATCGAAAAAAAACATCATACATAATATATTGAACTCATAATACACCAAATGAACACCGAATACACATCGACGGTAATTTATCACGAATGGTACATAATATAGAGAATGTACCACCATAAACCATCACATGTGCCCGTTGTCGCAAGTCCGATTAAATCGGCTTGACTCGACTCGGTTCAGTTCATGCTTGGATGATCCATTATATTTTGCTACTAAAATGAAGAAAAAAAATTAATTAATATGTATTAATGTGTTGTTCTCAAATGGTTTGCCTTAATTGCATTAGATCAAACCTCACTTTCCTACGTTTTCCTTGGCCAAAACTTTCCCAGCAGTTACTTGAAAAGAATTAATTAGATCCACTTTGCAGCCCCTTCTTTTTCTCTATAAATAAAGACCTTTGAACCTCATATTTTTCTCTTCAAATTTTGCATTGAATCAAAATACTTTTTCTCTTCAAATTTTGCATTGAATCAAAATACTTTTTCTCTTTCTCGCCTTCTTCTATATTTTTATTTTTATTTTTCAAATGATTGGTTACGCCATGTACGATTGGTATTCAAGACTGATATTTACATCGTATTTGATTGGCGTGACATCAAAAAATGTATTTTTATACCAACTACCTGTTATGCAATAGTAAAAGTATAATAAAGAACTATACTTTTTATCCTAATTATCTGTAATGCAATAGTAATAGTATAGTAAAGGACTATACTTTTTATAGTAAAGACATCGTGATTGATAGTTTGTTTTGTACAATTTTTTACAATACCGCAAAATGTCTAGTAGAAAACGATCTAATCTACAACTTGGCACGGTAATTTATTCAATGGCATTTTTTTCAAAATCGAAAAAATAACAAATAAAAAAGGAGACTGAGAAGAGAAATGGAGACCCAAAACATAGCACAGGTATATAGAACGCTGGTCCTGGAGTTATGTGTGGAGGAGATGCCTAATAGAACGAATATATTGCCGTCATGTAAAGGATGCAAAATTGTGATTCTTAACAACATATTTAAATCCAAATCGCAAGCCAGAATTACACCATTCGAGCTCTTCATAGCCATCTCTGGCCTTAGTGTTACTTGTATTTAGGTGCCTAAGAGTAAATGGAAATGTTACTTTCCACAAAAATGGAGGATTAGACATCGAAAGTGTTTGATCTATACTTGATTGTATCTTCATCTTAAACTTTAAAATATACCCAAAATATTACAATATGAGACTTGTCTCTTGTTTCACCATATTTTAGCCATTTCATAGCCAATGCAAGATTATTTTGTTAACCACGTTGGTAATTTTCCCAAAGGATATGGTGCAATGGAAAACTTCCTCTTCTGACCAAGATTCCAAAGATATATTTGTAAAAAGTTTTTCAATTAACAACACATCCTTAAAGATAAGCTTGAATGATAATTTTATCGAGCATAGATGCAGCTAGTAATGGAACAACGATAAATGGTACAAGTAACGGAACAACGATAAATGGTACAGCATATAAAAAAGTGTCAACTAGGAAGACAGATTGGCTTGTAGACTAAGTCAAGAGCAGACAAATACCTCTCCAAAATGCACTTCTATTTAAATTGCTGAACCTTACAACTGGTACAAGAAATCAGGGAATCTCTGCTTAGAGTTGAACCAGTCGTGTAAAAACTCAAAGCTTTAGACACAACCCTACTTAATGAGAGAAATCTCTTATTTTGACATGAGAAGGGAAACCCCAATCTAGAAACTAAGCAAGAAAGCTTTAATAGAATGGCCACAACAATTCCTCCAAATAGAATTTCTAAAATTGAAACTGTCCAGCAGTATCACCGCTATAAGTAAATCATCATCATTGATAATAGAGTTCCCCCATATTTGCACATTCAACATTAAAAGCCAGAGGATAGTTATTCATAGTCACTCTTGTATTAAAATGGTAGCTGCAAATTATCACCTTTTCTCTGTAGACTGGAGTGTATATAGTTGGATTTCATCCCAGAGAACTGGACAAAATCTTATTTGGTCATAAACGGATGAAATGAAACTTGTGTATCAAATTAGAAATCAATGGCTAAGTGTATTCTTAAATCAAAATATAACTAGAATGCATTAGGGGTGATAGAAAAATGAGGGGACAAGTAAGAAATGAGTATGCCATCACCCACATATAATTGCATTTAAAATATTGAAGATAAAATATTGTACAGACATTTATTGTATACTAGCAAGTACCAAAAATAAGACTGTGAACATAAAGTATAAAGAAAATACTAGGAATTATATGGATATCAGAGACACAAAATCTGTTCAATAACTCCCGCACTCAATGATGTATCTGGTTTTGGAATATTCAGTAACAGAGCAAGTATTAAACTCAACTGTGGGCGGAATCATATAGAATATCTATTATAATCACAGTTTAAAAGTGAAGTTTAATTTGTTTTTTTGGAGGAAAATTAAAAAAAATGTTATACAAATTTCCAAATTCATATTCATCCGAGGGTCATATATAGTAATGGCATAATACAAATATACAACAACAACCAAGACTTAGCTCACTAAGTAGGGTTGGTTATATGGATCAACTTTTGTCATAATGTTATATCCAATACCGTGCTTCAATCCAAATGGTAAATCTCAAGATCTTTCTTGATAACTTCTCTTAAAGTTTTTCTAAGTCTTCCTCTATCTCTAGTTGTTTGACTTCTCTCCATCTGATCTATTCTCCTTACTACAGAATCTACAGGGTCTTCTCTCTAGATGCCCAACCCATCTAAGTCTATTTTCCACCATCTTTTCTTTTCTACTATAGGTGTAACCCCAAGCACTCTAATTTTATCATTTCTAATCTAATCACATCTAGTCTTAACACACATCAGAAGCAAAATATATACTATCATTTATTGATTTTTAAGTGCAGAGAGCAGAAGGTTCTATATACATTGGCAGGAAAATTCAATTTCAACAACAGGACAACACTTCATCCATCAGCTGCCCATCAACAATTCTTTTCACAATTTATATAAGTTAATGAAATGAAGTTTTAGCTTAAACCCCCAAACCCCTTCATCGATATTTACCCATTCTCTGCTCTATACAAACTAAAAAGAAGAAAAACACAAATAGATAAGGAATTTGAAGTATAGCATTGAAATGGTAAGATGATCCTCAAAAGTCAGAATAAACAATACCCCAATATGGAAGATGCATCATTACTCATGAGTTTTTGTGATCTAAATTCTTAGTAAACAAACAAACAACACAAAAGAAAGTTATTCACACAAACAACATACCTTGCCATCACTGTCCATTCCGTTGTATCAATTTTCCAGTTAACAACAATCAGAATAAAACTCAGGGTAGGGTATTTTTCAACTCAACTTTCATAGTCATTCAAGAAAAACTCAAGTAAAAATTCCAACTCAGAATTACAAAGGAAACCATCACAAATCCAAAGCAATCAGGATAAGTTTTAAAAATTCAATGACAATTCAAAATTGACATACTGAAGTTACAAACCCAAAATAACAAGTCAATGAAGATGCATCATTACTCATTAGTTTCTGTGATCTATATTCTAAGTAAACAAACAATACCCCAATATGGAAGATGCATATTATTCATTACTTTATGTGATCTAAATACTTAGTAAACAAGAATCAGATAAAAACTCAGGGTATATTTCAAATCAACTTTCATAGTCATTAAAGAAACACTCAGGTATAAACTCCAACTCAGAATTACAAAAGGAAACCATTCAATGAACAACTCAATTCAAATTTGACATAATGAAGTTACAAACCAAACTAACAAGTCAATGAAGAAGCTCCATTACTGCAATTTTCAGTCTAATTGAACTCAAGGTAAGGTAATACACAGCTTAAATACTCACTTGATAAATAAAAAAAACATGTGATATCAGTCTGATTTTTACAGAGTAAATTAAAAACAGAAAATTCATAATCATAATCATCCTGATGGAGAAAATAAACAGAAAAAAAAAAGGAAAGAAAAGTAAAACTAATCATACTTCTCTCTCCAAGAGTAAATAAGGAAGAAAACCCACGAAAGTGCCAAGAGAACATCACCAACAGTTTGTCTAAGCCAATCCCAAGCAAGATCTTCAACCTTCCTTTCAAAGTAGATCCTCCACAACGCCATAAACACATGCAACAAAATACACCCCTTAGCAAACAAGTGTTGAAAATCCCGATCCTTAACAAACGAAACCATGAAAATGAGAAATCCAATAGCAACCAGCAGCAAACCGGAGAACGAATCGGAGGTTTTGATGAGGAGCTGATCGTGCGGCGTGGATCCGAGAAGCTTCGTCGCCGTTTGAACACCGTGACCGAAAGTGTAGACTTCTTTCATGTAGAACATCATGAGAGCTCCACTTGTGATCGCGATGATAGAGTGGAGAATGCAGATGACGAAGAACGCCGATGACGATCCCATTGATCGGAATCGGAAATGGATTCGGCGGTGAGAGATTCGGATTTTCAGGGGAGAGACATTGGAATCTGTAAAACCCTAACTCTGTCTCTCTCTCTCTCTCTCTGAGCTTGCGTTATGTGAATCGAAATAGGTAAAGAAGTTAATTAACAATATTAATTAGCAGATTAATTTGGGTTAAGTTGATTAATTTTAAATGAATCAGATTCTGAATTGGTAAGGGAGAGAGATTCTAAACTTGGAAGATAAGGATCTGGTGGGGATCCGGCTTGATTAAGATTGTCCACGAGAATAACACGTGGCGGTAAGCAGTAGTGCCGTCAGATGAGTTCTCGGTGGAAATTGGATATTTCTAATCTCTCGTTGTCATCAACGTCGGTAATGACATCGAAATACTCCCTCCCATCTTAAAAAATTACAAACTAGTATATAGGTTTTCTATTAAGAAAGGGGTTTAATGGTGATGGTATCACATGACAATGTAAATAATTTAAAAATATATTATTTTGTCATGTTATGTAAATAATTTAAAAATTTTAATCTGATTTGATAAATTGTATGATCGTCATTGATTGACGGTATAAAATAAATTTATACAATCAGTACATCATTTATTTTTTCTTATGAAAATTGATTAAATATAAGTTATTTTTTATATTTAATCTTGATTTGAGGTGTTCACTAAGTGGTAGAATCTAAATTCAATGGCGTATTTTGTCTTGAGTTTGATACTTTGACGTTCTAATTTGATATCGAATAATACTTGCAAACACTTTGATGTTTAAATCATCAATCATCTGAATGAAGTAAGGTATTTTATATTAGAAAATGTGTGTATCTTAATCTAACATATTGTCTTTCTTTTACATTCATCTTCTAGGATTTGAAGACATTGAACTTCATGCGTTGAATAAATATTTATGAAATAATTGTTAGGGTGTTAGTCAGTTTGTGGTCTAATGATATTTCTTCAATCATTCACTTTGATAAGGTGTTTTTCTAGTTCAAGCCTGCATGTATATCTGAGATCCTGAGTCTTCTTCTACGGATACATGTATTTAAGTGATTGAGGTTTGTTGATATCTTGACCTTCACAAACAAAATCATATTTTCTTCATTATGGTCAACGCTCTTATTGGATTGTTAAAGATATTTGACGACTAAGGTGGGAACATTGGCCCTCAAGCCTAGTCTGGTGAAGTCGGGGTGTGGCTTGTGATCTAGATCATTCTCCATGACAGTCTCTATGCCATCGTGCTATTAGGTTTTTAGTGGATATTTCATCCACCTAACATTTCTTGTCAATCTTGATCTTTGATATTATTCTTTTCATTTGCCAGGGTCCAATGAGACTTTTTGGAATTTTTGCCTTTATTCTCTGCCATGTATCCTTTGAGGTGTGTAGCGTAATAGTTTATCAATAGGTGTAGCGTGATTATTGTCTAAGAACCATAAATATCATCATTACATAGATGATGTCATCTTTGATAATATGGCACTCATTTAAGGTAAGTAAGTCGTGCCTTTGTTTTTCGAATGATGGATTGTAATCTTTTCATCTTGTAATATTTGAAGAGGATGTGCCTATATATACCAAAACAAATCACTTCTCTATTTTTTTGTCCTTATCGTTTCACTCTTGCTCTTTATCGTCATTTTCTTTCTTCTTCATGTGTTTCTGCTTTCCGACGTTGGCCTCTTCTATTTATGGGTGCTTTCGTTCTCAAATTCATCAAATTTTTCACTAATAAGTTTTTGTTGACCAGATGACTTCAAACCTAATAGGGTGTGTAACTTATGTTATTTGAATTTCCAAAAAATAGGTTTAAAAAACACTTTAATTCAAAATTGTTTATGTTAAAAGAGATAAATATATAGAGATAAAGCAGCGAAACAAAATAGAAGATAAGAGACATAGAAAAAAAACACTACAAAGATAAACAATAAAAATTAAAGATATGAGGGATAGAAATATCACACCATAGATTTATCCTAATTTTGCCTAAACCACTTGGCCTACTCTGGTCCACAAGAGTTTCCCCTTGAGATTTCTACTATAATAATCTTGAGCTTTTATACAAGATCAACCCAAACAACTTCAATGTAAAAGTGAGTTTTTGTATGTGATCAACCCATAAACCATCTACAAACAACCATGGCTTTTACACAAGCTCAATTTAATAACTTTAATCATAGCTTTTGCACATGCTCCACTCGATAACCTTAATTAAAGCTTTTACACAATACTCAACTTAATAACCTTAACCAAAGCTTTTACACAAGCTCATCTCAATGACATTCACCCAATATTTTTATAGGTTTATCTTGCACCTTTTAAATCTATTTCAAAGAGATCACAAGAGAACTATGCTCTTGAATAAGCAATTAATCACAACACCAATTCAACATAACTCTCAGATGAAACTTTTCACTCTCTTGGTACTAAGGCAACACTAATGAAAAATAACTTTATAAACGAATGAGAGAAATAAATATAGAAGAAGGTTTCTATTTATAAAACTAATGTAATTTGAAATAAAGAGAAGCCTTATTATATAGAAAAAACCTGGCTAAAAAAGGAAACGATCAATGGGCATTTTTTAGCTTTTAATTGATTAAAAGTATGTTTTATTCGATTAACTTAACCAAAAAGGAAACTATAAATTTTAAATTTGATTAATCCATTAAAAACCTTCTTAATCGATTAAGAGGTGTTTCACTTTGTTTTAATCGATTAGAAGCAAGGCTTGATCGATTAACCAATGTATTTTCCTTACCTAATTAATCAATCAAGTTTCTTAGTCTTTTAAGCACTTGCCCGAATTGATTTTAAAAAGTTTTATCAAAAATATAAGATTGAAATATTTTGTGTGTGTGCACATTGTCTTAGTACATCAATACCTACTCTTGTTTCTATAATAGTAAATTGATTCAATACTATATAAAACGCTAAGTTCAAGATTATGCGAGTTTTCATACATTCACATATTCAAGTTCATAACTTCAATATCTCTTTATATTTTCAAGTCCTTTTTCTTGATTAATTTTTGTTTAGGACTTTCAATTGGAACTTGAAACATTTGTCTAATGATACTTGAAATATTTGCCTGATGATTTTTGAGATATCTCTTTCTTTGATTAGATGTCGTCATCACAAACCACTGGAAGAGTTTTCATCATCAAAATCACTTGATAACATTACTTTCACATCACATAGGACCATCGTTTCTTCTATGCTTCTTAATTTACCATTTGTTTTGTTTTTCTTTCTCCCATATTGGGCCTTTTTCTTCTTAGTAACAGTGATTAGTTATTCATTTAGTTTCTTCTTCCCAATATCTCCACCCCATCCTTTATGTTGATAATGGATGTGGAAGTTTCTCATACCTTAGGTTTATTATTGATGATAGTATTTATGACTTTCATTATTTTCATACAAAGTGGAGGGTGATCAGACTATCTTCCTAAAACTCACTTTTCTTTAAGTGTGAACAGGTGTTATGGTGTAAATCGTCAAGCATCATTTTTTTGGGCCTTTAATCTATGATGAAGTGTGAATGGTAAATTAACAAGTGTATTAATATGTCCAAAGTAGTAATATCGAGAAATTCTTGAATATTGATCTCGAGGACTGTGTTAGACTTTAGACTTTGATTTAAATTTAGTTGAAAAACATGTATTTGAGGGTTTTGAGATTTGTTTGTTTGTAAAAGGTAAATTTAAGGAAAATTCAATATAATAGAAAATAATACGAGAAAAACATGATAGGAATGAGAGTTTGAACCTGAACTCGTTTGATCTCCTTAATTAACCTTGTAACACCTTGCTCTATTCCTACAAATTGTTGGTTCTTAAGAGTATTTATTCCTAAATATTTAGTGAATAATCCTTTGGATATTCAAATCAATTTCTATGTTCATGGTCAAATGTAGATGAATCCAAGCAGTTAATTATCAAGAAAAATAAGTTTTTATATGGTATCCATAGTCCTAGGTGATATCTAATATAAAATATTTCAATCAACTATTATTGTTGAAAGTCATTCCTAATACGTAATCATAAATAAATTCTCAATTTTTCAGAAAGAGCAAAGTATTAAGCACGGAAAGAAATAAGTCATGTAGGAATAATATTGTAGTTATTACAAATATCAATTCAGAAATTCAAACTAAAATCAAAGACAGCGACTCATCCCTAACATTGGAGGGTTTAGATACTCATAAATAAAATAAAAGACATAATAAAAGTGATAAATGTTACACAATGATCACAAAGAAGAAGTTTTCAATGGATAAATTTGTTGAATTTAGTGTTTCCCGTTGTTTCTATCGAGTTTAATTTGCTCCAAGATGATCTTTTCCCGTCCAAATGCAAGATAGATCAATAAAATTAGGTTTCATATGGCTAAATAGGTATCTTGGGCTTTTAGGGAAGATATCAACGTCCATAAGCGTATGAATACATGTATCCTACTGCCATACACGTATGGGCAGAAATTATGATTTTTGGCACTCCTGGATGCGTACGGATACACGTATGGGCAGAAAATATGATTTTGGCACTCCTGGATGTGTATGGATATGCATATGGCCAGAGAGAAAAACACCAAATTAGCCTTTGGTGTCTTCATAAGAGTTGTATCCCTTGATGTTAGTTTCATTTTCTATCAATCCCATGTCATTTCAAGTTACGACGCTCTAGATATAATCAAAATACAACGCGTACATCATGATGTAAAACATGCTAAAAAATAGACTTTGTAAACCTTTTGAAAATTTGTCGCATTTTTTCCGTCATTTCTTCGACTTCCTCGAAACTATAAAACATGTTAATCCTTTCCCAAAAGATCATATGACACATGGAACATTCTTAAACATTTAAATCCTTATACCACATATAAAGTCTATAAAATCATCTAAATCCGATATGTAAGCACCGACAAAATATCAAATCTACTGCTAAAATAATGATAAAACATAGTAAAATGGTGAGTAATCACAATCCTAAACTTAGTTCATTGCTTGTCCTCAAGCAACTTAAAAAACAAACAAAAAAACAAAAAAGTTAGCATATTAACTGAAATCAAAAGTTAAAAGTATGATACCTCTTGGTTCCTTTGTGATCTTCTCTTACTATTATCTTAAGCTTCACCTGTTTATTGAGGTCAACTAATCTTCCACATTTTTACTTGATGATATTGCTTCACATGTCATCTGTTTACACATTCTCACCAACGCTCTCAAGTGTTTATGTGTTTAACACCCAAAATTCACAGTATGCAACATTATACCATATGTTAGAATAAATTCCAAAGAGATAACAATATGCAACGATGCACACACTTTTTGAGGTATTTAAGGTTGTAATGGAGCTAGGGCTCTGGTAAGATATATTTGGAGAGTAAGTTAAAACTTGGAGTACGCAATATTATTCTCATTAACAAAGTCTAATTAAAAATTATTATGGGGTATTTCGTTCAACTGATTTCTCTTTGGCTTCACTTCATCATTATTTCTTTCTTTTATAGTTGATTTTCAACTTTTCTTTGATTTTTACACTTGATACATTCTCAATGACTTTCGATACAAGTAACCCGATCCCTTTTTGAAAAAAGGCTTTGATACCATTTATTGGAGGAGTTTTTTCCATTGATTTCTCTTTGGCTTCACTTCATCATTATTTCTTTCTTTTATAGTTGATTTTCAACTTTTCTTTTATTTTTACACTTGATACATTCTCAATGACTTTCGATACAAGTAACCCGGTTCCTTTTTGAAAAAAGGCTTTGATACCATTCGTTGGGGGAGTTTTTTCCACTAGGTGGCAGTGAACATTGTGAGACTTCTTTTTCTAGAGCAATACCTTTGTGAGAGACACATCACATATTCACCTAAAACCTTAAGGTGATAGGTGGGTGGGTTCTCTCACTTATAAATGCTCAAGTCTCCATATTTTCAACCAATGTGGAACTATTATCCACACTACTCACACTTGATACATTCTCAATAAAATCAAGGGTTAAATTTTGGGTTAAAAACAAACAAAAGGGAAATAGTCTCAATGGAGTTATGCAAGGAATAAAAAAAAAGTTATCATGAATGGCTCTAGGCTAAAAAGAAATCACTCGTTCCAATATGTGTAAACAATGCAAATGAAATTAACTAACAGCATACGCAAGTTGAGAATAATGAATACATATCGGAACACTCTCTCATGATGAAACAACGTGTTTGGCTTTATCTGTCATTCATCGGGTTTGTTAGAGATGAACAACCTACACAATGCACCTCGATTGATGTAGCGTCACAGTCAGGGCCGACCCTAAGCAAGGGAAGACGACCCTTAGCCCAAGACCTCCAAATTAAGGGACCTCGTTTTGTTTTAAAAAAAGTAAAATATATATTTAATATTATATTAAATAAATTATAAAATAGAAAATAAATATGAATTTATCATTGTCATACCCCAAAATTTGCCCATTAGTATTTCAAGACATTTTTTCAGGGCACTCCGACTCATTTTTATGACACTGATCTTAAAGGAACAAAGGTCCAGCTCACGAATGGCCCAATCCAGAAAATGGCCCAAACTGGCCTGTTCGCTACACGTTCGCTACACGCTCGCCTAGCGAACGTTCGCTACACGTTCGCTACACGCTCGCCTAGCGAAGCTGACAGACAACAGAAAATTTCGGGCTTCATTCTGAGCCCATTAGGTCATGAAAAAGAGCATTATAAATACCAGCACTTCAGTAATGAAAAAGGGAGAACGAAAAAGGACGAAAGGAGAACCCTAGCAAGCAAACCCTCGCGCTCACAGATGGAAAACCCTGGAGGCTAACCCTGAGAATTCCGAGAAACCCTGAAGGAAAAGCCGGCGGCAGCAAGGTCACTTCCGCTCAATTCGATCCGGTCGGCCAATTCAAGGTTACAATTGCTATTACTACCTTATGTTCTTAATTTGCATATGGCATTATGATTAAATTTATGAAAATATCTTAAGTTTGTCATGTGAATTGTAGTGTGCACTTGAATACCTTAAATGATTAACCATATAATTGCTGTAATGAAAGCCATAAGGCATAAAATTGGTCGAAATTATACTGATATCAAAACCAGAATCCGCGGTCGCTCGCTAGCACGTCGCTAAGCGAGCATGAAGCGAGTATTCGCTAAGCCTTCGCTAGGCGAGGCAGGCGCGAACCTGACAGTAGCCGACTTTTCTATTCTGATTTTTCACTCATGTTTTATCATAGCCAGGCATTGTTTATCTGATCATATTACTGTTGTGATTTCTTTTGCGGTGTAATCCTCGATTGCACCCTGATTTGGTATTCTAACCCGTTTGCTGAATGTTGCAAAGGTTCACACACCCCAGGAAAAGATTGTTGTTTAGGTCTTCCACTTTATTTGTGGGATACCCTTGTGAAGAGCTGCCCTAAATTGCTTAATTAATTTTAATGTATTAATTTTAATGTATTATTTTTAATGTATTGATTTTAATGTGGAGATTCACCCTAATTACCTAATTAACTTTAAAACATGGCCTCTAAATATGTGATATTGGACCTCTCTTTTGCCCTACGGTATTACGGTATAACGGTCATGTCCCGCGAATGTAGGGATACACTTAGCAACGGCCCTTCGGTTAAATCATCATAAAATAAATCATGGTCCCTCGGATGTTGCCTTCGAAAATACGATTTTGTCCCTCGATGACCCTTCGGTGTAGCCTACGGTTAAATGATGATCGTCCCTTCGAATGCTAAGGTATCCTTACAACTGTTGCCTTCAATGACCTATCGATGACCCTACGATGACCCTTTTACATCCAAAGGATAAAACTACTTACTTCTCAATAGTAAGGACAGTTTTACCCTCATAAGGATAGGAAACGTTCATAACGACCTTAGGAAGGTATAACTCTCAATTGCTGGATCATAACCTAAAACATTTTCCACCCCTCACACTTTACAAATCCTAGAAAATCACCACTTGGTATACGTTCATACTAGAATCATTACCAAGTTACATTTTTCTAAACCGTTTTCAAAATCAAGCGAGATAAATACTTTGTATACATTCATACGAGAATCATTACAAAGTTAAACTCTCTTTTCGAAACATTTTTAACAATTCACCAACACTTTTCAAACAAAAATATAAGTGATCCAGCAATTAAGAGCCCATGGATAACCATGGATACAAAGGGTGCTAATACCTTCCCTTTGTATAATGTACCTCCCGAACCCAAAATCTATTGAGGTCTTTCCTGTTCTTTTCCACCTTTCCTTATTGGATAAAAGAAAAGTCGGTGGCGACTCTTGCTATCCGCGACATTGCGATAAAAAGCAAAACACACCAAGTCAGTTCACCGTATGACAGAACTGGCGACTCTGCTGGGGACTATTACAAGAGAGGTTACCTTAAAAAACAAGATCACTTATTTAAAATTGTCTGATTTACTTTTAAGGGATTGCTTGGGTATTCTTGAGTGAAAGATCCTACACCCGGATCTAGTGTACCTTAGGTAAGTAGCAATAGATCATCGCGACTATCCGGCGTATACTGGAATGGTTAAAATGATGGCTACGGTTAATGTGACACTTTGGATGTCCTGATGTTCCTCATGTTTACTTGAGGAAAAATTTGGCATCTGCGTGGTGTCATTAAAGCATTAACCAGACTTTTAGAACCCTAATTGACTCATCCTGGCCATTAGAAAGTAGTGAGATAACTGACTTCGGTTCCGACTGGGGTTGGTTGAGACTCGATACTCCACTCCTTGAGATTGGACTTTAGGGAAGCTTCGGTCAACCACTTGGTGTTGCACTGAAGTGGACTTGAGGGAAGGTCAATGATTGGAGATCCTTTTAGAACCCGGTTACTATTCTAGGATAGGTTGAACCAACTAAACTTTAGTGGGGAGGGTACTTACCTATGGAACTCATGCAAGCCTTAAAACCTAGGAATGATGGTTGTGTGACTTGCTTGCGCTTGTTATTTATTTAACCTCATAACATCATAACATCATAACATCATGACATCATAACATTGTACTAACCATTTCAAGGACTTAGGGATTTAACTTTGCTCTGTTTTGTAAAGCTATGGCTCCCAGGAAGACCATCCGGATTAATCTTGTAGCAATCTCTCCTCAACTCAAGAACTTAGTGTCAGAACTTTCCGATCATGCCCAGTTCATCAAGAAACACGGTTCTCTCCTCAATTTGGTTACCACTGGTTTCAAAGAAGATATGATGAGAGTTTTATTCCAGTTCTTCGACCCTAAACATCATTGCTTCACATTCCCAGATTATCAGTTGGTACCTACACTGGAAGAATTCTCCAGACTGCTTGGGATACCTATCCTTGATCAAATACCTTTCAGTGGTTTAGAAAAGGTTCCGAAGGCTGAAGAAGTTGCCGCAGCTTTACACATGACGAAGTCCAACATTGAAGCTAATTGGGTAACAAGGAGTGGAGTTAAGGGTTTACTTGCCAAATTCCTGACAAATAAGGCCCGAGAATTCTTAAAATTTATGAATGTCCGTGCTTTCGAAGACATCCTGGCATTGCTAATCTATGGCTTGGTGTTATTCCCTAATCCAGACCAATTCATAGACATGAATGCTATTAAGATATTTCTCACTCATAACCCTGTACCTACCTTGCTGGGAGACATTTTGCATTCCCTCCACACTCGTACCATGAAGAAGCAAGGGACTCTCATGTGCTGCATACCTTTGTTGTCTAGGTGGTTTATTTCGCACCTTCCTCAATCAGTCTTGAAGAACGAGCAGAATTTGAAATGGTCTCAAAGGATAATGTCGCTCTCCCACCCAGACATCTGTTGGTGTCCTCAGTTCAAGGAAAATGTTACCATCATTGACCGTTGTGGCGAGTTCCCTAATGTACCACTCCTAGGAATAAGAGGAGGTATTACTTATAATCCTGCTTTAGCTCTGCGACAGTTTGGTTGTGCTCGAAGAGATGGTCCACATGAAATGATCATCGAAGGCATTGTGTTCGACTATGACAACGATTCCCAAGGCCTCCGTCAAAGATTTGTACGAGCTTGGGGCATGGTGAAGAGAGGTACGTTAGGACAGAAAAATTGTATTCCTATGGAACCTTATCTCAGATGGGTACGCGCCAGAGCTCGTGAACTTGTCATGCCATATCTTGCAATCGGACCTCAGATTGTCGAACCTGAAGCTGAAGGAGGTGCTCCTCAGATCATTCCTTATCCAGATATGCCTACCAATGTTGAGGAACTAAAGAGATCCTGGATCCAGTTGAGAGAAGAAAGGGATACTTTCGAGACTCAGTTCGTCGCAGAAAGGAAGAAAGTGTTAGAACTTACCAGTCAGCTTAATGAGGAACGAAGACTCAATGCGTATCTTCGCCCAAAAAGAAGTCGCCCCTGGGAGACTTGAGCTTTCATTATATTTTTATTATTATTCCTTTTGTAATGAACATTGATCAAAGAAATTAGCAATAAACATTTCTCTCTCGTTGGTGATTTACGCAAAGTTAAATTCCAAAAGTCCTTGAAAACATTTCATGCATTGCATAACATAACATAACACTGCATAACAAGTATTTTACAAGTTCAATGTTCTCACAATTCGATTACAAACAGAAAAATGGCCCTCGAACAAATTGTCAAGGATCTCCATGCTCAGAATGCTCAACTCCAGGAGATGATCTTGAACTTATCCAAGGGGCAGGAGGAACTGAAGGCTCTATTGCTCGAGAAGAAAGACAAGAAACCTGTGAGTTACATCAACCCGGGAAGAAGGCTCAGAGGACAGGCTGCAGGAGTCAAGATTAGAATTCCGAAGGGTCAAGAAGAGGAAACAGAGACAGATTCAGAAGATGAGAATGTTGATCTCTTCAACCCTGAGGACGACAAGGAAGATTATGAGAATGAACAGTACTCTCCAAGAGATGACAAGTACAAGCTGCTGGAAGAACGCATGCTAGCTATGGAGGGTCAAAAGACGCCCAGTCTGGATTTCGAAAGCTTAGGTCTGGTCTCTGATGTGATTATTCCCCGCAAATTCAAGGTCCCCACTTTCACTAAGTATGATGGGGCATCTTGTCCTCAGATGCATCTGAGAGCTTATGTGAGAAAGATTCAGCCGTATACCACTGATAGGAAACTATGGATCCATTTCTTCCAAGAGAGTCTGTCTGGCACACAGTTAGAATGGTACTATCAGCTCGAGAGCTCTGACGTCCGCACCTGGACTGATTTAGCGACAGCTTTCTACAAGCACTACCAGTATAATTCTGAATTAGCGCCTACTCGGCTACAGTTGCAGAATATGACTATGGGATCTAAAGAAAGCTTCAGAGAATATGCTCAAAAATGGAGAGATTTGGCTGGAAGAGTCAAACCCCCCATGACTGATCGAGAATTAGTGGACATGTTCATGAGCACACTGACTGGCCCATTCTACAGCCATCTATTGAGAAGTTCCTCATCGGGTTTCACTGAACTTATATTAACAGGTGAACATGTTGAAAGCGGCATTCGAAGTGGAAAGATACAGGCAACTACCTCTGATCATCCGGAGACTCCTAATGTCCTCATTGCTCCCCTGCCTAATCATGACGAGACTGTTAATGCTGTGGAAGATGCTGATGACGATTATGACTGGGATAGCTGGATGTTCCCAACAATTGGTAACGGACTCGACAATTGGAAGGCTGAAGACACTATCCTGATTTCCTTTAGTCAGGAGTAATTGTTATTGCTATTTTAGTGTTTCAAAGCATTGTGTCTATGCCCGGGGCACAATAGCTAATTTTTCAAGGGTTTTGTCATTTTCATAAGCATATTCACATTCAATGAATCAATGGACTTTTTGCATTCAAATATTGCGCTCTTTATCTTTCCTGTCATCTTTTAAACAAAGCTATGTATTCTTGCACACACTCACGTAACAATTTGCTGATCCATATCCACTCTGGATCCTGTTGATAGTAATTCTGCTACTGTTCATTATGACTTTGAAGATCCGATCTACCAAGCCGAGGATGGAAGTGAGGAAGATTGTTAAGTACCTGGAGAACTTGCCAGACTACTGCAAGAAGAAAAGACTATTCAGCCGCGTGGGGCATTGATCGAAGTCGTAAATCTGGACCACGTCACCCGATTTAGCTCCCATTCGACCGCTACTCCATCTTCAAATTACTGAGACAAAATCAAGAAGTATCTCCAAGAACCTCCAATTCTGATGCCACCGGTTGAAGGAAGACCTCTAATCATGTATTTGACCGTGTTAGAAAATTCAATGGGGTGTGTGTTGGGGCAACATGACGAGTCTGGTCGAAAAGAGCATGCCATATACTACCTTAGCAAAAAGTTTACCGACTGTGAAACAAGATACTCACTGCTCGAGAGAACTTGCTGTGCTTTGGCCTGGGCTGCTCGCCGACTGAGACAGTATATGTTGAATCACACCACTTTATTGATTTCTAAGATGGATCCTATCAAATACACATTTGAGAAACCCGCTCTCTCCGGAAGAATAGCAAGCTGGCAGATGATCTTAACAGAGTATGACATCCAGTATACTACTCAGAAAGCAATCAAAGGAAGCGTGCTAGCTGATCATTTGGCTCATCAAGCGGTGGATGATTACCAATCTATGAATTTTGAGTTTCCAGATGAAGATGTCATGTTTGTTACCGATTATGAAGAACCTGGACCGGATGAAGGACCCGAACTAGGATCCCGATGGACTATGGTTTTCGATGGGTCTTCTAATGCATTGGGCAATGGTGTTGGTGTGGTAATCATTTCTCCCGAGGGTTACCATACGCCTTTCACTGCTAGACTATGTTTTCATTGTACCAATAATATGGCTGAGTATGAAGCATGTATTTTGGGACTCAAGGCTGCTATAGACCGGCGGGTCAAGTTTTTGAGTGTGTACGGAGACTCAGCATTAGTAATCAGTCAGATCAAAGGAGAATGTGACACTAAGCATCCGAATCTCATCCCTTACCGAGAACGGGTGATGACATTAATCCCATACTTTGAAGAGATAACATTCGAACATATCCCACGAGAAGAGAATCAGTTGGCAGACGCATTAGCTACCATGTCATCTATGTTCAGAGTCAGATGGGACAATGAAGCTCCCAGGATCACCATTGAGCGACTAGATGAACCGGCATACTGTTATGAACTTAACACCGAGGGAGTACGGGAAAAACCTTGGTTCCACGAAGTAAAAAGATATTTAGAAACTCAGGAGTACCCTGAGGGGGCATCTATCAATGATAGAAAATTCCTGAGGAAGTTCTCTGCTAAATTCTTTTTGAGTAATGGAGTATTATACAAACGTAATCATGACTCAACTTTGCTTCGCTGTGTGGATAAAAAGGAAGCAGAAGAGATTATGGAAGATATGCACGACGGTATTTTCGGGACTCATTCTAGTGGACATACGATGGCCAAGAAGATTCTGAGATCAGGGTATTATTGGTCTACCATGGAAGCTGATTGCCATCATCACTCCAGAACCTGTCACAAGTGCCAGATATATGCGGATAAAGTACATGCACCTCCTGCTCCATTGACCGTGTTGACCGCACCTTGGCCCTTTGCAATGTGGGGCATTGATATGATTGGGGAGATTAAACCTACTGCTTCTAATGGACATCGCTTCATCCTTGTCGCTATTGATTACTTTACAAAGTGGGTAGAGGCCGCCTCATTTGCTTCTGTCACCAAGAATGTGGTGGCACGATTCATCAGGAATAATCTCATTTGTCGGTATGGCATCCCTGAAAGAATTATCACTGACAATGGTACTAATTTGAACAATAAGATGATTACTGAACTCTGCACGCAGTTCAAAATAAAACACCATAACTCTTCTCCGTACCGGCCAAAGATGAACGGTGCCGTAGAGGCTGCTAATAAGAATATCAAGAAGATCATACAAAAGATGACGGTGACGTACAAAGACTGGCATGAGATGTTACCGTTTGCTCTTCACGGTTATCGCACTTCAGTACGCACTTCGACAAGAGCAACTCCTTTCTCTTTAGTCTACGGAATGGAAGCCGTTTTACCAGTGGAAGTCCAGATTCCCTCTCTAAGAATCATGAAAGAGGCGGGCTTAGATGAAGATGAATGGATTCAGACTCGACTCGATCAGATAAACTTGATTGATGAGAAGAGACTTGCGGCTGTTTGTCATGGACAGATATATCAGAAGCGCATGACCCAGGCATTTAACAAAAGAGTCAAGAGACAGGTGTATCAAATTGGCGACTTGGTGGTAAAGCGCATCACTCTACCACAAGGTGATCCCAGAGGCAAATGGATTCCCACGTACGAAGGGCCGTTTGTAGTTAAGAAGGTATTCTCTGGTGGAGCCATGATACTAGCCACAATGGACGGCGAAGACTTCCCACATCCCGTGAACGCAGACATAGTCAAAAAATACTACGCATAAAAGAGACCTGCTAGGTCGACGTACCTAGGCAAAAGTAAGGGCATCCCGGCGAACCAAAAGGTTCGGGCAAAAATTAGGGATAAACATAAAAAATATGCACCCGGTGTAACACCTCAAAATTTGCCCTCCTCTCTTGGGACTAGCATTAACATATTTGCATTTCATTTTAGGACATTAGGCATTTCATGTTGCATATCATGTGGTTACATTATGCAAGCCATCTTCCCAAGTCTTGATCAGAAGAGGAGGAAGTCAAGTGCAAGCTAGGGTTTTACTGATTGATCATTGGCCATCTGAGGATTGGGCTGTGAATTAGGGTTGCATGATTCCCAAGGGTATTGGTCCTCATGTTGATTGAAGTGGTACATCATCATCATCAGGGTTGGATGTCATCAAGTGGTTGAAGAAGATTCCTTGAGATTAGGGTTTTGACCACTGGTCAACCCTAATCAGCTGCATTGGGCCAATCAGGGCATAATCAGGAGATGGGGTTTATGAAGGAGATGAGGATCATTTTGTGACTATATGGTGCTTATGGAGGCTAGGGTATCACCCTTGAGCCATTTCAGTTGGAAATTGGGGCTCAGATTGATCAATGCATTGCCAAATTCATCTGTCAGATGAAAAAGTCAACTGTGGTCAACTGTACATGATCTGATGGATTTGGAGGTGGAAATGAGTTGGATACATTTCATTCATGTTGGAACAAGTGTTGAATGACATCTCAAAGCTTAAAACTGAAGAAAATCAAGTCAGGACAAAAACTGCCAAAAATAGCAAGTGACTTGTAATTGAAGTTTCCAAAAATGGAAAGTTTTGGACTTCAAAGCCACGTGTCCAAGGAAGCTTCAAATGAAAATTTGTCCAACATGAAAGTTGTAGATCTTGCTCTCACCTTTCCAAAAAGTCCAAGAACATGAATTTCTCATTTGTGGTTGGCAAGTTATGGATTGATCTAAGTACAAAAAAGTTGAATTTCAAAGTGGCATAACTCTTGATTCACAAGGCCAATTCATGTGGTTCTTTTTTTGAGCAAACTCCATTTGACATGTACTATCATAATCCATCATCACATTTCATGAAAACTCATCACATAAAAAGTCCATTTTTCAAGTGATTTAATTTTAAAAAGTGGAGGGAAAAAGTGATTTTGAGAAATATTCATGGTTTACACATAATTTCACTTGCATTGGCTTACAAACATCATTTGAAACTTGCTTCAAAACATATTTTTGAGTAAATTTGAAGGAAAATTCATGCACTAGTCACCATGCATTTTCATGCATAGGGTGAAAACTCAATTTGCCAAAACACTCCCTAATTCATTCATTTCATTAACATTTGGCTTAAGTGTGATTAGAGAGTGATTAGTAGAGCATATATATACTCTAATCATAACAGAATTTGGGAGGTTAATCATTTTTTCACCATTTTTGGATCTTGAAACTTTTTCCCTCCAAATTTTCTCTCAATCAAAACTTGAAAATTCTCCACATAGCATAGCATTTTGCTTCCATATTCTGGTTTATTGAGTGTAGTGGATGCAGAATCAAGCATTGGATCATCAAATTCGAGCAAAATTTGTGTACATTTCAAGCAAACTCATGAAGATGGAAGTGGAAAATTAATCAAGATCTAGTTCGTTTCAAGCTTCAATTCACACATAAAGCTTCAAGTTATCATCTCAGGAGTTGATTTGGATCATTCAAAGCCTTGGATCGTGCACATTTAGGGACTGCTCTTCAAGAGGTTCAGTTTTCGAATCTCTCAATTCTTAATTCCATTAACATGTTTAGATAGAGTTTTTCATGCTGATTAATCTGATATAAAATTCGTGTGAAATGGATAAAAAATGAATGAGTTATGCTTGCTTAAAGTTTGACATGTCAAAATGTTTTTGCTCGGATCTCTTAATCCATGGATTGTTAGGTTTAGATATTGATTGATCTGTAATCTACATTGAAAGAGCTTTCTGTTGATGTATGCATCTCAAAATTCTGGAAAATTTTCTGAACACAGCTCCGCCGTCTTCGCGAAGAAGATGGTGGAAACCACCGCTGGCCATACGCGTATCACTATGCGCCATACGCGTATCACTGTGCGTCATACGCGTATCACTATGCGCCATACGCGTATCACTGAGCCACCACTGGCCATACGCGTATCACTGTGCGCCATACGCGTATCACCTGCAGCATGTTTTCAAACTTAAAATCCATTTTATTTTTCCCTACAATTTCCATATGCATTGTTTTCCAAACTTCAAAAATTCATAAGTTCTTCATTTTTTGTCCAAATTTGATGAGACTTTTTGCATTATTCTCCTTGTGATGTGTAGTTTTTTATGGTGATTTTTAATATTTTTTTTCACGTGTAGAAAAATAAATTGCCTAGGGTTTTCTCATGTATGTCCATTTTTGATACATTTTGGTAATTGATCCATGAAATGCTCATATCATAAAATAAATTTGTGCCAATTTTTTGTGATGATTCCTGACTGGTTGATGGTCATTTATATGTAAATTTCATGAATTTTTGATACCTGGTTAGAGAGCAGCAAATTCTGGAACTTAGGTGTGACAATTTGTGTCACACCTCTTGATGTCAACTTGTTGAATTTAATTGGATGACCTATGCATGTTAGAATTGAATGAAATTTGGCATGATGAATTGTTGATATGTTAGGATGTTGTATGAATTTTTGTAGGATTTTTCATTGCATTTTCAATTTAATCTTGATTTTTCATTTCTGGTGATTAAATTTGCAAGTCCATGTGACATAGGTTGGTAGATTGATTGGGAAATCCTCATATTGTATTGTATGGCCATGAAATTTGATATGCATGAACTAGACACATTGTGTGACCTCCCTGTTTTGGTCTCATCCATTTCTTTTTTGTTTTCAATGAGATATGAATTTTTGAAGTGGATGTATGCATTGATGGTGTGAATTGGAGCATGAAATTGTGTCTGTTTTTGTTGATTTTCATTGACATGGTTCCATCTGCCCAATTGAGCTCAAATTTGACATGGTAGACCTTGATTGACCCCTGTTTAGGTGTATTTAATTTGAGATTTCTTTGATGTGTTTTGGCATGGATTTGAATGCAATACTTCTGTTTGTGTGTTTGATGCTTCATTTGACCTCATATGGATTGTTTTGTGCATGAATTGAACTTGATGGATGATATAAACATGAGACCAGTGATGTTTGCTTGTGTTTGATGATAATTTGATGTTGGATGGTGGATACCTTGCTGTTTTAAGTTTTTTCTTGCTTTTGGACCTTAGGCTTGGCCTAGTGGTCTAGTTGCTAATATTTGCTTGATTTTTCAGGATCAAAAAAAGCAATGTACATGGAGAATGATACAAGTTGATCTTAATTGATGTTGTGGATGTTTGTATACTAACATAACATTGTTTTGTAGGTGGTGGAGTTTGGGTTTAAGCCTTGAGCTTGCCTTGTGTTGTGTATAGTTTGACTGTTTAACTGTTTGCTGTACAATTTGTCTGATTGAATACTGACTGAGTTTGATTGTTTCCAGGTACTTTAGTTGCTCAGTTCCTTGTGAACCATTGCTTTGCTTTGCTTAAGCAACTTGCATTTGAGGTATAACCTTCTTACTTCATGTAGTCTGGAGACCCGGCTGTTACCGGGCCGGGCAAATTGTCTGAAGTCCTCCTTAAGAGGCAATGATTGTGTATGTTTATTTTTTAAGCCAAGCAGGAAAAGCCCTTCAAGTAAGGCAATTGGTGGAAGGTAGGGACAAGCAACCTGTCCCCCACTATTCAGTGAGTCTTCTCCTTGCTCCCATTACATGGTTGTAGCATTGAGATCAAAAGCCCAAGATCCTGTGCAGTGCACATTGTGTCTGAGTCATCGAGTATAGAAGGGTTCCCCTATTCTGGACCCATGCTCATTTGTCAGCTCTCCCTGGTTAGGGATAAGAGCTGTGAGGTCTGATCCTCACTTCATCCTTTCATCTGCTTCACCTTAGCCTCGTAATGGCAAGGTTAAGAGCAAACACAGCCTGTACAGACGATTGCTTAGGCAGTCAAACCTGATTGATTGAGCCCCTTGTTTGGCTATAGTGCGTGTTATGTGGATATCTGATTGACATGCTTGTTTGAGATACCTGTTCTCATTTGATGATATATGATTGTATGCTTGTGTGCTAGCTTCTTTCCTGGTTAGGATAGGCTTGTTTATGCAAGTAGGATAGAAAACTGAACTTAGGGTTAACGATGCATGACAACATTAGGCTCGAGTCTCAGCTCCCTAGTCGTGTATCTTTCCCCGGTTTCTGGTTAGCAATTTAGTCCCTTTCAGGGGAACTACATCGCCCTGATCCTCGTTCCAGACGAGGTATGTAGGCAGGTGGTCGTGCGAGACCACTCCGGGCAACCTTTTTCTTTTTTGCGTGTGTTTACTTGTTATCTGATTATGTATGTTTGGGTTCGGATGCCGACGTAAGTCCAGGATTGGCTGTCGGGATCCACGTTTGCCCTTTTGAGTGCGTTTTGGTTCGGATGCCGACGTAATTCCATCCAGTGGTTGTCGGGCTCCATGTTTGCCACCCTTGCATGTTTGTGTTGTTTTGTGTTGTTTGGCGTGTGTAAGCCGAACTACAGTGGCTCTGATTCTTGTTCCAGACAAGATATGTAGGCATAAGGTGCGATACCTTATCGAGCCCGTTTCTCTTAACCCCACCTGCGTTCCCTTGTGTGTGTGTGTGATGTTTAGCAACCTTTTCTTTTCTTAGAACGTGGATCCCGTCGAGTACGACGGACGTGAGGGGTGCTAATACCTTCCCCTTGCGTAACCGACTCCCGAACCTTTTCTCTCTGGTCGCGAGACCATGTCTTTCCAGGTTTCTCTGAGCGTTTCCTTTCCCTATCTTGGGATAAATAACGTTTAGTGGCGGCTCTGTGTGTTTTTATTTTTAGGCTCGCCGGTTGATTTTTCGCAGGATGCGACAGCTGGCGACTCCACTGGGGACATCGATGTAGACCTATGCTGGTCCATCGTCCCTAAGCGAGTCCTTCCTAGCGTTCTAGGATTAGTTTAGGTTGCTTGTTTGTGTTATTTATTGCATTTATTATTCTAACCAGTGTGTATATATTTGCATTAAATGTTTGCATGCATCATACTATCATGTTGTTGCTGTCCTCTGCAGGTGGTTCTGTTGTTTGGGGTGGGTGTTCTGAGTGGGGCTAAAACCCAGGCCCGAGTATACACCTAGGACTAGTGTGGTCTCACGTTGCCTCTTTCATGTTAAGTCAACATGTGCCTGGCGGCGTGATGTGCCACAAGCCGGACGAGGCTCACTTGATAGTGCTCATCTCTGTGGATATTCCGCTTTGTTTGAGTCACTCCATTTGAGTTGTTGACTCTGGTGACCGATCATTCCCGGATCTTTGGTTTAGACGATTTTAAGGGAGCTACAATGGCACACCCGAAAGGGCAAACCCATTGAGTATCTCCGCCCGATTGTCGAGACCATTATCCGCCTTAGGATGACTTGATTAGAACTTACCTGTGAGGGGAGGGTTGTTCTGTCAGATGTTTGTTCAGATAGCCTTCAGATGGTGACTTTTGATCTGTGATTCAGAGACATAATTATAAGTCGGATTTATGGTCATTTATTGCCGTGACGCCGGAGTGCTGTCCGTGACTTATCAGTGGGGATCCGTTTATTTCGGATTCCCCGGGCCGAGATATTTTATCAGTGGGGATCCGTTTATTTCGGGTTCCCCGGGCCGATTCAGATAAGGGTGATGTGTCTACTCGGATATGGTTTGGTGATGATGGTGATGATGATGTATCTGTCTTCCGTTTATTTCGGAACCCGTGGGTCAGAATTGGGATTGTACATTCCTCAGATGGTTATGATCAGTTCAGAGCCCAGATTCAGTGCAAATGATCAGATGGCTTGGAGGATGGCAACGCATTGCATTCATTCATCAGCATCATTACATTTTGCATTAATTGCATCTAACACATGTTTACCCATATGCAGGGACACTTTTGATCGAGATTCTGGTTGAGAGATTTTCTGCTCCAATATGAGGACCGGTTTGAAGAACAACATTGCTTACAGTTTCTTTGATCCAGAGATTGGTGTGCTCAAGGATATGATAGCATTGATTACTCCTGACCATGTGGGAATGTTTAGAGAGTCATACGGCGGTATTCTGAAGATGGTTTTCAGACTCACTGACTGCGACAGGAGCGCCATCCACACTCTTCTTCAGTTCTATGACCCTGGGTTGAGGTGTTTCGTTTTTCCAGACTATCTGTTGGGACCTCTGATGGAGGATTATGTCAGTATCCTGGGTATTCAGATCCGTGATCAGATTCCTTTTCATGTCACCAGAGCAGAGCCAGATGTCCTTGGAATTTCACGTGCTCTTTATTTGAGTCCGGAAATGGTCAAGGAAGGTTTGAAGGAAAAAGGAAAGCTACCCGGGTTTCATTTGAGTTTCTTGGAGGCCAATGCCAAGGAACATGCTGCTGTGGGTAACTGGAAGACGGTCTGTGCTCTGATTGCTGTGAGCATTTATGGGATTGTGCTGTTTCCTAACCAGAAGAATTTTGTGGACCATAATGCTATCAGATTGTTTATGCAGAGAAACCCTATTCCTACCCTGATTGGAGATGTCTGCTATTCAGTGCATAACAGGAATGAGAAGAGGCGTGGGGGTCTGGTCAGATGCTGCTCTCAGTTGCTCTTTAGATGGTTCATGGGGTATTTGCCTTCCCGAGGTGCTTTTGTTCAGATTGATCCTAGTGTGAAGTGGTCCTTTCGATTGATGGGTCTGCGGGCTGATGACATTGCTTGGACTCATAATGGTTTAGCTGGTCAGGACTTCATATGCAGTTGTGGGAGTTTACCTAATGTGCCTTTGGTGGGAGTTCAGGGTTGCATTAATTACAACCCGATGCTTCTCCGGAGACAGATGGGGTTTGCTATAGAGGGTCCTCCTCTCGGGCGAGAGATTCAGGAGTCCTTCTATTTCCCGATTGATGGTAACCAGACCAAGCTGAGGCAGGTATTGGACGAATGGCGAGATATCCAGAGGAGGGGTAAGGTTCCTTATGGCAAAGTCAACTGCCGGTATTTTCCACTATTTGAGGATTGGTTGCGGAAGAGGATTGAGTCTACATTTCTACCGTTCCCTGGAGGTGACTCAGGGTGTCCTAGGATTGAGGGTCCAAGTTCTTCTGTCAGCATGGAGGAGTTCCTTGAGATGAAGAGGGCCAGAGATCAGTTACTTGCAGAGAAAGCGGAGTTGGAGAGAAGTGTTGCTCATTTTCAGGCAGCTAATCAGGAAATCAAAGTGAAGATGGAAGATCAAGACAAGCGACATGCTTTGGAGGCCAAACGCTTCGAGATGGATACATCCTACTATGGGAAGATCAGCCAAGCCTTAGCATCGTCCAACAGGGAGCACGATATCACCAAGGAGAAGCTGTTCAGAGCATCGAAGGTGATTGAAGATGAAAAGAGGAGGCAGATCATTGTCCGGGATCAGAGAGATGACAGAGTCAGGGGTCTCATTGCTGAGTGGGAGGCAAAGCTGCAAGTCAAGGAGTCAGAGAATCTAAAGATCATTGCAGAGAGAGATCACTATATGGCTGAGAGAGACTACTACTTCAGGCAGATGAAGATTCATCAGAAGGAAGTTGGGAGACTACAACAGGAGAACACCGAGCTCAGGTTCGCCGCAGAGTTCGCGAGGATGGAAGATGAGATAGGGCCATCTGTGGGACCCTCATCCAGTTAGATCTTTCATTTGTGTTGGGTTACCGTCAGGCTTGTTGACGGAATTCACTTGTCTGTATTTCTTTCCTATTCTGGAGGATTGTATTTGATTTTATCTGGTTGATGTATGACTATGGCACTGTTTGTGCACTCTTTGGTTATGTGATGGTTATTTTCAGTCAGTGATTAATCTTCAAGCTTTATTTACTTTGCCGTATGCACTCACACAGGCACACACATGGTTGGGGGTATCATGCTAAATCACATATCTCCGATCTGCACGATAAAATCAGACGCTGAATATCAGAATATTGATGCCGGATTATTATTTGTCTCAGTGATGCCAGGATCGAGAGACAAAGTGTCCTTCATATGGATAGACACTGCATCCATGCATAATCATGATAACTTGTGTTTTATTTTGCAGGTGACTATTACTAACGTGCTTGTTTGTAAACAGGAACCATTGCTCGCGCTCGAAGAACAGTACCTTTGCACTCAACTCGCCCTCACAGATATTATACCAGAAGGAATACTCCCAGACTCATGGAGCTTCCCAGTGCTGATATGCTGGAACTGAAGGAGAAAATGAACGAACTGATCAATATAATGCAAGGTTTTGCAATTGGTCAGAAAGCGCTGGCGGATAAAGTTGAGAAACTCGAGCGGGTTTCTGCTCAGAACAGTGGGGTCAACCTGGATGGAGTCTCCAACCAGGGGCAGGGATCCAGAGACGGCGGGAAGAGAACAACAGTTGGTCTGGTGAATAATGCTGGTGGTGTTGGTGGCCAACCGGGGCAGAATACGAAAGACAACTTTGTGCCTCCGTTTTATGGTTTTGACGAAGATCAGGAGGAAGATAGAGAGGCTGACCAGTTCTCTATGCGAAATGAGCCTTTTGTGCCTTATGACATTCCTCCTCAGAACAAGGAAATTCAGCTGCTGGCTGAAAAGATAAAAGTGCTTGAGAGCTATGCCACTCCTGGGGTGGTAAATATGTCCAACATGGGACTGGTGGAGGGGATTGTGATTCCTCAGAAATTCAAAGCGCCTGCCTTTGACAAATACAACGGTAGTTCCTGCCCGGAAACTCATCTCCAGGCATTCGTCCGCAAAATCTCAGCATACACCGCGGATCAAAAACTGTGGATGTACTTTTTCCAGGACAGCCTGTCTGGAGGCTCCTTGGAATGGTACACCAAGTTGAGATCGTCCGATATCAAAAGCTGGCAAGATCTTGGGGATGCGTTCTTCAAGCAGTACCAATTTAATGCTGATATGGCTCCGAGTCGTACCCAGCTGCAGGGTATGTCTCAAAAGCATAACGAAGGATTCAAGGAGTATGCTCAGCGATGGAGAGAACTGGCTGCGAGGGTGCAACCTCCTCTGGTGGACAGGGAGATGTCGGATTTGTTTATGGGGACCCTGCAGGGGCCGTTTGCAGAACGAATGGTGGGGTGTCCTGTTACCAACTTCTCTGATATCGTGGTAGCTGGAGAAAGAATAGAGAGTTGGTTAAAGCTGGGCAAAATTCAGGGTGCGTCTTCTTCTTCTTCAGGGTCGAAAAAGCCGTTTGGTAACAATGGTGGACAGAGGAAGAAAGAGGGAGATACCAGTGCAGTGTACGCTCAACGCGGACCCAGTAGGGACCGTTACTTCCAGCACAATGCTGCAGTAACAATTCCTGCTGAGTCTCATTCAGCACAACCGCAACAACAACAACAGCAGCAACAGCAACAAAGACAACAACCCTTTCAGCAGAGACAACAAAGGGCTGGTTATCAGATCCGAGGCAGAGCGCAGGATCGTCAATTTGATAGGCCTCCAGTGAGTTATGCTTTCTTGTTTAAGAAGCTGCAGGATTTGGGCCTTGTGCAGACCAGAACTCTGGCACCTTTGAGACCTTATCAAAGGCCAGCCAGTTATGATGAGAATGCTAAATGTGAATTCCACTCGGGTGCGCCCGGGCACAACATTGAGAACTGTAAAGCTTTTAAGCACACAGTTCAAGACCTGGTGGATTCCAAAGCCATTAATTTTGCGCCATCTCCCAATGTCAACGCAAATCCCATGCCTGCGCATGGTCAGAGGGGGGTGAATGCAATTTCTGAGGAAAGTCGAGTTGGGCTATTTGATGTTGATCAGCTGAAGACGCCTTTGGCTGAGGTCAAGAGGCAGTTGTTAAGAAATGGGGTTTACCCGGGCTGCGGGTTTGAGTGTGCTGAGTGCACTATTTCTGCAAATGGTTGTGAGCTTCTGAGGAAGCATGTCCAGGGGCTGATGGACGATGGGGAGATTGTGATCGAGAAGTCTGAAGGGAAGAAGGAGGAGGTCTCCACCATAACCATTTTCTATGACCCGGTTGATTTGTCTAACCTGGTGGAGGAGGCTCCAGTTACCATCACGGTACCTGGGCCGATTCCATACGACAAAGAGGATGCCGTGCCATGGCATTATGGGGGAGAGGTATATTGTAATGGTGAGAGGTTGGAAGAACAATCTGCTAGTGAAACCACCGTGCTAAAGGTGGATAATGCCGGTCCCAGCGGTTTCACTCGCAGTGGAAGGTTATTTGCTCCCGATGCTTTGAGGAGGGGGGAGGAAGAAAAAGATAAAAAGGAAAAGGCCGAGGCTTTAGCCAGGGCAAAGGGGAAGGCTGTGGCAGATAGCGGTAATACTCCTGTGATGACACCGGCGCCTGCGGGGTCGGATAACAAATTTGATGATGAGGCTGAAGAGTTTCTGAGAATCATCAAAAAGTCGGAGTATAAATTGGTGGATCACTTGCAGCAAACACCTTCTAAGATATCGATTTTATCACTGCTGTTGAGTTCTGAGGGTCATAGGGAGGCTTTATTGAAAATTCTGAAGAAAGCCTATGTGCCTCAGGAAATCACAATCAACCAATTGGAGACGGTCGTATCCAACGTGCATGCTAGCCATGGGTTGGGCTTTACTGATATGGATTTGACCGTAGATGGAAGGAACCATAATCGGGCGCTACACATTGCGATGGAATGCAAGGGAGCCGTGCTTTCGCATGTGCTGGTTGATACCGGCTCCTCATTGAATGTGTTGCCAAAGAAGGCCTTGGCGAAGCTGAACTGTGATGGGCTGATTTTGACCCCGACTGATCTGATTGTGCGAGCTTTTGATGGGTCAAAGCGGGCCGTATTTGGGGAGGTGGAATTGCCAGTGAAGATTGGCCCAGAAGTGTTTAAGTCGACCTTCTATGTTATGGACATCCAGCCAGCTTACAGTTGCTTGTTGGGTCGCCCATGGATCCATGCTGCGGGAGCAGTTACATCGACTTTGCACCAGAAGCTGAAATATGTCTGGGGAGGCCAAGTCGTTACTGTTTGCGGAGAGGAGGACATCTTTGTCAGCCACCTGTCTTCGTTTAAGTATGTGGAGATGGATGGAGAGATATGGGAAACGCCTAGTCAGGCATTTGAAACCGTCAAGGTGGAGAATGCTCTGTTTGCTAAGCAAGAAGAGGAGAAACCATCCATCGCTTCGTACAAGCAGGCTGCTGAGGTGGTCAAAAGCGGAGAGGCTCCTGGTTGGGGCAAAATGATGGAGGTCCCTGAGAAAAAAGACCGTTTTGGGGTTGGATATCAACCGGGCCGAGGCTTGGGACGAGGAAGAGGGGGTCGTACGTCTGTAACTTTCACGAGTGCCGGAATGCTAGATCCAGACCACATCTGCATGATGGGTGAAGATACTGACAGCGACTGTGACATGGACCGGTGGATAACGCCGTGCGCACCAGGGATGGAAATCCGCAACTGGAAGGCCGAAGAAATCATCCGGGTCACTCTCCTCGAAGAGTAATATTTTTCTTGTTTCTTTCTTATTTGCATGCAAACCTTACGTGTTGCCCGACACGTAATGGTTCATTGTAAGGGCCACCTCATGTCATAATTTGCAAAATTCTGCATCATTAATAAAAGGATGTTTTTCAGTCAAAAGCGGTGTTCCCTGTTTTTCATTTATTTTTGCAGTTTAAAAATTAAAAACAAATAAAAATGGCAATGTTTTCATTTTTCCTTTTCAATTTTTCACACCGGTTCTAAAGCAATGCATGAATCAACATTCATGCAGATGCGATTCCTCTCCGGATCTCATTGATAACAATCCTGTTACACCCTTGTATGACTTCGACAATCCGATCTATCTTGCTGAAGAAGAAGACGAAGAAGATTGTGAATTGCCGGAGGAATTAGCCAGGTTGTTAAGACAAGAGGAGAAGGTGATTCAGCCGCATGAAGAGCCGATTGAGGTCGTGAACTTGGGTACCGACGAGGTCAAAAGAGAGGTGAAAATCGGGGCTGCTTTGGAGGAAAGTGTTAAGGGCAGATTGGTGGCATTGTTGAAAGAGTATGTCGATATCTTTGCCTGGTCTTATCAAGATATGCCAGGGTTGGATACCGATATCGTTGTGCACAAGCTACCGTTGAGAACAGATTGTCCTCCAGTGAAGCAGAAGTTGCGCAGAACTCGACCTGACATGGCAATGAAAATTAAAGAGGAAGTGCAGAAGCAGTGGGATGCTGGTTTCCTTGCTGTCACTAACTATCCGCCATGGGTTGCGAACATTGTGCCAGTCCCGAAGAAAGATGGTAAGGTGAGAATGTGTGTGGACTACCGGGATCTGAATAAAGCTAGTCCGAAAGATGATTTTCCATTACCTCACATTGACGTGTTGGTAGACAATACAGCTCAATTCTCGGTGTTTTCCTTCATGGATGGCTTTTCTGGCTATAATCAGATCAAGATGTCGCCAGATGATATGGAGAAAACAACGTTCATCACACCATGGGGTACCTTTTGTTACAAGGTGATGCCATTCGGTCTCAAAAACGCCGGTGCTACTTATCAGAGAGCCATGGTGACTTTGTTTCATGATATGATTCATCATGAAATTGAATGCTATGTTGATGACATGATAGCAAAGTCCCAGACAGAAGAGGGGCATTTGGTAGATCTGGCCAAGTTGTTTGACCGGCTGAGACAATTCAGACTGAGGTTGAATCCGAACAAGTGCACTTTCGGAGTGCGGTCCGGTAAATTGCTGGGGTTCATTGTAAGTGAGAAAGGAATTGAGGTTGATCCTGCAAAAGTAAAAGCAATAAAAGAAATGCCTGAACCGAGAACAGAGAAGGAGGTTCGTGGTTTCTTAGGTAGATTGAACTACATTTCACGGTTCATATCTCACTTAACAGCCACGTGTGAACCGATATTCAAATTGTTGAGAAAAGATCAAACGGTTAGGTGGAATGATGATTGCCAAGCGGCGTTTGAAAAAATAAAAGAGTATTTGCAGGAGCCTCCGATTCTGATGCCTCCTGTGGAGGGAAGACCGTTAATTCTGTACCTGACAGTCCTCGAGGGGTCTATGGGGTGTGTATTGGGGCAGCATGACGAGTCTGGTCGAAAAGAGCATGCCATATACTACCTTAGCAAAAAGTTTACCGACTGTGAAACAAGATATTCACTGCTCGAGAAAACTTGCTGTGCTTTGGTCTGGGCTGCTCGCCGACTAAGGCAGTACATGTTGGTTCATACCACTTTATTGATTTCCAAGATGGATCCGATCAAGTACATTTTTGAGAAGCCAGCATTGACCGGGCGGGTTGCGAGGTGGCAAATGATTTTGACAGAATATGATATACAGTATACCTCTCAGAAAGCGATCAAGGGGAGTGTATTGTCTGATTACCTCGCCCAGCAACCCATTGATGATTATCAACCGATGAAGTTTGAATTCCCTGATGAGGACATCATGTTTCTCAAATCGAAAGATTGCGAGGAACCAATCCCGGAGGAGGGGCCTGACCCTGAATCCGAATGGATTCTGATGTTTGATGGGGCCGTTAACGTGAATGGAAGCGGTGTTGGTGCTGTTTTGGTTACGCCGAAAGGATCTCACATTCCTTTTGCTGCCCGGCTAACATTCGAATGTACCAACAACGTAGCTGAATATGAAGCTTGTATCTTGGGTATTGAAGAGGCGATTGATTTGAGGATCAAGAACCTTGTTATATATGGAGATTCAGCTCTAGTTGTGAATCAGGTTAACGGAAAATGGTATACGCATCAATCTCATTTGGTTCCGTATCGAGATTATACGAGGAGATTGTTGACGTTTTTCACCAAGGTGAAGATGCATCATGTGCCCAGAGAGGAGAATCCTTTGGCAGATGCTTTGGCTACTCTGGCTGCCTTGATTAAGGTGCAGAAGTGGAATCAATTCCCCAGTGTGGAGGTTGGACGTCTGGATAGACCGGCTTATGTGTTTGCTGTTGATGCAGCGCCTGATGATGAGAAGCCGTGGTATTATGATATCAAACGCTATCTTGAGACCCAAGAATATCCTGAGGGAGCATCAAAGAAAGATCGAAAGACTCTGCGGAGGTTAGCCATGGTATTCTACCTGAATAAGGATGGGGTTTTGTATAAGAGGAATTTCGATTGGGTCTTGCTCAGATGTGTGGATGATGCAGAAGCAAGCCAATTGATGAAAGAGGTTCATGAGGGATCGTTCGGTACCCATGCCAGTGGGAATGCGATGGTGAAGAAGCTGCTGAGAGCAGGTTATTACTGGATGACAATGGAGGCCCAATGTTTTAATTTCGTGCGGAAGTGCCATAAATGCCAGATTTATGCTGATAAGGTGCACGTGCCTCCAAATCCGTTGAGCTTGATGTCGTCTCCGTGGCCGTTTGCTATGTGGGGCATTGATATGATTGGAAAGATAGAGCCTACGGCTTCGAACGGACATAGATTCATATTAGTGGCTATTGATTACTTCACCAAGTGGGTAGAAGCAGCTTCTTATACGAATGTGACGAAGCAGGTTGTAGCCAGATTTCTTAAGAGAGACATCATTTGCCGATACGGGGTTCCCGAGAGAATCATTACTGATAATGGTTCTAATTTGAATAATAAGATGATGGCAGAGTTGTGCCGGGAATTCAAAATTAAGCATCACAATTCTTCTCCCTATCGTCCGAAGATGAATGGGGCGGTTGAGGCAGCCAACAAGAATATTAAGAAGATTGTGCAGAAAATGGTGGTGACCTACAAGGATTGGCATGAGATGTTGCCGTTTGCATTGCATGGGTATCGAACGTCGGTGCGCACATCTACTGGGGCAACTCCTTTCTCATTGGTATATGGGATGGAGGCTGTATTACCTGTTGAAGTTCAGATTCCCTCTTTAAGAGTCCTGATGGACGTGAAACTGCAAGAGGCTGAATGGGTAAGGACCCGATATGAAGAGTTGAGCCTGATAGAGGAAAAGAGGCTAGCAGCCATCTGTCACGGGCAGTTGTATCAGCAACGAATGAAGCGTGCTTTTGACAAGAAGGTGCGACCTCGGGTATATCACGTAGGTGATATGGTGCTGAAAAGGATCCTTCCTCCTCAAAACGATCGAAGGGGCAAGTGGACGCCGAATTATGAGGGTCCATTCGTGGTCAAGAAGGTTTTCTCTGGTGGAGCCTTGTTGTTGACGACCATGGATGGTGAGGATTTTCCATCCCCTGTGAATGCGGACGCAGTTAAAAAATACTTCGTATAATTAACCCGCTGGACGAAAAGAACAAAATAGTCCAGGCAAAAATGGGCATCCCGGCGAACCAAAGACAGAAAGAAAGGTTCGGGCAAAAATTAGGGATAACAATGAAAACTGTACACCCGGCAAGTCGAAAACCTGAAAAGGCGACTTGGGCAAAAAAGGGTATCCCGGTGGACTGAAAACCCGAAAGGGCGGTCCAGGCAAAAGAGGGAGTGAAACGAACAACTGCGTCCAGCATGATCGTTTGTACTTTGGTTAAAGCATCATGGATAATACCCGGTAGGGATCAATCGGAATCGTTTTGTTCAGAAGGCAGAAAGCATGGAGAGTCTGAGGACATATGGGGTGTAACTGAGTTGGAACTCGATGAGATCACGGGTTTCACATTGCCATTAGGATAGATTTTTCCTTTTGAGCGCAATTACCTCTTTTCAGGAATTGCTTCCTTTTGTATTGCTCATTTGAGCCACACACTTTGCCGATCAATAAAATGCATATTCAGTCAAATAATTTTGTTTTTGTTTTTCATTACCGCTTTGATTGCAAAAACATCCAGATATTTTTGATAAAGAATCTTGCATTTTAAGACATACAGGTTCCTTCCAATGCATGTTTATAAGATTGAAAGCTTGAAATCTTATTTGGAAGGTTGAGTGACCCAAGTGTTGAAATCTTGACACGCCTGGGGCACGGTTTTATCTGACGATCTGTTTTGCAGGAACTGTTAGATATTTTCATTCACTTGCAGGTTGTGATGTGGAAGCATTGTAATAAATCCCCAGAGAGTTCGCTCAGGAACGAATGAATGAAAGAACGACGAAGTGACGTTGAGACGTACGACGATCCTTGATGATAATCAAGAAGACTCTTCAAAGTCGGAAGATTGGAAAGTATGTAATTCCCCGCAGAGCCCGATCAGGGGCAAAGCAAGTTAGAGAACGGTAGAGGACGACGAGAGACGTCCGATGACCCTTGAAATTAACCAAGAAGACTCTTCAAAGTCGGAAAATTGAAAAGAATGTATAACTCCCAGGAATACGCTTTCTCGTCGAGCGCAGCGCGACCTTGGGATACAAGATGATGGAGCAGAAAAGGTCCAGACGAGTCTGGAAATTCCCCAAAAGTGGAAAGCTGATGCGAGGCTGGAAGGTAGATACCGTGGTTCGACGAGTCGACGGGTGTTCTGTACCAACTTTTCTCATTTCCCGGCTAGGTCCCCAAGCAGAGTCATAGGACTAGCTTCCCAGCGGATTCCAATGTCTGTGGACTTCTCCAGCCGAGTCAGGATGGTTATTCCTGGCGGGTTTACGACGATGTTTCCTCAGCAGCCAGGCCAGAAGGTTGTTATCCCCGAGTGGAGAGGGTCTTTTTCAATGACGTATTTCTCCAGCAGTGTTCATCCTACCAGTGGATTGAACGAGTTCCCGTAGTGGACGGATTTTTGCATCCCCAGCTGAGTTGATTCTACCTATGGATTGCATGGGTTGTCCCCAGCGGAGTAGTATGCATTCCCTAGCAGGGTCAGGTGGTTATCTCCAGCAGGTGATGTATTGATGTTTCCCCAGTTGAGCCTGGAGGTTGCTATTCCCCTGGCAGAGTATCTGTGAGCATTTCCCCAGTGAAGTCGACAGATATCTGTGGGGGTTTTCCCGAAGTGGAGTTGGGGCGTGTATCCCCAGCGAGTCAAAGAGATTGTGGTATCCCCACAGAGCGCGATGATGGTTCTTCTTCCCCAGCAGGTCCTCGAGAGGGTTGGGTGCAAAGGAGGTATTCCCCAGCAAGGTTGCCTTATTCCCCGCAGCAGCGTTATTCCCCAGCAGGGTGGAAATCCGAGTGGTGGCGAGTTCTCAGCAGAGTGTCTCGTATTCCCCAGAAGGGTCCCTTGAGGGGGATGTTTTTGTTTTTTATGCATTCATCATGAAAAAATAACATGGCATATTGCATAGAGAAATGAATAATCGCGTGGCATTTCCATGTTTATGGAGCATTACGCAGAAAAAATCAATCATGCATCATTGCAAGCATAAGCTAGTCTCAAGCCGTGGTTACCGTTTGAGAAGTGGTTCTTGCCAGACAGTGAAGGTGTTGCTCCGAGGAGTTTAGCCTCATGGTTTGACCAAAGGTATTTTCCCAGTAGTACGATACTGGGGGAGGTTTCTGTCGTGCGAGACAGATGGTGAAGGTGTTACTCTGAGGAGTCTAGCATCAGAACGGCAGAGCAGCAAGGTTCCCCAATAGTGCGATATTGGAGGAAATGTTTCCGTCGAGCAGAGATGGAGATGAAATCAAAGGACGTTTTGCGATCAGCGCAATTTTCGGGGTTCAAATGGAGAAAAGGAAATGTTGAGGCATTTTCTGGGGTTCAAATGGAGATGGAGTTGAAGATTTTATCCGGGATGAGGTCCTTAGGATTATCTTCTGGTCATGTGTTGCCTTAGACTTTGGCTGAGGCCGATGGAGGTCGTTATAGGTGTCTTCTGAGGAAGAGGTACACATGCTACCTTCCTTTTGTGAAGGTTTACCCTCTGACATGTCGCCCTCAGAGTGGTTTGGTGTTATTTCCGACGTTGCCAGCGGAATTATCACGAGAATGGAGAAAAGGGGATGCTGAGGCATTTTCTGGGGTTCAAATGGAGAAAAGAAATGCTGAGGCATTTTCTGGGGTTCAAATGGAGAAATGAAATGCTGAGGCATGTTCTGGGGTTCAAATGGAGAAATGAAATGCTGAGGCATGTTCCGGGGTTTAAACGGAGAAAGGGAGATGTTGCGACATTTTCTGGAGAACGGGGTTCATTCTGGCGATCGAGAGTTATCGTCAGGCGACTGGGGTTCAAATTGGAGATCGGGGTTCATTATGTTGGCAAAAAGGAGTGCTGAGGCATTTTCCGGGGTTCAAATGCAGAGATCTGAGGATCGTTTGCGCAGAGAAAATTTTCGGGGTTCAAGAAAAGCAAAAGAAAAAGAAGAGTTGAGAATCCCGCGTGGATGTGTGGTGTTCAGGCCATGGTTATCCCTGTGTTACCATTTATTTCGGTATCCGGGTCGACGTTTTTCGAGATTGTTTCTTCGCCGATGCTGACAGGCGTTGTTAATTATCATCCCATCAGAGTGCAAATTGTTCGTCTGTTCTTGGTATTCAATCACTTTTCATCCTGATCATCCGAAAGCCGAGGCTATTTCGTATCGACAGGTTCACAGTGGATTGAATAGGGGCAGCTGTAACACCTCAAAATTTGCCCTCCTCTCTTGGGACTAGCATTAACATATTTGCATTTCATTTTAGGACATTAGGCATTTCATGTTGCATATCATGTGGTTACATTATGCAAGCCATCTTCCCAAGTCTTGATCAGAAGAGGAGGAAGTCAAGTGCAAGCTAGGGTTTTACTGATTGATCATTGGCCATCTGAGGATTGGGCTGTGAATTAGGGTTGCATGATTCCCAAGGGTATTGGTCCTCATGTTGATTGAAGTGGTACATCATCATCATCAGGGTTGGATGTCATCAAGTGGTTGAAGAAGATTCCTTGAGATTAGGGTTTTGACCACTGGTCAACCCTAATCAGCTGCATTGGGCCAATCAGGGCATAATCAGGAGATGGGGTTTATGAAGGAGATGAGGATCATTTTGTGACTATATGGTGCTTATGGAGGCTAGGGTATCACCCTTGAGCCATTTCAGTTGGAAATTGGGGCTCAGATTGATCAATGCATTGCCAAATTCATCTGTCAGATGAAAAAGTCAACTGTGGTCAACTGTACATGATCTGATGGATTTGGAGGTGGAAATGAGTTGGATACATTTCATTCATGTTGGAACAAGTGTTGAATGACATCTCAAAGCTTAAAACTGAAGAAAATCAAGTCAGGACAAAAACTGGCAAAAATAGCAAGTGACTTGTAATTGAAGTTTCCAAAAATGGAAAGTTTTGGACTTCAAAGCCACGTGTCCAAGGAAGCTTCAAATGAAAATTTGTCCAACATGAAAGTTGTAGATCTTGCTCTCACCTTTCCAAAAAGTCCAAGAACATGAATTTCTCATTTGTGGTTGGCAAGTTATGGATTGATCTAAGTACAAAAAAGTTGAATTTCAAAGTGGCATAACTCTTGATTCACAAGGCCAATTCATGTGGTTCTTTTTTTGAGCAAACTCCATTTGACATGTACTATCATAATCCATCATCACATTTCATGAAAACTCATCACATAAAAAGTCCATTTTTCAAGTGATTTAATTTTAAAAAGTGGAGGGAAAAAGTGATTTTGAGAAATATTCATGGTTTACACATAATTTCACTTGCATTGGCTTACAAACATCATTTGAAACTTGCTTCAAAACATATTTTTGAGTAAATTTGAAGGAAAATTCATGCACTAGTCACCATGCATTTTCATGCATAGGGTGAAAACTCAATTTGCCAAAACACTCCCTAATTCATTCATTTCATTAACATTTGGCTTAAGTGTGATTAGAGAGTGATTAGTAGAGCATATATATACTCTAATCATAACAGAATTTGGGAGGTTAATCATTTTTTCACCATTTTTGGATCTTGAAACTTTTTCCCTCCAAATTTTCTCTCAATCAAAACTTGAAAATTCTCCACATAGCATAGCATTTTGCTTCCATATTCTGGTTTATTGAGTGTAGTGGATGCAGAATCAAGCATTGGATCATCAAATTCGAGCAAAATTTGTGTACATTTCAAGCAAACTCATGAAGATGGAAGTGGAAAATTAATCAAGATCTAGTTCGTTTCAAGCTTCAATTCACACATAAAGCTTCAAGTTATCATCTCAGGAGTTGATTTGGATCATTCAAAGCCTTGGATCGTGCACATTTAGGGACTGCTCTTCAAGAGGTTCAGTTTTCGAATCTCTCAATTCTTAATTCCATTAACATGTTTAGATAGAGTTTTTCATGCTGATTAATCTGATATAAAATTCGTGTGAAATGGATAAAAAATGAATGAGTTATGCTTGCTTAAAGTTTGACATGTCAAAATGTTTTTGCTCGGATCTCTTAATCCATGGATTGTTAGGTTTAGATATTGATTGATCTGTAATCTACATTGAAAGAGCTTTCTGTTGATGTATGCATCTCAAAATTCTGGAAAATTTTCTGAACACAGCTCCGCCGTCTTCGCGAAGAAGATGGTGGAAACCACCGCTGGCCATACGCGTATCACTATGCGCCATACGCGTATCACTGTGCGTCATACGCGTATCACTATGCGCCATACGCGTATCACTGAGCCACCACTGGCCATACGCGTATCACTGTGCGCCATACGCGTATCACCTGCAGCATGTTTTCAAACTTAAAATCCATTTTATTTTTCCCTACAATTTCCATATGCATTGTTTTCCAAACTTCAAAAATTCATAAGTTCTTCATTTTTTGTCCAAATTTGATGAGACTTTTTGCATTATTCTCCTTGTGATGTGTAGTTTTTTATGGTGATTTTTAATATTTTTTTCACGTGTAGAAAAATAAATTGCCTAGGGTTTTCTCATGTATGTCCATTTTTGATACATTTTGGTAATTGATCCATGAAATGCTCATATCATAAAATAAATTTGTGCCAATTTTTTGTGATGATTCCTGACTGGTTGATGGTCATTTATATGTAAATTTCATGAATTTTTGATACCTGGTTAGAGAGCAGCAAATTCTGGAACTTAGGTGTGACAATTTGTGTCACACCTCTTGATGTCAACTTGTTGAATTTAATTGGATGACCTATGCATGTTAGAATTGAATGAAATTTGGCATGATGAATTGTTGATATGTTAGGATGTTGTATGAATTTTTGTAGGATTTTTCATTGCATTTTCAATTTAATCTTGATTTTTCATTTCTGGTGATTAAATTTGCAAGTCCATGTGACATAGGTTGGTAGATTGATTGGGAAATCCTCATATTGTATTGTATGGCCATGAAATTTGATATGCATGAACTAGACACATTGTGTGACCTCCCTGTTTTGGTCTCATCCATTTCTTTTTTGTTTTCAATGAGATATGAATTTTTGAAGTGGATGTATGCATTGATGGTGTGAATTGGAGCATGAAATTGTGTCTGTTTTTGTTGATTTTCATTGACATGGTTCCATCTGCCCAATTGAGCTCAAATTTGACATGGTAGACCTTGATTGACCCCTGTTTAGGTGTATTTAATTTGAGATTTCTTTGATGTGTTTTGGCATGGATTTGAATGCAATACTTCTGTTTGTGTGTTTGATGCTTCATTTGACCTCATATGGATTGTTTTGTGCATGAATTGAACTTGATGGATGATATAAACATGAGACCAGTGATGTTTGCTTGTGTTTGATGATAATTTGATGTTGGATGGTGGATACCTTGCTGTTTTAAGTTTTTTCTTGCTTTTGGACCTTAGGCTTGGCCTAGTGGTCTAGTTGCTAATATTTGCTTGATTTTTCAGGATCAAAAAAAGCAATGTACATGGAGAATGATACAAGTTGATCTTAATTGATGTTGTGGATGTTTGTATACTAACATAACATTGTTTTGTAGGTGGTGGAGTTTGGGTTTAAGCCTTGAGCTTGCCTTGTGTTGTGTATAGTTTGACTGTTTAACTGTTTGCTGTACAATTTGTCTGATTGAATACTGACTGAGTTTGATTGTTTCCAGGTACTTTAGTTGCTCAGTTCCTTGTGAACCATTGCTTTGCTTTGCTTAAGCAACTTGCATTTGAGGTATAACCTTCTTACTTCATGTAGTCTGGAGACCCGGCTGTTACCGGGCCGGGCAAATTGTCTGAAGTCCTCCTTAAGAGGCAATGATTGTGTATGTTTATTTTTAAGCCAAGCAGGAAAAGCCCTTCAAGTAAGGCAATTGGTGGAAGGTAGGGACAAGCAACCTGTCCCCCACTATTCAGTGAGTCTTCTCCTTTCTCCCATTACATGGTTGTAGCATTGAGATCAAAAGCCCAAGATCCTGTGCAGTGCACATTGTGTCTGAGTCATCGAGTATAGAAGGGTTCCCCTATTCTGGACCCATGCTCATTTGTCAGCTCTCCCTGGTTAGGGATAAGAGCTGTGAGGTCTGATCCTCACTTCATCCTTTCATCTGCTTCACCTTAGCCTCGTAATGGCAAGGTTAAGAGCAAACACAGCCTGTACAGACGATTGCTTAGGCAGTCAAACCTGATTGATTGAGCCCCTTGTTTGGCTATAGTGCGTGTTATGTGGATATCTGATTGACATGCTTGTTTGAGATACCTGTTCTCATTTGATGATATATGATTGTATGCTTGTGTGCTAGCTTCTTTCCTGGTTAGGATAGGCTTGTTTATGCAAGTAGGATAGAAAACTGAACTTAGGGTTAACGATGCATGACAACATTAGGCTCGAGTCTCAGCTCCCTAGTCGTGTATCTTTCCCCGGTTTCTGGTTAGCAATTTAGTCCCTTTCAGGGGAACTACATCGCCCTGATCCTCGTTCCAGACGAGGTATGTAGGCAGGTGGTCGTGCGAGACCACTCCGGGCAACCTTTTTCTTTTTTGCGTGTGTTTACTTGTTATCTGATTATGTATGTTTGGGTTCGGATGCCGACGTAAGTCCAGGATTGGCTGTCGGGATCCACGTTTGCCCTTTTGAGTGCGTTTTGGTTCGGATGCCGACGTAATTCCATCCAGTGGTTGTCGGGCTCCATGTTTGCCACCCTTGCATGTTTGTGTTGTTTTGTGTTGTTTGGCGTGTGTAAGCCGAACTACAGTGGCTCTGATTCTTGTTCCAGACAAGATATGTAGGCATAAGGTGCGATACCTTATCGAGCCCGTTTCTCTTAACCCCACCTGCGTTCCCTTGTGTGTGTGTGTGATGTTTAGCAACCTTTTCTTTTCTTAGAACGTGGATCCCGTCGAGTACGACGGACGTGAGGGGTGCTAATACCTTCCCCTTGCGTAACCGACTCCCGAACCTTTTCTCTCTGGTCGCGAGACCATGTCTTTCCAGGTTTCTCTGAGCGTTTCCTTTCCCTATCTTGGGATAAATAACGTTTAGTGGCGGCTCTGTGTGTTTTTATTTTTAGGCTCGCCGGTTGATTTTTCGCAGGATGCGACACCCGGCAAGTCGAAAACCTGAAAAGGCGGCTTGGGCAAAAAGGGGTATCCTGGTGGATTGAAAACCTGAAAAGGCGGTCCAGGCAAAAATTAGGGATTAAAGCGTATGACTATGTCCCGTTCTCAGACAGCTTCATCCAAGTTCAAAGGACTGAACAAGCTAATCACTTCTATCCGACAGCAGGAGATGAGAGGCTTGAAGACATAATGGCAGTAGTGGAATTAAAGTCAATAGGACGTTTTCGGCATAGCTTTCTCTTTGTTTTCTTGACAATTTCCTCTTACTAGGATTTTTGTCTCCTTGTACACAAATTGCCTGTTTATAGGCCCTCTTTCGAAATCAATATAATTTTAGTTTCAAAAAAAAAAAATGTTCTTGTTTTACTTTCTCTGTTTTGTTTGCATAAACGTCCATTGATTTAATTCGAATTAATATATGCATTTGGATATGATTGATGTTTACCAAAAATGCGTGCATAAAATAGAAATAGCGATTACTACTAGGCTTCAGGATCGAGGAGAAGGTCTAACCATGCTTTCCAATGAATCCGTTGCTAATTCTATTCCCCAGCAAAACCAGTTATTCCCCAAAAGCAATTGGCATTACTAGACAAATTGGTCATCTCTTCCACCCCCAGCCAGGCTTCTGTTAAATATTTCTACCCTCAGACAGAATCAAGTATCCCCAGCTAAGAAAGGATCACCGATACCAGTATCTCCAACCAGAAGATTGAGATTTGTTTTCCCCAGTAGTCCTCTGGAAGAACTTTTCAGATGCATAATTCATTCATTACATCATTTCACAGCATACGCATGCATACATCGTTTGCAGTTATTTTCGAAAGCATAAAGCATCTCATGCATCATGACATGGCATGAAGCTGACTTTATTTTTCAGGTTAATTATCTTCCTGATACAGTCAAAATAGAGAGTCATTCAGACGGACATCTTCATCGATTACGTTCAGATTCAGATACATCTTTCAGATATACTCCATGTCAACATTCATTCTGACATCCTCCTAACGATGGCATTTATAAGCTCATCCCAGACATTTATTGCAAATACAACGTATACAAATACTATCAGATATAGCCTAGCGTACGGTTCATTCAGATTCAGCTCAACATATGACTCTTTCAACTCAGATGCGATCTAATGTACGATCCATTCCGACCTTCAACAACTCCAATACGGTCCAGCATACGACCCATTTGGACCTTCAAGGCCTCGGATGCTACCTAGCGTACGGTACATTCTGAAGTGTAGTCTGGCGTATGATTACCCCTTTATTATCAGATGCAGCCTAACGGACGGCTCGTTCTGCTACTCAGAGACGGTCTAGCTTACGACCCGCTTGGATGTTCATCCCCTCAAATGCTACCTAGCGTACGGTACATTCTGAAGTGTAGTCTGGCGTATGACTACCCCCTTCATCACCAGGTACAGCCTAACGGACGGCTCAGTCTACAACTCAGATACGATCTAGCATACGATCCATTCTGATCCTTCACCCCCAGTAACGACACAGCCTAACGGACGGCTCGTTCCGCAACTCAGATACGATCTAGCGTACGATCCATTCTGATCCTTTATCCCCAGCAGTGTATGACTCATTCGGATTCTTATCTCATCCTGATTCGGCACAGCATACGACTCCTCCAACAAGTCCGATACGGTCTAGCATACGACCCATTTGGATGTTCTTTCCTCAGATACTACCTAGCATACGGTACATTCCGAGGTGTAGTCTAGCGTACGACTACTTTTCGTCAGATGCAGCCTAACGGACGGCCCATTCTAAATCCCCAGGGAAGTCGACGGCCTAATGAATGACCCACTATACGGTCTAGCGTATGACCCAGTGACACCCATGACTTCAGATATCTTCTAACGTACGACGTACTCTGAAGCTCTCATCATCAAACTTCCTAGATGGCATCTTTAAGCCCATCTCCATCAAGACTAATTGACAAGCGCAAATTTTCGGGGCATTCTAGTGTTCAATAATCTTCCACCTCCAGACCACGAATGGTGCACATACCATTCTACTCTCTCGGTTCAAGAATATTGAACAGGGGCAGCTGTCATACCCCAAAATTTGCCCATTAATATTTCAAGACATTTTTTCAGGGCACTCCGACTCATTTTTATGACACTGATCTTAAAGGAACAAAGGTCCAGCTCACGAATGGCCCAATCCAGAAAATGGCCCAAACTGGCCTGTTCGCTACACGTTCGCTACACGCTCGCCTAGCGAACGTTCGCTACACGTTCGCTACACGCTCGCCTAGCGAAGCTGACAGACAACAGAAAATTTCGGGCTTCATTCTGAGCCCATTAGGTCATGAAAAAGAGCATTATAAATACCAGCACTTCAGTAATGAAAAGGGGAGAACGAAAAAGGACGAAAGGAGAACCCTAGCAAGCAAACCCTCGCGCTCACAGACGGAAAACCCTGGAGGCTAACCCTGAGAATTCCGAGAAACCCTGAAGGAAAAGCCGGCGGCAGCAAGGTCACTTCCGCTCAATTCGATCCGGTCGGCCAATTCAAGGTTACAATTGCTATTACTACCTTATGTTCTTAATTTGCATATGGCATTATGATTAAATTTATGAAAATATCTTAAGTTTGTCATGTGAATTGTAGTGTGCACTTGAATACCTTAAATGATTAACCATATAATTGCTGTAATGAAAGCCATAAGGCATAAAATTGGTCGAAATTGTACTGATATCAAAACCAGAATCCGCGGTCGCTCGCTAGCACGTCGCTAAGCGAGCATGAAGCGAGTATTCGCTAAGCCTTCGCTAGGCGAGGCAGGCGCGAACCTGACAGTAGCCGACTTTTCTATTCTGATTTTTCACTCATGTTTTATCATAGCCAGGCATTGTTTATCTGATCATATTACTGTTGTGATTTCTTTTGCGGTGTAATCCTCGATTGCACCCTGATTTGGTATTCTAACCCGTTTGCTGAATGTTGCAAAGGTTCACACACCCCAGGAAAAGATTGTTGTTTAGGTCTTCCACTTTATTTGTGGGATACCCTTGTGAAGAGCTGCCCTAAATTGCTTAATTAATTTTAATGTATTAATTTTAATGTATTATTTTTAATGTATTGATTTTAATGTGGAGATTCACCCTAATTACCTAATTAACTTTAAAACATGGCCTCTAAATATGTGATCTTGGACCTCTCTTTTGCCCTACGGTATTACGGTATAACGGTCATGTCCCGCGAATGTAGGGATACACTTAGCAACGGCCCTTCAGTTAAATCATCATAAAATAAATCATGGTCCCTCGGATGTTGCCTTCGAAAATACGATTTTGTCCCTCGATGACCCTTCGGTGTAGCCTACGGTTAAATGATGATCGTCCCTTCGAATGCTAAGGTATCCTTACAACTGTTGCCTTCAATGACCTATCGATGACCCTACGATGACCCTTTTACATCCAAAGGATAAAACTACTTACTTCTCAATAGTAAGGACAGTTTTACCCTCATAAGGATAGGAAACGTTCATAACGACCTTAGGAAGGTATAACTCTCAATTGCTGGATCATAACCTAAAACATTTTCCACCCCTCACACTTTACAAATCCTAGAAAATCACCACTTGGTATACGTTCATACTAGAATCATTACCAAGTTACATTTTTCTAAACCGTTTTCAAAATCAAGCGAGATAAATACTTTGTATACATTCATACGAGAATCATTACAAAGTTAAACTCTCTTTTCGAAACATTTTTAACAATTCACCAACACTTTTCAAACAAAAATATAAGTGATCCAGCAATTAAGAGCCCATGGATAACCATGGATACAAAGGGTGCTAATACCTTCCCTTTGTATAATGTACCTCCCGAACCCAAAATCTATTGAGGTCTTTCCTGTTCTTTTCCACCTTTCCTTATTGGATAAAAGAAAAGTCGGTGGCGACTCTTGCTATCCGCGACATTGCGATAAAAAGCAAAACACACCAAGTCAGTTCACCGTATGACAATCATTGGCTAAGTCGTAGGAGATTCATTTTTAAACATTGTGGTAAGGGTTATAGGTCCAATCCTCCTTGTTATACTTTTTTAATTATTGTTGCATAGTTTTTTATTATTATTATAATAAATGTGAATGATTTAATGTTTAAACTATTTAAAGATGAATAGAAAATATAAAAAGTAAAATAAAATTAAAGAATTAATGTTTTTCTTTCATGTTTTAATCATTTATTCTTTTTATTTTTTTAATTGTTAATTCTTATTTTTCTTTTATTTTTAATTTTTAATTTTATTTATTAATTGTTTAATTATCTTTTGGAGACACTAAAATATAAAGACTTAGTTGATGAATTTGCATCAAAAAATATTTGGAGAAAAAATCTTTTTAAATTATTAGAAATTTTAAGTTGTATGATTTTTTTTTTATATTTTAAACAAAACTCTGTAGATTCTTGTATGCTTTTTCAAGAATCTTTAGCATAATATCGTTCTTTCTTTGTTAGCTTCATCATTTCGTACATATTTTTAACAATTACTTGCTTTTATAATTTTGAGTAATGATATGAATACTTAGCAGTATAATCTAACTACCTCCATGTTGTTTTTAAATTTTATTTATGTCTTATAGATTGTCATTGTTATAGTATATATTGTATTGGTAGTTATTCATCTATTATATTTTTCATATCATTTTGAATGTTTTTAAACTTCATTCCGTTAGCGCTGATATCTCATATATTATCATTAGTATAAAATATATTATTAATATATGTATCAATGTGAAGATACTTTCTCTTTCATCTAGTGTGATAGTTTTCTCCTCTAATAACTTTGATAAGGTTGTCTTAGATGAAACAAAAGATATTCCATTGGAGTTCTATGCACCATGGTATGTATAGATTAACACGGCCTTATGTAACTTTATGATATGGTGATCTTTTATCATTTCCAATTATTCTGAATCTTATTTTCTTAATAAATTCATTATTGTATTTAGGTGTGGTCATTGAAAGACTCTTGCTTATGTAAGGATATTTTCTTGTCTAAGACTTCTACCATAGCTAGCATATAATTTGAATTTGGTAAATTTCACTTTTTATTAACTATATCAAGGTGTATCCTAATATTGTTTATACTATTTATTTAGACTTATGAAAAAGTTTTCGCAATATTCAGGTTGCAGGAGGAAGTACTTATAGCTAATGTTGACGCTGACGAATACAAGGATTTGGTAGAAAAGTGAGTTCAATAACATCTTTTTATTTGATGAATATAAGGTTTTTTTTAAAATATATTTTTTTTTATTAGGGGTCCATTTTTATTATTTTCCTTGGGCCTCTAAAAAGTCAGGATCGGCCCTGGTCACAGTCAATTACGGTAAAACCGCTTAACTCTCAGTACAGCTTAATTAAACTATATTAGAACATTCAAAAGTATATAAAAAATAGTTTGAGAGTTGACATGCATGAAGACTAAAAATAGTTGTGTTGGTTGGTTATTATATAACAACTATTTTACTACTAACTATCACATAACCAGATGAAAGTAAACAGACATAAAATAAACCAACAAAAACAAAACTAAACTAAAAGCTTAATTTAAAATTGAAAAAAATAAAATAAAATAAAATAAATATAAGGTAAGAATACCTCTCTTGGGTTGTCTCCCAAGCAGAGCTCATTTAACGTTGTTAGCTTAATGTCACATCATCCATGTTAGGGTGGATACTTCATCTTCCAAACCTTATTATTTCTCTTTTTTGAGACAGAAGTCATCTTTTCCAGAGACAGAGACCAATTTTTACACCAGGTTACTCCATATTTCGATAACATTACTTCGATGTCGCCTTTTCTTTTTTCTCTTGGCTTTTAGAATGGGTTTTTGAGTTTTTCTACTCATAGGTGCTAATGAAGATGACATCATTTGAGATTTTATTCTTAAAACTTTTTCTAGTGGTAGTCTTTAAATTTGGTTTTCCACATATGTTTTGATCATTCCCTACTTTATAGTGATTATCTTTTTCTTCTCCTTGCTTCCTACTTTCAAGCACATTCAATGTTATTTCATCATCATAAACTTTTAAAGTGGGTGTACCTTTTTCTAAATCGACATTGCATCGACTTGTAAGCAAAAATGGTCGACCAAGAATGAGAGGTGTCTATTCATTTTCAGGCATGTCCACGATCACAAAATCAACTGGAAAGCTAAATTTTTCTATTTTAACCAACACATCTTCCACTATCCCATATGGATATTTTATGGAGTGATTTGAAATTTTTAAATTCATCCTTGTATCACTGACTTTTCCAATACCAAGTCATTTATAGATTGATAATGGCATCAGACTCACACTAGCTTCCAAATCAATGAGCAACTTCTTGAAAGTTCTATCTTCTATAGTGCATGAAATTATGATAGATCCAGGATCTTTTTGTTAGATGGAGATTCTTCTACCTTGTGATATTGCACTATATTTCTTAGTTTAGATTATTGACTCATCTCTCAATGTTCTTTTTTTAGTAATTATATCTTTCATGAATTGTCGGTACATGGATATTTTCTCGAGTGCTTTAACAAAAGGAATATTGATCTCTAACTTCCTAAACATTTCAAGAAATTTATTTAAAAAATTCTCGTTTTGATCTTTCTTCTTCACCCTTTGAGGATAAGGTAGTCTAATCATCGGTTTGGTCTCATTCTTATTTTTCTCTTCAGTTGTATTTTTTTGGCAACATAACTTCTTTTGTTTCTTTCTTGTTCTCATTCACTTCTAAATCTACCTCTATAAAATGATCATCATTTGTTGCCTTCTCTTCTTCATCTTCAGCAACCTTATGACTTCTTGTTGTGACATCACTAACATTGATATGATCTATGGAGTTTGTGAATGTGGTGCTCGAAGTACTCCCTTATGCATGTAGTGAAACTTGTAGTTCTTTTTGAATCACTTCCCTCTTTAATATTTGCGGATAAGGCAATCTGATTTATGGCTTGAGAAGTTTTCTTTTTGAGATATGGTAGTAAAAACCTTGACACTCTCATGATTTCTAGGATTATTGATGGTGCTGCTTAGATATTACCTTGAACTTGTTGTGAAAGTTGTTGAGATATCTATCCCATCTGAACCTCTAGATTTTTGATAGAATATATAATGTCTCTTGGGTTATTCATTGTCTCTTCTTCGAATTGGACCTTTTAAGCATTAACCTTTTCAAGAGCTATCTCACAATCTGCTTTCTTAGGGGTTGGTTTTTGATGTGGGATGCGTTATTGATTCTGATATTGCATTAGTCCTTGCTGATCTTTCTAGTAAAAGTTTGGATGATTTTTCCACCTTGGATTATACGTTCTGGAATAAGGATTATTTTGCTTGAGGTAATTTACTTACTCTACTTGTGGTAGGTGGGCTTCATAATACATAGCGAAATGAGAACTCCCGCAAATTTGACAACTGCTTGAGACTGTTGGACTTGGGATACCCATTAAGTACTTATATTTAGTGCCTTAAGTCTCCTTTCAACTTCAGTCGCAACCTGATCTTCTAACTGTATACCATGAGTTGCTAGTTTCAAATTAATAACCCCTTTATGGTTTGATTGTGCATCTATCATATAACTCGAGATGTTCATTTGCAGACATGGCCTCAACAATCTTCTTGATACTAGTGGATGTTGTAAAATTTGACGAGCCACCAACAACTCTATCAATTAATTGTTTAGGCTCTAGTATGAGCCCATTAACAAACATTTGCATTTGTTCGATTTGATCTAAATTGTGTTTAGGATATGTAATCAGGAGCCTCTTGAACATTTTATATGCACCCCTCATGAAGGAGAAGAGCGATCCAAAATGAAGCAGAATTTATATAAAAAAATCTCCTTTAGTGATCCTTACGAATATGCATGATCAGTGATAGAATTGTTACCTCTTGTGACGATCGAAACCTTTGATGCAGATCTACGGAGCGATCACGAACGTTGAACGATGACAACACCTCTACTCAGTTCACACGAACGGATTCCTTCAATCTCAGTGCTAGCTGCTACGAATGAAGGCTTCGAGTGAGAGAGAGAGAGAGAGAGAGAGAGAGAGAGAAACGAAATTGCAACTATACAAATGCTTCTACACAAGGGTTCTATTTATAGAACCACTTGTGTGGGCTGCAAGCTAAAAGGCCCACTTAAGTGTATGTGGCCCATATCTTATAATATGTCAAAATCACTTAAGCGCGTGGTAACTTACCATATTTTGTATTCTACTTAAGTACACCGTACCTTATGATGTCCTACAATTCACATAAATGCACTGTACCTTATGGTGTTCCTTAGTTACTCTATCTCTCATCAATCTGTCCTTTTGTGTGTGACCCTGTAGGTTTTCGCGGCATTGACAATTATATTAAATCACGTATTTAACATAATAAATAGTAAGGTTATCTCACTTCACAATAAGGCTCGACTACGAATACTTTAAGAATAATGTCCTTATGTTTAATGTGATCTCATGATTAAGTCACACTTGATACATTAAACGGACTAGCTATTCTAGGGACTTTATTAAACAACCATAATAAAGAAAAAGCATTTTATTATTAATAAATAATTCGATACAAGTACCAAAAGTATTGGCCTCTAGGGCTTACACCAACACCTCAATGATTCACCTTCCCTCTATTTGAAATTAAGGATATCGTATCGATTTCTGAGGAAAACTAAAGTAGAAAGATATTCATTGAAAAAAGTCGTTTCCATATCTTCCCAGGTTGTGATGATACCTACTAGAAGTGAGTAAAATCATTCTTCAGCATCTTCTGCTAGAGTGAAATTGAACATTATCAATTTCTTTCTTTCTTCTGTATGCCCTTTTATCTTCAAAGTTGTACTCATTGTCAGAAACCTTTGCAAAGTTTGTTTGTATCTTCATTGATTTTACTTGTAAATGCCTTTTCTCTAACTAGCGAATGGTTGTAGGATATAATTGAAAATTAGGAACATTCACTAGTTGATTTACTATCGTCAGTCTACCTCCCGATGCATTTGTTCTTCCATAGTCTTTGATTAGTCATTCAAGAGCTAGTTGATTTTAAGTCATTGGTTCCTCTATTTCTTTTTATGATTCTGTATTTGATGGATGAGAACTTGTTTTCTCTTGTTCTTCCAGCTTCTGCAATCGAGCTTTCCTGAGTTGACCACGTATGGTTCTCTCGATTTCTACATCAAAAGAAAAATTAGATGAGGATTCTCCATGCATACGAATCTTCAAAGTTATAACAACAATATAAAAAACAAAAACAAAAACTTTAGTAGCAAATCAATGGAATTTCAACAAAAATAAAATTATAAGCTCTATAATCATTGGCAGTGTCCGACAACGGCGTCAAAAAGATGATCGATAAATTAGTAAGTGTATTAATTTGTCCAAAGTAATAATATCGGGAAATTCCATAATATCGATCTCGAGGACTACATTATGATTTTGAGTTTGATTTAAATTTAGTTGAAAAAAAGAGTTATTGGGGGGTTTTGAGATTTGTTTGTTTGCAAAAGATAAATTTAAAGCAAATTTAATAGAATAGAAAATAATAGTCAGTGTGATCTCTTAAGTTGCCCTTGTAACTAGTTGCTCAATTCCTACAAATTATTGGTTCTTAAGAGTATTTATTGATCTTTAGGGAATAAACTTTTGTCTATTCAAATCATTCCATACGTCCATAGTCAATTGTAGATGAACACCTCCCACTCTACTCATACCGAACACCACCTCATCGGACATCTTCAAATTACCAACACTAATTTTGCGCATCATCAATAATCAAACAAAAAAGAGTGAACACATCATCAATATATATTTTTATTAGTAAAATTGCGACAGCTATACCTTGTAATAATGGAACAAAATGGGTTACTCCATGCTTGGAATTTGGTCATAGGTATCAACCATTATGATAATTATTGAAATTTTACTTTATATTATATATATACAACAAAAAAATCAACAACGTTTAACAATTGCACAAAGTATAAAGAATAAGAGTGTCCGTGTGGAAACAATACAACATTCATCTTCTACTTCCACATTTTCCCTCAGTTCAGCAATGAATGATTTTCGTAGGTAGAATAGAATATCAAAAGAAAAAACAACAACAAAAATTTATGATATAATCACCCAAAACAAAACTTTTAATTTGCTTCAATGTCTCTATTTCCGGCCACAACTTTGCGGTGCCGCTTAGAACCCGGTCTCTTATCTTTTCCGCGCCTTCCAGGGCCTCTCCTAGTTATTGGAATAACAACTTTTTCTTGTGTAGTTTCAAACATATGCAGTGGAGGAGGGGGAGACAAGAGCGGTGGCTGTGGAGGGTTGAGAGCAACAACCACTGGCGCAGCTAGCCGCCCTAATACACCCCTATGGTATTTCTGTAAGCACAAAATAAGATTTGATTACAGTCATGTAAGTGAATCTTATAGTAAGAGACATGGGAGTATATTCATTTTATCTTTTGATTTCAAATCATTTGTGAAGAGAATGGTGCAAAAGGCTACAAAAGTCTCTCTACAAAGACAGAACTGTCGCATCCGAGATATTTATACAAACAAAATAAAATTATTACCTGAACTACGAAGTTGCGTCTTTCACAATCCAAGAACATGTGAAAATGAAAATCCACCTGCGACAAAAACTTGTCCCGGACAGTTGAGAAACTAATCTGGTCCCTAGAAGTAAATCGGTCAACTTCACCGAACCAAAGACAAGTAAAGAGGTTGCTAATAGGAACATGTTCTCGAATTATTACACATCCTTCAGGAACATCTGCAATTGAGCATTATCAAGGATGAGAAAAATAGTCAAAGTTGAACTAGATGAGTCTTATCCCAGAAGTAAACAAAGTTTAACCTACCACTTATAAGAGGAAGTTTGGCCTCCGAATACGGAGTCAGTCCCTCGTTTTTGTAAAAATTGATCTGGAAGTCAATGGAGGCATTATCATACTTTGCAGCAGCTTTATTTGCTTCGGCCTCAACAAATACATCAAAGCGTCTATAATGTTTGGATATTGCAAAAGTTGCATTGGTCCTCCACAAAAACCTAGTTGAGGATAAGAGTAATTTAGGAACCAAATATGTTTTCTATCCAGACAGAACAAAAAACAGCTATTACAAAGTCAGCATATAGGTATTTGAAACGTTCCCTTAAAACTACATGCAGGGACATATCGCAATTAGTACACAGCAAAATCTAATAATAACTCAACTTTGATTTTCACATAACATACAGTATATATATGTTGAGGAAATTATTATGTTAGGGAAAGCTGACTAACATCACAATTAACATGAAGATACTTAATTATTCTAATTTACAGTAAGAGCAAGAGAGATCAAGGTTTCTAATCTATCCTTATCTGCAGCGTGTATCCAAGCCAGAGATCAAGGTTTCTACTCTTATGAAATCACGACTATGTCAGTCCAGAGAGGAATTTCTACATTTGGGTCAAAATGGATAGATTAGTATCTGGAAGATTAGGAAGACGGAAAATCAGTAAATGACTCAAGTGTGGTTGATTACGAGCTTAATTGAGCAACTGTTCTTTGTATGTTGTTGGGGGATTAAATGAAAACTGAACAAGAATAAGGTCTTTTAAGCTTCTGATTTAAGCTATCCTCACAATATCTACTTTTCTGTATTGGTATAGAGCCTACTAAAACATGGAATAGGGACAACTCTACAGCTTTGGTTTTGGAAACCAAATTAAATTTTCTGCAATAAGGCTAGACAATAGGTGTGTCGGAAAGAAATCACAAAGTTGGACTTTTCAGAAATTTTAACGTCGCGTAATATGATAGAAACCGGTACCAAAGTACAATTTAATTGTAGAAACGGACTTTTAATTATGGTAGAATGGGTTTTCAACTAACACATAATTACAACATATACATAATTCACACATAAAGTAAAGAAATAAATAGAGATATATAATACAAGTATATAACAAGTTTGACATCTCCTAATGCATCTGAGGTAGTAAATAGTATCATTCCGGTTAGTATTTCTAGTGGGTATTTAAATTTTCTCATCAATCGAAACTAGTTATTCTTCATTGGAAAAGGAAATGAAATAAAACAAACATTATAGGCAGAGATCAAACTTCTATTGCAGAGGTCAAATATAGTACGTGGTATGAATTTCAGTAGAGTTAAACAGAAAGTTGAAGCTTATATCAGATGATATACAAATGAAGGAGTGAAATGGGATCATAATTTTCACATGAGCAACACTAGTATATACCTTTCAAGAATCTGATATGGATCAACAACAAGCTCAAGCTTTCCATCAAGCCATATAGAGTAGTGGGCATTTGGAGCCATTCTATGCAATAGAAGCTTTGGAATCTGTGGAAAAATTAGTAAGTTAAAAGCACATAGAAGTAGTAAAGTACAACTTGGTGAACAGTAAAAAAAAGAGTGATACTTTGCTATTCCAATTCATACTTAAAAGCTAATATAATATTTTGAATTCAAAAAAACAAATCATCATAATGCTTAGACCGGAGAATCTAGCCAACATTATGTCTATTGATCTAAGTCTTTTTTCCATTTCCTTTCTGTGTTTAAGGGTCAGTTGATAAGGCTTAAAGAAAACTCCATTGTAGATTACAGAGAGACAGCAATGACAACAAGATCATAATATTAAAAAACTCAGTAACATATATTACTAACAGCTCGTATGCTAATATCTAGTTCCCTGTAATATCATGACAATGCTTGCTGACATATAATTCAAACCTTCCCTGTACGTCTTGCATCTGTATAAGGAAGATTACGTGCGACAATAATTCTCCACAAACCAATCTTCTTACTGGTTCCCAGCCTGCCAGAACTCGTCAAATACTTTTCTGTTTCTTCATCTACAAACATAAGGAAGCATACAGTCTGCTTTGAATACTCGCTTACGTTTTTTGGCTCATTTATCTCATCAAAATTTCCTAAACAAAAGATTAAATTCATCAGGAAAGGACAAGATTTAACAATTCAATGAAAGCAGAAACTACAAAATACAGACCAAATACGGCTGACGCAACAACTATGCCACGGCATTGCTCCATATCAAGGAGGTCATCTTCATCCATGTCAAATCCTGTGTTGCGGCCAGGTTTAATTCCTCTAACAAATCTGAATGATGTATATATGCATCAATGAAGATGCAGAATAAACAGATGTGAGCAAAAGGAGAGGAGAAACATCCTACATTACTGAGAGACAAATTATAGCAGCAAAGACTATTCTTCAATGCATAAAGATAGATAGGGAAACTTATAATCCAACAACAACTAATACATACCCGCAGTGCACACACATTGACTCCCGTATGTCAAAAGAATCATTTCTTTGCTTCAAAGTGGGATATCCACCAAAGTCAGAACCACCAAATTCTCCATCTCTGCTTAGATTTTCCTCGTATGTAAACGTTAAATTCTTAAGCACGGGAGACGGTGAGGGAGATTTTGGCATGAGTTTAATGGCTTCATCCACGGGAAGGTAACATACCGGACATGCTGAAAAGCAAACATGTCAAGATGTTCAGGAACAATAACATTAACATTGAGTAATCTAAAGCATCACCTAAGTCCTCCATACCATCATGAACTATCCAAATATGAGGAACCAATCGGAATGAAGGATACAATTGTGAATTAACAAGCATAAATTAAACTAATACAATACACATCTGAGGCATCAATTAGTTTTAAAATAAAAAACTAAAACTTACGTCGTGGTCCAGTACGCTTTTTATCAGCTGGTGGTGGAGGGAGGGTAAAACTATTACACGGATGCCCCAGAGGAAGATTATAACCCAGAAAATAACTTGGGGGTAGCAGCAAATTTGAAGCAATGGCCTTTGCCGCGGAGACGATAGATGGAGAATCACCTATAGACATACTCTCATTCACACTGATGTTTTGCACACCATTCCCCTCCTGTGAATCTTCACCTGAAAGCAAGCCATGCCACAAAAATCAAATGTTGAAATCACGTGAATCCAGTCATGTTAAGTAGCGGCTATAGAAATTCTAACAAATTTCTCTTGGTTTGCAAAGAGCAAATAACAATTATAGCACCGTTGCCCATCGGAATTTCAACAAACTGTTATTATCTGCAATCCGCAATTGAAACCAATGCATGAATCGCAAAAAAAAAACAAGTTAAAACTATCTTCCCCTTCAAGAAACCACAATTGACAACAATGCATGAATCACAAAAAACTATCTTCCCCTTGAACAAAGCACTCCTAAATTCGACAATACATCTAATAAGCAATCACATTAATCAAAACCAAATAAATAAAAACTACATAAACCATACAAAATTAGACAAAGTAACAAACCACCTAAAAGCTAAAAAGCCACTAGAGTACAGAAACTAAAAAACAATAAAAAAACTAGATAACAATATTAACAAGCAAAAGATAATAGAAAGTGAAAGAAATGACGAAACCTTTTCCAACGTACAAAACCCAGACGAAAACAGCAGCAGAAATAACACAGAGAAACAGCATTCCCACTTTCTTCCTCCCAGCAAATTTACAGATCCAATGAAACAATCTCTCTTTCTCCTTAACCATCTTAACCTGTTTCCTCCCCGTTTGAATAGGCGAGAATCCATTCTGCAATTGCTTCTCCAAAGATCCATAACTAGCAGAACGAATACCCAATGAACCACCACTCATCTTATCTCTAAAACCTCACGATCATACCTTCCTCTCATTGCCCTTTCCACAAAAACTTCCTCATTTCAAACTCCCCAAACACACTTCACCAATTTCCCCTTAATCAAATTCAAGAGCTGTTCAAAATTGCACTACACTAATGCCACACTAAGTTTCAACTGAAATTGGAAAATTGGAGAATCGATCCTACGCATAGGGATGGATGAAATTAGGGTTTTAGCAGAGAAGAGGAAATTAGGGATCAGAAAAATGAAAGTTGCTGAGTTTGAAAACTGAACAGTGTTGTTGTTGTTGATCTCGGAGAAGAGAAGAGAAGAAAAGAAAAGAAAATATTTATAAGGGAAAATAAAAATTCATATTTTCGGACAGTAGTAAATTAAATTAAATAAACTAAGCGTGACATGACAGAGAAATACATGGTGTTATTGCACATTTGGCATCTTACTGTAATAAGTTTAAAGATATGGTCATTTATTAGTACTAGTATGAAAATACGGTATCTATATCCATCCTTTTATTAATAAGATAGCATGTCCATGTATATATAAACCTTTTTTTTTACATTACAAAATATGGTGAATGAATTTAAAACCATTTTTGTTTTATTTATAAAAAAAATATTGTGCTATATTATATAATATAGGTTTAATAAAAAAAATTCTCTTACCTATACCTCAGCATTTGGTCAATTTTCTTTTAAAACGACCATTTAGATCTTTCGTCTTTCAAAAACGTGGCACATTTGTCTTTTCTATTATATTAGTCAAAGTCAAAACTATATGGCAAATGGTTTTGATATGGACATTAGTTGATGAGGTGTGTTGGAAATCCCTCAAAATCTATAAGGAATTTCAATCAATCTTGATGAACAAGATTGTTATCACCCATACGACAGCAATGAAAAGACAAGAACAATAGAGAAAGAAAGAAAGAACGGTGAAGGAGAAGAGTAATATAATTCTGCAGAGTTTCTCTCTGCTCACAAACTGTGGAAAATTTCTTATTCACTTTGCAACTGCAAAATACTATGAATACAATGTTATGAATACTCTATTCACGTCATTACAAAAATAAGGGTTACTCCCTCTATTTATAGATTTAGGTTAACTTTGACCTCAAGCCAAAGTCCAAAACTATAAAAACACAAAATAGCTAATACTACTAAAATAGGCATAAGTCGAGATCCTGTGTGAGACAATATACTTCGACAATTCGACACACTAACACAACTTAACATACTAGGTGTTTCGACACTTCTTTACTTTATCGATCAACACGTTTCGCCACAAGGAATTAAAATTCAACACACGACATAATTCATTGTGCCTAAGTTATCTACATTCATCATAGCTCTTAGTCTTCTGAACACTTTGACCTGCACTCCCTTTGTCATGATGTCTGCAATTTGATTCTCAGTTCTGCAGTGTTCCACATTTATCTTACCATCTGCTACCTACTCTCGAAGATAATGGAACCTCATCTCGATGTGCTTGCTTCGATAATATGTTATCGAATTCTTCGCCAGATTGATAGCTGACATGTTATTGATCTTCATGGTAATTGCTCAATGACTCTTCGTTGTTATCTCTTGGACCAGATTCACCATCCATGTTGCTTGACATGCACAAAAAGAAGCAGCTATGTATTCTGCTTCGCACGATGATAATGTCACTACTGGCTCTTTTCTCGAACTCCAAGCAACTAGTGCACCACCTAGCATAAACACATAGCCTGTTGTGGATTTTTGATCCTCAACATCACTACACCAACTTGAGTCAGTGTATCCCACTAATTTGCATTCTTTTCCTTCATCAGCGGCGGGAAACAAAATGTCATAGTCGAGAATTCCTTTCAGATAACTTAGTATCCTCTTTGTTGCTGCTAGATGTGATACCTTTGGCTTCTGCATCAACCTACTCACCATACCTACATTGTATGCTAAGTTAGGCCTTGTGTGACAAAGGTATCGAAGTGACCCAATAAGTCTTCTATATTGGGTTGGATCGACATCATCTTCATCTGAATCTTTCGACAGTTGTAATCTGGGCTCAGCTGGAGTCGAAGTTGGGTTGCAATCTTGCATCTCAAATCTCTTGAGTATTTCGCCTGCATACCTTCTTTGATGCATCATCAAACCTCTGCCACTCTTGTAGAATTAGATGCCAAGGAAATATGAAATGTCACCCAGATCTGACATTTCGAATTCCTTATTGAGATCACCTTTGAAGTCTTCGATCTCCTTCTTGCAACTACCTGTTATCAATAGGTCATCGACATAGATACATAGTATAAGCAATTCACTCTTGCTTCTTCTTACATATACTTCATATTCACTTGTGCACTTCACAAATTCCTTTTCACTTAGAAAGCCATCTATCTTCTTGTTCCAAGCTCTTGGAGCTTGTTTAAGTCCGTACATGGCATTTATGCAGCCTGTACACTTTTCTTTGTTCGCCTTGTTTCACAAACCCAACTGGTTGTGCAACATAAACTTCTTCTTCTAAGGGGCCATTATAGAATACACATTTCACATCCATCAGACACATCTTCCAGTTGTTCATTTTTCTAGACCAACAACCAACCTGATTGTTTCGATTCTAGCAACAGGTGCAATGACTTCATCGAAGTCGATTCCTTCTTTTTGAAGAAATCCTTTCGCCACAAGTATCTCCTTGTGTAGAGTCACTTCTCCTCTGGGATTCAACTTCACTTTGTATACCCACTTTACATCGATTGCCTTCTTGTCTTGGGGAAATTCGACAAGTGACCAGGTGTTGTTGACTTCGATTGACTTCAGCTCTTCGTCCATTGCTTTCATCCACTTCGAATCTTTTAATGCCTCAACTGCATGACAGGTTAGACATATGCGTAGAAAGCATAATGTACCAGCTCACCTTCTTCATTGACCATATCATATGATGTAATCACACATTCTTGCAACCTTGCAGGCATGTGTCTTGTTCTTTGAGGTCTGCTTGTGCTTGCTTCACCTCTGACTTTTTCCTGTCAAACTTCTCTTTTGACTTCACTAGCTGGTTCATCATAAAAGATTCTCACTGAATCTTTCTTGACATTCTCAGTCCACTCCCACTCCTTAAGCTCATCTACGATCACGTCCCTGCTGACCACCATTTGCTTATTCACTAGATCGAACAACTTGTATCCTTCAATCGAATGATATCCTATCAGGACCATCTGACTCGACTTGTCATCAAGTTTTCTTCTCAACTGATTTGGCACATGTCTATGTGTTATAGATCCAAACATCCTCAGATGACTTAAGCTAGGCTTGACACCAGACCAACATTCTTCTAGCGTGATTCCTTCTAGCTTCTTTGTCATACATTTGTTCAGGATATATGTCGCAGTTGACACAGCTTCTCCCCATAATTCTTTGGGTGGATGCTTTCCTTTCAACATACTTCTAACCATATTCATGATGGTTTTATTCTTTCTTTCTGCGACTCCATTCTGATGTGGAGTGTATGGTGGTACCACCTCATGTACAATACCTTCTTTCACACATAATGCATCGAATTCTTTCGACACATTTTCCCCACCACCATCAGTCCTCAAAATCGTGATCTTTCGACCGTTATGTCTTTCCATCATAGATTTAAACTTGGCAAATACCTCGATCACTTCACTTTTCTTCTGGATCAGGTAAGATCACAGTTTTCGACTGAAATCATCTATGAATGTAACAAAGTATTTGTTACCTCTAATTGAATCCACCTGGAGAGGATCATATACATCAGAGTATATGACTTCAAGAATTGCCTTCGACCTGCTTCCTGCAACTTTACTGAAGTTGTTCTTATGTTGCTTCGCTTGCACACATCTTTACACACTTCATTTGGAATGTCGATTTCTAGTAATCCTGAAACCATATTTCTTCTCTTCAAATATTTTATGTCTTTGAATTTGAGATGGTCAAGTCTATAATGCCATATCCATTCATCTCTGCTGGCTGTTGTTGTAAGGCACTTATGATCCATCACATTAAGCTCAATCTTGAAGGTTCTATTTTGAGACATTGAAGCCTTCAAGATCAACCTTCCATTTCAGTCGAGAACTCTCATTATCTTGTCTTTGATCGACACCTTGTAGTTCTTTTCGACTAACTACCTTATGCTGAGAAAATTTCTCTTCATGCCTGGTATGTACAACACCTTTGAAATTACTAACCTCTTGACATCTTTCCTCATAATCAGAACATCACCAACACCTTCAGCTGCTAGAGTGTTGTCATTTGCAAATTTCACCATGTTCTTCATTGAGGGCTTTATGTTGACAAACCAATCTTTCCTTCTAGACATGTGTGATGAGCATCCCGATTCCAAGTACCAGTGATCCTTAAATCTTTCTTCTTCTCTTGTTGTAACCATCAACAACGTATCTTCTTCTTCGTGTTTCGCCAGTTTTGCATAAGTTTCTTGATTCTTCTGCTTTTCTGGACAATCACTAGAATAGTGACCATACCTTTGACAATTGTAACACTGAATGTGACTCTTGTCTGGCTTTTGACCACCACCTTTTTCTCTACCTGCAGCACCACCTCTTTGGTTGCCTTGGTTCCAGGGTTTTTCCTGATTCGACCAGTTTCCTTCTTGATGATTTCAACCAGTCGAATTGTTGTAACCTCCTCTGCCTTTATTGTTATTCCAACTTCCGTTGCCTTTTCTTTCTTTTGTTGATTGAGCCTGTAAAGCCATATCACTCTTCGACTTTCCTGCAGCTCTTTCATCCATTCTTTGTTCATGAGATTCAAGCGTCCCTTGAAGCTCTTCCTTTGTCAGTTTTGACAAATCTTTCGACTCTTCTATGGCTACTACCACGTGGTCAAACTTTGGCGTCAACGACCTCAAGATCTTTCCAACAACAAATCTTGATATCAACACATCTCCACATACCTTGATTTGATTCACCAGTTTCGTAACCTTGGTGAGGAAATCAGTTATGCTTTCATTGTCTTCCATCTGAAGCAATTCATACGTCCTTTTGTGAGTTTGTAACCTCACCTCTTTCACCTTCTCTGTGCCTCCAAAAGATTTCTCCAGAATTTTCCATGCTTCTTTCGCTGACTCTGCATCACTAACCTTTTCAAAGTTATCTGCATCAACACATTGATGGATTATAAAGAGAGCCTTATAATCTTTCTTCTTCAATTTTTTATATGCAGCCTTTTCTTGATCCGCTGCAGCTTCTGCAAGCATTGCTACTCCTTCCTTCACAAGATCCTAAAGATCTTGATAACAGAACACAATATTTATCTGCTTGCACCAATTCTCATAATTGTTGTTCTTGAGAATCATAAGATTTGTTGGAAAATGCCCGTTTGGATTATTCGTTACCATGGTGATTTTCTTCCCACTAATCGATTAAACCGGAGCTCTTGATACCAGATGTTGGAAATCCCCAAAAACCTATAGAGAATTTCAATCAATCTTGATGAACAAGATTGTTATCACCCATACAATAGCAATGAAAAGAGAAGAACAATGGAGAAATAAAGAAAGAATGATGAAGGAGAAGAGTAATATAATTCTGCAGAGTTTCTCTCTGTCCACAAACTGTGGAAAACTTCTTATTCACTTTGCAACTGCAAAATACCATGAATAAAATATTATGAATACTCTATTCACCTCATTACAAAAATAAGGGTTACTCCCTCTATTTATAGATTCAGGTTAACTTGGACCTCAAGGCAAAGTCCAAAACTATAAAAGCCCCAAATAGCTAACTATACTAAAATAGGCATAAGTCGAAATCTTGTGTGAGGCAACATGCTTCGACACTTCGACACACTAACACAACTTAACATACTAGGTGGTTCGACACTTCCTTACTTTGTCGAGAGTATTAAGTTAGTAATATTAACTTTGTCATTTTCATTTCATCTTCGTATGCTAACATAGAGAACCCCTAACAGAGAAACTTGAAAGCATATTTTGAAAAGGCGACAAAGACGAAGGCGGAAGCGAATGTGGAGACGAATATGAAAGCATATTCAAGGTGGAGAAAACAAAGGTGACCTCGGTTAGTACCAGTTACACTGTTTCGATTTTGGGATTTAGGGTTTGTAATGTTTTTTGGTGTTTTTGTTTTTCATAAAGGTTTAATATTTTGTGGTGTCTCTCGTTTTAGGATTTTAGGGTTTTCACTCTTAGGTAAGAATGGATGAATAGTTGTGTTTGATTTTAGGGTTTAGGGTTCGTAATTTTATATGTTGTTTTTGTTTCCCCCTTAGCTAATTTTATGTTTCATGGAATTAGGTAGAAATGGATGAATACTTGTGTTTGAAAATTCATCATGATGATGAGTTTATAGACAATGAACAAACTGTGAATGAAAGAGGAAAATATGAATAATTAAAAATTGATGTGGACATGTGAAGTTACTTTGAGTTGGTAGGTACACTGAAGGAACTATGTTATACTAAGGTAAACACCATTTGTTATAATGACCCCACTTTTGGGATGAATGTGCTAAGTGATGCCAAAGGAGCATTAGACATTGATGACCTTTATAGGGCCCATTTAAGTGTTGATGTTTATATACAACATCACTTGTCCCAACCTGAGTATGTTGAGAGTCTTATTTCTGAAGAAATAGTTATTCCTGAGTATGTTGAGAATCATATTCATGAGAATGAGGATATAATTGCAAAGCTTATTGAAGAGATGACTAGGGAGGATGAGCATGGTGTTGAGGGGTTGAATGATGTTGGTGATGGGATGAATTATGTTGGTGATGGGATAAATGATGATGTGGGTGAGGTATATAATAGGATATATGTGTTGAATGTTGATGCAAGCTCTGATGATAGTGAGGATGAGAGTTACAATTATGATAGTGCTTTGGAAGTTGTCTTTGATGATTCTGATGAGAGTGGAGATTGTGTTGAAAAAGAAGTTGGTAACCTAATTGACTATAAGGGAAATGAGGACGAAACTAGCAAAAAGAAGAAAAAGAAATGGGAAGAACGTAATAGAGAGGAAAAATGGAGTGCAAATGAGAGCGAAAAGTTAGAAAGTGGATATGAAAGTGATGGGAGTAGTGGAACAACCAAGAAGAAGTATCATATGTTCAAGTTACAGAAAGATATGTCAAATTAAAAATAAGAGTTAGGAACCTTTTTTTAGTATAAAAGGGAGTTTAAGGAAGCAATCCAAACATATCTTTTCCATTCTAGGGGGAACCTAAAGTTTAAAAAAATGACAAACAGAAGGTCAGGGTTATGTGAAAGGAAAGTTGTCAGTGGGAAGCATATTGTGCCAAGTTTCCAAAGGAGGAAACTTGACAACTTCGGAAGGTAATTGATATGCACAATTGTAGTAGAGAATACAATGTCAAGATGATGACTACCCAATGGTTGAGTAAGAGGATTCAAAATTCATTAAAAAAACAACCTTAGGATGAAGATAAAAGATATAAAGGAAAAGGCTTAAAGGAAATAAAATGTAGGGGTTAACAAGATAAAGGCAATTAGGGTTATATTTGCGGCTATAGACAAGGTTGATGGTTCAATTTTAGGGGATTACACAAGAATTTATGACTACTGTCATGAATCATAAGGAAAATTCTTGGATCAACTATAAAATTAAATGTGTAACATATGCAAGAAGGTGTTGAAGATGTAAGGCCTTATTTCAAGAGATTATATTATATATATATATATATATATATATATATATATATATATATATATATATATATATATATATATATATATATATATATATATATATATATATATATATATATATATATATATATATATATATATATATATATATATATATATATATATATATATATATATGTTATGCTGCTTGTAAGGATATTTTCAAGATGTGTAGGCATGCCATTGGTCTTGGTGGATGCTCATTAAAGTATCTTTATGGAAGGAAGATTTCGATAGGAATAGGTAGATGTCCTAATAATCAGATGCTTTCAATAGCTTTTGTTGTTATGGAAGGGGGAACAAAAGATATATGGTCATGATTTTTTGAGCTTCTAATTGATGATCTAGGAGGTAGGAATGAATGTTTAACCTACACATTCATCTCAGATCAACAAAAGGTACATTCATCTTAAGTTCTTTATTTTTTTCATTGTATTTCGTTTAAATTTGTCATTGTATTTTGTTCATTTATTATATTTCCAAGGTCTGTTGCCTGCAATAGATGAACTATTGCCAGATGTTGAACAAAGATTTTGTGTGAGGCATTTATATAACAACTTTAGGAAGGGGTTTATTGGAAAGTTGTTGAAAGAAATTACTTAGAAGGCTGCCAAATCAGCTTATCCACAAACATGAAAAATAGAAATAAAATGAAAAAGGCAGTTCAATGAAGAAGCTTTCAAACATACGATAAAGACACCTCCCAGATTTTGGAGTAAATATTTTTTCAGGCCACAATCAAATGTGACTATGTTCAGAATAACATGTCTGAGGAATTCAATAGTGTAATTGTTGAGTCAAGGGCTAAGCCATTGATGACTATGCTGGAAGAAATCAGAACTCACCTCATGGAAAAGTGGGTAACTAATAGGATGAGATTCCTACATCTAAGTGATGGGGATTTTTTACCCAACATCAAGAATAAAGTTAGAAAACCAACTCATACACAAACTTCTAGATTGTAAGGTAAATTTGTCAATGTACATTTTTAGGATTGTCAATGTTCCTGGCTGAATATTAACGGGTTGTAACTGGAATGTTTGCAAGATGTCAGCTGAGTACATTTTTTAGGTCAGACATATTGAAAATCATGCAGACAACTTTTCTCTCAACTTGAAGGATCATTTATGCTCTTACAGAAAATGGGAACTCATAGATCCTCCTTGTGTTTATGCAATATCAACCATGAACAACAGGAACTTAAGAGCTTATGACTACATCTGGTGTAGTCATTAATAATAACTAAACCATATTTCTTGCCATTTACATAAGCATTTTTCACTGATCCAAAAAGGTCAGTGTACAAGAGTTCCAAAGGCCTAGAGATAGAAATAACATTTTTTGCTTTGAAATAATTTTTTAAAAACTTTCCTTTCTGACATGCTTCATAAAGAGCATCTTAAGAAAACTTTATATTTGGAAGGCTTATGACTAAATCAAGCTTATTTAGCTAGAAATCCTTCTCATGCTAACATGACCCAATCATCTATGTCAGACCCATTGCTCTTCATTAACAAACATGAGACATTTTACATTCTAATTTTTAAGATCCTAAAGTCTAATTTTGTAAACTTTATTTTTTCTCTTGCCATTGAAAAGAATGGAGCCATCCTTCTGACTAACAGTTTTACAAGACTTTTGATTAAAGATTATATCATAACCATTGTCACTTAATTGACTTATGGACAATAAGTTATGCATTAATCCATCAACTAATAAAACATTAGTAATAGAAGCGAGAGAACCGATACCAACTGTTTCGGAGCCTATGATCTTCCCTTTCTTATCACCTCTAAAACCCACAAAGTCACCTAGCTTAAGTTTCAGATCTTAGAACAAATGCCTTCTTCTCGTCATGTGTCGTGAGCATCCAGAGTCCAAGTACCATGATTGGTATTTCAACTGAGCTGCTAAGGATGTCTGTAACATATATTATCTTGTCCTTAGGTACCCACATCTTGTTGGGTCCTTTCTGGTTAATTCTCCCAGAGTTCTTAGAGAACTTGGGTTTTTATGCAGAATAATCATTTTGTAAATGTGAATAAGAGAAATGGGAATACATAGCTTTTGGTTTTGCCTTAGGTTTTGAAATGGATTTTTATTTAGGCACATAAGCAATTCTTCTTCTTCCATTTCTGCTAAATCCATAGATCATTGAAGCCATATTGCTTCTATATATGCTCTAGCCACAAATATCTTAAAAGATTTGTCATATTTCTTTATGACATTTTCAGAATCCACAAAAGCTTCTGAAATAATTTCTTACTCAAGTTTAGAACTTTTACTTTGAAGAGTAAAGTTTTCATTTTTCAGAATAAAATTCTCTTCATTCTGAGTTGAAAAATATTTCTTAAGCTTACTGTGTGCTTCAGATTCAGATAGTTGGACTTGTTTCAGATCCTTGTATTTGTTCTAAAGCTTCTAATATTTCTCCAGGATTTCAGAAAGACAAGATTCTAATTAAGAGTGAGATAAAACTGATAGTGTTACCAAGTGTTTAGATTGTGAAAATTTGTAAAATAAAATTGAAGATGTGCATGAAGTTCTTGGTAAATTTACAAAAGGGAGAGATAATCTTAATATCATTCTATGTAGCCATAGGGGAACTTATAGTAAAGTTAGTTTAGGCTATCAACCTAAAAGTAATGCTAAGTCATTTAGTAAATTTTCTCATGCTAATAAAACCAATATTCACACTTAATAACATGTACTTATTGTGGTAAAAATGGTCACATTTCTTCTTATTTTGTAAGAAAAATAATATGATATGGAAATATACTTATAATATGTATTCCACTAACACAATAGGTCCGAAAAATATTTGGGTACCAAAGGTGGAAAACTAAAATTGTGATATACATGTGCTTTACAACCACAAACTCTAGACAATATCATACCAAAAGCTACTCAAAGCACTCAATCATTAGAAACTTTTTATATCACAATTCACCCCTTTTGTGTTTGAAGTCGCTTGGGTAACAAAGTAGTTTTATTCCTACAATACTAGTTGTGAACGAACATAAGTCTTAGAGAGAACATAAATTCAAAATCCTAATATGGATAGGGTTTTGAGAATACGCAAATGAGTGTTTTCACTTAAGTATAAGAGTTTTACTTATAAAACCACCTATACACACTATAACTTAATGTACACCTTTTTTTTGTCTAATTAGCTAACCTTAGTGCATCTAATCGTTGTTGGCACACCGCAACGACACGACCTAGTTGAATGTAGAAAAATGAACATTTTTGATTTGGTAAATCGCATGTTATTGGGATCTGGGTTACTAAAGAGTTTCTTGGGTAAGGCTTTTGCTACAACAACTTACCTGATCAAAAAATGTCCATCCACGAGAACAAACTTCAAGACATTTATGAAGGTTTGGAGTGAAAAACCGGTAGACTAATCTAATTTGAAGATCTTTAGAGCTTTGGCATTTGCACATATCAAGCAAGACAACATTGATGTTAGAGTTGTGAAGTGTGGCTTCATTGGTTATTCTGAAGGTGTGAATGATTACAAATTATGGAAGGTGGAACCCGTAAGATCAAATTTCATCATAAGAAGTAATGTTACTTTTTGTGAGACCCGTATTGGGATGCAGTGCAAGGGCTTTGAGGTGAAAGAATAAAAAGTTATAGAGGAGAAGACTTAGTTTGAGGTAGAGGTTCCTACTATGGATACTAGAAATGAAGAGGAAGTTAAGGCTTATGCTTCTTGTGCTAGTGAGGGAAAGTATATAGTGGCTCTTAATTATTATTTGACTCATGATAAAGTAAGGTGGAAATTATACCACCTCATTGATATAATTATGTTGAACTTATTTGTTATACTTTGAATGTGACTGAAGGGTTGTAAGACTTATAATCAAAGACCTTCAAGGAGACATTTGAAAGCAACGAAGTCAAAGATGGTTGAAAACGATGAATGATTAAATGCATTATGTGATGAAAAATCATACTTGCGAGCTTGTGAGACCACCTAAGAAATAAAGGGTAGTTGGATGCAAGTGCCTAGATCAATGTTCAACCACTCTTGGACTTTACCGTGTTTTTTAATAATGATTCAAAATTTGAAGAGAGCAACAAGGTGGTTGATGAGTAAATTAACATAATTGTCAATTTTAAAGTCAAGGTGGAGAAATGTGGAGCTTTACTTCAAAATCTTAGAAATTTGCCCATAAGAATGCACTGCATTGCCTCCATTGACGCAATTTCTGAGTTATAGAAATTCCGGAGATGCATCTCCGAAAATTTTCAATGTTTTATTTCCACAGAAACCAGAGATGCATCTTCGGAATTTTGTCTTTTTTTTTGTTTTTCTTGCTTGTGGGGTTGTATGTTTGCACTAATTGTTTGTTTTACTTTAACTCATGGGCATAATGGCTGGTAGACATGATCGACTGAGGCACGTGAGGGTTGCATAACACGTATTAATGCAGCGGGAGAAGAGTCAGCAGGTTTCGGATGCTCCTGGTCCCTCTGGCCATGCAGAGCACTACATTCCGTGGCTCGTGCTTCTCCATCATCTTCTTCTCGTAGGAGATGAGTTTCACCTACCTAGACATTTGTCCCTACATCCTCCCATAGGCCCCAGGTTTCACCTATTCAGGCGCATGAGGTATCCGAGTCACCAATGATACCAGAGGTACCAGAGGGTGAGACCGTTGATATTGCTAATCCAGTGCCACTTTCGGAGGGTGAGGCCGCTGTGGATGCTGAGCTAAAGGAATTTGGAGGAGGCCCTATAGATTTGTCATTACTGCCTCTGTACCCAGACCATACTGCCAGACATATCTAGGATGGAGAGGTTACATTAGTTGGATTCATTCTTTTTTATTTACATTATTTTTAATTGACAAATGTCTGACATTGTTTTTTTATTTTTTTCAGGAGTGTGATCCGCAGAAGTTTATTAATCGCATGCATAAGATTATTGGCTTACCTCAACCAAATGAGGATTGGTTTTAGACAATTTTATCCCTATCTGGCATGAAGGACTTGTGCATGACCGTATACTATGGTCAACCATGGGATGATTAATGCATGAGTGGAGAGATGGAACTCAGAGACCTCCTCATTTCATCTCCCGCTTGGTGAGATGTCTATCATAATCAAAGATGTCTCGTGTTTTCCACATCTTTCGATTAGGGGGAGACTCCTAGATCATGAGAGGATTACCAAATACGAGGCACTCGAGATGATGGTTGACTATCCGATGGCTTACCCAGGGGAGGAGAATGAGGAGTTGGATAGGACCAGGGGGCTCAAGATATATTTGAATACCTGAAAAAGGTATATACATAGGAGCTCTAGATAGCACATCAAGCTATGGGTGATGACCAACAAGTGGCACTCCACAGAGTGCATGCTATGAGAGTATACTTGTTATTTGGCTGGCACTGTGATTTTTATGGACAAGAGTGCCACTTATACAAATGTCATCTACCTACGGTACTTTCAGGATTTCGAGCGGATCCATGAGTACAACTGATGGCCGCTTGTTTAGTCTACATGTACTCGAAGTTGAGAGAGAGTTGTGTATGGAAGACGAAGCAATTCACATGCAACATCACACTATTGAAGGTAATAATTATTGGTCTTTTAATGTTTCTTATCATTTTCATTTAATCTTTACAAAATCATTACTAATAATTTTTGTGTACCAAACTTTTGATTTCAGGCTTGGATCCTCAATCACTTCCAGCGCATCTCCGATTGAGTGAGTGTTGAGACTTACACTGAGGATATGCCGCATGCTACTGTTTTTTCACCGCTCAGAGGGAATCAAGCGACTGAGCCTTTCAGAGTGTATCTTGATCATTTTATTGCCGAGGACATGCACTTCAACAATTATGTCAATCACCGCCAGATGCAGTCATTTGACGAGATAATGCTATACTCTGGATAGTTGGCCTGCGGATTGAGTCTCACTACTCCTTATCTTCCCGAGCATGTCATGCGGCAGTTTGGCTACACTCATACAATTCCTAGAAACCTTGTTGTCTTTGTTCCTCCTGCTTTGACACGTAGACATATAGATGACATGTTTGATGATTATGAGAGTCATCTGGTACTGGAGAAGGCATAAAGTATCATAGCCGTGAGCGATTGGAGCTACGTCGAAGTGTATATCAGATGGTTCTTCAGGGTGTCACATTTGTACATCGTACATGCTGCTCTAGGAGATCTGCCGAGGCCAGTCATCAGGAGATACTAGAGAAGGAACAAGCATAGTTAGATCATGCTGAGGATGTCTTGCCTATATCTCATCGTATTATGGAGATTGCACACGCATGCATTGACAGAGGTATCTTCAATGATGAGTCTGATGTAAGGTAGGTCCTAGATGCCATAACGGTGGAGGCACGAGGGGCATTGATGTATCGGAGACAACGCTGGAGGACCGGAGGGGATTGATGGCCGAGGAGGCAAAGGCGGTGTAGTTTGACATACACAGTAATACATTAGTATATAGTAATAGTACTATGGATTGATTTCTATTTTGACATCATACTACTTTATTTCTGTTATCGATTTTTTTTCCATTTATTGATCTTTTATTTATATATATATATATATATATATATATATATATATATATATGACATTTTTAGACCATTTGGATTTATGTACGTCATTATTTGTATATCGATTTTATGGTTTATATTATGTCACATAACATGATACATAACACTAATAAATCTTCATATAAATACATGTAAACAAAAAATAAGTTATGATTCATTATGTGCTGATACGTTACGGAGATTTATATTCGACATTATTACGGAGATGCATCTCTGAAATATTCTAACGTTCAAGCCGAATTTGATGCGTCCGGAGATGCATCTCTGAAATATAAGGACAACTTAGAATTTTCACATAATGATTGAAAAATATATAAAGTGCATTAAGAATTTTCCTTTTTAAAATCGCAACAGTTTTCTTTTAAAACCTTTAAAGTTGTTGTTCTTTTGTACCGTTTATTTTTCGCCGAGGTAACCGTGAATGATTAATAAGAAAAACTTAAGATAAATTATAGAATTTTTAGAACTCATTATTCTAAAAATTAAAAGATGTTTGAAATATCAATATGAATGAATTACGTATAATTGGTATTTTGGAATAAAACTATAACTTAAATTCAAGTAAAACAATCCATATTGTATTGTTAACATTATTAATGTAAAATTGTATTGTGCGAATAATCTTTGGTATCTCTAATAACCAAACCGACAATATGGTTTGGAAACGTTTTGTACTTTGCTGTTATTGGATTGAAAAGAAACATTTAAAGCTTGTTGATAGAATGTAATTTTCTCATTTTCTGAAATACTTTTCTTCAATGTTGTTGCTTCCTTATGTTAGGAAATTAAAATGGTTTTATTTCCAATGTCATTTTCCTTTTCCTTTTTCATTTAAACGTCATTCATTAACAGCCCAAACACAAAGGAAAAAAAATTAACAATACGCTAACGCAACTGTCACATCGCATTAATGTTCTTCCACTAATTTAGTTGTCGTGAACACTACATTTTCACGTAATTCTTAATACATCAAAATTGTTCTTGACAATAACATGGATGAGTTGAAAACTGAGAAAAATCTAAGGGTAGAAATTTTTTACATTGATTTAAAAATAAATAAAAATTTGAATATTTATAAGCAAAACAACTCACACAACTATTACCTTCAATTTTTTATTGAATATATGGTATGTAGAAAAAAATAAAACAAACATAAAGAAAAGATGAACACAATCACAACACAAGCATAACATAAAAACTCTAAAACCGAAAAAAAAAAATCACTATCGTTGTCACTAGACAATAAAAGAATAATACTATATAAAAATTATTACAACAGATAATATATCAACAACTAACATATACTCATATTACACTCACACCATCTAAAATAAACATTTAACTGAACAATTTGAATTCTATATATAATTTTGGACTCCCTCATCCTTCACAAAATTAAACAATGTGGAACTTTAAAGACCTTGTATTATATATATACACACGCAAGGTCGGCCCAATCATCTCGGAGATCCCGTTCTAATTTCAAAAATTGATCTAAATTTTTTTAAAAATATAATTATAATAATTTAAAAATATATATCAAAAATACAATTATGTATTAATAAAAAATTAATTTAATTATAATTATTTTGAGTTTTGATCAATCTTAATTTTGGTATGTATTGAGTTTTTATCATACTATTTTTTTCAATTATTGGATTTTTTATAACATTTTATTTATTTTTATTAATATTTGTGAAAAAAATTAAAAAATTAAAAATTTGGGAGCCCGTTAAAATTTGGGACCCTATGCTGCAGTGCATGCACATGGCCGACCATATATATATATATATATATATATATATTATTAAACTCTCTTTTCATTCACAAAATTAAGCGATGTGAAACTTCTTTATCATGTATATTTTCAATCAATCCCAACAATCTCCACATTGATTGAAAATAATATATAAACTTTCATTGTCTTCACCAACAATCATACTTAATCATAAAGAATATCAACACGTATATTTTCAATCAACCCAATAATCTTTATCTTGATTGAAAACAATATATAAATATTCATTGTCTTCACCGACAATCATACATCAGCATAAAAAGTATAGTCACTTGAAACTACACAACTCTAAGAATTTTCACATTGCCTTCAGCAATAATCATAATTTTAAAAATTATTAACTCTCTCATGAAGAATATATTCCACTTGAAGATAAACCACTTTCGATCCTCGCAACTGCAATCGAGAGAAAACTAAAACTACTTAATACTAGAATTGATCTTCGAATCGGATTAATCGATTCAGTGTACTGAATATCGATGTTTAAAAAACGTTATTTGAAACAAGTCAATATCAAAGTTGTTTATTTTTAAGCAAGGTAACCTCAAAATTTTAATCAAACAAAGGTAAACTCAAAATTTTAATCAAACTTGTTCAAATAAACAAGTCTCAACTTTTAAGTGATTGGCCAGACTCACCCAAATTCTAATTGTGCATGATTTTAGTCCTTTGAAAATTGTTTAGCCAAAATAAACCTCCATTTCTAAAATTTGCAAATATGACATACAATCAATCCTAGAAATTATCTTTTATCTATGGAAACGTTTGGAGGTTTATGTTATAATTTTGAAAAAACAATAATTTAAAAGGTATATATATAGTTAGACCTGGTCAAATTTAAAAAGAAATTGCAAGATGCATAATTAGGATTTAGAGGTGTCTTGAATTTTCTAATAATTATTAACTTTTTACTTAATCACTTTTGAAATAATAATAACAGATCTGTTTCAGTGTCCACTTCTGTTATTAATAATAATAATAATTCCAAATTTTGAAGTATTGTTTTCATATGAAGATAGAGACAAGGTTGCATTCACAAGAGAGAACTTCCCCACAACCATTGATTGTTTGAGAGATTTATCGCAAAGTTGCTTTCCGTAGGTTGTCTAGTTTTTTGTACTAATATACGAACAAGTTGCATGACATGTCATTCTTGATATTAGAAAACAACGATTGTGACATTATCTTAAGTTTTTTGAGATGTATTGGCAGTATCTATTCAAGAACTCACGGTACTAATATCAGGATTAAGTTTGGACACATCCACTCAAGATAGGTTGATTTGAATACAGGATAAGACAAGGTGTTAAGAAATAAGGTATATGATATTTTTTCTTATAAATCTAATATTTGACTCTCTCATAATTGATGCGAGATTCAATTATTTATATTTCTTTTAACAATTTCTTTCACAGGTGTGAGTCTCTCACATCCTACAATAGGATCTAATGTAGGATCTAACTCTCATCTCCCACCAAAATAAATTAGGATTTGATACCACTTGTGGGAAGTTTAGGAAAGTTGGGAGTAACAGTTGACCAAATACTCTAAGACCACAAAAGTGGGAGATGCAACACCTCCATCCAAAACCTCAAGGAATCATGTTTATGGTCAATTTCTCTTATAAATAATTCACATTAATTAATTAATTACATTGAATACCCAACAATCAAATGTTGACCACACAAGAAAACAACATCAAAATCTAGACTACTCACTCGAAACACTCTCCGGCAGCCATGATGACCAAGTCATCATCTGGGTGACGATTGTCACCCATCCCGTCATCTAACTCCTTCGTCACTCGTCACCTCTGTGACGACCGATAAGAGAAATCTTGCTTGGAGACCATGACGGTCTCCTCGTTACCCTACTAACGACTGCCAGCTATCCCAGAAGGATGGCGGGAAGCCCGTCATGCTCGTGACGTTTGTCACGCTGCTGCATAATGCTATTTCTGTGTTTTGGTCATGGGAACTCATTCAAAGCTCTGATTTTGACCCCCGACACCCTAAATCACATAGGAATCAATAAACACATATTATACATGAATCAAATTGCTACCTACCCATCAATTAACACCTAATTTTCTCAATAATTCATGAATTCAGAAATATGTTCATAGATCAAATACACAACAATGGTAGTGATAACATCCATATTCATACTCAATTCATATACACAAATTTCAGTATCATTTATAACATAAATTTACGCACCACGCATTGCAATTATCATGGATTGCATATAATCACATTCAAGAATCCATAAAATACAACAATGGTGAATAAAACCTAGAGAAATGTGAGAATCCCTCTCTACCCTTCAGGCAATACACTTATATTCAAGTAGTTGTCCCTACCTAAATTTCCAGGAATCCTCAAGCTCTAGATATGGTGATTTTCTTTTCCCTTAAGCCATTTTTTCTTCTCTTCTCACCTTGCCTCTTTTTTCCACTTTTGCAACTTTTACGTATCAATGAAATTAGCTTTCCCCTCTCTTCCTATTTATTTAACCTAAAAATCTAATCAACTCACATTTACATTATTACCCCTCAACTCACCTCAACTTCCACCATTTCCCCTTATTTTTCTAAAATTCTACTTTTTCCTCCAATATTACCATTTCTCTTATTTTTCTATTTATTTAATTAATATTCTAATAAATTCTAACAAATCCCAACAATACCAAATATTCACATAATATACGCTATCAACAAAATAAATAATTAAAAGTATTCTAAATCACTTAAGTAATTGAATAAAAGCAACAAAAAATCAATTAAATAAATTAATTTGATTAAGGGTGTTAGAAGTCTCCATCACTTGTAAAATTTTCGCCCTCGAAAATTATATGAAGAAAAAAGCTTTGGGTAAAACTCACTCATCCGACTCTCCAACCCTCATGCCATGCTTCCTCTAGCAGATCATCCATATATGACCTTCACCAAGACAATCTCTTTACCTCTCAAGTGTTTCACTTCTTGATCATCGATTTACAATGGCGATGCCTCCACAATCAAATTATATATCACTTGCACATTATCCATTTGAATCACATGAGACAGATCTAAAACATACTTCTGAAGTTGAGACACGTGAAACACACTATGAAGATTCTGAAGAGATGATGGTAAAACAACTCGGTAGGCCACTTTTCCTACTCTCTTCAAAATTTGATAAGGACATATGAAACGCGGTGTGAGCTTTCAAGATTTCAACGCACGACTAACACCTGTCACTAGAGTGACTCTCAATAACACATGATATCCCTCTTGGAATTCAAGTACTTTCCTTCACTTGTTATGATCACTATTCTTCATGCTCTGCGAAGCTTTCATATTCTTCTTAATCATCTTGTTCTTCTCAGTCGTCTGCTGAACGATTTCTGGCCCAAGCATTGCATTTTCTCTAAAATCATATCAACACAAAGGTGTCATACACCTTCTACCATACGAAGCATCAAATAGTGTCATTCCAATACTAGAATCGAAATTGTTGTTGTAGGTGGACTCAATCAACGACAAGTAGTTATCCCAATTACCTCTTTGATCCAACACGTAATCCCTTGACAAATCCTCCAAAGATTAGATAATCCTCTTTGTCTGTCCGTCCGTCTGCCGATGATAAGCCGGACTCAATTGCAACTTAGTTTCTAAGACTTTCTGTAAACTCTCCCAGAATCTAGAAGTGAACCTTAGATCTCTATCTAAAATAATACTTGAGGAATACCATGCAAACTGTCAATCCTCTCGATATACACCTCAACTAACTTCTACAACGGATAAATGATCCTTATCGGAATGAAATGGGCCGATTTAGTCAGTCTATCCATAATAACCCAATTTGTATCACTTCCTTTAAAAGTCTTAGGAAAATCCATCGCAAAATCCATAGAAATATTATCCCACTTCCACTAAAAAATACTCAACAGTTGCATCAATCCATAAGGCTTTTAATGCTCAATCTTTGACTTCTGAAAAGTTAAACAAGAATAAACAAACTCAACAATATCCTTCTTCATAGCTGGCCACCAAAACATCTTTTTTAGGTCTTGATACATCTTGGTAGCACCAAGATGAATACTCAGACCATTCCTATGACCTTCCCCGAGAATACTCTTCTTAAGCTCTGGAAAATTTGGTACATAAACTTTGTCTTTGAATCTCGTAACCCCATTTTCATTAATTCTGAAATCCACTTCTTTACCCTGATTAATCATCACCAATCGCTCAATCAATCCCAAGTCGACTTTTTGACCCTCTATGATCTTTTCAATAATACCACTGGTCTACTTCAACATACCCAACTTCAAACTATCATGAGTCATCTTGCACACTAGACTAAGATCCCACAATTGTTCAATCAAATCCAATTCTCGAACCATCAATGTTGACACATGCAAGGACTTCCATCTTAGCGCATATGCTACCACATTGACTTTACTAGAATGGTAATTCAAACCAAAATCACAATATTTCAAAAATTCAAGCCATATCCTCTGTCTCATATTCAGTTCTTTCAGATCGAACAAATACTTCAAACTCTTATGATCACTGAACATTTTTAATCTATAGCCAAACAAGTAATGTCTCCAAACTTTAAGCACAAACACCATAATTGCCAACTCTAAATCATGGGTAGGATAATTTCTCTCATGAACCTTCATCTGTATCAAATCATAAGCCATAACTTGACCATTTTACATAAGAAAACCACCCAACCCATCTTCGAAGCATCATAATAACCCACAAAGGACTCGCTTGGACTTGGAAAAATCAAAACTGGTGTTGGCATCAATTTACGTTTGACATTTCCAAGTCAACCGAGTCAAAGGAAAATATAACTTCGAAAATCCTTCTATAAACCTTTAGTAGTAACCAGCCAAACCCACAAAACTTAAGATTTGTATAACAAACTTCAGAGTCTCCCACTGCAATATAGTGTTAACCTTTGACGAATCAACTGATATACCACCACTAGAAATCACGTGACCAAGAAAACTCACTTTACGCAACCAAAATTCCTACTTGAACAACTTCACATATATCTTCTTCTATTGCAAGGTCTGTATCACATCTCTGAAATGTTCCGAATGATCTTCATCTGTCTTGGAATGCACTAAGATGTCATCAATGAATACTACGACAAATTAATCCAAGTAAGGATGGAAGATATTATTCATATACTCCACCAATACACCTGATACATTATACACACCGAAATAAATTGCTAAATACTTGTAGTGACCATATTGAGTTTTAAACGCAGTCTTCAGAATATCTTTTAGCTCCACACGAATCTGATGATAATTCGATCGCAAATCAATCTTACTGAACACACAAGCACCAGCTAACTGATCAATAAGATCATTGATTCTTAGAAAAGGATACTTATTCTTGATAGTAACGTTATTCAGTTGTCGATAATCAACACACAACCTTATGCTACAATCTTTCTTATTAACCAACAACACTTGCGCTCCCCACGGTGAAACACTAGGTAAAACGAACCTCTACTCAAGCATATTGTCGCACCTCTAAAAATGAGAACACGACTTAAGCGAAGTGCAGTTGCACGCTCGCATGATGGACTGAACAAAGTCGCCATCGAACTTTATTTATTCCTAAAAAAGGAAAGGGGAAATATCAATAAAACCTAAGAAAGAACGACAATGATTATGGTCATCGCAACCAAATCAGGATTCGGGAGTCGATTACGCAAGGGGAAGGTATTAACACCCTTCACGTCCGTTGTACTCAACAGGAACCATTAGGTTAGTTGTGCGCGTTAGTGTTAGTTTGAAATATTAGGCTTCTCAAAATATTATGAGGGAAAGAATAATAGGATCAAAAGAAAAGAGAAGATGTTTTTGGATTTTTTGCAACGAAGGGAACTAAACCTAAGTTTTTTATTAATGAGCCTGAAAAACTCAATAGAGAACTCAAGGCTTACGTAGTTCTAGGTAGAAAATGTTTGTTTGTTGGTAGATTTTAGCGAAAGCTATATTGTATTAATCGACGAAAAACATTGTTTTACCCAAAACAGATGAGGAGTGGATGTATACATCGCGTCAAATGGATTTACAAATCAACATTTGGAAAAACGTCACTTATCTTAACTCAACAATTATGGATGAAGCATTGCTTTACATCACCTTAAGACAATGTGTCTTTCGTTTATGAAAAAGTTTTAAAGATCACTCGCACGACGGCGAAAATAGAGTTTGATTGGTTGAGTGTATTTTTGGGTTCGAAAGACGAGTATTTATGACTTGCAAGCTCTTACAACTTGGGTCTAATACTCGGGATGACGTCTAGATATTCCATCCAGGTAATCTTTTTCTTTCAATTTTATTGAGAAAAGAAGTTTGTATAATTACAAGTGTTTTGAAGAGAAGACGAATACTTATGGCTTGCAAGCTCTTACAACTTGGGCCTAATATTCGAGATTACGATTGGATATTCCATCCAGGATAATCTTTTTCTTCAGATTTTATTGAGAAAAAATATTTGAATATTTACAAGTATTTTGAGGAGAAGACGAATACCTAGGGCTTACAAGCTCTTACAATTTGGGCATAATATTCGGGATTACGACTGGATATTCCCTTCAGGTAACCTTTTTCTTCAGATTCACTTATGAAAATGATTTGAATAATAATACATAAAAAGGGGTTAAGGTGAAGGTTTGAGGCTCAAATAATCGAAGCAGGAGTTTAAACAAAAAGGTTGAATTGATGTTTTCACAAAGGCTTGATGTGGAGGATACCAAAATATGTTGATTGTAAATAAAAAATAAATATATGAATAAAAATATAAGTTTCATTTTGAGGAGAAGACGAATACCTAAGGCTTACAAGCTCTTACAACTTGGGCCTAATATTCGGGATTACGACTGGATATTTCCTCCAGGTAATTTTTTCTTCAGATTCACTTATGAAAATGATTTGAATAATAATACATAAAAGGGGGTTAAGGTGAAGGTTTAAGGCTCAAATAACCGAAGCAGGAGTTTAAACAAAAAGGTTGAATTGATGTTTTCACAAAGGCTTTATGTGGAGGACACCAAAATATGTTGATTGTAAATAAAAAATAAATATACGAATAAAAATATAAGTTTCATTTTGACGCAAAAGAAAACAAAAATATAATAATAAAAAAAAGGTAATGTTTTGGAATACTTTAAATTAAATAGGGTAAAAACTAACCTAAATAGTTCTTAAGAAAGAAATAAACATAATATAAAATCCACAAGAAATGAAATAAAGAGAACAAAACCCAAGCCTGGAATCAAACTAGGGACCTAATGGAAGACAGGAGAAGTCTCTACCACTAGGCCAAGAGCAATTAATTGAAGGTTGGTTACATCCACGCATACATATACAAAACTATATAAAAACAAACAAATTAAAAAAAATAAGAGTTTGGGCCGAGGATGGGCGGAAGAGAGACCCAATTAAAAAAAGATGCAGGTACACCGAGCCTAGGGCGGGTCGGATCCGACCCAACTCCGGTGCCATCAATACAACACAAAATGGGAAAACCCAGCAGAAACGTGGCCGCTTGGAAATTTTATTCCTCTGTTCTTTCATTTGCCATAACCGAACATATGCACATCCATCCACATGAACAGACCACAAAATCAAAGAGCAAAACGAAAATAAAAAAAACAAATGAAAAACGCCTATGTGTTCTTCGTCAGCCCTCTTCCATATTCAAGAGGACATCCTTCTTTAGGTTTGAAATAAAACTGTTTACTTTCGACGCAAGAGGATTTTCGAAGCACCAAAACTCATACGCCATCAATCGAATAGTCACGATCAAGAAAACAGTAGGCACGATGGAACTTTATGGTGCAAGGAGCACCATGACGACCGAGAATGGTTACACACGGTGGCCATCAAGCAACAACAACGAAAGTGAAACAACCAAAAAGAAAAATTCAAAAAGGATGAACGAGATTACCGAACAGATGCCAGCAAAATGGTATAGAGAAAAATCGAGTTCTCTGGTCAAAGAAATCCGATTTCAAGAAAGTAGTTTTGTCTTTGAATCTTTTCTTCTCTTTTACTGCTTTGGCTCTCCTTGTTCTATTATGATGTATATCGGGAATTTTACTGCCACGATATTGCGACTGGTCCTTTCTGTTGTTGATCTTGTTCTGGATCTGAAAAGTGTATAGAAATGGTAGTGGTTTTTTTTTTGTGATGTTTCGATACTGTATATTTTGAAATTTCTTGGTTATTGATGTCCCTCTTTTAAAATCTTTTCGCCTCCCCCTTTTCTGATCTCTGCCTCCAAATTTTATATATCCCAACCATCATTCATAGGGTTTCCAACTGATATCTCCTGTCTTTGAGATTTTTCAAGGTAATCATCATGAAGAACTTTCCTAGATGCCAAATATTGCCTTGCTATTTCGATACAAGTCATCCTGGTATGCCCCAAAGATCAATTTCTGTTATATCCTTTATGGTTTTGCTTTTGGGTCCTTGCACTTGTTTCCCTAATATTATTAATTTGCTCATGTAGGACAAAATGTGTAAAGAACCAAGGACACTATTTTCTATAATTTTCAATCCTTTAATGTAAAAAAGAGTAGAATTCTTGGGACAAAGTGTAAAACAAAAGTGTGAATTTAATCCTCTTTTGCAGTACAAAATGGTGTGATCAAAATAGTGTAAGTCTCTCCAACTCTGAAATACTTATCCTTCTCAATGATATTCTGCCTTTACTTTATGTATATGACTTTTTTTTTGCTTTGAAATGTCACTGTAGACATTTGATTATAGTGGTTACTGCTTAATTGAGGACCCTTTGCTTTGTAATTGCTACTGCAACCATCTTGTAAACATATTGTAATAACTAATGCATTGGAAACCAAATTATTTGTTTATTTAGTTGCTGTAATTTTTTTTTGCAAATGTGTAACTAAATATTTCTTTTTTTTAATCGTTATGTTTTTCTTATGATGTAGACAAAAAGTAACATAAAAATATTTTTAATTTTTTTAAAAAAAAATAAAATAAAAATAATCTAATTATAAATGTTACAAAAGATTCAATTAAATTCAAATGAAGGAAATAAATTATAAAACCAAGTTTAAAATTGTAAAAAATTGTAAAACAAATTGTAGAACAAAAAATTATAATTATCATCATTTTTCATTTTTTTTAATTCATGCCTTAATTTGTGAAACAAAATTTAATTTGTTATTACTTATTTAAACATAACATAAAAACTTTCTTGCTAGAATTTTAAAAACAAAACCAAGGTAAATAAAAAAGAACCTAATTTTTGATAACTCTAAATGTATGAATAACATGAATATGAATATTTATGAATGAAGGTCCTATTTTTATGTGAATTGATAAAAGAATTTTTTTTAATGAAAATTAAATAAATGCCATTAAAATAAAATTAAAAATGAAATGATTTATGAATATGAATGATTATGAATAAAGATCATATTTTTTATGTGAATCGGTAAATACAAAAAATTCTAATAAAATTTAAATAAATGCCATTAAAATGAAAATTAAAAAAATGGAATGATATATGAATATGAATGCTTATGAATAAAGGTCATGTTTTTTTTATGTGAATTGATAAATAGAAAAAAAAATCTAATGAAAATTAAATAAATGTCAGTGAAATAAAATTTTTAAAAAATGGAATAATTTATGTCAATGAGTGGATGCAAATTGATAAATACAAATGCTTGAAATGTAAATGAATGCCTTTAGGTGGGGCAAAATTTAGGGTATGACACATATCCTCTAATTGTTTCTTCAATTCACCCAGCTTTAAAGTAGACATTCTATAACGTGTCATCGACATGGGACTAGTACCAGGTACTAAGTCTATGGTGAACTTCACTTCTCACTCTGATAACAAATCACTAATATCATCTAGGAACACCTCTAGAAAATAACACACCACCATTAAATCACTAACCGCAACCTTACCTTCAGTCTTAAATGAAGAGAACATCATAAACACACGGACATCATCCTTTAAGGCCTTATCCACTTCCGTATCAGACATAAATATCTGATCTTCACCTACTTCAAAATGTGGAAACATCACCGTCTTTTTAAAATAGTTGATATGAACACGGTTGAAATCCAACTAGTTCATTCCTAAGATAACATCAAGTTGACTTAACAGAAAACAGACTAAGTGAATACCAAATTCCTTAACATAGATAGTAAAAGGAAAATTCAAACAAACGCAAGAAGTAGTCACCGAACCATTAGCCGGGGTATCAAGAACCATACTTCCAACCATCAAAGTTATTTCAAGATTCAACTTTCTAGAACAATAAAGAGATATGTATGAATGTGTTGCACTCGTGTCAATCTTAGCAATCAGAGAAACACCATTCATAGAGCATGTACCTCGAATAAAGTTATCGTATCTAGTAGTCTCTGCTCCATCCAAAGCAAAAACTTTCCCTCGATACTGAGCTTTGTTTGGTTTCTAGAATTGAGTACTAATATGACCTGATTCTCCATAATTGAAGCAAGTCGTCACATTACTCTTGCAATCCGCAATATGATGCCCTGTCTTCCCACACTTGAAACATTTCTGACCATAACTCTTGCATTTAATAGCACGATGACCCATCTCTCCACAACTAAAAAATATGACAGAAGCAAGAGCACCTCCCTCACTTGTCTCTTTCCCACCCGAAGCCTTCCACATCCCTTTGTCAGTTGAAGCCCCATAAGGTTTTCCGCAGTTTTAATTTCCATTCTTCTTCTCACTACTCTTATAGTGAGCATACCTAGCACGACTATCTTGATTAGGGGTGTTCGCGGTGCAGTTTGGGCGGTTTTTGCGATAAAAATCACCCGAACCGCAAGAGAAAAAAACATGCGGTTTGGTTTGGTTCGGTTGACTTTTAGAAATAAAACCAAACCAAACCAAACCAAATCAATGCGGTTTGGGTTGGTTCGGTTTTTTATAATATTTTTATTGAGCCATATATACTCCTATAAATAACAACATAACTTTGTGTTTAGTCATTCATACATTACTAAATAACATCAAAATTCATCATATTTAGACAAAAACGTTTCATTCAATATACAAAAAACCAGATTAGACAAAAGTGGAATAAAAGACAAATATAAATAGTAGCCTAAATTAATATCAAAGACATTATAATAAAACATAAAAAAAACATATGAGATGAGAGATTAGAGAAGATGAAAAAAAGAACATAAGAGATGCGAGATTGAGAAGAAAAGTGCAATAAAAACGTAATTGGAAGAGAAAATAGTAACATAAAAGATAAAAAAGAAAGAACATAATAGAGGACTTATTAAAGTAGAATAGGCGAGACCTACATGGAAAAGAAGATGAGAAGAATGTGCGATACTACTATGAGAGATTTAAGAAGGTCGAAATTGAAACCCTAAGTGTGATTAAGAGAAAATCGTTTGTAATTGTAAGGTTAAGGCATACTAGGTTTGAGGTTTGGGTTGGATGTGGGATAAGTGAACTTTGGGTTGTAACATAATGCGGTTTGGTTTGATTTAGTTCGGTTTGAAAAATACAAACCGCAAACCAAACCAAACCGTGCGGTTTTCTTAAAAAATAACCCAAACGAATCCGAACCAAATGCGGTTTTTTGCGGTTTCGATTTGGTTTGGTTTGTGGTTTTCTATTGGGTTGGTTTGGTTTTGAACACCCCTAATCTTGATCGTAGATTATACACTTATTAACCAGCACAGAGAATTGACAAATCTCCTGGTACCTGATGAATTGACCAATCTTATTCTTTAATGTCAAACGACTTTCGATCTTACCCGACGTTTTCACGGCTCTACTTTCGTAGTGACCGATTAAATTAAGTTAAAAAAATTGTATTAAAACCAAAACAGCCACAATCGAAATCCTAAAGAAACAACAGTTAGAGCACCGTTAAGTGACGATCCTCACATCCCAACATCAATAAATTAGCTGGACATGCTTCTGACAGACATGAAAACATAAGTTTGAAGCTTAGAAGTAGACATTGCAGAAAGATAATTTAAAACAACAAGGTTCAATAAATAAGACTTGGAAATAAAATAAGTAGTGTGAGGCAAGGTGAATAAAGTGCGAGTAAATAAATAAAGCGGTAATAAAATGAGAAATATAATAAAAACCTGCTACAGAGGCTTGAGTCTGGTACATAATAAATTGCTGAAGACTTGTAAAGAAATATAAATATCGGTAAGATTAAAATGCGGGAAACTAAAGTTCTCCAAACTTCGTACAAACTCAATGCTCTCTGGTGTTATAACCTCTCGATGTGACGAGTTATAACTTTGATAGATAATTCTAGTGATTAAGACTATGCTAAGCTTAGATGTCTTGGAAAATGAAGCTTATGGCCTATTTATAATGTTCCAAAGTCCAAAAATCAAGTGGGAAGCTTCTTCATTCGTGGGAGAAAATGTAGGAGTACATAAGGGTGAGTGGGAGACCAAGCAAGTCCACTTTCTAACCGACTGGCCTTCATAAAAGATGGAGAACACAATGTCAAGGTGGCGAACGCCACCTTCCCAACGTGTGGAAGTAGGGGTCAATCCTCCCGTTGGTTAGTGGGACACGTACTTTCTAATATGACCTTCTCCATGGCGAACACCATGTAGGTTGCCTTATGTGTAATTTCCCATTTTTCTTCGTTTTGCATCCGAATTGTTTCATTTCTTCGCACATGGCTCATATATGGTCAAATACCTGAAATGCAGACAAAATACCCACATAACACTGGAAATTGAGGTAAAACGATAATAAAACAAGTACAAAACGAGTCAAAATAACGGTGTAATTTGGTGTTATCAGGACTCAGATCAAAGACTTGATGCTGGCAACTGCAAAGGACACATATATCCAAGCATGTGATGTTAAGATGAATGAATTGAAGGACACATATATCCAAGCACGTGATGTTAAGATGAATGAATTGAAGGAGATTAATGTGAAAGCTTGTGAATGGCTGTCAAACATACCTGCCAAAGCATGGTGTAAGCATTTTTTTTACTTTTTATCCCAAATGTGATGTACTTATGAATAATGTATCTGAGGCATTTAATAACAGTATATTAGTGGCCAGAGATAAACCAATATTAACTATTCTTGAATAGATAAGAAATTACCTCATGAATAGGAATGCTAGCTTAAGAGAAAAAGGTTGATAGATGGAAACATAGGATAATGCCTAGACCTAGACTTAGGTTGGATAAGGAGGTAAAACATGCAGGGAATTGGATTCCAAACTGGTATGGTGAAACCTAATGGTAAGTTGAATATATCCATACTAGGAATAATTTTATTGTGAATACTTAAAAAAAACATGCACTTGTAACTTTTGAGAATTAGTAGGCATCCATTGTAGACATGCAATAGCTGCATTAGGTTTTAGGAACCAATGCCATGAAGATTACGTGGATGATTGTTATTCTAAGGAGACTTATGTGAGATGTTATGGTTATAATGTAAGTCCTATTAATGGACAAGAAATGTGGCCAAAGATTGACAGGGAAGAAATGTTACCTCCATCATATAAAAGAGGACCTGAAAGGCCAAAGAAATTAAGGAGAAAGGAACCAGATGAAGACCCTAATAAGGGAAGGATACAAACAAGTTATTGTTGCCCAAGATATGGTATACATGACCATAATTCAAGAAGTTGTACAAGTCAAGTGGTTGATCCTGAAGCTCAAAAAAGGAAGGTATTGAACATGTCCATACTTTGAATATGTTATTAATGACATTGATATTTTACTAATATTATGAATTTTATGTCCAGAGAAATCCAAAGAAAACTTCAATAGGTAATACAACCCAAGAACAATGTCAAGCACAAACTCAACCTACTGAGTCTGGAGCTGCAACCCAAAAATAACTAGTGATAAATGAACCATAAGTTGAAATTGACCCTGAGTTCGATATGCTTGATGCAAATCTTGTAGGAGTATTTGAGGCAACTCAGACTCAACCAAACCTTGTTGAGACTTTTACATCGCCTCAGAGTGTACATGTTACATCAACTCAGAGTGTACCTGTTACATAAGCTCATCATAATGCACCTGTTACATCTTCACAGACTGACTCTGATATAATACTTTATACACCAGACTATATATTGTCTGCACCTGTTCCAATAATTGATGAAGTACATGCTGCACTTGTTTCTACTACTCCTAAAGTTCTAAAACCAGTTGAGTTTATTAAACCATTTGATAATGAATTTACCCTATGCATGTGTTGTACCTGTTTCAACTATAATAATATTTTTTTTTGCAAAAGAAGAAGTCAATCAAACCAAAAGTTTCAAGGAAATTGTAGTTAAGTAGAAGTGATAGGACAAAGGTCCTTAAATGCAAAAAAACTCAAAGGAGGAGGAAGTGGTCCATCACAACCTATGGACGTGTAGAAATTAAGCATTTTATTATGGTTTTGTCATGGTAGATTTTGTTATGGTAATGTCAAGATGTATTTTGTTATAGTATGATACTTTGTTATGGTGTGTATTTGTTGTATTTTGAGACAAATTTATATGCCTACTGGCTTTATGTTATTTTAAGACATGAACCATCATTATATTATCTATATGAATAAATGTACTATAGTATTGTGCAAACAAATCACAAACATACGTGGATAACATACAAACAAATCATTACGAAAGAGGAATGAAATACTAACAAATCATTAAGAAACAAGGATGAAAACTAAAATGTCACAAACATAGAGGGACAAACTTCATTAATTTCAAAGGTTCTTATCCATTTAATACTAAACATTACAAGGACGATATTAGACAATTATCCTTCTTTTAGGTACTAAAACAAAAAACAAAATACAAACATCATGAACATCATTATCGCTATCATTTCTGGTAAGTAAAGAACAAACACCATGATACAATCAACAAAAGCTTAAACGAATTGGCCTTCTTCCTTTTGTTTTACAACTTTAATTTCATCTTCTCTTTTTTCTTTGCTTCAAGGTCTTTAATGATGCAACCTAAATCATGCACTACCTCTGTGCAAGTGCAACCGACTAAATTTTTGGATTCATTTGAAGTGTTGTGTTCTAGTTCATCATCCCATATGAATAGCTTGAAAATAGACACACTCAAATTTGAACATTTTCAGAATCTTCGTTTAGGGTTTTCAATTTAATTTGAGATTAACATCCTCATTGCTCTATTGCAATCACAAACTTGGTTTTGAGACTCAGAGCAATTACATACTGATGATGTTACCATGGATGAATGTCCAACGGCCTTAACACTATTGCAGTATGGAGAGGAAGAATTTGCAGAATATGATTTGAATTGAGGAAGAAGATGAATCAAATAATATATATTTTTGGATTTAGTCTTCCTTTTTAACCCCTCATCACTAAGTATTCCACGTGTGTAATTTATTAAACAAAAGAACATATAAATCATTTCCACGTCAGCAACGTTAAACATCTCATAATTTTTTTAACAGACTTCTAACATCAGGGACTAACTTAATCAAGAAAGGATATATAAGGACTCTGACAAAAAGAAGATTTAGCGACCAAATTTAAAACACATTAACTTATAGGGACCAACAAACCATTTAAGCCTTTAAACTAATTCATTTTATTTACGAGAAAATATTGTCCGAACTTAATTATAATTAATAATTTAAATGAGTGCTAGAGGTCGACGAGAGCAATATTCTAGTTTCCCGTCATATAAATCGTTTTTACAACTTAGTTTAATTCCTTTCCACTTAAAACTATTAATCATCACCTTAGATTTACATAACAACAGTAGGCAACAATAGATTGATATTCAGTCTCTATGGGTTCAATAATCTTTTATACTACTACGATATTTCCGTCCACTTGCGGACGTGTCACAATGCAAATGAAAAATAACAAAGTCAAAAAGTCAAACTCTTGACTCTTTGTTCTTTGATCAAATATATGCCGATGAACTATGAATGAAGGACCAGATGGGAAAATGTCAAACTCTTTGACTTTCCCTTCTAAGCCCTGATGAATGATTTTGACCGATGAATGGATGACCAAATGAAATAGTCATGATATGGTGATGCAGATGAATGAAAACTTAAAAATCCTATGATAAAATTTAGGGTATGCCAGACAAAACAAGTGTGATCATTTTTTTACCTTTTATACCCAAAATCTTAACTTTTTCTTTGACTTTTGAAATGAATCGTGGATGATCAAATAAAAAATGAAATGAATTAAAATGATAATGTAATGAGAAAATTGGCTCGATTTTTATTCCCATGAAATTTACTATTTTTTTATTTTTACTTTTTATGCAAGCATGCAATAAATAAAAATGATGCAAAATGACTTGAATATTTTAGTCAGCTTTAACATTATTTTTGTTAATTTTTTTTACTTTGAATAATGCAAAATGCATATGATGAATGATAAAAATTTACTTGGAATGATGCAACCATAGAATTATGCAAATGATCAAAGATTGACTTTTAATTGACTTTGATAGAATTAACTTGCAATAAATGAATTTGAAATGATGCATGACATATTATGAATGTAATATACTTAGAATATTTTTTTAGATTTTCAAATTAGGTAATATTTAACTTAAAGTAAATAAAAAATATGAAACAAAACTAGGATATTACACCACTATTTACATATATTCATGAAGTCCAATAGTGTTGAGCCTACGAGGATTTATTGAAAAAAATTAAATTCCATTAATTTGAATCACCCACTATTTATAGCCAGACACCAAATTCAATAGGATAAGATTTATAGTATATTAAAAAAATTTGATATAGAAGAACACTTTTCATCTTCCAAACCAATTTTATATAAAAAATTATATCAAACTTTAACTATAATACAATATAACACTTACACTTAAGATGAAATGCATAACCTTCTCTTTCAACTAATAAATACTCGTGTAACATTTTTAATAAATCTACATCAATGACCATATACTCTATTCCTAGTTGCATTATCAAATATAGATTGACAATCTAATCCAATCAACAATTTCAAAAAGAGTCTTAGGTTCCCAATATTCTTAAACAAAAGATTAATACATATTTATACTCGATTTCGAAAAATCATAAGAGTTGAACTAACATGTAGTGGAAGGTGTTTGTCTTCTATATGGTGATGTATGGCATATGGTAGTCTTTGGTTTGATTTTGTCTAAGCAAGAAAACTTGGCCACTAATCCATTTTTAATGAATTTTAATCCTTAGTCAACATATTTATTTTACTATTTTTGTATAAACATCATTTACTACAAAATCTAATCGCTTAGCACAAATAATTGACCAAACATAGTTGCTTATGTTTCTGTCTATAATCCATTCATCTTTTTTGTTTTTGTTTTTTCACACACTTTCACCATGCTCCCACACAAAAACTCTCTTTATCTTCTTCTTCTCTCATCAACTTTCTTCCTTATCTTCACTTCAATCTCTGCCATTGACTTCATCTTCAACCGTTTCATCTCTTCAAACATCTCACTCTTTGGAAACTCCACCATTGATTCTCAAATCCTAACACTCACACATCATCAATCTTTCTCCATTGGTCGTGCTCTTTACCCTAAAAAAATCCCAACAAAAAACTCTTCTTATGTCTACCCTTTCTCCACTTCCTTCGTATTTTCCATGGCACCTTTCGAAGACACACTTCCGGGCCATGGTTTAGTTTTCATCTTCACACCGGTCAAAGGAATCCAAGGAACAAGTTCAGCTCAGCATCTTGGTCTTTTTAACCTTACTAATAACGGAGATTCAAATAACCATGTTTTCGGCGTTGAGTTTGATGTTTTCATGAACCAGGAATTCGAAGACATCAACGACAACCATGTTGGAATAGACATAAATTCTCTCACGTCTGTTGTTTCACATGATGCCGGGTTTTGGCGTGATGATACAAGAAGTGGAAAAGATCAGTTTTTTAAGAAACTGGTGCTGAATAATGGTGAGAATTATCAAGTTTGGATTGATTATGAAGATTCTTTGATTAATGTTACCATAGCAAAATTGGGTATGAGAAAACCTGTTAAACCTTTGTTAAATGTTTCTCTCAATTTATCTGAAGTTTTTGAAGATGAGATGTTTGTTGGATTTACTAGCTCAACCGGGCAATTAGTTCAAAGTCATAAAATTTTAGCTTGGAGTTTTAGCAATACAAATTTTTCATTCAGTGATGAGATTATTACTATTGGTTTACCCTCTTTTGTTCTTCCAAAAGATTCAATTTTTGAGTCGAAACGGTTTGTTGCAGGGTTTAGTGTAGGAGTTTTCTTTATTGTCTGTGTTTTGGTTTTGTTGGTACTGTTTTTGGTTCAGGAGAAGAGAAAGAGAGAAAAAAAGAGAAGTGAAATGGAAGATTGGGAGATGGAGTATTGGCCACATAGAATGTCATATGAAGAAGTTAAAGCTTCCACAAAAGGTTTCTCTGAGGAGAATGTGATTGGAATTGGTGGAAATGGAAAAGTCTATAGAGGTGTTTTAAGAGGAGGAGTAGTGATTGCTGTGAAGAACATTTCTCATGAGAATAATGGAATGAGAGAGTTTCTTGCAGAAGTTTCAACTCTTGGAAGGTTAAAGCAAAGGAATTTAGTAGGATTAAGAGGTTGGTGCAAGAAAAATGCTGGAAATTTCTTGTTAGTTTATGACTATATGGAAAATGGAAGTTTAGATAAGAGAGTGTTTTTTGATTTTGATTGTGATGATGAGAGTAAGATGTTGAGTTTTGAAGATAGAATAAGGATTATTAAAGATGTGGCTCATGCTGTTTTGTATTTGCATGAAGGATGGGAAGTGGAAGTGGTACATAGAGACATTAAAGCTAGCAATGTTTTACTTGACAAAGATATGAATGGAAAGTTAGGTGATTTTGGTTTAGCTAGACTGCAAAACCATGGTCAAGTAGCTAGAACGACTAAGTTGGTCGGAACGGTCGGTTACATGGCTCCTGAAGTGATCAAAACCGGTCGAGCTTCGACTCATACCGATGTTTACATGTTCGGTATCTTGATTTTGGAGGTCATATGTGGAAGGCGACCGTTAGAAGAAGGTAAACCGGGTTTGGTTGAGTTTGTTTGGAAGCTTTTGGAACAAGGGGAGCTTGTGTGTGCACTTGATGAGAGGCTAAAGGCTAAAGGTGAGTTTAGTTTGCAAGAATTGGAGAGAGTGTTGCATTTGGGTTTGTTGTGTGCTTATCCTGAACCTAAATCTAGGCCAAGTATGAGACAAGTGGTGAATGTTTTGGAAGGGAGGAATGAGGGAGGTGAAGAGTCAGAGAATGTGGATAGTAGTTTGTTGCAACAATTGAAATCAAGAGATGTTTTGCATGAGTATTCTCTGTATTTTAGTTATGCTTCACACCCAACTTTTCAAGATATTCCTCAATTTTCATCAACATCTGTTACTTGGTCTGGATCTTTAGTTGAGGGTAGGTGAATCTTTGTCATGAATAAAAAAAAAGTTTGTTGGAGTTAAATGGAGTGTATATGTATGACGCTCATAGTTCGGATCAAATATATATTGCGTGCTTAACGTAAATATTAGCGTTTGTCTCTGATGCTTCTGGTGTTTGTGTTTGTGTTTGAGTTTGTATCAGATGTGTTTGAGTTTAATGTTATTTATGAATAGTATTGATTTTGATGTGATATGCTTGATTCATTCTTCAATTTTTGACCCAAGTCTAGGCAGCTATTGTTGATTTTTCAAACAACATTTATGAAAGTAAGTAGATTTTTGTCATATTCAATTGTAAGATGAGAATTAAAATCACAAGAATATGTTGAATTGTCAACGAGGTGGTTTGGACATACCACTTGCCATATCATGAATATTATCTAATAATCTAGTTAGTTGTCATCTCGTGGTTTCATTTTTGTGGGGAATTGCCAAATTTCTACCACTGCAGTGGTTATGCAACAGAAAACATGAAGTTTTTCATTTATTTAAATTAAATCTAATTCAATCTTACGAATTCACGAATTTGAATTTTAAGATAAATATTTAGATTATATATTATTCGATTTAAGATTTTTAAAATTTTTTTCTTTGTGTAGAATATAATACTAGAATGGTTGAAAAAAATGATAAACTGATGTTTGGTTTTACATTTGAAATACCATACTTAATTATATATGTAAAATTGATTTTGCCACTTTTGTTGTTTTTGAGTATAATTGATTTTGTCATAAAAATTAATTCAAGTAAATGTAACTTTTAAATTTAAACATGATTTTATATTGAGATTTATATTCTAATATAAAGTATTTTACATTCTTTTAAAGGATGAATATTTATGCTTACAAAATTAGTTTTACTTGTATCTTTTAAATTTTAATGTGATTATTCCACTAAAATTTATGAAATTTATCTCATGTTTTTAACTCTTTTAGATATCTTACTTCATCTTGTTTATGGATGGGTTTACCGAAGTTTTATCAACATAATTCTGCAACTTTTTTCTTTTAATTTTTTTTTTTATTACATACTAGTAGATATGATAACCACATTTTTTATTCTTTGATTTGAACATAGATTGAAGAGAATATTTTTACCTAAGTTATTATTACTCTTCTAAAATTTTAAATACAAACAAATTCAATGAATTATATGAGAAACAAATCAATAAAATCAATCAATTAAGTGAGTAAGGAAACAAATAGTGACAACAAAATCATATGAGCAGTTGGAAATGTCACATTGTGTCAATTAAGCTCGTTGACAATAGAGATGAAAAAAATTTAATATATTTTTTTCTCAGTATGATAATTTTGTGATTCATTTTTCTCCCTTAACTTTAAATAGATTTATATAAATCCTTTAAATAGATTTATATTAATCTTTTTCGTATAATTAATAATGAATTTAACGATTAATTTTTGAGTTTTTCCATCCCTAATTAAATAAGAATGATTAATATGGAATATTTAAAAAAATTAAGAGATCAATATAAATTTTTAAAAATTAAAAGACTAAAAAGAACATCAAAATTAACATTCAGAATAAAAAAGGATATTAAGTCAATAAAAAAAAGACTAGGATTTATATATCTATATGACTAAATAACATAATTTATTAAAATAAAAATTACATACTAATAAAACATAAATACCTAAATCACCCTTATCTATTATAATATTACAACAAAGTTCTAAGATAAATCACCCTTATCTATTATAATATTACAACAAAGGTCTAAGATAAATGACACTTCAATTATTTTTTATCATATAATCTAAATTATTATTCGCTATATTCTACAACTCTTCTTTATTTTTTTTTAAAAAAAATACATATTTATTTATTACAAGTTCGAATTCTAACAAAATGTAAAATTGTGTTATTTTTATAAATTAAAAAAATATATTATTTATATTTGTCTTACAATTATTTCTTTCTCATAAAACTAAAATAATTATATGACAAACGCAAAATTGTGTTATTTTCATAAACTTTAGAAAATATGGTTTGTATTTGTCTTACAATTACTTCGTATACAAATTCTTACTAATTGTTTATTATTATAATTTTATATAATAAGATTTAAAATTTTACTTTAACAATTTTAAAATTTAACAAAACTATAAGATAATCAAATGAAGACTTATTAAGCAAGTTGGACAAAAAGCCAAACAAAAAAGAAAATAAATTAAAAATTCTATAAAATATTAGTTAAACATTTATCTCTCACTATAATATTTTTTATTGTAATTCTATAAAATAAAAGGAAATGAGTTTCACCAACTATTATATCTATTGAAACAAATTATAAAAAATATCATATAAATCCTCACTAAAACATTTTTTAATATAATTCTATAAAATAAAAATAAAATTTATTTTATAAATTTCAAAAATAAAAAAAAAATTGCGCATCACATAAATTACTTATATTTTACAATTTAAAATTATATATGTAGAAAAATATTGTGTACCTTTAATAGTTATTTAAATTTCAAAACTAAATTTTACAATTTAAAATATCTAAAATAGATACAAGTATGGAAAAAATATGAAATCAAATGAAAAAGTAAATAATTGATCATACCTTAATAGTTATTCAAATTTACAAAACTAAATTTTATATGTCATTCTCAACTTATAAGCATATACAATCTTTTTTATTTGAAATTTATTCCTTCAAAAGAAAACATTGATTATCTTTATCAAAATAAATTTATAATAAATTATTATAATATAAATATATTGATTATAGTTATAAAAAATTATAAAATAATTAAAACTCAATACCAAATAAATTTAATTTAATTTGTATCTATTTATCACATGGATTCATATCATTAAAATTTTCATATAAACCATTAATCATATCTTATAATAGTTATTTAAAATTTCAAAACTAAATCTTATATATCTCCTTAACTTAGAAGCATATATATTTTATTTATTTATTATTAATCTATTGTTGTTCAAAAGAAAATTGATTGTGTTTGTCAAAAGAAATTTATAGTAAATTAATATAATATAAAATATATTGACTATAGTTATTAAGAAAAACTTAAAATAATTAAAACTCAATATAAAATAAATTAAAATTAATTTTGCATTGGGCATCGTGTCGGTCATAGTGTAGTTTCAATTATAACTAAAAGCTTATGTAACCATTAATCTTTTAATATAATATCAATTTTAGTTTTTTTATAATTGATAATTTATAAGTATTAGCAAGTCGTTTATATTACTATATTATAAAAAACACAAATAAATAATATATTTTTGTTAAGTAGTTTAATAATTAAAATTTATCTCTTAAAAATAAATAATTATGATGTCACATATTCAAACTCGTGATCTTATTTTTGATGTCATTACAGAACTATCAACTGAGCTGATTTATCGAGACAAATAAGTAATATTATTAGATATTAATCTCTAGATCAAGAACTCATACCTATTTTATTTTTTTTGTATTTAATAATTTCAAAATAAATTTTAATTTTAAATTAATTAATGATAGATATTATATCAATAAAATTATGGAAAAAACTTAGATACAATTCATTAGATATGAATTTTTATTATTTTTCGATGAAAATATGACAAAGGGTACTTAAATGTCATTTAGCAAGTGAAAATAGAAAAAAGTTGCATATGTGGAGAAAAAAATGTTGTCATATTTTTATTAAAAAAATAATAAAAACCACTCTTAAATAATTATATATAAAATTTTTTGTTTGTTTTTAATTCTAAACAAACTGCTCGTATTTTGTTGATTACGTTTTGATGCTCTCAAATTGACAAACTAAATACTAAATTATTAAAGAAGAGGATTATTATTATATTATCAACTAACCATATATTAAATTGATATGTTACTAAAACTTATTACTCACTTCTTCTTGCATACAATTTCAATGGTGCTACAAATATGCTTCTCATACGCATTCATGCACAACATACCTATTCTATTTTACACCATTTCCCATACCAACCACTCTTTTTCTCCAACATTCCTATATATACACCCCCATCATGCTTCTTACCCTTCCTATACTTTCCAAACCTTTCTATTTCACTTTCCCATTTCTCAACTCAATTAAATTCAATCATGCCAATCAATTTTCATTAGCTCATTAAATCCACCTATATATTTTCAACTTTTTTCTTCAATCAAAATATTTTTTTCCCTCATGTCAAATGAAAGTGAAGAATTTTCCACAGAAATTGTGCAAAGGGGTGTAGAAAACAATGGCCCAAATGATGGCCCAGTTTCATCCTCTGTTAAAGTCCGGCCCAGAATACCAGATTTTCTTAGTTCTGTTAATCTAAAATATGTGAAATTGGGCTATGGTTATCTCATTAAGAAACGCTTGTATTTACTATTGGCACCCCCTTTGCTTGCAATCTTGATTCATCATATTGGAAAATTCACTATGGAAGATCTCTTTTTTAAATATAACATCACTGAGGGTTTGTTTATTTCAGGAGTTTTGTTACTCATGCTCTATATTTATATTGATTCTACACCAACTTCTACTTATTTGATTGATTTCTCGTGTTTTCGACCTTCAAATGATTACAAGGTAATGTTATATTTATAATTTAATTTAGTAAGTACTTGGTGTTTATTTGATTGTACTATTTGTGCAGATCTCTAAGGCAGAGTTCATTGAGTTATCCAAAAGATCGGGAAATTTCAATGAATCCGCCATTAAATTTCAAGAACAAGTTCTCAAGAAATCTGGTATAGGAGATGAAACCTACTTGCCAAAAGCAGTTTTTCGTCCCGGTTACACATCAACACTAAAAGAAGGCAGAGAAGAATTATCAATGGTGATGTTTGGTGCAATTAAGAACCTTCTTGCAGCCACAAAAGTGAAACCAAAAGACATCAAAATCCTTATAGTAAACTGTGGAATATTGAACACAACTCCATCAATCTCATCCATGGTGATAAACCATTTCAAGCTTAGGCCTGATATTCGCAGCTTTAACCTTGGTGGTATGGGTTGTGCTGCTGGAATCACAGCAGTTGATTTAGCGAAAGACCTTCTTGATGCTTATCCGAGATCATATGCATTAGTAGTTAGCACAGAAGCTGTTAGCTATTCATGGTATAGTGGTAATGACTATGACATGCTTCTTCCTAATTGCTTCTTTAGAATGGGAGCTTCGGCCGTCTTGCTCTCGAATTATCGCCTCGATAGATGGCGCGCGAAGTATGAACTCAAACAGGTATTATCTCCTAATCGCATAATTTATTTTGTTTAATTTCGTAAATGATTGATTTTAAGGTTATTATCTCTTATTGATTTGAGATGTTATCAACTTATGTTGCAGCTAGTCAGAACTCACAAAGGAATGGACAACAAAAGCTTCAAAAGCATACATCAAAGAGAAGACAATGAGGGAAAGAAAGGACTTTCAATAAGCAAAGAAATAATTGAAGTTGGAGGCAATGCACTAAAAGCTAACATTACAACACTTGGTCCACTAGTACTACCTGTTTCAGAACAACTTCACTTCTTCACCAATCTACTCTTCAAGAAGAAGAAAACAAAGCCATATATTCCTGATTACAAGCTAGCATTTCAGCATGTATGTGCATTGGCAACAAGCAAGAATGTGTTGGATGAGATACAAAAGAATTTGGAGTTGACAGAAGAGTATATGGAAGCATCAAGGAAGACATTGGAGAGATTTGGTAACACTTCTAGTAGTAGTAATTGGTATGAACTTGCATATCTTGAGTTCAATAAACGGATTAAAAAAGGTGATAGAGTTTGTCAGATAGCTTTTGGGTCTGGATTTATGTGTAATAGTGTTGTTTGGAAAGCACTTAGGAATGTTGGGAAGCCTAAACAAAGTCCTTGGATTGAGGATGATAATTGAAGATCAAATAGTAGCTAGCTTTACTTACATTATAGGGATATGTCTATCAAATGTGTTCATGTTATGAGCAATGAAAAAAAATGTAAAGACAAGTTAATTATTAAATAAAAAATAAAAAAATCTAAGTCAAATGCCTATATCACTTGAAGTGATTTTGAAACAAAATTCACAATCCATGTGTTAGTTTACTAGCATGTTTTATAAAAAAAACATTCTTATATATATATATATATATATATATATATATATATATATATATATATATATATTTTGCTTTTTTATTTTAAATGTATTTTTTAGTTTAATTTTTTTTGATATTATTTGAGTTTAATTGATATGAAGGCTTGTTTCGATTTTAATGTTGATATATGTTAATGTTAATTGTTCTAAACGGGACAAAGATCCAAATAATTAAGACCTAAATCGATTCAAATCTATTCCGTACAATCTAAGGTAAAAAAGTTATCTCACATGAAAAATAAGGTACATCTGATCTCCATTTTCACATGAATCATCTTGAATCTTGAACTGATTTGGGCATTGGAGTGCTAACCTTGCATATCCATCCCTTCGCCACTGTAGCAAATATCAATACCACCAGTTCAGAATTTTATGCTACCTACTTAAATTATTTATGGTTCCAAGGTAGAATAGTGGCGTTGCCTGTGAGAAACGACTTATGATTCCTACATTTTTCACGATCTCATGTTCACTATTCGATTCACCAGTCTAAAACCTTCTCAGGTAATCGAGTCGAGAGCACTTGATATCTCCAGACTTCTGGTTCTCAAAAAAATTCCACAAACAGATCATCATAGGTCCAAACACAATTTTGTATCAAAATTACTCAAGAGTGGAAGTAACTACCTCTAACATCGTATTGAAGATTCCGGACCGAACTTCCAGTATCGCATGACCTCAATCATCCATCATCAATATGTTCCTTACCACAATGACTCCTGACATAGATCCATTACAGATGTACCTTCTCCAGGAGATGAAAAACCCCTGAATGATGAACGAAGATCACATCGCACTAGAACTACCATATCGCGACAAAATGAACTGAACTCTATGTGCAAGATTATCGACGATCGAAGCAGTTACAATCACAAATTATGTTGTATGCCGCTACGACACGAAATGTTAGATATATTTGTTTGGTTGTATCATATCTTATTATCACCACTGATATTTGAAACACTGTAATATTCAATGTTGATTTTTCGGTTAGAGCACCAATTCCCCTTAGTACTTTACCAGGGCTTCAAGAAATGGAGGTTAGAATGCACAAAGATGTTTGAGGAATGAGAAGGTTCAAAGAATCGCAAATACAAATTACCTATGACCACAATAGTTTCCACCATTGGTGAAATTCCTTACGAGATACCTCGTAAATAATAGACTCCTGGAGATAATTTATGGTCTTATTCAATCACATGATTAGATCTCAAGTGATCAAAGTTATGCGTATTGAATAACAAAGATCATTTAGTCGTCAGTACCTCTGAAGCTTACTTTAGGAGAAAGTGAAGGATTACACCCTCCAAATGAAGGAATGTGCAAAGGAAAGACATGACACACTCCTAATAACATTAGAGAGAAATGTCCTCAAAGACGTCTCTGGTCGACACTCTCATCTAACCTCCTGACTGACCCCCGATGAGGTAGTATTGCAAAGAAGGAGACTAGGCTCGAGCTGTAGGAACCTCTAGAGGTTTAACAAAAAACTCCTTAAGAAATATCATCTCCATTCAACAATGCTCTAAGCATCTCCAAAATCGAGATAGGCACCAAAGGATAGACTCTTACCCCCATGTAAACACGTCGACCACACCACGAAAGATCATAGAAAGCAACGTATATGCCAAGGTGAAGGGGAGCAATCATACCACTTATATAGTAATTTATGAGGTATAAGATAGTGTTATGCCAAGAGATATCTAGTCACCTATAATCATCAATAGACATCAGTTATAGAGACACTGACCATCCCATATCACCCCAGGGTAAAAGGAAGCAAAGATACTTCAGTCCAATTATTTAAAGGGTATAACACTTAGTTACTCCCAAGACGGTCAGATATCTACGAGCATTTCCATGTTACATCTACGACAATTTCAACCATTTGTGAAGGATCATCGCATCATCAAACGACAGGAAGGAAGGCCACCTCAACCAACACTACAAATAACTTAAGAAATCATGTAAAAGGAGGAAAACGACGTATCCATATGATCCACTATATGAATTAAATACTCTGTAAAGTGTTTTGCAATGTTTATAAATAATATGTTAATTGTTAAACACTACGATCACATAAAAGTCATGTAAATTCACGCAGGTTGGCGTACGACACTCCCTTAAGAAAAATTTCCATGTTTAAGGAACACTTTTCTCAACGTAGCTGGCGCACCCTCTCTTAGGAGCTAACCACTCCAACATCGCAAGTATTGGAGCCTAGAGAAGTCCACCTCAAAACAGATATACCCTGGGGGCAGCGACAGGAACCTTACCTTTGGTTGTGGATGGTTTCTAAGGATGTAGAAGAATAACACTAACTCTTCTCAATCAGAGCTAGTAACTACAAAACTCCGATTGAGGCTACTAAATTTAAAGAGCATGATGGAGACCTCAACATAATTAGGTGCTTATCCTGAAAGAAACCTGTGGGGGTTCTTGCACCCGAAGTTGATGACACCTTATAACTTTTATGGTATATACTTATAATCGATCAGTGGATACCAACAACACCCACGACATAGACAAATTTTAAGTCCCCCACGAGGTAGACGAAATCTTAATCGTCCATAAGGCAAACAAATTTTAAATTGGAAGGATAATGAGAAAGCCCTGATGCGATAACAACTTACAACCAATCAGAAGTTTAAGGTGATAATAAAGAGGATCAAAATACATATCCAATACATAAAATTAAATAAAACTCCAAATCACTGAGGTAAATATATATTTATATAAATATTATTGTTACAACCAAGATCATAAAGCCTGGAAAATTCTACATGAAAAACATGGAAAGAAAATGAGGGGAAATAATCAAGCTTTCACGCGCCAGGGACGATGTTATTTGGTCACCCTCGAGAGCCTCAACTGGAGCAGTGTTGAAAGGGTCAAAATTCTTTACGGGGATCTAAATATTAGGGAAGAGTTCCTTAACCTGACTTACATCCGGGTCAAGGACCATGTGCACAACATGTTGTTTCAAAGCATAAACCTCACTTTCATGAGTATTCAAAGTATCAAAATGGGTGTCTTGTTCTTGTTAAAGAGTTTTCCAACCCTCTACTGCATGACGGTTTGCCTCATCAACAACATTTGAGGTCTCCTGATCGGAAAAATAACAAGTGTACTATTTTGCCAGTTATAGTAATAAATGGGAAATTCCCCGAATGTCGATCTCAAGGACTGCACGTCAATATCGAGTTCAAATTATCATTCAATTAAACAAAAAACATGATTTGGGTTTTTAGATTCAAAATTATAGAAATAAAGGCAAAGGTAAATAATAATAAAAATAAGGGTTTATAAGGTAAGATGAACAATGTCAGGGAAGGTGTATGATTTATCCCTGTAACAACTCTGAGTCACTCTTGCATCAACAAATATCAATTACTACCAGTTCTCAAGGGTATTTTCTCCCAAGTCCTTGGTGAGAAAACCTTTGATCAATCTACCCTAATTTCTATGTCCATAGGCAATTAAGGTGAAGTTAAGCTTTGTCATATCAAGAATACTCTGATTCATACAGAGTATCACTAGTCCTAGGTGATATCTACTGTAGAGTAACCTTATGAAAACCTTATTAATGGCGGTCCAGCCTAATTGATAACCACAAAACAATCTCGATTGGTCCAAAAGAGAAAGCATTTAACACATCAAAAGGGTACCGTAAGAATAAAATTATAAATGCAAAAGTAAACTCAAATTCGTTACAAGTCTAAATCAGGGACACCGTTTTTCCTGTCCTGGATTGTCAAATAGAATGTTGTACGAATTTGGGTTCCGGCTGGGTCGCTTCCGTGACCTCGACATCTCAACTAGTTGTTGCTTACCGGCTAAAATTCTCCTTGGGGCATTTTGGACCTGCAAAAAAAATTGAAATTTTTGATATAGGGAGTTAGAAAATTCTAAAACCGTGGTTAGAACGGGGATGACGAATGAAGTATTATTTGTGAAAGGTGTTATGACGATAGGGTAGTGGAAGTGGTGGTTATGGAAGCTTTAAGGGAGGAGTTTTAATGGAGTTTTGGTAAGGGTTTAGAGAGAGAGAATGGTAATGATGAGGTTTCTGAGAGAGAAGGTGGAATAGGTTATGAGAAATCTGAGTAATGATAAGGTAAAAGGTGGGTAAAGTGTGGTTAAGAGAGAATTAAAAGGTGGGGCCAACAGAATTTTGAATTTTCAAAAAAAAATCAAAAAACCCGTCTGCCTTACACGGGCCGTGTCAGCTAACACGATCGGCCGTGTTAGGCCACTGCCACGCCCAAATTTCCATTTTTCCTCCAGTGCTCCAGACACAACCTGTGTCAACTGACACGGGTGGTCGTGTCAGGCCACTGCCATGCCCCAAAGAAGCTCAACCTTCAGTACTCCTGACACGGCCCGTGTCAGCTAACACGGGTGGCTGTGTCAGGCCACTGTTTTGCCCTATTTCTCCATGGTTGACCTTGCCTTGATACGGGCCGTGTCAGCTGACACGGGCACCCGTGTCAGGTTGCACTTTTGGCCATTTTTCAGATTTTTTTCTTCCGTTCAACCTCCGGTAACGTTATTTTTTCGTTCTACATGACTTAAACATTTATTGAAGTGATTTTCCCCTCCCGTGTAGAGCTCCTGTGTAAACCTACAAACATGCACACACTGATTAAAATTAAAATTGCGTGGGTTGCCTCCCACAAAGCGCTTCGTTTTACGTCGCATGACTCGACGATCCTTCCACTTTTCAGGTAAGACAGACTTTGTCTATCAGACCACCCTCCTGGTCCTGTAGGTACGGTTTGACTCTCTGCGCATTTACTTTGAATGCGTCCCCGTTTGCTGGATTTCTCAGTTCAATGGCTCCATCTGGGAATACTTTCTATATCATAAAGGGTCCCGACCATCTCGACTTTAGTTTGCCAGGGAACAACTTTAACCTTGAATTAAATAATAATACCAGTTGTCCTTCCTGAAGTTCTTTCTTCTGAACGTGTCGGTCGTGCCATGTTTTGGTTTGTTCTTTGTATATCTTGGCATTCTCATATGCTCGATTTCTGAATTCTTCCATCTCTTGTAATTGAAGAATCCAGGATTTCCCCGCTTTAGACATATCATAGTTGAGAAATTTGGTAGCCCATGATGCCCTGTGCTCGAGTTCGAGCGATAAATGACAAGCTTTACCGTATACCAGTTGGTACGGGGACATACCTATGGGGGTTTTGAATGCTATTGTTGGTGTAAGCCCTAGAGGCCAATACTTTTGGTACTTGTATCGAATTATTTATTAATAATAAAAGGCTTTTTCTTTATTATGGTTGATTAATAAAGTCCCTGGAATAGATAGTCCGTTTAATGTATTAAGTGTGACTTAATCATGAGAACACATTAAACATAAGGACACTATTCTTAAAGTATCCGTAGTCGAGCTTTAGTGTGAAGTGGGATAACATTAAAGCATTAAGACTATTATGTTTGTAGACTGATGATCACATCTCATGGATCATGGATAAAGAGTTATCAAGTCTTAAACATAGGTATGAATATTAAGAGTAATATTTATACCGGATTGACCCGCTATGAGAATACTATATAGAAAGTTATGCAAAGTGTCATAAGTTATTCTCATGGTGATAATGGTGTATACCACTCTTCGACCTGAAACCACTATGGACCCTAGATGTAGGGTCGAGTGCTTTATTGCTGATCAAACGTTGTCCGTAACTGGATAACCATAAAGACAGTTGATGGGTACTCCACGAAGCATGCTGAGGGACATGAGTGACCTAGATGGAATTTGCCCATCCTGCATAACAGGATAAATGTCTATGGGCCCAATATTGAACTGGACAAGGATGACACGGTCTATGCCTTGTGTTCAATATAGACATAAGGGCAAAAGGGTAATTATACACATAAGTATTATCACAGAAGGTTTTGTCATATCACATGATATTTTCGTGTCTTGGGTAGCAGTAATGTGTTGCTAGATACCGCTCACTGTTTATTATGTTAAATGCGTGATTTAATATAATTGCCAACGTCATGAAAACCTACAGGGTCACACACAAAGGACGGATTGATGAGAGATAGAGTAACTAAGGAATACCGTAAGGTACGGTGCCCTTAAGTGAATTATAGAACATCGTAAGGTACGGTGTACTTGAGTAGAATACGAAATATGGTAAGGTACCATGGGCTTAAGTGATTTTGGGCATATTATAAGATATGGGCCAAAATACACTTAAGTGGGCTTTTTAGCTTGAAGCCCACACAAGTGGTTCTATAAATAGAACCCTTGTGCAGAAGCATTCATTGCGGTTGCATTATTTTCGTTTTCTCTCTCTCTCTCTCTCTCTCTCTCTCACTCAAAGCCTTCATTCGTACCAGCTAGCACTGAGATTGAAGGAATCCGTTCGTGTGGACTGAGTAGAGACGTTGTCATCGTTCAACGTTCGTGATCGCTCCGTGGATCTGCACCAAAGGTTTCAATCGTCACAAGAGGTAAATATTCTATCACTGATCATGACCATTCGTAAGGATCTCTAAAGGAGAAAATTTTATTTCCGCTGCGTTTTGGACCGCAATTCTCCTTCAGTTCGGTATGCCCATAGCGCATCCTCTAGCTTGATCGACCAGTCCTTTCTTGACACGCAAACTGTCTTTTCCAGAATATGTTTTATCTGCCGATTTGACACTTCAACCTGTCCACTTGTCTGGGGATGGTATGGTGTAGCGATTTTATGATTTACATTGTATTTCCTTAGCAGGTTCTCCATCAGTTTATTCAGAAAGTTGGTACCTTCGTCACTAATTAGTGCTCTTGGTACCCCAAACCGAGCGAAGATACAATTCTTCAGGAAATTGATCACCACTTTAGCATCATTCGTGGGTAGTCCTACTGCTTCCACCCATTTTGAAACGTAGTCAACTGCGACCAGAATGTATTGCTTTCCAAAGGATGGTGGGAAGGGTCCCATAAAATTTATTCCCACACATCGAACAATTCTACCTCTAACATGGCATTTCGAGGCATCTGATTTCTCTTTGATATGTTACCGGTTCTCTGACATCTATCGCGCTCTTTTACTATCTCTTGTGCATCTCTGAACAGTGTAGGCCAGTACAGTCCAGATTGGAGGACTTTTGCTGCGGTGCTATCTCTGCTAAAATGTCCTCCATATTCTGAGTTGTGACAAGCTTTAAGGATGTCCCTTTGCTCTTCCTCTGGAACACATCTCCTCACCAGGCCATTTATTCCCTTTTTGTACAAGAACGGATTGTCCCACACATAAAACCTGCAATCATGCAAAAACTTTTTTCTTTTGTTATAGTCAAAATCATCAGGTATTAGTCCACCTACCACAAAGTTCGCGTAATCTGCGAACCAGGGGATATGCGTAACGGCTAGGATACGTTCGTCAGTGAACTCATCTCTGATGGGGTATGTTTCTTCTGTTTCTTGAATCAGAGTCATCCGAGACAAGTGATTAGCAACAGTGTTTTCACTCCCTTTTTTGTCTCTGATTTCCAACTCGAACTTTTGTAGTATTAGGATCCATCGCATCAACCTTGGGTTTTATTCCTGTTTGGCAAAAAGATATTTTAAAGCCGCATGGTCAGTATACACGATTACCTTTGATCCCAACAAATAGGATCTGAACTTATCAAAAGCATACACAACCGCAAGGAGCTCTTTTTCGGTGGTTGCATAATTCATTTGAGCGGGGTTCAAGACGTGACTTGCATAGTAGATCACATGCAGTAGCTTCTCCTTTCGTTGCCCTAATATTGCCCCTACTGCATTATCACTTGCATCGCACATTATCTCAAAAGGGAGAGACCAATCAGGGGAAATAACTATAGGGGCTGACATAAGTTCTTTCTTCAGGGTCTCGAAGGCTTCCCTGCACTCTTTGTCAAAAAGTAACGGTGTGTCTTTTACTAGTAGGTTAGTTAGTGGTTTTGCGATCTTGGAGAAATCTCTTATGAACCTGTGGTAGAACACCGCATGTCCCAAGAAGCTTCAGATGCCTTTTTCATTTACCGGTGGTGGTAAATTAGCTATTACCTCAAATTTTTCTATGTTCACTTCGATACCTCGGTTGGAAATCTTGTGTCCCAATACTATCCCTTCACGCACCATGAAATGACACTTTTCCCAATTCAGGATCAAATTTGTTTGCTGGCATCTTTCTAACACAAGTGACAAGTTAGTTAAACATTTATCAAATGAAGAGCCAAATACTGAAAAGTCGTCCACAAATACTTCCATATGCTTTTCGAGCATGTCAGCAAAGATTGATGTCATACACCTTTGAAAAGTGGCAGGTGCGTTGCACAACCTAAATGGCATTCTTCTGCAAGCGAAAATACCATAGGGGCATGTGAAGGTAGTCTTCTCTTGATCTTCAGAGGCAACCGCAATCTGATTGTATCCCGAGTACCCATCTAGGAAACAATAGTAGTCATGTCCGACTAACCTTTCCAGCATTTGATCAATGAATGGTAACGGAAAGTGGTCCTTTCGTGTTTCCATGTTTAGTCTCCTGTAGTCGATGCACACTCTCCAACCTGTAACAGTTCTGGTTGGAATTAACTCATTCTTCTCATTTTAATCACTGTAGTGCCCCCTTTTTTGGTACCACATGGACTGGACTTACCCATGAGCTGTCGGAAATAGGATAAATTAATCCCGCATCCAACAATTTTACAACCTTTTTTCGTGCCGCTTCTTTCATTGTTGAGTTAAGTCTTCGTTGTGGTTGCACCACCGGCTTGTGATCATCTTCCATTAAGATCTTGTGTATGCAAATGGGCGGGCTCATACCTTTCAAATCCTCAATTGCCCATTCGATTGCGCCTTTGTATTTTTTTAGCACTTGAATGAGTTCTGCTTCTTGGACACTTTACAGACTGACATTGATAATAGTTGGGCATTTTTTTTCAGTATCTAAAAATACATACTTCAAATTTGCTGGTAGCTGCTTCAAATTTACCTCTGTTTTGGGTTCTTTAGTGATATCTGATGTTGGCGGTGGTCTTAAATCTTCCCACCGGTGTGGTTTAGATCTAATCCATTCAGGTTGTTTTTCCATCATAGCGAGCACCTCAGAATCACTTTCATCTTCATCACTTTCAAAAATCGATAGACTTAAGACACATTCTAACGATGACTGTGGCATTTGCTTTTCAATTTCTTGAGCAATTACCTGATCTATTATCTTACAGTGTGGCTTGTGCCAATATCATCTTTGTATTGCATTGTGTTTCACACATCTATCTTTAACTCTTCATTATAGACTTTGGGGGTCATTGTTCCTTCCTCTATGTCTATCATACATCATCCTGTTTCCAAGAATAGTCTGCCCAATATGAGAGGAATCTCCTCATCTTCGGGCATTTCCAGAATGACGAAGTCAACAGGGAAAACAAACTTGTCAATTTTTACAAGAACGTCTTCCACAATCCCATAAGGTCGCCTAAGAGAGCGATTCACAAACTGAAGTGTCATTCGAGTATCTTGAACGGTACCAATGCCTAATTTCTTATAGATGGATAGTGGAATCAAGCTTACACTTGCTCCTAAGTTAATCAGAGCCTTCTTGAATTTTCTATCACCAATAGTGCATGGAATAGTAACCGATCCCCTATCTTTCTTTTTCACTAGGATTTTCATACCTTGAAGAATGGCACTACATGTTTCAGTTAGGATGATCGGGTCTATATCAGTGGAACACTTTTTAGAGATGATGTCTTTCATGAACTTGGCATATATTGACATTTGTTCTAATTCCTCAGAAAAAAGGATGTTTATTTAAAGCTTTTTGAACATTTCCAGGAACCTCTCAATTTTTTTTTCATGTTGATCTTTCTTCTTCTGTCTTGGAGGGTAAGGGAGTTTGATGACCGATTTAGGAACTTTTTCTTTCTCCTTGACAGGTGGCATTACCATTTCTTCATCTTGGTCCTTGGTTTCCTTGATTTCTAAATCCACTTCTAACAATCCATCTTCCTCCATACTGTTTTCTTTCGTTGACTTCCCACTTCGGGTTATGACAACATTAACACTGTTATGTTCCCGCAGATTTGTTACCGTACCACTGGGTAGGATTCCCGGGGCTTGAGAATTTGAAGCTAACTCTTGTGCTATGTGACCCATTTGGACTTCAATATTTTTTATGGAGGCAATGGTGTTTTTTTGATTGGTTCTAGTTTCTTCTTGAAACTACATGTTGTGGGCGGCTAATTTTCAATGGCGATCTCCCATTCAGCCTTTTTAGGTGCCTATTGTTGCTGTTGTTGTTGATACTGAGTCTGATATTGCCCTGTACCCTATTGCGGAACATTCCCTCTGTGATCTTTTTAGGAGAAATTCAGATGATTCTTCCAACCTGGGTTGTAAGTGTTGGAGTAGGGATTATTCTGCTTCAAGAATTTGATCTCTTCAATTTTTTAGGGGAGTAGCAAAGCAATAAACCGTGTGATGAAGTCCATTACAAATTTCACAAGTGCTAGCCTGAGCCGGCTAGACTTGAGCTATTTGTTGAGTACCTATATTCATAGCTTTCAACTTCTTGTCTACTTCGGCAGCAACTGTATCTTCGAGACAGATTTATTTGTCTCTAATTTCAAATCAATTACCCTTTCTAACTGACTAGTACACCTGTCGTATAATTCTAGATGCTCATTTGCAACTATTGCTTCAATAATCCTTTTAATACCAGTGGCTGTTGATAAATTTGTTGAGCCACTAGTTGTTGTATCAATCAACTGTTTTGTTTTTATTTTCAACCCGTTAACGAACATCTGCATTTGTTCAGTCTGATCCATATTATGAGTTGGACACACTACTAAGACCCCTTTGAATCTTTTGTAGGCGTCTCGCAATGATTCACCATCCTTCTGTTTGAAATTAAGGATTTCATACCTTTTCCTCAGGAATACTGATGCTGGAAAGTACTCATTTAAGAATGCAGTTTCCATCTCTTCCCATGATGTGATACTGCCGGCTGAAGGAGAGTAGAACCATTCTCCCGTATCTTCAGCTAAAGTGAACGGGAACATTCTTAATTTTTTTGCTTCATCAGTATAGCCATCAATTTTTAACGTGGTGCTCATGGTCAGAAATCTTTGCAGGTGTTTGGTGGCATCTTCATTAACCTTTTCAGTGAAAGGTTTTCTTTCCAATTGATTGATTGATTGTGCTAGGATGTAGTTGAAAATTCGTCACATTTACCGGTTGGTTGACAATGGTCAGTCAACCACCCGGTGCGTTTGCACCTCCATAGTCACCTAGGAGTCTTTTCGGAGGTGGAGGAGGTGGATTTGGAGGATTATCAGCCATTGGTTCTTTGACTTCAGAATGATCAGAGGTACTTTCTTCTTTGGAATCCACTCTTGCATTCCTGCGTCTTCGGTGAAGGGTCCTCTTAATCTCTGCGTCAAAAAGAAATTCAGCTGAGGGTTCTCCTCGCATACACAAATTAGTAAATTATAAATGACAGAAAAATAATTTTATTGCAGAGCAACACAATTTTAATTGAACTTTAAAATTAAACTCTATCTTTTGGCAGTCCCCGACAACAATGCCAAAAACTTGATAGGAAAAATAGCAAGTGTACTATTTTTCCAATTATAGTAATAAAGGGGAAATTCCCCGAATGTCGATCTCAAGGACTGTACGTCAATATCGAGTTCAAATTATCATTCAATTAAACAAAAAGCATGCTTTGGGTTTTTAGATTCAAAATTATACAAATAAAGGCAAAGGAAAATAATAAAAAAAAGGGTTTGCAAGGTAAGAGGAACAATGCCAAGGAAGGTGTATGATTTATCCCTGTAACAACTCTCAGTCACTATTGCATCAACAAATATCAATTACTACCAGTTCTCAATGGTATTTTCTCCCAAGTCCTCAGTGAGAAAACCTTCAATCAATCTATCCTAATTTCTATATCCATAGGCAATTAAGGTGAAGTTAAGCTTTATCATATCAAGAATACTCTGATTCATACGGGATATCCCTAGTCCTAGGTGATATCTATTGTAGAGTAACCTTATGAAAACCTTATCAATGGCGGTCCAGCCTAATTGATAACCACAAAACAATCTTGATTGGTCTGAAAGAGAAAGCATTAAACACATCAAAATGTTACCGTAAGAATAATATTATAAATGCAAAAGTAAACTCAAATTCGTTACAATTCTAAATCAGACACCCCCTAACATTGGGGGGTTTAGCTACTCATATTGTTCAAAACAAATGCAAGATAAAAATTACACATTACAAGTATTTGGATGACTTCGATCTTCAATCGCTTTCGCTCATGAAAACCTTCAGCTCTCCGAACTCCTTGCTCTCTGTAATACTTGATTGCTTGACAATATTGTGTTTTGCCTCGTTCCAAGATGATATTTTCTTTGGTAGAAGGTTCTCTTATATAGTGAAAATTCCAAGCAATAGATGGACATGTCCAAAAATCTCTCTGCAAGCTCGATGCAAAGGGAAAATTTTGGGCTTGGGCTGACATGGCCCATGTCAGCTGACACGGGTGGCCGTGTCAGCTCACTGCTTCACTTGACATGCCCATAGGGGCTTGACACGGTATGGGATAAGGCCTGACACGGTCCGTGTCAGCTGACACGGTTGGCCGTGTCAGGCTACTATTTTTTTTGCTTCATTCTCCTTCTGCCTGACACGGCCCGTGTCAGGTGACACGGGTGGCCGCGTCAGGCCTCTTGTATTGGGATTTTTCCATTCCTTTGCTTGCTGGAATTCCACACTGTCTTGCTTCGAGTTCCTCGGTTCTTCCACCTGGACCTGTTGGACAAAAACACAGACATCCCACATGTAAAATCACGAAAATATAAAATAAAACATGACAATGAATGGAAATGCTCAAATATAATACGTGAAGTCAAATCGCCTTGAAAAGTACCAAAATGCTTGCATAGTGTCTCAAAATTCTCGGTTTCTTATTGGATTAGTAACGAAAACTTAATGAAAATGGTGACTGATCATCTTCTAATGTCGTTTCTTCTCTGCCTCAAGGAAGGCCTCCAAATCTAGAATTCGGGCATCCAAATTTGAAGGGGAGCCGTGAAATTGTGCCTCTTCTTGCAAGGCCTCATCATTCTCGTTCTTCTTCCACAGGTCGGGCAACCCATATGAAGAGTAGAGAACTTACACTCCATGTCTTCACACTTTCCCTTCCAAGTATCTCTCTCTTTGGTAGCGTTACCTACAACAAATACACCCCCTCTAGCAATGTCTAGGGAGAACAAGGAAAGCAATTAATATGTGTGGAAGGTGGCCTTAGAGAAGAGCTTCATCTTCTCTGCCTAAGAAAGGCTCCGCACAAAAGACATGCCATTAGTAAAGAAGGCAATTACAACTTCCTTAAGAGTGCGATTAATCTTAGAAGTAAGAATAACAGGCAATTAGAGGAAGGGAGTTAACGCCCCTGAGGAAGAATCCCCAAACTGTCAAGCCCACTTAGGAGAACCCTCTTCTAGAGGGGAATACTAGTCTTCATCCCGATCTCTCTTCACTGGGGTAGGATTTTGTGGCTGGAATGATTGTGGATCACATGATTAAGGATTTAAAGGTTGACGATTTGACTTTGGTCAACTGGTTGACCAAAAAGTCAATAGTCGGCCAAAAGTCAACCCAAGTAAAAATGCGTATTTTCTCATGGACAAACGAATATGGACCATAATATCCCGAACCAAACGACTTATGTCAATGCTATGAATCAAACCAAGGTGAATGTCCACCAAACAATAGGTCATGCACAAGATCCTTGACTAGCAAAGTCATGAATCAGGGTTTCAACCCATATGACATACAATGCCATAAGCTTCATTCAAGAACCCCGATTTTATCAACCACAAACCTTGAATCCATGATACCTATTAGCAGATGTTAATCATGGATGGATGAATGCACATGAATGAGTTATGAATGAGGTTAGGTGAATATCAAGTTATGGTCAGATGAAAAAAGCGAAAAAGAGGGCAAATTTTGGGGTATGACAGACGTTTTGCCAATTGCTTATTGGATCCACCTTTACTCATAAACTTTAGTGTGATTCTTATCCGATAACTACCAAGTCTATTCTAATCTTTCATTCAAATCAATCTCTCCTCTTGCCTCCTTAATCACCTTGCTTTCATCCCTAGTGGGCTGAACTACGAAAGCTCTGATTTCCTTATTGCATTATAAGGATAAGTAGGCAGGAGAACTCAGTTTCTTCACGAGCTACCTTATATATTTCTACCCTATTTATCAACCAATCCTTCTCCATTCATCAAATCAAGACCATCTTTTTGAGATCAAATATACTTCTCCTTAGACTCCTTGTACATCCTTTTAGGACGATATAACGACAATCCACCTCATCAACCGAGAGTTGTTTGGAGTTTCTCCAAATATTTAATTCAGTCTTTTTGGGTTTAGACACCACCTTGCTCTTCGATTCAGAGTTTATCTCTTCCTTGGATCCAAGATACTATTCTTTTTTGATCTCGAACTGTTTGTTCCCCATCCAGTGATATACTGTTCCTTATACACAATAATACTATCTTTTGGGCTCCGCATATACCATTTTAAGACGATATAGCGGTAACCCGTCTTGTGTATCAAGAGTTGTTTGGTTGGCACCCAGACACTTAATTCAGTCTTTGTTTTTGGATTTACCCTATAGCGGCAGGCATGCTAGCCCACGTACTGGTAAATGTCTGTTTACTCTTTGATTCCAAGTTACATCCATTTGTGGGTTCCCCTGACATCATTCTATTGGTACACATTATACTTTTCATCACTCTTCTTTCTCCTTGTTCTCGTGGTTCCACAAACTACGATTGCTCTGATTTTCTCATTGCACGATGAGAATACGTAGGCACGAGGATGTGAATCCTTGGCGAGCATACTCTTAATTATTCCTCCTTCCTCCTTAGGGATTCATTCATATATTTCATGATCCATTATCTACATTCGATCATAAATCATTCACCCAGTGACATATTATTTATTTGACATAAAAACACAGTTTTCTTTGGAATTCCATATACACCCTTTTAGGACGTCTAGCGAAAAGTCCGCATTTCTACCTAGAGTTGTTTGGCTTGTACCCATACATTTAATTCCTTCTTTTTTGGCTAAATATCAGATAGTGGCAACCATGATGTTCCACGTATCGTTTAACACCGTTTTCCCCTATGGTATAAATCTCATTTCTCCTATAGATTCCAATACACTTTCACCTTTCGATTTCAAACTATACTTATTCAGTCACTTGCTACCAGATTTCCGATTCTGTGACTTTGGTCACTTTTTATTCCACTCATCTCCATGATACCTTCATTCACTCCCCGTGATATACCAGTTATCTTTGTGCTCCTTCTTGCATCACCTCGTGAACTAAGAGATGTTTGGACCATTCCCAAACACTTATTTATTTATATTTTCGACATTACCCTATAGCGGAAGCCATGCTAGCCCATGTACTGGTAAGAGCCACCTTATTCTTGGGTTTATGTTTTCACCCTTGTTGGAGTTCAAAACATTATCCTTTGGTTTAGACCATACTTGTTATCACTTCTTTTCATCTTCCACCACTAGTTCTTTGAACTACGAAGCTCTTAATTCCTTATTGCACTATGAGGATACGTAGGCATGAGGGCTCCAATCCTCACCGAGCACTTTATCTATTTCTCTTCCTTCTCTCATTCTTTTGCGAGTAATCTTTAGATAATACCTATTTGAGCGAGAACAATCAAAACGGTTCCCATGGAGTACCGTGGATGTTAGGGGTGCTAATACTTTCCCCTTGCATAACCGACTTCCTTACCCAACATATCTCTTTCCCCCGGGGTTTATCGATGTTTTTCCTTTCCTTCGGGAATAAATAAAGTTCGATGGCGTATCTGTTGTATGTTTGAGCGTGCGATACGTTCGGGTATATTTCCGCTTTCAATACCATATCTTGATCACAACTTCTTTTCACCTCCCATCACTAGTTCTATAAACTACGGAGCTCTGAATTCCTTATTGCAGTATAAGGATACGTAGGTATGAGGGGCCCAATTCTCACAGAGCACTTTATCTATTTATCTTCTTTTTCCTTATTCTTTCACGAGTAATATTTAGATATAACACTCATCCGAGCAAGAACAATCAAAATGGTTCCCGTGGAGTACCATGGATGTTAGGGGTGCTAATATTTTCCCCTTGCATAACCAACTTCCTTACCCAGTTTCTCTTTCCCCAGGTTTTATCGATGTTTTCCCTTTCCTTCAGGAATAAATAAATTTCGATGGCGACTCTGTTGTATGTTCGAGTGTGCGATGCGTTCAGGTATATTTCCGCTAACTTCACTAATAAATAAATCTAATATAAACTTGAAGAATATACTGAAAGTGTACAACGAGATAGTCAAACAAAATATGCTAAAATAATTGAAATATAAAGAAGATAAAAATATTTCTATCGAGTCAACATGATCAACTCCATTGTTAAGTATACAATTAAAAGTAATATTCTATAATTGTCCCATGAAAGAATCTTAAGTTTTTCATTAGAAAATATCAAAGAAAATGGAAATCATATAGAAAATGAATCTTTAGAAATTTTTCAGACTATGACATCCCATGACCATCACGAATCACAAACTCCCCAAATAGAAAAACTCAAGTTGTAACTACTAAAACACAACAGTAAAAGAAAAAGAGTGGGTGGAGTAAAATATTGGAAATGGTCTGCAACATAACACAAAATTCAATTTACTTCTCTAAGAACAGTGACTCCCTCATCTCAAAAAAAGAAAGTCAATTTTGTTTGGAAGGTAAAGTATCCTCCCTAATTTTGGTGATGAGGTGTCAAATTAATGATGATAAACTAGCATTGGATGAGAGACATCTAGTCAAAGTTTTATTTTTACTTTATTTTTAAAATTCTTAATAATGAATAAAGAGATAAAAAATATTTCAGATAAAGAACCAACTAAATAGATAATGAAAGAAAGAACCACCGTACTCAGACCATAGATTCAGATATCACACACAAGTATTGTCCGTACTCTTTATTTTTATCTATTTGTATGTTAGTTATAATTTTTATTGCATTTTGTTTATATTACGTAATATTTTTAATTTAGTTGCTAGTTCATAGTTGATCGAGTATTACTCATAATAAAAAAAATTGTATTGTCTATTTGTCTTAATTAGTTTGCTTGTTTTATGAATTTTTTCAGTTGCATAACATTCTTTCTTTACCAATGATAACAGAAAGTCAAAATCTGAAGAAAAAAAATATCAGATGCTAACATGTGATTTCTTAAAAGTTTATGGAAATTTAACAAAACATATATATTTAAGGATAAGATATAGGAATGAATTACATATGATGATTTGTTCATCTTTGAGGTATCTAAGTTGGTGAGTTTGAACCAAATATTTGTTTATTTTTTATTGTATAAGAGAGTATCTATGAATTTGCGTATTTTCTAAAACTTACAAGTTTTTTTTATAGTTGATTGTCATAACTTTAGAAATATCTAGACATATTTTTCTTGATACTTTGAGTCATTACATACACCTTTATTATATTAGATTATCTATTGCCGGTCTTTAACTCTAATCTCATCTATTTTTATAAAATTCTTATTATAAGCATATGAACCTAAATTAATTATTATTTCTCACGTATCGATGAAAAAAATTAACTGAGCAATAGTTTTAAGTTTGACGTTGCTCGTGAAATAAAAACACTTTAAGTTTAGGGTGGTAGCATAAAAAATGAAAGTAGATATAATTCAATAAAATGCTAAAAAGAATGAAATAAAAAGATACCCTTAAAAGAAAAAAAATGAATAAACAAAAAGAATGTGCATCCTTCTGAGTAAAAAGAAGGCCAAGTCTCTAAATCTAGCATAACTTCTTGAATACTACTTCGTGGTAAAAAGAAAATAAATTTCAAAGAAATGAAAATGAACAATTTTAAGGATATTATGCCCAACTCTAAAATATTAAGTTTACTATTCTTAAAATTATCCTATTTTGACCCAAACCACCTTAATCCAAGCCACCTGACAACTCTGAAAACCTCTAAAATATGCGTTTGATAATTTTTTTTAGAAATTTTTTAAGATTATGATAAAATGAGAGTTGTGTGTTTATTGAGAATTTGTGAGAAAGAGAGAATAAATGAGTAGAAATAGAAGTTTGAGGGATTCCTTTGAACTTATGTATCTTAATTATTAAGGATGATTATGGAAGTATTTCGGTTAGAAGCATCAGACTTAGAAGTTATCATTAGTTAGATAAGTTTTCTATATTACTTCAATCATTATTTCGTGTTTAATTGAATTGCGAGTAGTTATAGTCTTAATTATTAAGGATGCATTCTTTATCTTAAGGCATAACTTTGTACCCTTGGATGCAATTGATATGTTAATTGATTGTGTTTTATGTTATTTATTCAATATATAATTTTAACATTGTTTTATTGATTTATTACGTCTAAATTTATTTATGATTTACCTTATTTATAGTTTACTTTAAGGGATTAAGTCGCAAAGAAGAAGATTACAACAAAAATATGGGTGAAGATCAAACTTTTGTATATGACTAACTCATTTCCTTATAGCTTTTGCACGAAACAACAACTCAACTCCTTTATAATGGTAGAGTCAAAGTCCATTGTAGAGGAATTGATAAATTTTAACAAACTCATTGATGACTTCGAAAATATTGAGGCAAAGCTTATGATAATTATGACAAAGCTCTAATCATTTTAAATTCATTACTTAAATCATTTGAATATTTCATAGATGCTATTATATATGGAAAATAAAGAACTATCAACTTGGATGAGGTCTTATAAGTCACTAGAATCAATGAATTAACTAAGGTGAAAAAATAAATATGAAAATGTTGAAGGCTTGAATATTTCATGGGGGAAATGGGAGTAGATGAAATCATAAGGGAAATAAATATAGGTGAAAGTTCAAGTCAATGGGTGGTTATAGTTTAAAGTATAAGTGCTTCAATTTTACAAGATTAGACACTTCAAGAAGGATGTAAATGAGAGTTATGTTCATACTATGGTTTCCTCATATGAGAGTTATAATAGTGCAGGCTAGTTTGGAGACTTTAAAGAGTTTGGTATTGAAATATGAATGCTTTTGTCAAAGATGTTTGTGGATGGAGTAATTTGAGATCCTTGAGCCAAAATATAGTGGAATCGTTTCCCTTGGAAGTGATGGAGCTTGTAAGGTCCAAGGTATGGATTTTACTCAAGTAAATATGCAAGTGAATCATCAAGAAGGAATGTAATTCAAGAATCGAGGAACTAAGATACAAATCAAAGATTGTGAGAAAGGGGTTTATTCAGGTGGAGGGAATTGATTACAACGATATTTTCTCACACGTGGTAAAACATTGTTCCATAAGGATTCTTATGGATTTAGTAAATCACTATAATCTTGAGTTAGATCAATGTTAAGACCTTTTTCTTACATGGATACCTTGAAGAGACAGTCTATATGGACAAAATAGATTTTGTGTGTGTAGAAAACAAGTCTAAGGTGTGCCTTTTGAAGAAATAATTGTATGGGTTGAAACAAATGCCAAGGAAGATGCGTCACGGGTTTGATGAATACATTTTAAAGTTTTATTTGTAGAATAGGATTATAAATTTTTATTTAGATATTGAAGAGGAATAAGAAAGTCATTATCTACTTGTTTATATATGTGGACGATACTTTGATGGAAAATCCTAGAAAGGATGAGATCAACATGCTTAAGCATAATTTTAATGGTGAATTTGAGATAAGGATCTTGATTTTGCTTAGAGTATATTTTGAATGGATATCGTGAAAATTGGAAAAAAAGGTGAATTATTCTTATGATCGGTAGGGATACTTGAAGACATTGGTGGAGTAGTTTAGCATGAATGATGTTATGATCGTTAACACTCCTTTGGATCATCACACACAACTTTTGAAAATTCAATATTTTAAATCCAAAGATGTGAATAAAAATATGGAGAGTAGTTCCTATACATTCGAGGTTGGAAGCATCATGTATGAAATAGTTTTTGGTAGGATAAACTTCACATATGTGGTTAACATAGAGAGTCAGTTTATGAAAAATCTAGTTCATGTGAATTGATAATATTTAATGAGGGTTTTTTATATTATTGAATGGATCATTGAAAGGCATTTTTAAATACACAATAATAGCTAAAAAGGAATACACTTTGAATGGATATTCATATGCAAACTATGTTGAAAATGTGAACTTTAGAAAATCCTTATTATGTTTCGTGTTTACATTAAATGGAATGAATACTGATTGGAATAAAAATTAATATTTCGTTATGACATTATCTACAACTCATTTGAGTACATTGCCCTTGCTGAAGGAGTGAAATAAGCCATATGGTTAAAGAACATGATTCGGTAGTTAGAAATTACTTAAGCACTTGTCAAGATACCTTGTGATAGCCAAAGTGTAATTTATTTGTAATATCATCAAGTGCATCATGAAAGGAAAAACACATTGATATTCATTTTAACTTTATTATAAGCGTAATCGAATCAAAAGAGATCGTGGTTGAGAAAATTGCTTCAGAAGACAAACTAACAGATGTGTTCACCAAGTCACTACCCAAATCAAGGTTCAAACATTTATTGAACTTGATTAATTTTGTTGAAGAGTAATTAAAGACTAGAGAGAACACCCATGGTGGTCAATGGCTAAATTGACATCACTATTAATTTGAATGCACAATATAGATTTGTTGTGTATGTCTTATAATATTTTTCATTCCAAAGGATGAAAAACGTGTTTTCTTTTTTAGGTTTTGTATCAGATACAAGGCGTCCAACAAAGGTTAATAGGAGTGTGTTAGAACATATTTCATATAGTTTTTTTTTGTTCTTCCTCATTTTGTGAGGTGTATGATCTAAGGCATGAAATGCCTAGGAGCGGGCGCGAGGAAAACAATCTCAATGTCTAAGCCACATATATGCTTTCATTTCATTTTTCTCAACTAACCTTGAGAGATAAAAAAAGGTAACATTTAGGGAATCAATGTCAATGATTGAGTAAATTTAGGAATATAATCATTGGGTTGAGAAACACATTACAAATTATTTTGTTAGTGATAGATCTAAGTTTTAGCTTTTAGTATTCTTTTAGGACTTTCTTATGGCTTGAATGGAAAGAATAAGTGGTATAATTTTATGGATTTCTCCTGGAGACATCGAGAAGATAATTTCTTGTTACTTTTGTAAAAAAATATTCATAATAGATCAAAAAGCTATTTTATTCTTCCAACATAAATTATTTTAAATAGAACTAGATAAGTTGATGGTCACATTGTGGTAATCATTAACAAACACCAACCTATTAAAGCTCTTTTCTCAAAAGTGAAATTCTCATTTTCTGAAAGGCGTCGAGGATCCACTTTTTGGGTATTTGTTATTATCACCTTCAAGAAAATTACACACCTCTAAATATATATACGTGGTCACATCCAAATCAATCGGGCCCTTACGAAAATCCATCTTGCATTTCTTGATAGAAGAAGACATCATATTCTCAAGAGCAAGGCATGGTCAAACAATGGACACGTGAACTGCATGTAAAAGTTTTCTTTCCAAGGTTCTTTTTCTCTTCTTAAGATCGGAGGTTTGAAAGTCAGTCTAGTCACTTTGATGGTAAAGGCGTATGACTTCTCTCTTTTGATCTTTCACATTTTCCATCATCTATTTTTTCTCCACGAAAGTAAAAGGATTAATTCTCTCTACAAAAATGAAAGTAAAGGAAACATTGATGGTGTTTAGGATGCTATCTTAAAAGATAGTAAACGGGAGGCAAACTCTATAGTTTATGATTGCTCTAGTGTAAAAGTAGAAGTATTCATCCTTTACTCCACGAGGTTTCCGCATGCAACCCTACCTTCCACACTATGATCAAATATCATATTAGCCTCTTTGTCAGTATATGATAATTGCACACTTACTTGGTAAGCCTGAACTTAATCATCATCAATGTAGAGCGAATCAATATCCAACTTCTTCATAGAAATGAAACTCCTTGAAGTTGAGACCGTCGTAATAAACCTAGTTAGTCCTGAGAAAAAAGACATTGAGTTTGTGTCATTATCACTAGGAAATCCGATATCCAAACTATTTATAGATAAATTATCATAATTACCAAGAATTCCCATCTAGATAAACCTCTAATCTACTTTTATATTACCCTTTTTCAAACTCCTTGGACATTGAGTCTATAGTTCGCATTTCTCAAAATAAATTTTGGGTTCGATAACTTTCTGAGATGAATCACACTCACAAATAAATACCATTGCTAGAGAAAGAAATAAAATACACTAAAGATTAAGAAACAATACTTGGTTTTAAGTATGCTTTAAGAACTAAGTGGTGAGGAGAACAAAGAAGTGATCAACAAATAAGAAGAAATGTTTAGCACAATAAAAGGAAGTCGAAAGAGTGGAGTTGAAGTTCAATTGCACAAATCTATATAAAGACCAGAACCTCTCAAATGGAAAGTGGTCGACAAGGAGTATGAAGTTTTAAGAGCTATAACACTAGGAAATGAAAAAGAATGAAAAACCTAAACTGACACATCTATTTCCAAGGCGTTTGTAATCACTACAACAAAGTAAAAAGGGTATTTAGAAACATACAAGAGGTAGATAAAGACACACTATAGATTTAAGTTCTCTAAAACACGAGGATATCAAGCATTTACCAAGCTTGGCCATAGAAAGATCCCGACCAAAGAGAATGATCAACCTGCCACTTAAAACACCCAGCCCCTATACACCTCGTGTAACATCCCAATTCTTGAATTACAAAATTATTTGAATTATTATGTTTTGCGTATTTATTTAATTGTGAGTCATTAATTAAATATCAGAGTGAGAGTGTGTATCCTTGAGTTAAGGGCATAGAGATAGTTGTAAATAATGAATAGAACTGGAGCAAAATTACTAGAAATTATTTTAGTAATAATAATTTACTAGATTTAATTAATTAAAAAGAAAATAGAGTTTTTTGGGATGAAAGTGAAAATTGAGGAAAAGTTAATGGGAGGAAGGAGCATTCTATTTTGTTACTAGGGGAGAAAAGTATAATTAAGAGTTATTTTTCCCTAACTATATATTATAATGAGAGAAGCCTATGAATAATCTATTTTGTCGGTGCGTAGAAACCAGAGAAAATATAAAGTGACCAAAAGGCTAAAGAAGAGGAGGAGACTTGGAGTGGAGAAGAAAAAGTTCTACCGAAAGTCATAATTTTGCTGGTAGGAGTATCCGGTAAGGGGGAGAATAACTTTCAATATGACTTATGTATGAAGGGTAGGGTAGAGGAGTCTTTAACCTCCAATAAGGTGTATTTTGTGGATAAATTCTCATTGTATGATGAAAGTTGTCTATAATAATTGATGAATTCGTGGACTATTCATGACTGATTTTTTTGTTTTGATACTTGATATTTTTCCACCATTGTTGCATTGTCGAAGCTTTTGCAAATTAATGATTTTCATAAAAAAATAATGAATTTTATGTGTTAAATTGAATTTTAATCATGGGATAATCGTAGTATGTCTAATTTTGAGTGTCTTGTTTTTTACAGAACCGAAATCGAAGTTCTGAAGGTCCTCTAATGGTGAAAATTGCATTCTGGTTTTCACATGTCTATACGCCATCGCTTAGCGAGCCGTTGCTTATCAATGGAGGTCCTCGCATAGCGAGACGCTCCAACGACAAAATTCTGTTGTTTTTGGTTTTATCATAACTTGAGTTCCGTAACTCGGAACGAGACACAATTCAAAGCGTTGGAAAGCTAACGCTAATTACTATCAATTGAAAATAATTTCAGAGTCTGAATGTGTTGTGATAATATGAATAATTGATGAGAATGATTATTAAAAATTATTTGATCGAGTAAATGTTGAGTTGTGCGAGTTTGAGGATTATGTTTAATGAGTTGTGGAAATATTTGAAGATGTTGCTATGATGAGATGTTAAGCGTTGAGAATAAGTATGAAATATGAGAATGTTGTGAATATGAATTATTTTGAGTTATTTTTGTTGTATTGTTGCATGTTTGAAATATAATTATGTTGAGATGAATTATTAGCATGCTTGTGTTACACTATTGATTGATAATGTGTATTTCGTGATTTTGGTGTGATGTAATCCAGAAAGGGGATTACTTGAATTGTCAATGCATTTATGTTAGGATCATATAGGGGTCTTAATGCATTGATTTGATGATATGATCATGCATCGTAAGAGTTATTTGAAGAGGCGTGTATGCTAGTTCAGAGAGGGGACTAGTGGCTTGTCTCAAGCTCGGAGAGGGGGCTTGAAGCTCAGATAGGAGGCTCGGGATTCGTAGAGATTGGAAAATCCGATTCGTATGAAGAACCAAATATTGAGTTGGTACCACATGCATATGCATAGAGTTGCATAGTTGAGTTGCGTTGCATAATGAATTATATGCATTTTGTTGAGTTGTGAATGATTGATGAGTTTGGGTGTGACAATGTATTGTGATATACTGTAAATGATATTGTGTAGAATATGTTTTGTAAATATCCTACCTTGCAGTATAATGTCTGTTATTATTGATTGTGATTTCTCACCCCTTTGTTATTGTTGTTGTTGTTTGTGCTCTTCTTCGGGATACATATAAGCAGGTAACTGAGTAGTTGCTTAGAATGAAGGATGGCATGAGGATGTTTCTTCTTTTTCTTTCTACGTTTAGTTTACGTGTTCTAATATGTAACATTGAGAAATGTTTGCGAGTTTTTGTCTAATATTTCGTTAGATAGTTCTTGTATAGTCTCATGGTTGATGTTTTTGAGATTTTGAAGAGATTGCATTTATGATTTCGTTTATGTTATAAAGTCTTTGATATTAAATGATTTCCACTGCGATGATACCCTAAGTGAAGGTGAACATGCAAAAACACCATAAGAGAAGGTGTTGATTGTTTAGATTTAATCATGTGTGACATCTTTTTCTTATGTTGATGAATACTCTGATTTTCGTAAATTTATATATAGGGTAATAGGATTTTATACCTCGTACTTGGAAAACTTTGTAATATCATGGTCTTCCACTCAAATCACTTTGACCCTACACGTCTCATGCTTGAATGACTATATATTTGAAGAACTATGTAATCTCATAGTCTTCGTTCACAATACATGCGTCTTGTTTAGGTTTTTTTAATAATCGATAATAAAAATGAATGATTAAAATAAAATTTAGATGAAAGAGAAAAATAGCTAAAAGATATATAGAAAAAAGCTACAGAGGTAGCAAATTCATTCCCAATATAAACCCCACCTAATTCCCGTGGAACTTTCAACTACAAAAGAATATATTGTATTAATAGCATATTACCTATATAATTAAATAAAAAAATCTGAGCAACTTTGTGTAAAACTGAGAAAAATAACTAGAATTCATTTCTCATGCACTTGTATTGGATGTATATATCATGTCAGATGTAAATTCAGACAACCAAAACATGTGCAGGAACACGTAGCATACACCCTTAAACCTATCCTGTTCTTCTAGTATATTAATATATAAATATACAAAACATCTGTTCTTCTAGTATATTAATATATAAATATACAAAACATCTGTTCACTACCTAAATCATGTTTGCTTTCTTTTCATTTGAATCTAAGTCACACAACCCGGTTGATTTCTCTCTGTCTCTAACAATCTATATATAGATAAATTATATCTACCAAACTGAAAGGTATTGCCCATTCTCTATAATTATTTATATCTTGTCTGTTTGATTGCATGTTAGAGTATCTGCTTACCACATATTCACTGATTTCTTGATCTGTGCCAGCTTTATGGATCAGAAGTCGCACGTATATATATAATATATGACATGTTGCTTTAAGTATAAAACAAAGGTTGAGAAAGGAAATGAGGATAGAAGAAAGGAGAAAAAAAAATACAAAACCATTGGTTTGAGAAAAGAAAAAAAAAATTAAAAAGATAATTTTAAATATGGATTTAGCATAATACTAAAGGATTTATTTTTCCTGTTAGGGGGAGTCACAGAAGAAATCAGGAAACTAATAATATATAATAACTATTAATTCTATGTTAAATTATAAGTTATTTTAAAGAAAATTTCAAATTATAAATTATTTTATAATTTTAATACAATATATCCCTTATTATTTATTATTATTTTTTCTTTTAATTCTTTATATTACTTTTTCATTTGTAATAAATGAAGGAGAATATTATAAAGTTATACATAATTTTTAAATGAAGGAGAATATTGTAAAGTCATACATAATTCTTTTTCCATAAAATAATTATTATGTTTCTTAATTCCTGTAAAAAGTCCAAAACATCTTATAATTTGAGATGAATGGAGTATGATTTTATATCAAATCATGTACACTAACTAGACATATTTTTTTGTAACACACGCACGCCGCACGCACGCGCGCGCTCGCACACACACGTTTCTATGTACACTAACTAGACATATTTTTTTTGTATTTTATATCAAATCTTATACACTAACTAGAGATGAATGGAGTATGTTTCCTCCATGTGTTTCGTTCGTTAATGTTGGATTGGATTATCGGAGAAATAGATCGCATTGACGTTGTCATAGTAGACCAAAGTAACATTGGGAATTGGACTGTGTAATTAGAGAAGAAGATTACGCAACCAGTATGACTTAGAAACCATGTTGGCGTCGGCGCGATACTCGGCAACTTCACTAGAACAGGATAACGTGGGTTGCCTTTTGGACAACCAAGAGAGTAAGTTATCACCAAGAAATACACAATAATCAGAGGTTGAGCACCTGGTGTCAGGGCACCCTCCCTAATCAGCAACTGAATAAGATATTAAGGATGTAGTAGATGAAGGATCCTAAATATATCGCTGAATGCGTTTGAGAACATGCATGTTGGCTTCCATGGAGTTGTTCATGAAAAGACATGTTTGTTGTACTGCATAAGAGATGTATGGTAGAGTGAAAGTGAGATACTAAACTGCACCTGCAAGACTACGATATAAAGATTGATCCTCGTAAGGAGTGCTATCGGTGACACTCAATTTCGGTTTTGTATCAATCAACGTGAGGCATGGTTTGCAGGATGACATTCCCGAACATGCAAGGATTTCTTCGCCAAACTTCTTATTGTGAGAGAAAAAGACCTTTTTGGTGGCGTGTGATCGCAATGCTCAAGCAGAAGTTCAGGGGTCCCAGATCTTTCATGTTAAATCTTGAACTAAGTAGAGATATGATTGATTGCCTCATAGTAGCTAAAGAAGTAGTAAGAATAATATCATCAAAATATAATAAGATATACGCCATATGAGTGGATTTCTTCTAGGTGAAGAAAGAGTGATCACAGTTTCTTTGAGAAAAACAAATGGATGAAACATAATCAATAAAGCACTTGTACCAAGCTCAAGGATCTTGTTTGAGTCTATATAAAGATTTGCGTAGAAGACATGCATGATGAGGATTTATCGGGACCTTAAATCCTAACGGTTGATGCATGTATATGTTTATTTTAGTTCACCATGAAAAATGTGCTTTTGATATCCAACTGATGAATTTGCCATGATTTAGAAACACTACTAAGGATAGTCTGAATAGTAGCTGGCGTAAAAACTAGACTAAAAGCTTCTCCACGGTTAATACCAAGTTGTTGACCTGCACCATCACCTACAAATAGGGCTTTATGCCTCTCAAAAGAGCCTTCAAATTTTTCTTTATGTCTAAAAATCCACATAGAACGAATAACATTAACATCAGGAGGTCATGAGACTAACTCCCACATCTTATTTTTAATTAGAGCATCATCTTCACCATCCATGGCCATTTTACAATTTGGATCTTTAAGTTCAGACACATAGTTTTTAGGGATATGGGATTTGTAACTTAGGTGTGTAGGCCATAGTCTTTTTGGTTGGGTTAAAAATTACCATGTTGACTTCATGTTACCAGTTTGGTGTCTGTTTGTAAAGAGGGTTGGAAAATGGGAGGAAGGGATTGTTGGTTTGTTTGTGGGAGGTGTGACAGTGTAATTAGGGGTGGGGAAAGATGTGTGATGGGAAGGTGATCTGGTCCACAATGTAGGTGAAAGTGGGGTGGGTGGTCCTGGTGATGTGTGTTGGAATGAGAGAGTTTGTGATGGGTCCAGATTCAGTGGGGGGGCCAGTATGGTAGATGTCGGGTTTAATTTGACTCAAGATGTGGTCTATGATGTATAGAGACAAGTCATTTTCTAGAAAGGTGTAAGAGGTGGGTTATGGGTTGTGCAACTTTGCATAAGGGAAACATGTATCGTCAATAATACATGGCGACAAATGATAATTTTATTCTAGGATAGATATAGACATTTGTAGCCTCTATGATGTGATGTAGAGTTGTCAAAATAGACTACCCGACCCTATGCGGACCGGTCCTAACGGACCTCGGGCTTTTTAGGGATGGGCCAAAATAGCCCTGTTGTAATATGGGCTCGGAAATTACTACCCGAGCCCGGCCCTAGACGGGTTTCGGGCTACCCGACCCTAAACAAACTTCTTTAAAATGAAAAATTAAAATAAAATTCCATAGTATTTATTTTAAATGAAATTAAAAGTTATGTTATTTTAAACATAATACATTGTTAAGTACTATATTATCTTTTATAAATACTATAATGTGTTTTTAAATACAACACATGTCTAAACTGTATAAAATAATACTCAAATATTTAACATAATAGAAACTAATAGAATATGAGGAAAGAATGTTGATTATATTAATGCATAAGACTTAAAAAAGAAAGATTGAATAGAATATATAAAAAAAATTAGTGAGGTGAGAAAAATCAATGTGTTATTTTGGAGTAAGACAATATAAATATTAATACTTTTTTAGATTTATAGCTATGCGGGCCCAATGGACTACTCACGGCCCATACGGGCTAGCCCTAATGGGTAGCAGGCTTTTTAGGGCTGGGCTAAAAAAGCCCTGAAAAATAGGGCTCCAATTTTAAGGCCCAAACTCTATAATTTTTCGGGTCGGAGCCCATTTTGACAGCTCTAGATGGGTATCCTAAAAAGACACATGGTGTAGAGTGAGGTTGAAGTTTATGTATTTCGGTGGATGGAAATAAAGGATAACATAAACTTCAAAAAACACGTAAGTGGGAAAATGAAGGATCTTTATAAGATAATATTTTAAGAGGTGACTCAAAATTGATGGTTTTGCTTGGTAAACTGTTTAGAAGATTTGTGGTCATTTCTAGAGCATGGTCCCAAAAATATGGTGGTAATGATGCATGAACTAATAATGTTCGAATAATATTGTTAATGGAACATATTTTATGTTTAGACTTTCCGTCTTGAGAATAGATATAAGGGAAAGACAAATGAAAATATATTTCATTGATTTCACAAATTTTTCGAAAATTACTATTTACATATTCACTACCATTGCCACATTAAATGGTTTTGATTTCCCATTGAAATTGTGTGTTTATGTAAGCGTGAAGTTTTTCAAAACATGAATATACTCCATATTTGTTAGATATGGGAACTGTACACAAAATTTGAATAATTATCCAAAAATAGAACATAGTATTTGTGACCTAAGAAGCTTAAAACGAGAGATGTCCATACACCATTATGTAAAATATCAAATGGAAACAACCCATGATTATGAGAAGGAAGGAATGACAATTTAACATGTTTACCAATTGTACAAGAATGACAAAAGCGACTAGGATTATTACATTCAATCAATTTATTTTGAGTAAGATACTTTAAAACTTGTTCTCCCGGATGAATTAAACGATCATGCCAAAGATACAATGGTTGACGTAGGCATGGCCTTATTGAGGAATATGGTGTTAGTGGTGATTGGGTATAGATCGCCTCAACTTTCACATGTCATTAAAGTTGTCCCCGTCTGAAGTTCCTTCACAGAAAAACCAAACATGTTAATCCAATTGAAACTTTATTATCTGTAGTAAATTTACAAATAGATACTAAATTTTAAATAAATTTTGAGGAATGTACTACATTTTTTAGTATAAGAGGAGGGTGAGATGAAGGTACGTGTGAACTACCAAGCCCGTGAATCAAAACTGGGTGACCATTTCCAATGATGATTTTATTATTTTTGCTCAATTTAAAATAAGATGAATGACTACCTTGCGAAACTTTCATGTGAGAGGTGACACTAATGTCCATATCCGAAGATTGTTCTGGTTGTGCAAGATTGAGGGTGTGAATATCATTTTCATTAACAGTTGGGTTGGGTGCATTCACATTGAGAGCAATATGTGGTATGGGCGTAAGAATTCCACTTTGTTGGACAATATTGTTTGGCCTATTCCAATTTGAAGATGGGTAAGGAAAATGTGGGATTCCCCAAGGAGATCATTGTCTCAAAGGGCCCTACTGTTGTCACTGAGGTTGTTGTCAATGGCCACCGATTCAATCACCCCTCCCTGAGTTTCGACCGCCACTATTGGCGTAGTTATTTTTCTTCCTGCGGTCATTATAATTGATGGGTGTAGTGTTACGGGTAAATTTGTTTGATATCCATGGACACAAGGAGAATGTTTGAAGTAGGTGCGATGGTTTTGGCCACAAGCGCAAATGGTGTAGACGAAGAGTCGTGGTTAACGCGTTGAAGAATAGTCGGTTCTTTGAGTTTTAATCAAGATTTTACAATAACAATGGTGGGTAAAGGGTCATGTTATTGTATTTAAGTCATAAACCCGACTGGGGAGTCCACATTTGCAAGTTGATCAAATAGGAGTTTGAGACGATTACAGTATTCTTTGGTGAAGAAAAAATCTTCAAGATGAGTGTTGCTAAATTGGTTTTCAAGTTGAACAACCCTTGAGTGTTTGTTATTGTTGAACATGGAAGCTATGTGATTCCAAAATTGTTCGAAAGAATTGTTGATCACAATAATAGAGTTGAGGGTGTCTTGTGATACGGTTGCATACATCCCTTGTAACACAACAATGTCTAGATGATTCCAAAGATCAGAATCACTAGCTTTGAGGATTGTCGCTGCTTGGATCTCTTGTTCATCAGAGGGAGAAATGATGTGGTCGAGCATGTTGTGAATGTGTGGTTGCACCTTAAAGAGGGTCGTGACAAATACAAATTAGATTCATAGTCCAACATCACAGGTATGATGGTTTTGACATTATTGATAGAGAAAGGGAGTGAAAAGTGTTTTTCTTCCCCGATGTATTTTTAAAGTTATTTAATAAAAAAAAGTTAGGCTATAGACCATAAAAAAACTTTAAAATCTATTAAAAATCAATCTATTTAAATAAATATGAATAAATTTATCATTATTATTATATTATATTTTATACTTTCAATTAATCTTTTCATTTCCTCTTTCATTATCAATTGTGCAGAAAAATTCTCTATAGATTTTGGTGAATTTCCAACAATAATAAGATTTGACTAGCCTTTAGAAAAGTTGGCTAATACATGTTCGAGTGTTTTCATGTCTGATTTGATATCAATTTAAGAAAAATTGTCAACCTAATAACATTTTATCTTACCGATTTTAATAGTTTATCTCGGTGTTTTAAAACTCAGACCGTTTCGGCCAGTCAGACCAGTTAGACCGCGATTCGGAGGGTAGAGCGGTCTGGTAATGTTATCGAACAATAATTGTAATTAACCCAATAAAAATTGGTGTGACCAGGCCGGTTCACTGGTCACACGAGTGAACCAATGGGTTTCTTGACCCCACCAGTTAAACTTTTTATGTTTATTTTTTTAGCTTAATTATAACTTCGATCCCCCTATTTTTATTTTTCTTAAGTTTTGGTGTCCTTGTTTTAAAAATTTGATTTTATTAATATTTATAATTATGTTATTAATAACTAGCTAATGTTAAAATTAGAAAAATTAAATTTTGTTAAATTTTAAAAAGCAGGTTTGTAATCTTTCAAAATTATTAGGATTGTAGTTTTACCAGCTGCACAATGAATCTCTTTAATGTTTAGTTTGATCAAAAAGAAAAGAGTTATATATTCTATAGTTAGAACATTTTTCTCTAATGCATTCTCATTAAACTTATTTATTATCAATCATACAATACGCTAATGTAATAAATTTAAAAAATTATAAAATTAATTATACGATATAATAATACTCTAAATTAATAAATTAAAAAAATCATGTTACTAAAGAAAAATAAAATTATATTTTCATATTATTTTCAGTATGAATCTCATTATTTGAATAAAAAAATTATATTATCAAATAAAGATGGAAATAAATTTTTATATTATTTTTAGTAAATCTCATTATTATTTTAAAGTAAAAGTCATATTATTTTTACTATATTTTTTTATTTAAAGTAAAAATAATATTTGTTTATATTCTATATTAATTTGTTAATTTTTATGATATTTTATATCATACTATCATTTATGAGCATTAATAAATTGTTATGTTTAGAAGATGAAATTTTATTTAATATTGTTATTCAACTTATTTGTATGAATATTATTCTTTTAATTGTATAAACTGAATTAGCAATCTTGCGGTACTATCGCTGACCCACCGATTCGACCAATAACTTAATAACTCAATAGATGATCGAGTCGATGACCGATTCGGATTTTAAAACATTTATCTTACCGATTTTAACTTGCATGTTATTTATTTTTAGATATAAATATAAACATATACAATGATTAACGATTTTTTTTAAAATAACCAAGTTTTTCAAAAAACAATACCAAAATAACCACTATTTCAAAATATTTACCAATATAATCACTTTTCAATTATCCCTCTAAAGCATGCGTCAGTTGGTATGAAACATGCATGTTGTACTTGCACCAAGGCGCCAATGCACATGGCGTTAACATGCAGATCAAGTCAATGCAATTGGTGAATGCATTATGACATGAAGAGCATTTGTTATTGCATGTGGTGCATGCTTTGATTTTTATTTTTATTTTTAAAATTTTTATGTTATAATTATATAAAATTGAAATAAAAAAGTAAATGAAAAATAATCAATAATATTATGATATAAAGTTAAAATACACAACAATTAAAAAGAAAATTAATGCCCCGTTTGATTGAAATGCCCCATGTTCCACATCCTGGTGCGTTAGCCTGCCTTCGAGGTCTCCCATGATTTCCCTGAGGTGTTTGGATCTTTGAGTGTTGACATGATGCAATGGTGACTGGTATGAAGGTCCGGTGGATGGTCCAGTAGTATTTGACAAATTTGTCATCATTTCTCCCCAATAGTTGGGGGTTGCCGCCAATGGTGTTGCCGTAATTGAGTTTGGTGCCCATGTTATCGTAGTTGGGTCGTTGTGCTTGGGTTGTTTGTGGACGGTATGGGTGCCCGAATTGAGACATTGAATCGTTTTGGAAACGAAGCAATAGTTCATGTGGTGTAAGAAAGTCAAACAATGCTTAGGTGTTGTGGCGATGAGATGTTTGGGTGTTCATAAGTGGAGGGTTATGGTGAGATAAGGTTGAATTCTATGAATCATCTGGGCTATTGACATATGTGGTGGCTGCGTATGGTTGTTGGTGGTAAGGGTTTGGTTTCTGGTTTTAAGTTTAGGTGTGTGACATGAATTGGTTGCGAGGTTGGGTGTTTGGTAGTTAGGTGTTTGGCGGTTAGGTGTATATGGTATGATGATGGTGTGAGGTTGTTCATTGAGTTTAGGTGGGTTGACATTTTTCTTGGACTTGGTAATGGTGTGGGGTTGGTTGTTGGGCGGGGATTTGTTGTTGGTGTATGATGACGAAGCTCGTTGGCATGGATCAATCAAATACCTTGGCTCAGACACAAACAATGGTGTTGTACTGACCTAAACCAAGCCATAACATGTTGAGTTGGTCTAGCACCATGTATGATTGGTTCGTTTAAGATGTGCTGACATTGATTCCTCAAATGATAACACATTTCTTTAGCGAAGTCTCTCCAATCGGAATAATCTCATTGCCCATCGACTATTTGTTGATGTTAATCTCCCAAACATGTCGGAGGTTCTGGAATTTGTTGGTGCATGCCGAACTGCAATTTCACACTGTCACTTTAGTGCATCTCCGTAGTAGTGAACCAGATGATTGGTGTTTTTGCTGTCCAAACTGCAGCGTCATCATCGTTAACCTAATGGTCAAAACCTAGATACAGCCTCTAGATAAACTGTATAAGAAATTGACATGATTAGAGGATATTTAATTTGATAGTTTTTAAAATCAAAAGTAGTGGTGTTTATTAGTAATACATTGTCTGGTCTAATGTGGTCTAAATGATTGCGATAGACTACTACAGCGTGTTTGGGACACATGATGTAGTTCATCCCCTGGACTGACCACCTAGATCGAAAAGATTGAAAATATATTAGTTACAGCCGGTTGTAGTATAAAGTCTAATAAATTATAAGATTTAAGATAAACTTACTTTGTTGCATAGGGGGATGTGAATGACTTCTCGTTGACCGAGGCGAGTGACAACATTCTCGACCAACCCCATGCTTGTAGCAAATAGGCGCAAGAATAAAACATACAAGTATTTTTTTTTCATTTTTATACAACGAGCTATATAGATGGGACAAAATAGCTAAACCTCAACTATATGTGTCTACTTTATTTATGTTTCGTAACAACGACAAATACATAATATTTACCGTATTATCAGTACTTTCAGGAAATAAAAAATTAGCAAATAGAATCATAATATAAAACAATGAGCTTTGATTATTTTTTTATACTCAGTTGATTCTTTGTTTAATGTTATATTTGAATAATACTGTTTAAGATATTTTAAATTAATACATTGGCCCCTAGGTTGACCCGAAGTTTGTCCTGTAGTTGTGTCTTCACACAAAGGGGCACCAAATAATTCCTCGCATATAGAGTTATCTTGGTTAACTCTACCATTTACGGCCTTATCATCGATAGGTAAACCCAACAACTTGTAGACATCCTCAAGTGTGACGGTATATTCACCGAATAAAAGATGAAATGTGTGGGTCTCAGGTCTTCATCTTTCTACCAAAGCAAGAATAAATTTGTAATCAACTGAGTAGAAGACTATGTTGAGTAGATTACCAAAACCGCATACTCATAAATATGGTTATATCAAAGGGTCGTGGGGTACATATTCATGTACGCGACATCAAAATCTCTTTGGGTCCTAACAAAAGATGATTAAGAAATAAGTAAGAATAAGTAATAAACAATAGTGATAGGGAAGTTAAATAATAACTTATAAATGCCACAATATTGTCGATTGTTCCTCGATGTTCTTCACCCATGGTTAGTAGAGACATTTTGTTGAATGCACCAATGGTGGGGCGTATACGTTGCATAGAGAATATGGAATCATGCAGGGAATCATGGCGGAGATTCTTTGTAGTATGAAGCATAGACTCGTGCATGCAAGATTCTTTATAGTCTGAATAATAGACTCATGCATACAAAGCTAGAAGCCACTACAAACATGCGCCAATACCCTATGGCGCATACCTTGCTTTTTGGAAATCAATCCTCATCCTTATTTAATTGCATGCTAATATGTGATCAACTCCCATCACCATAATACACTAAATTTATATTGCATCTTACAAAAATAGCTTCGTCACCACAATACCTGATCAATGCCCATACCGATGATGAAACATTTGAATGTGAGTTATCCGATTTTAGTTTTTGTAACATATAAGTTACTCGGTTTACAATAAATAGATAATAAATTTTTTCACATTTGAAACAGAGAATATAAAAAAATTGCAGTGTAGTCAGGTGAGACAAATCATCTACAAAAATCTGGTGTTTTTTCGCAGACAACCAAGTTAAGTTTTATCAGTTGAAGATTCGAGATGATGACGATGTTCATAATATGTTTCTCAATCATGAACAATCTGGGTTCAATGATATTGAGTTATATATTTTAAAACAACAAAATCAATTGTCTCAATTTGTTGATCCGTAACAAGTGCTTTATGAAACTGATGACACGAACAAGCTGAAGTCGATGTTGTTGACGAGGAAGATGAAGAAGACGAGATATTGGTTAATGAAATGGTGAATGATGAAACTGCCGACCACCAGCAAGAGTCATTACTAGCTAGTCATATATATTATCCACCTCAACACATGACAAGCTTGAATTTGGGTGCAGATGAACCTTCGTCAGATATATTTCACAATCCTTATGTGTAATTCAAGGATCATTGAAAGAAGGAGACAAATTTTGCACTAAAGAAGACTGTGTCAGAGCCATTAAAAAGTATCACATGGAATTATCAGCTGATTATAGGATTGATCAAACTAATGCAACGAGGTATAAGATCTATTGTCGTAATGAGCTCTGCCTGTTCCGATTGTCAGCATCTTACCTAAAAAGGAGTCATTCTTGGAGATATGTTATATGGGTCTGTTTCACACTTGCTTAATTACTAACCTGATGCAGGACCATCACAAACTCAACTCTCAGTTGATATGCAATGAAATTTTGTATGTCATTAGCGACAATCCATTATTAAAGATGAGTACAATAATCTCGCATATTGTTACACAATATAATTATACTCCATCATACAGGAAGGCATGGATATCTAGGACTAAGGAAGTTGAAAAAGTGTTTGGAAATTGGAAGGAGTCATACAAAGTGCTTCCAAAATACTTGGTGGCACTTAAGCATTATGCTCTAGGGACTATTATCAATTTGGAAACATTGTCGGCATATACCCCAGACGGGACTTGTGTTAGTGGTAATGGAATATTCCACCGACTCTTCTGGGCGTATGAACCATGCATCAAAGGTTTTGCTTTTTGTAAACCTATTATACAAATTGATGGTACATGGTTGTACGGGAAATATAAAGGAACGTTACTCATGGCAATAGCACAAGATGACAACAACAACATTTTTCCAATCGCTTTTGCACTAGTTGAAGGGGAGACTACTGAGGGATGTAGTTTTTTCCTAAAAAATCTCTGAATGCACGTTACTCCTCAGTCTAACTTATGTTTGATCTCATACATACACCCATCAATTGTGAGTGCCTATAAAAACTTTGATAATGGGTGGCAGGATCCTCCTTCGACGCATGTCTACTGCATTAGACATATCGCTAAAAAAATTCATGCGGGAGATCAAAGACAAAATGTTGCGGAAGAAGGTTATCAATGCAGGGTATGCATTAACCGAACCTTCCTTCAAACACTACCACAAAGGCATCAGATTGTCAAACATAGATGCAATAAGGTGGATCGACAATATTCGATTGGAGAAGTGGATCAGGGTATACGACAACGGTCAACGATGAGGACACATGACAACAAGTCTCGTGGAATCAATTAACTCTATCTTCAAAGGCATATGAAACCTACCAATAACTTCTTTAGTGATAGCAACCTATTTTAAGCTAGGGGCGCTGTTTAAGATCAGACGTTCCAAATGGAGTTTAGTGTTACAATCTGGGAAGTTGTTAAGTGATGCTTAAATGAAATTCATTAAGAGCAAGCTGCCAAAGCTACACATGTGGTTATAGTGTTTGACTGTACTAAAGGTTGGTACAACGTTGCTGAGTCAATGGATCACAATGAAGGCATACCGAGGGGGCACTATTGAGTGGAATTAGGTAGAGGTTAGTGCGACTGTAGAAAGTTCCAAGCCTTTCGTATGCCCTGCTTCCATGTCATAGCGACATGTTCAAAGGTTCGACATGATCCTTCCAACTTACTTTCGTTTACAAAGTCATAAACCTATGCAATATTTACAAAACTAGCTTTTCGATGGTAGCAAAAGAGGATTATTGATCTGCATATCAAGGGGACAATACTCTGGCACAATGAAATAATGCGAAGAAAGAAAAAGGACCGTCCAAACAACACCCATATTCGAATCGAAATGGATACGGCGAACAAAATAGTGAGATTATGTAGTTCATGTCGTCAGCCCGGTCATAATCGTACAAACTGTCTCAATATTAGATAAAGCACAACAACATAATTTTAATTGTAATCCTTTTGCTTTATATTAAAAACAACATTTATTTCATAAATATCATAAGATTCAGTTACAATAACTTGAAAACGACAATTAAACAATAATTTAAACAACAATTAAACAATAATCAAACAATAACACAAACAACTATAACAATAAAATAACATCACAAACAAATACAACAAATAAACAACATAACTATGCGATTACAACCATCAAAATAATTTTGTGAAAAGTATACATCATCCTGTGAACATCTCTGTCAGTTTTAACGTTCACCCAGAAACGAACTTCTCCATTTTTGTTGAACGTGATATCAAGTCTTTGAATTCTTCTGATTTTTTCACCCTCTGCAATTTCTCCATCTAACCAACTGTTTAAAGTCCTATTAAGATGTTCAAACGTATCTACATTCCAAACTTGGATCTTCGTTGGAGGCTGCACTGAGTGGACTATGCATGCGTCATTGCATGTGGCGCATAGGACATGCATGCGTCACTTCTAGTGGCGAAATTGGCATGCTTGCGCCAATACAAATGACGCATATGTTCAAGAGATTCATTGCATGTGACAATGCAAATAGCGTCTTGGTTAATTTATTAATAAATATTTTGAAATAGTGATTATTTTGATATTATTTTTTAAAAACATGGTTTTTTAAAAAAAAAATCATGGTTAACTGTTGCTTCAATTTTCGTTAGGCTATTAAAATCTGTACTTAGAAATGCCATCAACTTCACTTGAAGACATTTCTTGATAACTCAAAGCAAGGACCACCATGAGTGTGATAATTATGCTACCCATTTTTTCAATAAAAACAAATAAAATCCCAATCCTTTCACCCTTCAAGCCATACACTTTCCAATACAAGTCCATTTATTTATTTACTTACAAAACATCACAGTGGGTGGGTCATACAAATTATTGCAATACAACCAAATGACAAAGAAGCCCTTAAATTTGTCCTCATATCACATGTCCCACGCCTTGACCTACCTTCAAATGAATAATGCTAATGATGATAATACAATACTTTGGAAATTATTTTCTAATCGATTAAGAAAAACCATTCACTAGAAGCCGCGTATCTCTATTGATTTCAAACATTAATATTGAAATTGTCACTTCTTCACATAAAATGTGAGAGACATCATGGTCCCATCTAACTCCCTTATAGGATAAGATCATAAATCAACGTCCCTGATCTTGCAACGTGGCAGATCTATTTGTATCATGATTCATGACTTGTCATGTGGTCCATATTGTCTTGATCACAAGAATAGGATTGGGGTATTTTCTTCTCTTCCTTTTATTTTACTATTTTTTAAGTAAAATACTTATATAAACTTATTTATAAAAAAATATTTTTTAAATTTCTTGAATGAACAATGTGTCTTAAATATATATAAATTAAATATATTAATTACTCAATAAATTTAAAATATATATTTTTTATTAATAAAATCAAAAAAGTTATTAAATTTTTTATTTTTATTTTTATAAAATGATTTTGAAAGCTTCATTAATCTTTACTGTTAAGTCAACTTTTTCCATGATTTTTTTTATAGATATGTTAAGAAAATTATAAGCAATTCATTTATATAATGATGTAAGAAAAAAAAAATTTTTTTTTATGTTGTGTACATTTGAAATATTATATATATTTCATCTATTGTTAAAAAAAATTGTAGAAGAATTTTTTATAATTTAAAATATATTTATTTTTATAAAAAAATACTACTCAAGTCTTTTTTATGACATATAATTTACTTTTTAGATTAATGAAATAGATAATGTAATTGGTCTATATAAATATACTATATATTTATTATTCAATAAATATAAAATAAATAAATTATAAAAGGATAAAAATAATATGTTTTACTTCAACAAGAATTAAAACTATTTAAAAGGTAATTTTGCAGAGACTATAAATTTAATAATTTTTTACAAGAAGAAAATTAAATAAATTTGATAGACAATAAAAATATATTTAACATTGTTTTTACTATTCCTATTTTCATTCTTATTATAGTTTTTTTAATGGAAGTTCTTGAATATCTAAAGTCATTAATCTTTTAGATTATAATATTCAACAGTTCAGTAAGTTTTCTCAAATAAATTCAAAATTCTTACATCTATCCTAATTAAATTCATGTCTATCTAGTATGCTCATCAAATATTTTCTCAAGGTTTTAATATAAATCATGACTACATACACACAAAAATATAAATAATGATTGAAATAGAAATACTTAATTCCCAAATAATTTAAACTTTTCTTTTAAAAAACTATAATTTATGCACAAATAATACATTAAAAGATATACACTAAACACTTTGTAATATGTAATTATAAATTATTTCACACTAAACACGCCATCATAGAAAAGTTTGTTAAATTAACAAATATAGATAATTATAAATTATTTCACTTAATAATATATAATTATAAGTTATTTCACACTAAACACGCCATAGCTCATCATAAAAAAGTCTGTTAAATTAACAAATATAAATAACTATAAATTATTTCACTTAGTAATATACAATTAGAAATTATTTTACACTAAAAACGCCATCAAAGTATTAATTTAAGGAAAAAAAAAGTATTGGAAAAAGTGTAATACAAAAAGTCAGGTTAACATATTATATTTACTACTTATTTATCTAGATAAATAGATAAATAATGTAGAAATATTCACCGAAAATGATTAAAATAAGAATTAAAATATGAATATTCGAGTATATCCATATCCATGATTGAAGTAAAGGGTAGGTTGAAAATAATTGTATGTGACTGACGTGGATCCATGTTGTCTGTCTCAAGCAACAAACATTTACATTATTTTCATGAAACTGAAATTATTACAAGAAAAGACAGATTTGAATCATCCAATGAAAAACTGCCACGTAAGCATCCAGAATTTACGTTCATGTGCGCGGCGTGTAGTAGAGTCCTAAGTAGGACCCACCAAAACAACATCGTTACATTTTCTTGCGTATATAAAAGGCCATGAAATGTAAGAAACAAAAAAAACAAGGTGAGATAAGAATCATGGGTGCAACATCTTTGGCTGGAAAAGTTACTAGGTTTTTGTCGTGTCGGCGACAAGGTAGTGTTGAGTCTGAAGAAAGTGTTTGTGATGTTGAGTTTGATTTTCTTGATGATGGTGAAGTTTTCATGTCGAGTTCTAGCAGTGATGATCAATGTCATTCACTTGAAATGGAATTGGATGATGATGATGATGAAGATGATGAGAAAGATCTGAATGGTATCAATGAGATGAATCGAAGCTTTTGGGACAGTCAACATCAAGGATTGCAGGTGATCTAAGAAAGTGATAATGATTTTGATTTGTTTTTGTTTCAAAAGTATATTAGATTTTGGAGATTTATTCTGTTTTGATGAGTTAGTGTGATTTGAATTGGTGCAGACGAATGTATACAGAACAAGTTCTTTGGAGACAAAGATAAGAAGTGCGACGAAAGAAGTGATTGAGGAAATAAGCGCTTCTGGAACAGGAGTGTGTGGTTGCAGCAGAAAGATGATGAATGGTGGAACAAGTTGCTGCAAAAACTGCTTAATGAGAGAAGTTTGTAGGAGGCTACAGAAAGCTGGTTTCAATAGTGCTATTTGTAAAACTAGATGGAAAACTTCCAAAGATATTCCAGCAGGTAGTACATGATGTTAATTTGTAGGGTTTTAAAAAACGGCCGCGATACCGTTAAGGCTTTCGCGATATCGGTCATGAGTCTAACATTGATCATAGTCATCACGGTCTAAATTAATCATAATTTATTTTTTAACATAAAATTATAATAAGATACTATATTATCATCTGTCCATACTACTTTTGTGGCGACCGTTTTTTAAAATCATACTTATAGATTAGAAATAAATATGTTTTTTAATTATTCAATTTTGGTTTTTATCATTTTAAGAAAGTGAATAAATATGTGAAAAGAAATCTTGTGGTGGTATAATAAGATTAGTTTCAAAGAGTATATGCTATGAACTTATATAATATCCATTTTCATCCAAAATATTATTAAAAAAAGTTTATAGCAGATATCAAATGACTTTATTTTTTGTATTGGAAAAGGAAAAATATGTTTCTAGTGAGAAACAAAATTTAGAATTTAATACAAAATATAATTTCAACAATCTAATAGTACTATCAAAATTAACTATACAGGTGAACACACATTTTTGGATGTGATTGACAACACAAACCCAAAGAAAGGAGAAGTAAGAGTGATGATAGAGCTGAACTTCCAAGCTGAATTTGAGATGGCAAGAGGAAGCAATGAATACAATGAACTAATCCAAAAGCTACCACAAGTGTTTGTTGGAAAAGTAGAAAGATTAAGCAACTTAATCAAAATCTTATGCAATGCAGCCAAAAGATGCATGAAGGATAAGAAAATGCATATGGGACCATGGAGGAAACATAGGTACATGCAAGCTAAATGGTTAGGTCCATGTGAAAGGAACACTTCAACAAAACCACTTCCAATGGGATATAGTAACTCCGAGAGGATTATGACAAAGCAAAAATCAAAGGCTTCTATGTTGACTATGGATTTGTTGGACAAGGTTCCAACATTGCATTGTGCAGTTGTTGGAGTTGTGTAATTGGTGAAATTAAGGAACATTGGTTTTATTAGGGTTTTTTTTACCTGGTCGTTTTGAACTTTGATTATGGTAAATTACATTTTTATTTTTAGTTTACTTGGTGGAAAGTAAAGGAATGTGACTCATAGATGTCACCCTAGATATACTTGTATGTAAAAATTGACATCTTGGTTATAAGATAGAAGTGTTCAACAAGTTTCTTTATAGATTGCTCGATATGGATTTTTTTAATATGTAGATGGAATGATAATTATTTCAAAACTCATACAAACATATATACATAATTGTGAAATATATTATTTGAATCTTAATTTGAGGTTTAATTTAATTATATCGATTTTTGTCAATTGAGTTAACATTTGTCGATAATATAAACTATTAAGGTATAAAGAATGAGAAATATTTGAATAAATTGTCTTAAAAAACACTACGGAGACTTACGCCTAATTACAACGAGACTTTATATATATAAATACTTTTAACATACCTCCTCAAACTGGATCATATATGTCATATGATCCGAACTTGTTATAAATGTAATCCACTCGAGAACCCCTAAGAGACTTTGTAAACATATTAACCAATTGGTCTTTAGATTTGACGAAATATGTGGTGATTTCTCCTGAAACTACCTTATTCGTTACATAATAACAGTCTATTTCTATGTGTTTGGTCTCTTCATGGAAAGCCAGATTAGATGCAATGTGAAGTATCATTTGATTATCGCATATGAGTTTTGTGTTATGAAGATCTCGCAACCTAAGTTCTGAGAGTAAACTTTTCAACCATGCAAGCTCCTTTGAGGCTGCTGCCATAACACGATATTCAGCTTCAACACTAGTTAGCAACTGTATTATGTTTCTTGCTTCTCCATGAGATCATATTATCTCCAATCATAACATAATATTCGGACGTGGATCTCCTAAGCAACAATGATTCGGCCCAATCAGCATATGAATAACAAATGATTTTAGCATTACCCTTATATTCATATAATAGTCCTCTTCCTGATGCATTATTTATATATCTAAGAATTCAAATGACTGCATCCCAATGACTATCACAAGGAGCGTTCAGGAACTAGCTCACAATGCTCACCGCAAATGTAATATTCAGCCTGGTGACTGTCAGATAGTTGAGTTTACCCATAAACTATTGATATCTTCTCGGGTAGTTCGATGGCTCCCTCTGACCCGGAACAAGCTTGATGCTCGAATGCATAAAAGTATCAATAGGATGACAATCAGGCATACCATTTTCACTGTGAATGTCTAAGTTAGACTTGCGTTGGTTGATTGCAATGTCAGATATGGATTATGCAACTTCAAGTTCTATGAAGTATTTGAGTGGACACGAGTTTTTTGTTTGGAAAGTTTTGAAAACATGAGTTTTGAGATGTTGGATACCCTTTGTATCATCCCTAGTAATAACAATGTTATCAACATAAACCACAAGAAAAATGTGTTGACCGATGAAGAAATTAAGGGAAAAAATAGAGTGGTATGCTTCATATCTAGTCATACCAAATTGTATCAAGACAGAGCGGAAGTGGCCCAATCAAGCATGTGGAGATTGTTTCACCCCATAAAGAGAGCGACGAATCTGACAGACAAGTCGATATCCACTGTAATTTTATTTAGAGGGAAAGTAACAATGTTCCAAGTGTTATTTGAATGTAATGCAACTATTTCTTCCACCATCGTTTGACTCCAATTGATATCAATCATAGCTTCACCTGTAGAATTAAGAATAGACATAGAACCCAAAGAAGAAACAAAAGAAACATAGGAAGTAGAGAGACTGTCATAATTTAAAACACAAGCATATTTAGAATTAGGATGATGAGACCGAATATCTTTTCGTAATGCTATTGGAATGTCAAGTTCAGGTGACGTAATTAGAGGAGCAGTTAGAGCAGGAGATGATGTTGGTGGATCAATATCATCTCTTACCTCCTATGAACGATGTGTTTGTCATTGGTAGACCTGCAATTGAGGTGTAGGGGCTGCAATGGGTGTGGGAATGAGGAAAGGAATATCTCGAATATTTGAAGTGCAATTCTCACCAAGCGACACATAGACATGGAAGAATAAAGAAATTTCAAAGAATGTGACATCGGAGGAAACAACATATCATTGAAGTTCGGGACAAAAATCATATCTTTTTCGTTGAAGTGAGTTTCCTTGAAAAATAAATTTGAGAACATTGGTAGAAAGTTTTTCTTTACCTAGAATAAGGTCATGAACAAAACATGCGCAACCAAAGACGTCGAGAGGAATGAGGGTATAAATCATATTGCAAATTCAAGATAGAGTATGAAACCTGATCTTGAAGAACCTTTGAAGGCATCCAGTTGATAAGGTGACAAGTTATGAGAAGAGCATTGCTCCAAAAACGAGAAGGAACGTTGTTGTGAAGTAAAAGAGTTCATGCGGTTTCAACTAAATGATGATTCTTTTGTTCAGTGGAACTATTTTGTTATGGTGTGTAGGCACATGATGATTGATGAATAATTCCATGTAATGTTAAAAAATATTGAAATTGGGATGACAGTATCGCGGTGCGAAAAATACCCGAGCGTAAGGAACACTTGAAATCTAAACAAAGCAGAGTCGCCACCAATATTTATTTATTCTCAAAGAGCGAAAGGGAAAATATGTTAAAACCCTAAAAAAATGGTTGTTGCAACCAAATCAAGTTCATGATTCAGTTATGAAATGGGAAAGTATTATCCCCTCTCACATTTGTTGTACTCAACGAGACCCATTTAGTTAGTTTTGTGTAAGAGTGTTAGCGTGATATTGTTTGTGATCTTCTACATATCGAGTGAGAAAAGAGAAAGAAAGAACATTTTTTTATTAAAGGGGTGCCTGAGAAGATTTCTCAATCCTGCTCCTACGTATCTCTAGTTGCTATGGTGAACTCAAGACTACATAGTTCTGCTTAGAAAGAACTACTGGGTTGATTGCTTTTAAGGAGTGAACCTTTAAACATATTGAGTGATTAAACATTTACTTGATGCTCGCTCTTGGAGGTGGAAGTCTTTGTTTGTTTCATGGCAGATATGGATAAAGCATACTCGTTTCAAAAAATATTTTTGAAGTCGCGCAAGGGAAAAAAAACAAGTTTGGTTGGTTAAGTTGCTTTTGAGTGGAGACAGACATCCAAACAGGAAGCTCTATTGCAGTACTCAAATGCCCGAAAAGGAAGAGGCCTAAGTCCAATCACTCTTTTTCATCCAAAAGTTTATTCATGAAAATGTGTGGTGAATTAGGTCAAAGTTCATTGACATAAGACGATTATTCACACATAGAGCTCTACTATAGTGTCAAAGTAATCGAGAAAGAGAAGGTTGATACCCAATCGATATGTTTCTTCTATAAAAGAAATTACTTAATTAAGATATTTATTGTATTTTAATATGGAAGTCGAATGTTCGAACATGGAACGCTACAATTGTATCATAACATTCAAAAAAGGGAAAGTCTAAACCTAATTAGATTCTTTCATTTTTATTGTGAAAAACTTTAAAAAGGGGGAATGACTTGACGTTGGATCAAGTGTGTGAAGTTTACTTATAAAAAGGGTTTAGATTAATCGGGGGGATGCTCGACTTTTCATTCAATTTGGGTTTTAATTTGGGAAAAAGACTCAACGTGGATCAAATGTTTTTTTTTTGTTCTTTTCTGAAAGTGGTTGGTTTTAATATTTCGATTATCAATCAATTAACACAATAAAAATAAATGAAAGCGATAAATTTATTATACATTACGGGAATGAGGGTACAATTTGTCGAATGAGGATACAGTACAACAATTAATCAAAACAAACTCAATAAACAACTGTAAATAACAAAAATCCCGTTGTAAGAATGCCTAAGAGAAAGCCAAATGACCAAAAATAAATCAGAAATTTGAACTATTGAATTTAGCGATATGTTAATAAATCGTGAAGTGATTCATGCAGGAATTACCCTATTTGAGGTCGGTCAATAAAACTCTATGCGTTTAAGCAGTTTCTAAAGTTAAACTGAATTTTTAACTCTGAAATGCAATGCATCTTTGAAAAACTGATGATTTAAGCGACATTTTAAAAAGGTAAAAAGAAACGACACTTAAATTAAATAATTTAACGCTATGTTCAACAATCGCAAAACGATTCATATAGGAATCATCCTATCTGAGACCGGTCAACGAAACTCTATACGTTTTAAGTAGTTTTTGAAGTTAAACTTATTTTTTAACTCTGAAACTGCAATGAATTTGTGAAAAATCTGTGGAACTAATAAATCGAATTTTCTTTTTAACAACCCAAAAATAATCAATTTAAAAATAAATAATTAATAACAATAATAATAAACAAAAATAATAATGATAATAATAGTAATAAAAAATATTAATAATAATAATTAGTGTTAATAATAATCAATAGTAATAATTCAATTAGTAATAATAATAATGACAATAATAATAACAATAATAATTATTATTATTATTATTAATTAATTAATAATAATAATAATAATAATAATAATTAATAACAATAATTAATAATAAAAATTAATAATAATTAACAATAATAACAATAATAATAATAATAGTCAATAATCAATAATTATTATTATAATAATGAACAATAATAATAATGCATACATACTAATAAATAATAATAATAATAATAATAATAATAATAATAATAATAATAATAATAATAATATAAAACAAAACAAAAAGAAAAAAGAAAATGAACAAGGTGGGGAGGTGGCATACTAAGAGTGAGGAGAATATTTTTAAAAAAACTTTAAGCAAACCAAACACAAATTGACACGTGACAACAAGGAAGATTAAAAAGTCAAAAATCAAATTTCCTCTTCTTCCTCCCTCACACGATTTCTTCTTTCCTTGTAACAATAACTAAACTTTTTCTTTTAAAATTAAAAAAAAAATCTCTTTCTCTCTCTCACACAGACATACACACACTCAAGTTACTCGGCCTGTTCCATCCATGGTTGCTTAGAAAGGAAACAAACTAAATCACTATAAAACTTTCTCTCCTCAAATCAAACAAACAAAACAAATATCATAGTTAATAAAAGTCAAAACACACAAACAAAAGTCAAAGAGATCATGCAAAGGCTACCGATGAAGACATGCAACAAATTCCTGACGATGTCGTAAAATGGCGACAACGTGTTAAATGACCGGTTTCACTGTAGCTCGTGGTGGTGGAGTTGTTTCGGCGATGTTGGTTTTGACGTGAGAGGTTTAGGTGTTGGTTAAAAAAGATGGAAGATAGTATGGTGATGCTCGGAGAAGGTTTATGTGACAATGACGGTGTTGTTCGAATGTGGTGGTGATGGCGTCTTGGTCAGAAATGAAGGCCGGTGAGGGTGATGAAAGAAAAAATTGATGGTGAGTTGAGGAGGTGAATGGATCGATGATAAAGTTATGTTATGAGTGTGGTTGTTACTTTTTGATTTGTTGTTACTATGTTGTAAGTGGTGATTGATCTGAAAGTTTTTTTTAGGATGGTTGAAGAAGAGAGAGAGGTGAGAGATAAGAGAGAAAAAGAGAAAAGAGTGAGGTTATAGTGAGAGGAAAGGAGAAGAAAGGAAAAAAGGTGAGTTAAAGAAGATCATGCAAGTCTCATTGGTCCATCGTGTGATCCAATATGCAAGTCTCTACTTTCTTTTTAAATTTTCTTCTCCATATCACTGGTCTATCGTGGAGAGAAAGTATTGGGCCGCATGGAGATTAGTTTGTGGTCTCTCTTTTTTTTCTTTGTGGTCCGCGTGTAATCCACTATGTCGGTGGATCCCCTCCCAATTTCAGGAAAAAAATATATACAAGAGGATTAATTAGGGTTTTTTTATAAGACCAAAAATTGATCCTCTTCATCTATTTAGTCATTAGGAGAAAATAATGAAACAAAAAATCTAAATAATTTTAATAAAATTAAATTAAATAAAATTAACTACTTAATTAAATCTAAGTGATTTTTTTGATTAGTTTGATAAAAAAAATAAAAGGGATAAAAAATGAACAACAATCAGATGTAAAAATGGCTGAAATATCTAAATGGATGTACTGAAATGATCAACGTGAAATAAACTTCTAAAAAACATATAGGTTTTGATTGAATTTTGAAATAAAAATTGACTAGTTAAAAGACTCAGGCTGACAAAAATGCGTCTGAAAAAGAAGTCAAAAAATTAAAACAAGCACGTCAGGTTAAACTATGTGAACTGTAGATTTAGAATACTGACGTCTGCAAGCTCGACTTTGAAATATTTCGCTCTCTAATTCGACATACACTTGAAAAACGATTCGACATACACTTGAAAAACGATTCGACCGGTCTATCTGTAGATCCAAAAAATTATTCTGGTTGATATTTTAAACAAAATGCATAATGAAATGCATGCTATGACAAGTATAAAATGCAGACGTCTTGTGAATGTATTGATTACTGATTAAGAAATCATGAATAGACAACCAGAAGCAAATGAATCACTCTTGGACCATTTACTTCTAATTCTCAATTACAATGAAAACTTTACAAAGATTTAGATGACTTCAATACTTTTGACGGTCACATTTTGAACCTCTGAAACGTGATGAACTGGAATGAATGATGCTCTGAGATTGAGAAACCAAGTATTTTGACTTCTTAATCAATATATGACTGAATGAATGTCATCAAGACCATATAAAATGCCATAAATCCTGACCTTTCATATAAACCCTGATGAAATGCTTTTGACTGATGTAATGCAGGATAAGATGAAACAATTTCACTATGTTGATGCAAGTGGAAAGAATCAGGGTAAAATTTAGGGTATGACAGACAGATATTTACGAGCATTATTAGTGTGTAAAATTTTACTGGAAGTGTGAAACTGATTTTTAAATTCGGCATAAAAGTCTTGGAATATAAGGAAAACATTTAAATGGTTTTTCATTAGAAATAACCATGTATATTGTGAAAAATCATCGATAAAAGTTACAAAGTAATAATATCCTAAAGTTGACTTGACACGACTAGGACCCCGAATATTAAAATGAACTAAAGCAAAAGGTGATGCAACACTTTTATTTACTCGTTGACAATATAAACTACATATTTTATTAAGGCTCAAATGAGTATGTTTTCCTAATTGACACGATTGAGACTCAAATGATGAAAGCTTGGAAAATCATGAATCTAAACTACATATTTTATTAAGGTTGGGGTGACCCAAACGTTGATATGTAAGATTTTGAGAAGCAATATAAGCACATGTCACCAGTGGAGATAAATGATATAATCCTCCATACTCACACCCTTCTCCAATCATCCATCTTGAACAGAATTAAATTTATCATTAAAAAGGATTAAACAATGAAGACTACAAGTGAGTTTATTAACAGATATTAAATTAAAATAACAACCATGAACATAAAGGACAATGTCTAAAGACAAGTTTATAAGAGGGTATGCATGACCAAGGCTTTAAACTTTGATTTTAGAGTAATCTGCCATAGTGACAAAAGACAAAGAATCAGAATAAGACATGTGAGATAAAAGAGATTTATTACATGTCATATGATCAGAGGCACTAGAGTCAAGGACCCAAGGATGAAGAGGGGATGTAGATACAATGGTTGCAGGGTTACTAGAGTGAGCAATAACGGCAGATAATGATAGTTGATGAGTTGCTATGTACTGAAGGAACTCATTATAATAATCGGTTAGAATAGTGACATATTTAATAATAGTCAGTTTGAGCAGCAGCAACAACCTTAGGTTATCGGTGTTATTCTCTTTCCTTTGTAGGACAACCAACTTTAATTTGGCCATAACAATTACAATAGTTACAACGAATACCATGGTGTTGACCACCATGTTCTCCGCTTTGTCCGCCTTGACCATGGTAGTGGGAAGCAAGAACATATGATTTAGTTGGAGATGAAGTAGATATCGGTCCAAAATTACGAGGTGTAGCCAATGGCAATAATTGTTCATTAAATGCGTCATAGTTAGGAACATCTAATCATAATAAAATCTGGTTATGAATATAATCGAGTTATGGTAGTAATCCGATAAATTTCATGATCATGAAAAACTTACTGCGTTGTTCGGCATAAGTTGTTGCATCTTTTGTAAAAGGTGTTAGGTTTGTTAAATTTGCTTTCAAGGAATAAAGATTACTCAAATAGGGTTGCATATCCATATTCTCCAATTTTAGAGAGTTGAGTTTGAGGATGGAACTGTATAGACAATGAAAATCATTGAGAAAACTTTCTTTGACTTTTCCCAAACCTCATGGCAAGTGGTAAAGGCTTGGTATTACGCTTGGAGATTATGTGATATGGAGAACTATAACACAGTTTACAGATAGGCATAAGTTTATTTCCATTTAGAGAGTTTGGCAATTGGAGCATCACCTACTTGGGTGGTTAGGTGATCTTTAAATCCTTGACCTTGAAACCACATCTTGGCAGCACCGGCCCATATGTTGTAGCTGGATGTCCGATAAGTTTTTTGCATTGGATAAGTAGAAATTTAGTAAACGAGAAGGAATCAATGTCTCCCATGGCTTGAAAATATAATCTGAATGCATATTTGGAATCAAGGCAGAAAAACATGCAAGTCAGTGAAAAAGACGACCAAAACAGATCACAGGCTTATTGTCACGCATGGCAGAGACAGAGGCCCGTGAGGACCACACACATAAGATTTGGTGGCACGTGATACGGTGGTTGGCGAAGGCCCGATCAGAGAAGACAGATCTCTTTGTGGAACAGGTGTGTCGGGAAGCCGCTGGAATTAGTGGTAGCGGTGGCGGTAGAAAAAGTTAAAAAATCTAGTAATTATTTCTTGAAAAAATGTGTACTTCAAAAGAAAAAAAGATTTAATAGTTTTAAATATTAAAATTTAACACTTAAAAATTTTCAAACTTCAAAATTAAAAAAAAAAAAATCACACGAAAAACGCCAAAATTTCAAAATATTTTTCAAGAACAAAGTTATAGACAAACATATTTTTATAAGGTGTTAAATTTCATTAATGGAGTACAAGGGGTACTCAAACACAACAAAAAACAAATGAAAACACAACGACTACAATTTACCTCCTCGTAAGATAATCGATCGAAGAGGTATAGTAATCATAAAAATTAATACTTCTAGAATTCCCTCTAATCCACCAATCCAAGAGAGAATTTTTTTTGACAAAAGCATCTCCTCTACATTACAAACTTTCCCTTTAAACAATAAAATATTTCTAGTCAACCAAATGCTCCAAACAGTCGCAAACCACATCATTTCTTCCTTGCCATATGTAACATATTTCTTCATCAGAGTTATGTGCTTGAAAAATCTACCTCTAACATTAGTATCTCCCGAATTGATGTCCAATTCAGGCTCCAATCCTAACCAACACATAACTCCATTCCAAATCTTCCTACTGACCGAGCAATGAAAAATAAAATGATGAATATATTCATCTTTTTTAAAGAAAAATACACAAGCCTTGTCATGAGCTCCAAGAGGAATGCTTGTCTTTGCATGTTAATACCTTGTTAAAATTTTGTTGAGGAGCACTCTACATCCCTGAAGCTAGCGGAAATATACCCAAACGTATCGCACGCTCGAACATAAAACAGAGTCACCATCGAACTTTATTTATTCCAGAAGGAAAGGGAAAACATCGATAAACCTGGGGGAAAGAGATATGCTGGGTAAGGAAGTCAGTTATGCAAGGGGAAGGTATTAGCACCCCAAACATCCATGGTACTCCATGGGAACCGTTTTGATTGTTCTCACTCAAATAGGTGATATATCTAAAGATACTCGCAAAAGAATGGGAAAAGGAAAAGAAATAGATAAAGTTCTCGGTGAGGATTGGGGGCCTCATGCCTACGTATCCGCATAGTGCAACGAGGAATTCAGAGCTTCGTAGTTCAAGGAACTAGAGGCGGGAGGTGAAAAAAGTGTGATCAAAGAATGGTCTGAACCAAAGGATAATATAATTTGAACTCCAACAGGGTGAAAAGATGAACCCACGAGTAAACTGGTGTTGACCAATATATGGACTAGCCGGAAGCGTCTGCCACTGTACGGTTATAATCAGATCAAGATGGCACCCGAGGACATGGAAAAGACAGCATTTATTACACCCTAGGGAACATTATGCTATAGAGTAATGCCTTTCAGTTTAAAGAATGCTGGTGCAACGTACCATAGAGTCATGGCTACTCTTTTCCATGACATGATGCACAAAGAGATAGAGGTTTATGTCAATGATATGATTGCTAAGTCGAAGACTGAAGAAGATCATGTAGAGTACTTTTTGAAGTTGTTTCAATGTTTGAGAAAGTTTAAACAACGCTTGAATCCTAATAAGTGTACTTTTGGTGTCCGTTCAGGAAAGTTGTTGGGTTTCATTGTCAGCCAGAAGCGTATTGAGGTAGATCCTAATAAAGCCAGAGCTATTCAAGAAATGACTACACCAAAGACAGAAAAGCAAGTCAGAGGTTTCCTCATGCGTCTGAATCACATCTTCAGGTTTATATCTCACATGACTGCCACAGGTGGGCCAATCTTCAAGCTTCTCCGTAAAGATCAAGGTTGGGTTTGGACAGAAGACTGCCAGAAAGCTTTTGACAACATCAAGAAGCATCTTCTAGAACTTCCTATCTTGTCTCCTCCAATGGAAGGAAAGCCTTTGATCATGTACTTAACTGTGTTAGAAGAGTCAATGGGTTATGTACTTGGACAACAAGATGAATCTAGTAGAAAGGAGCATGACATCTACTATCTGAGTAAGAAATTTACAAATTGTGAGTCTCGATACTCTATGCTTGAGAAGACTTGTTGTGTTTTAGCCTGCGCTACCAAATGTCTACGCCAGTATATGATTAATCATACCACTTGGTTGATATTCAAAATGGATTCAATCACGTATATTTTTGAAAAGCCTGCTTTGACTAGGAGGATTGCTCGTTGGCAGATGTTGTTGTCTGAATATGATATTGAGTACTGTACTCAGAAGGCGATTAAAGGAAGTATTCTTGCAGATCATTTGGCTCACCAACCAATTGATGATTATCAATGCATCAGGTTTGACTTCCCTGATGAAGATGTTATGTACTTAAATCTAAAGATTGTGATGAACCATTGCCTGAAGAAGGACCAGAGCCTGGATCCGGGTGGGGTTTAGTGTTTGACGGAGCTATTAATGCTTATGGTAATGGAATTGGGGAAATAATCATTACTTCCCAGGGTTCTGATATCCCTTTCACTGCAAGATTAATGTTTGATTGTACGAACAATATGACATAATATGAAGCTTGTATCATGGGTATTGAAGAAGCCATTGATTTGAGAATTAAGATTCTTTAGGTATATGGAGATTCCACCATGGTGGTTAATAAGATTAAAGGAGAATGTGAGACTTTTCATCTTGTCTTGATCCCTTACAAACATTATGCGAGAAGGTTGTTGACTTTCTTCAACAAAGTTGAGTTTCATCATATACCCCGTGAAGAGAATCATATGGCAGATACTTTGGCTACTTTGTCTTCTATGTATAAAGTAAATTATTAAAATGACGCATCCAATAGCATAATTATGCGCCTTGATAGGCCTGCTCATGTGTTTGGTGCAGAAGAAGTCACTGATGATAAGCCTTGGTATCATGATATCAAATGTTTCCTCCAAAGTCAGGAGTACCCGCTTAGGGCATCCAGAAAAGATAAGAAGACTTTGAGAAGACTGGCTGACAATTTATTTCTGAATGAAGATGTGTTGTACAAGAGAAACTTTGACATGGTATTGCTCAGATGCGTGGATAGACACGAAACAAACATGTTAATGCAAGTAGTTCATGAATGGTCCTTTGGTACTCATGCCAATGGACATGCAATTTCTAAAAAGATATTAATGGCAATTACTATTGGCTGACAATGGGATCTGATTGTTGTAAGTATGTGAAAAAGTGCCATAAATGTCATATTTATGCTGATAAGATTCATGTGCCTCTGACTTTGCTCAATATTATTTCATCCCCATGTCCTTTCTCTATGTGGGGAATTGATATGATTGACATGATTGAACCCAAAGCTTCAAACAAACATTGTTTCATTCTGGTGGCTATTGATTATTTCACCAAATAGGTTGAAGCAATATCTTATGCTAATGTGACCAAGTAGGTTGTGGTCAGATTTATCAAGAATCAGATTATTTGACGATATGGTGTTCTAAATAAGATCATCACTGATAATGGGTCAAACTTGAATAATAAGATGATGAAAGAGCTTTGTGACAAATTCAAGATTGAACATCATAACTCTTCTCCTTACAGACCTAAGATGAATGAGGTTGTTGAAGCTGCAAATAAGAATATTAAGAAGATTATCCAGAAAATGGTTGTGACATATAAGGATTGGCATGAAATTCTCCCTTTTGCTTTGCATGGATATCGTACATTCGTCCGCACTTCAACAAGGGAAACCCTTTTCTCTTTTGTGTGAGGCATGAAAGCAGTGCTCCCGGTAGAAGTTGAGATCCCATCAATGCGAGTCTTGATGGAGGCCAAATTGTCTGGGGCTGAATGGTGTCAAAATAGATATGATTAGTTGATATTGATTGAAGAGAAGAGGATGATAACTTTGTGTCATGTCCAATTATATCAAAAGATAATGAAGAAATCATTTGACAAGAAAGTTTGACCCCCCGTATTCAGAGAAGAAGACCTCGTGCTCAATAAGATCTTGTCTTTCAACACTGATTCTAGGGGAAAGTGGAATCCTAATTATGAAGGCACATATGTTGTTAAGAGAGCCTTCTCTGGCGGTGCAATGACTCTTATGACTATGGATGGTGAGGAGCTCCCTCTTCCCGTGAAAGCTGATGCAGTCAAGAAATACTTCACCTAGAAAAAATAAAAGAACAGGTCGTTAAGTTGAATGCCCGAAAGGGAAACTTAGGCAAAAATGAGCGTCTCGGTGGATTGAAAACCTGAAAGGACAGTCCAGCAAAAATTAGAGACATAAACAGAAAATAATTATCCCGATAGATTGAATACCCGATAAGGAAATCTAGGCAAAAGTTAGGGATTATGGCAAGTAACTACATCAGGACAAACTTGATCATTCGAAGAAACAATGCTTATCAAGATTCTCATTCAGTCATCCTCGACCGAAGTTCTGAGCATAGAGGAATCCAAAGTTGTTAGGGAGAATAGTGGTCATTGTATTTCAATGTAGCTTTTTCCATGAATTTACCATTTTTCAACTTTGTAATGATCCATGGAGTTACGCCATTTGTGGGCTACTATCCTATTAATGAAATTTGATCCTTTTTCCCATTTATTTGTTGTTCGTATCTTGTTTCAGTTTACGAAATTTCATTTATTTTTTATAATAATTTTTTAAACAAAAGATATATAAACAATCATGTTTTTTAAATCTACAAAAAAAAATATTTTCCTTGATTTATGAATAAAAAAGAGGAATGTCAACAGTGATCTCAAGGATGGTAAGATATTGAAGAGTTGAGCTCATTGTTCTCTTAAGATGAGATTTTTCCTTATGAATGTATCTAGGATCATCAGTTTCCCCAGCATGAGATTGCGAGAATAGTAGAATCCCCTGTGGAGTTTCCAATAGGTCTACATAGCAGAGTTTGTTCAAATGTTTCTTTTCCCCGACAAACATTTCCCTCCCTCGGAACGGAGTTCATGCTTTTAGAAGATAAGCTTTGGGCCTCCAAGCAATATCTCTTTTTTCTCTCTCCAGAAGGATTTAAGCTTAGTATCAGGATTTAGCTCCTTTAATGGCTTATGGTTCCTTGCAGGGTTTTCTTCAGTTGAATCCCTAGCAATATCTCTAATAGCATTTCCACCTTGTTGAGATTAGCTGAGTTTTCGGTTGTACTGTGTTATGTATCTAACCCGTTTGTGCCTATATTGTCAGCATATTCACGCACATATTCATACACATATACATAACATCATGATATTTATCTATACATCTTTCATTTCTTGGTGCATTCTCCGCTCTCTGGTGTTTTCCTCCCCACTGACTGTATGCTTCCTCTCTCCAATATAGTGTCGAACTTAGGCAGAAAGATCTTATCCTTTCTAATTCCCCATGGAGTTTGATCCTTTTGAGAGTTTTTGTTTCAGTCTTCCTTTCCAGTTCATTATCTGGATGCAATTATTCCCCAATTGAGTTTATTTCCTTATCGAGATGAGTCTTCTTTGACTATTTCTCTCTAGTTTAATCCTGGGTTGAACTTTGGTCCATGGTTTATTACCTTTTTTAAGCTATCACTTGGCTAGTAGTAGGTAATATCTCCTTTATCTTTGGTTGGTTGTCTTTGTTAAGCTATCACGTGGCTGGTAGTTGGTAATCATACATTTGGTTTATTACCTTTGTTAAGTTATCACTTGGTTGGTAGTTGGTAATATTTCTTCTTTATCTTTGGTTTATTACCTTTGTTAAGTTATCACTTGGCTGGTAGTTGGTAATCATTTCTTTTGTTTAATTACCTTTGTTAAGCTATCACGTGGCTGGTAATTGGTAATTATACATTTGGTTTATTACATTTGTTAAACTATCACTTGGCTGATAAGTTAGCAATATTCCTCTTACCTTTGGTTTATTACCTTTGTTAAGATATCATTTGGCTGGTAGTTGGTAATATTTATCCTTTACCTTTGGTTTATTATCTTTGTTAAGTTATCACTTTGCTGGTAGTGGGTAATCATACCTTTGGTTTATTACCTTTGTTAAGCTATCACTTGGCTGATAGTTGGTAATATTTCCCCTTTACCTTTGGTTTATTACCTTTGTTAAGTTATCACTTGGCTAGTAGTTGGTAATCATTCCTTTTAAACTTATTATCTTTGTTGAGCTATCACTTGGATGGTAGTTGGTAACAATTTCTCTTACCTTCGGTTTATTACCTTTGTTAAGTTATGACTTTGATGATAGTTAGGCAATATTCCTCTTACCTTTGGTTGGTTACCTTGTTAAGTTATCACTTAGTTGGTAGTTGGTAATTTTTCCTTTTGAGCCTTATTACATTTGTTAAGGTATCACTTGGTTGATAGTTAGGTAATATTTCTCCCCCCTAGTGGAGTTGGGCATCCCTTTTGTTTGATCTTTCCCCCGACCGAATCTTGCTTTGATAAGTGTTCCCCCGCTAGGCCTTTAGTTTTTTTGTTTTCTAACTATGCATTGGTTTTCTTTCCAATACAACAGTTATTCCTGAGCCGAGTCATTCCCCTATGGAACTTTGTTTATCCCCAGTTGGGTTTTTCCTCTTTGGAATCTGTTGTTCCCCTGAAGAATTTTAGTTTCCTCATTTCTCCAGCAGTTCTTTGTCTCTCGTGGCGCTATATTCCCCACAGAGATTCTCGTCTGCATTCATATCATATCATAAGCATTTTTACAGTATCTTAGGGCCAAAAGTTGGGTTTTTATATTTAAGTCTCCTCAATCTCGTCGAGACGAAGATCTCAATCTTCATATCTAAGAATTGAAGAAACTTAAATAGGGGCATTTTTCATACCCTAATTTTTAACTCTAAGATCCCACGTATCATTTTCATTCTTACATACAAACAAGATCACATCTTGATCCTCTCCCTCTCATCTGTGGGGCTTGCCTTTTACAGGGATCATCAAGAACCTCTTTGTTGGTGTTTTTACCTTTTGTGTTTATATGTTCATTGCTTATCTAACCACTAATCAAAATAGAAAAAATATGTTTTGTTTTCTTTAAGTTTATTGTGTAAGGTAGGAATTTTTTATCAAGAGCATCAAACATGGCTCCTCAGCTAGGGTTTTCTTTGATTCCTCAACAAAGTGTTATGAACCATTGATTCTTAAGGGGCTACCTCTCAAATCATGATCTCCAAGGTCCTCAAGCATCTTTCAATCTCATTTGGATCAAGAGCATCTCAAAGTTTTGTGACTTATTTCTCAAGGAAAGTCAAAGGTTCATGTGTTTACTTCCATGTCTTTTTCAACAAGTTACCTCAAACAGTGAGCAACTTAACCAAAGGACATTTAAAGATAATTTATTTTGAATTCTTATGATCATCCATGTACCTTGTAATGCAAGAAAAGTTCAAGTGCACAAGTTTTATTCCAAGAGGTTTGACCAAAAAGTCAACATTTGAAATCAAAGTTCCAAGGATCACAACTTCTTCAATTCTCAACATTTTTGAATGCTTCTTTTTGAATATGACTCTTCTCAATATCCTATATAACTTATCTTTATATGACAAGAGACAATTATGCTTGGAGGATCATCAAAGGTTTTAAGATATTATAGGTCATTTGTGGGCTTAGTGAAATTTGGCCTATTTTTCAAGTGACTTTTTCTCAATTTTCAAGGATTTTAACTTCTTCAATTTTCAACATTTGAGGCTGATTATTTTTGCACAATATCATTTGTGATGCCCTCTACAAGTTTGCTTCAAAGATCAAAGTCAAATAATTCTTGGAAGGCCATGGATGTCATTGAGACATTACAGGTCATTTTTAGCCATTTGAGACTTATAATTTTCTAAGTTACATGACCAGTTTTTCGTGCCAACTTCAACATGCCATAACTTTGTGCTCAAGCATGAAAATTCAACCTTTCTTGGCACATTGTAATCTTTGATATGATGTCAATACATTTAAAATAGAATGGGATCAAAAAGCCTCATCAGTAAGATGCCCCATTGAGTTGAACATGGTGACTTGAAATTGAATAAATCACCATGGTCCGAATTTGAACTTCACTAATTCTCAATTACAAGCCAAATTACCACGTGTTTTGGACCTAAACATGTTTAACCAAGTCTCTAGAAGTTAATTGACCTTTGAAACGCATGATTCAGCTGAGTTTTGATGGATTGCAAGTCACATTTTTCTCACTTCATGATCAAATTCATTTTGCAGGAATTAAGCTTGATTCCATGCGTATTTAGATCCAAATACATTCCCTATAAATAGAGGAAGCTATTGCATTCATTTGAAAGCTTTTGAGAGATAAGAAATCCCGACCTCACTCTGAAATGTTTCCAGAAAATTCAACTATCGTGTTTTGAATTCCAGCTTGTTTCAATCCAATTTCTTGATTCCATTAGCACCTTCGGTCTTCTCTGAAGCATTTGCAATAATTCCTAAGCTCCAAGACCTCCTGAATCTCTCTAACCAAATCGAGCTTCATCAATTTCTGGTCACCATTTGGACAAGGTAGTTCTTAGCATCATTTGAACTCAAACAAGTTACCACAATGTAGTCCTTCACTCTCTAATGCTTTCCCCTAACTTATCTGGTGTTGATTGATTGTGTTCATCATCTAATTTTATTTTTTGTGGCTTGCTTGCTTCTGAAACTTCTCTAAAATTCCCCATGTTCAGTTTAGATAAATAAATTTAGAGCATGAGGTTGAATTCGTGACGAGGAGGCGACCATATTGGTGTTGGTCTCGTGTTCTGAATTTACCAAACGATAAAACTCTGGTGAGGGACCATCAGGGAAGATGACCGGAGTTTATCTCAGGTCATCTGAGTTTTGAGACAAGCTGGACATTTGAAATGTTTTGATTGGTCCAATTTGAATTAGATCTCGTGTTTTATTCTGGCTAATTTTCATTGTGCGCCTCAGCCTTGTGATTGTTGGATCTGCCACGTCAATTAATGAAGTCAAATCCAATGCTCCGTATTTTTTTTCTTCTTCTGATTTTATTTATTTTTCTATTTTTATTTTTAATGTCATTTTCTTTTAAAATTCATAGAAAATTCATTTTACATCCAAAAAATACCAAAATAATATCTAAAATTCTCTTTTATTTTTCTTCATCTGATTTTTATTTTTCAACGTTTTATTTTCTTGACTTTCTATTTTTCTTGAATTTTCTCCTTTCTCCTTTATTTTAATTGGTTTAAAATTACTTTTATGCATTTTTAAATTCTGAAAATTTTATTATGTGCTTCTTATTTTATTTCCAGCATTCCATAATTTTCTTGGCCATTTATTTGGTGTTTTGAAGGAATTTATGGATTTTCTCTTTTATTTCCCTTTTAAAATTCATTTTAAAATTGTTTTAATGCATTTTATTTAATTTTCTTGCAATTTTATATTTGTTTGACCTTTGTTGACTTCTGTTAGCCCTGGATCTTAGTTGATTTGATCATTAGTTTCATCAAACTCAATGGATCTTGGGTGTTGATGGGGTGAAAATCCTAATCCACCAAAATGGATGATTGATTTTTATGATGACTTGATAAAGCCTTTGATCTAATTTGGGTGTGATCTCTCTTGTCATCTTCTTCTTCATATCTTTCTTTTTTCTTTTGACCAATTGGATTATTTATGTCCATCTTGATCATGATGTGTGGATCGATGCTCGATGAACTTTCATCATTTCAAATCTACCTCCTAATTGATCATGAATTATTTAAGGTACTTTGGATTGATGCATAAGATTGTCCTAAGTATTATGAAGTATGGATTGATGTAATGGACCACTCTGCTAGCCTTTGTGCATTATCAATTCTCTTTTCTTTTTTTGCGTGACACAACTTTAGGAGAATGATTTACATATAATTTATCTAGCATGTATTAACACAAATATCATTATTGACTGACCTCAGATAGTTGTGACTTCTACATAAGTCCAATTACGATTGCTTAACATAACGCTAAATTTGTCCCGAAAGTAAGTCATTTTCATAAGTGAGATTGTAAGTCTCTTACTCCTCATGGTTTTGTGTAAAAATATTGTTTCCTTTTCATTTGTGAGAGCTAGTGGCATACTTGTTGATTTTATCAAAGTTAGAGTCCTTCTCATAGGTGATGTAAAAGTCCATATTTTCATGCTTGTGGGTGAATAGTTGAGTGTTCTCCGAAAAATGATAAATTTGCATTTTCCTTTTTAATTACTAACATCATGTTGTATTAACTTTACTTTAATGTCATTTATCTTATGTTCTTTATCCTTTTTGTCATTTACTTTATGTTTTTACTTTAGCATCTCATATCATATTGTTTATGCTTATATTATTTGCTCTTTGTCCATTTGGATTTCATTTTCTTTTAAAAAAAGACATTAATAAAGGAGAAACCCCCTAAAAAAACTTGGTTCTCTGGATTCATGTACTTGTGGTTACTATCCTTAGCATTATTGTGGAGTTATGAGCTTAGAACTAGGAGCTTGACTCTTTCTTTGGGAGTTTGTGATTTGAGACCTTGGGTTTCATCTGATACATGGTTCATTCTTTGCTTATTTGGCTTGCTTGAGGCTTAATCCAAATGAGGGAATTCTTGCTTGGCTTATGTCATAAAGCTTACTATCTCTTGGTTAGATCTTTCATCCCTAACTTTCACTTTATGCTCTAGGATAGTCTCTTCTTTTCGACTCCTTGATTTAAACTTGAACCATTTTCTCAAAAACCTTGACTTTTGTCAAGTGATTTTCAAACATTTTTTCTTAATAAATGCTAACATATCTTAAGCGTATCCAGACCAACTTCAAAAAGACTAAAAAATGTATAAATCACTTAAATCATTTTGTGCCCTTTGTGTATTTTTTCTTTTAAATTCTTTCTCAAAGTTTAGACATGAGTCATTTCCATAGTTGAGATGTAATTCTCCTATCTCCATAGTATTGATGATAATTCTTTTTCACCTAAGAGAGCTAGTGGCATACTTGTGAATCTTTATCCAAGTTTGAGCATTTTTCTATGGTGATGAAAAGTTCTCATACTTGTGAGTGACTAGTTGAGTATTCTCCTTAAAATGACAAAATGTATTTTAATTAAAATGAATCAAAATAAACACCTTTGTTATTTTTACCACGAACTACGAGATTTTGATACTCGATTGCACTTTGTTTGTCAACATGTTCATAAAAAATAAATAGATTTATTTTTATTTTATTATGTTTATTTAAGTTTTTTTTTCTATTTAATTTAAATAAATTAACTCATTTTAAATTCATTTTTAGTCTCAAATTATCTACCAAAAACACTTTTGAATATTGTTCAAAATTTAGTAACATAGTATATATATATATATATATATATATATATATATATATATATATATATATATATATATATATATATATATATATATATATATATATATATATATATATATATATATATATATATATTTTGTTGAATGAATGGAAGAGAACCACAAACCACCCAAATCCTTCACACGCAGGTGGCTCTTTTTTCTCCTTTTTTTTATGACATAGGTGAACCAATTAGAAGGCAAGAACGTTCAAGATAAGGGAGTTTAGAAGAACAAAACTTCAGTTCTTTAATTCATAAACCTTGTTGCTTCACTCTTCTTGACCACCACAACTTCACTCTTCTAAAAACAACAACATAACTTGTTTTTTTTTCTTTTCTTCATCAACTCACAACAACTCTCATTTTTTCATCTCTATACCATACTCTCTCAACTCTCTTCACTGTCAACACATAACTCTCCTCCTCTCATACATCACTAACATAACAACCTTTCTCTTATTTTTCATCTCTCATACAACAACACATATAAACTTTCATCTCTCTAACTCTCCTTCCTCTTACCATAACACAAACCTCACTACTACACTTCCTCATCAACAAACTACAATAACAACTTCATAAAACTATCTCACCATCACTATCTTGAAAAACAACACAAACACAACAACAACACAAAAATAGCACAAATAACATCACGTTCATCATATTCATACACAATAACTACATTCAACATCAACAACCCAATTAAATAAAAAAAATGAAAAAATAGAGAGAAGATTTAAGACTGATATGTTTCCATTTCCGTCCACTCTCTCCGCTTCGGGCAACCACGCACCATATCCCACTGCAACCTTGAAGCATCCACCGCCCAAGGTCGTTGTGCCTTTCCACTTCTTTTTTAATAGTGTGTGTTTGGTTAAGAGAAAAACTCAGCACCTATACTTACATCTAAAAGACGGGCTTTTCTATCTTTATCCTTCTCTTTCTCATAAAGATGACGCCCTTAATAAATACAAAACACAAACCTATACCATGTCAGCAAAACCACAACCAAAATCATGCATATCCAGTACATGTTGAAACCTCATTTTGAACATATTTTCTATACTCATCGAGTGTTGTAGCACTAATGCATCTAAGTTGTCCACGAGCAAGCATAGGTTTGAAAATATTGGCAGCATCCATTGATCCTCGCAGTATGCCCCGCACCAATAACAAGATAAATTTCATCAATGAAAAGAATAATTCATCAACGGCTAAATGAGTGTCACCCCGTGACTTCTGCGTAACTTGTGCTCTCCTGATGACTTTGATAAGAGAAGTGTTTCCATGTATATCTTCGGGTGGAGGAGATTGTGAAGGAAGTTTCTTGAATGCTTGTGTAATAACTCTTTCAACAACACATGCAGATTCTTCACCATTAACATTTGAAATTGATTGGAAAAATATACCAGTGAGATAAAAAATAAGAACGGAAGAAAGGTGTAAAGGAGTGATTTGAGCATGTCCTGAATTTGATGGCCAGGTTTTCTAATACAAGTCTCACATTGTTTGGTTTCTATTTAATAGGATTGTATATATAGTATTCATAAACAATAAAGACTATAAATTTGTCCGTTATAGAAATGGGCTGCAAACCCAACTAGTATGTTTTTAATTATTTTTAATATGAATTTTGAATTTCTAAAAATACTTTAAAAAAATATTAATTAATAATTTATTTATAAAATAACCTGGATAATAAAAAATCAATAACTCATGTGCCAAATCATAAAAAAAAATTATACAGTATTTTTTGACAAAAATTAAGAATGGTAGATCAAAACTGTTTAAAAATAAAATAGGGGAACTGATTTTGTGAATAGGACGATCAAAACTGTAATTTAGCCTTATTATTATTATTGTTATTATTATTATTGACTATTATTATTATATATTATTATCACTATTATTATTTTTTATTCATTATTATTATTATTATAAATATTATCATGGTTTAAATGAACTTTTGGTCCCCTTAATTTGGATTAAAAAAATAATTAATTAGAAATGATGACTATAATATTTTAATATTTAATAATATTTTTAACTAATTTAATGTTTTAAATATTTCTTTAGAGAATTAATAATTTAAATTACTATTTAATAAATTTATTAATTAAAATTTTGGAAAAGTATTCCAGATCTAAAGTCGAGAAGTGCACACAATGACTTGTTAATCTAGACTATATAAACATTAATAACAAGTGTACTAAAATCGACGTGAGATTTCCAATATTTATCACTAATCCACATGACAAAAATGACGTGAGATTTCCAATATTTATCACTAACCCACATGACAAAAATGAAATAGTAGTAGACATAGATGAGAATGATACAATCCCAGTTATTGTATTATCGTCAGGTCCTAACTCATGTAGACATTTTCCTGTAAGGACTTCCATTCCACATTGATAATATCTTGTACGAAGGATACTTAGTATTGTAACTGAGTTGGCGTAACATTTCTACATCAATTTTAGTCATGGGCAGATAATTGGGGATGAAGTAAATCAATACTATTGATGTTTTGTGCATGTACCATTTTTTTTCCTGAACTTAACTTGAACTTAAAATGAAATAGAATGCGAGAGAGATATTTTGAAAAGGAGGATGTAAAAATTTGAAATATAATTTGAATGTGAAATGTTAAAAGAATTAAACTAGGAAGGACAATGGTCATTCTTTGATGCAGAGTAAAATTAGATATTAATCACTTATAATGGTCATTCTTCATTGAGATTATGCTTATTATACTTTTCTCATCTCATGGCACCAATATATTCAATTTGTAAGCACAACGCAACATAGTCACTTCAGGTAGCAATTTTGTCTATGACATGTTGCATGTTTTTTACAAGAAATATACTTATGAATTAATATACAATTGATTTTTTTCTTGATTGAATGATTTAAACATATCATTTGTACGTGCTCAAATTTCTTACTGAAATAATCTTTTGTAGGTGCTCAGCAATCAAGGTTACTAAAATATCATTTGGCAGCATCTTATATGAAGGATATTTAGTATTGTGATTGAGTTGGGAGCTATACGATAAAACTGCTTGCTCCGATAATTGAATTCTAAGAATACACATATCTCTAACATCATATCAAAAATGTATCGAGCATTTTCAAGATTGCCACACTTGGAATACATCATAAATATGAGCAATCTGCTACACCAACACTATATATGTGTAAACTCTATGCAACTAGAAGCTTAAGCTTGTAATTCAAGATTTCTTTCATTAATGGATGAATGCAAACATTCAAGTTTTCCTTGCAATCTTTTTGTTATCTTGCAATGTAAGAAGATATTATTTCATATGTTTCTATTTACACCAGATTCTTATATACAATTCCATCGGATTCTAAAGTGTAGTGAATAAAGCCCTACGATTTATTAAAAAATGAAATTAGTATTTATAAAGTGTAGTAAATCTACTAATTGCAAAATGAAACATGAGAGAGAGACCGAGTGATGTGTCAGATTTCTGAAATTTTAATTAATAAATTTATTAAATAACAATTTAAATTATTAATTCTCTAAAAAATATTTAAAATATTAAATTAGTTAAAAATATTATTAAATATTAAAATATCCTAGTCATCATTTTTAGTTAATTAAAAATTATTTTTTATCTCAATCATTAATGTCACGTATATAAAAGTGGAGGGGGACCACAAAAATCCAAACACCATCAAAATTAAGGGACTAAAATCGATGATTTTGTAATAGGAGGATCAGTGGATTAAAATGCTCAAACTAGGAGGACTAAAAATGCATTTAAGCATATTATCATTATTATTATTATTAATATTGTTAATTATTATTGCTTATTATTATTATTGTTAATTATTATTTTTAATTATTATTATTATCACTATTATTATAATTATTATTGTTATTATTATTTATTGATTAAATTGAATATTTTAAATTGTTAAATATAAAAATCGATTTATTGTCCCATCGATTTTCAGATACGTTGCAATTTCAGAGTTAAAAATTCAATTTAACTTCAGAAATTGCTTTAACGCATAAAGTTTATTGACCGACCTCAGATAAAGTGATTCCTACATGAATTATTTTACGATTGCTTGACATAGAGCTAAATTTATTAATTTGATTGTCATTTTATTTTATCTTTAAAAAAGGCGTCGTTTAAATCATCAAGTCGTTAGATTTTCATATGCGTCGTAATTTTGGAGTTAAAAATTCAATTTAACTTCACAAACTACTAACGCATAGAGTTTATTGACCGGACTCAGAAAGGTATGGCATGCTTATATAAGGGTCTAATGTTGGTTTTAAGAGGAGGAGGATGAAATTAAAAATGTGAAGTCACTGCTCGTACGCTTTTGAATAAAACCTTGCTGATTATGTAAGGCATTGTTTCAAATCCCAAACACCGGAGTTATAAGGAAGATAATCCGTAGTCAACCCATTAGAGCCAAAGAGTAGGAGTTTCTTTCTATACATAAAACCCTCAATTTCAAACCGGGGCAGGGTAGTCGTCAGTCAGTTTGACCAAGCGCTCAAACTTCAAAAGAGGAGTGTCCTATACAAGGATTAACCATATCTTATCCCTCACAAGAGGTCGAAAACCCCAAATTCCAAATGGTTGTCCCTCACCAATAGAGGAATAAGGCAGTCACAACTTTCAAATCAAACAGAGAGATGTCACACGATTTGTTTCAACAAAAAGAGCCAACAAAAAGAAAAACAAGAAAACAAAAAAGAGAAAACCCGCTAAGTCGAAAACTCGAAAACGAGTGACTTAGACAAAAATTAGGGCATCCATGTGGATTGTAAGTCTGAACCAATCCAGCAAAAGTAGGGAAATGAAAAGTCAAAACAGAATGGGGGGATCAAAAGAAAACCCTCAACAAGAACAAATTCGTGTGGCTACAAACCAAACAGAAGGTGCATGATTGCCACTCCAAAAAGAAAAAACCTCGTAGGTTTCTTTTCACTCCCAAATCCCTTTTGGAAGAAGAGCGCTTCTATCAAACTAGTTGAACGTAGGACTGGAGAACATCACGAAGAGCGGATGGGTTAGAGTAGGTTTGAGCCTCATACCCTTTCTTTTTGAAACCGTGAACCAGACCACGTTATAACCCTCAAAAGACCTAATTGAAGTAGGGTTTATTTCGAAAGCATACAGTCGGTATGATCGTGTTAAAACTGACTCCTTAATGATTTGCTAATAATTTGTGTTGATATTGATATGACATTCTCAATCAGTGATGCATTCATCGTATGTCATAATTCCAGTGAACATGCTTGGATTTCAAAACTAGCATAAACATGACATTGTTATTATCATTTCTAAAAATGAACATGTGCTACTTATGAGTAAGCATTTGACGTCAAGAGACTTTTCATAATGAACGTGAATTGGAAAGTTTGATGACCCCAAAAAGGATGATGCCTAAAAGACTTTGTTAAGCAGAGGCAAATTACTTCAACTGATTAAATCATAAGACAGAACACCTGAGAACTCCATTGATCAGAGACATGTCGCCTTGATTTGATCGCACTCAGAGAGACAAATGCCAAGCACTTCGTTGAGCAGAAGGACAAGATGTTTCATATTTCAATCAATCTGAGGCAGTTACATCGAGGAATTTCAACAAGATCCAGTTAGTCTGAGAAAGTTATATCGAGATTCAGCGAATCTCTCCAAAGATCAGATAGCCAGGTAAAATCACTCCAGTTGATTGCATCAGAAGACCAAACGCCTGAGAACTCCGTCGAGCAGGGGAAATTATTTTGATTGATCCTATCAAGTGTTGAATTCTTGAGACTCTGTTGAGCAGTGACCATTCACTTCGTTTGATTATGTCAAGAGGCAGAATGTCTAAGAACTCCGTTGAGAAGAAAAGACAAGACACTTCAATTTTTGATCAACCTAAAGCAATCACGTCGATAAATTTCTACAAGATTCAGTTGATCTAAGGAAGTTACGTCGAGATTTGGCAAATCTCTACAATACTTTAGTCAGGGGCAACCCACAAAGATCGGTCAGCTAGAGGTAAAACTATCCCAAAACTTGTATTGGGGCAAGCTACCTCAAGAATCCGAGAAATCAATCTCTCTGAGATAGTTAATCAGAGGTATATAGTTCCAAGATACTGGGGCAGGTCAGATCGAGATGGTTATCATGAAAAATTTGCTTCATAACTTGTGACTGAGGCAACACATGCAGATTCCCAATTGACTGGGGCATGACTGACTAGAGAAGGAAGACACTTTATGTACTTTTGAGGTTGTTTGGAGCGAGATCCATTGTGCATAAGAGACTTCTAAGTTCAAGGTGAATGTCGGGGAGTCACGCTGAATGCACCCCCTAAACCCTTCAGCAGAGAACACTGATCCTAATTGATAAACCCAATGGTTACTGGTACCCAATATTCTCAATCTCCATAAATTTCCTACCATACCGTCTAACCAAAAACCTAACCACGCATCAACATTGCATAAGTAATCATGCATTACATAACATTGCATCATGAAGCGCGTAGCATATTCCACCAAAATTGGGCATTACGTCTTGCAAAATAAACATGCATGACTGCATAAAGGTCTTTCTCGAAAGCGTAAAAGAATCCTCCATTGAGGCGTTCTTCCTCCCTAATTGAGAACATCGTCATGAAACCTTGGATTGGTGTCCCCGCAGGTTTCTCGAAGTCTCCCATTTGCAAATACCTTGGGAATCTTCAACTAGTCACTTACCTTTCATAAGTGGTCCACTGCCTTTTGCCTCAGACACCCCTTTTTTTATTCTTTCAAAGCCCGTTCGCATTGATCCCCAGAAAAGTCGCCATTCTTGACACTCGGATGTGCTGATCCTTTTTCCAACACTCGTCTGTGTTGACACTTTGTTTCAATACTCGTCAGTATTGATCTTTAACACCTGTCCATGTTAATCATTTACTTTTCAATACTCGTCCATATTGATCGTCAACACTCGTCCATGTTAATCATTCCATTTTCAACACTCGTCCATGTTAATCCTTTTTCCAACACTCATCCGTGTTGACTCTCTGTTCCAATACTCGTCCATATTGATCTTCAACACTCGTCCGTATTGATCTTTTCCTTTTCAATACTCTTCCGTATTGATCTTCAACACTCGTCCGTGTTAATCTTCTCATTTTCAATGCTCGTCCGTATTGATCTTCAACCCTCGTCCGTGTTAATCCTTTCTCTTTTTCAATACTCGTGTGTATTGATCTTCAACACTCGTCTGTGTTAATCGTTTCTTTTTCAATACCCGTCCGTATTGATCTTCAACACTCTTCCGTGTTAATCTTTTCTTTTTCAATACTCGTCCGTATTGATCTTCAACACTCGTCCGCGTTGGTTCTCTTTTTCAAACACTCGTCCGTGTCGATCCTTTCTCTTTTTCAATACTCGTCTGTATTGACGCTCAACACTCGTCCGTGTTAATCTTTTCTTTTTCAATACTCGTCCGTATTGATCTTCAACACTCGTACGTGTTAATCTTTTCTTTTTCAATACTTGTCCGTATTGATCTTCAACACTCGTCCGTGTTGGTTCTCTTTTTCAAACACTCGTCTGTGTCGATCCTTTCTCTTTTTCAATACCCGTCCGTATTGATCTTCAACACTCGTCCGTGTTAACCTTTTCTTTTTCAATACTCGTCCGTATTGATCTTCAACACTCGTCCGTGTTAATCCTTTCCTTTTCAATACTCATTTGTATTGATCTTCAACACTCGTCCGTGTTAATCTTCTCTTTTTCAATACTCGTCCATATTGATCTTCAGCACCCGTCCGTGTTAATCTTCTCATTTTAATGCTCGTCCATATTGATCTTTAACACTCGTCCCTGTTAATCCTTTCTCTTTTTCAATACTCGTCCGTATTGATCTTCAACACTCGTCTGTGTTAATTGTTTCTTTTTCAATACCCGTTTGTATTGATCTTCAACACTCGTCTGTGTTAATCTTTTCTTTTTCAATACTCGTCCGTATTGATCTTCAACACTCGTCCGTATTGGTTCTCTTTTTCAAACACTCGTCTGTGTCGATCCTTTCTCTTTTTCAATACTCGTCTGTATTGATCCTCGACACTCGTCCGTGTTAATCTTTTTTAATACTCGTCCGTATTGATCTTCAACACTCGTCCATGTTAATCGTTTCTTTTTCAATACCCGTCAGTATTGATCTCCAACACTCGTCCGTGTTAATCTTCTCATTTTCAATACTCGTCCGTATTGATCTTCAACACTCGTCCATGTTAGTTCTCTTTTTCAAACACTCGTCTGTGTCGATCCTTTCTCTTTTTCAATACTCGTCTATATTGACCCTCGACACTCGTCTGTGTTAATCTTTCTCTTTTTCAATACTCGTCCGTATTGATCTTCAACACTCGTCTGTGTTAATCTTTTCTTTTTCAATACTCGTCTGTATTGATCTTCAACACTCGTCAGTGTTAATCTGCTCTTTTTCAATACTCGTCCATATTGATCTTCAACACTCGTCCGTGTTAATCATCTCATTTTCGATACTCGTCTGTATTGATCTTCAACGCTCATTTATATTAATCCTTTCTTTTTCAATACTCGTCCGTATTGATCTTCAACACTCGTCCGTGTTAATCTTTTCTTTTTCAATACTCGTCCGTATTGATCTTCAACACTCGTCCGTGTTAATCATTTCCTTTTTAATACTCGTCCGTATTGATCTTTATCGCTCGTCTGTGTTAATCATCTCATTTTCGACACTCGTTCATATTGATCTTCAACACTCGTCCGGGTTAACCATTCTTTTTCGATACTCGTCCGTATTGATCTTCAACGCTCGTCCGTGTTGTTACCTTTTCCTTCGATACTCGTTCGTGTTGATCTTAAACATCTGTCCGTGTTGTTACCTTTCAATACTCGTCTATATTGATCTTAAACACTCGTCCGTGTTAATTATTTCATTTTTAATACTTGTCTGTATTGATGTCCAACACTCTTCCATGTTATTACCTTTTCCCAATACTTGTCCGTATCGATCTGCAACACTCGTCCGTGTCGGTCCTCTGTTTCAAGATTCATTCGTATTGATCTTTATCGCTAGTCCGTGTTGGCCCTTCCTTTCTGACACTCACCCGTGTTGATACCTCCTTTCGATACTCGTTCGTATTGGATTGATTCACTCGTCCGTATTGATCCTATTTGCAATACTCGTCCGTATTGACCTTAACGCTCGTCTGTGTTGTTAAACCCCACTTGATATTCGTTTGTAGTGGCATCCATCACTCGTCTGTGTGGACCTCACCCTCCTTCTTAACCTTTTATTTGGAAGACCCTTTTTCTAGTACAGAGGAGTCGTTGTTACATGTTGTGCGAGAAAATCGTATATCCCCAGCCAGGTACCTTATTTGCCTTTGCAGAATCCTGCGGGAATACCTCAATCACATGTTACATGCCAAAACATGATAGGGGAGGCAAGAAAAGAAAAGAAATAAGAAAAGAATGAAAAAGAGATGAAAACAGAAAATGAAAAAATAAAGAATAAGAAAGAAAAAAAAGCTAAGAGAAAGACGAAAAAAATAATCAATAATCAATCATGCTGCATTAGCATATTGCATATGTCATGCATATCTAACATCTCATTACCCATCTACCACATAACATTCCAATTCCCAGCACCTGCCATGCGCAAAGATCAACTTGTTCATCCCAAGTCCCAGTGAAGGAGTTCTTTGTGACCTATCTTCACACTTCATTTGTTCCTAGCGGGAAAATTTCCCGATACTCTAGTATTTAATCCTATTCTACCTTCATTGTCTGGACGCCGTTGCTATCCGTACATTCATGTTCGAGAAGATTAAATAGGGGCAGCTGTCATTCCCCAAAATTCTCCCTACCCTTCACAAAGTTCATTTAGGTCACTAATCCTGGTCATATGCATGTCTTCATATCATTCATTTCATCTACATAGCCATTTGTCTGATACAAGAGGGCAAGTATCATGAATTCCGAGCTTTGTGCTCACGCTTGGTGGAAGCTAAGTCTCCTCTACTAATGAAGGGGGCTCAATCGATCAAACCCTAATCGGAGGTGGCTCTCGAGGTTTAGGTGCATTCATATCATCAGTAACTCAACTTTGGCTAAGTGGTGAAGCAAAGCCCTAATCTTGGTGTCACACCTCAAAAAATGAGAACACGACTTAGCGAAGCGTAATCACACACTCGCATGATGGACTTAACAGAGTCACCACTGAACTTTATTTATACCTAAAATGAAAAGGGGAAATGTCGATAAAACCCAAGAAAGAACGACAATGATTATGGTCGTCGCAACCAATGTCAGGGTTCGGGAGTCGATTACGCAAGGGGAAGGTATTAACACCCCTCACGTCCGTTGTACTCAACGGGAACCATTAGGTTATTTGTGCATGTTAGAGTTAGCTTAGAAATGTTAGGCTTCTCGAGTTATTAGGTGGGAAAGAAAGAATAGAAGAGAGAAGAATGTTTTTGGATTTTGCAACAAAGGGGACTAAACCTAAGTTTTTTATTAATGGGCCTGACAAGATTTATAAATCCTGCTCCTACGTATCTCCGGGTGCAATAGAGAACTCAAGGCTTACGTAGTTCTGAGTAGAAAATGTTTGTTTGTTGGTCGATTTTAGCGAAAGATATATTGTATTAATCGACGAAAAACATTGTTTTACCCAAAACAAATGAGGAGCAGACGTATACCACACATCAAAGGGATTTACAAATAAACATTCGGAAAAACGTCATTTGTCTCAACTCAACAACTGTGGCCGAAACATTGTTTTACATCACCTTAAGACAAGTTGTCTTTTGTTTATGAAAAGGTTTTTCTTATCAATCGCACGGCGGCGAAGAAAATAGTTTGATTGGTTGGATGTATTTTTGGGCTTGAAAGACGAGTATTTATGACTTGCAAGCTCTTACAACTCGGGTCTAATACTCGGGACTACGTCTGGACCTTTCACCCAGGTAATCTCTTTCTTTCAATTTTATTGAGAAAAGAAGTTTGAATATTTACAAATATTTTGAAGATAAGACAAATACATAGGACTTACAAGCTCTTACAACTTGGGCCTAATATTCGGGATTACAACTGGATATTTCATCCAGGGTAATCTTTTTCTTCAGATTTTATTGAGAAAAAGGATTTGAATATTTGAATGTTTTGAAGAGAAGACGAATATATATGGCTTGCAAGCTCTTACAACTTGTGCCTAACATTCGGGATTACAACTGGATATTTCATCCAGGGTAATCTTTTTCTTCAGATTTTATTGAGAAAAAGGATTTGAATATTGGAATGTTTTGAAGAGAAGACAGATATATATGGCTTGCAAGCTCTTACAACTTGTGCCTAACATTCAGGCTTACAACTGGATATTTCATCCAGGGTAATCTTTTTCTTCAGATTTTATTAAGAAAAGGGTTTGAATATTTACATGCATGATATGCATATGGATAAAGACTATCTAAATAAACAACTAAGCACATTGAAAATGACTAAATAAATAATTAAGTGATACACTTAGTAATAAAAAAACAAATAATTAATAAAACCTAACAACTAATCAAATGGACATTTAATCCAAATAAATTAATTAAATCGAACAAATAAGAAAAATAATAAAAGATAAATAAATAAAATAAAGGAGTGTAGAAACAATTAAGTAAGGGTCCAAATATCCAAAGTAACTTGGGCCCAAATGGCCCAAAATAAATAAATCCTTATAACATAAAAAAAAAGATAAAAGAAAATTAATAAAGATTAAAAAAAATATTGAAAAAAATACAGTAGGGCGCAACACCCCATTTCAAAGACCCTTAACCAATAATTTTTTAAATTAACAAATTCTAGTATGACACTTGTCATGGTTTTTTTTAATATAAAAATAAATTAAGTACAGTAAAAGGAAAAGAAAGAATAATAAAAAACATGAAATACCCCATTGTATCTCCTTCTCTCTTAAATGCATTTTCATATTTTTTTCACTTATATTTCAACTCTTCTCTCTTACCACTTCCTCAATGTTTACAAATGAAAACATGATATTCACCTCTTCAACTAACACTTTAAGAACCAAGCAAATATCAAACCAAAAAAAGCAATAAAAAGAAAGAAAAGGAAACTACCCAATATGTCGGATCTGAGGGTGCAAAGAAGGCGGCGAATCCGGTAGTGACACAGCGGAGGCCATGTTGTGTTTCTCGTTCGGAAAAGGCATGTGGTGGTGGTGTCGTGTAGAAAGTGTGTTTGAGTTTTCGATTTTGTACAGTGTCAATGGTTGTTGTTGTGAAGTTTTGGTGGGTAAAGGTGGATAAAGTTTGGCTGTTGAAAAGTGTTCAAGATGTGTATTATGCTTGGTGTTAGTGTGAAAGAGTTAATGTGAGAAAGGGAGATCAATTTTTTGAAGATGGAGAAGTAGGCTTGTATTATTTATGAGGTAACATATGGAGAGAAAGTGATATGGTATTGGTTTGGTGTATTAGTTATGGTGGAAATAATGAAGTTGAAGTGGTAGTTAGTGGTATGAGAGTAGTAGCTTGGTTATGAAGTAGAAGAAAGATGAATTTGCAGTGGAAAAAGAATTTTTATTTCTTACATAAATATAAGATACATGGGAGGGATGCACCGTTTTGAGTATTTTTTTCAGATTCTCATGGCCAATGGTGATTTATATAGTGGGAACTTAGGGTTACAAACATATTACAAAATCCTAAAATACCCCTAGACATATTTTTAAGAGTTAAAATGACTTAAAACTAAATAAAGCAAATAAAAGAAAATATATTAAAATAAACTTAATAAAATCGTAACAAAATAACAGTTAATTATAATTAATTTTAATGAGCATGTTGACAAAAAGATAAAAATAAACGAACTCGAAATGAATAAAATTCGGGCACGAAAGTGCTCAAAAAACTGAACGCACCAAAATGATCAGCGCGAAATAAACCCCTTGGAAATATACAACGTTTGAGCCAATTTTAAAATAAAATTTGACCGGTTAAAAGGCTCTGACTATTTAAAATGTGACCGAAAAATTAGCCAAAATATAAATTGAGCACACCAGATTAAACTATGTGAAACGTAGATTAATAAAACTGATGTGTGCAAGCTTGATTTGGAAATTTTTCGTCCGCTGGTTTGACGCATATTTGAAAATTGATTCAACCGGTCTGCCTGTAGATCCGAATATTTATTTCGATTGATATTCTAGGCATTATGCGGTATGGAATGCATGTTATTCTATACAGAGATGCAACAACTATGATGAATGTATTGAATCGTAGATTCAGGGTCAAAATTGGTGGTGACAGTTGCCCCTATTTAAGTATCTTCAATTAGAGAATATGAAGCAGGACACTCTTCATATGATCATAGTGGGAGATAATTAAATACTAAGAAGACTCAGATTTTGATCCTGAATGCCTGCGATATGAGATGCTATGAATCTTTGAATGACTTTTTTTAGTTTGCTAGGGATATGATACGAGATGAACCCTAACTGGATATTTTGTGATGGATGAAGAATGATTGATGGACTTGTGGGGAATGATGAAGACATGTTGTAAAGGTGGTCCACAGAAAACAAAAAAAATGAGAGTAGAAATTCACTAGAGATAACAATCCTTCTAGAGGAAAGACAACTGGTGAAAATGCAAAGAGATTTTATCAACAGGTTCACGCATGACCTGATAAACACCAGAATCTTCAACGAATTTTCAACAACAGGTTCAAACATGACCTGACAACACTTGACTATTCAAAGAGTGCTCAATTAACATGTTCAAACATGACCTAACAACATTATGGAACATATAAAGAACGTTTGGACAACAAGTTCAAACATGACCTAATGAGAGCTTGAACATCAAGGAAAGTTTAGTCAACAGATTCATACATGACTTGATAACATTGGAAAAAATCAAAGAATTCCATCAATAGGTTCATACATGACTTGGCCATTGGATTATTCAAAGAGTTTTAATAACAGGTTCAAACATGACCTGACAATGCTGAGGGATATCAACATGTTCCATTAACAGGTCCAAACATGACCTGGAATACTGAAAAATATACAAAGAAATTTTCATCAACATGCTCATACATGACCTGCCAGCATTGGAAAATTTAAAGTGTTTCAACAACAGATTCAGACATGACCTGACAATACTAGAAAATCAAGGAAAGTTAAATCAATAGGTTCATACATGACTTCAACATTAGGATATTCAGAGTAAGCTTCATCCATAGGTTCATACATGACCTAATAATACTTGGAAAAATCAAGGGGAGTTTTATCAACAGGTTCATACATGACCTGACAACACTGTAAAATTCAAAGAAAGTATATCCACAGGTTCATGCATGACCTGACAATTCTGGAGGTTTCACGGAGATTTTAACAACAGGTTCATACGTGATATGACAACACTAGAAAACCCAAAGAAAACTTCAACAACAGGTTCATACATGACCTGGCAATATTGGAAAACATACAAAGCAAGTTTCATCAATAGGTTCGTACATGACCTGACACTTTAGGATACATCTGATAGTTATGGAGATTTCTCACAAGGAAATTATGAAAAACAAAGATAAATGGGAGTCTTCTTATAAGTAGATCATCCACGCAAAAGGAATGATTCTTCACAAAGAAATCAAAGAAAACCAACATCATTGGAGTTTTCTAACACGAAAAACCTCCAAGCTTCTGGGAATTCCTCAAGATGATGAGTCATACATGACTTTCACGGAACCATCAGGTAAGACAGGGTAATCAAACTCTCTGTACGTGCCAACAACAATTGGACTTTGACCGTAAGCAATGGATTACAACCAGCTTTTAACGGATTTTTCCAACAACAATTGGACTTTGACCATAAGCAATGGATTATAACCAGCTTTTAACGGATTTTGCCAACAACAATTGGACTTGATAAAAGTCATTAGTAACACAATTACCGGCTACAACGGAGTTTTCCAGCAACAACTGGACTTGAAATGATATTGGCGACAACCAAACTTCATATACCAGTTACGATTATATTTACAAACAGAGTGACAGTGATGCCAACGACAATTGGGTTTAAAATAAGTTCTAGTAACAACTGAGCTTGGAATAATGCTATTGGTAATTGAATTTTAGGAGACACCAATGAGTCTTGAAATAATGTTAGGGAATGGCATATGGGTTCTGGAAGTGCGTCAGAGCAAAAATGACATGTCCGAGAATTCATCAGAGACTAAAAGAAACAAATTTTGGAAATGCATCAGAATTACAAGTGATATTTTGAAATACATCAGAATACAGACACATCCGGTAATACATCGAGAAAATTCTGGAAATACATCAGACTACAAGACATACATATTCAAGAATACATCAGATAGGTGGGGAAACATCTAGAAATACATCAATAAACAAAGGAGTAACCCGAAAATTCATAAGAAAATCCAAAAAGGAATTGAACCTCATGGACAAATTTGTTTGATAGGTGCCAACTGAGTTGGACTTGAAAATCACTGCAAAAACCGGATGATGGTGTAAGGGCACCAAAGACAAATTGGAATTAAAGGTTAAAGGATATAGGATCAACAACAAGACCTGGGTCAATGTAAAATAAGCGTGAAGTATATTTAGGTTATGCATTATTTGAATTTATTTTTATGCATGATATATGAATGATCATGATATGAAAATGTTGACACTTGAGTTTACTAGGAGTGTGTAAAGGCTTTTATGGAGGTCATGATTCCTTAACACCGAGAACTCAACCAAATATTTTGTGATAGATGTTGTCAAAGGAGAATTCTATCAAGTTTGATAGCCACAACTTAGCCAATGGGATCCTTTTGGAGGATTAATGAATCGTGCTAGCATAATTTTTGGGTACTCGTCTTAAGCTCAATAGTTGTTGACGTATGGAAAAATTTGTTTGAGCAATTTGAAAGTATGAAGAAAGAGGTTCTTCCCCTATGTGGCTCATCTTTCCCTAGTTTGTTGGGTCTTTGGAAATGTTCACCTTGATAGTGAGTTTGAAACAGCTTGACATGAGACGATCTCAAGATGGCTTGCCCCAATGTTTGTATACCATAATGATTTAACCCTGATTAACCAAAACCTGGAATGGTAGACTTCTAATTGACTATCTTTGGATAGTTGGACTCAGTGAGTTTTTTGAGGTGGCTTGCCCCGGTCTGAGTCTTGAAGAAAATTACTCTTGGATAATTGAACCCTTAGGGTGATTGACTTGGATTGGCTGATACTCAAAGTGATTTTGCCCTGACTGGACTTCTTTCACTTTACCAATTTCCTCAACTGTATATTGTTGGAATTTTTTTGATGCTAAGTGTTGAATCGCAAATAAGATTGTTCATTCAAAAATGGTAATTTTAATGCAATGCTTATGCAAAAATTTGAAATCAAAGTTTATTACATGAATGGGTGAAATACAGTGAACGAGTCATTGATAAGAACACAATGGTGATCAAGTCATTCACAGTATGCAAGTTGGTGCCATCAAATGATTAACAAAAAATGTTTGGAGTCAGGTTAACACAACCTTGTTGTAGTATGCTTTCAGAATAAACCTTGCCTCAATTAGGTCTTTTAAGGGTTGTAATGTGGTCTGGTTCACGGTTTTTAAAACAAAAGGATATAAGGCTCAAAATTTAATTTTTACCCACCCTTTTTTTCTTGATGATCTCCAATTCCTACATTCAGTTAATTCGATACACGCATTCGAATTCCAAGAGGGTTCGAAGGTGTGATGAGGATTCAAGATGAATTTCCTTGAAATGGCACTCACCTTATTTTGCTTTGTTTTGTTGAGGATTTGAGGACCTCTTTTTATGTTTTTCTTTATCCCTAATTTTTCCCGGATCGCTTCTTTGAAGCTTTCGGTCCACCGGGATGCCCTAACTTTTGCCTAAGTCATTTTGTGGTATTTGACTTAGCGGGCTTTTTCTGTTTTTTTAAAGGTGTTGGCTGCCACATTATTGGTGGATGAGGATCAACCAACACTAATTTTAGCTTTTCTCAGCTTCTTCGACACTTCAACATGTGCGCGAAGGATAACATGTGGTTGAACCTAATTGGAGGGTGTGCATATGGACGATTTTTTTTTGAAAGATCGAATGCACAGTTAAACTATCTGAACATAACTACCCTGCCCCAGGTTAAGATTAAGGGTTTTAGATCCGAAATAAACACCAACTTCTAGGCTCAAAGTTGTTGACTAGGGATTAACTCCTTATCTCTTTAGTGTTTGGGGATTTGAAACAATGCCTTACATCATCTGCAAGGTTTTACTCAAAAGCATACCACAACAATTTCAAGTGTTTCGTTTTCATCATCCTCCTTCCAATCTTTGTTAACACAACGATTTGATAAACAAAAGTGAATGAGAGGAGTATTTTTATTTTTAACATAAATGAAAAACGAGTGAATACGAATGGATTGATTTAAAAGATTCATAAACATTTCATTAATCTTACCAATTCAAAGAAAACAACAATGCTTAAAAGCAATTAACAATCGACATGCGAGGACACTACAAAAGAAATGCTGAAACAACCAAATGATTGCCAGCTTGGGAATGACTTCTTCAAACTTGATCCATTAACTTAGGGGGACACCCCTTGAGATCTCCGCACTTATCTGGTCGATGGATTAACGTATACCACCAAGCTTCCTTCTTGAAAGGCTATGTACTCGTTGTCAATCAATTGTTGTACTTTGACTTTGAAAGCGTTGCAGTCTTCGGTTGAATGCTCTTCTGATTCGGCATGATATCCACATTGCACATTTGGGTCATACCCGGGTGGGTAAGGTTGTGGAACCGGCTTAAGAGACTTGGGAACCACCAATGCGTTTTGAATCAGAGGCTGCAGAAGTTGGCTATATGTCATGACGATTGGACGACGAGGAGCATTTCTTCTTTCCAAGTTAGTTTGGGGCCTAAGCTGATTTTGACATTGATTTTGATATCTCGAGCCTTGGGCTTGTTGATTTGGATGAGGAGCAAACCAGGATTGTTTGTAATGAAGACCAAAAGGTAGTATTTGCTGGTATGGAACTTTGGGCATTGCTAATTGCTCATTTTCAGCCACTTGAAGGTTGGGATCAACGAGCTTTTTGACATTGGCATGATGATCTTCAAATTCTTTTCCTTCAATCTCATCGTTGTATGCAACCCTCTTGGATCCACTACTCACTTCTCCTTTTCTTTCGTTGGTATGGGTCGTGACATTGGAAATCCAAGGCGATATCTCAATGCTCTTACCAGGAAACAATGATATCTCATTAGCCATTTCCTTGACCTCTTCCTTGTGGTACAAAACCTTGAGGGGTTTCAGGGGCCCTTTCCCTTTCTCATTACCTGGCCCAGAAATCAAGATATATGTACCTGAGCCTTCCTCCTTGAGTATTGGTGACCTTATGTCAATCAATCTTTGCAGCTTGAGCTTAAAACTCTTGCATTCCTCGATGGAGTGTCCCATTGTTCCAGTATGGTATCCGCATTTGACCTTCGGGTGATCTTCTTCAAAGACTAAGTTTTTTTGTTAATCAGCTCTCGTACCAAGGCTTTCAGCGCTAAGCAAGAATCTAGGTCATGTCCCATTGCCCCTTTATGAAATTCACATGTTGAATTTGGATTGTACCATGGCAGGTATGGTGACATAGGTGTGAGAGCTCGAGGGGTCACCAAAGCATTCTGGATCAACTGTGGGTAGAGCTTGCTATATGGCACCGGAATCGGGTCGTTGTGATTTTTGTTCCCCTTGTTCTGATTTTTGTTTTGAACCCGACTTCAGTGATTTTAAGGAGGAATATCCAGAGGATGTTGATGATGACATCCTGAGGGAGGGCCATATGCCGGTAGATAAGGAGTTGCCACATAGAATTGCCCCTGACTTGGGGTAACACCGGATGGATGTGGAGCAGTAGCTCCCTCTGTTGCAGCAATGGGTATGGGATGACCCTTTTTTCTCAATAAGGCTTGCAGGGTTTCCATGATCCATCCCATTTGGCTCTTCAAAATATTGAGTTCCTCCTTCAATGCTTCTTGACTTTTCCTTAGCTTGTCCATCATCTCTTGAGACATGGTTCTTTGTTCTAAACGCGTGTCAGGAATCACTTTGTTGATCATGGACAAAGGATGGATGAGTTTTTTTGTATTTTGTCTGGAAAATGACATGCATTATGATGAGATGCAGATGCAATGGAATGTGAATGAATGCAATGCAAGCCATGCAAGCCATGCATATTTGTTTCTTCCTCAATACACGGGTTCAAAAGTCTGAGGTACTGATGAATCTGATTGCTTTCCAATAATAGGTTCTCACCGGGTATGATCTAGGGTTTCAAAAAAGTTCCTAGAGTCATGGATCCATTAGACTGTTTGCTGCCTATGGCAACTTACTTGTCGGGCATTAACTTCATCCAAAGAATCTACTTTAAGTGAGGTTCTCGCATCGATCCAACAAGAAATTCATCTCGCAGACCGACACTACGCAACCATTTTTCCTAGTTGGACACATGATTAAGGTTCTACAAATGGTCCTTAGAGTCATGGATCCTTATGAAAATATCGAAGCTTACATCAACTTACTTGTCGAGCAACAATATCCTCCAAAGGATCTACTCTAAGTGAGGTTCTCGTACTGACCCAACGAGAAATTCATCTCGCAGACCCGCACTACTCAACCTCATCCTATCTTATGTTTTTACTCGAGACTCGGGTAAAATTTCTTTCCCATAAGGTTTGCAATTAGAGTATCCAAGTACCAAAGCATAATGGAACCAATACAACAAATTTTATCAATATGACAATAAAGATAGCAAAAACAATAAAGAAAAGGCACACAAGTAAACAAACAAAAGCACACAAACGACCTAACTAGGCTTGACTCACTTAGGGAAACACCATCGTTCCCTAGCAGAGTCGCCATCTGTCGCACCTCGAAAAATGAGAACACGACTTAGTGAAGCGCAATCACACACTCGCATGATGGACTAAACAGAGTCGCCACCAAACTTTATTTATTCCTAAAAAGGAAAGGGGAAATATCGATAAAACCCAAGAAAGAACGACAATGATTATGGTCGTCGCAACCAATGTCAGGGTTCGGGAGTCGATTACGCAAGGGGAAGGTATTAGCACCCCTCATGTCCGTTGTACTCAACGGGAACCATTAGGTTATTTGTGCGCGTTAGAGTTAGCTTAGAAATGTTAGGCTTCTCGAGTTATTAGGTGGGAAAGAAAGAATAGAAGAGAGAAGAATGTTTTTGGATTTTGCAACAAAGGGGACTAAACCGAAGTTTTTTATTAATGGGCCTGACAAGATTTATAAATCCTGCTCCTACGTATCTTCGGGTGCAATAGAGAACTCAAGGCTTACGTAGTTCTGAGTATAAAATATTTGTTTGTTGGTCGATTTTAGCGAAAGATATATTGTATTAATCAACAAAAAACATTGTTTTACCCAAAACAGATGAGGAGCAGACGCATACCACACATCGAATGGATTTACAAATCAACATTCGGAAAAACGTCATTTGTCTCAACTCAACAACTGTGGCCGAAACATTGCTTTACATCACCTTAAGACAAGGTGTCTTTCGTTTATGAAAAGGTTTTTCTGATCAATCGCACGATGGCGAAGAAAATAGTTTGATTGGTTGGATGTATTTTTGGGCTTGAAAGACGAGTATTTATGACTTGCAAGCTCTTACAACTCGGGTCTAATACTCGGGACTACGTCTGGACCTTTCACCCAGGTAATCTCTTTCTTTCAATTTTATTGAGAAAAGAAGTTTGAATATTTACAAATATTTTGAAGAGAAGACAAATACATAGAACTTACAAGCTCTTACAACTTGGGCCTAATATTCGGGATTACAACTGGATATTTCATCCAGGGTAATCTTTTTCTTCAGACCTTATTGAGAAAAAGGATTTGAATATTTGAATGTTTTGAAGAGAAGACGAATATATATGGCTTGCAAGCTCTTACAACTTGTGTCTAACATTCTGGATTACAACTGGATATTTCATCCAGGGTAATCTTTTTCTTCAGATTTTATTGAGAAAAAGGATTTGAATATTGGAATGTTTTGAAGAGAAAACGAATATATATGGCTTGCAAGCTCTTACAACTTGTGCCTAACATTCGGGCTTACAACTGGATATTTCATCCAGGGTAATCTTTTTCTTCAGATTTTATAAAGAAAAGGGTTTGAATATTTACATGCATGATATGCATATGGATAAAGACTATCTAAATAAACAACTAAGCACATTGAAAATGACTAAATAAATAATCAAGCGATACACTTAGTAATAAAAAAACAAATAATTAATAAAACCTAACAACTAATCAAATGGACATTTAATCCAAATAAATTAATTAAATCGAACAAATGAGAAAAATAATAAAAGATAAATAAATAAAATAAAGGAGTGTAGAAACAATTAAGTAAGGGTCCAAATATCCAAAGTAACTTGGGCCCAAATGGTCCAAAATAAATAAATCCTTATAACATAAAAAAAAAAGATAAAAGAAAATTAATAAAGATTAAAAAAAATATTGAAAAAAATACAGTAGGGCACAACGCCCCATTCCAAAGACCCTTAACCAATAATTTTTTAAATTAACAAATTCTACTATGACACTTGTCATGGTTTTTTTTAATATAAAAATAAATTAAGTACAGTAAAAGGAAAAGAAAGAATAATAAAAAACATGAAATACCCCATTGTATCTCCTTCTCTCTTAAATGCATTTTCATATTTTTTCACTTATATTTCAACTCTTCTCTCTTACCACTTCCTCAATGTTTACAAATGAAAACATGATATTCACCTCTTCAACTAACACTCTAAGAATCAAGCAAATATCAAACCAAACAAAGCAATAAAAAGAAAGAAAAGGAAGCTACCCAATGTGTCGGGTCTGAGGGTGCAAAGAAGGCGGCGAATCCGGTAGTGACACAGCGGATGCCATGTTGTGTTTCTCGTTCGGAAAAGGCATGTGGTGGTGGTGTCGTGTAGAAAGTGTGTTTGAGTTTCCGATTGTGTAAAGTGTCAATGGTTGTTGTTGTGAAGTTTTGGTGGGTAAAGGTGGATAAAGTTTGGTTGTTGAAAAGTGTTCAAGATGTGTATTAATGTGAGAAAGGGAGGTCAGTTTTATGAAGATGGAGAAGTAGGCTTGTGTTATTTATGAGGTAACATATGGAGAGAAAGTGATATGGTGTTGGTTTGGTGTATTAGTTATGGTGGAAATATGAAGTTGAATTGGTAACTATTGGTATGAGAGTAGTAGCTTGGTTATGAAGTAGAAGAAAGATGAATTTGCAGTGGAAAAAGAATTTTTATTTCTTACATAAATATAAGATACATGGGAGGGATGCGCCGTTTTGATTATTTTTTTTCAGATCCTCATGGGCAATGGTGATTTATATAGTGGGAACTTAGGGTTACAAACATATTACAAAATCCTAAAATACCCCTAGACATATTTTTAAGAGTTAAAATGACTTAAAACTAAATAAAGCAAATAAAAGAAAATATATTAAAATAAACTTAATAAAATCGTAACAAAATTACAGTTAATTATAATTAATTATAATGAGCATGTTGACAAAAAGATAAAAATAAACGAACTCGAAATGAATAAAATTCGGGCACGAAAGTGTTCAAAAAATTAAACTGAACGCACCAAAATGATCAGCGCGAAATAAACCTCTTGGAAATATATAACGTTTGAGCCAATTTTAAAATAAAATTTGACCGGTTAAAAGGCTCAGATTGTTTAAAATGTGACCGAAAAATTAGCCGAAATATAAATTGAGCACACTAGATTAAACTATGCGAAACGTAGATTAATAAAACTGATGTTTGCAAGCTTGATTTGGAAATTTTCCGTCCGTTGGTTTGACGCATATTTGAAAATTGATTCATCTGGTCTGCCTGTAGATCCGAATATTTATTTCGATTGATATTCTAGGCATTATGCGGTATGGAATGCATGTTATGCTATACAGAGATGCAACAATTATGATGTATGTATTGAATCGTAGATTCATGGTCAAAATCGGGGTGTGACACTTGGGATCCTCACTTGATCATGGTTTCCACGAACTCTAACAGTACACAACACTCTTTAGATGGCCTCCTAAACCCTATCTATTGGGTCTTTCATCATTCCATTAAGTGTGCCTTTCTCACTCGATCCAACTTCACCCAGCAGCCTTCTTGTCAGGGGGTGTGCATGTTGGTTTCTTGAGTTTGATTCCATAGATCACTTGTTTCAATGTGCATCTTGTGCTTGTCCGTACTTGGTCATCCGGTCATTTGGTCATTGGTCATTTCGTTTGTTTGCCTTTGATTCGTTTGGGTCTTAGTTAATGTTCCATTCATAGGTTGTGTATGGATTCTATCCCGTTATATGTCTCGATTCACTCCATTTCAAGTAACCTGGTCATTTCTTAAGTCAGTTCGCTCAACTAGCCAATTTCATTCATGTTCATCCATAAAGATAGTCATTACATTCAAAAAAGGTGCAAAAAGATGTATAATGCATTGCAAAACCCATTTTTGGAAGTTTTTGCTTTGTGAGTTGACTCATTCACTCGACACAACACCCGCGGGTCCGAACAGGTCGACCCTCCGGTCGGCTCATTTCTGGGGAATCATGTTCGCATCGACTCATCCAGTCTTTGCGTCGACTCACTCCTCATTTTTCTTTGAACCAATTCGTTGCGGGTCCGAATAGGTCGACCTAGAGGTCGACTCATCCTGGAGAATGCTCTGTTTGAGTCAATTCCCCTGTTTGAGTCGACTCAACTTGTTCCTTGCTACTGAAACACTGCAAAATGCAAATTCTTGCCATGACTACACAATCCCAATGATTCACACTCTGCATTAACCCACAACTGTGAGTTGCCTTGCACCTAAGCAAATAAATAGCAGGTCATTAACCAACATTAAAGCTTAATTTCATTCAAGTTAACCTGCAATAACCAGTCATAAAAACTATTTGAACACATTCCCCAAAACCAACCAACTAACTTCCAACTCAGTGAGTTAACCGACAAAACTCACTGAGTTCATCCCAACTAACTCCCAACCTCTTTTAACTAACTCCAAGCCTAACTCTGAGCCTTAGGGATCCCAAGCCGAATCCCTATAAATTCCCATCTTCACCATCATTTGAGTCTCTCCCCACTATTTTCACTATTATCTCACCTTTTCTGCAAACATCACCTTCAACCTTTCTCACTTTATCTTCCCAATTTCTTCACCCTACACAAAAGCTCAAACCACCATTGGAGCAAGCTTCACATTGAAGCTTGTTATCAATTGAGCTAAAACTTTTGCACTCAATAATCATCCCTGCATTCACCGAATCAACATTGACAACGACGATCCAGTTCATAATTTTTTCGGAGTTGATTCTTGAAGGATAAGAGTTCACAGTAGACGCGGAAGATCCAAGGTTCAACGTAGCATACATCTGTTTTTCTCCTCTTCATCTTCATCACTTCCGAATTTCAACAAGTTCCAATACAATCCTCCGTCTTGCAGGTTGGTGAATCTTTATCTCTGTCGAACCGTTGATATCACAATGTAGCTTTCATAGGGGAGAATCAAAACACCCAAGGTTTAGTAGTTTGATTCTCCGTCACCTCCATCTTCATTAGCTCTCAGATTTTTGTGCTTAGGATTCTTGATGTTAACTACTTAATTTCTAGAATTTATTGAGTTGTAATTAAGAGAAAGATTAGGATAGAAGAGTTAGAGAGGAGTAAGAATTCATAACCTCTTTTTCCTTGAACCCGGCCAACTCCGGCGCGGTGGTGTCGGAACTCCGACGGTGGTTCTGTTTTGCCTTCATGTTTGGATTGTTTGACTAGTCCAAAGAATGTTCACTCCAGATCATTCATTTCTATGTGTAGCATTAACATGTAGGGTGGTAGCATTTTTGCATCTTCATTATTTATGCTGAATTCTTCCTAACTGTGTTGTTTAGGCCTTAGGCCAAGCTATCATTCATCGTAATTGCGATAGTCTCGTGATTGATTTAGTCACTTCCAAATCCAATTCTGTCTTTGACATTAATCTTGATGTTGTTTGTGTATGAAATAGTTTTTAATTCCTGTTTTTGACATTTTTGAGTCACATAATTGTATAGATAAATAGCTTAATTCATGTTCAATTAAGAACTAGGATTAGAAAATTAGTTAGGAATTAGGCTTAAATCAGGTATGTTAGACTAATCTCTTAATTTTTCCAGATTTGTTTTCATATGATCAACCATGCTAGGCTTAGAGTTTCCTTTGGTTTGCCATGCTAATTCCCATGTACATGAGTAATCTCACTTTGACCAGAGTACGTTTCGTTTGTGGTTACGGGATGAACTGAAAATTCCTTTTCATTTTATTTGATATACGTTTGTTCATCATAAGCATCATGTCGCACCATGCTATCATCATACCCCATCATTCATTCAAATTATCATTTCAATTCCTTCTTATTTGATGCATAATAACTGTTGTTGATTTTTGTGGCGACATACGAACAAGAGACCTCAACACTATTCAAGTTCCTTTTATTGTTGTTCGTTAGTTTGTAGTGTGCGAAGTGTCATGTCACTTGTATGGTTTAGGCATGACACATGAGCTGTAAATTGTATTTCCCTTTCATGCCTTCATGTTGTATTACGTGGATCCATCCCCCCATTATGGGTTAAATGTTCCCCCTAGTCATGTAATAGCATAGGTTTACTGCTTTCTAGTTAGTTCACCATGTATGTTAATAACCAAGATAAAATGCAAAATGATAAACAAAGCATTTTCGAAAGAAACAAAAGGTACTTGATTCAACGTCAAGTTTTTTCTGAATAAAACTCACACCATTGCAATGTAAATACTCGATTTGACGCCAAGTATTCCCCACCCTTTCTTTCCCATCTTATCTCCTCAATCGACCACTATTTCAAAATCAATAAGCAAACCCTTGATCCAACTTCAAGCGGTCTTTTTTCAAATCAAACTCAAAAACACAATAAATACGATTACGATTGCACGCCACGAGTCTTAAGTGGTAAAGAAGGGATCAGAATTCTAACACAAGACGTTTGACTTGGTAGTTCGAGGTATTCACCTTTATCCATAGTCTTTAGTGCAATCCGAAATCAATAACACCTTTCTCAAAACCTAAAAACAATCCAACGCATTCAAACCTTTTGTTTGAGCCTTAGGACGACACAATCGAAAACCCTTCTTCAAGGTAATAAAATCAACAAAACAAACAAATATTTTAAACACAGGAACTACGGGGCTCTGATTTTTCACTTCAACAAGTGGGCATTCGTAGGCACGATGACCCAATTCTTGGCGAGCACACTAATTTAAAATCTATCTCCACTTGACAAACCTTTGGCAAGCAAACATTTCGAGAACAACATTCACGTAAGCGCAAACATCTTAGATGGTTCCCATGGAGTACCATGGATGTGAGGGGTGCTAATACATTCCCCATGCATAACCGACTTCCGAACCTGTTCGTGGTTGCGATGACCATATCTTTGGGGTTTTCTCGATATTTTTCCTTTTCTTTGGAATAAATAGAAAACCGATGGCGACTCTATATTTTTCGCGTAGCGACAAATATATATATATATATATATATATATATATATATATATATATATATATATATATATATGAGATTAATTGTTATGCACTGTCAGTATAAAAAGATTTATATCGTCAATACATCACAATCATCCGTTTGTATTACTTTTTAAGTGGTTAAAATAAAAATCAAACATTTTAAATAAATCAATGGTTGCAATTAACTGACAGTGTAAAAAATCTTTATACTATCAGTGTATATCAATTAAATTCTATATATATATAAATGAACATTTTCATATAAATATACATTTTCTAACGTGAAAAATTCACTTTAAGAAAAAAGAATGAGACATAAAAGTCTTAAAAAAAATTCTAAAAATATACCGTTTTATAGAATTTTAAAAAACTATTTTTGTAAATAAAATAGGAAGAAATGTTGATAGCAAATAAAACGGTGTAGGTAATAGTTGTGCTAAAAATGTGAGTTGTTGTTGTTGCAAGCTTAAGGTGAGGACAGACAACACAAAAGAAGTTGCATAGTATTGCACCAACCCAACCAAACGAAACCCACGGATAATAAAAGGTGCAAACGTGCACAAAACAATAACAATTGCCATTAAATAATTCAACCATTTTTGTCCCTTTCCCCCGAAAAATGGCATATCAATCTCGTCCGTACATCATTCCCTACGATAGCGACACTAGGATTCCTCCACTCACACCACTCAAATCTTTCTCTCTCTCTATCCCTATCTTAATTAATGACCAAATATCAAAATAAATTCATTTTTATCTACTTCTTCAACAACCAATATACATTTTCTCATTTCATAAATATTAAATTCAAAGTAATATATTAATTTTAAAGTATAAATGACATTAATTTTAGGTTGAATTATACCTTGTCTCTTTTATTAAAAAGTTGTACATTGTACGCTTTAGTAATTATAAATTTTTTTTGCAGACAATTTAAGTTCTTAAAATTAAGAAAATATATATTTTTGAGAGTTTTTTTCCAGGCATGTTTAGAATATTATGAAAAGTTTATTGATATATATTTTTTAATTTGATGAATAAATTATAATTTTTATTTTAATATATTTTACTTTATATTCAAGAAAACAATGTATATTCCCTGAGTTTAATAAAGATGTTTTAATTGAATTTTATATATTTTTAAAGAAAATATAATTTATGTAACTTTTATTGATTTAAATGAAAAAATTCCTTCCACTAAAATAATTTTATTAAAAATTGTTTGTGAAATACAATAAGTAAGTTGAAATACAATAAACAAAATAAATTAGTAAAAAAAGCATTAATAGTTATCCTATTAAACATTGATATTCTTAAAGAATAAATTATTTTAAATATAAAATATTACAAAATAGTCACTAAAATACAAGATTTATTTTTTTAATTGATTTAAATATACTTCTAGTCTTTTTATTTTTAAAAGTTAATTTTAATCCTTTATTTTAAAAAATAATAATTTTTTAGTCTTTAATTTTAATTTTTCTTGAATTTTATTCCGTCAATTTTTCTGACTTAAGAAAATTTAACACACATTTAAACTTTTTCAATTTATTATAATATATATATTTTTTTTAAATACTGTCGCATTTGTAAAATTTATTTTAAATTTAAATGAGAATGAATTTATGAAATGATTTAGTTGATACATATATCTTATTTGAAATAAATAAGTATAAATGACAGTTTAAAGTTAAATATAGAATTATTAAATTTATTTATATTATGTATTATTATATATAAATTAATAATTTAAAAAAATTAAGTGAGGATCTAAACACATAAAAATTGAAAAAAACTAGTTTTTAAAGTAAAAATAGAAAAAAAAAATCTATTTTTATAATATTGGAATATCAAACTAAATTAAAAAATTTTAAATTAATATTAATGTTATGGTTTAAAAAAATATAATATAATATTATGTTTGACACATAAAAAATAGCAAAACAATGACTGAAAGAAATGAAACTAAAAAGTATTATAAAAAATAAAAAATAAAAAATAAAAAATTAATATAATATATAATTTTAATAAAAATATAAAATATTTAAAAATATAATGTTTTAATATTAAAAAATAAATTCAAAATCAGATATGATTCAAATTTTTATTTTTATATAAAAACATTCAATAATATTTAATAATATTTAATGTAATTTTTTATTATTATTTAATATAAATTTAATATTTTTTATTCAAATTTATAATATATAAAATTAATATGACTTGAAGATCTAGAAGAGAGTAGAGTTGTAAAAAAAAATGTTTCCGTTTTTTCTGACTTTTCCGTAGTGGTCCCCACATTCCACCATCAGATTTTAACCTAACCCATCATCACCATGTCCCTTCCCACATGCATCATTAATATCATCATCAAAAACAACATATCCCTAAACCACAAACAATCCAAAGCTACACCAAAAATTCCAAATTCCAATTCCAACAACAAACCCTCCCCAGATCACTTCTCTTTTCCTCCCTACATTATTTTCTTTCTATATTTACATTTTTTTTCCAACTACTTTCATCACTATAATGTCGCGCTACTGTATCACATATTTTTTCATCTTAACATTTTTTATTATTAGTCAAAATATAATGTTTTTTCTTTAATTAAAGATAGATAGATATAGATATCTTTTATAAAAAAAAAATTAAAAATTAAAATAAGTGTCTCTCTACACCTGTCTCTCTCTTTTGTGAAAGAAAAAAAAATGGAAATAGTTGCATCATCATTTCTTCTATGGTTTTGCAAATGTAAACAATCTTCCTTTCCTTCAATTTCTACCATACCTATTTGATTTCTTCATTTTTCTCTCCTTCCGTGAAAGCCCTTCAGGTAGCTACTATTATCTTATCACTATTTTTCTCAAATGTTTTTTTTTTTAATTTATGTTTATTTTTTTTTATTTTAAATGGAATTTAGGATCATCTTGATCTGGTTAATGTGTTTTGTTTCTTGTTATACAATGGTTTGTGTTCGTGTTTTGTTTTCCTTGTAGACAGACAGACATTTGAGGTTATAACCATGGCTGTTTTTTTTTTGTTTTTTTCTTTGTTATGATGATATTGTTACGAACATGATTCTGTCGGGCTTTTTTTTGTTGGGTTGATTGATTTATTGAGGTATTTATTTGTGTGTGATTTTTCAGGCTTTTACAGAAGGTGGGAATTTTAGTAGGAAGGGGTTGTGGTTATTTTGATTACGGAAAGGTTAAGTTTTTTTTTGTGATTTTCTGGTAATTCTTGTTGATGGGTTTGAAGAAATCAATAGATTGTGAATTGTGTGACCTTATTTGCTGCTAGAGTTGGAGGAGTTTTGTTTTAGGAAGGAAAATAATTTGGGAATAATAAGGTAAAGATGGAGGAAAATACTAGTTCGTGGTTACGGAGGGCGAAATATTCTCACACCGTGTGTCATCGTTTCGATACATCTAGGAAGGACTCTACTCCGTTCCCCGTTCAATCGGAACGAAATTCAACTTCTTCGAAGGGTAAGAGAAATCTTTTAACCAACAAGCAGAGATCTTTGTCGCCATTGCCGAAAACTTTAGTTTCCGACGTCTTTAGAGAAGCCAAACATGAACTGAAGAGGTTCTCGACACCTGGTCCTCGGAGGGACAAGCGGATTATGGGAAAGGTGTCGAGCAAGGAATCTAGGGAACTACCCAAGGTGCCGAACTGGAAATCTCCTTTTACTAGTCCGAATAGGCAAAAGATGTCAAAGGGCCTTAGCAAGGAGTCTTCATGGAGTAATTTGTTTGAAAACAGCGGCGGCGGTGGAAAGGTTTCTGCTTTGGAAACAGCTGAGGAATGGACTATTGACATGTCGAAGCTGCTTATTGGCCATAAGTTCGCTCATGGCGCTCATAGTAGGCTCTATCATGGTGAATATAAAGAAGAGACTGTAGCTGTTAAGATCATTAGGGTACCTGATGACGACGATAATGGAGATTTGGCTTCTCGATTAGAGAATCAGTTTGTTAGAGAAGTCACCCTTTTATCTCGCCTTCATCATCGGAATGTTATAAAGGTGATTGTGATAACATATCTTCTTGTCTTTTGCATGTTGATATCATTTGCGACACCGCTAATTATTATGTATTTCCTTATATATTTTGATCTGATTACAGTTCATAGCTGCGAGCAGCAATCCCCCGGTTTACTGTATAATCACAGAATATATATCCGAAGGCTCGTTGAGGGCTTATTTGCATAAGTTGGAGCGCAAAACTATTTCTCATGAGAAGCTTATCACTTTCGCTCTGGATATCGCTCATGGAATGCAATATATACACTCTCAAGGTGTCATTCATAGGGATCTTAAACCAGAGAATATCCTTATTGATGAAGAGTCTCGTCTTAAACTTGCTGATTTCGGCATTGCTTGTGAGGAGGCCGTATGCGACCTATTGGCTGATGATCCTGGAACATATCGTTGGATGGCACCTGAAATGATCAAACGAAAATCGTATGGGAGAAAGGTTGATGTGTACAGTTTTGGGCTTATCTTATGGGAATTGTTGACCGGAACAATTCCATACGAGGATATGAATCCAATCCAGGCTGCTTTTGCTGTCGTCAATAAGGTACATTCCTTTGTTTGTACTCATATTCATCTACGATCGTAATGTGAATGTCACTCTATGGTTTACGTTCTTTTGAAAGTTTAGGTTGATTTGGATCTGTTTGAATAGCCAACATGAAAAATATATAATTAACGTATGTATGTTAGATTTTCTACGGGAACTTTAGGTTGTTTCGTATCTTTTTGAATGGCCAACATGGAATTGTATTAATGATTTGTGAACTATAATTGATAAAATTAATGTGGCAGCATGCATGATCCATCGATGATTTTCCTAGATTTTCAGTCCGAGGAAACGCTATAAATTTTTGCAGAGTTTACTTACGTGTGTGGTTCTGATATTTCTGTTATGTCATTATGTGGTATTGTTTATTTCTTCAGAAACTAAGGCCGATTATTCCTCCAAACTGCCCACCTGCAATGCGAGCTTTAATCGAGCAATGCTGGTCGCTGCAACCAGACAAGAGGCCTGATTTCTGGCAGATTGTCAAGGTATTAGAGCAATTTCAATCTTCCCTTGCCCGTGACGGAACCCTGACTCTGCTGCAGAACGCTCGTTGCCAAGATCAAAAGAAAGGGCTTCGTCATTGGATTCAAAAGCTTGGCCCCGTTCATCAAAATAGCCACAGCGGCCCTAAGCCTAAGCCGAAATTCACATGAATCTTTGAAATTCCCCTGGCATTTCTAGTAAACCAGGTTCTTTGTAATTACAAATGGAAAGTTTGGTTTTTCGGTTATCTGGTTATGTCAACTTTATGACATTCATGTGATTGTAAATTTGTTTTCTAGGCATGCACATTGAGGTGAGAGTATCTATTGTTTGCTTTTGTTTGCACTCACACAAGTTGAAATCAACTTGGCACTTTCTCTTGTGTAGTTGTATTGTAGATGATACCAGATAGTAACTTCTGCTTAAGCATCTCTCACCTTTTTTTCTTTATCCTTTTTTTCTCTTGATATGGTTGTTTTTGTTGGAAATAATTTTGTACCTCTAGTGTAGAATCTGTGTGGTTTATCGATAGTTCAACTAGTTAGAATATGCTTATGTAAAGTTGTGTGAAAGTTTGGTAGGATATAGAATAAAGAGGAAATAGCCCGCAAAGCCATAGACTGAACTGACAGAAGTTGATATTACTAGGTTGGACCTTATTACTAAGGTGCGAGTCCTGAAGTTGTGTGTTGTAGAAGAGAAAACTCACAAAGAAGAGTTTTCTTTCCTATTCTTATTGTTTTTTTAGGGACGTGTTCTTTCTATTCAAACTAATTTTTGGGTTCGTAACAATTGGTTCGATATGGAGGATCTTCGAGGAGAGTCGTAGATGTCGGAGATAGAGGACATATGGGCTGAAAAGGTAGCAATGTCTAAATTTAGTGAGACATCTTTTGCTAAGTTTGCCAAATTCCTTGCACAACAACAACCAGGTCTTAAGTGGAATTGACTACATAGATCAAATTTTGTCATTGTTTGATTCAAAATCATATTTTTATCCAATTTATTAATCTTGAGATTTTTTTATAGTTTCTCTTATAGTTTATTTAGGTATTTCTCTGCCTCTATTTTTTTTTGTCTCCTTTTCATCTAATTTATTTTCCTTACAATATAATCTATGTATCTTTTCTCTATATGTATAAATTACCTAAGCCTATTTTTCACATTTTTTTAAGGTTAAAGAAAATTTCGACTAATTCTTTAGTCCCCAATACCACTCAGGAGTCAGCTCAAAATCCTTCAATTTTGACTTCTAATATTCCTTTAATTTTGGTTTCGATCGATCCTTTAGTCCACAATACCATTAAGGAGTCAACCTAGTGTGTTTCAACTTCGACTTCCACTGAGTCATCAATTCCGACTCCTCCACAGGGTGTTACCATCAATTCGTCGACTGAGTCAGAGTTCCCTATTATTCCTTTTTCTTCTCTTCCTCGAGTTCAATAGTTTAATACGCATCCCATGTTGACTCGTGCTAAGACACGTCACTCCAAGTATAATGATATTTTTTCCCATGTTGAACCTTCGACAGTCAAACAAGTTCTCTCCAACCCACATTGGCTCGAAGCCACGAGAATTAAGTATGAAGCTTGCTAAAGAATCATACATGGACATTGACCATTCTTCCACCAAATTGAAAACTTGTGGGACGCATGTGAGTTTTCAAGGTTAAAGAAAACCTCGATGGTTCAGTGAACATGTAACAATGACACATTTTCTCCGGTTGTTAAACCTGTAGCAATTCGAGTTATTCTCACTTTAGCTCTTACTAAAAAATAGTAGCTTTAACAAATTGATATCAACAATTCCTTTTTAAATGGCTCCTTGAATGAAGATATTTACATGGTTCAACCTCTAGGTTTTGAACAACATGATCCTTCTTTAGTTTGCAAACTATATAAGGTGCTTTATGAGGTCAAACAAGCACCTCGTGCCTGGTATGAGAAGTTAACTCAGGCCCTAGTTCAATTTAGTTTTAGTCACAATAAGTGTGATCACTCACTTTTTATATATTCTCATCAAGGTGTTACTTTGTATGCTTTAGTATACATGGATGACATTCTAATCACAAGCTTTTCCTCCTTGCTCAGGTTTATTGAAGGTTTTTCTAGATTAGCTTTGTTATTAACTCAACTAACGAGGAAAGGTCAAACTTTTGTTTGAAATGCATTGTGCGAAGAAAGTTTTCAAGAGATCAAGAAGAAGTTAACGTCGACTTCTGTTCTAATTTTTCCGAGTCCGACTGAGTCTTTTGTGGTGTATTGTGATGCTTCTTTGATGAGACTTGGAGGCGTGTTGATGCAGAATTGGAAAGTTGTAGCTTGTACTTCAAGGCAACTCAAAAATGCATATCTGACACATGACTTAGAGTTGGTTGCAGTTGTGTTCGCACTTAAGATTTGGAGACATTATTTGTTTGGCTCTAGATTTGAAGTGTTCAGTGATCAAAAGAGTTTGAAGTATATTTTCGACCAGAAAGAGTTGAATACGGGACAAAGGAGATGGCTTGAGTTATTGAAGGACTATGATTTTGGTTTAAATTATCATCCTGGTAAAGTAAATGTCATAGTCGATGCGTTGAGTAGGAAGACGTTGCATATGTCGGACATTGATGGCTAAAGAGTTAGACTTGATCGAAGAATTTAGAGATTTGAGTTTGGTTTGCGAAGTCACGTCACAGAGTGTGAAGTTATGTATGTTGTAACTTACCAATGGTATTCTTGAAGAAATTAGAGAAGAAGATGGATTTGAAATTGATTGATCAGTTGACTTTAATCAATTAAGGTCAAGATGGTGATTTCAGAATCGACGAGAATGGCATGATAAGATTTCGAGACCACGCGTGCCTTCCAGATGTGCCAGAGCTTAAGTATTCTTAGTGAAAGTCACATAAGTGGCTTGAGTATTCATCCCGATACTACTAAAATGTATCAAGATCTAAAGATGATATTTTGGTGGCCAGAAATGAAAAAGGAAGTTGCTAGTTTTGTGAATGCGTGTTTGACTTGTCAGAAGTCAAAGGTAGAGCATTAGAAGTCGTTGAGTTTAATTTTGTCGTTCTCTATTCCAGAGTGGAAATGAGACATCATTTAGATGGATTTTGTGTCTGGATTGTCGCGGAAAGCGAAAGGTTGTGATACGATTTGGGTCATCATGGATAGGTTGACTAAATTGACTCATTTCCTTCCGATGAGACTTAACTATCCATTAGAAAAACTAGCGGAGGTGTATATTGAGAGGATTGTTAATCTGTATGGTATCCCATCCAGTATTGTATCTAACAAGGATCTGAGGTTTATGTCGAGATTCTGGAAGAGTTTGTAGAATGCTTTAGGTACAAAGTTGCATTTGAGTTCCGCTTATCATCCACAGACAGATGGTCAGATGGATAACACTATTCAATCTTTAGAAGAATTATTGAGAGCTTGCGCGCTCGAGAAATGAAGTGTTTGGGATGGACTTGTACCGTTAATAGAGTTTACCTACAATAATAGTTTTCATTCGAGTATCGGAATGACACCGTTTGAAGCGTTGTATGGTAGAAGGTGTAAGACACCTTTGTGTTGGTATGAATCGGGAGAGAGTGGTGAAATTGGGCCTGAGATTATCCAATAGATGATAGAGAAAATTAAAGTGATTCAAGAGAAGATGAGAGCTTCGTAGAGTCTTCAGAAGAGTTATCGTGATAAGAGGAGGTAAGCACTTGAATTCCAAGAGGAAGAATATGTATTTTTTAGAATTACTCCGATAACTGGTGTTGGTCGAGGTTTGAAGTCTCAAAAACTCACTCTACAATTCATTGGTCCATACCAGATTTTACAGAGGATATGAGAGGTGGCCTATCAGATTGTTTTATCACCGTCGCTTGCTAATCTTCATGATGTGTTTCATGTGTCTTAGTTGAGGATATACATTCTGGATCCGTCTCACATGGTCCAAGTGAATGATGTGTGGGTGAGAGATGATTTGATTGTTGAGGCATCACCCATGCAGATAGAGGATCAAAAAGTGAAGTAGTTGCGTGATAAAGAGATTACCTTGGTGAATGTAGCTTGGGGAGGACGTGTTGGTGGAAACGTGACTTGGGAGCTAGAGAGCCAGATGAGGGCGACTCTGTTTGCTTAAGATAATTTTCAAGGATGAAAATCCTTTAAGTGGGGGAGAGTTGTAACACCATAATTTTTCTGTTTAATTATTTAATTAAGTTAATTTGTGTTGGAGTGATTTAGCATGGTTATGTGATTTTATATATTAATTTAAATTGAATATTTTACTTATGTGTGTGGGGTGTAGTGAGATGGTTGAGAATAATAGAGTAGTGTGGTGATAGTGTAGAAGTGGTAGAATAATTAAAATAATAGTGTTTTAATTATTAAATAAAATAATATGAGTAGTAGAATTTTTTTGTGAATAATTATTTTGTTATTAGAGATAAAATAATAGAGTAATTAAATATAAGAAATAAAAGAGGAAGGTAAATCTAAAATTTAAGAGTTTTGTTATTATAAAAAGAAAGTTAGAGAGTTGGAGGATTTTGACAGTACGTGAATTGGAAGAGTAAAACGGTTAGGGCAAAGAGAATGGGAAAATGAGAGCTATCATAGAAGGAGAGGAGAACCAAGAACAGAATTAACCATTATTGCTAGGTGAATAAGGTAAAGAGGGAGAATAATTTTTAATATGGCTTATGCATGAGGGGTAGGGTAGAGGAGTCCTTAACCTCTAATAGGGCATTGGGTTATTCATGAAATTTTGAGTTTCTATGATATTATGATGTTGATTGGCTGAAATGGTGTGTATTTTCGTGTAAAATATGCTATGTGATTACTGTTTTGAAATTGTTAATATTTTTCACCATTGTGGAAGGTTTGAAGTTTTTGGATAAATGTGAAAGTATGAAAATACATGATTTGTTGATGTTAATCTGTGATAAATTGTGAATTTGTGGTTTTAATCATTGGATAATTGTTGTTGTGGTGGTGGTAGTTCGAAGGAGGAACTACGTTGTTGTATGTTATTTATGTTTTGATGTTGTTTATAGAACATTGTATGATTAATTGTTGTGATCATTATGTTTGTACAATGAGTTGATTAAAAGGATGTGTTGTTTGAAATATAATTCTGTTGAGATGAATTATTAGCATGTTTGTGTTGCACCGTTGTTTGATAATGTGCATTTTATGATTTTGGTGTGATGTAATCTAGAGAGAGGATTACTTGAGTTGTCAATGCATTTATGTTAGGATCAGAGAGAGGTTTTAACATATTTATTTGATGATATGATCATGCATCATAAGAGTTGTGTCAAGAGGCATGTCTGCTAGTTCATATGGGGGACTAGTGATTTGTCTCAAGCTCAGAAGAAGGGTTTGGAGCTCGGAGACGGGGCTCATGGGTTCGCAAAGATTGAGAATCGATTTTCAGAGAGAATCAAATATTATGTTGATACCACATGCATATGCATAGAGTTGCATAGTAGAGTTGCATTGCATAATGAGTTATATGCATAATTGTTGAGTTGTAATTGATTGATGAGTTTGAGTGTGAGGTTGTGATGAAATATATTGTGAATGAAATTTTCTTCTTCTGCATTTTAGTTTACGTGTTATGATATGTAACATTGGGAAATGTTTACGAGTTTTTGTCTAATCTTTCGTTAGAGAGTTGTGGTATACTCTCATGTTTGATATTTCTATGTTTTGAGGAGAATTCATTTATGAGTTTGATTATGTCATAACGTGCATTTCAAGTTTAAATGATTTAGTTAATGCATATTTTATTATGAGAAACCTCGCTGCGATGATATCCTAAGTGAAGGTGAGCATGCGATGACACCCTAAGTGAAGGTGTTAATTGTTGTTTTTATTTGATAAATTGTTATAGGGCATGTATGTTTTGAAAAGTGAATGTGTGACATCCTGCTTTTGTTTTGATGAATACTCTGATTTTTGTATATTTATGCGTGAGAAAAATAGGGTGTTACAGTTCCGACTCCCATGCTTAGCACGTGCGAACTCAGCTAATATGGACCTTTTTATATTTCTGATCCATTCATATATCGATTCATGGTTGATGCACTTCAGTATGTTACTCTTACTCGCCCTGATAGTGCTTTCAGTGTCAACAAAGTATGTCAATACATGGCTTCCTCTCTTGACTCTCATTGGACAACTATTAAATGCATCATGCACTACCTTAGTGGCACCCTTGATCATGACTTTCTCATTTCTCCAGCACCACACTCGTGCAAGCTTTCACTTTGTGCATATAATGATTTTGATTTGGTAAGTGATCTCGATGATAGGCGCTCCACATCTGACTCATGTAACTATCTTGGTCTGAATCTTATTTAATGGAGCTCGAAGAAGTAGCATTTGGTGTCTCGTTCTAGCACGGAGACCGAATATCGTGCTTTTGTAAATATTATGTTTGAATTGCTTTGACTTAAGTCGCTTCTGCAAGAGCTTTGTGTGACATTTAGTCTCCTACCCTGCTTTGTGATAATCTTAGTGCGGTTTTGTTGTCACATAATCTGATTATACATGCTCGAACTAAATACATTGAGCTAGACATTCATTTTGTCCGTGAGCGTGTTATTTCAAAACTCTTGAAGATCAACATGTTCCAAGCTCTCTCAAACTTGCATATCTACTTACCAAACTTTTGGGAACTGCTGCCATCCAAGAGCTTCACATCAAGCACAAAGTGGTCACTCTCACCCCTCCATGAGCCTGTGAGGGAGTATTATAACTTTGTATATGCATTGATGTATGTTAGTATAAGTGGATCATCATGCATATATGTGCATAATTGTAACTAACTCCTTGAGAGATTAAATAAACAATGTGAGAATTACATTATATCACTTTTACTTAAATAAAAACCATGTGTTTCTTAGCCTCGTTTAAAAATCTTCAATATTTAATTTAAATCTTTATTTGACTCTCTGGTCCATCCTCTCGTTTAATTTTTTTTCTCTAAGAACGATATGAAAGCATGGTTGGTGTGACTATGTATTTGGAGAGGGAAATAATGATTCTAATGCAAAGGGAGATAATATCAACATAAAGTGAGACCGAGGAATGAAAGAAAATTAAAAAATAGTAGAGGTGGAAAATTAAAGAAGAGAGAGCTAATGTTAGCAAGTGTTTTATTGTGGAAGAAATGAAAATTGATGAAATCTGAGATTGACACAGGTTTAGGAAATGTTGAAACATGTTTGAATAAATAGGAACAAATTACGAACAAATGGTGGCAATGGTAGGTGCATCATTTGTAAATAATAAATGTAACTAGAGAAAACAAATGATATTTTATAAAGTCAAATGTTACTTACTTAAATACTAGCAAATGGAAAATATTATAAATTCGTGAGAGAAGCATCACCCTATGCAAAAGGCTTGAGTATGACTAATCGAGTCTATATATAGGGACAAACGTAGTCACGCCAACGTGGGGGCATGTGCCTCTACTATATATCATTATTTATTCTCAAAAAGAAAAATATTCTAGTTAGAAAAATACACATTGTATCTATTCTGGTATATACGTTTGTTGACTAGTTTATAATGCTACAGTACTAAATAAATATAATAAACGCAACAAGTAAATTGGTTTGGGTCCCTTCAAGATTCTTCCAACGTTTTCAAAATTGTCTTCTCCACCTTGTCTGGCGTGTTATGTGAAAAATTGAAAACGACGCGTGGTAATCCGATGGTGGGTCAATGGTTGGGCGGTCGGCGGTTCACGTTTATCGGTCCATATTGGTTCGACTCTCATATTCTTTTACTTTTGAATTTGAATCGAATCTTTAAGGTTTCAAGAGTATTATAAATATGGTTTTCTTTTACTCGTTGAGAGTTTATTTTATTGTTTTTGAATAAGGTAATATATAAAAAGAAAAGATATCACAAATAGGAGAGGGATTATACGAAAATCCTATCAAGACGGAAAGAATTTAAGGGCAAATCAAACATATTCTTTACAAAATCAATCATAATACACAAAGATATAAGGAAAAATGGAAAGTATCGGTCAAAGATAAACTTAAATTAGCAAAAAAGTATTTGCATAACTATTTTCTTCTCTAAAAATGTGAGAAACAACAAAATATTAGTTAGAAATTAAATTAATACAATTAATCCATCTAATTCTTATCGACCAAGGCACACATTACGAAGGATTGAAAGCTTTAACCACCGTTTTCGAGACCGTCTCCAACCAAATATTGTGTCAATTCTTCTCATTAGCGAATTCAATTGCTATCATAGCACCGGAGAACTTGACAATGAGAGATTTTGAGACACCTAAAAAAGGGGCATACGCATCCATAAAAGAGCAACCGTGATCTCCAACAATGCCCCCACAAATCAAGATATCCAAAGGAGAAGTGAAAGTACCATCATAATTCAACTTTATCCACCACAAGCCAGAGGATCTCCACAAAATTAGACTCGTTGTGAGTCTAAGTTACATAAGATATAAAAATCCTAATGAGAATTAAGAGTAGAAATGTTTAGAATTTTATTACTGGAGTTTGACAGCATGTGGGATTATCAAAGCGATTTAGAAAATATTTTAAGCCTATTGAGTTTCTGTGATTCATATATCGATAGTTTGAGAGATTGCAAAATACTTGAATAGAAAATAAAGTTTATTCTTAAGAACTTTGAAGACTATTTCCTTTGTAACTCATCTTGTAATCTCTTATAATAATTTTGAAGTATAATAAATCTGATAGCTAATTTTTTTCTCCACAATAGATCAATTTAATGGAATTAGGTAAACAATTTCTTTGCGTTCTTGCATTTTATATTTTTACTCTATAATTGATATTTTTTTATTTTGGGTGAAAAACCATTAGAAAAACTCTATCAATAATTTTATATCAGTTACTATCATATTATTCTATCTATTTTAAAAAAAGATTAGATTGAGAACAATGAATTTTTTACTCAAACAACCAATTTTTTTAAAAATATTCTCAAAATAACCCACTTTTCAGATTAATTCCCAAACTACCCCAATTTGAAGAACTGATGTCAAATGAATTGGCGTCTGCTCTCTAAGTTAAAGAGGTGACATCAATTGTATTGACTTATGCACCTAGTGTTGTCAATCCAATTGGTGCGTGTGTGTTAGGTTTAAGTGGAGGCGCCAATTGGTCTGGTACCTATGTGTATTGTGTAATTTTTTTTTAAATAGTGTACATTTTAGATAAAAGTTGAAATCGGGCCAATTATTATTAATATTAATATGCGTTTACATATGAATACCAAAAAGACTAATGTAGTTGACCGGGATGACCTAACTGACCTCCGGTACCACATCCCCTGGCTATCCGAACGTGTGACCCTAACCCACGTTGATGATTCATCCCAGGTGTTCGAGGATTTGAGGGCCCAGGAACATCACCACCACCTGCAGGAGATTGCCTAAGATATTCAGACAAATTCGTGTAATCCTATGTATACAATGAAGCGCTACCACCATAACTGAGTTCGTGACCCATGTCAGAGTAGTTAGGTTGTGTTTGAGTTATTGGAGGGAGACCATGATGATTAAAGGACGACATTGGTGTGAATGATGCGTCGAGGAAATGTTGAAATGATTGTTGTGGTGTTTGGTAGCCATATGGTTGTTGCATGTTTTGGTTTTGTGATGTTTGGGCTTCTTGGCTATAGTAGGAGGAGGGACATATGATGTTAAATGATCGCTGAGTGTTTTGGCTAAGGCGGCTATGGAAGGGTGATGTGTTGGGTGCATAGCGATGTTGGGTGTCTTGATGATTATCTACTTGTTGGTGGTGGTACGGGGTATGCTCTTGGTATTATGGTTGGGTGTTTGGCATGTTACGGTCGTAGGTTTGTCTGTTTGTGAACCGAAAATTTTGATGGGTAAGGGGTTGTGAGTAACCGGTCTGGTAATGTTGTTAGGGGTTAGATGTTGAACCTTCTTGTGTGTAAGTTACCTGATGTGGGTCGTATAGGTACATATCCTCGACGAGGAACTCAAATCCAAGCGATTTGTACCAAGACATATAACTACGAGTTGGTTTTTCTTTAGTTGACATCACAACGTCAGTTAAGACATGGCCTTGTCGGTGCTTCCATTTTTGACACTCAGATCTAGCGAAGCTTTGCCAAGGGTTAAAGTTCCATTGGTCGTTAACTTTTCGTAGATGCCATTCTCCGAGGTTTGTCGAGGGATCTGGGATGTGTTGAAGCATACCTAACTGTAATTTAACACGATCACTATGGTGCATCTCCACAGTGGTGAATCTTATGATCGATGTGCATGCAGTCCAAACGACTGCGTCTTGTTCGTTGATTTCATGGTCATAATCCAAGTTTAGATATGGACGCCAAATGAACTGAAATGTGAAAATATATTAGATTATAAAATGGGTGATATTAAAAAACAAATTATTACGAATTAATTCGATTAATGGCAATACATCTACTAGTCGAAGGTGATCCAAGAGATTGCGATACTGGGTAATACATTGTTTATGACATCTATTGTAACTCATACCACGAGCCGACCATCTGCACCAAAAAAGTAAATATATTATTTAGAGATAATGATCGGGAAAGTAAGTAAATATAGTCCATTGTTAAGAACTTACTTTTGTGCGTACATGAATGTGAACGGGTTGTGGTTGAGGGGCGCTAGGGACGGTAGTCTGGACCAACCACATGCTTGGAGCAAAACAGCACATCCATAAAATATAGATGTGTCTTTGTGTGCATTTTTACGCAAAGAGCTATAAAGATAAGTCAAACAAGCGGATCCTAATTGTAACTTATTATTCTATCTACATGTCTTAATAAAGGTAAATACATAACATGCATACTAGAACCACTATCTTCGAGAAATAAAAATAAATCAATTAAAATCATAATATAACACCTAGTTTTTATTATTCGAGCGTCTTCGGTAGAATTTTCATCTAACTGTAAGTTGTTGTAATATGTCTTGAGGCGTGAAAGGAGTATACATTGACCTCTTAAGTTATCATCGAACAAGTCAGCACCCAAGAGTTCCATGCAAATTGAATTCGCATAGTTGGTTTTCCCATTTATCGCCTTACCCTCGATAAACAGTCCCAATAGCATATACACATCTTCTAACGTCACAATATATTCACCAGTTGGAAACCAGAATGTGTGTGTCTCGGGACACCATATTTCATATAAAGCTAGAATAAATTTAGTATCAACCGACCAAGACATGATTTTGCTTACATGTCCAAAACCGGCGAGTTCGACATAAGGTTATATCAACTCGTCAATGGAAACAAATTCGTAGACACGAGTTCGAAACCTATAAACATCCTAATAAATAAACCACAAAAGAAGTTACTTCATAAAAAATGTGTTAGAAAAACATGACAATACAGAAACACTTACATAAGTTGCTATGTTGGCGAATGTTCCTCTATGTGACTCACCCATAGTGAGTAGATATATTTTGTCATAGTGTTGCAGATGAAAAAGTGTTTGTTACAGATGAAGAAGTGTTTGTTGCTGATGAAGAAGTGTTGGTTTTTATGTCTATTTATAATGAAATACATGCACTAATGTTCATGCATGAAATGCATCCTAGCGTCAGTCCAATTGGCGAGCACATGCATACTTTAAATGCTAGCACCATCTGCATTAGCGCCTTCATAGGTGTCTAGCTGGATGGTTCTCTCGTGGCAGGTCTTGCATGCTTAGTATTTTCACTAGACTGCATGGCTAGGGTTGCATGGCTAATGCATGCAACGCAGAATCTCGAGGGCATACATAGAAGACGCCAAATGGACTGGTGCCCATGTACAAAATTCCAAAGCAGACGCCAAATGGATTGGCGTTAGGTTATGCATGCATGGTCATTTCACGTTCTTCTATTAATAATATTCCTCATACCAACAAAAATTCATACTCTTACTCAAACCAACACAACTTCATTATCGGACCTACACAACTTAATTGTCATACTATGTCATTTTCACTCGAATATATTATCAATGCTCACTATAGACTCACCTCACAATTGCATTGCCACTAATGTTATACAGGATCACTGAAAATTAAGCACTGAATTGATATGTCAATATATTTTGTCGCTTGTTAACAAAGACCCATCAGTGAAGGTGAGTATAATAATATCTCATATCGTCACACGATATAATTATACTCCCTCTTACAAGAAAGCATGGATTGTAAGGACAAAGGTTGTTGAACAGGTATTCGGCAACTAGGAGGATTCATACGAAGAATTGTCACTATTTTTATGGGCACTTAAAACATACGCACCAGGGACTGTTGCAATTATGGAGACATTGTCATCATTTACGCCAGAAGGAACTTGTATTTGTGGAAATAGAATTTTTCACCGCCTATTTTGGGAATTTCAACCATGTATCAAAGGTTTTGCATTCTGTAAACCTATTATTCAAATTGATGGAACATGGTTATACGGAAAATACAAGGGCACTTTGCTTATGACTATTGCACAAGACAACAACAATAGTGTCTTTCCCATTGCCTTTGCTTTGGTTGAAGGTGAAACCGTCGGTGGTTGGGGTTTCTTCCTTAGTCATCTCAGAACACATGTCGCTCCACAAGTCGATCTTTGTTTGATTTTAGATAGACATGCTGCTATTGAGAGTGCTTACAATAACCATGATAACAAATGGAATAATCCTCCTTCTACGTCTACTCCATTAGATATATCCCACAACTTCATGCGTGTAATCAAAGACAAGAACCTTCGCAAAAAAATGGTGAATGCATGGTATGCTCTAACTGAGACGTCATTTCAACATTACCATGACAAAATTAGATTGTCAAATGCATATGCAGGAAGGTGGGTGGATAACATACCATTAGAGCATTGGACACGGACATTTGACAGAGGATGTTGATGGGGCCACATGACAACAAACCTTATGGGATGCATGAACGATGTCTTCAAAGGAATTAGAAATCTACCAATAACCGCATTGGTCAGAATAACCTATTTTAGGTTGACATCGACCATCGCAACCAGAGGCGAAAGATGGAGTGCAGTGTTAATTTTGGATCAATTATTCAGTAAATGTTATATGAAAGTGATGAAAGAGGAAACTATCAAAGCTAGCATACACACAATTACAATCTTTGACCGTCATATGCAAAGTTTCAGTGTACAGGAAACAATGGACCACAATGAGGAGATGTCAAATTTATCATATGTTGTTAGACTAAATAGAAGTTGGTGCAACTGTGGAAAGTTTCAGGTCTTCCGTATTCCTTGCTCCCATGTCATTGCGACATGCACACATACTCGCCAGGACGCTTACAGCAATCTATCTGATGTTTACAAGGCCATTATCGTCATGAATTTCTATAACAAAAGCTTTTGAGTGCTAACAATGGAGGAATATTGGCCTCCATATCAAGGGGACATAGTTTGGCACAACGATGATATGTAAAGAAAGAAAAAAAGGACGACCAAACATCACATGTATTATAACAAAAATAGATACGGCTGATAAAATGATAAGATTATGTAGTATATGTCGTCAACCCGAACATAATATGAAAAAATATCCCAATCTTGGAGAAACCTCTGCATCATAATTTAGTACCTCTTTTTAATTTTTGTAACCTTTGATTTTGATATATTAATAACTTTTTGTTACAAAAAGGTTAACAACAAATATTACTCCAACTTAAACACACTTAAAACCGAACAGGTTTGAATAAACAACACAAACAACAAATATCAAAACAGATAAAAATACTTAACCACAATATTTGAAAACAATATTTCTAACTAATTACAACAATCAAACTGATATCATTTGGTCCAAACACCACTTCCCTAGCATCCTTATCATTTTTTACTCGCACCCATCCATGTATCACATCGAGTCTCTCAATACTTCTAATTTTTTCGCCTTCAGGTATGTTTACGTCTAACCAACGAACCAACTCCCTCTGTAGTTGCTCGAAACGACATATGTTCCAGAAGAGCTTCTTCATTGAAGGCTTATCTCTCGAATAAATCATTTTTCCATAGCGACGACGAAGACGAACCATGTTTGCATTATAATGAAAAGAGATATGGAAAAAATGAATTACATAACATCTTTATTTATACAAAAAAATAATACACAATACACGGAGGAGCCAGACCAATTGGCGCCTCCTCTCATTTTCTACACATAGGCGCCAATTGGATTTACAACACCATGTATTATAGCCAATTCAATTGACGCCTCATCTTTAAAATTAAGTGTAGGCATCAATTCATCTGACACTTACGTGTTAACTTTTATTTTTTTTAAAGTTGGGTAGTTTGGGAATTAGTCTGAAAAGTGAGCTATTTTGAGATTTTTTTTGAAAAACTGGGTTATTTAAGTAAAAAATCCGAGAACACTGAAGCAATTCATAAATATTTGTTGGGGGATGATATAAGATTGTTGGGGATTTTTATGAAGATTTGATTTATGAAAAAATTTAGAAAAAAAGATTAACATGAATTTGTGAAAAAATTTAGAAAAAGATTAATATGGATTTGGAAGATGGATTTAGAAGGAGGAATATAAAAATAAATCTACTTTAATTTAATTTAGAAAACAATTTAAATTAGTTTTAATAAAATATTTATGATAATTTATTTTATTTTTCATTTTTTAATTTAATATTTTTTATATATTATTTAAATAAAAAATAATTAAGAATTATTTGGAAAAAAAATTGCCGCTAAAGTCTCGCCACATCATCAATTCAACTACCTTATCATCCAAAATGACACTTAAATGAGGTGGGAGACTAAAAAAAAAACTTGAAAATGGATTAAAATCCCAAATTTGAAAATAGGGGGATCAAAACTCAAAAAAAGAAAAATAGGAGAACAAAAGTTACAATTAAGCCTAAAAAATAAAAATAAAATAAAGTCAGCAAATGGGAAATTGTCCCCTTTTTATCATCTCTCTCTCCCTCTCTCTCTCTCTCTCTCATCCTAAAACAAGATAAAAAAATATGATCTTACCTCTCTGCTTCAAATCAAGTGCAATAACAAAAACAATCTAACTACACCAAACTTTCTTTTTCTACTTCTTCAAATCAGAAAACAATAAAAAAACACAACAACAATGTATCGCCCGCCCAATCAGTGGCGATTTTGAGAGAGGAAAAAAAGTCGTCGCAGTAACATGCAGTAAACCACTGGGAGAGGATGATTGACTGGATTCCTGAGGAGGTCGGAGTGGCTGCATTGAAATGGATGCGTTGTTGTCCAGTTTCATGGTGGTGATAATGGGGGCAATTTCTGGCGGTTCTGCTTGTTGTTCTTCACTTCTTCTTTTCCCTTTTTTTATGTTTGTGTGATATTGTTTGTTTGTTGAATATTGATGATGAATGATTGTTGTTGAATATGTTTGGTGTGGTGTTGTTGAATAACATTAAAGAAGAAGATCCTTTTTGTTTTTTATTTATTTATTTTGTAATTTTTTCTTTCTTATTTTTTTGAAATTTTAACAAAAATGTGAATGATATGTGTGTTGGAATAAAAGGATTTTCAAGAAAGATGAGAGAAGAAGAAGAGAGAAAAGAGATAAAAAAAACTATAAACTAAATTAATGAAAAGTGGAATCCTTATTGAGTGAAGTTGTTGTAGTACTTATTTACATCATACCATACCATTTATATAGGCAACAAAATCCTGGACTCAAAACTATACAAATCGACCAAAGCCCAAAATATTCAAGTTATACTTTGCCTTCGACACAACAACTTAAATGTTGTATTTGCCTTTGTTGAATACAACTGACTCCTACATCTTCGACTAGCTATTTTGACATAGTCGAATGCTAGATTTCAAAAGAAAATCGAATTACAACTTGTAACACACCCCCTAATTCATTTTCTTGAGACTTCATCTCAATGCTTCTCTTCAACTCATCGAACCTGACTTTCTTCAGGGGTTTGGTGAGTATGTCGGTTAGTTTCCATTCTGACTTGCAATGCTCAAGTTCAAGCTTTCCTTTGTTAAATTGATCTCTAAAAAAATGTTACCTCATTTTGTCATACCCCAAAATTTGTCATACATTTTTTTCATTTTTACCTGACTCATGGTCCATGATTCATTTGCATACTCATGTCCTAGTTATCTATCATAAGATCATTTTCATTTGCATTTATAATTTTTAGGTAGCATCATTGATTCAGAGGGTTCTTGTTATTTATGATACAAATCATTGAATTATGGTTAATTCATGAGCTAGGGTTTTTATGGTGCACTTGTGAATCAAGCCTGGGGATCATGGTGTTATACTTGACTTTGGGATGTTTATTTCTCTTGGATCAAGCCTTTTAAAACCCTAATATTTCTCAAGACTTGTTGATTACATCATGCACATGTAAATTTAGAAGTCATGGGCAAGTTTGACTTTGGTCAATAAAGTTAACCATTGGAGGTTGACTTCTTGTTGTCCAATTTTTCTATGACAATTTTTGCATGGTTTGTTGATTAGTTTGTGTTTGTTGAATACAAAACATGACAGTTCAAAAATAAAAGGTTTTCAAATATTCAAATATTTTAATTTGGAGGGAATAACTTATTTTTGAGAATCAAGTTACAAGTGGCAATTCAAGGTTCAAAGAATCTCATTTCAAGATTAAATACATTGCAAAAATCCCAAATTTTCAAACATTATACAAGAAATCACATATTTGACCTAAAGTTGACTTTTGGTTAAACAGTTGACCAAAGTCAAACTAACCTTAGCCTACTTTGGGCTTCATCCTCATTGATCATCCATTTATGCCTTCAAGATATCCAAAACTTCTTCATATCCTTGATGATAAGTCTCCTTTATGCCATATCAAGCCAAGTCCCATCCTACCAAATGAATATCAGTCCTACAACAATACAAACCAAGTCATGACATAAACAAAAACACATGGGACACAAAAACTCATCATGCTTACACTAAAGGTCCATCCTAAAAACATGCACATCAAGATATTATGCAGGCCTCAAGTCCAAACTAAAATAGACCCATTGTCAAAATGTTCGGCATGTTTAATCCAAGTTCAAAACATGATCACAATTCACACACACACACACATCCAAAATTCAACATACCTACCATATACATACAATACAAGTCAAGCCTACATTCAACCTAACACACCAATGTCAAAACTTCAACTTCTAACTTCCATACTAACCTAAACTGACATAATCAATAGTCTTCTAGCTAACTTCTTTCTAACTCAATTCACTTCTAATTCTAACATTCACTAACATTTCCATACTAACTGTCATGGTTAACGAATTAGCTAACTAATTTTCCATTTTTCTAAACTGATTCACTAATTGTTAATTGCATTAGCTAACACATATAACAAGTTCATTTAGTCTAACACAACAAACCAATTTTTAATTCTACATTTCATAACAGTTCAACCAAGCATCAATTAACTAACATATTTGCTAAAGTCCAACTTCATAACATCAAGCCAACCTAACTGTCAAAATTCATACTTTTAAGCATTCAAACTAACATCAATACTAACTGACTCAACTAATCCTAACTAATTGGAATCACCACACTAATAGTCCTAACACACCATCTAACAGTTCAGATTAAAAACTAACTGTTAATTAACTAACTTCTTCTAACTATTTCAAAATACACTAACAACTTTCTAAACTAATTTCAAACCTACTAACTAAAAAATTTCAAGATGCTAACTATTAACTAACAAAGTTAACTCTTCTAACATAACTATTTTTAACAGTTAATCATCTCTAACTCACTAACACATTCTAACATTCTACTAACAGTTCCAAATACTAACAACCCAACTAAACTAATTGCCAATTAACACCGTTAAGACCCTAACCAAATTGCATTCTAACTTAACTAATTTCCATCGAAACTAACAACTGACCAAACTCTTAACTCCCTTTACCCTAATTGCCTAATTCGGTTATGACTCTCCAACCTTCAATCATAGATCGTTTAATTTCAATTTTAAGACTTAGGGTTTGTGGTTCGATTTTGATGGTTTAGTGATTTTTAGAAGAAATGGATGTAAGAAATTGAAAGAGGAGGGCGAGAAGGTTCCATTAATGGTGGTTGTTGGCTGAGTTGGGTTGCTCTGCCGCCTCCGACATGATAGAGCGATTTCCTGCAAGGTAGCTAGGAGAGGGAGAGATAAATGTTTATGATGAAGTGAAAATGAAGATGAGAGTGAATCTGAATTCCTTCACCCTTTGCCCCCTACGAGCTGGGCCTCTCAATTCTGAACCCAAAAGGCTTTGCTAGCCCCACATCCAAATTGATGACACACCTCCTTCCACTCTGAATTAGAAAGAGAATTAATCACGGGCCTTCAACATGTTGGGCCTAGTGTTATTTCCTAATCAAACCCACCATATTTTCCATACACCCCCTGGAAGATTGTGGTTTAATCATTTAATTCTTTTTGGTAACACACTAAAAAGACATAAAAAATACTCTTTAAATGCCCATTAACAAATAGTACTTTTTAGATTAGACTTTAATTATATTTAATTGTTAGTTTTAATTTCAATTAGAGAAAAATTAATTAGAAATTAGGGTTAACATGATTTTTAATTGATAATTCTTTTAGTTGTTTCATAAATTCCACATGCTTAATATGTACTTATTTGCATGATCCCTTATTGGATGGTTAGTTGATCAAGTTCGTTTATATCAGTTAATTATATTTGTGAATTAGACTTGTCTTAGATTTTTCATGAACAATTTGTATGCTTCCCTTGGGATCCCTATTCAATTAAGTGGTCATAAGTCCCTTGATCACTTGGTTAAATTAGAGCTTCACACTTGCACACACTTGATCCATAAAGTCAACTTAAGATTCACAATCAAGACCTTGGAGATAGAAGGATCGATATCAGGACCTGATCATGATGAGCTTCATCCACCCAAGCACACTTTGCCTTATCAAGACAAAAGACTCTTCTCTTTCAAAACACTTGTTAGTTATGATGTGAATGGTGCACCACGAGCCTTAAGCAACAGATAAGAATAAGAGGGGTTTTTCTCACTCTTGTTCTAACTATCTTTGAATATAGGATGTATGCCCCAGTTATTCAAAGTATTCAACTCCGTTCATAGACTTTAGTACAATTCGAATCAAACAACTTTCAAACTTTCTTTCCCACATACAACACTTCAACAATCAACATCCATAATACCTTTCTCTTTGGACCAAACACAACTCTCCTTGGATACCTATATACTCTTGAGGTTAATCGCCTTATTTTGGTTGATCACCTCCTATATGGGTTAATCACCTTAACATGGTTAAGAACCCATCTCTGATCCATACCCATCACTTTGAGTTAATCACCTTCTCATGGTTAAAATCCTTTTCATGCATATCTGCCATGTGAGCTACGTGCTTAGGCAAACTCATTTCATATTTCTCCTATAAGCTTCATGCTTAGGCAAATCTTTTTTCTTGCATATCTGCCTCATAAGCTTCGTGTTTAGAAAAACTCATTTCATGTCTTCCCTGTAAGTTTTGTGCTTAGGAAACTCATTTCATACATGCCTTGTAAGCTCTATGCTTAGGCAAACACCCCTTTCCTATAGGTCTTGATCCCTGGATCTAGGAAAATCTATACAACTCTGCATAGGCTAATCACCATTTATTGGTTAAACGCCACACTCCTAGTTCAGACACCATTATATGGCTTCAAACAACACACTCTTGGTCCAAATAATACTTTCACCATACTAAACAACACCTTTACCATTTCACAAATATTTTCCAAATCATTTATAAACCTTTTCAATACAACTCAATCATAAACCTTTTTAAAACAAATTACTTACTTTTCATAAAATAACAGTTATAATTCGTTCCTTAGCAATCAGACTAAAAGCTTAGAGCATCCGAATGAGGATCAAAATCAGCTAACGTCAAAACACTTCCAGGATACAACTATAATTGTTCCCTAAAGACAACCAATAAATATGTAGTTTTTTCCCACAAACTACGGAGCTCTGATTTTTCTCTTTGCACTATGAGAATTCGTCAGCACGAGGATTCAAATCCTTGGCGGACACATTAATTAATAAACTTATATTTTCCCCTTAATTAAAACTATTAGCAAGTAACCTTTATATAATAATACCCATACACGCAAAGAACAATCAAAATGGTTTCCGTTGAATACAACTGATGTGAGGGATGCTAATACCTTCCCCTTGCATAACCGATTTCCTTACTCGTTTCTCTTACCTTAGGGTTTTATTTAAATTTTCCCTTTCTCTTAGAATAAATAAAATTCAGTGGCGAATCTGTTATATTTTGAGCGTACAATGCCTCAGATATTTTTCGCGGTGCGACACCTTTCTATGTGCTTACATCGACCATGACACATTGGATGATTCACTAGGATGATAAATGACTTGTTGTCGACAAACAACTTCATTTTCCTAGGTTCCATTAACTTGATCTCTTCGAGCAACATCTCTATCCATGCTACTTTGCATGCTGCATATGATGTGGCCATGTACTCAGTTTCACATGACGACAAAGCCATAATTCTTTACTTTCTTGAGCTCTAAGATATTGGAGCGCCTTCGATCATGAATATGTAGCATGTAATACTCTTATTCTCGTCTTGATCTCCCTTGAAATCTGAATCAATATAGCCATATACTTCTGCATTTGTGTTGGTCTTCTTCTGCCTTGGCATTAGCATACCATGATCAATCATATCATTTATGTGTTGGTCTTCTTCTTCTTCTTCTTCTTCTGCTTTGACTCTTCTTATCTCTGCTTCATTTGTACCTATAATCAATAAGTCATTTACATACAAGCATAATAGGATTCGATTGACCCTATTTGCATCATTGACATGCACTTCATGTTCATAGACACACTGTGTGAAATCTGCTTCGATTAGGAAATTGTGTATCATCTTATTCCAAGCTCATGGAGCTTGCTTCAAACCATATAGATCCTTCCTAAATCTATACACCTTCGACTCTTGCCCTTTGCTTTTGAATCCTGGTGGTTGACTGACATAGACTTCTTTGTCCAAAGGTCCATTCAAAAATGATAATTGTGCATCCAACTAATGTATCTCCCACCCTCTGTATGTTGCTGTCAACATAATAACTTTGATTGCCTCTATCCTTGCAACAGGTGCATACATTTCGTCCAAATTAATACCATATTTTTGCAGAAAACCTCTCGCCATTAGTCTTGCCTTATACTTGGAAATTTCATCGTTTGGCCTTCATTTCAGCTTGTAAACCCATTTCACATCAATTGACTTCTTGGTTTACTTTTAAACAAGCTCCCATGTCTTGTTCTTTTTTATTTCTATGAGTTATTTTTTCATGGATGCTAACCAATTTGAATCATTCATGACTTGATCCAAAAAAAAAAATTCTGCTTCAACCATCATCATTGCTTATTATATTAAGTCACCATCTGGATCGATTGCTTGATCTGGAAATTCTCATATCTAACTAGCCTTGTCAACTCAATTCTTGATCTAGTTGATCTTCTAACATTGTGCTCAGGTGGTTCTTCATTTGGATAGGTTGTGGCTTTGGTTTGTCGATCTTATTCAAACATAATTATGATTGTATCTGATTCTTGTCGAGTTGGCCCATGACTTCAATCCCACCATGTGCTTTCATCCACTAGAACATCTCGACTAATCACAAGTTTATCATCATTTGGTGATACAACTTATATGCACCATTCGAATGATAACCTATGAGCACCATAGTCTGACTTCAATTATCTAGTTTCTTCCTTAATTGTTTTGGTACATGCCTGAAGCATATTGATCCAAATACTCTAAGATGACTAACATTCGGATTTACACATGTCCAAGATTTATATGGAGTTCTCTAGACTATCTTCTTGGTTGGACATCTATTAGAATGTATAATGATGTCGAAGTTGTTTTACCAAAAAATATCTTTGGCATATCTTTAGCTTTCAACATGCTTCTAGTCAATGTTAAGTATACTCTGATTCTTCCTCTCAGCTATGCCATTATGCTGAGGTGTATACGGTGCAATGATCTCATGCTCTATACATTCCTCATTGCAAAATCTAGCATATTCTCGAGAGGCGTATTCACCACCACCATCAGTTCTCAGTTTCTTTAACTTGCATCCATTTTGTTTCTCGACATGCAATTTAAACTTCTTGAGTTGTATGAATACCTCACTCTTCCTTTCAATAAGGTAACTCCACATATATCTTGTGAATTCATCTATGAAGGAAAAGAAATAATATTTACCTTCATTCGACCTCACTTCAAATGGTCCACACACATCAAAGTGAACTAGCTCCAACTTTTCCTTCAACCTCATGGGCAAGTCATATTTGAGTGCTTTCCAAGGTTTCTTCGCTTTGCAACATTCTTTACATATCTGAATTGGTTCCTTCACATGAGGTAAGCCATAAACATTTTCTTCTGGTTGAGCATACTTAAACTTTGCAAGTTTAGATGTCCATACATGTGATGCCATAACCAGTTCTTGTCTTCTTCTGCAGATAAAACAAGACACGTGTGATCAACCAGGTTGATCTCTACTTTGAAGTTCATGTTGTTTACCAATGGTGCCTTCATAATCAATCTTCCATCACATGATACGCATTCATCTGGTTCTTTTATAGCTTCATGTTGTACCCTTTTACAAGTAGTTGGCCTACGCTCATCAAGTTACTTGTCATCGAAGGTACATACCACACATCAGTGATGTTGGCTTTTCGACCATCCTTTTTGAAAAAAGAGATATCTCCTTTTCCACCTGATGTGATGTACCCGCCATCTAAAAACTTTATAACTTTCTCAACTGATTCATCCAGCTTGGTAAACCAATGTTTATTACCAGTCATGTGGTTACTGCATCCTAAATTTAGGTACCACATTTTGGTTTGCTCGGTGTTCGGCTGAGTGTTGGCCATGACTAGCACATCATTATAATCACTATCTTCAGCATGTGCATACTGCACTCCATCACTATTTTTCGCCCGTTCTTCCTTCTTTCTTCAATAGTCTCAAGCATAGTGGCCAAATAACAGTTATAACACTGCACCTCCTTCATGTCAACTTTCTTACCATAATACCTGTTGCCCTTGCCTTTCTTGATCGAATCAGAGTGATTCTTTGAGTTCTTGCTTGACTTTTCATTATTAGCAAGATTCTTTTCTTGCTTCGCCTTCTCTTTCCCAGATTTATTGATGAATCTTGGTTGTAATGCATGTTTCGCCGTATTCTCCCTTTTCTGAGTTTATCTGTTTCAGCCTCATCTCATGAGCCTCTAGTGAAGCTTGGATTTCTTCTAACTTTATCTCAGCTAGGTTCTTTGACTCTACAATTGACACTATAATGTAATCAAAATTCACAGTTAAAGATCTCAACACTTTCTCAATCTTCTGCAAATCATTGATTTATTCACCACACGCCTTCATTTGGTTTATTAACAACACTACGTGTGAAAGGTATTTCAAGACTGATTCAGCTTCCTTCATCTGAGTTATCTCAAATTGCTTTCTCAACGTCTACAAGTTCTTTAACTTGTCCTACGCTACTTTTGTTGTTTCTTCTTTAATGATCTTCTCAAACACGTTAGAATCCACGCATTGATGGATCAAGAACAAAGCATTTCCATATTTCTTCCTTTGATCTTTGTGCACAACTTTCTGAACATCATCTGCATTTGCTTCCAATGTTGGTACTCCATCATTCATGATTTAAGACACATTTTGAAATCGCAAGACAACCTTCATCTAAGCAACCCACCATTCGTAATTCTCACCTTTGAAAATCGATAGATTTGCTGGAAATTGAGTTAATCTTGTGTTTCTGTTTGCCATTACATATTCTCTTTGAATCGTAACTCGGGCTCCTTGATACCAATTTGTTGGAACAAAAGGGTTTTCAAGAAAGATGAGAGAAAAAGAAGAAGAAGAAGAAGAAGAAGAAGAAGAGAGAAAAGAGAGAGAAACTATAAACTGAATTAGTCAAAAGAGGAATCCTTATTGAGTGAAGTTGTTGTAGTACCTATTTACATCATATCATGCCCTTTATATAGGCAACAAAATTCCAGACCTAAAACTATACAAATAGACGCAAGCCCAAAATATACAAGTTGTATTTTGACTTCGACACAACAACTTAAATGATGTATTCGACTCTGTCAAATACAATTGAATCATACACCTTCGACTAGCTACTTCGACATAGTCGAATGCCTGCTTTCAAAAAAACATCGAATTATAACTTCTAACAATGTGTTGGAAGTAATATTTTGTAATTTTGAAGTTTAAGATTTAAAAAAATAGAAAATCAAACCAAACAAGGACCATAAACATAAATTTGCTACAAATTCTATTTTTATATATATTTTTTTACATTTTTTTATTAAAGATTTAATTAAAAATAAAAGGAAAATAATAATGATACAATTAAAATATTAAATCAATTTTTTTAGTTATTTTTTACTCTTCTTAAAGCAATAAAATGCAATCAAAATATAAACATAATATTTATGGAAAAGGATCATCTCCTGCTCAATTTCCAAGCATTGAATTTAATCTAACCATTTGATGTTGTCTATTTTTTAAAGCAGATTTTGTTTCTCCTTTTTTCTCAACCATTAGATCAAAGCAGAATGGGCAACATGACAAAAAAAACTGGAGAGGATCCAAGTCCAATATTTATATAACTTTTTGAAAACTTTTTATATATTTTTGTACTACATAGAAAAACATTTCTTTGAACATATATTTCATTATCTTTATCATTCATAACTAATACACACACAAATCCATATTTCATCACTTACCGACTCCTCTATAGATACCCTTGATATAACCACCTTCATTACCTATATTCCAATTAATACCACTCACAATCCTTCTCTTTCCATTCCCACATCTCAAACTTCTACATCCAACCTTTAACTTCTGCATCTCAACCCTTAAAAAAGTCCTGAATCTCCAAATCTCCTAAATATCTTTGAGATTACCATTTTTCTCTCCCAATCTCAATAAACTTCAATTTTTAACTATCAATAACATTTGACACCTAACTTATCACCCTCCCAATAAAAGGGTCATTGGAACTGAATCTTCAAACTAAATTTTTTAGCTAATGACACTATTTACCGTTACAAAGTCCACCTTGTTGCTAAAGACTTCAATCAAACAGAGGGTTTAAATTATCATGAAATTTTTAGCTCAATCATCAAAGTGACTACAATTAAACTTCTTCTCATTATAGAATCTTCCAGAAATTTATACTTAAATCAACTGGACATCAACACAAATTTTCTTCATGGAGACTTGGAAGAAGAGATCTATATGAAATGTCCTCATGGACTGAATTTTTTTCACAAAAACCTTGTTTGTAAGCTCATTAAATCCATATACGGGCTCAAACAAGAAAGTAGGCAGTGTAACAATAAGTTAAACCAATCTTTATCTAAATTAGGTTTTCAACGATCTATATCATATGATTCCCTTTTTACTAAGAATAATATTAATTATTTTACTATTATCCTTGTATATGTTGACGATTTAATTCTTACAGGTAATAATATCAAAGAGATCACATACACAAAACAATTTCTAGATATTAAGTTTAGGATCAAAGATCTTGGACACCACAAGTATTTTCTTGAGTTTGAAATTGCCAAATTCTCACAAGACATATCCTTATGCCAATATAAGTACACTTTGGATCTGTTACAAAAAATAGGGATTCTAGCACTCAAACCATCCACAATACATATGGATCCTACATTCAAATTGCAGAATAACACTGACATAATCTTATATGATCCCACAATCTTTCGAAGCTTAATAGGTAAACTTATATTTGCCTCACTATAGGCCTGATATTTGTTTTGTTGTGTGTAGGTTAAGGTAGCACTTGACTAGTCTTACTTAAACACATCTCCAGGAAGCGCTGTGCATTCTGAGATACTTGAAGAACTCTCCTACTCTAGGCTTATTCTTTACCAGGAATTCTAGTACAAAATCAACTGGTTTTTGTGACTTAGACTGGGGTACTTGTCCCATTACAAGGTGATCAACAAATGAATTACGTTTCTACTTAGGATCCTCTCTTATTAGTTAGAAGAGCAAGAAACAATAAGTTATATCTCGCTCATCCTTAGAACCTGAATACATGACGCTTGCAAACACTGCGTGTGAGACATAATAGTTGACTTATTTGTTATAGGATTTCAACATACAACATTGTGCACCTGTCACACTGTTCTGCGACAACCGCAACGCTATTTACATAGCCACAAATCTTGTCTTATATGAACACACCAAACATATTGAATTACATTGTTATCACTAGCAAGAAAAGTTGTTTGCATAAACCATTCACCTCATGCCCATAGATTATGTCAATCAAGTAGCTGATGTGTTTACTAAAGGTTGATCGTTTTTCTAATCTTATTAACAAATCAAAATTATTTGACATTAGTAAATCTAGTTTGAAGGGGCTTTAGCATATAATTTTAGTTTATTTCTTTTGTATTATTTTATTTTGCATATATGTAAGTTTGTTAGGGATTTAATCTCTAGCTAATATATATATATATATATATATATATATATATATATATATATATATATATATATATTATCTTGAATTATCTAGAGAAGATGACTGATTGAAAGTTTTGTGCTTATATGACTTTGTTATATTTCACAGATTTTGAGAAGAGCATACTTTCATGACACAAGTTTTCACCACTAAATGAACTCTTGAGAGTTATTAAGTTGTGACAAGGAAATTCTAAAACATTTGTTTACATCCTAATAGTGTTGATAATATCCTTATATTTAAGTTTGTGGTTGTGTGAGGAAAGCTCAAAGCAACTTTATAAAGACCCCTCTTTTTGTTGTCTTCAATGATACCATATTTGAAGTTTCTGGACTCATTCTTTGAAACCCCCAAGAGAGAACAATTGTAACACATTTATCATATTCCAAAAGTATTTCAACATTGCAACTTCGAGAAGATTCCAAACATAGTGCCCCACCATTTCAATAACAAGACAACTTTGGTCAGTACATTCCAGCATTTTCTAGAATAAGACAAACCAACATTATATTATAATACTATAATGAGTATTTCAAGATATTATAAACGAGAAAAGTGATGGAGAACAACCCTAGTTCATCAAGACTTGACAGAAAATTCATTGAGAGAAACAGAAGAAATCAAATGAAAACTCTCTACCACAAACTCAATTCAATTCTTCCTCATCAAACCTCAAAGGCTTCTTTCTTTTCCTTCTTTCTTTTCCTTTACTCACTTCTTCTTGTATTAGTTGCTGATTAAATTTATGTGTTGCAGGCTATTTCGATGCCGGATCGGCTAGAGGAAGCAACAAATTACATAAAGACGTTGCAGATAAATTTGGAGAAAACGAAGGAAAAGAAGAAGTTTCTACTAGAAACTCAAAGGCCAAATGTGAATATGAAAAGAAGCAAGAAATTGATATTAAAATCTCCAAAAATTGAGATCCACCAAATAGGTTTAACCTTACAAGTTGTTCTAATAACTGGATTGGATTCACAGTTTTTGTTCAATGAAACCATTAGAATTCTGAATGAAGAGAGACTTGATATTGTTAATGCTAGCTATAAAGTCAATAAAGATTCTGTTTTCCATTCAATACATTGTCAGGTAAATAATTGTTACTGCTAAATGACTTTATTTAATTTACTTTTGTATGTATAGTTATTAAAATCTCTATATTTGCATTGTTTCTAGGTACAAGAAGAATTTGGCAATGGAAGTGCAAGAATATCTGAGAGATTGAACAAGTTTATGCATGATTATTAGCCTAAGCCCTAATGCATGTCTTCGATTTCATTAAGCTATTATAAATATATAATTCTATATATGTGTGCATTTTGTAATATTTATCTATATCTATGCTGGTGTTTAGATTCTGTTTTTTTTTATTTTATATAGAAATGGAAAATATCTGAACTAAAAGGTTTTGATATATATATTTCATGCGTTTTATGATACTAATAAAAGTAATATTTGTTAGAGTAGAAAAAGAATCTTAGGGAATAAAAGTGAAACTTAGTAACGATGAATCAAATCATTATTGTCACTTTTTATTCAAGTTTGCATCGAATTTACTGAGTGTTTAAAATAAAATAAAAATCCTCATGGTTTATTTTTCCTGCAGTATCATGTACTCGTCTGAATTGTCTCTATTGGAAAAATAATACGTATAAAAGACGTATAAATTAATGGGGTTCTGGAATAAGTATTTTAATCTTTAAACAAGATAATCATGTTTTGTCATAAAGATGAGAGAAAATCTCTTTCCCGTCCATTGAAGCAAACTGATCCACCGCTTCCTCCTTTTTATGTCTTCTTTTCATATTAATCCATGGTAGCTCCCATCATTCCATGGTATTTTCTATAGATAATGAATCTCCAAAATATATTCCTGCATTGGCAAACCCTGGTGATCCAAAGCAGTAGGAATATATGTTTACGTCGTGACGTGGGAACCTCTAGTTAATCTTTTATCTAGAAGGCTCCTCTTGTGAAAGTATAGGTATATCTCCTTAAAAGGGATAATGATCCTCCTTAACTCTGTTCTTAATGCCATATCTATCTTTTTTCTATCCTTTTTGAAGATGTTAATCAATGTCCGGAAAAAAAATAGTGAAGATTCAGAGGAGGTTTCTTTAGGGAGGGGTGAAAAGGGATTCCAAGATAGCTTTGGTCAAATGAGTGGATGTTTGGAAGCCTAAGAAGTTAGAGGGTCTAGGTGTTCGTGACCTTCGGTTGGTCAATTTGGTCATCTTGGGTAAGTGGATGTGGTGCTTGCTTTCAGAGGCTTCTGATATTTGGTGTGATATTCTCACATCCAGATATGGTGTTTCCCCTACGACTTCTATCTTGGACGGAGAGATGGTAGCTTTCGATCGACCTCGCCTTGGTGGAGAGAGGGTTCCTTTTGGGAGGTATAACTATTGACTCTGCTGACTGGTTCATGGGTGGCCTCTCCCTAAGTGTTGGTTTTGGTCTTTCTACCTCCTTTTGGGAGGATACTTGGGTTGGTAATTCTCTATTTATTCTTAGAGTTCCTAGACCTTTTGAGATTTTTGATCAGACCAACAAATATGTTGGGGAGACCAGTAGATGGGAGACAGAGAGTTGGATCTGGCACCTCAAGTGGAAGAGATCTTTCCTCTTTGACTATGAGTTGGCTCTTCTTACTGAGTTTTAGTCTGTGATAAGAGACTTCACCCTTTCTGCTGATAGAGATGGTGGAGGTGACGCGAGTCGAGTGATGGAGTTTATTTTGTGTCTTCTGCCTACTCATGTCTCTTGGTCTGAGCATTTACCGATGGTCGTCATGCCTCTCCTGTGGAGTTAGTCATTCCAGATATTTGGTGTAGTTTGGCCCCTTCTAAAGGTATTATTTTCTCTTGTCAGCTTCTTCAAGAGCGTCTCCCAACCAGAGATGACTTACTTAAGATGGGAGTCCATTTGACCTTTGGTACTATTTCTTGTCCCTTATGTTCTATTCACATTGAGAAGACCTTTCATCTCTTTGTGGCTTGTGAGGTTGCATCCTTAGCTTGGTATCAGATGTTTGGGTGGTTAGGTTGGTGTGTTGTTTTACCTAAAGATACAATGACCCTTTTTCAGATGTTTATTCCTCCAATTGGAGGTCCTAGGACTAGATGGAGTTTATGATTATTTGGCATGTCGTTTTTTGGTCTATTTGGAAAACTCATAATGATATATTTTTTCGGGATCTTCGGTGATATCAAAAGACGTGGAAGACATGAGCATCTTTTTGTCGTGGAAATGCTATCTTGGTAGGTCTGCAGAAAACTCATATGTCTTCTTGGGATGACTCAAGAATCCTATTATATTTCTAAATCAATACAGGGGTGAGTGGTTTTGACCTCCATTGGATGTGTTCTTATTGCATCTTTTGTGGTTTCGGTGCTCCTACAGGTGTCCTTGGATTTGAGAGCTCTAGTTTTATCAGATGTTGGTTTTGTATGTTTTTCCTGATTTATAATTGTGTTTTTCATCTTTCTTTTTAGTGTTTAGGGGCTATATAGCTGGTAGTTTTTCCTTTGCCTTTTTGTTTTGTTTTGATCTTGGGATTGGTATTCCTTGTGCCTCCCCCAGTTCCCTTGTACTTTGACTTTTGTGCCTTCTTTCTTTTTGTTTATATATATATTGAGCCAGCTACTAAAGTTTTGCATTAAATGGGATATGATTGCTATCTATATCCCCGAGGAGTATCAGTTTAGTTTGGAAGCTTGTAAACACAACCTTCATGAAAGAGTTGTTAGATTAAAATTTCATTTAGATTTTGATATTATGATTTTCATAGTTTCATGAATTTCTACTTAAGGGTAACAATAAAATCGTACCTGAATCCATATTGATTCTTCTTGTGATCATGATTTGAATTGTTTCTCCTCTCTTCCTTTTACTTTGATGTATCTTTGATGATGAAGATACGTTGTCGTTGATTGTTTGTGAAAAAATAGAAAGAATGAAAATCATGTGTTTTTCTAAAAGTTTTTACTTTATAGGCACCTTATCTCCATTGTCCATACTCCCCACTATCATAAAGAGAGAGGAGATATGTTTAAATTTTATTTTGAATTTCAAAATAAAAATCCTTATTGGCTTAATAACCATTAAGCTCGAACAATCATCAAACATCTTTTATTTAAAGTTAAACTTTTATTTACATAAGTCATATTTAATGAATTAATAAATTAATCTAATAGTCTCCCACTTGATTCATGTGACAACTTTATATTTCAATCTTATACCATAATTATGCATCACTCGTCAAAATTATCAAGTCATCATCTTTAATTGAACTGAAATGATTGAATCATGGAAGTCACAAGTTATTTATCAACTTGATTCCTTTCATGCATCAAAAATCAATCAATTGAAATAATCTTAAGAGATACAATGATTTTGTATTTCAAGTATCTTCAAAGACATCTTTGACATCACATATTATCAATAATGTATACAACATAATATGGGTAACAAAACTACAAAAACATAACATTAATTGAAATCACAAGTGTATACAATATGAACATTAAACTATGTTATACTAATCATACTTTAATGTTAACAAGGACTTTTACATAATGCACATCTTTTCTACATGGTCAACAAATGTCTTTGGATGGCAAACCTTTAGTTAAAATATGTGTTATCATTAAATTTCTTCCAATGTGTTCAATATACCACTTTTTCTTACTGCACTTTTTTTTATAAAAAAAGTACTTCAATTTCATGTGTTTAACATGTTTTGAATACTTATCATTCTTAGAGAATAAGACAGTTACAGAGTTATTATAATAAATCTTTAGCATCCTAGATATACTATTGACAATACCAAACTCTAAGATAAAATTCCCCAACTATAATGATTGAATTTTGTCTATAAAGCACGCCACAAATTTGGCCTCCATAGTATAAGTAGAAATTTTAAATTATTTTCAACATTTCCATGATATTGCTCCTCCAGCTAGAATAAAAACAAACCCTTATCTGTATTTTTCTTGAATCCACACATTCCGTGAAATTTAAATTTGAGTAGTTAACCACTTCAAGGGGATAAACTATTGTATGTGAGCATATAATCTTTGGTGCCTTGTAAGTACCTAAAAACCCTATTTACAGCTTTCCATGGCTTCTATGAACGATACTGGATCCTCATCAATACTCAAGTCACATTCATGCTCAAGTGAATAAATAATATAATCTTTTGAAATATCTAGTCGTCTTTATCTTTTCAAACCATCTTACTGATATTTCTTGTATTGCCTCTATCACTTGTTCATACTCATTGTCAAGTGGTTCATCACCTATGTGTTCATCTTGTAGGTTTTGAATACTGGTTTGTTGTCTCTTTAGGTTGTATGATGGTAACACAATTAGAGAGACACCAACATGAGGAGATCTTTTAGGTGAAGAAGATTCTTTCCAAGTCTCCTGAATATCCATTTCACATGATGTCTCACTCCCACTGAACTGGCCATTCTCAATAAGTCGAATATTAATAGACTTAATTATTCTCGTACTTGGATTAGGACGGTAAAATATATACCTTTTTTATTATTTAGGATACTCAATAAAAAACACTAATGGTTATTACCTTAAACTTCTTTTCATGTGGATTACACCCCCTTACTTTTGTTGGCATCACCAAACATGAAGATGGTCATTTGTCCACTAACGGATAAAAAACCATTCTACATATCATTATAACTCTCTCATTCCATTCATTTTCATATCGTTAGTAAGAGAGAAAGAGAAAGATAACTTAGAGGAAGAAGTGAAGAAAGAAGAATAAAAAAGGCTTGAATCAAAGAAGAGAAAGAAAATTTCACTTCATATCATCACTAATTCATCATCATCTCCCTTTATAACATGTGGGTTCTTAGTTGATTTTAGCTTTGAGGGAAATTACATGAAAATTTGGGGTTTAGGGTTTTTGTGAAATCTTGCTATGTCTTATGTTTTTGCCATAAACTATGATGTTAAGTTATGTTGATGTTGAATGTTGTGTTGTGTTGTTGTATCTTGATGTTATGGCATGTGACAATATGAGTTTTTATTCTCATCGTTGGAACTTTATGAGGTTAAGAAAGAATGAATACATAGTTGTATATGTTCCTATATCATGTTGAATTCATGGTTTGAAGTATTTGAGTATGTTAGAATTTGACTAGGAATGGTTAGAATGGTTAAAAATTGAGAAATGTGTGTTTAGAAGAGAGATCTCTAGAAGAATTATAGAGAACAATCAATTACACTGAAGAACCAATTGATTTCCTTCATGTATGTACGAAGAAATTCTGAAATTCCTAGGTGACAATCTATTGTCACAAATGATTGTCATGACGAACTGTTGAAAAAATGTTGGACAAAATGTTTAAAACAATATATTGTTTCCCATGTTTCATGCTAAGTATCACTTATTTGACGATTCTAAGTTAACCTAGATGTTCTATAACTTATACTATGATATGTATGCATTAAATTAACAATAATTGAGCAAATTCCATGCGAATGAATCTGTTTTAACCTAGGATCCTAGTTAGGTTAAAAGGATCAGTGAGAATGAACTTATGTTATGATGAATAACTTAGATTGTGATGCTCAATTGTGAAAGGTACATCTGTGTGTACTAATGAACGAGTAGTCACTTGAGATGAATCATTCCATCTACGAAAGTGCTTGAATGACATGGATGGTGAATGATAATCTAGTTATGAGTTAATGGGCCTTGTATGGGCATATAATATTATAATAATGTAGCTATTGATGAGATTAATCACATGGCAATTGATCTGGATAATCACACAATGGTTTATAAGAGTAATCATATACTTAGGAATAACTACTTGGGACTCCCATCCCGAGTGGACCCATAAGATAGGAGGACCCACTAAGATTATTGTCTCACTCCATTATATTGTTGAATTATAGGTAATTCAAAGTAAGACAAAGGAAAAAGCAAGGTTTCTTTCTTTCTTCTTCTTCATCTTGTATTGTCATTATAGTGGTTTTGGTGTGTCTTATCGAACCTGTTATCTGATCATCATGATCGACATTTGTCCCCAAAGGAACAAAATTCCAATTGGCATCAGAGCATGCACCCTATTTGGTTAGGTGAGTTCCAAGGAATATAAGTTATGCTCAAATGGAGACAATTGAAGATGAAGAATCAGTCAACAAACCACCTGTTTTGGATGGCACAAATTATGATTATTGGAAGGTGATGATGATGGCTTCTCTCGAATCCTTGGGAAATAAAGCATGGAAAGTTATGATCAAGGGGGAAAGATCCAATCATTACCTCTGGAGATGGTATAACCATCCTATAACCAGAGGTTGGATGGACTAATGTTGAAGATGTTGAAGCCCTTAGGAACTCCATGGCATTGAATATGATTTTCAATGGTATGGACAAAAACATACTTAGGATGATTAACACATGTTAAAAAGCTAAAGAAGCATGGGAGATTTTGAGAACTACACATGAAGGCACATCCAAGGTTCATATGTCAAGGTTGCAGCTTTTAATAACAAAATTTGAGAACCCGAGGATGAATGAAGATGAAACTGCGAGTGAGTTTCACATCAGATTGCATGACATTGCCAATACATCCTTTGCCTTATGTGAAAAAGATGTCAGAATAAAAGCTTTCCAGGAAGATTCTCATATCATCATCTAAGAGGTTTGATATGAAAGTGTCTGCTATTGAAGAAGCTCAGGACCTAAGTAGTATAAATATTAATGAACACATTGGTTCCCCACAAACCTTCGAGATGTCCATAATGATATGCCATAGAAAAAGAACAAAGGTATACCATTTGTATCGAACATTGAGGAAGTTGGAATTCAAAGTGACAGAGAAGAAGAAGATGATATATCTCTTCTTGGGAAAAAAATCAACAATACCTTGAAGCATCTGGAAAGGAAGTGGAAGATCAATGTCCTAGACAAGATGTACAACATCATTCCCCAGGACAAAGTCAATAATGAAGAAGAACCCAATAGTGGGAATGATACTCAGTGCTTTGAATGTGAAGGCTATGGACACATGAGACCATAATGACCTAACTTTGTAAGGAAACATAAAATGGGATTAACCACCACTTGGTTTGATTCTGAAATTGAAGGTGAAGGGGAAACTACCAACATTGTGATGGCATATTGTCATACCCTAAAGTTCGCCTTACCCTTCACATTGATCATATAGGTCACTAACCTAATCATTTGCATATCATTAAGCATTCATTTCATCTGCATAAGCATGGTTCAACACAAGGAGACATGTGACTTGGATTCGTGACTTGATGCTTGCAAATGGTGGATGCTTTGGTTCATCCATAATTTGAGGAGGATCAGGAAATCAAACCATAATCCCTTGGTGTATACCATTGGTGAACAATCTCACTTTCTTAAAAAATTTCTTGATTTTGAGGCATTTAATCAAGTTTAGTCGGGCCTTAATCGCCAGGCTTTGCTAGGTATTTTGTCGGTCAGGTGGCCATATGGTTTTACATCTCATTTGATTCTTGATCCATGACCATTCTTGGTTAGCCATTTGGTTCCTGATATATGTTTCTTGGGGCACTGATACATTCGTTCATTCATCTTCATTCAACCCTGGTTCAATTCGATCTACAGGTCCTGTTATTGGGATTCATCTATCCGTTGCATATACATTCATCATTTTATCATGGTGTCGTAACCCTTTTCCAAATTGATTTTAATTCAAAATTGATTCTTGAGGTTAGAATTGATTTTTTAAGTTTTTGATTAACTTCAGGAATCATTAATTTTTTTTTCAATTTCAAATCGATTTTAGAATTCAATTTAATTTCTGGATCTTTTGTGACTGTGTTTTATAATAATGTTAAGCATCTTTTGATGTTTTTTTGGATTTTAATTCAAAGCCTTTTTGTGACTGTCTTTTATAATAATGTTAAGCATCTTTTGATGTTTTTCTGGATGTTTCTCATGTTTTTGGCTGTGTATATGCTAACATACTAACCTATGCACGACTAATTTCTAGATGTCAGATTGAAAACCTTACCCTTTGCTAAATTATGGTAAAAGGGGGAGTGATAAGATGAAGTGGTGTATCTGATGTATGCAGATAAACCTGGTGATTATTTAGTACTGACCTTCTAGTAATTACTAATGTTGTGCTCCATGCTGGAGCATCAGGCATAACATTTGGTCCTAGTCCTTGTATCTTTGAAAACAGATCTACCTGTGTTAGTAGTATTCATTGCATATTATGATATCAACTACTAAGTGAGTGTGTGTGCATGACTAAGCATGTGAATGATTACATACTGATATATGTTATTTAGTAGGATTGCATGCTAATAACTATGTGGTATGCATGACTAAGTCTGTGAATGATTGCATGATTGCCTGTTTGGTTTGGAGCAACTGAATGGATTATGTGTAAGCATCTGCATTAATGCTTATGATTGGTGTTGTTACGATGCTTAACTTTAATATATTGAAGAAAAGTTGTTGCTGCTTAAGTGCTATGAAGATCCAGTACATCTATTGGCTATCACTTGTTCTCATGAAATAAGTGTTATTTATCTTGAAGAGTTGTTTTAGCATAATTTGTCAAAGCGGGAGATTGTTGTTCCTAGTGGATTGGCTGCATTTAGCAACAAAAAAAAAACAACTTGGAAAAGTGTCCAAGTATTCAATATTGGTCTAGCTTGCTAAAGTTGTATGGAACTACAAAAGGGACACATGCTAGGCGCGATGCTCCTGTTGGTGTAAGCCCTAGAGGCCAATACTTTTGGTACTTGTATCTAATTATTTATTAATAAAAGACTTTTTCTTTATTATGTTTGATTAATAAAGTCCCTAGAGTAGCTAATCCGTTTAATGTATCAAGTATGACTTAATCATGAGATCACATTAAACATAAGGACATTATTCTTAAAGTATCCGTAGTCGAGCTTTATTATGAAGTGGGATAACATTAAAGCATTAAGACTATTATGTTTGTAGACCGATGATCACATCTCATGGATCATGGATAAAGAGTTATCAAGTCTTAAACATAGGTATGAATATTAAGAGTAATATTTATATCGGATTGACCCGCTATGAGAATACTATATAGAAAGTTATGCAAAGTGTCATAAGTTATTCTCATGGTGATAATGGTGTATACCACTCTTCGACCTGAAACCACTATGGACCCTAGATGTAGAGTCGAGTGCTTTATTGCTGATCCAACATTGTCCGTAACTGGATAACCATAAAGACAGTTGATGGGTACTTCACAAAGCATGCTGAGGGACATGAGTGTCCTAGATGGAATTTGTCCATCCTGCGTAACAGGATAAATGTCTATGGGCCCAATATTGAACTGGACAAGGATGACACGGTCTATACCTTGTGTTCAATATAGACATAAGGGCAAAAGGGTAATTATACACATAAGTATTATCACAGAAGGTTTTGTCAGATCACATGACATTTTCGTGTCTTGGGTAGCAGTGATGTGTTGCTAGATACCGCTCACTGTTTATTATGTTAAATGCGTGATTTAATATAATTGCCAACGTCACGAAAACCTACAGGGTCACACACAAAGGACGAATTGATGAGAGATAGAGTAACTAAGGAATACCGTAAGGTACGGTGCCCTTAAGTGAATTGTAGAATATCGTAAGGTACGGTGTACTTGAGTAGAATACGAAATATGGTAAGGTACCATGGGCTTAAGTGATTTTGGGCATATTATAAGATATGGGCCAAAATACACTTAAGTGGGCTTTTTAGCTTGAAGCCCACACAAGTGGTTCTATAAATAGAACCCTTGTGCAGAAGCATTCATTGCGGTTTCATTATTTTCGTTTTCTCTCTCTCTCTCTCTCTCTCTCTCTCTCTCTCACTCACTCACTCAAAGCCTTTATTCGTACCAGCTAGCACTGAGATTGAAGGAATCCGTTCGTGTGGACTGAGTAGAGACGTTGTCATCGTTCAACGTTCGTGATCGCTCCGTGGATCTGCATCAAAGGTTTTTGGTCGTCACAAGAGATCTGCACCAAAGGTTTCAATCGTCACAAGAGGTGAATATTCTATCACTGATCATGACCATTCGTAAGGATCTCTAAAGGAGAAAATTTTAATTTCCGCTGCGTTTTGGATCGCAATTCTCCTTCAGTGGTATCAGAGCCACTTACGAAACCATGACTCGGATAGCTGTTTATTTTCTGTATTAATATGATTAAAAGACAAAATGAATCAATTAATTAAACGGGTAATTAAATTTGGCATCATGAGTGTACGAGTTGGATGATTGATGTTTACTATGCTTCGGAACCGACATTAGTATGGTGAAGCAGCGATACATCGATCGTCCATAGGTTACGCAATTGAGACCGATTAACTTATATATGATATAAGTAATCCTAATGCAAAGTACGGTATATGTGATATACTGTTTCTGTTTCGTTCATTCAAACACTAAATGGTTGTTTTCCTTTGAGCGATCAATGGTCATTTGCTTCGGAATCCGACATTAGTATGGTGAAGCAATGACCTGTTGATCAATCATACTGAATCAACAATCGATGTGTGTTTGACGGTCTGAAATTGGTGCATTAGGGTTAGTGACGGCGCAAGGGTTGTGCCGTCAAGGAGTTGTGAATTTAGGGCTTTTTTGAACACGTCTGTTGACTATTTCAAAGTTTTTTTATTTTGGCCGCGTGACGTTCGTCACGAGCTTGTGACGATCGTAACAAGCTGGACGAGACGGTCGTCACGTGCTTTGTGACGGTCGTCACATTCACAAATCCAGAATTCTAGGCGTTTCTGTTTTTGGCCGCGCGACGTTCGTCATGGGCCTGTGACGGTCGTAACAAGCTTGTGACGGTCGTAACATGCTTGTGACCGGGCAGCGGAACCCCCGGCTAACTCTGCGTAGTATGATCGGTCGCCGAAATTTAATTTGGTTTTAATAAATTAAAGGAATTAAAATTAATAATAATAATAATAATGTGTTTATCATTATTGCCTTATGGTGATCAGTTATGGCCTTAGTCTTCCTTCATTTTGTTTTGGGTTTTTAAATACGACTTGCGTGTCGTGTCTCTCCTTTTTAATCTCTTAATGTAACTTCTTTTCTCATCTCAATCCCTCGTATGTAAAACGAGTTTCTTCTGTAATGTAATGTTATGAAGAAATAAAAGAAGACAATGTTATGAAGAAAGAGAAGAATTCAATATCAAAGGAGGACAACCTTAAGATCTTGCTTGGAGAAGCTTAGAGAAGAATTCAATATCAAAGGAGGACAACCTTGAAGGTCTTGCTTGGAGAAGCTTAGATCGTTATTAGGTTAACTTAGGTTCTCTCATTGGCTTGGGAGAACAATTGCGCTAGGGGCCATAACTGTTTCATTATGTATGTTGATGCATGTGTATGTATGTTGATGCATGTGAATATATGTTGATGCATGTGAGAGACGATTTATATGATAAATAAGCCGGTGAGATCAGAACAATTGCAACTCCCTCAAATTAAATATTAAGTTTATGCTTTCCAAGTTTTAACACTCATCAAGACTAGTAATGGATAATGTAGGTTTCGCCTACGCGAGGTGCATGATCTATATATTAGTAAGGTGCGATGGGATAATTGTAATATCCAACTGTTAAAACAATGGGTCAAACTTAACTAAACAAATTATAATAAGATTATATATATGTTTAGAAGCAAGAGTTGGGAATGATCCATATGATGGATTGGAATAAGGAGTTATTCACCCGACTGAAATTTTCGAGAGTTGTATGAGATACAATTGGAAGGAGTTCCTACCTAAATAACCTAGTTTTGTGTAATCCGCCTACGCGGACTTAGAACGAAGTGAAATAAGGATCTCGACCCACTAGAAAATCTTCCAACGGGATTTTCCGAATCAAATGATGAGGGTCATTTGTTTTGAATAAAATAGTGGGAGCATATTTAATTAAAGGCCTAATTAAATATGTCAATGATACTTATATTTTCATTAATCCTTGTGTAGATTACCATGACAACAAACACCTCTAACAACATATTGTGATCAAACCTTGACAAGAAAAAATTGTCTGGGACAAATTTTCTGGATTGGTACCGAAACCTGAGGATTATCCTCAAACATGATAAAGGGAAAGACAAGGAAGTTGCCAAACCCAAACCCACTAGTACTGTTTTAAAGCCTAGTGGAGACATAAAAAAGAAAGGCACCTGCTTCCATTGCGGTAAGACCGGACACTGGAAGAGGAACTGCCCAAAGTACCTGGAAGATAGGAAGTATGGAGTAGAGACTCCAACTTTAGGTATTTTTATTATTGAAATTAATTTATCTACTTTTGCATCATGGGTATTAGATACTGGATGTGGTTCTCACATTTGTACAAATGTGCAAGAACTAAAAGGGAGTAGAAAATTGGCAAAAGGTGAAGTCGACCTACGAGTTGGTAATGGAGCAAAGGTTGCTGCCTTAGCCGTAGGAACTTATGAATTGACTTTACCTAGTGGTTTAATAATTCAGTTAGAGAACTGTTATTATGTACCAGCAATTAGCAGGAATATTATTTCCGTTTCTTGTTTGGACAAGTTCGGCTTTTCATTCGTAATAAAGAACAATTGTTGTTCAATTTATTTGAATGATATATTCTATGCTACTGCACAAATGAACAATGGACTATATGTCCTTGATCTTGAAATGCCTATTTATAACATTAATACTAAAAGCATGAAACCTAATGAGTTAAATCCAACTTACCTTTGGCATTGTCGATTAGGCCACATAAATGAGAAACGTATTTCCAAACTCCATAAAGATGGATTGTTGGACTCTTTTGATTATGAATCATATGAGACATGCATATCTTGTTTAATTGGAAAGATGACAAAGTCTCCATTCACAGGAAAAGGTGAAAGAGCTAATGATCTTTTGGCCCTCATACATACTGATGTATGTGGTCCACTGAACATACCAGCCAGAGGAGGTTTTCAGTACTTCATCACATTCACTGATGATTTCAGTAGATATGGTTATGTCTATTTAATGAAACACAAATCAGAGTCCTTTGAAAAGTTCAAAGAATTCAAGAATGAAGTACAAAACCAACTAGGTAAGAATATTAAAGCTCTTCGATCAGATCGAGGTGGTGAATATTTAAGCCTAGAGTTTGATGACCATCTGAAAGAGTGTGGGATCCTATCCCAACTCACTCCTCCTGGAACACCCCAATGGAATGGTGTGTCTGAGAGAAGAAATCGAACCCTGTTGGACATGGTCCGATCCATGATGAGTCACGCCGATCTTCCAAACTCCTTTTGGGGACATGCGCTATTGACAGCAGCTTACACACTTAACCGTGTTCCATCCAAAAAGGTTGAGAAGACACCATATGAGATATGGAGTGGTAAGAAACCACATATGTCTTACATAAAGATTTGGGGTTGCGAGGTTTATGTGAAACGACAAATTTCAACTAAGCTTGAGCCCAAATCTGACAAATGCTTATTTGTGGGGTATCCTAAAGAAACAAGAGGGTATTACTTCTACAATCCTTCTGAGGGCAAAGTGTTTGTCGCTCAAACTGGAGTTTTCCTAGAAAAGGATTTTATTTCCAAAGGAACCAGTGGGAGGAAAGTAGAGCTTGAAGAAATTCAAGAATCACAGAGCATTAATACACCTATGGAGGAATTAGAGCAGGAAACACAAGAAGTTGTGGAAGAGCAACCTGCTCAAGTAGAACAAGACCAGCGTAGGTCAAGCAGGATACGTCAATTACCTGAGAGATATGGATATCTCATAACTAATCAAGGTGATGTATTACTCATGGATCAAGATGAGCCTGTGACCTACCAAGAGGCCATAATTGGTCCCGAGTCTGAGAAGTGGCTAGAAGCCATGAAATCTGAAATGGATTTCATGTACACAAACCAAGTTTCGACCTTGGTAGAGCCTCCTATAGGAGTTAACCCTATAGGATGCAAGTGGGTCTTCAAAAAGAAGACTAACATGGATGGTAAGGTACATACCTATAAGGCAAGACTGGTTGCAAAAAGATATAAACAAATTCATGGGATTGACTATGATGAAACCTTTTCACCAGTTGCAATGCTTAAATCTGTTCGGATTTTACTTGCTATCGCTGCATATCATGATTATGAAATATGGCAGATGGATGTCAAAACTGCTTTCCTTAATGGAAATCTTCTTGAGGATGTGTACATGACACAGCCTGAAGGATTTGACATACCATAGGAAGCCCAAAAGATATGTAAGTTACAAAGATCAATTTATGGATTGAAGCAAGCTTCCAGAAGCTGGAATCTTCATTTTGATGAAACAGTAAAACAATATGGATTCATCAAGAACGAAGATGAACCTTGTGTCTACAAGAAGGTTAGTGGGAGCATGATCGTTTTCCTGGTATTATATGTAGATGACATATTACTCATTGGAAACGATATCCCTACCCTACAACAAGTTAAGTCTTGGTTGGGGAAATGCTTTTCTATGAAGGACCTAGGTGAATCAGCCTATATATTAGGAATCATAATCTATAGAGATAGATCACAAAAACTGCTTGGCCTAAGTCAGAGTACATACATAGACAAAGTGTTGAGACGCTTTAATATGCATGATTCCAAGAAAGGATTCATACCTATGCAACATGGCTTATGTCTATCAAAAACACAATCCCCTTTAACTAAGGAAGAAAGGGATCGCATGAATAAGATTCCATATGCATCTGCAATAGGATCTATCATGTATGCCATGTTATGTACTCTATCAGATGTCTCGTATGCTTTAAGTGCAACGAGTAGGTACCAATCTGATCCTGGTGATGCTCACTAGGTAGCTGTCAAGAATATCCTTAAGTATTTAAGAAGGACTAAGGACTCATTCTTGATATATGGAGGTCAGGAAGAGTTGGCTATAATTGGATACACCGATGCTAGCTTCCAGACAGATAAGGATGACTTTAGATCGCAATATGGTTATGTGTTTTGCTTAAACGGTGGCGCTGTGAGCTGGAAAAGTTCAAAGCAAGATACAGTTGCTGATTCTACAACCGAGGCCGAGTATATTGCTGCCTCAAGTGCAGCAAAGGAAGTTGTTTGGATCAAAAAGTTCATTAGTGAACTTGGCATAGTTCCTAGCATTGTGGATCCCATTGGTCTTTACCGTGATAACAATGGTGCTATCGCACAAGCCAAGGAGCCTAGATCTCACCAACGATCCAAACACATACTTAGGCGTTATCATCTCATTTGAGAGATAATAGATAGAGGAGATGTGAAAATATGCAGAGTACCTACACTTGACAATATTGCTGACCCACTAACAAAGCCTCTTGCGCAGCAGAAGCATGATGGCCATACTAGATCTATGGGTATTAAGGGTATGCCTGATTGAGTCTAGTGCTAGTGGGAGATTGTTGGTGTAAGCCCTAGAGGCCAATACTTTTGGTACTTGTATCGAATTATTTATTAATAATAAAAGGCTTTTTCTTTATTACGTTTGTTTAATAAAGTCCCTAGAATAGCTAGTCTGTTTAATGTATCAAGTATGACTTAATCATGAGATCACATTAAACATAAGGACACTATTCTTAAAGTATCCGTAGTCGAGCTTTAGTTTGAAGTGGGATAACATTAAAGCATTAAGACTATTATGTTTGTAGACTGATGATCACATCTCATGGATCATGGATAAAGAGTTATCAAGTCTTAAACATGGGTATGAATATTAGGAGTAATATTCATACCGGATTGACCCGCTATGAGAATACTATATAGAAAGTTATGCAAAGTGTCATAAGTTATTCTCACGGTGATAATGGTGTATACCACTCTTCGACCTGAAACCACTATGGACCCTAGATGTAGAGTCGAGTGCTTTATTGTTGATCAAACATTGTCCGTAACTGGATAACCATAAAGACAGTTGATGGGTACTCCACGAAGCATGCTGAGGGACATGAGTGACCTAGATGGAATTTGCCCATCCTGTATAACAGGATAAATGTCTATGGGCCAAATATTGAACTGGACAAGGATGACACGGTCTATGCCTTGTGTTCAATATAGACATAAGGGCAAAAGGGTAATTATACACATAAGTATTATCACAGAAGGTTTTGTCAGATCACATGACATTTTCGTGTCTTGGGTAGCAGTGATGTGTTGCTAGATACCGCTCACTGTTTATTATGTTAAATGCGTGATTTAATATAATTGCCAACGTCATGAAAACCTACAGGGTCACACACAAAGGACGAATTGATGAGAGATAGAGTAACTAAGGAATACCGTAAGGTACGGTGCCCTTAAGTGAATTGTAGAATATCGTAAGGTACGGTGTACTTGAGTAGAATACGAAATATGGTAAGGTACCATGGGCTTAAGTGATTTTGGGCATATTATAAGATATGGGCCAAAATACACTTAAGTGGGCTTTTTAGCTTGAAGCCCACACAAGTGGTTCTATAAATAGAACCCTTGTGCAGAAGCATTCATTGCGGTTGCATTATTTTCGTTTTCTCTCTCTCTCTCTCTCTCTCTCTCTCTCTCTCTCTCACTCAAAGCCTTCATTCGTACCAGCTAGCACTGAGATTGAAGGAATCTGTTCGTGTGGACTGAGTAGAGACGTTGTCATCATTCAACGTTCGTGATCGCTCCGTGGATCTGCATCAAAGGTTTTTGATCGTCACAAGAGATCTGCACCAAAGGTTTCAATCGTCACAAGAGGTAAATATTCTATCACTGATCATGACCATTCGTAAGGATCTCTAAAGGAGAAAATTTTAATTTCCGCTGCGTTTTGGATCACAATTCTCCTTCATCTATCACTGATCATGCCCATTCGTAAGGATCACTAAATGGAGAAATTTTTAAATTCCGCTGCGCCTTGGATGGCAATTCTCCTTCAGCTCCAGCATATTGGTACGGCATTTGGGCCTTCTGCAACAAGTGTCAGACTGATGCGTTTTGGATTATGTTCTACAGAAGATTTATAAAAGGTTTTATAGTTATTAATTTAACAATGTGGTTAGGTGATTTGTTTACAACTTGATGAAGATTAATTCAGATATAAACGAAGATTTAAATTGAACTTAAATTAAAACAAATCATATCTTGTTGGATATATTCAAGGAACAAATCAAATATCCAACAGATTCTGCATTAATTACGATCGGAAATCAATCTCAAATCAATGAAGAAAAGCCTAGAGTTATTTTGCTATATAAGGAGCTCAAATCTACATTGGAAAGTAGACACTCCTATTGAAGATCTTATAGTGTTGGGTTTTGTGTCATGTATTCCACACTAATGCCCTAATAGGATTAGTGTAGAAAATAAGTAGGTTCTCATGTTTAAGGGGATGCTTTAAATAGAAAGTCGCCAGGTAGTGTGAGGAAGAGGCATTTGACAACACACTATTCGTTATTCCTTGTAAGACTAATTGTACTAAACTACTAATAAGTGATTTTCCTTTCTTGGGTTATGGACTCATCCCCACAGACGTAGGTGTAGTTTCACCAAACTGGGTAAACAATTGATTGCATTGTTTATTGCTTTTCTGCTTCATTATCTTATAATTGTTATCGTAGTAGTTATGGTGTGTCTTGTCGAACCTATTGTCGGAGGATCGTGTTCGACATCTATCCCTTAAGTAACAAAATTTCAACAGTGCTTTAGGGGGGGTAACTCTCTTCTTACGGATGCCCGACGTTTTCTCGTCCCGACTTATCTGTACTACCGAAGAGGTTGATGCTACCGTGTCGACGTTGAACTTGTCATTCGTTCATAGTCTCTCTAAGAGAGAGAAAACAAGGCTTATTTATGAGGTCACTCACAACATTTACCGGGTTACATCTTTGTTTTCCCTTATCACTGCTGATAGAGGAGACGTTATGGCTCTAGGAAACCCCTCAAAGGAAAAGGACACTTGGAAGGGGAATTTGAAGTTATTTAGTAAAAATGTGATTCTTTTTTGAAGGATTTGGCTAAGATGCAAAAGAAATATGAGTTTTCTAGCTTTGCAAGATGAGGCTAAGATCCATGGTTCCCCTGCTACTCTGGTAGCCTGGGTAATCGAGCTAGAGGTTACGCTTAAGGCAGAAGAGAAACGGTGTCAAGATGCCTCTGAGTCTGATGCTGAGATGACCCATTATGCAAAGGAGGATCATAAGACTCTTCATCAAGAGGTTAAGGCTCATGTTAAGGCCTTGAAAACTCTTGAAGACTCGGTAGTCTATCTGAAAGTGACACTTACGGATGCCCGACGTTTTCTCGTCCCGACTTATCTGTACTACCGAAGAGGTTGATGCTACCGTGTCGACGTTGAACTTGTCATTCGTTCATAGTCTCTCTAAGAGAGAGAAAACAAGGCTTATTTATGAGGTCACTCACAACATTTACCGGGTTACATCTTTATTTTCCCTTATCACTGCTGATAGAGGAGACGTTATGGCTCTAGGAAACCCCTCAAAGGAAAAGGACACTTGGAAGGGGAATTTGAAGTTATTTAGTAAAAATGTGATTCTTTTTTGAAGGATTTGGCTAAGATGCAAAAGAAATATGAGTTTTCTAGCTTTGCAAGATGAGGCTAAGATCCATGGTTCCCCTGCTACTCTGGTAGCCTGGGTAACCGAGCTAGAGGTTACGCTTAAGGCAGAAGAGAAACGGTGTCAAGATGCCTCTGAGTCTGATGTTGAGATGACCCATTATGCAAAGGAGGATCATAAGACTCTTCATCAAGAGGTTAAGGCTCATGTCAAGGCCTTGAAAACTCTTGAAGACTCGGTAGTCTATCTGAAGGTGACACTTAATGATTCCCTTCAAAGAACTATGAAATTCGTGTTCCGGGTCCGCGACGGGGTTAGGGAACATGTGAAGAGGTTTCGCTCTACTGCCTAGATTCCTGACAGAGAGTTGAATCCCTTCCAAGCTAATCTCGAGAGGGTTCAATAAGGTGGTCCTAGTACCCCGACTCCAAGTGCTTCAGCTCAACCACTTTCTCTTTTCTTTTCTTTTTTGCTCTGTATTGTCTTTGTCCCCGTACCATTTCCAGGTTGTTGTGCCTTAGATGCAACAATTAATATTTATACAAGTTTTTTTACCACAACGTTTTATGCCTTATTTAGCTTTGAGTTATACAATTATCTCCATTTTATTGTTGTTGCTCCATTGCAATTTTGGTTGTTAGTATGTTATTGTAAAGTCAGAGTTAGCTTGGCATCCGGGCAATGAAAGATTTGTGGATTTCCAGGTTTTTCCAATGTTCATTGGTGAGCTAGAAGTTTGCGTCTTGGAATTTGAAAATGATTGTCTGGTTAGGGTGTGGGAACCCTTCTTCCTTTCCTTTAGAAGGGAAATAGGAACCTCTTTGCGACGAGGGGCTTGATATGCTCTTCGCACTTTTCTAACGATGGTCTTTGTTATTTGCGGCTTAGCGCATTAAAGGCTGTTAGCTACCATTTTTTTGTTTGCTACAATTGTTTGTTGCATTTAGTGTTAGTTGTAGTAGCGTACCAATTTGTGTGTTGTATTAGGCATGTTGCCTGTGTTTCCCCAGGTGAGGCTTGTGATCGGCTAGACTGATGAGATGTCTTCATCTTTTTGTACCATGCTCCATGTCATATAGGATTGTTCCCCTGCCAAGGGTAGGATCATCATCCCTAACCATGAGGCTTGGTTCAGATCGAGGTGGACGTATTCGGACTCCACCGTCTACGCCCTTGGATTGGTTGGATCCGAATGCGGGGAACGTTAACTAAGTAGGAATATGTTTAAGCCTTAAAGATACACAAAAACACATGTAGTGTGTATCGGGTACGTAGTCATGCAAGAAATGCATTTAAGTAGTATCATATACACAAAAATGCATTTATTATGTATGAGACACACAAAGGTGCAATGAATGAGTTTATGCCGTATCAGATGCATAGAAATGCGTTTATCTTGTATTTGACATGTATAAGTGTGTATAATCTTTATCTCCCCACCTTCAGGATCCTAAAGAGAGGCAAACATAAAACAATATAATAAGAGAAAAATAACAGATAATTATTTTTCATTCATAATGAAGTAAAATGAATGCAATGAGACAATAAGATGACTAGATAAGTAAACCTCCAGCTATAACATCACTTTAGCTTGGTTTTAAGGTTATGGCTGAATCTATCGGGGTCAAGAGTATGGTCGGACGAAGGTGAATTTTCTTAGGATGCTCACCTTCCAACCTTTACGAAAGAAGATATGTCTGCTTTCCTCGTCTAGTCATCTTTCTGAGGATCGACGATTCTGGGAGAGGGGCCAGAGACAATTGCCGACAAGAAGTGACTTTGAAGGAGACTTGGCTTCCTTATCACCATTGTCCAACGGTCGTTTTCGAGCTATCTCGGGTAGACTCTAGCCTCGACAGAAATCGTTGCACTTACCAAGCGGCCTAATGTTGTAGTTTGTTTAAAATGTTATTGTTCTTTAACCGACTCTATTTTTTGATGCACCGCATCATGGTCATATGGAAGAGGTAGCTTAATTGAAGGTCATAATTGGAATCAACTGCTCCATAGTAATAATTGACCTAAGCGATAAGAAAAAGATGTAAATGGGCCAACCTGCTCCATCAGATCTGGCCCGAGGTCGACTGGAGAGCCTTTGATACTTATAGTAGGCGCTTCAGTACCAGATTTATGCCAATCATTAACTATGAACTCATCATATCTTCGACACCGCCATAACAAGTATGACGTCGGTGGCGGGAGATAAATGTAATGTTGAATGAGAAGATGGACCATGAACTCTCTGCATGATCTCTAAGGAAATTGTCTTCATTTTTCGGTGCTTCTAGTCTAGATTTGGATTTGGTTATAGGATCCTTTCTTCTCCTACTTCGCATAGCTCCAAAGGAAAATCAGAGATCTGGAGATCTGGTGGATCGTCGTTAAAACGATAATTGATTGGATCGAATGAAATAAATCTCAGTGTTCGATTATGAATGCTCTTGATTCGGTAACCTATGGGAGTTACAAACATGTAATTAGGAGATTGGATATGAAATCGTGGAAATCATAGGAATCTAAAGTCGATTCCCATGGACGGCGCAACTGTTGCGCTCATGAACGAAAAATGGATGTAGTTAATGAACTGGGTGTCTTGAACCGATGATGTTGATCTCCGTTATGGCGGCACAAGATGAACTTGCATGGTTAGCACTCCAACATCTAAGTCAGTTCAAGATTTAAGATGAGTACGATGAAAGTGGAAATCAGAAAGTGTATCTTATTTCTTGTGAGTACTGACTTTATATCTTGAGCCGAGTTGAATGAATTTGAGATGAATTGGATTTTGGCTATTTGAGCATTTGACCGACGCAAAAGACCAATAAAAAGCACATACCTGATATTTAGTGTGACTACTTGATTTTCTCGTATGAGAGTAGAATTTTTAAAAGAATTAAAAAGGAAAAGTAAAAATGAGAGTGATATTCTTAATATTATTAGAATATGTGGGGTGTCAGATACAACTTTAAAAAGAAGGTAGATTCGAGAGAATTTAACTTGTCATCCCTCCACTTGAATATGAGACCCAAATGTTATTATCTTTATGTCCTTATTAATATTTTTTTTGAGATTTTCTATCGCCTTTATTGGAAATTTCAAAAAATATTGAATTTTCCTTAAATTTTTGATAAAAAATATAGGATTTTAAAAAAAAAATTAAAAAAAAAATCAAATTTCTTTTTACATCGAAAATTTCAAAATTTTCGATAAACTACATCACTAAAAAAAAATTTATACTACCAAAAATTTCGAAATTTCTTATAAACTTCAACACTTTTCAAAATTTTTGATAAACTACAACGCTTTTCAAAATTTATAAAAAACTACATAAAAAATTTGTATTGAAAATTTAGAAACGAATTACCGAAAATTTAAACTGTTATCGAAAATTTTGAATGAATTATCCAAAATTTCATTCGAGTTCTAAACTCAATTTTTTTCAAAATATGTGCAGGTGTCGGGTTGAAGTGGGATGGCATGTTAAATTCTCTAGATTCGGCTGCATGTAATATTTTAGCCCGGCGACAGGTAATATTTGAGCCCAGCCCAGTCCAAGAAACCACATCCAGCCCAGAAAAAACCCAGAAACACAAAACAACAACGAGAATTTCGAACTAGGGTTTTGCACTCATTCATCTCTTTCATCATCGTCTCTCAAACCAGTTTACACCACTGAGTACTCCACAGACTCATCATCCCTACCACCACCTTGCACCAATGGTAGGAGTTGCATTCGATGTCGGAGCCGTTCCTTTCAACCCCGACGGATGGGGCCCAATGGATTCCACCACCGCCGCCGCCGCCAACAACAACCTCCCTCTCAATGTCCCCTTCGCCCCTTTCTCCCGCTCCGACAAACTAGGTCGAATCGCGGATTGGACCCGCAACTTCAACAACCCGACCCGATCCAAAAACCCTGCTGATTCCGCCTTTGATTTCACCCTCGACGATTCCTTCCCTGGCAACGCCGACGACGACGCCACATTCCGTCTAGTCGATGGTAAACCACCACCGCGTCCCAAATTCGGCCCTAAATGGAGATACCAGCAACAACGACAACTCCCTCAGCGTCGTGATGAAGAAGTGGAAGCAAAGAAACGTGAGGCGGAGAAGGAGAGAGCTCGTCGTGACCGTCTTTACCATCAGAACCGTTCAAACCCTAACAATCCCCGGCGTGAGGCTGCAGTTTGCAAATCGTCGGTTGATATTCAGCCGGAGTGGAATATGCATGATCAGATCCCGTTTTCGACTTTCACCAAGCTATCCTACAATGTTCCTGAACCTGAAGATCTTCTACTATGTGGTGCTCTTGAGAGTTATGATCGTAGCTTTGACCGAATCAACCCGAAAAATGAGCGTCGTCTAGAGAGGTTCAAGAATCGTAACTTCTTCAAGGTTACAACCACGGATGACCCTGTTATCAGGAGGCTCGCTAATGAGGATAAAGCAACAGTTTTTGCAACTGATACTATTTTGTCGACTCTCATGTGTGCTCCCAGGTCTGTTTACTCTTGGGATATTGTTGTTCAGCGCGTTGGGAATAAGTTGTTCTTTGATAAGCGTGATGGGTCGCAGTTGGATTTGCTTTCTGTTCACGAGACCTCGCAGGAGCCTTTGCCTGAAGCTAAAGATGATATTAACTCTGCTCATTCTTTGAGTGTTGAAGCTGCTTATATCAATCAAAACTTCTCTCAGCAAGTGTTGATTAGGGATGGGAACAAGGTTACTTTTGACGAGCCTAACCCTTTTGCTAATGAGGGTGAAGAGGTTGCTTCTGTTGCTTATAGGTATAGAAGGTGGAAGCTTGATAATGATATGTATCTTGTTGCTAGGTGTGAGGTGCACAGTGTTGTTGAATTGAATAAGCAAAGGTCATTCCTTACTGTGAATGCTTTGAATGAGTTTGATCCAAAGTATTCCGGTGTTGATTGGAGACAGAAGTTGGAGACTCAAAGAGGTGCTGTTTTGGCTACTGAGCTCAAGAACAATGCTAACAAGTTGGCTAAGTGGACTGCACAAGCTCTTTTGGGTAGTGCTGATATGATGAAGTTGGGTTATGTGTCTCGGATTCATCCCCGGGACCATTTTAATCATGTTATTTTGGGTGTGGTTGGATATAAACCCAAGGACTTTGCTGCGCAAATTAATTTGAACACTACCAACATGTGGGGTATTGTGAAGTCTATTGTGGACTTGTGTATGAAGTTGAATGAGGGGAAATATGTTATTGTCAAGGATCCATCTAAGCCTCAAATTAGGATTTATGAGGTTCCCGCCGATGCATTTGAGAATGACTATGTGGAGGAGCCACTTCCCGAAGATGAACAAGTTCAGCCTACAGCAGAGGGTGCTGATGGTGGAGAGGAAGCTGCTGCTACTACAAATGACGTGGAAGATAAGGCAATTGATGTTCAAGCTTAAAAGGTATGTGTTACAAGTCGGACTCATGCTCTATTTGGTTTAATAATGTTGTAGGATTTTTTGATGGCATTCTTTGTGTTATTATGGGATGCTAATGTTTTCTGATTCCTCCATACTGATTAAGTACATTTTCCCCTTGTTATCATGGATTGATCTGTTTTGTTACTCTTGTTTTGTGGTCATAAAATTTTACAATTGGCCTCCTTATGGCTATTGGTCGCCGGAAAATGAAGACAAATGTTGCTGATGTATTTGCAATTATGGCTGCGTGGAGACTACAGTTAGTTTTGGAATCCAATTTAAAACCTTGGTGTTCGTTAAGATTTAATTGCACATGTTGGTTGCAGTTTGGAACTGTTTCATCATAATTCTAGTCTACATTCCGAAACTTGAGTGATTTATGTTAGCATCTTTTAAAATAATAATAATTGCTCATAAGATATGAGTCATATTTTTATATCATAATTGTTGTTGCCCCAAGTTTGTATTTTTCCATATTCCAATTATCTCTTTGTTGATAATTGATAATCTATCTTTGTAAGTTGTGTGCATGTGTTCAAATATTTGCAAGCACTTCTTAGGTATTAAAAAATGGGCTACTATTGAGGATTTTATGGAAAACTGGAGATGTCTTAGTTGTTTACACGTCATTATTCCTTGATTGAATTTACACGTCAATTTGAGATTTATCACATACCATGTCTTAGTTGTTTTCTGTACTCAGCTGACAATTAATGATTTCACCAGTTAGTTCTTGATTCTATTTTTGCTTTATAGTTTAAGGGACATGCAAAATACTTTATTAACAAGTCATGAATGACATTAGAAAATAGTCGTATACCGATGAATATGCTGAATCTTAAAAGTGCACGACTAAGGAATTCTCTAAATAAATCTGTTTTCTACTATCAACAGCCAAACTAAACTATTATTGTCTTCATTTCCCTAGCAAAGAAGAGAGAAAGTGTCTCTTGTTCTTGAGAATCTACCAAGTACAGGGTGCATCTTATACTTGAATGCTCAAGTGGAAATACTTATATGGTTTACTGATATAAGTTGGAATCTTAGATCCATGTGTAATCTGCAGTGGTCAAGTGCAGTGCTTTTATTGGAATGTTTTGTTTTAATGGGAAGGATTTACTCGGCGTGATCTTGTTTTTCTTGGTTTTTCTCTACGTTAAGTATATTCAGTATGTTCTAGATGAGTAACCAATGCATGTATTTGAATGGCGTTTGATGTACACAATCTGTAATTTGGACCTGTTTTGCTAATATGGCATACCAAAAGATAACATAACTTTTTGGGTGAATGCAGGTTGTGCTTATTGAGCAATTAACAGCTTTTTGCTTGGGAACATAACCATGCTCAGAGTCATATTCACTTCTTCATTGCTATTTGTTGGCCAAGATTTTGCCATTTAGCTTGTGATATTCCCTCTAGAATAATTTTTTTAAAGCATACTGAGATTTGAGATTTTTGATGCTACAGATGTTTATGATCTATATACCTTGGCATATGGGAACCATTCAAGGATTGTGTAATGCTTTTGAGTTTATATTTTTGCTGTGTTATGTACTCTGTGAAGTATGGGTACTTCATTTTTAGGCAAAGTAGCAGGTACCGGTACTCGTATGGTACTTACCGACACTATACCTATATTTTAATTTTTTTTTTAAAGTTGGTACTCCAGCGGGTAGTTTTAGGCTTTTTCAAGTGCTGATGTAGAGTTTGGTCAATTTGATTCGTTGCAAGAACGGTGGATCTTGAAACCAAAAGGATGGTGGATAACTTATAGTACCAAGAGTTCCTCCGTTGGCTTAATATTCATACACTAAAATAGTACCAAGAGTTCTTCCGTTGGCTTAATATTCATACACTAATCATAGTACCAAGAGTTATAGAATGCTTATAGTACAAAAATAGATATAACCCAATTATATCATAAGCAATATAATGCTTATAGTACGCACTACTGATACATAACTTAGAGTACACAAAATTCCATCAAAAGTACATAACTAAGGTATATGATTCATTCCATCAAAACTACTAATACATAATTCATGATAGGAGACTACAAAACTTCATACGCTTTTGCATCATTTAGTCTGACTCTTTTGGATTTTCTTTCAAGTGTTCATTCTCTTAGTAGTGACACCAACTAGTTCTGATTCTTCTTCTTCAGGGATCACAAGTGGATCATCAGAATTCTTTCTACGTCCCACAAAGTTCAGTGTCTTGAGTGTCATAAGTCTATCACTCTTTCTTTTAACTTCGTTGACCTTTTTCCTCTTTGATATCATGTTTTTGACTTATAATGATAACATAGTTTTTGCATGAACGAAACTAAGTATAACACAGTAATCACCATAGGTACTTTTTGTTACAGATGGAGTTTGACTTGCTTGTGTAGGTGGCTCAGTAACAATTGTTGCATTCTCCCCTGAAATAATTGCAAGTTGTTTATCCCTTTTGCATGTTCTACTATTGTGATGATATTCTAATCACTTTTTACACATATGGTTTATATTAGTCCTTTCCCATTTCGTATGGTTTTCCTCACCTGGTTCCCTTCTATATAATTTCTTTGGCCTTCTTGGACCATGTTTGAACGTTGGTGGCAAAATGATAGGATATGTGGTTTTGGGCCATTTGTTTTGCCCATTTATGGGACTGGCAACTTCATTATAACATTTTATGCAAGTAGACCTATGTTAAAACTTATGCACATACTTGATAGGATCGTCAATCTTTCTATGTATTGCAGCAAAACCATGTTTACATGAGATCCTAATAAAGTCCCAAAATTTATATGAACAAATGTGTTTTGCCAAGTCTACAACAAAACTATAGTGAACAATGCATGTGTTACCTAAAATGTTAATCTCCTTGCATATGTTGAAGACCAAGTTGCACTCTTTTCTATCTCTCTATCTAATCTCCTAAGTGGATTAGACATTATCTCCCTCTTGTATTTTTCTACCTTTTCTCTAAGTATGGTAAACCTACCCATTAGTTAACTCCTCATCCACTAAAACATTGTGATAATAGGTTTGTCTTTCTGCAGAAATATAGTGGCATCAAATGATTCACTAAGATTGTTCATTAGAACATCATACTTAGAGTAAAATGGAAATCTATGCTTACACCATTTATGTTTGGGAACAACATTTAACCATTCAAAATCATCTAAGTCCACCTCCTTAATTTGCATCATCTTAGCTTCATGTTATTCATAGTAATTTGCCTTAGCTTCTTCTTGAAGTTAGCACACAAATGCCTAAGATAAAACATGTGTTCATATCCAAGGTATTCCTCTTCAGAAACTTGCAAGTCCCTACATAAATAGTACATTTTTTCAGTATACTTAATGTAAAATGAAATTATAAACATTGACTATTATGCATACCTTTTGTTGACAAGAAATGAAACACCATATACCATCTCCAATATCTTCAAGAAGTAGCTTAACAAACCAACTCCAAGAGTCCTTTGTTTCATTCTCTACCACCCCAAAAGTAATAGGTAAATATTGATCATCAGGATCCCTTCCAACCTTACATTTGAAACTACTTCATTTAACTTCATCTTACTATTGTTCTCCAAATTGTCAAAAATCATTTTAGCAACCCATTCATCCTTGACACTCTTGTTGAAGAATTGCCTGCCACATTTATATTTGTAAAATAATGTCTTAATCTTGAACGATGTGTTTCTTATAACCATGTTGCATAAAATAGTGTAGCTACAAATCTTCTTATGCTTACATATAACCCTACACCTCACAGAATCATTTTTGGCAAATCTAACATGCACACCATTCAAAACACAGTACTGTAGTATAACCTTCTTGAATTGCTTCAGAGCTGAAAATCTCCATTTCAATCTTAATGTGAAATCCTTTGTCATTGGTTCTTCTTCATTAAACTTAATCAATACAAGTTTGTCATCACAACTATCTTCATTTTCTCCACTATCAAGTTCATCAGTCATGCAATTTTCTTCTATGACATGTTCCTTTTCCATCTCAACAAACAAATATAACAACAATACATCCTCATAATTTCTAAAGGGTTTCAGATATTTTTCCAAACTACAAACTTCTTGTTTCCCCCATATTTTCACACAATCAACATTAAACGCTGAATCCATAACTTTAATTAGATCATGAGTTTCAAAGAAGGACCAGTAATCAGTGTCTTGTCCATTGTATGCATATATATCCACACCTTCATATCTTAACTTGAAGTCTTTTACAAACAAACCCTTAGTGTAAAATATCACCTTAAATAAGCATATCTCCTAAAAAATACACATAGGTTAAGGGTAAATTTGGTAATAATTTCACATAACTACAACAATTTAGTCAAGAAACTATCAAGTGGGCATTAAATATTAAGTCAATGTGTAACTACCATAAAGCAAACTACAGTCAATGTTAGCTTATTATATTCCATTGTTTTAACATGAGAATTCATAAACCTTAAAAATTGTGGGACTTAGGAAAATGAAACAATTCTAAAAACAAAAAAGAGGAAGAGACATGTGGGACAAACCTGTCTATAACACAAAACACCAAGGACTACAAGTTTCAAGGACTGATCCACTATAAGGACCACACCTTCGTACACAGCTTTCAACCTTCGTACCCAACGGTTGCATCATTGGTGAGAAGGATTATGTTAAGAGGATTAAACATAATTTTAGGATTTTATGGTTTCTACTTCTGTTTAAAAGAAAGTCAATGAAGAGACACCATGGTAAATTATTGTAACCACCAGTAAAATCCTAAGTGGCATTCTTTTTAACTTTTAACTTTCAAATTTTGGCCACCTGTACTATCACATCAATTTATGTTACTCAAATTTAACGCCAGGGACCAATATTGTGGACGACAAATCTTTAGAGGATGAATCTTTAACGAAAATTTTTAGAGAGACCAAAAGTGAACTAACTTTATAGGGAGCACAAATTTTTTTAACCCTTATTATTATTTTGTTTAATCTAGTATAATAATGTGGTAAAAGAAAGAATAAAATGAATGTGATTTATTTTGTTATTATTATTATTATCATTATTATTATGTTAAATTTGAAAAAAAAATGCCATTAATTATAGGATAAAGAAATTTAGTAATCACAATTTTTTTTTTCATTTTTTTATTTAAATAAGAATTTATCGATACTCATAAATGTCTATGAATGTCCGTCTAATGGATATCTGCACGAGTATGAGACGTATAAGGATATTATATTTATCAAACTGAGTGAGTAGCCAGAAACTAGTACCCATACTCTCTCTCTCTCTTTATATATATATATATATATATATATATATATATATATATATATATATATATATATATATATATATATATATATATATATATATATATATATATATATATATATATATATATATATATATATATATATATATATATATATATCTTTCATACTACTCAATTAATTAAGAAAATATGGATATTAGAATATATGATTTTCACAAATATAAATACATTAAAATGTGTACTTTATTTCATGATGATGATTAGAGACGATTGTAATCCACCGATATCAATCTGTTCATTTCCTATTCGTGCTTTCTCAAAACCCTTTCTTGATGGCTATTTGTTAGAGAAATTATGTAAGGAATAGAACTCGTTGTTCAATTATCATGTTTAACTCTCATCAAGTCATCAATATTTATCGTTGTTATTCAAACTCATTCACAATAACACATTTTCTTTATACCTCATCACATGAGTCATATTATATATTTAATAAATAAATATTCTTACATTCTACCACTTGACTCACATGGCTTAGCAAAACATCAATTATCATTCGCATTAACGGATCTTACATGCATTAGTTCCATCTTAATATAAGTCAATAAGAGTCATGACGATTATATATATAATTTAATCGACATATTTCCTTTCATGTACTACTATATTGACATTTCTCCTCAATATGATCATAAGTTAAGAAATCTTTAATGAGTTCAACATTAATAACATAATTTGTTCTCATTATCATTAATTACATGAATACTTAAGTAGAAAACAAAACAAATCAGAAACGTTATATAAATGAGCTCTGAGCATCACATAAATCAATAAAACATCATAATTCATTAACAATCATAATACCTATGTTTTCTACATGGCCACCAAATACTTTAGGTGGTAACCCTTTTGTCAAAGAGTCATTAATCATAAGATTTATGCTAATATGATAAATTGATACTCTTTGTTTTTCACTTTAATGACAAAGTACTTAAATTATACATGATTAGCAACATTAGAATACTTGTCGTTTCTTAGATAAGAATACCGCTGCGAAATTATTACAACAAGTTTTCAGCAACTTGAAAATATTGTTAACAAGTACAAGTCCTGAAATAATGTTCCGTAGCCAATTAGTCTGAATTGTGACCTCAAAAGATGTCACAAATTCAACCTCCATAATGGATGCAACAATGATAGACTGGTTCACACTTTCATGATATCGATCCTCTAGCCAAAAGATACTTATAATCAAATGTTGGTTTTCTTGTACATATATAGCCGATAAAGTTCAAATATAAACATCCATTAACTTAAAGATAATCAAATCTCACATAAGTAAGCACATTATCATTCGTCCATTAGAAATATCTCAATACTTTCTTATGTTGACATTGTATAAGACTAAATTTTGCTCCTTTATATATTGGAATGAGAGATGATGAATATTATCCACTTTAAATCGGTCTAAAACTTTAATGATATATTCTTTCTAGGATAAGCATAACAATATGTGATATCTATCACAACTACTTCTATTCCAATCACATAACGTGCCTCACCCATGTCATTTGTTTCAATGTTTTTAGAGAAAAATGTCTTAATCTCATATGATAAACCAATAACATTAGTTGCAATAAAAATATCATCAACAACATATAAAACTAGAACAATAACCTTACTCCCACTGACCTTAGATATATACATCGATCAACAATGTTTTCGTAAATCTAAAAACCATAATAGTATCATCTAACTTGAGATACCATTTACGAGAAGCTTTATTAACATCATATATTGACTTCTTATGTTTACACACCATGTGTTTATATTCCTCTAAATCTCTATTTAGAAAAAGTAGTATTTAGATACATTTGATGTAACTCAAGATCATAATGAGTCATAAATACCATAATAATTTTGAGTGAACCATTTTTGAAAACCGGTAAAAAGGTTTCCTTCATAGTTAATTGTCATCTTTCTGGAAAAACATTTGGCAACAAGTCATACCTTATAATATTTGATATTACCATGAAAATAAAGCTTAGTCTTAAAGACTCACTTACATATGACTTTATTCCATCTTTCAGGTAATTCCACATTATCCCATACACAATTTTATTTCATCAATTTAAGCTCTTCTTTCATAGTATCTAATCATTTATTAGAATTATTACATTAATGATTTATGAAAATGAAATTGGATCATTATCATCTCCTAAGCCAATTTCTTACTGAATTAGATATACCATATCATCATCCACAATAACATATCTTCATTCTCTTTAGGATCTCTTTAATGTTATTTCCCTTGGTTGTTCTACTATAGGTCCATTGTCTCTTTTTAAATCATTATCTTATTTTACTTGATCGTTAACCTTTTGAGAACAAGGAACAATAATTGTTGAAGTAGAAGCACTAGTTAAATGACTTGTACTCTAATTTCTTTAATATTTACATTTTCATATCCTTGGTCTCACTTTCACCATTTTCAAGGAACCAAGCATTCTCAGTCTCATCAGTTCATTTATTATGGGTAGGAAATTAAAATTTATATTCTTTGTACTTTTCTATATAACCAGCGAAATATCCACTGATTGTTCATGCATTCAATTTCTTTCCATGTTGTACAACCTTATTTCTATTTGACAACCTCAAATATGCAGATGTCTTAAACTAGGTTCCTTTTTGTCCACAATTCAAAATAACCTTTTGACCTCCCTTACTAGGAACCCTTTTTTTTAATATGTGGTAGTTTTTTAAAGACATAGATCCACAATAATTCGGGTAAAGATGAAATACTTAACAGGATCATAAAAATTTACATCAAGGTACAATTTTTCCTTTCAGATATATCATTTTGTTGCGATATAACTTGCATTGTGTATTGATCACAAATATCATGGCTTTCAAGAACCTTAGTAAATGACCAAGGCGTTGCCCAAATTCATCATATCTTTTATAATACTTATCTCATGTAGCAAATAGAAATAATCGTAACACAAAAGTCATCAATAAAGATAATGAAGTAATTTTCTTTATTAACATAAAAGGTTCCACATATGTAGATGTGTATAATTTCAAGAAGCTGAGTATTTCACGTGATTCATTTCTTTGTGTGTTGTTTTAATACATTCCACATATACATTCAAGTCGGTAAAATATAAATCCAGAAAGATTTCATTGTTTACTAATCTTTTCATTCTTTCTTGGGAAATATTTCCTAAATGTTTATGCCATAAGTAAGTAAAACATTTATTCACTAAACTAAGTTAGTTTCAATATTATGACACACCGTCATAAGTATTTCTACATATAAGTTATCAAGATTCAATTTATATAAACCATAAATGTATATGAGATCCAATCATTAACGTATTTTTATATAAACTGAATAACCACTACCAAACTTAAAAGAAAACCCAACATCAAGTTTAGAAACAGAAACTAAATATCTAGATATACTAGGTTCATAAAAAGGCTAAAATAGGTCCTGACACCTTCTATTGTAGCCTTCATTCTATTGCCCATATAGACAAACTTTTATTTCTGTTTATGGTATAAACCATAATGAATTCTTGCATCATATTAGAAACATGAGTTACGCATCCATAATCAATCCACCAAGAATTGTGCAGAACTTAAATTTAATTAAAAAGATACATAAACCTTAAGCATGTCTTTCTTTTCGAGCCACAAATATAACTATAACTATGAAATGCAACCTAAGATGAGGGCGGGGGGTGAATTAAGGTTGACCGATTTTTATTGTTTTTGGGCTATGTTCTTAATATTCTTTTGATATGAAATGATATGTTCTTAGCAATAGATAAAGTGCATAAAATTAAAATAAGACAAGTATATATCATAGTTCCCCTTATCTATGTTCTTAATACTCTCCTTATTCACTATGTTAGATCTTTGTACAAGTCTCATATCAAGATCCCTCATACAATATTCTAACATAAACATTAAATCTATGGTAGACTTTAAATCTCCCAGAATCAAAAAACCTTTTACAACACAAACATAAAACACACCACTTTCTATTTGCAAACACTTTTAAAAAGTAGACACACAATTTCTTTACAAATTAAGTCACCACACACTTAGAGATCAAGTATAACACTTGAGCTAATTTGAATATATGAAGTTATTCTTGAATCAATTCTTATATATAAAATTGATCTTCTCTTTTAATGTATAATTCATATATAATAGCCTTAATTGCTCAGAAATATTTTGCAAAGATATGATAATTTATGTAGAATTTTTTTCAAGGTTTTGGATGGAGAAAATATCTTAAAATAGGTTTGAATTGAATTTTAAATTTGTGTGAAATAGTTAATTTGAAAACTAATGCATTTTTTCTTAAATACATCCTAAAGCACACATATGAAATGATGCAAAAGATTGTAGAGGTTTCATGATGATTGCAAAGTTTTGGAATCATACTAGTTCAGATTTTTCAAAAAATTGCAGGGTATAACTGGTTACATAAATGGTGTAAATGGTTGTCATATTTGGTAACAACTATATTTATCAAATAGGCTGAACTTGTAACCGGTTACATAAAAGGTTTATTCGTTTACCAGCCTGTCAATTTGCAAAATACAAAACAGAAAGATCCTTGAATCGGTTACATACAAAGTGCAACCAATTACACTGTTGTGTAACTTGAATAATACTTTGGCAAATGACTTGGTACATAAGGTATTAATGCATGGAGGCTTAGAAATATTTGATATGAAAAGATGAATGGTTTTCTTAGTGTCGCAACCTGAAAAATACAGTGCGCGAAAAAAACAACCGGCGAAAGAAAAAGACAGAAGAGTCGCCACCGTGCGTTATTCATCCCAAAGGAGGGAAAGAAAACGCTCGAAGTAAACCTGAAAAAGGAAAGGACAAGACGGGGTCTCGCAACCAAATCTTGGGTTTGGGAGTCGGTTATGCGAAGGGAAGGTATTAGCATCCCTACGCATCCATAGTACTCTACGGGATCCACTTTTGTGGTTTTTGTCTAAAGGGTGTGGGTTTACCTAATGTGTTTATTTACTAAAAAGGTTAAGAGAAATGACTCGCGCGGATGTCGCATCCACTGCATACGTATCTCATCTGAATATGAGAATCAGAATCTTCGTAGCTCGGCTGACCTATGGGTTGGGGGATGTGTGCTCGCTAAGACATCGCGTCTTATGCCTACGTATCTCATCTGGAATGAGAATCAGAGCAAGCCGTAGTTCGGCTAACTACGGGGTTATGGATTGGGTTTTGGACGAACGACGTCACTACGCAATCTACCAGATGCTCGACCTTTGGAGACTTACTCGCCTGTAGTAGAAGGAGTAAACGTGTTGCTTTGGGTTTTAGGGTTTGGGATGCTCGAGGGCAAACAGACAGTCCTTGACGAAGGAACCGCGCTACATGTGGGGATATGAATCCAAAACACAAAACATGTATCTCAAAGTAAAATGCCACCAAGGGGCTCAAACATTGCCTCCTATCGAGGTCTTCCAGCTAAGAAAACGATAAAGTACGAGAAAAGGAAAAAATTACCACACGGATAAAGATCCGAAGTTACAGCAATTAAAGGAATGGGAAACCCAGGGATCCTTCCAAGCTAAACACCATCAAAGAAAGTGAGTCAGTACAGGTAATCGGAATGAACCTCCAGGGGGTATCCCACAAATAAAGTGGGAAACCACACAAGTTATCCCTGCAAACGTCATGTGAGCCCTCACAAAAAAAAACTAACAAACAGGTTAGAGAAACAAAATAGGGTAACCAAGAGTTGCCTCTAAATCAAAATGTAACCACATGAATAATTCCATCAAAATTCACAAAAAGCTCACAAAAAGCAACCAAGGGTAGGAGGCCTAAACCTCTTGTCAAACACATGCATCAAAAGGGTATCAAATTCATCCATAATACCTCATACATTTAGAGCATTCAAATTAAAGGCATAAAGATGATGGATATAGGGCAAACCTGATTGGAGAGCTTGATTGAAATTGAGTTGCACCCGTGAGGTTTACAAAACAATCTTTAGGGTTTATGTGAGGCAGAGGTGATTCTGTGCAGTTGAGTTCCCTTCAGGGTTTGGAGGCTGCTCTGAACTCTGTTAGTTCTTCTCTCACTATCTTTTTCCTCATGGTTTTGTTCCAAGGAAACCTCAGAGTATTTTGCTTCTCTTCCTTTTTCTCTCCAGTGAATCTCCCAGTGCAACTCCAAGTGTGTTTTCCTTTACTGAAACTTCAGTATTTATAGACTGATTTTCGTGGGTAGTGGGCTCAAATGAGGGAGACCCAAGTCCAAAAAAATTTGTTATATTTTATTTATTTATTTAATTAATTTTATTTATTTATTTATTTTTAACTTTTTTTTTTCCTTTTTTTTGTTCGTTTTCTTTTTTTTTCGTTTTTTTTTAAATGAAGGGTAAATTTTGGGGTATTACAGCTGCCCCTATTCAATCAACTGGAGACCCGGAAAGAAGATGGCAGCTGCTTTCGTACTTTCGAGGTATCAAGGGATTGAATACAATAAAAGCCCAAAAATTTGCACTGAAGTGAAGTGAAGTAACAATGTCTGTCAGAATCGGCAAAGAGGTGGTCTTGAAAGAAGAATCCGTCTGGTACGGTGAGAGTCAGTCTGAATACCGAAAAAGAATGTTAACTTGGATACCAAAATAAATGGTAACACAGAAATAACCATGGCCTGAATGTCACAAGTTGCATCGACCTGAACGTCGGAAACTTCTTCGATCTGAACATCGGAAAATTGGCCTGAATGCCACAAGTTGCATCGACCTGAACGTCGGAAATTTCTTCGATCTAAACATCGGAAAACTGGCCTGAATGCCACAAGTTGCATCGACCTGAACGTCGGAAACTTCTTCGATCTGAACATCGGAAAATTGACCTGAATGCCACAAGCTGCATCGACCTGAACGTCGGAAACTTCTTCGATCTGAACATCGGAAAATTGGCCTGAATGCCATAAGTTGCATCGACCTGAATGTCGGAAACTTCTTCGATCTGAACATCGGAAAACTGGCCTGAATGCCACAAGTTGCATCGACCTGAACGTCGGAAACTTCTTCGATCTGAACATCGGAAAATTGACCTGAATGCCACAAGTTGCATCGACCTGAACGTCGGAAACTTCTTCGATCTGGACATCGAAAAACTGGCCTAAACGCCACTTCGGTCTGAATACCAGAAACTGGCCTGAACGCCACTTCGATCTGAATATCGGAAATTGGCCTGAACGCCACTTCGATCTGAATATCGGAAATTGGCCTGAACGCCACTTCGATCTGAATATCGGAAATTGGCCTGAACGCCACTTCGATCTGAATATCGGAAATTGGCCTGAACGCCACTTCGATCTGAATATCGGAAATTTCATGCCTGTCAGCATCGACAGAAATATGGAAAGAAAATAGAGGCGACGCATGGGCCAATGACACTTGCTGGGGATAACCAAGGTGGGTCATGAACAATCTTCAGTCTGAGTACTGGAAATAACTTCTAGCTTATCACTTGGGATACCGAGAATGTTTTATGCTTACATGCGTATGTTTGAATCTTTCAATGGCGTAATGCTCCATGAAAATGGAAATGCTACGTGATTTGGGAGGATGCAATGCAATATGATTCTACATGCAGGGATGCGAAATGCTGGGTAGAATGCCAAGCTGAGGCAAGGGGATCTACTGGGGAAATGATCACCATCTTCTGGCCCCTGGCAAAGCTGCTGGAGATGCACAGCGCAAAGAATTATGTGGGGAAATGACCCGTCACACGGTGTTCTAGCAATGACGAAATACCGAGATTCAGACTAGGGAGAGAACGACACTGAAAACCTAATGTTGGGGAAAGCGATAGTGGTTCTGGCAACCACGATCTGCGAGAGATGACTCAGCAGGGGAAGCAAACACTGATACGGTACCGAGGTTCTGCTTCAAGGAAAGAAACCATGGATCTAGCATTGGGATTATCGATCTGGCCTCAAACTCTAAGGAGCAGCCACTTCTGCTGGGAAGATACAGTCTGGCACTGTCAACTCCGCTGGGGATATATAGTCTGACACTGTCAACTCTACTGGGGAGTGTATGTCCTGAAACAAACGCTTGGGGAAGTACAGTGGTGAGAACCTGTTGGGGATTGAAGAATCCAACACTCTGATCAGCTCTGCAGGGACAAGACACCGAATTCGTCTGTTGGTGACTTCACTGGGGAAGATATTCACGGTCATCTGCAGGGGATTTTAAGGAAATGCCCCGAGGGTATCTGTTCTGAATAGACGATCCAAAGCACTTAAAATTTACAGCAATTTTAAATGTTTATTAAGCATGTACCTGTAAAGCCCTTATGTGTCATGATGCAATGTTTATAAAAAATTCGGACGTCATTTTTGCAAACAAAACAGTAAAATGAAAATGAAAACAGAGATATACTGAATAACATGATTTTATTGATTGAATGGCCTCTGAATAGGCATTTACATCAGGAAGCAATCCCTGGAAAGAGGTAATCGCACAAAAGATAAAAACAGAAATTAATCTAATGGCAATGTGAAATGGATTTCTATTGGATTCCAATTCTGCTATGACTTGCCCGTCTTCAAGATCCTCCAGATGATCAGCCTTCTGAAAAGGTGATTGGACTGTTTCCTACCTTTCGAAAATTTCCAGTCATCGACATGAGATGAGATTCAGAACTAACTCAGAACGCAGTCATTCGCTTAATCCCTAACTTTTGCCTGGATCGCCCTTTTCGGGTTTTCAATCCACCGGGATACCCATTTTTGCCTAAGTTGCCTTTTCAGGTTTTCAACTTACCGGCTGTACGATCTTTTCATTTTTAATCCCTAATTTTTGCCCGAACCTTTTCATTTTCTTGATTCGTCGGGATGCCCATTTTTTGCCTGGACTATTCTTTTTACTGTCCAGCGGGTCTATTTTATGCGAAGTATTTTTGAACTGCGTCTGAGTTCACAGGAGAAGTGAAGTTTTCACCATCCATAGTTGCAAGCATTAAGGCCCCACCATCAAAAACCTTGGTGACAATATATGGTCCATCATAGTTAGGAGTCCACTTGCCCCTGTGATCTGTCTGAGGAGGAAGGATCATTTTCAACACTAAATCTCCGACTTGGAAACAACGAGGACGCATTTTCTGATCAAAGGCTCTCTTCATCCGACTCTGATACAACTGCCCATGACAAATGGCTGCCATTCGCTTCTCTTCGATAAGACTCAACTCATTGAACCTTGTCCGAATCCATTCGGCTTCGTCTAACTTGACATCCAACAAGACTCTTAGAGAAGGAATCTCCACTTCAACAGGTAGGACTGCTTCCATACCATACACCAGGGAGTAAGGGGTTGCCCCGGTCGATGTACGTACTGAAGTGCGGTACCCATGCAAGGCGAAAGGTAGCATCTCATGCCAATCTCTGTACGTGACGACCATCTTCTGCACAATCTTCTTTATGTTCTTATTTGCCGCCTCAACAGCGTCGTTCATCTTAGGGCGGTAAGGGGAAGAATTGTGATGCTGAATATTGAAGTTCTGACACAACTCCTTCATCATTTTGTTGTTGAGATTAGAACCATTATTAGTAATGATTCTTTCGGGAATCCCATAGCGACAAATGATTTCTTTCTTGATGAAACGGGCAACCACATGTCTGGTGACATTCGCGAACGACGCTGCCTCGACCCACTTGGTGAAATAGTCGATGGCAACAAGGATGAAGCGATGCCCATTGGAAGCAGTCGGTTCAATCTTTCCAATCATATCAATGCCCCACATAGCAAACGGCCACGACGAAGACATCACATTCAGAGGATTCGGCGGTACATGCACCTTATCAGCATAAATCTGGCATTTATGACACTTCCGAGCATACTTGAAACAATCTGATTCCATGGTCATCCAATAATAACCCGCTCTCAACAATTTCTTAGCCATTGCATGTCCGCCGGCAAGAGTACCGAAGGAACCTTCATGAACTTCCTGCATTAACATGTCCGCCTCGTGTCTGTCCACGCATCTGAGCAAAACTATGTCGAAGTTCCTCTTATACATCACATCGTCTCTGTTCAAGAAGAAACTGCCTGCCAATCTTCTCAAAGTCTTTCTGTCATTGTTGGATGCCCCTGCAGGGTACTCTCGATTCCTCAGAAAGCACTTGATATCGTGATACCAAGGCTTGTCATCGACTACCAATTCAGCAGCAAACACATATGCGGCCCTGTCAAGGCGCATCACATCGATCCTGGGAGCATGGTTCCAACGAATTACCTTGATCATGGAGGATAGAGTAGCAAGTGCGTCTGCCATCTGGTTCTCATCACGAGGTATATGATACAATTTTACTGTTGTGAAGAAAGTCAACAGTCTTCTTGTGTAGTCTCTGTAGGGGATCAGAGTGGGCTGGAGAGTATTCCAATCACCATTCACTTGATTGATCACCAGAGCTGAATCTCCGAAGATGTCCAAAGTCTTGATTCTCAAATCAATGGCTTGCTCAATACCCAAGATACAGGCCTCGTACTCAGCTTCATTATTTGTGCACTCAAAAGTCAAACGAGCGGTGAAAGGTATGTGGGCACCTTTCGGAGTTGTAATGACAACACCAATTCCACTTCCTCTAGTATTGACAGCCTAATCAAACAACAGAGTCCACTTTTCGTTTGGATCAGGTCCCTCCTCAACAACTGGCTCTTCACAGTCTTTCATCTTGAGGAACATGATGTCTTCATCAGGGAATTCAAACTTCATCAGCTCATAATCATCAATCGGCTGCTGAGCAAGATAGTCTGACAGAATACTCCCTTTGATGGCTTTCTGGGATGTATACTGGATATCATCTTCTGTTAAAATCATTTGCCAACGAGCGACCCTTCCGGTGAGAGCTGGCTTCTCGAATATGTATTTCACTGGATCCATCTTAGAAATCAACAAGGTAGTATGGTTCAACATATACTGCCTCAGTCGGCGAGCAGCCCAGGCCAAAGCACAACAGGTTTTCTCAAGCTGCGAATATTTGACTTCACAGTCGGTAAACTTTTTGCTAAGGTAGTAATGCTGTCCCAATACACACCCCATCGAGTTCTCAGTCACTGATAGGTACATTATCAGAGGTCTCCCAGGAGCTGGAGGTATAAGGATCGGAGGTTTCTGTAGATACTCTTTTATCTTCTCGAAAGCCCTTTGACAATCTTCATTCTACCTGATAGCCTGATCTTTCTTCAGCAATTTGAAAATTGGCTCACACGTGGTTGTTAGGTGAGAGATGAACCTTGCAATGTAGTTCAACCTCCCTAAGAAACTACGGACTTGCTTCTCTGTTCTTGGCTCTGGCATTTCCTGTATCGCTTATACTTTGTCGGGATCCACCTCAATCCCTTTTCCGCTAACAATAAAACCCAACAATTTTCCCGATCTCACCCCGAAAGTGCACTTGTTCGGATTAAGTCTCAGTTTGAATTTCCTTAACCGTTCAAACAATTTCTGCAAATTCACCAAATGTTCTTCTTCTGTCTGAGATTTGGCAATCATATCGTCCACATAAACCTCGATTTCATGATGAATCATATCATGGAATAGAGTCACCATAGCTCGTTGATATGTTGCTCCAACATTTTTCAGACCAAACGACATCACCTTGTAGCAGAAGGTGCCCCATGGGGTTATGAAAGTTGTCTTTTCCATGTCCTCTGGTGCCATCTTGATTTGGTTATAGCCAGAAAAACCATCCATGAAGGAGAATACCGAGAACTGAGCTGTATTATCCACCAAAACGTCGATGTGAGGTAATGGGAAATCATCTTTAGGGCTAGCTCTGTTCAGATCCCGGTAGTCGACACACATCCGTACCTTTCCATCCTTCTTAGGTACTGGGACGATGTTTGCAACCCATGGAGGATAATTGGTGACTGCTAGAAACCCTGCATCCAACTGCTTTTGCACTTCTTCTTTTATCTTGACGGCCATCTCTGGTCTTGTTCTTCTGAGCTTCTGCTTGACCGGAGGACAACCTTCTTTGAGAGGCAAGCGGTGTACCACGATGTCTGTGTCCAGCTCAGGCATGTCCTGATAAGACCAGGCGAAGATGTCAACGTATTCTTGCAACAATTCAATCAACCCCTTCTTCACATTGTCTTCTAAAGCAGCCCCTATCTTGATTTCTCTCTTGGCGTCCTCGGTGCCGAGATTAATCACTTCAACAGACTCTTGATGCGGTTGAATAACCCTTTCCTCTTGTTTTAATAACCTGGTAAGCTCTTCAGGGAGTTCACAGTCTTCATCACCCTCTTCTTCAGCTTGAAAGATTGGATTTTCAAAGTCGAAACGAGACGTAGCAGAAATGTTATCAATAGGATCTGGTGATGTGCATCTGCATGAGTGATGGTATGTGCTTATGAGTGTGAACAAGAAGTGAAAACTAAACAAAACATTGCCATTTTTTTTATTTTGAAAAACTGCAAAAATAGAAAGACAGGGAACGAAATATTTGAATGCAAAAATACGTCCTTTATTTATGATAAAAATGCAAGTGTCACATAGACGGGCCCTACAATGAGTCATTACGCCCTGGGCGGAACGTAAGACTTGGATATGCATGAATAAACAAAGAAAATTACTCTTCAAGAAGAGTGACTTGGATAATCTCTTCAGAAGACCAATTGTTGATGACTTCACCCGGGATCCTCGGATGCACCCAGTTGTCGATGTCGCAATCACTATCCCCATCTTCATTGTTGACCGCAGAGACCTCACTGGGAATCACAACATTAACAGGAACAACATCTGCGAATTCATCAGTAGCATCTTCAAACACTTCTTCCTCAACCCCTTCCACAAACTCTTGGACAGACAAATCTTCAACCTGGAGGATACCTTTGTCGAGCAAGGCCTGGATACCCTGCTGTAGCTTCAAACAATCTCCACTCTGAGTGGCACAATCCAAACAACCCTTCCCACAACCGGGGAAAACATCGGCCTTCAGCAAACATCCTTTGATATCCAACAATGGAGTCTTCAACTTCAACACATCCTTAATGGACTTGGCTTTTCCCTCTATCATGTTAACATTCGCACCACCATGCTGGGGCATAGGATTGTTAACGACATTCGGAGTCGGTGCAAGGTCGATGGCCTTTGAATCTATGAGGTCTTGAACTACGTGCTTAAAAGCTTTGCAGTTCTCAATATTGTGGCCAGGTGCTCCAGAGTGGAAGCTACACCTAGCGTTGGCGTCCTAACCCACCGGAAGTCTACCAATAGGAGGAGCCAGAGTGCGCACTTGCACAAGTTGTAGTTGTTGAAGACTAGAAAGCAACTGAGCGTACGACATTGGAAGGGTGTCGAAACGCCGGTCCATCATCCTTTGCCTCTGTTGATAGGCGGGTCTGTTACCCGGTTGCTGCTGCTGTTGATACTGAGCTGGTTGACGTTGTGGTTGTTGTTGTTGTTGTAGTGGTGCTGCTTCTGGAATGGTCACAGCCGCAACATACGGTTGCTGATGATAATTCTGAAAATTATTCCTCCGGTTATCCCTGTTCTGATAAGAAGATATGGCATTTGCATCCCCTTCTCTCCTCTTCAGTCCCTGAATGAACGACTTCTTCACCCCTGATGAGGATCCACCTCCACTCTGGCTCTTATAGGTCTTTAGGTAATTCTCCACCCTTTCTCCAGTAGAGACCACATCAGCAAAGTTGGAAGCATTGCACCCCACCAGACGCTTCAGATAAGGTCCAGGCAGCGTATTCATGAACATGTTGGCCATTTCCTTTTCCAACATAGGAGGCTGAACACGGGAAGCTGTATCCCTCCAGCGTTGAGCGTATTCCCTGAAACACTCATTGCTTTTAAGAGACAGATTCTGAAGTTGAGTTCTGTCCGGAGCCATGTCTGCATTATACTGATACTGCTTCACGAAAGCCTCTGCCAAATCCCTCCAGCAACGGATGTGGGCTCTGTCTAGCCTCATATACCATTCCAAGGATGCCCCAGCTAGGCTATCCTGGAAGAAGTACATAAGTAGCTTCTCGTCATCAGAGTATGCAACCATTTTACGGAAATAGGCTTGCACGTGAGTTTTGGGGCAAGAGCTGCCATTGTATTTGTCAAATATCGGGACCTTGAATTTTGGTGGCACTCTCACACCTGGGACCAGCCCCAAGTCAGCAACATCTACTCCCAGAAGATTCTGTCCTTCCACTGCTTTCAACCTCTCTTCCAATCTTCTAAACATGGGGTCCATGCCAAAGTCTTCCTGAAGCAAGGGGAACTGATCATCCTGACCATCCTGAATAGGTTGTTGATCTAGGTTGACATGCGGGATCGGGATAGGCCCCGGTCCATTGGGACCATTAGCCTCTCCAGCTGGAGGATCAGCCAACGTCTCCGGTTGAGTAATAGGGGGATCCCTCTGTACCAACAATCTAAGCTCCTGCTGTCCTTGAGCCACCCCTTGAACCAAATCCATGAATTGATTCATGCGAATCTTCATCTCGGCGAGCTCTGCTTGTAAGCTCTCCATCGCTCTCTGTTGATTCCTTCGGGTACCGTATCGGTGAATGCCTGAGTCAGCTATCCTACTAGTGGGACACCAAACAATATGAGAACACTGCAGCGGTACCTGTTATGCAAGATATGCGGATGACTATGCAAATGCAATGACATGTTTATCAATTCCAAAAGGTATTCTTCCCCCTTGATTCCAGTCTCACATCAGGCGAATAGTGCAAGAAGACTGAGTCATGGATAAACTTCTGAGATCAAGATGCAACAAAGGGAAACCAACATACAAATGAGTTCCAGGAAATGGGCCTTAGCCAAAAGTACATCAAAAGAGGATCCCCACAACAAGCCTGTGGATTATCACTACACAGCAGCAAAATAAAAAGTAAAGGGAGGAACATAAACCAGGGATCAGCCTCCTGTATACAACCCATAAGGATTGCTCCTCACTTCATCCAGTAATGCCACCGTGTCGGGATGATCTGGAGATTCTGTCAAATGCCGGATAAGCAGATTCCTCTTGTGAATGATCCCATCCAGTTCGTTGATGTGCTCTCTGTAGTAATTCCCATCATCTTCTCCGAATACCTCTTCAAGTCCGGATTTCTTCAAACCTGCCAACACCTTGAGTTCTTCAATCTGTCCTCGAGCCTCATGGAGTTGATCTGTGATGTAGCCATTAGTAGAACGGGCGCACAGAAGCTCATTGTTTTTCCCCTTCAGCAAAGTCGTCAATTTCTCTATCTGACCAGTCAGTTCGGCTACTGTCTCCTCCTCATTTGCCTTCCGAGAAGTTGAAAATGCATCCCATTGCTCCTGCCACCCAGCTAATTTACCATGAGCATCTACTAACTGCTGCTTGACTCGCCTTAATTCAGAACTGGATGATCTCAAGGCTTCGTCTGTCTTCCTGAAGAAGTCCGCCTCCACAGCAAATCTCCTCTCTGCTTCCTTTTGCACTCTGACGGCTTCCCCCTTCTGATATTCTGCCTCCTGGAATTGATGCATACAGTCTTGCAACTTCTCACTTAACTCTGAGTTCTTGGTTTGAAGTCCCTCCATGGCACTCTTCAACTTGTCGTACTCCTCTCGGCTCACCATTGTTGACTGCTCAGGAGTAGGTGGATACAAAGGTTCTTCAATAGGGAACGACAGACCAAACTCTTCGACTCTTCCTTGAAGCCACTCTTCATACTGAGGGTAAGTTCTACAATCTCCTTTTCCAAGGACGGTTCTTCCTCTCTTGATCACCTTGAGCCAGGCCTCAGCTGCCTTACGGGATACCGTCAAATCAGGGGAAGAATGGAAAAACAGAGATTCTTCCACATCCTTTTCCAAAGGCGGAGTTCTTAAAGCATATCCAAACTGTCTAACTGCTAGAGAAGGATTATAGTTGATTCCTCCTCTTCTTCCTACCAACGGAACATTTGGGAAGTTCCCACAACTATGAATAATATCTGCCCGAAGCAAGCTCCGGTCGGACCACCAAGGAATATCTTCAGCTCTCAATCCCATCAATCTCTTCGACCAACTCAACGAGTCCTTGACATTAACGAACACTCCTGATTTGGGTAGGTGAGAACTGAACCACCTATAAAACAAAGGCACACAACAATTCAACAATCCCCCTTTTCTATTCTTATTTCTGTGGTGCACTGAATGAAAGAAATCTCCTAGAAAGGTCGGTACTGGATTTCTCAACACGAAGAGGCGTATTGCGTCCATGTCCACAAATTTGGCGACATTAGGGAACAAGACAATCCCATACACGCAAAGAGCCAACACAGCATTGAAACCCCTCTGGTTACCGTCTTCCAGCTTCTTCTTTGCTTCTCCCAGTAAGAAACTCAGATGAAAACCACTAACTTCTCCCTTCTGACACATATTAGCCTTCCAGACTGATTCCTCCAAATATGTGGCTGAAGCAACCATGCTGAGATGGGCAGAAACTCAGAACTGTAGAACAATAACTGTGACCTGATAGGAACTCTGAGAAAACTGGCAATCTCCTCCAGAGTAGGGACCAAGATATAATCCGGGAATGTGAAACACCTCAATGGAGGATCGTAGAACTGCAGTAGTGTGAATAGGGCGTCATGTTGATCTTTGGAAAGAACCGTGACAAAACTTAGAATCAGACCGTAATCCTCTCGGAATCCTTCTAGAGAACCAGGATCCATTAACTGCATCAACTGTTGGATGGGCTCCAGACAGACCACCGGAAACTTGTAGGCGACAAGTCTCTTTCTGCCAATATCCATCTTAAGAGAACCAGAAAAACTCCGACTGGAATCAAGAAGAAGATGTAAACCCCCTTGAAATGGATAAACATGTGTTAAATGATATGAATGCAAATGATGTGATGATGTGAATGCAATGCAGTGGTATGTCAATCAGGGTTGCTGTATCTGCTTGAACATTTGTCGGGTTACACTGTCTGAAGAGAAACCCACTGAGGAATATAATACAAGATCAAAGCTCTGCTCCAGAAAACCGGGTTGGTTGGAGGTTAAGGTTTCCTGAATTTAGCCCGCCCCTCACTGGTAGGTTCTAAGAACAGAAGTTCGTCAACTTCAGCCCTTCAGTCGCGAATAATACGTTTACCACTGAAGGTTTGGCATTATTACGGGATAAAAGACCTCCACTGACTCCCCTCAACAGGACATCCTAAAGCAAGTTCCCAGTCTCGGGGTCCTCGGATTGATCAGCGAGAATGCGCCCACCAGAGCTAACATAATCACGTCTCGGAGGAGAGGCCTCGACTGAGTTCTCGGGAAATGGTCACCAGAGTCGACGATTTCTAAAGGAACATCATGTCGTTATGGAACATCCGTAGGACATAATATATCCAAAAGAAACCTCGTCTGGGTGTGGTTCTTCACGAACGACTTAACGTAGCAACATGCCACGCAAGCCTCATGATTATCCACTCTAAAACCTGTGTGTGCACTCAAGCCTGGGTAATGGACTTATCTCTCATAGAACACCCCATCCCAACAAACAAACAAACAGATCCAACAGATACAACAGATGCATGCAAGCAGGTAAGCAAATAAATGTACAAAAGCATGAACACCCAATAAACAAGAAATCACACAAGCTAGGAGGGACTCGCTTAGGGAAGATGGACCAGCAAGAGGTCAACTTCTTAGTGTCCCCAGCAGAGTCGCCAGCTGTCGCAACCTGAAAAATACAGTGCGCGAAAAAAACAACCGGCGAAAGAAAAAGACAGAAGAGTCGCCATCGTGCGTTATTCATCCCAAAGGAGGGAAAGGAAACGCTCGAAGTAAACCTGAAAAAGGAAAGGACAAGACGGGGTCTCGCAACCAAATCTTGGGTTCGGGAGTCGGTTATGCGAAGGGAAGGTATTAGCATCCCTACGCATCCATAGTACTCTACGGGATCCACTTTTGTGGTTTTTGTCTAAAGGGTGTGGGTTTACCTAATGTGTTTATTTACTAAAAAGGTTAAGAGAAATGACTCGCGCGGATGTCGCATCCACTGCATACGTATCTCATCTGAATATGAGAATCAGAGTCTTCGTAGCTCGGCTGACCTATGGGTTAGGGGATGTGTGCTCGCTAAGACATCGCGTCTTATGCCTACGTATCTCATCTGGAATGAGAATCAGAGCAAGCTGTAGTTCGGCTAACTACGGGGTTATGGATTGGGTTTTGGACGAACGACGTCACTACGCAATCTACCGGATGCTCGACCTTTGGAGACTTACTCGCCTGTAGTAGAAGGAGTAAACGTGTTGCTTTGGGTTTTAGGGTTTGGGATGCTCGAGGGCAAACAGGCAGTCCTTGACGAATGAACCGCGCTACATGTGGGGATATGAATACAAAACACAAAACATGTATCTCAAAGTAAAATGCCACCAAGGGGCTCAAACATTGCCTCCTATCGAGGTCTTCCAGCTAAGAAAGCGATAAAGTACGAGAAAAGGAAAAAATTACCACACGGATAAAGATCCGAAGTTACAGCAATTAAAGGAATGGGAAACCCAGGGATCCTTCCAAGCTAAACACCATCAAAGAAAGTGAGTCAGTACAGGTAATCGGAATGAACCTCCAGGGGGTATCCCACAAATAAAGTGGGAAACCACACAAGTTATCCCTGCAAACTGTCGCATCCGCGAAAATCAACCGGCGAGACTCAAATAAAAACACACACAGAGCCGCCACTGCGCGTTATTTATCCCAAGATAGGGAAAGGAAACGCTCAGAAAAACCTGGAAAGAACATGGTCTCGCGACCAAAGAGAAAGGGTAAGGGAGTCGGTTACGCAAGGGGAAGGTATTAGCACCCCTCACGTCCGTCGTACTCGACGGGATCCACGTTCTAAAATAAAGAATAGGTTGCTAAAACATCACACACACACACGGGGAACGCAGGTGGGGTTAAGAGGAACGAGCTCGATAAGGTATCACACCTTATGCCTACATATCTTGTCTGGAACAAGAATCAGAGCCACTGTAGTTCGACTTACGCACGCCAAACAACACAAAACGCACAAACAGACAAGGGTGGCAAACATGGAGCCCGACAACCACTGGATGGAATTACGTCGGCATCCGAACCAAAACACACTCAAAAGGGCAAACGTGGAGCCCGGCAGCCAATCACTGGGCTTACGTCGGCATCCGAACCCAAACATACAATCAGATAACAAACAAACACACGCAAAAAAGAAAAAGGTTGCCCGGAGTGGTCTCGCACGACCACCTGCCTACATACCTCGTCTGGAACGAGGATCAGGGCGATGTAGTTCCCCTGAAAGGGACTGAATTGCTAGCCAGAAACCAGGGAAAGACACACTACTAGGGAGCTGGACTCGAGCCTAGTGTTGTCATGCATCGTTTACCCTAAGTTCGGTTTTCTATCCTACTTGCATAAGCAAACTACTCCTATCCAGGAAAGAAGCAAGCACACAAGCATACAGAATAATTCAAGCATACATCCAATGAGAACAAGCATCTCAAACAGATATCCACATAGCACGCACTATAACCAAACAAGTGGCTCACACAATAGGTTTGACTGCCTCAGCAAGTCGTATGTACGGGCTGTGTTTGCTCTTAACCTTGCCATTACGAGGCTAAGGTGAAGCATATGAAAGGATGAAGTGAGGATCAGACCTCACAGCTCTTATCCCTAACCAGGGAGAGCTTCTGACAAAAGAGCATGGGTCCAGAATGGGGGAACCCTTCTATACTCAGAGACTCTGACACAATGTGCACTGCACGGATCTTGGGCTTGTGATCTCAATGCTACAACCATGTAATGGGAGCAAGGAGAAGACTCACAAAATAGTGGGGGACAGATTGCTTATCCCTACCTTCCACCAATTGCCTCTTTGAGGGCTTTCACCTGCTTGGCACGAAAAATAAACAACCACAATCATTGCCTCTTAAGGAGGACTTCAGACATTTGCCCGGCCCGGTAACAGCCGGGTTTCCCAGACTACATGAAGTCAAGAGGACCTACCTCAAGCGGTTTACACAACCGAGCAGCGGCTACCAAGCAATTTCTTAAAAGAACTAGAGCGACTAAAGGTACCTGTACAAAAGCTAACCAGTTAATAACTCAGACAACCAATCAGAAAACAACAAGTTAATCAGTCAAACTATGCAAGCCAAGGCACACAAAGGCAAGCTATGAGCTCAAGCCCAAGCTTCACAACCTATAAAACAATGTTATGTTAGTGTACAAACATTAAACAACATCATTTCAATCAACTTGGATCATTCTCCATGAGCCTTATGCTATTCATCCTGAAAAATCAAGCAAATATTAGCAACTAGACCACTAGGCCAAGCCTAGGGTCCAAAGGCAAGAAAAATTCCTAAACAGCAAGGGATATCCAACCAAACTCAAATTAATGTCAAACAAAAGCCAACACAATTAATCCCATGTCCATATCATTCATCATGTTCATTTTATGCACAAAACAATTCAAACTAGTTCAAATGAAGCACCAAACATCCAAACAGAACTATTGCATTCAATTCCATATCAAAACAGTTCCAAAAATCCCCAAATAAATTATACCTAAACAGCACATGTTCAAGGTCTAGCATGTCAAATTTTAGCTTAATTGGACATATGGAACCATGTCAATGAAAATCAACAAAAACAGACACAATTATATGCTCCAAATCACAACATCAACACATGCAGCCACTTCAAAAATTCATAAATCCATGAAGACAATAAAGAAATGGATGAGACCAAAACATGGATGTCATACAATGTGTCTATAACATTCCTACCAAATTTCATGATCATTCAATACCATATGAGCATTTCACAAAAGATCTACCAACATATGTCACATGAGCTTGCACATTTGACCAACAGAGATGAAAAATAGCAATCAAATTGAAAATGCCACATAAAATTCCACAAAAATTCACATAGCATCTTAACATGTTAATGAACATCCATGCAAAATTTCACATCATTCTAACAAGTCTAGGTCATTCAAATAAATCCAGCAAGTTGACACAATGAGGTGTGACACACATTGTCACACCTAGATTCCAAAATTCATAACTCAAACACCAGGAATCAAAAATTCACAAAATGTACATGTAAATCATCATCAACCAGTCTACAATCATCACAAAAAATTTCAAGAATTTCTTTTATACTATGAGCATTTCACAATCAAAATGGTAGAATGTATCAAAATGTAGCACATGTGAAACAAACCTAGGTCAAACACAATTTCTACCATGCACAACTTCAACCAATAGGTCAAAAAAATTCTACAGTCAACAAGGAAGTCAAAGAAACAATTCTCATATTTTTCTGGTTTTTCTATGATTTTTTATGAATTTTTAAAGGTCATTGTGATTTTTTTATGAATTAATTAAATTAAAATGATTTTCACCAGTGGCATTCCTGTAATTATAAGGCGCGGGGGAGGGAAACAGGTTATTTGAATTTTCAAATGGATTCATGGATCAAACGCTCTAAAATTCCAGAAATCATCATCTTCATCACTCAGCCACTCAAGAACACGTGATTATCAAATCACCACCAAAACGAGCAAACGAATACTCGTTGGAACCGTATGAACATGTGGAATCCAAATATGAACTCGATTTAACCTAACAGTTGCTATATCACGCGAATCGATCATGTTAGGGTTTTGGATCGAAACTTCAAACTAAGATTTCTTAGCCTACAGTTCATCATTCACAAATCTAAAACCATCACGATACTCTACAATCAATGAACTATAGAACGCACATAAGCATTCAAAGAATCGTGACGGTCGAATTTTGAAGTACCTGTTATGGCAGTGATGCTACTGGTGTTCTTCGCGTGATTCAGCTCCAAATAGATGTAGTATATGCTAGTGGAAGTGAGATGCAAAGCTAAGATTCACTCGATTTCGCTCCTAATGCTTGAATTCACGATTCACCATTGATGATGCCATCTTGTACAGTTGAGCTTCGCACGGTTTTGGATGTTGAAAGGCAAAAAGAGATGGAGCATATGGTGATGCAAGATCAATGCCACAAGAATTTCGAAGATTGATCCATAATTGATGAAGTTTGATGAATTTTGGTTTTGGAGTGTTCTTGAGGAAATTGAGAGAATGTGATGAGTTTTTGATCTGATTTTGGAAAGTGTGAGTTTCTGTTATGATTATCATGTGATTAGGAATATATATGTGTGCTTAAACCATGATTAACCATGCTAATTAACCAAATTGCATTTGTTAGTGAAAATGTTAATTTTCAAGTGAGGGCAAAAATGGAATTTCATAAGCCAGCTCATTGCCACCTCTTTGACAGCTCACACAACTTCCAAATGCCATGTGTGAGCTGTTGCCACTTGCCTCACTCTCATTGGATGTGTATTTTTGAAATTCACCATGTAATGCCACTTTGTCCAATTTTGCAATTTCATTTTTCAAGTCAAATTCCAAACCACAAACCTTAGGCATGAAATGATGATTCCAACAACTTTTAAATACCATTTGTGAGGTGTAGCAAAAATTCCCACTCAAAAATTCCAATTATTTCACAAGTTGGACAATTTTGCCCTTGGTCCATTTTAACTGTCCAGTTGAAATTTGACTTTTTGCATTGACCACTTTTGGAAAAATCCAATTATGCACCATGAAAGTACATGTCAAATGGAGTTTGTGCATATAAAGAACTTGCAATTTGGACCAACCATGTGGAAATTATGGCCTCCTGATTATGGGTCATTTTTGAATTTCACTGAGCCCTAATTTTCCAACCATACATGGGATTTTCAAGTTCTTGGACTTTTTGGAAAGGTGAGAACAAGATCTACAACTTTCATGTTGAACAAATTTTCATTTGAAGCTCCCTTGGACATTTTATTTTGAGGTCAAAAACTTTCCATTTTTGGAAACTTCCATTACAAGTCACTTTCTATTTTTGGCAGTTCTTGTCCTGACTTGATTTTCTTCATTTTTGAGCTTTGAAATGTCAAATAACACTTGTTCCAACATAAATGAAGTGTATCCAACTCATTTCCACCTCCAAATCCATCAAATCATGTACAGTTGACCACAGTTGACTTTTTCAACTGACAGATGAATCTGGCAATGCATAGATCAATCTGAGCTCCAATCTTCAACTGAAATGGCTCAAGGGTAAAACCCTAGCCTCAATAAGCACAAAATAACCACATTATGAACCCCCATAACCATCACAAACCCCATCTCCTGATCATGCCCTGACTGGCCCAATGCAACTGATTAGGGTTGACCAGTGGTCAAAACCCTAATCTCAAGGAATCAACTTCAATACTTGATGATGACAAGCCATGATGATGATGATGTATCACTTCAATCAAGATGAAGACCAATATCCTTTGAGAACCATGAAACCCTAATTCATAACCCAATCCTCAGATGGCTAATGATCAGTCCATAAACCCTAGGCTTGCACTTTGACTTCCTCATCTTCTGATCAAGACTTGGGAGGATGACTTGCACAATGTAACCACATGATATGCAATATGCAATGCCTAATGACCTAAAAAATGCATGCACAATGTTAATGCTAGTCCCAAGAGAGGAGGGCAAATTTTGAGGTGTTACAGCTGCCCCTATTCAATCTACTGTGAACCTGTCGATACGAAATAGCCTCGGCTTTCGGATGATCAGGATGAAGAGTGATTGAATACTAAGAATAGACGAACAATTTGCACTCTGATGGGATAATAATTAACAACGCCTGTCAGAATCGGCGAAGAACAGTCTTGAAACCAAAATCCGTCTGGTACGGAGAAAACTCGGCTTGAACCCCGAAACAGCAACATCAATACCAAAACAACACTGTCAACCTGGATACCAAAATAAATGGTAACACAGGGATAACTATGGCCTGAACACCGCTCATCCGCTCGGGATTATTATTTCTTTTTGATTTTCTTGGACCCCAGAATTTTCTCTTCTTTTTTCATTTTCTTGGCCTGAACACCACTTTGGTCTGAACACCTCCTCGGTCTGGATACCACTTCGGTCTGGATACCGGGAAACTGGCCGGATTGCCGCAAGCTGCATCGATCTAATCATCATGAGCTTCTTCGATCTGGAAATCGGAACTGGCCGGAGTGCCACAAGTTCTTCGTCCTGACTGTTGAGAACCTCTTCGATCTGGAAATCGGAAACTGGCCGGAGCGCCACAAGTTCTTCGTCCTGACTGTTGAGAACCTCTTCGATCTGGAAATCGGAAACTGGCCGGAATGCCACAAGTTCTTCGTCCTGACTGTTGAGAACCTCTTCGATCTGGAAATCGGAAACTGGCCGGAGTGCCACAAGTTCTTCGTCCTGACTGTTGAGAACTTCTTCGATCTGGAAATCGGAAACTGGCCGGAGTGCCACAAGTTCTTCGTCCTGATGGTTGAGAACCTCTTCGATCTGGAAATCGGAAACTGGCCGGAATGCCACAAGTTCTTCGTCCTGATTGTTGAGAACTTCTTCGATTTGGAAATCGGAAACTGGCCGGAATGCCACAAGTTCTTCGTCCTGATTGTTGAGAACTTCTTCGATCTGGAAATCGGAAACTGACCGGAGTGCCACAAGTTCTTCGTCCTGATGGTTGAGAACCTCTTCGATCTGGAAATCGGAAACTGGCCGGAATGCCACAAGTTCTTCGTCCTGATTGTTGAGAACTTCTTCGATCTGGAAATCGGAAACTGGCCGGAGTGCCACAAGTTCTTCGTCCTAATGGTTGAGAACCTCTTCGATCTGGAAATCGGAAACTGGCCGGAGTGCCACAACGACCCATGCTGAGGATGACAAGCCCTGAGCCGACTGCTCTCTATTCAACCCTGGCAGACAAACACTTCGCGTTTAGCTGGGGATTATCTTCTTTCTTGTTTTTCTTTTTGGACCCTGAAACTTTCTTGATTAACATTCCCATCTCTGCTCGACAGAAACTTACCCTCCAGTATCGTACTACTGGGGAATATCCTTGATTAAAACCATGATGCTAGACTCCTCGGAGTAACACCTTCACTGTCTGATAAAACCAATCCTCAAGCGGTAACCACGGCTTGAATCGCGCTGATCGCGTAACGTCCTCTGATTTTATTTCCATCTCTGTCCGACGGAAACATTTCCTCCAATATCGCACTACTGGGGAACATGGCTGATCTGACGTCATGATGCTAAACTCCACAGAGTAACATCTTCGCTTTCTGGCACAACCACCTCTCAAACGGTAACCACGGCTTGAGACTAGCTCTATGCTTGCAACAATGATGCATGATTGATTTTTTCTGCGTAATGCTCCATACTTATGGAAATGCTACACGATTTATTTTTTATATGCAACATGCTATGCTTACTCTACATGATGAATGCATAAAAAGCATCCCCCTCAAGGGACTCTTCTGAGGAGCACGAGACACTCTGCTGAGGAACTCGTCAATACTCCGATTCCACCCTACTGGGGAATAGCACTGCTGTTGGAAAAAGGTAACCCTTGCTGGGGAAGAAACTCCTTTGCACCCAATCCACTCGAGAAACTGCTGGGGAAAAGCACCACTCACACTCTGTGGGGATACAACAGTCTTGACTTGCTAGGGATATCAATCCTGACTCCGCTTTGGTAACCCTCACCGATGCCTGACGACTTCACTGGGGGAAATGCTCACAGATACTCCGCTGGGGAAATAGCAATCTCCAGGCCTGTCGACTGGGGAAGCATCAATCTATCACCTGTTGGGGATAACCATCCTGACCCTGCTAGGGAACCGCATACTACTCCGCTGGGGACAACCCATGCAATCCATAGGTAGAATCATCTCAGCTGGAGATGCAAAATCCGTCCGCTACGGGAACTTGTCCAATCCACTGGTAGGATGAACACTGCTGGAGATATATTTCATTGAAACCCGCTCCACTCGGGGAATAGCAACCTTCGGGCCTGGATGCTGAGGAAACATCATTATGAACCTGCCTGGATAACCATCTTGACTCGGCTGGGGAAGTCACAGACCTTGGATCTGCTGGGGAGCTAGTCCTATAACTCTGCTTGGGGACTTAGTTGGGAAATGAGAAAAGTTGGTACAATACACCCGTCGACTCGTCGAACCCTGGTATCCACCTTCCAATCTCGCATCAGTTTTCCACTTTTGAGAACTCCCAGACTCGTCTGGACCTTTTCTGCTCCATCATCTTGTATTCCAAATCGTTCCGCGCTCGACGAGAACGTACTCCTGGGATTATACAGAAATTTCAATTTCTCGATTTTGAAGAGTCTTCTTGGTTAATTTCCAAAGGTCGTCGTACGCTCCTCGCGTCGTCTCTTCCTACCGTCCTCCTCTGCTCATCCCTGGTCGGACTCTGCGGGGAATTACATACTTTCAAGTCTTCCGACTTTGAAGAGTCTTCTTGATTACCATCAAGAATCGTCGTACGTCTCAACGTCTTCGTCATCCTTTCCCATACACTCGTTCCTGATCGAACTCTCTGGGGATCTATTACAAAGCTTCCGCCTCACAACCTGCAAGTGAGTGAAAATATCTAACAGTTCCTGCAAAACAGATCGTTAGATAAAACCGTGCCCCAGGCGTGTCAAGATTTCAACACTTGGGTCACTCAACCTTCCGAATAAGATTTCAAGCTTTCAATCCTATAAGCATGCATTGGAAGGGACCTGTATGTCTTAAAAATGCAAGATTCTTTATCAAAAATCTTTGGATGTTTTTGCAATCAAAGCGGTAATGAAAAACAAAAACAAAAATATTTGACTGAATATGCATTGTATTGATTGGAAAAGTGTGGCTCAAATTGAGCAATACAAAAGGAAGCAATTCCTGAAAAGAGGTAATTGCGCACAAAAGGAAAAAATCTATCCTAATGGCAATGTGAAACCCGTGATCTCATCGAGTTCCAACTCGGTTACACCCCATATGTCCTCAGACTCTCCGTGCTTTCTGCCTTCTGAACAAGACGATTCCGACTGATCCCTACCGGGTATTATCCATGATGCTTTAACCAAAGCGCAAACGATCATGCTGGACGCAGTTGTTCGTTTCAATCCCTCTTTTGCCTGGACCGCCCTCTCAGGTTTTCAGTCCACCGGGATACCCTTTTTTGCCCAAGTCGCCCTTCTCAGGTTTTCGACTTGCCGGGTGTACAATCTTCTCATTTTATCCCTAATTTTTGCCCGAACCTTTCTTTCTGTTTTTTGGTTCGCCGGGATGCCCCTTTTTGCCTGGACTATTTTATTCTTTTCGTCCAACGGGTCAATTCATACGAAATATTTTTTAACTGCGTCCGCATTCACAGGGGATGGAAAATCTTCGCCATCCATGGTCGTTAGCAACAAGGCTCCACCAGAGAAAACCTTCTTGACCACGAATGGACCTTCATAATTGGGTATCCATTTTCCCCTTCGATCGTTTTGAGGAGGAAGGATCCTTTTCAGCACCATATCACCCACGTGATACACCCGAGGTCGCACCTTCTTGTCAAAAGCACGCTTCATCCTTTGCTGGTATAACTGCCCATGACAGATGGCTGCCAGCCTCTTTTCCTCCATCAGGCTCAACTCTTCGTACCGGGTCCTTACCCATTCAGCCTCTTGCAATTTAACGTCCATCAGGACTCTCAAAGAGGGAATCTGAACTTCAACCGGTAACACTGCTTCCATCCCATATACCAATGAGAAAGGAATTTGCCCCAGTAGATGTATGCACTGACTTTCGATACCCATGCAATGCAAACGGCAACATCTCATGCCAGTCTCTGTAGGTTACCACCATATTCTGCACAATCACACCGTCGGCGTATCCAAACGTTATCCGGGCAACAAAAGCTCATTCACCTTAACCTCCCCATCAGACATCAGAATCCGTTCGGATTCAGGGTCAGGCCCCTCCTCCGGGATCGGCTACTCTCAATCTTTCGATCGGGGCACCTCGAGATGTCCTCCTCAGGGAACTCAAACTTCCTCGATTGATAATCCTCAATGGGTTGCAGAGAGATGTAATCAGGCAACACACCCCTTGATTGCTTTCTGAGAGCATCACAAATCAGTCAACATTCTTTTGCACTCTCGCAACCTGTCCGATCAATGCTGGCTCCTCAAACCCATACTTGATCGGATCCATCTCGGAAATCCACAAAGTGGTATGAACCAGCATATACTGTCTCAGTCGGCGAGCAGCCTATGCCAAAGTACAACAAGTTTTCTCGAACAGTGAATGTATTGTTTCACAGTCGGTAAACTTTTTGCTTAGGTAAATTGCATGCTCTTTTCGACAAGACTCGTCATGCTGACCCAATACACCTCGTAGATCCCTCGAAAGCTGTCAAGTACCAGATTAACAGTCTCTTTCCATAGGAGACATCGGAATCAGAGGTTCCTGCAACTTTCTTTTATTCTTTCAATGCCCCTTGGCAATCATTATTTCACCTGACCGTTTGATCTTTTTTTCTTGAATGGGTTCCCACGTGGCTGTTAGATGAGATGTGAACCATGACATGTAGTTCAATCTATCTAATAAACCACGAACCTCTCTTTTCTGCTCTCGGTTCAGGCACTTTTTTTTTTTTTTTTTTTTTTTAAAAGCAGGATGAACCTCGATTCCTCTCTTATAATGAACCCCCACATCTTACCGAACCGCACTCTGATAGTGCACTTATCTGAATTCAACCTCAGTTTGAATTATCTCAACCAGATGCCCCTCTTCTGTTTGGGACTTTGCTATCATGTCATAGCATTTGATTTCATGACGAATCGTATCATGAAACAAAGTCACCATGGCTTTCTGATACAGGCACTGCGTTCTGCCTCTTTAGAGGACAGTCTCCTTTCCATGGTAGCTTGTACACAACGACATCGGTATCCGACCCTGGCGTACCCTGACATGACCAGGCAAAGGTATTCACATGTTCTGCCAACAGGGCTACCATTCTGCTCTCAACTTGCCTCTGAAGCGGCTCCAATTTTCATTTCCTTTCTGACCTCGGCGGTATTTGGAGTAACAATCTCGCATCGCCCTCGAGCGGCTGAATCATCTTCTCCTCTTGTTTTGACAACCTGGTTAATCCCAGCATATCACAATCTTCTTCGCCTTCTTCTTCAGCAAGATAGATCGGTTTGTCGAAGTCATATGAGGTGTAACCAAATTGTTATCAAAGAGATCCGGAGAATTATTTTTGAACTTTGGGACGAGACAAATCACAAAAGAGAAAAATGAAAATAAACATTGCCATTTTTATTTGTTTTTAAACTACAAAAATAAATGAAAAACAGGGAACACCGCTTTTTGACTGAAAAACATCCATTTATTAATGATGCAGAAAATGCAAATTTAAACATGAGGTGGCCCTTACAATGAACCATTACGTGTCGGGCAACACGTATGGCTTTCATGCAGATAAAGTCTGAAAACAAGAAATATTACTCTTCCGGACGAGTGTCAGTGCTGATCTTTTCAGGCCTTCCAGCTTCCTGGTACGCACGGCTTTATCCAACCATCAAACTTGCAGTTACCATCAGTCTCTTCACCTACTGTATAGGCGTGACCCGAATCTTCAGCAATTGCACTCACCATCGCCTGACCATGTGCCGGCATGGGATTGACATTAACGTTGGGAGATGGAGCAAAGTTGATTGCTTTTGAATCCACCAGGTCTTGGACTACGTGCTTAAAAGCTTTGCAGTCCTCTACACTGTGCCCGGGAGCACCCGAATGGAATTCACATTTGACATTTTCATCAAAATTGGCCGGCCTTTGATCAGGTCTCATAGGTGCCAAAGTCCTCAACTGTACCAGCCCTAGATCCTTCAACTTTTTCAATAGGACAGAGTATGTCACAGGCGGCCTGTCAAAATGCCGATCACTCATCCTCCTCCTGACTGGATATCCTACCCTCTGAGACCTCTGCTGAAATGGCTGACGCTGCTGTTGCTGTTGTGCAGGCTGATTGTCAGCAGGAATAGTTACCGCAGCGGTGTGCTGGAAGTAACGATCCCTACTGGGTCCTCTCTGAGCGTAGACCGCACTGGTATTACCCTCATTTTTCCTTTGGCCATTTCCGAAGGGCTTCTTCGATCCTGATGACGAAGCATTACCACCCTGTATTTTCCCCATTTTCAGCCAACTTTCGATTCTTTCCCCTGCCACCACAATGTCAGCAAAGTTGGTTACCGGGCATCCAACCATTCTTTCAGCAAAAACCCCTTGCAGGGTACCCATGAAGAGATCAGACATCTCTCTGTCCACTAGAGGAGGTTGCACTCTGGCAGCCAACTCCCTCCATCTTTGGGCATATTCTTTAAACCCCTCGTTATTTTTCTGAGACATACCCTGCAGCTGGGTACGACTCGGGGCCATATCAGCATTGAACTGATATTGTTTAAAGAATGCATCTCCCAGATCCTGCCAGCTCTTGATGTCAGCAGATTTCAACTTGGTGTACCACTCCAAGGATCCTCCAGACAGACTGTCCTGGAAGAAGTACATCCACAGTTTTTGATCTGTAGTGTATGCAGAGATCTTGCGGACAAAGGCTTGAAGGTGGGTTTCCGGGCAGGAACTCCCATTGTATTTGTCAAATGCAGGCGCTTTGAATTTCTGTGGGATCACAATCCCCTCAACTAGCCCCATGTTGGACATATTGACAAATCTCGGAGTGGCGTGGCTTTCCAGAGCCCTTACCTTCTCTGCCAGTAACTGAATTTCTTTGCTTTGCGGTTGGACACCATACTGACCGAATGGCTCATTCAGCATAGAGAACTGATCAGCCTCTCTGTCCTCCTCCCTGTCATCATCAAACCCATAGAAAGGAGGCACAAAATTGTCCTTCAAATTCTGCCCCAGACCGGGCCCAGGTTGACCACCAGCACCAAAACCAGCAGCATTGTTGTTCACCATACCCACGGTTGCTCTTTTTTCACCGTCTCTGGATCCACCCAGCCCCTGATTGGAGACACCATCCAGGTTAACAACACTGTTAGCTGCAGAAGCCCGCTCAAGCTTCTCAACCTTATCTGCTAAAGCTTTCTGACCAACTGCAAAACCCTGCATGATGTTGATCAGCTCAGTCATCTTGTCCTTCAGCTCAAGGAGATCAGTACTCGGAAGATCATCAGCCTAGGAGTGTTGCGCCTGGTGAAGTATCTGTAAGGTCGGGTTGAGTGCAAGGGTACAACTCTACGAGCACGAGCAATGATTCCTGCAAAACAGCAAACAGGTTAATATGCATGAATGCAACGTCTATCCATACGAGGAAGCTTCTGTCTTTCGATCCTGGTTTCATCGAGACAGATAAAATTTTTGACAATAGCATTCTGACATCAGGATGTCTCTCAACCAGATTCTCAATCAATGATACTCCCCATATGGCTAGACGTAGGTTTGATGCAGATGAATGCAAAATGAGAATGATGCGGATGTATGCAATGCACTGGGCCATCCTCCAAGTCCTCTGGTCATTTGTCGTTCTGAACCACAGCCCTGATCTCTGAACCGATCATAACCATCCGAGGGAATATGTAACCACAAATCCAACTCAAGGGTTCCGAAATAAACGAAACTGACAGACACATCATCATCATCATTAAACCAAACCAAACAATCTCTGATCAGACAACCTGAAAACCTCTGAATCGGCCCGGGGAATCCTGAAATAAACGGATCCCCACTGATAAATAACTCGGCCCAGGGAATCCTGAAATAAACGGATCCCCACTGATAAATCACGGACAGCACTCCGGCGTCTCAGAAATAAACGGCCATAAATCCGACTCATAAATAGGACCCACGGAACAAATAGTCACCATCTGAGTCACCATCTGAACATGCATCTGTAAAAATCACCCTCCCCTCACAGGTAAATTCTAAACAGGTCATCCTAAGGCGGATAATGGTCTCGACAATCGGGCAGAGATGCTCAATGGGTTTGCCCTTTCGGGTGTGCCATTGTAGCTCCCTTAAGATCGTCTAAACCAAAGATCCGGGAAATGATCGGTCACCGAAGTCAATAGCCCAAAAGAGATGATCCAACCTAAGCGGAATAACTCCACCCGGCCAGACTCTCTCAAATGAACCTCGTCCGGCTGTGGTGACATGTCTCCGCATCATGTCGTACAACATGTGAAGAGACATGAGACCACGCTAATCCTAGGTGTGTACTCAGGCCTGGGTATTGGGCCTCACTCAGAACACCCACCCCAAATCAGAGGAACCACCTGCACAGAGGACGGCAACATGATAGTATGATGCATGCAAACATTAATGCAAATATATACACAGGTTAGAATAATAAATGCAATAAATACAGCAAAACAAGCAACCTAAACTAATCCTAGAACGCTAGGAAGGACTCGCTCGGGGAAGATGGACCAGCACAGGTCTACACCTTGTATGTCCCCAGCAGAGTCGCCAGCTGTCGCATCCGCGAAAATCAACCGGCGAGACTCAAATAAAAACACACACAGAGCCGCCACTGCGCGTTATTTATCCCAAGATAGGGAAAGGAAACGCTCAGAAAAACCTGGAAAGAACATGGTCTCGCGACCAAAGAGAAAGGGTAAGGGAGTCGGTTACGCAAGGGGAAGGTATTAGCACCCCTCACGTCCGTCGTACTCGACGGGATCCACGTTCTAAAATAAAGAATAGGTTGCTAAAACATCACACACACACACGGGGAACGCAGGTGGGGTTAAGAGGAACGAGCTCGATAAGGTATCGCACCTTATGCCTACATATCTTGTCTGGAACAAGAATCAGAGCCACTGTAGTTCGGCTTACGCACGCCAAACAACACAAAACGCACAAACAGACAAGGGTGGCAAACATGGAGCCCGACAACCACTGGATGGAATTACGTCGGCATCCGAACCAAAACACACTCAAAAGGGCAAACGTGGAGCCCGACAGCCAATCACTGGGCTTACGTCGGCATCCGAACCCAAACATACAATCAGATAACAAACAAACACACGCAAAAAAGAAAAAGGTTGCCCGGAGTGGTCTCGCACGACCACCTGCCTACATACCTCGTCTGGAACGAGGATCAGGGCGATGTAGTTCCCCTGAAAGGGACTGAATTGCTAGCCAGAAACCAGGGAAAGACACACTACTAGGGAGCTGGACTCGAGCCTAGTGTTGTCATGCATCGTTTACCCTAAGTTCGGTTTTCTATCCTACTTGCATAAGCAAACTACTCCTATCCAGGAAAGAAGCAAGCACACAAGCATACAGAATAATTCAAGCATACATCCAATGAGAACAAGCATCTCAAACAGATATCCACATAGCACGCACTATAACCAAACAAGTGGCTCACACAATAGGTTTGACTGCCTCAGCAAGTCGTATGTACGGGCTGTGTTTGCTCTTAACCTTGCCATTACGAGGCTAAGGTGAAGCATATGAAAGGATGAAGTGAGGATCAGACCTCACAGCTCTTATCCCTAACCAGGGAGAGCTTCTGACAAAAGAGCATGGGTCCAGAATGGGGGAACCCTTCTATACTCAGAGACTCTGACACAATGTGCACTGCACGGATCTTGGGCTTGTGATCTCAATGCTACAACCATGTAATGGGAGCAAGGAGAAGACTCACAGAATAGTGGGGGACAGATTGCTTATCCCTACCTTCCACCAATTGCCTCTTTGAGGGCTTTCACCTGCTTGGCACGAAAAATAAACAACCACAATCATTGCCTCTTAAGGAGGACTTCAGACATTTGCCCGGCCCGGTAACAGCCGGGTCTCCCAGACTACATGAAGTCAAGAGGACCTACCTCAAGCGGTTTACACAACCGAGCAGCGGCTACCAAGCAAGTTCTTAAAAGAACTAGAGCGACTAAAGGTACATGTACAAAAGCTAACCAGTTAATAACTCAGACAACCAATCAGAAAACAACAAGTTAATCAGTCAAACTATGCAAGCCAAGGCACACAAAGGCAAGCTATGAGCTCAAGCCCAAGCTTCACAACCTACAAAACAATGTTATGTTAGTGTACAAACATCAAACAACATCATTTCAATCAACTTGGATCATTCTCCATGAGCCTTATGCTATTCATCCTGAAAAATCAAGCAAATATTAGCAACTAGACCACTAGGCCAAGCCTAGGGTCCAAAGGCAAGAAAAATTCCTAAACAGCAAGGGATATCCAACCAAACTCAAATTAATGTCAAACAAAAGCCAACACAATTAATCCCATGTCCATATCATTCATCATGTTCATTTTATGCACAAAACAATTCAAACTAGTTCAAATGAAGCACCAAACATCCAAACAGAACTATTGCATTCAATTCCATATCAAAACAGTTCCAAAAATCCCCAAATAAATTATACCTAAACAGCACATGTTCAAGGTCTAGCATGTCAAATTTTAGCTTAATTGGACATATGGAACCATGTCAATGAAAATCAACAAAAACAGACACAATTATATGCTCCAAATCACAACATCAACACATGCAGCCACTTCAAAAATTCATAAATCCATGAAGACAATAAAGAAATGGATGAGACCAAAACAGGGATGTCATACAATGTGTCTATAACATTCCTACCAAATTTCATGATCATTCAATACCATATGAGCATTTCACAAAAGATCTACCAACATATGTCACATGAGCTTGCACATTTGACCAACAGAGATGAAAAATAGCAATCAAATTGAAAATGCCACATAAAATTCCACAAAAATTCACATAGCATCTTAACATGTTAATGAACATCCATGCAAAATTTCACATCATTCTAACAAGTCTAGGTCATTCAAATAAATCCAGCAAGTTGACACAATGAGGTGTGACACACATTGTTACACCTAGATTCCAAAATTCATAACTCAAACACCAGGAATCAAAAATTCACAAAATGTACATGTAAATCATCATCAACCAGTCTACAATCATCACAAAAAATTTCAAGAATTTCTTTTATACTATGAGCATTTCACAATCAAAATGGTAGAATGTATCAAAATGTAGCACATGTGAAACAAACCTAGGTCAAACACAATTTCTACCATGCACAACTTCAACCAATAGGTCAAAAAAATTCTACAGTCAACAAGGAAGTCAAAGAAACAATTCTCATATTTTTCTGGTTTTTCTATGATTTTTTATGAATTTTTAAAGGTCATTGTGATTTTTTTATGAATTAATTAAATTAAAATGATTTTCACCAGTGGCATTCCTGTAATTATAAGGCGCGGGGGAGGGAAACAGGTTATTTGAATTTTCAAATGGATTCATGGATCAAACGCTCTAAAATTCCAGAAATCATCATCTTCATCACTCAGCCACTCAAGAACACGTGATTATCAAATCACCACCAAAACGAGCAAACGAATACTCGTTGGAACCGTATGAACATGTGGAATCCAAATATGAACTCGATTTAACCTAACAGTTGCTATATCACGCGAATCGATCATGTTAGGGTTTTGGATCGAAACTTCAAACTAAGATTTCTTAGCCTACAGTTCATCATTTACAAATCTAAAACCATCACGATACTCTACAATCAATGAACTATAGAACGCACATAAGCATTCAAAGAATCGTGACGGTCGAATTTTGAAGTACCTGTTATGGCAGTGATGCTACTGGTGTTCTTCGCGTGATTCAGCTCCAAACAGATGTAGTATATGCTAGTGGAAGTGAGATGCAAAGCTAAGATTCACTCGATTTCGCTCCTAATGCTTGAATTCACGATTCACCATTGATGATGCCATCTTGTACAGTTGAGCTTCGCACGGTTTTGGATGTTGAAAGGCAAAAAGAGATGGAGCATATGGTGATGCAAGATCAATGCCACAAGAATTTCGAAGATTGATCCACAATTGATGAAGTTTGATGAATTTTGGTTTTGGAGTGTTCTTGAGGAAATTGAGAGAATGTGATGAGTTTTTGATCTGATTTTGGAAAGTGTGAGTTTCTGTTATGATTATCATGTGATTAGGAATATATATGTGTGCTTAAACCATGATTAACCATGCTAATTAACCAAATTGCATTTGTTAGTGAAAATGTTAATTTTCAAGTGAGGGCAAAAATGGAATTTCATAAGCCAGCTCATTGCCACCTCTTTGACAGCTCACACAACTTCCAAATGCCATGTGTGAGCTGTTGCCACTTGCCTCACTCTCATTGGATGTGTATTTTTGAAATTCACCATGTAATGCCACTTTGTCCAATTTTGCAATTTCATTTTTCAAGTCAAATTCCAAACCACAAACCTTAGGCATGAAATGATGATTCCAACAACTTTTAAATACCATTTGTGAGGTGTAGCAAAAATTCCCACTCAAAAATTCCAATTATTTCACAAGTTGGACAATTTTGCCCTTGGTCCATTTTAACTGTCCAGTTGAAATTTGACTTTTTGCATTGACCACTTTTGGAAAAATCCAATTATGCACCATGAAAGTACATGTCAAATGGAGTTTGTGCATATAAAGAACTTGCAATTTGGACCAACCATGTGGAAATTATGGCCTCCTGATTATGGGTCATTTTTGAATTTCACTGAGCCCTAATTTTCCAACCATACATGGGATTTTCAAGTTCTTGGACTTTTTGGAAAGGTGAGAACAAGATCTACAACTTTCATGTTGAACAAATTTTCATTTGAAGCTCCCTTGGACATTTTATTTTGAGGTCAAAAACTTTCCATTTTTGGAAACTTCCATTACAAGTCACTTTCTATTTTTGGCAGTTCTTGTCCTGACTTGATTTTCTTCATTTTTGAGCTTTGAAATGTCAAATAACACTTGTTCCAACATGAATGAAGTGTATCCAACTCATTTCCACCTCCAAATCCATCAAATCATGTACAGTTGACCACAGTTGACTTTTTCAACTGACAGATGAATCTGGCAATGCATAGATCAATCTGAGCTCCAATCTTCAACTGAAATGGCTCAAGGGTAAAACCCTAGCCTCAATAAGCACAAAATAACCACATTATGAACCCCCATAACCATCACAAACCCCATCTCCTGATCATGCCCTGACTGGCCCAATGCAACTGATTAGGGTTGACCAGTGGTCAAAACCCTAATCTCAAGGAATCAACTTCAATACTTGATGATGACAAGCCATGATGATGATGATGTATCACTTCAATCAAGATGAAGACCAATATCCTTTGAGAACCATGAAACCCTAATTCATAACCCAATCCTCAGATGGCTAATGATCAGTCCATAAACCCTAGGCTTGCACTTTGACTTCCTCATCTTCTGATCAAGACTTGGGAGGATGACTTGCACAATGTAACCACATGATATGCAATATGCAATGCCTAATGACCTAAAAAATGCATGCACAATGTTAATGCTAGTCCCAAGAGAGGAGGGCAAATTTTGAGGTGTTACACAAACGTCATGTGAGCCCTCACAAAAAAAAACTAACAAACAGGTTAGAGAAACAAAATAGGGTAACCAAGAGTTGCCCCTAAATCAAAATGTAACCACATGAATAATTCCATCAAAATTCACAAAAAGCTCACAAAAAGCAACCAAGGGTAGGAGGCCTAAACCTCTTGTCAAACACATGCATCAAAAGGGTATCAAATTCACCCATAATACCTCATACATTTAGAGCATTCAAATTAAAGGCATAAAGATGATGGATATAGGGCAAACCTGATTGGAGAGCTAGATTGAAATTGAGTTGCACCCGTGAGGTTTACAAAACAATCTTTAGGGTTTATGTGAGGCAGAGGTGATTCTGTGCAGTTGAGTTCCCTTCAGGGTTTGGAGGCTGCTCTGAACTCTGTTAGTTCTTCTCTCACTATCTTTTTCCTCAGGGTTTTGTTCCAAGGAAACCTCAGAGTATTTTGCTTCTCTTCCTTTTTCTCTCCAGTGAATCTCCCAGTGTAACTCCAAGTGTGTTTTCCTCTACTGAAACTTCAGTATTTATAGACTGATTTTCGTGGGTAGTGGGCTCAAATGAGGGAGACCCAAGTCCAAAAAAATTTGTTATATTTTATTTATTTATTTAATTAATTTTATTTATTTATTTTTAACTTTTTTTTCCTTTTTTTTTCGTTTTCTTTTTTTTCCTTTTTTTTTAAATGAAGGGTAAATTTTGGGGTATTACACTTAGCATCTAAGGATATACATATTATAAATTGTAATCGAATATCTTTGCATCCTGATCAATTAATTTTAAATCAATATCCAATAACTTTTATAATCTTAATATTTGAATGAGCTTAGACTTCAAGCTTTTTCTTCTTTGATAAGATTTGGTTTTCATCAAAACTAAACCAAAATATATGATGAATGTCTTCTTTGATAAGATTTTCTTTTTCCATATTTCTTTCAAAATTTCTTTCTAGCTTCTTGATGATTGACTAGATGGATATTGTGATTTTATTGATTATTTTTTTCGAGTTTCCTCTTGAACCAGCTTACTTTGAAATTCATGCATATTCTATTTGTCTTTCATAATATTTTAGTTCATTTGAAAAGTCACAAATTGAGACAATAATTAATTAAAAATGAATTGTATAAGAAAAACTGCATCCATTAATTAAAAATGAATCATTTCTAGTGACGTTAAATCTTGTTGCAATACTATTCATCTCATTGATATGATCATGCATATACGAGAACCATCAAATTTCAAGGTGGTTAAAGTACTCATTAATATCCTTGTAAGAGACTTTGTAGTAATATGAGTGTGTTCTCTCATAAAATTCATAAATTCTTTATTGTACAAAGATAATGGGACAAATACTTTAATTAACACACGCAAGTATTCATACTTTGAGTTACAAAACATACATTCAAATTTAATAAACAATATTTCTATGTATAATAATGTTCTTCTTTGGAAGATTCACTAATACACAATAATTAAATATAATAATGCTATTAATTTAACATTTATTTGGTATGATATATGCATTTAAAAAATATTTATTATCTTTGGATATATAAATAAAACTAACGATGCACATATATTACCAACATTCATGTTCATTAGTTATAACAACAATTAATCAACTTTTGGGCAATCCAAAAATATCTTATAATATCAATTTTTCAATTAATCCAAAATTAGTCATCAAAATTTAGCATCCATGCTTGAGATAATTTAAATAAATTCTATATTTAAAATGAAATAAAATTACAAGTTTGACCACTTTGGTGATTAACAAATTTTCATAATATCTACTTTTAATTAATATATAAAAATTAATTACCATCATAATTACTTAATTACCCTAATTATAATTCATAATACAGCTACTTTCATGTTCCTATAAGTAATTTCGTACTAAACTCTATTTATACTATTAAAAAATATTACCGTTATTTTATTGTTGTTGCAATCTTATCATTCCAAAATGAAATCAATATTCTGAAATCAAATTAATTATTATTGTAGTTTTTTTACCAAATATTATCGTTACTTGATTTTCTTTAAATGACAAAATGAATATTTAATTGTATAATTATATGTTATTAAATTATAACTTTAAAATTAAAAATAACTATTTAATATAGTTGATTAATATTAATTGAGTAATTTAATATTATTGTTAATATTATTGTATACCGAATTATAATAAAAATGTATTAAAATCAAAAGCAATAAAACTGTTTACAGTAAATAAAAATATAGAATAACATCTTAAAATTCTATTCTATTTGATTATTCATTTACTTATTACTAATTTATTTATTATATAAAAATATATCAAATAAAATTTTAAATATATGTTGTGTCATTAGCATTTATTTCAACTTTTAATTTATTATTGATTTTTTATTTCAATGAATTTTTCTTTAAATATTTATGATCATGAAGAAATTAGACTATATTTTTATTTACTGTAAACAATTTTATTGCTTTTGATTTTAATACATTTTTATTATAATTCGGTATACAGAATGTACGTATTTACTATAATTATTATGTTGAAAGGATAAAATATGTTAGTGCAAAGATAACAGCGGTATAAGATTCAATATGCCAGCGTGTTATTGCAAAATTGCATCTATGTAAAATTCAATTAATAATAGATTGACATTGGAATGACCCTATATTATTGTTCATAATAAGTAACCGATTTTAATTTATAGAGTTTGGATCTCAATTAATACAAATCAAATCAAATAATAAATATACTATTTAAATTTTAAAAATATTCTTATCATATATGGCGGGTAAATATCAATAATAATAATAACAATAATAACAATTAATTGGTAGGTAAATTAACAATAATATTAAATTACTCAATTAATATTAATCAACTATATTAAATAGTTATTTTTAATTTAAAGTTATAATTTAATAACATATAATTATACAATCAAAACGATGTTATATATGTGTAACATCAAAGGTTGGATCATTTTCAGCATTTTGCCACACACCTCTATCAAATTTGTATACTCTTTTTTTTTCCAGGTTATTAGATTTGTAATTTTATAGTCATCTAAATTTGTAGTTACATTAATTTTTGAATTTTTTTCAGTGAAAATGAGTAGAAAGGTTGATTCTGTGAAAGACATCAATGACTCAAAAGAAACTTGGCGTCTTGTTGTTCGAATAATGAATGTTTGGAGTGTTGTGAATAATAAGGGTATTGAACATTTGGAGATGATTGTTATGGATTCCTTGGTAAATTGCTTTTTTTTTAAGTATAGATTTTTGTATGATAGTTAGTAATTACAACAAAATGCTTTTTTGTATAACATATAAAAAGAAGATTATTTTCATTTTGTTAGGGTGATCGGATTCAGGTCCTTATTCGTCATGACCATTTACTGAAATGGAAAGAGGTCATTAAGGAGAATATGACCTGTATTATAAACAATGGCAGTGTCTATAACAATGATTTTCAGTGGAAGGTATGTGATCATTCAAAAAAATTTGTGTTTCTTGGTGGTACCACAATGAAAGCAATCGAACTTCAAAATATTCCACCTAAAGGATATTTCTTTAAAGATTTTGGTGAGATACTTCAAGGCAAATGCAAAACCGATAGACTGGAAGGTAATTTAAATTCTATTATAACTTATATAACTTATATATTTGCAAACACATTCAATAATGAACCTTACTTTAATGTAGATATTATTGGTGCTGTTAGTGAGATAAACCATATCCAATCCAACACTCCGGGGAAGAAAGTTGTTGTTTCTGTTGTGCTGAAAGATTTGAAGTAATGCGCATTGTTTTCATAACTTATGTGTTTGATAAATTTATATATTTTGCATCACTGAATCCCATCATATAATATTGTTTATTTATATTGCAAAATAGGGGTAATTGCATAAATTGCAATTTATGGGAAATCTATGGATCAAAATTTTTGGCTTACTACAATGATCCTAAAAACAATGGAGCTATTGTAATTCTGCTCACTCATGCAATGGTAAAAGATGACCAAGGTATTACACTATCAGACTTTATAAATACATAGCTGATTTGTATTTTTCATTATACGTTCAATAATTTTTATATTAATTATACAATTTACAGTGTTAAATGCATGGAGTGGTTCCAAATTGTTGATAAATGAAGACATCCCTGAAATTCAAGATTTTATGTCTAAGTATGGATTTTATTTATTTATTTATATTCAGATTATTATACATAATTTTTAATTTCAAAAACAATCTTATTTCTATAGGTTGCCTACTAATGAACAGAAAGAGAAACCTACTCAATCTGCAAAATCTCTTTCTAATTGGTCTGGTGGTTCTCAGTATTCGCAAGTAGAAAGGTTTGTTCATAATGCGAAATGTATGTCCTTAAGTCAGTTCTGCAAATCAAACATGTAAGTTGAATACTATAGAGCCGAATTTATCTTTACTATTACAATTATATTGTTTGCTTTTTGAAATTAATATCATTTTTGATTTGCTTTTAGGAAACTTTATGTGCTACTGTAGCAACCACATTGAAATTTGCTGTCTCAAAGTATGGATGGTTTTATTATGGTTGCACAAGGTGTTCTTCGAAGGCACCTAATCCTGAAAAAGCTTATGAATGTTCATGTGGGCAAAAAGTCGAACAGCCTATACCAAGGTACATATAATCTAGATGAATTGCAAATAAATTTGGTAATGGATTTGTTATTAATCATATTATTTTCTTCGTTTAAAATACTATAGGTACAAGATTGAGATATATGTTAGCAATGGTGAATCAAAATATCGATTTGTATTCTGGGATTCCGAATGTGCTGCTATACTTGGAATGACTGCTGAATTTATGCATAACTCTATGGTGGAGGTACATTGTTATACATAAGTTAAAATGTTAATAGTTTATCGAGTTGTAAAGTTCAGATTATCACCCATGGTTGATATTTTATTTTTCCATTAGAATGAAGAAGATGATCTAATGGTTTATCCTGATGAGCTTGAAATGCTGTTGAATAAGAAAATGACTTTTAGAGTTAAGGTGCAGCCAACGTTTTCCCAAGCGTCTGTTTGGAAGCTTTGTGATGATGAAGTCTTTGTTAAAGATATTGAAAATGACTACATAGTAGAAGACGTATAATATTCACTTAATTCATGTATTATTTAAACATTTAACAAGTATAATAAATATTCGATGTTTCAATGTGCAGAATCAGTCTAAAACTGAATATGCAAAGTTGGTCCCTAACAAAGAAAATTTGGAAACTTCCGCAGTAAGTATCTTCATTTGTTAACATAATAATTTTCTATGATAAATATTGTATTATTATAATTCATTTTATATCTGACAATTAATTTTTTATATTGCAAGCAAACATTATCTGCATCTGGTGAAAATGATCCAGAATCAATCATTCTAATGACTCCGGCTAAGGGTGTTGTAATTGTTGACAAGGGTGAAGAAGTTGATTTTGAAGCGTCTGGCGCTACGCAATTATCAGGCACCAAACCATCCAAGAAATTAAAGATAGAACCATCTTCTTAATTAGAATTTTGATATTGAAATATATTTTATGAACTTTTTAGCACCAGAATGAGTTTAAGTATGAAGTTGTTAAGAACATGATATGTTTTGGTTGTAGGATGTGTTCTTACTTTTTTGAAGTGTTTATTTTGTGGGATTACAATTGACATTTATATTTCATGTATGGTTTAAAGGATAATAATGAGTATTTAATTCATGTGTGTGAAATTATTCAAAATCCTATGTTGTTATGTTGAACATTGTTTTTTGTGTGTTCTTTCAACTACAAAATTTATATGAGTATCATATCTTCAAATGTTAATAAGTATTTTAGATTGATAACAAAATACGTTGTCATCTTATGAAATATGTGTATACGGCTAAATTATAAATAGATTATTGCATGTCATGTTTGATTTCAGCATGCCTAATGGTATTAGAAATTAAAAAAACAATTACATAAAAATTTATTATGAAATCCTTCAAAACTAATTATAGAAAACACATAGAAACACATTTTTTTACAATTTTTTTCAAAGTCTAATACAATTGTTAAAATTGCAGGTAGTTCAGAAATGTTGGAGCAATGTTTGAATCTTACATTCAACTGAATTAAGGATTTATAAAAAAAACAAGGTATAATTATCATATACAGTGAATTGTCTTTTGATTGGTAATGGAAAATCTACATTGTTTGTTTGAAATGATTAAGTTAAGCATGTAACTATACTTTTTACCAATCTCACGTCATCATATATAGTATTATAACTCAACATATTTAAATTATTTATTTGCCAAAATATAGTTGGGGGTTGAAATGAATAATTATGTCCACTGCCTCCTTTCTATTGGCTAGGTCAGTGGAGTATTAAAATAATTCAGCCGTAAGATAATTAATGTTATGCATGATTTGTAATAAATCAATAAGAATATCAATTCTTTATACATTTAGTTGTACAAGAAAATGATTGTAAATAATTAAAGTGGGCTAAGAAAATGGGCCCCACTAAATCCCACTATATATTATATAAAATATAATTAAAAAATTGATTCAAATATATCAAAATACATTAAAAGAGAGTTTTTCATTGGGTAAGGTGATGTATGATATGAGTAATTTCCAATGGGTGAATTATTTTATGGATTTGGGATAAAAAGAGAATTTTGAAATCTTGAATTATGGTGTGGATTTGGAATAAGAGGTGGATTTCCAAAATATGGGGTGTTTTGTTGATTTGGGATACAAAGAGGACTTCCATCATTTTGCATAAAATTGGAGCATGTGTTATGTTGATTGAGGTTCATTTTCAAATGAAATGTGTACACAAAAAAATTAAAATAAAATAAAATAAATTGGTCAAAAATAGACTAGATGTGAGTGAAAAATATAATAAAATAAATTACCTATTTATACTACTAAAAAATATTACCGTTATTTTATTGTTGTTGCAATCTTATCATTTCAAAATGAAATCAATATCCTGAAATCAAATTAGTTATTATTGTAGTTTAATATCTTTTGTTTCAATATCTTTTATTGCATTAAACCTTACTGTATCAATTGCAATTAATTTCAACATTTGGTAGTATTCATTACTATATTTTAAAACAAATGAGGTTCTGGTATTTCTTTTACATGGTTTATGTATTTTGGTTAAATAATCATTTATTATGAAGGTTAATATTTGCGCTTTTATACCTCAAATTAGTAACAGATTGGAAAATTTCATCCATTACTAAATAAATATATTTTTATTTCTTATGTCCAAAATCTCAATGATAAATGGAATGTTTATTCATAACATTAACAATGGAATGTTTATTATATATCAATATATCAATAAATTGTAAAAATATTTTTGTATTATATTTTTTGATTATTTCCTTAATATAGTATACAAAAAAATTAAGCAAATTATATTACTATAAATTAATAATGTTTTACTTTATTATGTCCCAAACTGGAAAAAGTTATTTGTGGAAATTTTTTGAACCCATTTATTGATCATTTAACATCCATTACATTAAAAAAAACTCTTATGCAATAAATTTGTGTACGTTGATCCAACCATTAAAAAAAACTCTTATGCAATATATATATATATATATATATATATATATATATATATATATATATATATATATATATATATATATATATATATATATATATATATATATATATATATATATATAAACAAAAAAATATATTATATTTTAATTTTTTTAAAATAAATTATTGCACTTGCGCGACCCGTGCGAACGCACGGGTCCTTTACTAGTTTAATTTATATAATCATAGATAAAACGACAAAACACATAATTATCCTTAAGAATAAAATATAATATATATATATATATATATATATATATATATATATATATATATATATATATATATATATATATATATATATATATATATATATATATATATATATATATATATATATATATATATATATATATATATTATATATATATATATATATATATATATATATATATATATATATATATATATATATATATATATATATATATATATATATATATATATATATATATATATATATATATATATATATATATATATATATATATATATATATATACACACACACGCACGCAAGCGCATACACACACGTAAGGCATTACACAAAATTGAATGAATGTCACATAAAATTTTAATCAAAAGGTGATCATAAAATATACAGTGGAAAACATAATTTTTAAAATTTTAAAATTTATTATTAAAATTCATCGTTAAATTTGAGAGGAAAAATTCAACATTCATGGAGAATCAAATAGTTCTACAACCTAATGCTTGATACCACATGTAAGTTATATTTCATTCATACTACACATGTAGTGTTATATATGCAAAAGACCTTACCTAGGGCGATGCCTTTAGACCGTCCTAGAAGAGGTGATGATAGAATGTCTCCCAAATGGAGTTATCGCCTCCCCCACGTGGTTTTTCTATCTCCATGGCGTGGGAAACGTGGGATAGGACGCTTCTTGAATAGAACGAAAGTCAAGGTCATTAATTGACCCAGGACTCCTTTGGAAATAGAGATTCAACTGTCCACCATTGATTGAATGGACAATGACCATTTTAAAGAAAAAACTAGGCCTTAGAGGGGAAGATCTTAAGCCATGCATATTTTTTACATCCTAAAGAGCACAACACTCACTAAGGTCTTAACACACAAGTGCTTATAACTATACGTTTATTCCCAAGCATCATTGGCCATCGGTAGAACCTCTTACTTTACGTGACCATGACTCATAAACTACCTCAAAACACCACCATACATGACTTTTCACCGTTGTGGATAAGCCCTTACCACCATATCATGTTATAAACTTACTAAGGTCTCTGAGTCTCCCTGACCTTGCAGGGGAACATACACACCTGTAATTTTTGACCAGTATAGTGGCGCCCACCGTGAGGCTTCGATAAAACTAACCCAGGCCACACTTCTACTCTAACTCTCTCCATCTTCCCCCTAAATATGGCCGACAAAAACACAACCCACAAAACAAATACCATTGTTGGATACAACTCTATATCTTCCTAGAGGAAGTCCGCAAGGCAGGGTTTGCAACAAATGTAATATCCTCTGGCTTCCCTAAAAGCTCTCAAGGGAAAACAAAGGTCAATATCATCTTTTTCGAGGAGCATGCTCTCGAACTCAACCCTCATCCAGATAAGAGCTCATCCTTGTTGATGTCCCCCCTTATGAAGTTTCAAATAGTGATTTTGAGTGTTGGGACCCTGTAATGGGAGAGGAAGCAGAAAGGCTCACTCCAACGGAAGATTTGATAGAGGTCTTGATAGGTTATCATGCCCACCAGGTGTCAAAGATAGGTACATTTTTGTATGTAGATGAGGAATGGGAATTAGTTGACCATCTCATTAAAAATGTCTACTTTTTCACATGGGTTCCCTCTAGCATGCTAGGAATAGGCACCAAAGTGGTGAGTCATCGCCTTGCCATCCACCCTTCTGCCAAACTAGTGGCACAGAGGAAGCGGAAAGTTGGCGAGGAAAAGAAGGTTGCCATTGATTAAGAGGTGGGAAAACTATGTGACACTGGGTTCATCATCAAAATGAAGTATCCCACATGAATGACCAACATGGTTCTAATACGGAAAATTAACAATAAATGGCGCATGTGCATAGATTTCATCGATCTGAACACCGCATTCTCTAAAGATCTATACCCATTGTCAAACATCAATTTCCTCATCGGAAAATCATCAATTTACTGCATGTTAAGCTTCATGGATGCGTAATCGATACAACCAGATTCAGATGGATCCCATGGACATAACCAAAACAACCTTTATGCCAAACCATGGAAACTACTACTATAATGTCATGCTCTTCGACCTTAAGAATGCTGGTGCCACCTACCAGTGCCTCATGGATGATTTTTTTGCCCCTCATATAGGAAAAATATTAAGTCTACATAGATTATATGATAGTTGAGACTATCGAGGGAAACAGTCATGCACAGGACGTATGATATACATATAAACCTCGTCAGATGTTCTTTCAGGGTCCAAAGGGCAAGTTTTCTGGGCTTTATTCTGACATAGAAAGGCATTGAGGCCAAGCCCAACAATTTCCAAGTAATCACCATGATGAGGAGTTCCACTAACATAAAGGAAGTTTAACATCTCACTGGTCGCCTCGTTGCTCTATCTCGTTTCCTTTCCTACATAAACGAAAGAGCCTTCTTCTTCTTCACCGCCTTAAAGAATCAAGAGAGGTTAAAGTGGGCCCCTGAGTGCAAGGAGGCTTTCATCAAAGTCAAGAACTTCCTCACATCACCTTCCGTCATGGCTCTCCCGAGATAGAGGTCGCAGTTGTTGCTCTACCTCTAGGTCAGTGATTAGGCGATAATCTCAACCCTCGTCCAAGAAGTTGACAGGGTGGAGAAACCTGTGTATTTCATAAGCAAAGTGTTCAAAGGCGCCAAAGCATATTATCATAAGATAGAGAAACTAACGCTAGTCATCGTTGTTGCAGAGAGGAAATTGAGACCATACTTTTAGGGTCACAAGATCCTGGTAAAAACTAACTATCATGTTCAAAATGTCTTTAAGAAGCCCGATCTAGATGAGAGTATAGTATCCTGGGCAATGGAACTCTCGGAATACGACATTTAGTATTTCACGGGGGGAGTGTAACACCCCAATTAAAATAAGATAATTATTTAATTTAAATTAATATTTTTTTTATTAATTTAATTGAATAATTGGAATTTGGGATTATTATTACTATTATTTTGGAATAATAATTATTGGGATAATTATTTATTGGAAAATATATATAAGTTGGAATTAAGGAAAAAGTCCCATTTTGGAGTAAAAAGGTTTTTACGTGAAAAACAGAGAAGCGGTCGTGAAAGAGGAAAAGGGCAAAGGCAGAGCAAGAGGAAGAAGGTTGGAGAAGAGAAGAGCTTGAAGCTTGAGATTTGCCGGATTAACTCAGGTAAGGGGGGTTTATCATCGGTTAAAGGGTATTATATGATAATATGTACTGGGTAGTGATAACCATTGTTTTATCTCTGATTAGATTGATGTATGATGAATTTGTGAAATAGTGGATGAATGAAATTGGATGATAATTGAAAGGAATTCGAAGAAATTTAACATCTATGCACATAACAGCCAGTGGATGAATGAAATTGGACGATAATTGAAAAGGAATTCGTAGAAATTTAACATCTATGCACATAACAGCCAAATGACGTTCGCCATTATGCCTTCGGCGTTCGCCGTTTGGGTTTTTTTCCAGAATAAGAGCGTTTAACGCTAATGGCGTTCGCCATTAGCCTAATGGCGTTCGCCATATCAGTTTGACAGACAGTTTTTCCAGAATGAGAGCGTGTAACGCTAATGGCGTTCGCCATTAGCCTAATGGCGTTCGCCATATCAGTTTGAAGGGCAGATTTCGCGTTTTAAACTCCCAGATGTGATATCGTTGTAATGTTGTTGTTGTTTTGTTGGGTCTTGAGTAGTATAGGTATTAGTAGAGTGTGCTAATACTGTGTTTGATTATGTGGCATGATATGATATGCTGTTGTGATAAAATGTGTTAATGATGTGTGATGCTATGCATGATGCTGTGAATGTATCAGTTATGTATGCATTGTGAATAGACTGCTTTGTGGCTTAGAGTGTGAGCATGTGTCTATTCTTGAATTGTTGTTGATGTTGCATTGCTAGATGATTAGCATGCATGGCATAGCCTTCGGGGCTGTAGCTAATTCCCATAGTGAGGAATTAGTGAGTGAACCAATTTGGGTTGTTGTTGATGTTTGCATACTAGATGATTAGTGTGCATAGTCTAGCCTTCGGGGCTGTAGCTAATTCCCATAGTGAGGAATTAGTGAGTGAGTCACTAGGTCTCAAATGAGTGGGACTAGTGAGCTTAGTAGCCGTATCTGGAGGGATCGGTGAGCTTGAACTGTATGTTCAAGAATAGTCGGTACCGCATGTGTGGAGTCTCATTGCATAATGAATGTATGGCATATAATATGAATGGATGTATTCCAGTATTATATGTGTGTTGTGTGTTGTGTTGTTGATGTTGAGTATGGTTGAGGTTATACATACGTTATATGTTACTGTTGAATATGATGTTTGAATGGATACTGCCGTTGCTGAGCGTGTAGTCTGGTTAGGGTGAATTAATGTGTTAATTACTTAACACTACATGCTGTTGTATAATACTTATTATATTGATTGAGGAACTCACCCTTACAACTATTTTTCAGGTAACGAGCAGTGAGTTGAATAGAAGCTAGTGCTATGGAGTCTAGTGTAGTCTCCTTAGTGGGTCATGCTCTGGTAGATGTAACATCGGGATGGGATGTTTGACTATGTTTTATTTTAGTTGTTGATCCTTTTACATGTAATGTGGTACATGTTTTGAATGTCGATATTTTGTATCCGCTGCGAATTATGCAAATAAATCTTATTTTGATTAAATAAATGAGCATGACAGGATAGAATTGATGAATGCAGTGAAATGATTGTGTGACACCCTTCGGGGCATAATTACTCTGATTAATATGTTGTTATTTTAATTGAATTATTTTGGGGTATTTAGAAGGGTGTTACATTAGTGGTATCAGAGCATAGTCGGTCGTGTCGAGTCGTAATTATTCTGTTTCCCCTGTACGGTATAGGTGTTGAGTGACCTATCAGTACTTATTGTTTTAGTTTGTTTGGGTTTTCGGAGTAGAGATGGCTGGAAGAGGTAGAGACGATGCTGCGATTGCTGAGGCTCTGGGTATGCTAGCTGGAGTACTTGGAGGAAATCCGAATGTTGCGGGAATGGGAGCTGCTCGTCAACTGAGTGAGTTCCAGAAGAACGATCCTCCAATGTTCAAGGGAGCATACGATCCAGATGGTGCTCAGAAGTGGTTGAAGGAGATAGAGAGAATCTTCCGAGTGACTGAGTGTGCCGATAACCAGAAGGTCAGGTTCGGTACGCATATGCTGTCAGAGGAAGCTGATGATTGGTGGGTTGCTACCCGCACTGAGTTGGAATCTGCTGGGAATACTGAGATCTCTTGGGCTGTGTTCAGAGAGAGATTCCTGAGGAAGTATTTTCCAGAGGATGTCAGAGGAAAGAAAGAGATAGAGTTCTTGGAACTGAAGCAGGGTAACAGGTCTGTTACTGAGTATGCTGCTAAGTTCACAGAGCTGTCGAAGTATTACACTCCCTATAATGAGGCTGCTGGAGAATTTTCCAAATGTGTGAAGTTTGAGAACGGGTTGCGTCCCGAGATCAAGCAGGCGATTGGATATCAGCGGATCAGGGTGTTTTCTGATTTGGTTGACTGTTGCAGGATTTTCGAACAGGATTCCAAGGCTAGAGCAGAGAGCTATCAGCAAAGGGTTGATAGGAAAGATAAGAATCAGATTGATCGTGGGAAACCGTATGCAGCTGGCAAAGGTTTCCAGAGGCAGAGTGGGATGAAGAGGCCTAGTGGGGGAGACTCTAGTGCTCCTGTTAAGTGTTACAGATGTGGTCAGGCTGGACATCGTATCCATGAGTGTACCAGTAATGAGAAGAAGTGTTTCAAATGTGGAAAAGGTGGTCATTTAGCTGCAGAGTGTCGGTTGAAGACTGTGATATTTCCTGAGGTTGAGGAAGGAAAGGATTTGTTTCTATCAGCTAGGCAGGTGAACGAGGAAGTAGCAGATGAGGCAGAGTTGTTTATGCTGTTAGCGACTTTGGAGGCTAAAGATAAACTGATGATTTGCGATCTAGCTGTGGTGTGTGATTTTCCTGATGTGTTCCCGGAAGAGGTGAATGAATTGCCGCCAGAGCGTGAAGTTGAGTTCTCGATTGATTTGGTACCTGGTACTAGACCGATATCGATGGCCCCATATCGTATGTCTGCTGTTGAGTTAGCTGAATTGAAGAGTCAGTTGGAAGATCTGTTGGATAAGAAATTTATTCGTCCGAGTGTGTCACCGTGGGGTGCACCAGTGTTATTGGTTAAGAAGAAAGAAGGTACTATGAGGTTGTGTGTGGACTACAGACAACTGAATAAAGTGACGATCAAGAATCGGTATCCTTTGCCGAGAATTGATGATTTGATGGATCAGTTGGTTGGTGCAAGTGTGTTCAGCAAAATAGATTTGAGATCGGGATATCATCAGATACGTGTGAAAACTGAGGATATTCAGAAGACTGCTTTCAAAACAAGGTATGGACATTATGAGTATTCTGTGATGCCTTTTGGTGTGACTAATGCGCCTGGTGTATTCATGGAGTATATGAATAGGATTTTCCATCCGTACCTAGATCAGTTTGTTGTGGTGTTTATTGATGACATTTTGGTGTATTCGAAATCTGAAGAAGAGCATGCTGAGCATTTGAGAGTGGTTTTAGGAGTGCTGCGAGAAAAGCAGTTATTTGCTAAACTGTCTAAGTGTGAATTTTGGTTAGAAGAAGTTAGTTTTCTTGGTCATGTGATTTCAAGAGGTGGTGTTGCTGTTGATCCTTCTAAGATAGAAGCGGTATCTAGGTGGGGAGCTCCGAAGTCTGTTGTTGAGATTCGAAGTTTTCTTGGTTTGGCTGGTTATTATAGGAAGTTCATTGAGGGATTTTCTAAGTTGGCGTTACCGTTGACGATGTTGACTAGAAAGGGGCAAGCGTTTGTTTGGGACTCAAAATGTGAAGAAGGTTTCCAAGAGTTAAAGAGAAGGTTGACTACTGCTCCTATTATGATATTACCGAGTTCATCGGAACCATTTGAGGTTTACTGTGATGCTTCATTGTTGGGTTTGGGTGGTGTATTGATGCAGAATAAGCAGGTTATAGCTTATGCTTCGAGACAGCTGAGGGTTCATGAGAGGAACTATCCGACGCATGATTTAGAGTTGGCAGCTGTGGTGTTTGTTCTGAAGTTGTGGAGGCATTATTTGTACGGGTCGAGATTTGAGGTTTTCAGTGACCATAAAAGTTTAAAGTATCTGTTTGATCAGAAAGGGCTGAATATGAGACAGAGGAGATGGTTAGAATTTCTGAAGGATTATGATTTTGGTTTGAATTACCATCCAGGTAAAGCAAATGTAGTGGCTGATGCACTGAGTCGGAAATCATTGCACATGTCTATGTTAATGGTTAAGGAATTGGATTTAATTGAGCAGTTCAGAGACTTGAGTTTGGTGTGTGAGAGTACCCACAATAGTGTTAAATTGGGAATGTTGAAGTTAACGAATGGTATTTTGGATGAGATCCGAGAGGGTCAGAAATCCGATATGCTTTTGGTTGATAAGCTGACTCTAGTGAATCAAGGTCAAGGTGGTGAATTCAGAGTTGATGAGAATGGTGTTTTGAGATTTGGTAATCGGGTGTGTATTCCGGATGTTACTGAGCTTAAGAAGAGCATTCTTGAAGAAGGACATCGTAGTGGTTTGAGTGTTCATCCTGGAGCTACGAAGATGTATCATGATTTGAAAAAGTTATTTTGGTGGCCGGGAATGAAAAGAGAAATTGCAAGTTTTGTGTATTCCTGTTTGACTTGTCAGAAGTCAAAGATTGAGCATCAGAAGCCGTCTGGGCTAATGCAACCGTTGGCTATTCCAGAGTGGAAGTGGGATAGTATCAGTATGGATTTTGTTTCTGGTTTGCCGAGGACAAATAAGAATTTTGAAGCTATTTGGGTGATTGTTGATAGATTGACGAAATCGGCTCATTTCATTCCGATTAGAATGGATTATCCGTTAGAGAGATTAGCCGAGTTGTATATTGAGAAGATTGTAAGTTTGCATGGTATTCCGTCGAGTATTGTTTCGGACAGAGATCCTAGATTTACATCGAAATTCTGGGAAGGTTTGCAGAGGGCTTTGGGAACTAAGCTGAGATTGAGTTCTGCATATCATCCGCAGACTGATGGTCAGACTGAGAGGACGATTCAGTCACTAGAGGATCTTTTGAGAGCTTGTGTTTTAGAAAAGAGAGGTGCGTGGGATTGTTATTTACCGTTGATTGAGTTTACCTACAACAATAGTTTTCATTCGAGTATTGGTATGGCACCGTTTGAAGCTTTGTATGGTAGGAGATGTCGGACACCTTTATGTTGGTATGAGTCCGGTGAGAGTGCTGTGGTTGGACCGGAGATTGTTCAACAAACTACGGACAAGATTAAGATGATTCAGGAGAAGATGAGAATTGCTCAGAGTCGACTGAAGAGTTATCATGATAAGAGGAGGAAGGCACTTGAGTTCCAAGAGGGAGATCATGTGTTTCTTCGTGTTACTCCGATAACTGGTGTTGGTCGAGCTTTGAAGTCAAAGAAGTTGACACCTCGATTTATTGGTCCCTATCAGATTTTAGAAAGGATAGGAGAGGTAGCCTATCGTATCGCTTTACCGCCGTCGCTTGCGAATTTGCATGATGTTTTTCATGTGTCTCAGTTGAGGAGATACATTCATGATCTGTCGCATGTAGTCCAAATAGATGATGTACAGGTGAGAGATGACCTGACTGTTGAAGCATCACCTATGAGGATCGAGGATCGAGAGTTGAAGCAGTTGCGGGGTAAAGAGATTGCATTGGTGAAGGTAGCTTGGGGAGGACCAGCAGGTGGCAATGTGACCTGGGAACTTGAGAGTCAGATGAAGGAGTCTTATCCGGAGTTGTTCGCTTGAGGTATGTTTTCGAGGACGAAAACTCTTTTAGTGGGGGAGAGTTGTAACACCCCAATTAAAATAAGATAATTATTTAATTTAAATTAATATTTTTTTTATTAATTTAATTGAATAATTGGAATTTGGGATTATTATTACTATTATTTTGGAATAATAATTATTGGGATAATTATTTATTGGAAAATATATATAAGTTGGAATTAAGGAAAAAGTCCCATTTTGGAGTAAAAAGGTTTTTACGTGAAAAACAGAGAAGCGATCGTGAAAGAGGAAAAGGGCAAAGGCAGAGCAAGAGGAAGAAGGTTGGAGAAGAGAAGAGCTTGAAGCTTGAGATTTGCCGGATTAACTCAGGTAAGGGGGTTTATCATCGGTTAAAGGGTATTATATGATAATATGTACTGGGTAGTGATAACCATTGTTTTATCTCTGATTAGATTGATGTATGATGAATTTGTGAAATAGTGGATGAATGAAATTGGATGATAATTGAAAGGAATTCGAAGAAATTTAACATCTATGCACATAACAGCCAGTGGATGAATGAAATTGGACGATAATTGAAAAGGAATTCGTAGAAATTTAACATCTATGCACATAACAGCCAAATGACGTTCGCCATTATGCCTTCGGCGTTCGCCGTTTGGGTTTTTTTTCAGAATAAGAGCGTTTAACGCTAATGGCGTTCGCCATTAGCCTAATGGCGTTCGCCATATCAGTTTGACAGACAGTTTTTCCAGAATGAGAGCGTGTAACGCTAATGGCGTTCGCCATTAGCCTAATGGCGTTCGCCATATCAGTTTGAAGGGCAGATTTCGCGTTTTAAACTCCCAGATGTGATATCGTTGTAATGTTGTTGTTGTTTTGTTGGGTCTTGAGTAGTATAGGTATTAGTAGAGTGTGCTAATACTGTGTTTGATTATGTGGCATGATATGATATGCTGTTGTGATAAAATGTGTTAATGATGTGTGATGCTATGCATGATGCTGTGAATGTATCAGTTATGTATGCATTGTGAATAGACTGCTTTGTGGCTTAGAGTGTGAGCATGTGTCTATTCTTGAATTGTTGTTGATGTTGCATTGCTAGATGATTAGCATGCATGGCATAGCCTTCGGGGCTGTAGCTAATTCCCATAGTGAGGAATTAGTGAGTGAACCAATTTGGGTTGTTGTTGATGTTTGCATACTAGATGATTAGTGTGCATAGTCTAGCCTTCGGGGCTGTAGCTAATTCCCATAGTGAGGAATTAGTGAGTGAGTCACTAGGTCTCAAATGAGTGGGACTAGTGAGCTTAGTAGCCGTATCTGGAGGGATCGGTGAGCTTGAACTGTATGTTCAAGAATAGTCGGTACCGCATGTGTGGAGTCTCATTGCATAATGAATGTATGGCATATAATATGAATGGATGTATTCCAGTATTATATGTGTGTTGTGTGTTGTGTTGTTGATGTTGAGTATGGTTGAGGTTATACATACGTTATATGTTACTGTTGAATATGATGTTTGAATGGATACTGCCGTTGCTGAGCGTGTAGTCTGGTTAGGGTGAATTAATGTGTTAATTACTTAACACTACATGCTGTTGTATAATAATTATTATATTGATTGAGGAACTCACCCTTACAACTATTTTTCAGGTAACGAGCAGTGAGTTGAATAGAAGCTAGTGCTATGGAGTCTAGTGTAGTCTCCTTAGTGGGTCATGCTCTGGTAGATGTAACATCGGGATGGGATGTTTGACTATGTTTTATTTTAGTTGTTGATCCACTTTACATGTAATGTGGTACATGTTTTGAATGTCGATATTTTGTATCCGCTGCGAATTATGCAAATAAATCTTATTTTGATTAAATAAATGAGCATGACAGGATAGAATTGATGAATGCAGTGAAATGATTGTGTGACACCCTTCGGGGCATAATTACTCTGATTAATATGTTGTTATTTTAATTGAATTATTTTGGGGTATTTAGAAGGGTGTTACAGGGAGCATCAAGTCAGAAGGTTTAGAAATTCTGTGGCAAAATTTAGATCGCCTATAGACGAGGAGATGTGAATAGAGTGGGCGTTCTATGTAGATGAAACCTCCAACATAAAAAGGGAGCGTTTAAAAATATTCCTATAAGGATCTAGCGACATACTCATCGAGCAAGACTTAAAATTCGAGTTCACCACCAACAATTACCAGGCAGAGTACGAGGCTCTCATCACCAGAATAATCCTCTCCTTAGAAATAGGAGCCTCCAGATTAAAGGCCAAAGTTGACTCCTAGTTGATGTCCAACCAAGTCTTTGGGTAGTAGCAAGCCAAGGAGTCTCAACTGATAAGATATATGCAAAAGGTACAAAATCTATCTTATCACTTCTCCTCCTTTAAAATAGAGAATGTCTCTCGCAAACAAAATTCCAAGGCAGACCTTCTGTCCAAGCTATCCACATCAAAAACGACGAGGTTCAATAGAACAGTTATCTAGAAGACATTTGCCTCCCCTAACATAGAGGTAGACAAGGTGTACTTCTTGGAAATTATCCCAGAATCTAACAGTTACCCGAAGATTCTGAAGATACTGAAGATCTTAAGCCAGATTACTGACGCTGTTTAGGTTCTGACCAAAGGTTTTGAAGTTTATGAATCCAACTTTATGTTTCTTTATTTCATGCTTCATCAACTTTCATCAGAAGCCAATGATTTTGAAGATAAGATCAAAATGGGAACATGATCAAATAGTACATGGTACAAAATGAACATCCTTTCCACTATCTGATTTCATGGGCAAGGACAGTACTATACATCACACATGTCACTAATTTTGTGGGTAAAAGGATAGTATGCGGTATCATTACTTTCCCATCCAACAATGAACAACCGCTCAAATGAGCTTTCCCCATTTTGCCCTCCAATAGTCTTATGCTTATGCTATATAAGTATGACTTGGAGACTTGAAGAAAAACATCGGTTACACAAATATTTTGACAAGTTATTTTATTTGTGAAAAGCTATCATTCTTATGTATACAGTTTTTCTTTAAGTGTTTGTTATTCATTTATGTAAAATTTGCTTGTATGGAAGTATCTTGTAACACACAAAATATTATTCAAACTATTTGTTTGATTCCTTAAGGAGGCTATCCTTGAGAAGATAAATAAGGTTGTTCTTTGTGAGTCCTTAAGGAGACTAAGGTTTAGTTGGATCCTTGAGAAAACAAAGAAGGTTATTCTTTATGTTTGTTGTAATCTATTTATTATAGTGGATTAAGTCCTTGTGTATAATGCAAAATCACATTGGCGGGTAGACTGGATTAGTTTTGAGTTTCAAGCGAACCAGGATAAAAATACTTATGTTTTTATCTCTTGTTATTAAATTGTAAGTGATGTTCTTGTTTTGGAAAAATATTTTGCTTGTAAAACCCAATTCACCCCCCTTCTTGTATTTTTCACAACTTCAAACTAACGTCTTCTAACAAGTCAAGCATAAGCGGTTAATTGGATAAAGATGAAAACCTAAGTATTAGGGTTTGATGGACTTGACTATGCGATAATGGAAACTAAATGGAATATAATCTCAAGCTTTATCTCAAATAAAACTCAAGTAATTATCTACAAAAGAAAGTATCTGACAAATTCGTGAATTGCAAGAAAGCCCTACCTTGGTTAATCTGAGTGAAAACTTTGAAAAGCATATGGGTGTTCTCGTAAAAGTGCATGGCTAAAACATATACATGCAAAAACTTATTTTTAAATTGATTTTTATAAAGAAAATATCTTCAAAAATATCTTGAAGTTGTGCCAGATGAATTGAGAGATGTCACAATAGCTCTGGGAAAAGTTTTAACTTTGCTAGTCGATTGGGACATTAACCTAATCAATTAGCCCGGTTCAAAATTAAGCTCTAAACGATTAGGATAACATCTTAATGATTTGAAATGACTAGATATCTTTTTTTCCTATGTTGAACTTATAATCGATTATATTTGAAGTATCTAATCAATTAACATTAGGTGTTAATCGATTAGTGTAATACCCCAAAATTTACCCTTCATTTTTCCTGGAAGCATGGGATTATGTTTTACACTTCATTAGCATCATATTAGGTCATACTCATTGCATACTGCATTAGTGACATGGGGATCAGGTTTTGATCGATCACTCCTTAACAGAAGGAGCCCACACAAAGCAAGATTGAGAATTGGACTTCATTCTCTAAATATACAAGTCTCAAGGATCTCAGGGGGCTCCAAGTATCTTATTATGGTCCTCAGTTCATCAGTGAAGGATTCAGAACTATCAGAGTGTTCATCTGGATTTAATCAGGAAATTAGGGTTTCGTGGCTACCTGCAACAGGCAATGTTTGGTTGGAAGTAGAGGAGCTCATCCATGTCATGATTAGAGAGGCATCTTGGCCTAGGAAGATTCACAATTATCTCAGAAAGATCCATTGCACTCACTTTAAACCCATTTTTCATCAAGATAAAAGCTCCATTTGAAAATTTCTCCAACATGAAAGTTGTTCCTCTTGTTACAAGCTTTCTAGAGATATAAAGTTTACTCCATTTGGATTAGAATTGAGAAAGTTATGCTTAGTAAAAGTGAGATATTTTTTTAGGACACTTAGAAAATTTTCTAAGTCCAAAATCTTCAAAATTTGCCTAGACTTCTTGGCCAGTTTTCTTGCACTTCAAGGCATTATTTTAAAATACTTTCTTCACAACAATTGTACCTTGCCATGTCCTCTTTCACATACTTTTGGAATCATCTCATTTGGATCCATGGTTTGAGAGATACATTCATTTAAAGTGGGTACCATGACTTAATTTTCTAGGCAGATTTTGGGCCTGGCTGGCCCAATCAGATTTTCTAAGCATGCTGCACAAACCAGTCACGTTTTTTTACCTCTTTTGGCCATGCATTGGACATCCATTCACTTAAGTTTGGCCCAAAATAACAACATTTTACACCTCACTTCACACTTTTATTCTTATGGATAAATCACTTATTAAAAAGCCCATGAGAACACAAAATCCACCCTATTTAAGAAGCTGAAACCCTAACCCCTAAAGGAGCATTGGAATTTCGTGGCAAGGAGGCAAAGCTTCATCACATATCAGATTCCATTCCACTTCTATTTTCCATTAGGTAATCATCTCTTCCATGACCATGTTTTGATATATCTACGCTTGCTTACCATGTTCATCACCATTAATCCTTCCATTTTCATATTTCTTTTTCTTATTTAAAATATTTTCTTCATCCATAAAATTACCCAAAAATATTTTTCACTTTTCTTAACGTTTTATTTAATTTTATATAATTTTTATTTTCGTATTCTTTTAATATTAATATTTTATTTTAATTATTTATTCTAAATGGTCCATTTTAACACACTTTTTTTATTGATTTTATTTTTATAACTTAAAATTATTGTTAGCATTTGATTTTTGGGATGAAGGTTGACCACTGTCTCATGGTCAACCTGAAATTTTCTTGGGATTTTATTTCACATTTTCTATTTATTTTGGATTTATTTTTGACCTAGTTTGGTTGGTGGACTTTTAATTTGACTTCTGTTTTATTTTAATTAATTCACGTACCAATTTTCATTATTTTAAAAATATTTTTGGGGGATGATGATGTCCTGACCCCACCTTATTTAGTTTAATTTTTCATAATTTTCTTGATTAATTTACTATTTATTCTTGATTTATTTCTAACCTAGTCTTATTAATTGACTTTTGGTTTGACCTATGTTTTGTTTTAATTAATTCACGTGCCAATTTTCATTATTTTTAAAATCTTTTTGCAGGATGATGATGTCCTGAACCCACCTTATTTAGTTTAATTTTTCATAATTTTCTTGATTAATTTTCTATTTATTTGTTATTTTTTAAGTTGACTTGAATTTTCAGTTGACTTCTTTATGATCGATGTTTGACTTAGGGATTGCTTATGGCAATTGAAGAGATCTTTTGATCCTCCCTCGTTCATCTCATATGCCATGTATTAGAGGCCTTTTACCTTGATTTTATTTGGTCCTTACCTCATGTCCTGATTAAATTATTCAGTGGACCCTTCGTGTGCATATTTTCATCTGTTTGATTCATCTGTTATCTTTTATACTTGTTTCTCTCATTCATGCTTTCTATTGCTTGATTATTTAACATGTTCATACTCCCATGCATTGTTTAAATGCTCCATTATTTGATTATTTGGTTTGATTATATATTGTTTATTTATCCGATCTAATTGATAACTGTTGCCTACTTGTATGATGTATGAGGCATATATTCTTATTGTTTGTTTGCCATGAACAATCCCCATTCATAACAAATGTACCCCTCTCCCATAAAGTGTATAATATTTATTTCTTTATTTATTTAGTCACCTGTTAATACAAGAATTAAAACGAACATCCGATAACCATTTCAAAATAAGATCAAAAGCTCGATCCAACGTCGAGTAATCATTTTCAAAACTTAACAGAACCAATACGCATTCATCCATCCTCTTGTAAGTCGATTGCCTCAGGCATCGCCATCTACCTGTAAGTCGATTGCCTCCGGAATCGCCATCTACCCTTATCTGTAACTCCTCTCCGCGCTCCATCCGTCGACTCTTTGTCCCGTTTAGAAAGCACCCGTTAGGTAGAACCCTTTGTATGATAACATAGGTAGAATTCCCTTATTCTTTGCATGCTAACATTAGGTAAATGTTCCCCTTTGTAAATCCTAACACATAGGTCCATATTGCATGACAACTCTAGAGCAGAGCTTCCCCACTTTTAGACCTTCCATGCGTCTCCAATCTTGTGGCATGTCAGTCCGTTCTATTGCAAAGAGGTAACTACCTAAGACTCGATTCAGCGAGCTGCGACACCTACTGCTAGGACGTTGAACACACTGCCCACCCTCCTTTGACACAACTGGTGTCCTCTTTTGTAAGTCCATGTTCAAATGGAAATCATTAACCCCTAGTTATCCGAACTACGTTTTGCTCTTATTCTCATTCCAGATGAGATACGTAGGCATAAGACGCGATGTCTTACCGAGCACACTTCTCTTTAACCCATAGGTAGCCGAGCTACGAAGACTCTGATTCTCATACTCAAATCAGATACGTAGGCAGTGGATGCGACATCCTTGCGAGTCATTTTCTTTTAACCTTCCTTTTAGTAAATAGTACTTTAGATATACCTACACCCTTTAGACTAGAACAACACTTATGAAAAGGACTCCCTAGGAGTACCTAGGATGTTTTGGGGTGCTTAAAACCTTCCCATTGCATAACCAACCCCCTTACCCAGATCTCTGACATTTTTACTAGTTTTTTATTCGATAAAACTTTTAGGTTTTTGTTCGCTTTCTAACCATTCCTTTGGATAAATAGAAGTGCGGTGGCGACTCAACTTGTATGGTTTACCTTGGATTTAGTCAATATCTCTAATGGTAACGAATACCCCGCTACAGAAAAGTGGCGACTCTGCTGGGGAATATTATTTTCCTAGTGGGTTTTGCCTGCTTTTCATATTTGTTGTATTGTATGGTATATTGCTTCGTGACATATTTTTGTGCAATTTGGGATTACTGTATTGTATGTAATGATTGAATTGTTTGAATATTAATTCCTTGTATGCTTGGTGATCTTCGTGAGATGAGTTCTATACCCGAACTCGAGTGCACTTAGGATAGGAGAATGACATAGTCTTGTTGACTTGTGTGGAGTTATTCCTTAGCAAGTTGACTTGCAAGCCCATTCACTTGGTGGAGGTTATGTTGGGATCAATAATGCCACACGAGTAGTCGTGGTTAGACATTACTCCTTCCAATATAGACCTTAGAAGCCAAGGACCTTAGTTTACCAATCCCATCTTGGCCTATTCTTAGGATGTAGTGCGAAAGTCGTTCAAGTGTAAGATTTGATATGATTGTTACGCGATACTACACTCATAAGAGTCTCTCTTGAGAATATTTTTGGAATACGAGTAGTCGTTTATCCGATAATATCCGAAAGATGGGATGATGACTATGGGAACCTCTTGTAGAACATGATTGTCAGGTTTAACCATAGTACACTCCCTTTGGGTGGTTCTTAACCAAGACTCCATGCTCGCGACTCACAACAAACCCTTGATTCGTGGTTGATCCGTTCTTGTGTATCCTTAATATCAATGGAACTTGGGTGTTGATAAGGTGTAAACCATAATCCACCAAAATGGATGATTAATATTAAGGATGACTTGATCCATCCCATGACCTTTGTGTGGTGTGATTTGCTTGATCCTTGAGTGTGATTGTTGCATCCATGCATTCATGCATTCATACACATCCACATCATCAACAATGAGAAAACTTTCAAGGAACTTAAGAGGTCTATTTGCAAATTTTCAGACATGGATAAGCAAAGAAGGAATACGAAGAAGTACAGTTTCAGGCAACCCAACTTGAAAGAGTTAAGGAGTTTGACATCCTATGTATTAGATCCCTTGGAATTCAAGGCTCGTCATGGGAAGCTTCTGTCTATTCTGGCTACTCAAGTGGATGAAGGTCTAATGAGTGTGTTGGTGCAGTTCTATGATCCCTTGTACCGTTGCTTCACTTTTCCGGATTTCCAGCTTTTGCCCACGCTTGAGGAGTATGCCTATCTTGTGGGCATACCTATCCTAGACCAGTTGCCGTTCAGTGGCTTGGAGAGAGTTCCTTCTTCTCAAGAGATTGCTGATCTGTTGCGTATAGATGAATCTATTATTGGTGCTCATATGACTACCAAAGGTGGAATTCAAGGTCTCCCGTCTGATTTCCTCATTGATCAAGCTACTATGTTTGGGAAGGCCATGACTGGGGACGCCTTTGAGGCCATATTTGTACTTCTCATCTATGGGCTAGTGTTATTCCCCAACATCGACAAGTTTGTGGATGTGAACGCCATTAGGATTTTCTCTACTCTTAATCCCGTTCCTACTCTGTTGGGTGACACTTATTTCTCTTTGCATATGAGGAATGCAAAGGGCGGTGGTACCATTGTGTGCTGTTTGCCTCTGTTGTACAAGTGGTTTATTTCGCACTTGCCTCAGACGCTCGCCTTCAAGGAGAACAAAGGATGTCTACGGTGGTCCTCGAGACTTATGTCTCTCACTAATGATGATATCTTTTGGTACAACCGTGTATATGATGGTGTGCAGATTATCGACTCTTGTGGTGAATTCTCCAATGTACCTCTTCTTGGTACATGCGGTGGAATTAACTACAACCCTATTTTGGCACATCGTCAGCTTGGGTTCCCCCTAAAAGATAAACCCAATAACATTCTGTTAGAGGGTGGGTTCTTTCAGGAGGGTAAAGATCCCCAAGGCTTGAAGGGCAGGATGGTCCGCGCTTGGCGCAAGATCCATAAGAAAGGAAGGAAGGAGCTAGGTCCGAAGAACTGTATCGCTTTGGAACCCTATACCTATTGGGTTAGGAGGAGAGCTTTCGAGTACCTCATGCCTTATGAGTATCCAAGACCCACACCTTTGGTTGTGGCTGGGCCTTCAACCCTCCCTAGCCAAGGAGTAGAGGAGTTGAGAGACGAAGACCGTTTGCGTGCTTGAATCCGTGAACGAGAGGAGTTGCTTCAGCAGATCAGAGAGAAGGATGCTTTGATAGAGTTCCTTGAGCACCGGGTTTATTGATGATCCTGATGACGCATTGACTTCTCTACTTCCTCAGTCTTCCAAGTTTTGGAAGAGGAAGTATGATCGACTCGCCAAAGAGAAGGCAAATATGGAGGCAGCCTATGAGAGGGAGGTGAAGAGGCTTCGTGCAACTTATCTTCCGGTCTCGAGGGCTTTGGACGATTACTTCTAGGGATCCATAGGATGTTCATTTTCCTTCTCTCTTGTATTGTATTTGGTTACCAAGACTATACTTCTTTGGCGTAAAAACATTTCCAAATATTAATTGACGTGATATTTCCGTATGTGATAAACGCTTAATATTTCCAAAATTTGCAAATAAGACTCTAAAGTTCCTCTGATATAAAAATTAAATCGTAAGCATTGCATGCATCATGTTTATCTATTCCTAGGGGTTTATATCTTCTTCTTGATTCTAGTCGGGGTTTTCTTACACTGTTTATCTAATGTGAGACTGGAGTCAAGGGGTAGAATACCCTTTGAAATTGATAAACATGTCATTGCATTTGCATATTCATTAGCATGTCTTGCATAACAGGTACCGCCGTAGTGTTCTCATCTTGTTTGGTATTCTATTATTAGGATAGCTGACTCAGGCATTCACTGATACGGTACCCGAAGGAATCAACAGAGAGCAATGGAAGGTTTACAAGCAGAGCTCGTTGAGATGAGGATTCGCATGAATCAGTTCATGGAAGTGGTCCAAGGAGTGGCTCAGGGACAACAGGAGATTAAATTATTGGTACAGGGGAATCCCCCTACTACTCAACCGGATGTTATGGCTGATCCTCCCGCTAGAGAGGCTAATGGACCCAATGGACCGGGGCCTATCCCAATCCCATATGGCAACCTTGGTCAACAACCCATCCATGATGATCAGGAGGATCAATTCCCCCTGCTTCAGGAGGACTTTGGCATGGGCCACAGTATGGACCCTATGTTTCGGAGACTGGAAGAGAGGTTGAAAGCTGTGGAAGGGCAGAATGCTCTTGGTGTGGATGTTGTTGACTTGGGGCTGGTCCCAGGCGTGAGAGTTCCGCCAAAATTCAAAGTCCCCGTGTTTGATAAGTACAATGGCAACTCTTTCCCGAAGACTCATGTACAAGCTTACTTCCGCAAGATGATCGTGTATTCTGATGATGAGAAGCTACTCATGTACTTCTTCCAGGACAGCCTAGCCGGGGCATCCTTGGAGTGGTATATGAGGCTGGACAGAGCCCATATTTGCTGCTGGAGAGACTTGGCTGAGGCCTTTGTGAAGCAATATCAGTATAATACGGATATGGCACCTGACAGGACTCAGCTCCAGAATCTGTCTCTCAAGAGCAACGAGTGCTTCTAAGAGTATGCTCAACGCTGGAGAGAGTTGGCTTCCCGTGTTCAGCCTCCGATGTTGGAAAAAGAGATGGCCAACATGTTTATGAACACACTGCCTGGATCTTATTTGGAGCGTCTGGTAGGTTGCAACGCCTCGAGTTTTGCTGATGTGGTCTCTACCGGTGAGAGGGTGGAGAACTACTTGAAGACATGTAAGATCCAAAATGGGGTTGGATCATCTTCGGGGTCAAATAAGTCGTTCTTAGGAGGACAGAAGAGGAGAGAAAGGGATGCAAATGCCATATCTTCTTATCAGAACAGGGGTAATCGGAGGAATAACTTTCAGAATTACCATCAACAACCTTATGTTGCAGCAGTGACCATTCCGGCTGCAGCACCAGTGCAACAACAACAACCTCAACGTCAACAAAATCAATACCAACAACAACAGGGTAACAGACCTGCTTATCAACAGAGACAGAGGATGATGAATATGCGTTTCGACACTCTTCCGATGTCGTATGCCCAATTGCTTCCCAACCTTCAACAGTTGCAACTTGTGCAGTTACGCACTTTGGCTCCTCCTATTGGCAGGCTTCCAGTGGGTTATGACGCCAATGCTAGGTGTAATTTCCACTCTGGGGCACCTGGCCACACTATTGAGAACTGCAAAGCTTTTAAGCACGTAGTTCAGGACCTTATTGATTCAAAGGCCATTAACTTTGTGCCGGCTCCTAATGTTGTCAACAATCCTATGCCGCAACATGGTAGAGCAAATGTTAACATGGTTGAAGGAGAATTCAAATTAGTCAAGGAGGTGTTGAAGCTGAAGACTCCGCTGTTAGAAATCAAAGAATACTTGCTAAAGGCAAATGTTTTCCCCGGCTGTGGGAGCGGTTGTTTGGGTTGTGTTGCACAGAGTGGGGGTTGTGTGAAGCTGCAGCAGGGTATCCAGGCCTTGCTTGACGATGGTATCCTCCAACCTGAAGACTTATCTACCCAAAGGTCTGTTGAAGGGGTTGTTGAGAATACAGATGTTGATCCTCTCTTTCCTGAAGATGCTGAAGAATTTACAAATGTTGTTCCTGGTGATTTTGTAATTCCCAATGATGTAATTAATTTTTCTGATGCTGTTGCTGATATTCCAAACATGGTGTTTGATTCTGATGTACTTGTTGAACTTGATTCCGATGTTTTGGATGTTTGTACTTAAACAAATAAGATTTCTGAGTATGACTGTGACGTCGCCACTATCACAATTTTCTACCTGACCGCTCAGATCAGTGTGCCAGTAGCGCAACCGGTACCACCAGTGCGACCGCATCAATCCACTATGACCATCACGACCCCTGGTCCTTTACCTTTCACCAGCGAAAGGGCCATTCCTTGGCATTACGGGGGGAGTGTGTACACGCATGACCATGGAGTGGAGCAACCACTGAAAGTAGAAAAGGTGCAGGATCAGAAGTCTGAACCTGGAATTGAGATAAAAGATCCCGCAGTGGACAATGTTGGTGGAATCAGGCGATTCATCAGAAGTGGTAGACTGTTCTCACCACCGGTTACCCAACCTGATAGTGTTGACGCTGCGGCGAAGGCCAAAGGCAAGCAAGTTGTGAATGAGGGTACCTCTGCACCACATGCTGGCTCTGAGCCTGCTTTTGCGAAGGATGTGGACGAACTTTTGAGAATTATAAAGAAAAGCGATTACAAGGTAGTCGATCAGTTGATTCAGACGCCATCCAAGATATCTATTATCTCACTCCTGCTATGTTCGGAGGCACACAGGGAGGCACTCCTGAAGGTCCTTAATGCTGCATATGTGCCTCAGGAGATCTCAGTGAACCAACTAGAAGGGATCGTTACAAATGTTCATACAAGCAACGGGTTGGGTTTTACTGATTCTGACTTGACGCCAGCTGGACGCGATCATAACAAAGCTTTGCACATCTCGATGGAGTGTAAAGACACTGTGATATCCCATGTTCTGGTGGATACAGGTTCCTCTCTCAATGTGCTACCCAAGAGAGCCCTGTCAAGGTTAGATGTAGAAGGTTTGATCTTGAAGCCTTCCGATCTTGTGGTAAGAGCTTTCGATGGTTCTAAGAGGTCGGTGTTCAGAGAGGTAGAATTGCCAATTCAGATTGAATCACAAACCTTTAACACCGTATTCTAGGTGATGGATATCAGTCCTTCGTATAGCTGCTTGCTGGGTCGTCCTTGGATCCACAATGCTGGGGCAGTCTCCTCGACCTTGCATCAGAAGATCAAGTTCCCGGTCAACGGAAGAATTATCACTGTCTGTGGTGAGGAGGATATTCTGGTCAGTAACCTGTCTACATTCAAGTATGTAAAGGTAGAAGGTGAGATTCATGAAACCCTGTGTCAGGCCTTTGAGGCAGTTCAAGTCAAGGATGCAGCTCCAGTGGAAGAGGTTGAAGCAGGTGCATCTTTGTCGTCCTTCAAGCAGGCACAGGCCTTGGTAAATTCAGTTGTTGCTCCCGGTTGGGGACGTCTGGTGGATTTACCTGTAAAGGAAGACAAGTTTGGGATTGGGTATCAGCCGACATTGACTTCTACAACTTCAACGCCTCAGACTCGTCAGGGGCTGATTACTTTCTCTAGTGCTGGCATCATTCAGTACAACCAGGTCTCTGCAATCAACAAAGAAGATGAGGATAGTGATTGCGACATTGATAACTGGGTGCGTCCAAGGGTCCCGGGTGAAGTTCTCCGCAATTGGTCTTCTGAAGAGATTATCCAAGTCACTCTTCTTAAAGAGTAATTTTCTTTGTTTATTCATGCATATCCAAGTCTTACGTTCCGCCCAGGGCGTGATGACTCATTGTAGGGCTCATCTATGTGGATACCTGCATTTTTATCATAAATAAAGGACGTCTTTTTGCATTCAAATATTTTGTTCACTGTCTTTCTATTTTTGCAGTTTTCAAAAATCAAAAATATAAAAAAAATATATACATTTGGCAATGTTTTGTTTAGTTTCCACTTCTTGTTCACACTCATAAGCACATACCATCACTCATGCAGATGCACATCACCGGATCCTATTGATAACAGTTCTGCTATGGCTCGCTTCGACTTTGAAAATCCAATATTTCAAGCTGAAGAAGAGGGTGATGAAGACTGTGAACTCCCTGAAGAACTTGCCAGGTTGTTAAAACAGGAAGAAAGGGTCATTCAACCGCATCAAGAGTCTACTGAAGTGATTAATCTCGGCACCGAGGACGTCAAGAGAGAGATCAAGATAGGGGTTGCTTTGGAAGATAATGTGAAGAAGGGGCTGATTGAATTGTTGCAAGAGTATGTTGACATCTTCGCTTGGTCTTATCAGGACATGCCAGGGCTTGACACAGACATTTTGGTACACCGTTTGCCTCTCAAAGAGGATTGTCCTCCGGTCAAGCAGAAGCTCAGAAGAACGAGACCAGAGATGGCTGTCAAGATAAAGGAAGAAGTGCAAAAACAGTTGGATGCAGGGTTTCTAGCGGTTACAAATTATCCGCCATGGGTCACAAATATCGTTCCAGTACCTAAAAAGGATGGAAAGGTACGGATGTGTGTTGACTACCGGGATCTGAACAGAGCTAGTTCTAAAGATGATTTCCCATTACCTCACATCGACGTTTTGGTGGATAACACGGCTCAGTTCTCGGTATTCTCCTTCATGGGTGGCTTTTCTGGCTATAATCAAATTAAGATGGCACCAGAAGACATGGAAAAGACAACTCTCATAGCCCCATGGGGCACCTTCTGCTACAAGGTGATGCCGTTTGGTCTGAAAAATGCTGGGGCAACATATCAACGAGCTATGGTAACTCATTTCCATGATATGATTCATCATGAAATCGAGGTTTATATTGATGATATGATTGCCAAATCTCAGACGGAAGAAGAACATCTGGTGAATTTGCAGAAACTGTTTGAGCGTTTGAGGAAATTCAAGATGAGGCTTAATCCGAACAAGTGTACTTTCGGGGTGAGATCTGGAAAACTGTTGGGTTTTATTGTTAGTGAAAAAGGGATTGAGGTGGATCCGGCCAAAGTGAAAGCGATACAAGAAATGCCTGAGCCAAGAATAGAAAAACAAGTTCGTGGTTTCTTAGGAAGGTTGAAATACATTGCAAGGTTCATCTCTCACCTAACAGCCACGTGTGAGCCAATATTGAAATTGTTGAAAAAAGATCAAGCCATCAGGTGGAATGATGATTGCCAAAGGGCTTTCGAGAAGATAAAAGAGTATTTGCAGAATCCTCCAATCCTTATGCCTCCAGTCCCAAGGAGACCGCTGATTATGTATTTGATAGTACTTGATAATTCCATGGGTTGTGTTCTCGGTCAACACGACGAGACAGGTAGGAAAGAGCATGCCATCTACTACATGAGTAAAAAATTCACAGATTGCGAGTCGAGATACTCAATGATTGAAAAGACATGTTGTGCACTTGCATGGGCTGCTAAGTGATTGAGACAATACATGCTGACTCACACAACCTTACTGATCTCCAAAATGGATCCAGTCAAGTATATATTTGAGAAGCCAGCTCTCACCGGAAGGGTTGCTCATTGGCAAATGGTACTGACAGAGTACGACATCCAGTATACATCCCAGAAAGCCATCAAAGGGAGTATTCTGTCAGACTATCTTGCTCAGCAGCCGATTGATGATTATGAGCCCATGAAGTTTGATTTTCCGGATGAAGACATCATGTTCCTCAAGATGAAAGACTGTGAAGAGCCAGTTGTTGAGGAGGGACCTGACCTAGATGAAAAGTGGACTTTAATGTTTGATGGGGCTGTCAATTCCAAAGGAAGTGGAATTGGTGCTGTCATTACCACTCCGAAAGGTGCCCACATGCCTTTCACCGCTCGTCTGACTTTTGAGTGCACCAATAATGAAGCTGAGTATGAAGCCTGTATCTTGGGTATCGAGCAAGCCATTGATTTGAGAATCAAGACTCTGGACATCTTCGGAGATTCAACTCTAGTGATCAATCAAGTGAATGGTGATTGGAATACTCTCCAGCCTAATCTGGTCCCCTACAGAGACTACACGAGAAGATTGTTGACTTTCTTCACAACAGTAAGGTTGTATCATATACCTCGTGATGAGAACCAGATGGCAGATGCTCTTGCTACTCTGTCCTCCATGATCAAGGTGATTCGGTGGAACTATGCTCCCAGGATCGATGTTATGCGCCTTGATAGGGCCGCGTATGTGTTTGCTGCTGAACTGGTAGTTGATGACAAGCCTTGGTACCACGACATCAAGTGCTTTCTGAAGAATCAAGAGTACCCTGCAGGGGCATCCAACAATGATAGAAAGACTTTGAGAAGATTGGCTGGCAGTTTCTTCTTGAACAAAGACGATGTGCTGTATAAGAGGAACTTCGACATGGTTTTGCTCAGATGCGTGGATAGACACGAAGCAGACATGTTAATGCAGGAAGTTCATGAAGGCTCCTTCGGTACTCATGTCGGCGGACATGCAATGGCTAAGAAATTGTTGAGAGCGGGTTATTACTGGATGACCATGGAATCTGATTGTTTCAAATATGCTCGGAAGTGTCATAAATGCCAGATTTATGCTGATAAGGTGCATGTGCCGCCAAATCCTCTGAATGTGATGTCTTCGCCGTGGCCATTTGCTATGTGGGGCATTGATATGATTGGAAAGATTGAGCTGACTGCTTCCAATGGGCATCGCTTCATCCTTGTTGCCATCGACTATTTCACCAAGTGGGTCGAAGCAGCGTCATTTGCGAAGGTAACCAGACATGTGGTTTCCCGATTCATCAAGAAAGAAATCATTTGTCGTTATGGGATTCCCGAAAGAATCATTACTGATAATGGTTCTAACCTCAATAACAAAATGATGAAAGAGTTGTGCAAGAACTTCAACATTCAACATCACAACTCTTCCCCTTATTGTCCTAAGATGAACGGTGTTGTTGAGGCAGCAAATAAGAACATAAAGAAGATTGTGAAGAAGATGGTCGTTACGTACAGAGATTGGCATGAGATACTACCCTTCGCCTTGCATGGGTATCGCACTTCAGTACGTACATCGACCGGGGCAACCCCTTATTCCCTTGTGTATGGTATGGAAGCAGTCCTACCTGTTGAAGTGGAGATTCCTTCTCTAAGAGTCATGTTGGATGTCAAGTTAGACGAAGTTGAATGGATTTAGACAAGGTTCAATGAGTTGAGTCTTATCGAAGAGAAGCGAATGGCAGCCATTTGTCATGGGCAATTGTATCAGAGTCGGATGAAGAGTGCCTTTGATCAGAAAGTGCATCCTCGATGCTTCCAAGTCGGAGATTTGGTGTTGAAAAGGACCCTTCCTCCACAGACAGATCACAGGGGCAAGTGGACTCCTAACTATGATGGACCGTATATTGTCACCAAGGTTTTTGATGGTGGAGCCTTAATGCTTGCAACTATGGATGGTGAAAACTTCACTTCCCCTATGAACTCAGACACAGTTAAAAAATACTTCGCATAAAATAGACCCGCTGGACGATAAAAAGAATAGTTCAGGCAAAAAAATGGGCATCCCGGCGAACCAAGAAAATGAAAAAGGTTCGGGAAAAAGTTAGGGATTAAAAAATGAAAAGATTGTATACCCGGTAAGTTAAAAACCTAAAAGGGCAACTTAGGCAAAAATGGGTATCCCGGTGGATTGAAAACCCGAAAGGACGATCCAGGAAAAAGTTAGGGATTAAGCGAATGGCTGCGTTCTGAGTAGTTCTGAATATTATCTCGTGTCAATAACCGGAAACTTCCGAAGGATAGGAAACAGTCCAATCACCTTTTATAGAAAGCTGATCATCTGGAGGATCTTGAAGACGAGCGAATCATAGCAGAATTGGAACCCGATAGAAATCCATTTCACATTGCCATTAGATTAATTTCTGTTTTTATCTGTTGTGCAATTACCTCTTTCCAGGGATTGCTTCCGGATGTAAATACCTATTCAGAGGCTACTCAATCAATAAAATCATGTTATTCAGTAGATCTACGTGTTCATTTTCATTTTACTGTTTTGTTTGCAAAAATGACGTCCGAATTTTTGATAAACATTGCATCATGAAACATAAGAGCTTTACAGGTACGTGCTTAATAAACATTGAAAATTGTTGTAAATTTTAAGTGCTTTGGATCGTCTATTCATAACAGGTATACTCGGGGCATTTCCTTAAGGTCCCCATCAAATGATCGCGGATGTTTTTCCTCAACAGTTGGAATTTGGTATCTTATCCCTGCAGAGCTGGTCCAAGCGTTGGATTCTTCAATCCCCAGCAGGCCCTCACTGCTGTACTTCCCCAATCATTTGTTTCAGATTATACATTCATCAGTAGAGTCGACAGTGTCTGACTGTATATCCTCAGCGGAGTTGACGGTGTATGACTGTATATCCCCAGCGGAGTTGACAGTGTCTGACTGTATATCCCCAGCGGAGTTGACAGTGTCTAACTATATATCCCCAGCGGAGTTGACGGTGTCAGACTGTATCTTCCCAACAGAAGCGGCTACTCCTCAGAGTTCGATGCCAAATCGATGATCTCGACGCTAGACCCATGGTCTCTTTCCTTGAAGCAGAATCTCAGTACCGTATCCGTGTTTGCTTCCCCTGCTGAGTCGTCTCTCTCGCAGATTATGGTTTCCAGAACCACTGTCGCTTTCCTCAGCAGCAAGTTTTTAGTGCCATTCTCTCCCTAGTCAGAGCCTCAGTATTTTGTTATTTGCCAGAACACCGTGTGGCGGGTCATTTCCCCACAGAGTTCTTTGTGTTGTGCATCTCCAACAGCCTTGCCAGGGTCCAAAAGATGGTGATCATTTTGTAACACCCCAAAATTTGCCCTCCTTATTCACGTATTCATTTTTAGGTCATTTAACATTAGATACATTGCATTTCATCATGTCAATCAGGATTAGCTCCAAGAAGCTTGAACATCATCCATGACACTTTGTGGGTTCTATTTAGATGATCAGTCAACACAAGGGAAAAACTTGAGTTACTTCCAACAGGGGTCTATTCGTCAGTCAAAACGTTAACCTTGAAGGAGCAAAGGTTTGTTCATGAGCTGTCATGCTCGCTAGGCGAAGCCCATGTGTTATGCAAAAAAAAAGCGAAAAACAAAAAAAAAGAAAAAAAAAAGAAAAAAAAAACGGAAAACGAAAAAAAATAAATTAAATTGATAAATAAATAAAATAAATAAATAAATAAATAAAAGAAAAGATCTTGGACTTGGACCTCTCTCATTTGAGCCCACAAGTCCACAAAAATCAGGTTATAAATTCATAGTGTCAGTGAAGCAAAATTTAATTCTATTCCTATTACCCTGTCTGGGAAAAAGATAGTGAGAGAAGAACCCTGGGGAAAAAGATAGTGAGAGAAGAACACTGGACAAAACCTGAAGAGAAACCTAGAAAGAGAGAGTGAGAATTAATCTGCAGCAACCTCCAGGCAACTCTGAAAGGTTCATTCTGACTCACACACTTTCAGCTCAAGCAAACCCTAACATTGGTTTGCAAATCCAGCCGTGCCATTTGATTTCAATCGATATCTCCAATCAGGTTTGCCTTATTCCCATAATTTTATGCTCTTAATTTGAATCATCTGAATGTATGAGGTATTATGGGTGAATTTGATACCCTTTTGATGCATGTGTTTGACCAGAGGTTCAGGCCTCATACCCTTGGTTGCTTTTTGTGAGCTTTTTGTGAATTGAAAGGGCATGATTCATGTGGTTACATTTTGATTTGGAGGCAACTCTTGATTACCCTATTTAGTTTCTCTAACCTGTTTGTTGAGTTTTGTTTTGTGAGGGCTCATATGACTCTTGCAGAGATGGTTTGCCTGGTATTCCACTTTATTTGTGGGATACCCCCTGGAGGTTCATTCCGATTACCTGTACTAACCCACTTTCTTTAATGATGTTAGCTTGGAAGGATCTCAGGGTTTATCGTTCCTTTAATTACTGTTACTTCGGATCTTTATCCGTGTGGTACTTTTACATTTTCCCGTATTTTTACCGCTTTCTTAGCTGGAAGACCTCGATAGGAGGCAATGTTTTGTGTGTTTACTTTATGCAGGTTCCTTTGTCTAGGATTTCCCTTTTGCCTGAGCGTTCCTAAAACGCAAACAAATTCATTGATTTTTCTTCTCCTAAGAACACGTTAACTCCTTCTACTACAGGCGAGTAAGTCTCCAAAGGTCGAGCATCCGGTAGATTGCGTAGTAACGTCGTTCGTTCAAAACCCAATCCATAACCCTGTAGTTAACCGAACTACGACTTTCTCTGATTCTCATTCCAGATGAGATACGTAGGCATAAGACGTGATGTCTTAGCGAGCACAATTACCCTTAACCCATAGGTAGCCGAGCTACGAAGACTCTGATTCTCATATTCAGATGAGATACGTATGCAGTGGATGCGACAAGCGTGCGAGTCATTTTCTTTTGACCCCTTTTTTTAGTAAATAACACATTAGATAAACCCACACCCTTTAGACAAGAACTACAAAAGTGGATCCCGTAGAGTACTACGGATGCGTAGGGGTGCTAATACCTTCCCTTCGCATAATCGACTCCCGAACCCAAGATTTGGTTGCGAGACCCTGTCTTGTCCTTTCCTTTTTCCAGGTTTACTTCGAGCGTTTCCTTTCCCTCCTTTGGGATAAATAACGCGCGGTGGCGACTCTCCTGTCTTTCTTCGCCGGTTGTTTTTTTTTCGCATTCCATTTTTCAGGTTGCGACAGCTGGCGACTCTGCTGGGGACCCGGTTTCCCTAAGCGAGTCCCTCCTAGCTTTTGTAGGTTGTTTGTTTATTGGGTGTTTATTCTTTTGTACAGTTATTTATCTTTCAGCATTTACCTGCTTTATTGCATTGTGTACATATGATTGCCGTATCTGCTGGTTCTGTTTGTGAGATGAGTTCTATATCCGAACTCGAGTGCACTTAGGATAGGAGAATGGCCTAGTCTTGTTGACTTGTGTGGAGTTATTCCTTAGCAAGTTGACTTGCAAGCCCATTCACTTGGTGGAGGTCATGTTGAGATCAATAATGTCACACAAGTAAGTTGTGGTTAGACATTACTTTTTCCAATATAGACCTTAGAAGTCAAGGACCTTAGTTTACCACACCCATCTTGGCCTATTCGTAGGATGTAGTGCGAAAGTCGTTCAAGTGTAAGATTTGATACTATTGTTACGCGATACTACACTCATAAGAGTCTCTCTTGAGAATATTTTTGGAATACGAGTAGTCGTTCCTCTGATAATATCCGAAAGATGGGATTATGACTATGGGAACCTTTTGTAGAAAATGTTTGGCAGGTTTAAACTTTAGTACACTCCCTTTGGGTGGTTCTTAACCTAAACTCCATGCTCATGACTTACAACAAACCCTTGATTCATGGTCGATCCATTCAGGTATCCTTAATATCAATGAAACTTGGGTGTTGATAAGGTGTAAACCATAATCCACCAAAATGGATGGTTGATATTAAGGATAACATGATCCATCCCATGACCTTTGTTTGGTGTGCTTTGCTTGATCCTCTTAATTTCTCTCCAGGCAGTGCAACCTGACAGATGTTCAGGCGGATCCAGCAATCCTAATTGACATGCCATTGCATTGCATAACATCATCTGCATATTTGCATCCAACATCTCATGCTTATTCATTTGCAGGGTATTCCCTTTTTAAGGGGGGGCTTTAAAATCGAATAAGAAGTGCATCACATACCATGCATACTAACCCTTGTTTGTTTTGCAGGTGTCACCGCAGTGTCTAATGTTTGTTCCCTGTTTCAGGCAGTTATTGGTCCCAAGCGAGTTCATAGGTACCCGACAAAGGAAAACCGTCCACGACTAGCAATGGACCAGATACAGAAAGAACTGGCTGATATGCGTGAAAGGATGGATCAGTTCATGACATTGATGACTGGTATGGCAGAAGGCCAAGAAAAGCTGAAGGAATTGGTTGAGCAACCGAGGCCCGATCCAGAGGTGGAGATACCAAATGCTGAGGGGAACGCTGATAACCTTGTGGACACTGGTAACGTGGGTAACGCGAATGCTGATGGAAACCCGGGTAATGTTGGCAACACGGGGAATGTTGGGAATGGTATTGGCGGAAGGTACAATTTGAATCAAGGGATTCGAATTAACGGGCGCCCCGTTACTGAAGATTATCAGTATGATCAATTCTCTTTGCACGACGAAGCTCACGAGACCACTCGCCGTATGGATGAGCTTGCTGAGAAGCTCAAATCTTTGGAGTCTCAAAATTCCTTAGGTTTTGATGTCACAAATCTGGGTCTGGTTCAGGGAGTAAGGATCCCTCACAAGTTCAAACCCCCTACATTTGAGAAATACAACGGGGCTTCTTGCCCACGCACTCATCTCCAATCTTATCTGGGAAGGTTGGGAGCTCACACTGAAGATGAAAATGTTGGAGAATTGCCAACCAAGGCGCAACGGAATTTAAAAATTTCTCCATTTAGTGATCCTTACGAATGGGCATGATCAGTGATAGAATCGTTACCTCTTGTGGCGATTCAAACCTTTGGTGCAGATCTCTGATAATGATCAAAACCTTTGATACAGATCCACGGGGCGATCACGAACGTTGAACGATGACAACGTCTCTACTCAGTCCACACGAACGGATTCCTTCAATCGCAGTGCTAGCTGTTATGAATGAAGGCTTTGAGTGAGTGAGAGAGGGAAACAAAATTCCAAGTCTCTACTTGAATTTCTGTTTGAGTGGATTCGAGTGACAATGCTTCTACCCAAGGGGTTCTATTTATAGAACCACTTGTGTGGGCTTCAAGCCAAAAAGCCCACTTAAGTGTATTTTGGCCCATATCTTATAATATGCCCAAAATCACTTAAGTATTTGGTACCTTACCATATTTCGTCTCCCACTTAAGTGCACCGTACCTTACGGTGTTCCTTAGTTACTCTATCTCTCATCAATTCATCCTTTGTGTGTGACCCTATAGGTTTTCGCGGCGTTGACAATTATATTAAATCACGCATTTAACATAATAAACAGTGAGCGGTATCTAGCAACACATCACTGCTACCCAAGTCACGAAAATGTCATGTGATATGACAAAACCTCCTGTGATAATAATTATGTGTATAATTACCCCTTTGCCCTTATGTCTATATTGAACACGAGGTATAGACCGTGTCACCCTTGTCCAGTTCAATATTGGGCCCATAGACATTTATCCTGTTACGCAGGATTGGCAAATTCCATCTAGGACACTCATGTCCCTCAGCATGCTTCGTGGAGTACCCATCAACTGTCTTTATGGTTATCCAGTTACGGACAACGTTGGATCAGCAATAAAGCACTCGACTCTACATCTAGGATCCATAGTGGTTTCAGGTCGAAGAGTGGTATACACTATTATCACCATGAAAATAACTTATGACACTTTGCATAACTTTCTATATAGTATTCTCATAGCGGGTCAATCCGGTATAAATATTACTCCTAATATTCATACCTATGTTTAAGGCTTGATAACTCTTTATCCATGATCCATGAGATGTGATCATCAGTCTACAAACATAATATTCTTAATGCTTTAATGTTATCCCACTTCACACTAAAGCTCGACTACGGATACTTTAAGAATAGTGCCCTTATGTTTATTGTGTTCTCATGATTAAGTCACACTTAATACATTAAACGGACTATCTATTCTAGGGACTTTATTAATCAACCATAATAAAGAAAATGCCTTTAAATAATTCGATACAAGTACCAAAAGTATTGGCCTCTAGGGCTTACACCAACAGAAAAGTTGTGGATGTACTATTTTGAAGACAATTTAACTGGAGCTTCTCGTGAATGGTATTCTCATTTGTCTCATACTACCATGAAGAGCTGGAAATACTTGGCAGAGGCTTTTGTCAAGCAATATCAATACAACTTGGACATGGCTCCAAATCGGACCTTGTTGCAAGGAATGTCTCAGACTGCCAAGGAAACCTTTAGAGAATATGCTCAGCGTTGGAGACAGATTGCTGCATCCGTCCAACCCCCTATGTCTGAAAGGGAGATGGCGGACATGTTCATGAACACTCTTCAAGGCAATTATATCGAGAGATTGGCTGCTTGCCCGTCAATCAGCTTTGCAGAGATAGTGATTGCTGGAGAAAGGATCGAGAGTCTGTTGAAGATGGGCCGAATTTAGAACAACAGTGCTTCCAACTCATCAGTTTCCAAGAAACTGTTTGCTGGTAACGGTCAGCGAAGAAGAGAAGGTGAGACGAGCGTTGTATATGCCGGCAGAGGCAGGGGCAGAGGACGCCCTAATTATTATCAAGATCAAGTGGCCGCAGTCACTATTCCTACACCTGCTCCTCAACCGCAACAGCAACCGCAATATCATCCTCAACAGAAACCCAGGTACAACAATCAACAACAAGGAGGTAATCCGGGTCAGCAGAGACACTATCAACAACGTCCAAGGCAGACGTACCGGGTCACTGAGCCAATCCCAATGCCTTATTCTGTATTACTCCCCAGGCTGATTGACCTGAATCTGGTTACGTTAAGAACTCTGGCCCCACCGGTCGATCCCAACAATCTGCCTAGAGGTTATGATGTCAACGCCATATGTGCTTTTCACTCCAACGCACCTGGCCATACTACAGATAATTGCAAGGCTCTCCCGCTAAAGGTCCAAGATTTGAGAGATGCCCAGGCCATCAATTTTTCTCCGGTGCCTAATGTTATCCAAAACCCGATGCCAGCTCACGGCGGGCAGAGGATTAATGCTGTTGATAGTGGGGAAACTTTGAATTTGGTTTCTGATGTGGCTAAAGTGAAGACTTCGCTATCGGTAGTTAAAGACCAACTTTTGAAAGGACAGATTTTCCCGGGCTGTGGGGAAGAGTGCGGAAATTGTCAAGCTGCCGAGAACGGATGTGACAGTTTGAGAAAGGGTATTCAGCAACTGATAGATGAAGGTTGTCTTTAGTTCGATCAGACTCGTCCAGTGAAGAATGATGTGTCGACAGTAACGTTTTATTTCACTCCTGAAGAAATATATGTTCCCGAGAGACCCGCTCCGACAACAATATATTTCCAAGAAAGTTCAACACCAATTTACTCTGACAACCCTCAATCGACTTTGGTTAGTCCGGTCACCATCACGGTACCAGGACCTGTTCTGTATGAGAAAGACAATGCTATCTCGTGGCACTATGGGGCTGATATCTACTGCCAGGGGAAGAAAGTTAACGAAGAAGACATTGACATTGGTAGCTCCGCTATAGACAATGTTGGAGGAATTGGTGGCTTCACTCGCAGTGGACGCCTATTTGCACCATCAACATTACGCACGATTACTGAAGCTGAGGCAGCTGCCAAGGCTAAAGGAAAACAGGTAGCCACCGAAGAGGTTACTACTGAGGAAGCTCCTCCTAAGACCGCATTCGAGAAGGAAGTGGATGAGTTTATGAGGATTATCAAGAAAAGTGACTACAAGGTAGTCGACCAGCTAAATCAGACACCCTCAAAGATCTCCATTCTCTCACTATTGATGTGCTCTGAGGCACACAGAGCAACCTTGTTGAAAGTACTGAATATGGCTTATGTTCCCCCAGAGATAACTGTTGACCAGCTGGAGTCGGTAGTTTCGAATGTACACACTAGCCATGCGCTAGGTTTCACCGATTATGACCTGACGTCTGAGGGCAGGAATCACAACAAAGCCTTGCATATCATAATGGAATGCAAAGGGACAGTGCTTTCCCATGTTTTGGTTGATACAGGCTCTTCTCTGAATGTTCTTCCAAAGAAAGCCTTGATGAAGTTGGATTACGATGACGCCACCCCGAGGCCGAGTAATTTGGTTGTGAGGGCTTTTGATGGCTCTAAGCGAGCTGTCTGTGGCGAAGTTGAGTTGTCAGTTAAGATTGGATCGCAGGTGTTCAAGAGTACCTTTTATGTGATGGATATCCAGCCTGCCTATAGCTATTTGCTAGGTCGGCCCTGGATTCACGCTGCTGGTGCTGTTACTTCTACTCTCCACCAGAAGCTCAAATATGGACTAGAAGGTTAAATCGTCACTGTCTGTGGTGAAGAGGATATTTTTGTTAGCCACCTGTCTATGTTTAAGTATGTGGAGATGGATGGTGAGATACATGAGATGCTATGTCAGGGCTTCGAAGCCATAAACATCAGTGAGGTCGCGCCCGAAATTGTCTTTTCACCTGAGTCTGACAAGGTCGGGACTTCTATCTCTTCATACAAGCAAGCTGTTGAAGTGGTTAAGGCCGGTAATGCCCAAGGCTGGGGCAAATTTGTGGAGCCAATCATAAAAGAAGACAAGTTTGGATTGGGGTATACTCTGGGGTCTCAGAAGAATGAAGCCGATACTTTCTCCAGCGGGGGTTTGGTTTCTCCCCACACCGTCAATGCTGCAGATGAAGACAAGGCTGACAGCGACTGTGACTTAGATAGCTGGATTCGCCCGTGTGTCCTAGGAGAAAAGCTCGACAATTGGTCGTCTGAAAAAGTCGTCCGGTTTACTCTACTGAGGGGGGGGGGGGGTTCATATGCCATTTTGTGCCATAATAACTTTTCCTTGCACCAACAATGAAGCCGGACGAAGCAGAATGGGTCCGTTCTCGATACAATCAGCTGAGCCTAGTTGAGGAAAAGAGACTAGCAGCTATATGCCATGGCCAACTATATCGGAGACGGATGAAGAGAGTATTTGATCAGAAAGTGCGCCCTCGGGAGTATCAAGTAGGTGAATTGGTACTCAAAAGAATTCTTCCTCTCAACACAGATCACAGGGGCAAACAGACATAAAACTATGAGGGTCCATACGTGGTTAAAAGAGTTTTTCTCTGACGGAGCTTTGATGCTAACAACCATGGAATGGCGAAGACTTCCCGTCCCCTGTCAACTCAGACGCAGTTAAAAAATACTTCGCATAAATTGACCCGCTGGACAGTAAAAGGAATAGTCCAGGCAAAAAAGGGGCATCCCGACGAACCAAAAAAAAGAATGAAGAGGTTCGGGCAAAAATTAGGGATATAAAAAAAATGTACACCCGGTGAGTCGAAAACCCGAAAGGGCGGCTCAAGCAAAAAAGGGTATCCCGGTGGATTGAAAATCCAAAAGGGAGGTCCACGCAAAAGTTAGGGAATAAGCGAATGACTGCAACCTGAGTTCACATGTGTTATATCACCGTTTCATTCAATCCGGAAATCTTCGAAGGTTAAAGATCGTCTAACCATCCACTTCAGAAAGCAAGATGAGCAGAGCGTCTTGAGGACATACGAGTCATAGCAGAGTCGAAACTCGGTGGGACCCCGTTTCCACATTGCCATTAGGATAGTTTTCTTTTGTTCAATTTATAGCGATCACCTCTTTCCAAGGATCAGCTTCCTGATGTACCCGCCTATTCCTGGCACAAATTTTTCAACCAACAAAAGTCGAATAATTCAGTTAAAAAGCCTCTTTATTTTTTATTTATCAGTTTGTTTGCAAAAGATGTCTGAATTCTTGAGGAAACATATTGCATCTGAATATAATGGTGGCTTTTGCAGATGACTTGCGCAGGAAAACAGTCAAAATTGCTTTGAATGTGCTTAATCTCGGACGGTGAATTCAACTCGAGTACTCCCCCGGGGCATACGTGTATTTTTTGGTTACAGGTCACAGGAACCGGATGCCAAGTCGTGAATCCCCACCCCCAAGCGGTTGACAAAGTCTATCCTCAGCAGAGCCTATCCCCAGTAGAGTTGACAGTATCCAGACTGTATATCCCCAGCGGAATTGTCAGTACCAGACTGTATCTTCCCAGCAACAGCGGAGTAGTCGCATACCCAACAGACAAAAGGGTGGTGTTCCCAGTGTTCATCTCGTTCCCAGCAGATTATTTTTTAACAGATTTGTTTTAATCCCCAGCCTGAGGACGATTAGCAAGTTCATATCCCCAGCAAAGGTCGATTCCTACGACATTTCCCCAGGAAGTGTTTTCCTCACAGACTCTCCTCACAGAGCCTCGCCAAGCAAAGTTTCCATAGTTGATACTTCCCCAGCAAGGTCAACTTTTCAAAAAAGGCCGATTTATTTTCGGTGGCTCCCCGGTCCCGGCAGACGGATCGTTCCCCACAGAGAATTCAAGGATTGATACAGCGATCCGTTCCCTACCAGAGTTTGCTTCCCCGAGCAGATTTCTTTTTACACCATGCATAACATTTGCATTTGCATGCATATCATATCAAGCATACACATAAGCTGATAAACAGGTCCTTCAAAGCAGACTGAAAAATTACTTTACAACCAAAGTCATGAGATTCGGCCAGAGGATCAAGTGTGTGTGTGACCCAGCATGAGGGTCATTTCGAAGATTCAGCCTGAGAATCGTTTTCCAGAGATCCAGCCCGAGGGTCATTTTGAAGATTCAGCCAGAGAGTCGACTACGAGCGTTATTTCCCCAGCAAGCCAGTTGGAGGAATAGATTGACAGCTCAACAGAAAATCAACCTACAAGAGGATCCAGCCCGCGGATCGCATTTAAAAAACAAAGTCTAATCGAAGAGTCGTTATAACATGTTCTAGCCTGAAGAATATGTACGAAGCCAAATAAAGTGGAATATTCAAGAGGGTCAACCAGCGCATGCCTCAGATGCGAGATCCTGATGATGGGAATTTATCATCAAAACGAAGTAGATCTAGCCAGAAGATCGAAGTCAGGCCTAGCCCGAAGACCGGAAATAGATTCATCCAGAGAATCAAAACAAGTAGATCTAGCCAGAAGATTGAAGTCGGGTCTAGCCCGAAGACCGAAAACTGATTCAGCCAGAGAATCAAACAAAGAGGATCTAGCCAGAAGATCGAAGAAGATCTAGCCAGAAGATTGAAGTCAGGTCTAGCCCGAAGACCGGAAATAGATTCAGCCAGAGAATCAAAACAATTCAGATCTAGCCAGAAGATCGAAGTAGATTCAGCCAGAGAATCAAAGAAAATAGATTCAGCCAGAGAATCGAAACAAAGGAGATCTAGCCAGAAGATCGAAGAAGATCTAGCCAGAAGATCGAAGAAGATCTAGCCAGAAGATCGAAGAATATCTAGCCAGAAGATTGAAACCGTATCCAGCCCGAGGATCAAAATTAACATCCAACCAGAGGACTAAATTGAGTATAGATTCAGCCAGAGGATCGAAACTCTAAATTAAGTCAGAAGACTGATTCAGATTCAGCCAGAGGATCGGAAGAGAAATAAACAGCGCGGTGTATTTCACCATTTTTGTGGTGTTCTCGGAGCGCAAATTTTCGGTCTGTCTTTGGTATTCAATCACAGCTCACCCTGTTTGTCTGATAAGCTGTTCGCTTTCATTCTGCTCGGGTTAGCTGATGACTGAATAGTGTCGCATCACGCGAAAAACCGGCGGGAAAACAAGAACAACAGAGCCGCCACCGTGCGTTATTTATCCCAAAAGAGGGAAAGGAAACGCTCAGAGTAAACCTGGGAAAGGAAAGGTCTCGCGACCAAAGAGAATGGGATCGGGAGTCGGTTATGCGAAGGGAAGGTATTAGCACCCCTACGCATCCGTCGTACTCGACGGGATCCACGCACAATAGAAAGGAAAATGGTTGCTAAACACTGCTCAAACTCACACACACTGGCTGGAAGAGACACAAGAAAACAAGAGACTGACTCGGCAGAATATCGCATCCTGGGCCTACTTAGTCTATCAGGCATAGACATCAGAGTCAAAGTAGTTCGGACTGGGGAAACGACACATGCTCGCTAGGATATCGCATCCTATGCATACGTATCTCCTTTGGACGAAGGAGAATCAGAGCATTCGTAGCTCGGCTGACACGCACACAAACAAACACAGGCAAAGGCAAACGTGGAGCCTGAATGCCAATCACTGGACTTACATCAGCATCCGAACCAAAACACACTCAAAAAGGCAAACATGGAGCCCGACTGCCAATCACTGGGCTTACATCGACATCCGAACCAAAAAACCCACACTGGAACCCGAATGCCACTCAATGGACTTACATCAACTTCCAAGCACACAACAACATACACAAGGGGGGTTGAGACACAAAAGGTTGAAAAAAGAAAAAGGGCGCCCGGAGAGATCAGCTCATCTCCTGCCTACGTACCTCATCTGGTATGAGGATCAGGGCGACGTAGTTCCCCTACGGAGGGATAAAGGACTAGCCTAACCAGATAACAGAGGGAGACACAACTAGGGAGACTACGACTCGAGCCTAGATGTTATCATGCAAATCATCCCTAAGTTAAGGTTTCTAGCTAACTTGCACAGGAAGCAAGCCTATCCTAATCATGACTTGCACAGGAAGCAAGCCACACCTAACTTGCACAGGAAGCAAGTCAAACTAAACCTAACTTGCACAGGAAGCAAGCTAAAGCAAACATACAAGCACAAGTAGCACACACTATATGCAAGCAATGGGCTCAAACAAGGTCAGGTTTTAGTCGAGGGGTCATATCAACCTCAACAAACAAACCACTGGAACTGGGTAGTGTTAGCTCTTAACCTTGCCATTGAAGGGCTAAGGTGAAGCAGATGAAAGGTGAGTGAAGATGAGACTTCACAGCTCTTATCCCTGGCCTGGGAGAGCTTAAGACAAGAATGTGTGGGTTCATAAAGTGGGAACCCTTCTACACATTTGAAACTGACTCAACCGTACAACTGTACAAGATCTTGGGTTGGTACCTGCAATGCATCAACTCAGTGGTGTGAGCAAAGCAAATGACACACAGAATAGCAGGGGATAGATTGCATATCCCTTGGGTTCTGCCAATTGCCTCTTCGCTTAGGAGGTCTTTGACTCTATACAAGGACAAATTGTAAACAAACACAAACATCGCCTCTTAAGGAGGACTTCAGACAGTTGCCTGGCCAAGCAACAGGCCAGGTCTTCCAGACTACATGAAGTAAAGAAGTTATACCTCAATACAAATTGCTTAATAAGCAAAGCAAAGCAAAAGTTCACAAGGAACCGAGCAACTAAAAGCACCTGAAATAGTCAAGCAGATATTAGTATGCAACTTCAAAGCAAAGCAAAAGGAAACAGACATCAACAGTTAATCATAGGCAAATGGATGTGCAAGGCACAAGGCTCAAGGCATGTGAGCCAAGCCACCTACAAAACAAACAAGTTAATCAATGATATTCAAGCAAGCTCAATCAAAAAGAATTGGTCTCATTGGTCATTTGTTGATCAACCTGAAAACATGAGCTCAAAGGTTAGTAACAGGACCACTAGGTCGAGCCTAGGGTCAAAAGGGAATGAAAAAGTTAAAACAACAAGTGGCAAGCATCCAAAATCATGTTCAAACAATCAAGAAACAATACCAATTGGTTTCACATTCATATCAATTATCATCATCATTTCATGAACAAGCTAGGTCAAGGTATTGCAAACAGAAGCTCATAGAAGTCAACAGCAAGACTTAGCTCAAAAGCAATCTTAAACATTTCCAAAAATCACCAAATAAATCATGGTCAATCACAAACCATATCATGGTAATCATGTCAAATTTCATCTCATTTGGACAAGTGAAAGGCAGTCAATGAAAATCAGAAAGGCAAAGCAATTTTGAACATGCTCAAAGAAGTCAACCAAACATGCATCAACTTGCAAAAATCATAAATCAGAGATGGCATAAGATAAATGAATGGGACTAAAACCATGGCAAAGCTTAGGGTGTCTAGTAATCTCATGTAAAATTTCATGTCCATCTAATAAAGTATGAGCATTTCACAAAACAAATGGGCACAAGTACCACAAAAAGTCAACATATGACCAAACAGGGGAGAAAAATCTCAAACAATTAGTAAATGCCACAAATAATTCCAAGAAAAATCACATGTAAACTAGACATACTCAAGCTCAATCATGCAAACATTCAATCCATTTTGAGGTCAATAGGCATGGTTATAAAAATCATGAAGTTGCACATCAATGGTGTGACACAAATTGTCACACCCTACTTCAAAAATTCATAACTCACAAACCAGATAGGATAAATTCACAAACTCTACATCAAAATCACCATGAATGTATCTAGTTTATGCACAAAAAATTTCAAAGCCATTGGATAAAGCATCATCATTTCACAAATGTTTTGGAAAAGGGCACAAAAAATGGATACATGAACAAAACCCTAATACCAAATAAAATACATTCATAAAAAAAATCAGGAAAAAATATGACAATTAAGTAGAGATCATGATGAATCAAATGCAAAAAATCCCATCAAAATTGGATCAAGCATGATGAACTTATGATTTTTACAAAATGATGTATCAAATTGAAATAAATATTGAACCAAAAATGATTTAACACATGATTAATCAAATAAATTGGGCACGGTGGCAAATGTGTAATTCTTGACACAACTTAGCCAAACGCGGCGTTTAGGTACATGCAAAGGAAATGTTTTAATTGGTTAATGGATGGAACAGAGCCATGCCATGCACGTGAAGAAGAAATTCTGGGAATTTAGGGTTTGAAAAGCTACAGTACATTCTTCATCTTCACCAAATTCGTGAAAACAAAAAATGCCCAGAAAATGAAATCAAATAGGGCATTCGAACCAGCACACAATGCTCATCAATATTACAGCAACCAATTTCATGGAATCATGCTAACAAGAGAGATCAAAGCACAAACACATTCACACATGAAACCTTAAGACAACATAACTTTCTTAATATGCAACCATTTTCGATGATGTAAAGCTCAAAACAATCAGCATTTCAAGATCTACATAATGCATAACATGGTTTTGGAAAATGAGAGACTCGAAAACCATACCAGATTTGAAGAGCTGAGTTGGATTGTGGTTGTTCGGTTGCAAAAGGGCAAAACAGATGCTCCTTCAAGTTTGTAATGATGAGTGGTCAAGTGTGGAGTGCTCATATGCCTTGCTTCTAGCTTCCAACAAATTCTGCCATGGGAGAGCTCAAAGGTAACAGTAGTTGGAATGGCTTCACAGCTGTGATATCCTTCTTGCAAATGCTTCCAAATGATTACTGTATCGTGAAACCAATCAGACCAGCTCGGGCTCCTTGAAGGTTTTTTGGCAGAATTGCAAAAATGAAGAAAAATGATGGTTTTGAGAGAATGAGGTTTTCTGTTGGTGAGAGTGGCTGCTAGGGTTTCTTTCAGAGAGAAAATGATGTATATATACTCTGTTTAATGGTACTAATCAAGGTTAATGAAAAAGTGGAATTGGAGTTGGTAAAAAGTGTCCTTTTGCTAATTTCACTCAAGTTGGTAATGGGTGTATGTGCTGCACGAAAATGGGCCTCCAACAAGTTTTAAACAACATTTCAGAACATATTTGAATGGCAAAAATGGTTGGAAATGATTAAATTGAAGATTCACTTTTTCACCTCACTTGAAATTAATTCAAGTAGGTTCAAAAATGCCATTTTGATTCAAGAGGTTTTGGTGCATGAGGGTTACATTTTTGGAAAGAGGAGGTCAAATGTGACTTGTTGGAAAAAACCTCACCCAATTTGGCCAAATGGTTTGAGAGATATGGCCTTTTGAAGTTCAAGAATTTTTGAAAATGAATTGATCATAACTTGCCAACCATACATGGGAATTGAGAGTTCTTGGACTTTTTGGAAATGGGAGAACAAGATCTTCAACTTTCATGTTGGGCAAAAATTCATTTGAAGCTTGTATCATGATGTAAGTTTGGGATCAAGAAGTTTCCATTTTTGGCAAGTTTCAATTACAGGTCCAGTTTCTATTTTTGGAAATTTCTTGTCTGGCTTCCAATTCTTCAATAATGGTCTTTGACATGATACATGAGGCCTATTTGGACATGAATGAGCTCTCTCAAACCAAATACAACCATCAAAACCATAAAATCAGTCACAGTTGACCAAGTTTGACTTTTTAGGGTTTCTGGCAAACTGTGCATTGACTGATGACTTCTGAACATCCAATCCTTGACCAAAACACTTCAAATGGATCCCCAAGTCATGTGAACATGTTGGACCAACCCTAGGGCCTTGTTTCAATGAGAATTGCACTTGCTTGCTTGACTGACTGATCTCCTGACCAGTTTGACCTAATCTGTCTGATGATCTTGCACTTGGGGCAAAGGACAATGCAATGCTATGCAGTGGACTATGTTAAATGTTAATGACCTAATAATGAAAATGTATGTACAATGATGGGTGCAAATTTGAGGTGCTACAGCTGCCTCTATTCAATCAGTTGGGAACCCGAACGGATGATAGCAACGGCTGTCAGACTTCTAGGGTAAACAGGGATTGAATACCAAGAACCGTAGAAATTTGCACTCTTCCGGATATGATACAAGAAGAACCACGTCATTTACTGATGACGCCTGCCATTGACAATTTCAGAAAGGCGAAACCATTTACCGATGGTTAGAAACTAGAAACTTGATATTTACCGATATCAACTTCAGCTCAACCATTTACCGATGGCTGCTGCAAAGAAACTTGACATTTACCGATATCAACTTCAACTCGACCATTTACCGATGGCTACTGCAACTGGGAATCCGATATTTACCGATATCGAAGAAAACGGGGCCATTTACCGATGGCGGATAAAACTGGGCATTCAATATTTACCGATATCGAAGCATACAGGGCCATTTACCGATGGCGTCTCCACTTGGGGAGGAACAAAATCTTTGTGGTGTAATCAGACAAGACGTTTACCGACGACTTCTGGGAATCTTGATTTTATCAACAAGGAAACAAAGCATGACCAGACATTTACCGATGACTGGGATGAGACTCAACGTTTACCGACATCGAAAGATGATGTTTACCGACATCCAAAAACGACCAGACATTTACCGATGACTGGGGAACACTTCACTAAGGGAAAAAACAAATATTTGCAACTGGAAACCAGATAGGACATTTACCGATGACTCTACTGGGGATCTCTAGCTGGGGATCATCAGACATTTACCGATGTCTGCAGAAAAGACTCGATGTTTACCGACATCGAAAGATGATGTTTACAGACATCAAAAAATGACCAGACATTTACCGATGACTGGGGAGAAAACCCGATGTTTACAGACACCGAAACAATGGTGTTTACCGACACCAAAAATGATGACCAGACATTTACCGATGACTGGGGAGAATACCCGATGTTTACAGACACCGAAACAATGGTGTTTACCGACACTAAACAAAGAAACACACGCGGGTGCTGACATGACACTTACCGGTATCACAAGAACGACATCTTAGATATGTCAAGGCAAGGTTGACCACTTGCTGGGGGTCTCACTGGGGAGAAACAAACTTTCTGTCGCCAACGGGTGAGGTAATAAACCTCTGTGGGGATATCAATCCTGAATGCTGTTAAGAGCAACTGTAGCAGACTTGCTGTGCTGATGTTGAATGAAATGATCCGCCTCTGCCGGGGATACGGTCTGGTGAGGTTAACACATGAATGCATATGTTTGAATTTTTCTATGGCGTAATGCTCCATATTGAATGGGAATGCTACGCAGTTTGAGGATGCAATGATCACTAAAATGCAAAAATGCAAAAATGATGAAAAACTCCGGCTGGGGAGCCAAAACTGATCGGGTACTCCAACTCTGCGGGGAGACTCTGCAGGGAGAGCAACGACTTCTCACTCATGTTAGAGAATAGCACTGCTGCTGGGGAAAGGTAAACTCCGCTGAGGATATCCTTCAGTCCACAGATAGGATAAATGCTGGAGATAAATTTCAATGAACCTGCCTCACTCGGGGAGGAAATCGGCAAATACAGGCCTGCTGGGGATAGGCAATCCTTAGATCTGTTGGGAAATAGAAGGCACTATCCACAAGCGTCTCCGCAGGGGAACATAGCTCTGATAGCTTCCAAACTTGCTTGGGGAAAATATCTGCTGAGGAAACGTCCTCACAGATGCCAACCTGAAAAACAGCACAACAAAATGCCCCCAGGGGATACATGGACAAGATACGCTCAAGTGTCCTCAACATTCAACATGATTTTCAAATGTTTTGTCATCCTGCAAGCTATTGTTTAGCCTTCATGTTTTTATATGCAATGCTTATCAAAAATTCGGACATTTTTGCAAACAAAACAGTAAAAATAAAAACAAAAGAGCCATTTATCTGAATAACGACTTTTATTGATTGAAAATGTGCCTGAAGAGGCAAATACATTGGGAAGCAATTCCTAGAAAGAGGTAATTGCGCACAAAAGGAAAAATCTATCATAATGGCAATGTGAACACGGCATCCACTATTTCCCAATTCTGTTATAACTCACAGATCATCAGTTTTCCTCCCAACTCCTCGCTTTCTGAGAAGAATGACTGGACGGATCACATCTTTCGAGATGGCAGACGACAAAGCTTGATGAAGTACAGACAACTCAGACTATAGTCTTCGCTTTAATCCCTCTTTTGGCTGGATCGCCCTTTCGGGTTTTCAATCCACCGGGATATCCATTTTTGCCTAAGCCGCCCTTGCGGGTTTTCGACTTACCGGGTGTACAAATTCTTTTCATTTTATCCCTAATTTTTGCCCGAACCTTTCCTTTCTGTTTTTTGGTTCGCCGGGATGCCCATTTTTGCCTGGACTTTTTTTTCTTTTTGTCCAGCGGGTCAATTTATGCGAAGTATTTTTTGACTACATCTGAGTTAACAGGAGACGGAAAGTCTTCACCATCCATAGTTGTAAGCATCAAGGCTCCACCGGAGAATACCTTTTTCACAACATATGGACCCTCATAATTAGGAGTCCACTTGCCCCTGTTATCTGCACCGGGAGGGAGGATCCTCTTCAAAACTAGATCACCGATCTGATAGCTTCGAGGACGCACTTTCTGATCAAAGGCTCGCTTCATCCTTCGCTGATACAACTGTCCATGGCATACAGCTGCTAGCCGTCTCTCTTCGATAAGGCTCAACTCGTTAAACCTTGTTCGAATCCACTCGGCTTCGTCCAGCTTGACATCCAATAAAACTCTCAGAGAAGGAATCTCCACTTCAACAGGTAGGACAGCTTCCATACCATACACAAGGGAGTAAGGGGTTGCCCCGGTCGACGTACGTACTGAGGTACGGTACCCATGCAAAGCGAAAGGCAGCATCTCATGCCAATCCTTGTACGTAACGACCATCTTCTGCACAATCTTCTTGATATTCTTGTTCGCCGCTTCTACAACACCATTCATCTTCGGTCTGTAAGGAGAAGAATTGTGATGTTCAATCTTGAAATCTTTACAAAGCTCTTTCATCATCTTGTTATTGAGATTCGAACCATTGTCAGTGATGATTCTCTCCGGAACTCCATAACGACAGATGATTTCCTTCTTGATGAACCGGGTAACCACTTGTTTGGTAACGTTAGCATAGGAAGCTGCTTCCACCCATTTGGTGAAATAGTCAATCGCAACCAAGATGAAGCGATGTCCATTCGAAGCAGTAGGCTCAATCTTTCCAATCATATCAATGCCCCACATGGCAAACGGCCAAGGCGAATTCATGACATTCAGAGGGCTTGGTGGTACATGCACCTTATCAGCATAAATTTGACACTTATGGCACTTCCGAGCATACTTGAAACAATCGGATTCCATAGTCATCCAGTAGTAACCCGCTCTCAACAATTTCTTAGCCATTGCATGTCCGCCTGCATGAGTACCAAAGGAACCTTCATGAACTTCCTGCATTAACATGTCCGCCTCGGGTCTGTCCACGCATCTGAGCAAGACCATGTCAAAGTTTCTCTTATACAGCACATCATCCTGATTCAAATAGAAGCTTCCAGCTAGCCTTCTCAGGGTTTTCTTGTCATTCTTCGACGCACCTTCAGGATACTCCTGAGTCTTGAGGAAGTTCTTGATGTCATAATACCACGGCTTCTCATCACCCACAACAGACTCGGCTGCGAACACATACGCAGGCCTCTCGAGTCGATTCACCGCAACATGTGGCACATGATTCCACCAATGAACTTTGATCATAGAAGACAAAGTTGCCAAAGCATCAGCCATCTGATTCTCATCCCGGGGGACATGATACAACTTCACCTTCTTGAAGAACGTCAGTATTCTTCTGGTGTAATCTCTATACGGAATCAAATGCGGCTGGTTCGTATTCCAATCTCCGTTGACTTGATTGATCACTAGAGCGGAATCTCCATAAATGTCAAGCGTTTTGATCCTCAGATCAATGGCTTCTTCTATCCCCATGATACAAGCCTCATACTCAGCTTCGTTGTTGGTGACGTCAAACGTCAATCTGGCAGAAAAAGGTATATGAGCACCTTTAGGATTGATCAATACTGCCCCAACACCGTTACCATTCATATTCGCAGCCCCATCAAACATCAGTGTCCATTTGTCATCCGGATCCGGTCCTTCCTCAACAAGAGGCTCTTCGCAATCTTTCATCTTAAGATACATGATGTCTTCATCAGGGAATTCAAACATCATAGGCTGATAATCTTCAATCGGTTGCTCGGCGAGGTAGTCTGACAGAACACTACCTTTGATGGCCTTTTGTGACGTGTACTGAATATCATATTCTGTTAGAATCATCTGCCAACGAGCAACGCGTCCGGTGAGAGCCGGTTTCTCAAAGATGTACTTCACTGGATCCATCTTAGAAATCAACAAGGTAGTATGGTTCAACATATACTGCCTCAGTCGGCGAGCAGCCCAGGCCAAAGCACAGCAAGTTTTCTCGAGCAGTGAATATCTTGTTTCACAGTCGGTAAACTTTTTGCTAAGGTAGTATATGGCATGCTCTTTTCGACCAGACTCGTCATGTTGTCCCAATACACACCCCATCGAGTTCTCAGTCACTGACAGGTACATTATCAGAGGTCTCCCTGGAACTGGAGGTATAAGGATTGGAGGTTTCTGTAAATACTCCTTTATCTTGTCAAAAGCTTTCTGACAGTCATCATTCCACCTGATTGCTTGATTCTTTCTTAGCAATTTGAAAATTGGTTCACACGTGGCAGTTAGGTGAGATATGAACCTTGCAATGTAGTTCAATCTCCCTAAAAACCCACGGACTTGCTTCTCCGTTTTCGGTTCAGGCATCTCTTGAATAGCTTTGACTTTTGCTGGATCAACCTCAATCCCTTTCTCACTGACAATGAAGCCTAAAAGCTTCCCTGATCTCACCCCAAACGTACACTTGTTCGGATTCAACCTCAGCTTGAACTTTCTCAACCGGTCAAACAGCTTCTGCAAATTAACCAGGTGCTCCTCTTCTGTTTGCGCCTTCGCAATCATATCATCTACGTACACTTCAATTTCTTTGTGCATCATGTCATGAAAAAGAGTCGTCATTGCCCTCTGATAGGTAGCACCAGCATTCTTTAGCCCAAATGGCATCACCTTATAGCAGAACATGCCCCAAGGTGTAATGAATGTCGTCTTTTCCATGTCCTCTGGCGCCATCATGATCTGATTATATCCAGAGAAACCATCCATGAAAGAGAATACCGAGGATTGAGCCGTATTATCAACCAATACATCAATGTGAGGTAATGGGAAATCATCTTTCGGACTCGCTCTATTCAAATCCCGGTAATCGACACACATTCTGACTTTGCCATCCTTCTTCGGCACAGGAACGATGTTGGCCACCCATGGGGGATAACTTGTAACAGCCAAAAAACCCGCATCCCACTGCTTCTGAACCTCTTCCTTGATCTTAGCTGCCATATCAGAACTCGTTCTACGAAGCTTCTGCTTGACCGAAGGACATCCTTCTCTAAGAGGTAATCGATGCACCACAATGTCTGTATCCAACCCAGGCATATCTTGATATGACCAGGCGAATATCTCCACATATGCTCTCAGCATCTCAATCAGCCTCCTCTTGACAGAGTCCTCTAAAGCAGCCCCAATCTTTATTTCTCTTTTGGCGTCCTCAGTACCCAAATTAACAACCTCCAACTCCTCCTGATGAGGCTGGATGACCCTTTCCTCCTGCTTCAACAATCTGACCAATTCTGCAGGAAGTTCACAGTCTTCCTCACTCTCCTCTTCAGCTTGGTAGATGGGATTGTCGAAATCATACTGAGCCATAACAGAACTGTTCATAGTGAATGCCATAAGATCGCTTCTGCATGTTTAATGCTTTGTTTTAGAAAAAGAGTTCAATAAAGTCACAAAAAACAAAAACATTGCCATTTTTATTGTTTTTGAAAAAAGATGAAAACCAAAAATAGAAAGACAGGGATCACAAAGTTTGATTGCAAAAAATGTCCTTCATTAATGATAATCATTAAAACATGATGAGGCTCTACAATGAATCACTACGCCTTGGGCAGATCGTAGGATTTTCATGCAAAATGAAAAAACAAAAGAAAATTACTCTGTCAGAAGAGTAACTTGAACCACTTCTTCAGCCGTCCAGTTGTTGATAGACTCCCCTGGTGCACACGAGCGAACCCAGTTGTCCAAATCACAATCACTGTCACAGTCTTCACTACCGGTTGCAGAGACGTCGCCATGATTCATCAGCCCAGCGCTGGTAAAGGTACTCGGACCCGCTTGACCATTCTGCTCTGCTTGGAGAGGCTCATAACCAACGCCAAATTTGTCTTCTTTGACAGGCAAATCCACCATCTTGCCCCAGCCTTCAGCTTTGCCAGAATCAACAACCTCCTTGGCCTGCTTGTAAGAAGTAATTGAAGCACCTGGCTTCCTCTGCTCAGCGTATGCCACTTTCTCAAGAGCCACAGTCTCAAACGCCTGGCATAAGGTTTCGTGGATCTCGCCATCCACCTCAACATATTTGAACGAGGATAGATGACTCACCAGAATCTCTTCTTCACCGCACACGGTCACAATCTGACCGTTCCAGACATACTTGAGCTTTTGATGGAGAGTCGACGAGACTGCCCCTGCTGCATGAATCCATGGACGCCCCAATAAACAACTATAGGCGGGCTGGATGTCCATAACATAGAAGATGATATCGAATACCTCAGGACCTATCTTCACAGGCAAGGTAACTTCCCCACACACAGAACGTTTGGAGCCGTCGAAAGCACGAACGATCAGGTCACTGGGAGTAAGCACAAACCCTTCCACATCAATCTTCTTCAGAATCTGCTTAGGCAACACATTCAGCGACGACCCGGTGTCTACCAATACGTGAGACAACACTGCCCCCTTGCACTCCATGGTGATGTGCAAGGCTTTGTTATGGTTTCGCCCTTCAGGCGTTAAGTCCAGGTTGGTGAACCCTACACCATGCCTGGTGCTCACGTTGGCCATCACACCCTCTAGTTGATTGACAGAAATCTCCTGAGGCACGTAAGCCAGATTCAACATCTTCAGCAAGGCATTACGGTGTGCCTCAGAGCACAACAACAGTGAAAGTATAGAAATCTTGGACGGAGTTTGGTTCAACTGATCTACAATCTTGTAGTCACTCTTCTTGATTATTTTCATAAACTCCTCCACGTCTTTCTCAAATGAGCCCTCGAGCGCTTCCTTCTGGACAGGTTCTTCCTCAACCACAGCTTGCTTACCCTTTGCTTTGGCGAGAGCCTCAGCATTATTGTCCCTCAAAGGCTGCGGTGCGAACAGACGACCGCTTCTGGTAAAACCTCCTGGACCCCCTACATTATCCACAGCCGGACCAACAGTTGCAGGAACTCTATTCGGTAAACCAATTGTCACTGGAGCTTGATTCACTGGTCTCGTCTGACTTTCAGCCCTTCTGTTACTGCGGTAAGCATTATCATACTTCCACGGCACGGCTCTACTATTCTCAACAGCCCTTCTTCCAGACGCAACGATAGTAGTTGGAGCACTGATGGTTACAGGCACTGAAATGGTAACTGGGGTACCATTTGTTGCAGGTGCACTAACGACCCTTTGTCCACGTCCTTCAAACGGTTTAAAGTAAATGGTGATAGTTGACACTGTCCCACGATCTTTTACAGCCCTACTGAATTGCAAACAACCCTCATCCATCATACCCTGGATACCGGCCCTTAACTGGTCGCAACCATTCTCAGATTCTGCACAGCCCAAACAATCCTCATCACAGCCCGAGTAGACACCCCCATTCAGCAGACGACCCTTCACAACTAGCAGAGAAGTCTGAACATCATCAACATTAACAACCAGATCTTCAGCTTCTTTCCCCTCAATATTGTTCACTCTATGCCCACCATGCTGAGGCATAGGGTTGTTTACGACGTTAGGCACTGGAGCGAAGTTGATCGCCTTGGCATCGATCAAATCTTGGACCTTGTGCTGGAGAGCCCGACACTTCTCAGTATGATGCCCTGGTGCCCCAGAGTGAAAGTCACAACGGACGTTGGCGTCGTACCCAGGAGGCAATACTGTAGGCGGAGCCATTGTACGCAACTCAACCAACCCCAACCTGAGTAGTTCGGGCAGCAGTTCGGCGTACGACATGGGTAGCGAATCAAAACATCGATCAGGCATCCTTTGTCTAGGCTGATACGGACGTTGCTGTTGTTGTTGTTGCGGTTGTTGAACTCTTTGCTGTTGTTGTTGACGAGGTTGAGGTGCCGGAATGGTCACTGCAGCAACTTGACGGTATTCACTTCTGTTCTGATCTCTGCGGTGTTGAACAGCATTAGTTTCACCCTCTCTTCGACGAGGTGCCCCAGCAAACGGCTTCTTAGAAGAAGAGGAACCAGCATCTTGGATCTTCCCAGTTTTAATCAAGCTCTCAGTCCTCTCTCCACAAATGACAACATCAGAAAAACTACCGAATGGGCAGCTCCCCATCCGGTCCATAAACACACCCTGAAGAGTACCGATAAACATGTCTGTCAACTCCCTCTCCAGCATAGGAGGTTGAACTCTAGCAGCCAGTTCACGCCACCTCTGGGCGTACTCCTTGAAGCTCTCTCCGGATTTCTGACATATACTCTGCAGCTGAGTCCGGCTAGGCGCCATGTCCATGTTATGTTTATATTGCCTCAAGAAGGCCTCACCCAGATCCCTCCAGCATCGGATCGAATCTCTCTTTAATTCCATGTACTAGTCTAAAGAAGCCCCAGATAGACTATCTTGGAAAAAATACATCCACATCTTTTCATCATCTGTATACGCAGACATTTTTCGATAATAAGCCTGCACATGGGTGCGAGGGCAAGAAGTACCGTTGTATTTATCGAAGGACGGTGCTTTGAACTTGTAAGGGATTCTCAAACCTTCCACCAACCCCATATTGGTAACATCAAAACCGAGAGAATTCTGACATTCCATAGCTCTAATTTTCTCAGCAAGGGCATCAACTTTACGATCCCTCTCATCAACCCTTCCCAGAACGTCTTCGTCTTCACTGAGCAGAGTGAACATATCCTCTTGTCTGTCAACAATCGGAGCAGGATTACGGGCCGGGGCACGGACTGCTCTGGCATTAGCGGCATCTGGAGCAATAGGTTGACCGTTGATTCGAATACCCCCCAACTCATCACCTACAACATAGTTGTTGATGGGTACAGCAGCAGCAACATTATTATCATTGACCGGGCCTCCCTCTGGCGGAGCATGGTTGACCGGTGGAATTGCAGCCTCTTGTCTCTGAACCATGGCTCGAAGTTCTTCTTGACCTTGTGCAACCCCTTGCATCATATTCATAAACTGGGCCATGTTAGCCTTCATCTCAGCCAACTCAGCTTGAACTTGATCCATACCTCTCTGTTGATTCAGTCTTGTTGAGTAGCGGTGCGGACGTTGATCAGCTATCCTGCCTGAACAGGAACCAAGAGTGAGAAGTCACGACCAAGAACACCTGTTATGCAAAATGATATGAGTATGGTGCTAATGATGCGTATGATGCACATGATATGTTCATTCCTCAGGCATTCAAAGAGCCTGAGTCATCCTCAAAAGATGGCAACCTGCAGCAAGAACAACACAGAAGCACAGAAACAACATACACAAGAGTGATGAGTACAAGGTGAAACCAACAACCTCATCTATATGAGTAACAGGATCATACAACAAAGTCGACAAAGAAAATCCAAACAATCGGAGTACAACAATGAATCCCATCCAACAAGCCTGGAGGTATTTCTCAACATACATATCAAAGATACAAGCTAAGACAAACGGCCTCCCGGAATGAGAGTCTTCAAGTACTGACACTAGTCTATCAACAGGTCACATTCTGAACATTCTGGCAAAAGAGTGATCTTCTCCTTCAGTTGTCGTCTAAGCTCTACCACTTCTCCTCCAAGGTGGTTCTCTGATGCCTGTCTCAAGTCTACTTCCTTCTTCAACTGGATGTCTTTATCTCTGAGTTGCTTCTCCAAGTCTCTGATCTTCTTCTGATAGCTGGCCTCAACTCTCTGCAACCTCAAGCACTCCCGGTGTTCTGCATCTAACATGCTCTCCATCTCCTCGTAGGATCTCTTCTTGCTTCTCAGTCTGCTAGCATCTTCTTCTCGCACTCCTCTGAGTTGATGAGCCAAGTTCAAACTATCAGCTTTGGCTTTGTACAACTCCATCTGGGTATCCTGCTCCTTCTCTCTCAAACGGCGATTCTCCATCAGGGCTTGCTTGTAGTGCTCCGCAGGCACACTCTCAGCAAGGATCAAAGGTGGTTGCTCCTGCAACGGCTCCATCCTATCGTAGGGTAACAACAAAGTTTCTACTCTCTCCTTGACCCAATCAGTGTAATCGGGCATAGCAACGGCAAACTTCTTCCCTAAGACAGATCCATCCTTCATACCAATAGACTTCCAAGCTCTTCCTATCTGCTCCAATCTATCCGGGTCACTCTGCTTCTCAAAATACACACTTTCTGCTACCCCAGCCTCAAGTGGTCTCCCTCTCATCACAAACCCCAACTGGCGAAGAGAAAGAACCGGGTTGTAATTGATGCAACCCCTAGTCCCTATGAGTGGCACATTACGGAATCCTCCACAGCTCATAACGACGTTACGCACATCCATCCGGTAAGATTGCCATCTGATATCATAGGAAGTAAGAGACATAACCCTCAGAGTCCACTTATGCGTGCTCTGAGCATCCACAAAAGGTCCACTGACTGGCAGGAGAGACAAGAACCATCTGAGCAAAAGCGGGAGACAACACCTGATAGCCCCACCCTTACCATGCCTACTGTGAACAGCATAGTAAGTGTCAGCTAACAGAGTAGGAACTGGATTTCCTCCAATGAAAATACTGACTGCAGCATAGTCAACAAAATTGGGCATACTCGGAAACAGGACGATCCCATAGATCATGACGGCCAACTGAGCATGAAAGGCTTCCCAACTTCCCTTCTCTGCTTCTTCTCTAGCTACCCTCAACAGAAACTTCAAAGGCAATCCTATAACATCCCCACTGGACTTCCAACTATCACTGACTTCCTTGATACCCAAATGGAGAGCTCTGGCAACAACTCTGAAATCAACCTCCTTGGGCACATTCAAGAAAGGAACCTGATACCGGACCGGGACACTCAGCAGAATGGAGTACTCCTCAAGAGTAGGCGCCAACTGATAATCTTGAAAGGTGAAACAATGAAGCTCTGGGTCGTAGAACTGTAGAAGAGTCTGCAACGGCACCGGATCGACTACCATCTTCAACAGTGTCAGAATATCTCCATACTGGTCGACAAACCCCTTCTGGTTACCACTGGTCATAAGGTTACTCAACTCAATCAGAGACGTCAAAGGTTCACGGTGAAAGCTGTAGGAACAAGTCTTCCGCTTCAACCCTGGGACTGTTGCCATCTCTATCAGTGAACAAGCTCTGGAATGTACCTGAGAAATGATATGCATGCAGGGATTAGTTTTTTTTTTTTTTTTTTTTTTTATTGCGTATTTTTTTGAAAATAAACATGTTATGATGCAAATGATGCAGACAAGACTGGTTGGTTGTGTCTCTCGGAACACAGGATCAAAGCTTCGGCTTGAACTCGGAACCACAAATTCATCTGAAACCCAAAGTCATCTGAGACCCCAAAATTCTGAACCAATAATCACCAACAGGATCACAAGTCACCAACAAGTCACCAACTGTACCTGTAATAATGATCATTCCCTCCCCACTCACGGGTGTCATCTAGGCCAGGGTAAGGTCGAGAGAAACGCAGCATAAATAACCTTTCGCAGAATATCATCATATACACACCCGAAGTATGTAACGATAATATCCCACCAGGGTCTGAACTGCTCGTGATATCAATGTTCCGCTAAGTGGCGCAATACCACCCGCTTCCCATGAATCACTCTATTCCTAAGTATCCTAGATTTCACTCATGGCCTGGGTATTGGGCCTTTTACCTCATGTAACTCCCACCCCAACAAAGAGAAACAGACAACCAGCCAGATGAATAATGAATGTGAATGAATGCAAACATAAGTGCAAACATGAATGCAAACAATAAATAAATGAATGCAATAAATAACAGCAAAAGCAACCAAACCCTATCCTAGAGAGCGCTAGGAGAGACTCGCTTAGGGAAGACGGACCAGCAGAGGTCAACTTCTTTGTCCCCAGCAGAGTCGCCAGCTGTCGCATCACGCGAAAAACCGGCGGGAAAACAAGAACAACAGAGCCGCCACCGTGCGTTATTTATCCCAAAAGAGGGAAAGGAAACGCTCAGAGTAAACCTGGGAAAGGAAAGGTCTCGCGACCAAAGAGAATGGGATCGGGAGTCGGTTATGCGAAGGGAAGGTATTAGCACCCCTACGCATCCGTCGTACTCGACGGGATCCACGCACAATAGAAAGGAAAATGGTTGCTAAACACTGCTCAAACTCACACACACTGGCTGGAAGAGACACAAGAAAACAAGAGACTGACTCGGCAGAATATCGCATCCTGGGCCTACTTAGTCTATCAGGCATAGACATCAGAGTCAAAGTAGTTCGGACTGGGGAAACGACACATGCTCGCTAGGATATCACATCCTATGCATACGTATCTCCTTTGGACGAAGGAGAATCAGAGCATTCGTAGCTCGGCTGACACGCACACAAACAAACACAGGCAAAGGCAAACGTGGAGCCTGAATGCCAATCACTGGACTTACATCAGCATCCGAACCAAAACACACTCAAAAAGGCAAACATGGAGCCCGACTGCCAATCACTGGGCTTACATCGGCATCCGAACCAGAAAACCCACACTGGAACCCGAATGCCACTCAATGGACTTACATCAACTTCCAAGCACACAACAACACACACAAGGGGGGTTGAGACACAAAAGGTTGAAAAAAGAAAAAGGGCGCCCGGAGAGATCAGCTCATCTCCTGCCTACGTACCTCATCTGGTATGAGGATCAGGGCGACGTAGTTCCCCTACGGAGGGATAAAGGACTAGCCTAACCAGATAACAGAGGGAGACACAACTAGGGAGACTACGACTCGAGCCTAGATGTTATCATGCAAATCATCCCTAAGTTAAGGTTTCTAGCTAACTTGCACAGGAAGCAAGCCTATCCTAATCATGACTTGCACAGGAAGCAAGCCACACCTAACTTGCACAGGAAGCAAGTCAAACTAAACCTAACTTGCACAGGAAGCAAGCTAAAGCAAACATACAAGCACAAGTAGCACACACTATATGCAAGCAATGGGCTCAAACAAGGTCAGGTTTTAGTCGAGGGGTCATATCAACCTCAACAAACAAACCACTGGAACTGGGTAGTGTTAGCTCTTAACCTTGCCATTGAAGGGCTAAGGTGAAGCAGATGAAAGGTGAGTGAAGATGAGACTTCACAGCTCTTATCCCTGGCCTGGGAGAGCTTAAGACAAGAATGTGTGGGTTCAGAAAGTGGGAACCCTTCTACACATTTGAAACTGACTCAACCGTACAACTGTACAAGATCTTGGGTTGGTACCTGCAATGCATCAACTCAGTGGTGTGAGCAAAGCAAATGACACACAGAATAGCAGGGGATAGATTGCATATCCCTTGGGTTCTTCCAATTGCCTCTTCGCTTAGGAGGTCTTTGACTCTATACAAGGACAAATTGTAAACAAACACAAACATCGCCTCTTAAGGAGGACTTCAGACAGTTGCCTGGCCAAGCAACAGGCCAGGTCTTCCAGACTACATGAAGTAAAGAAGTTATACCTCAATACAAATTGCTTAATAAGCAAATCAAAGCAAAAGATCACAAGGAACCGAGCAACTAAAAGCACCTGAAATAGTCAAGCAGATATTAGTATGCAACTTCAAAGCAAAGCAAAAGGAAACAGACATCAACAGTTAATCATAGGCAAATGGATGTGCAAGGCACAAGGCTCAAGGCATGTGAGCCAAGCCACCTACAAAACAAACAAGTTAATCAATGATATTCAAGCAAGCTCAATCAAAAAGAATTGGTCTCATTGGTCATTTGTTGGTCAACCTGAAAACATGAGCTCAAAGGTGAGTAACAGGACCACTAGGTCGAGCCTAGGGTCAAAAGGGAATGAAAAAGTTAAAACAGCAAGTGGCAAGCATCCAAAATCATGTTCAAACAATCAAGAAACAATACCAATTGGTTTCACATTCATATCAATTATCATCATCATTTCATGAACAAGCTAGGTCAAGGTATTGCAAACAGAAGCTCATAGAAGTCAACAGCAAGACTTAGCTCAAAAGCAATCTTAAACATTTCCAAAAATCACCAAATAAATCATGGTCAATCACAAACCATATCATGGTAAGCATGTCAAATTTCATCTCATTTGGACAAGTGGAAGGCAGTCAATGAAAATCAGAAAGGCAAAGCAATTTTGAACATGCTCAAAGAAGTCAACCAAACATGCATCAACTTGCAAAAATCATAAATCAGAGATGGCATAAGATAAATGAATGGGACTAAAACCATGGCAAATCTTAGGGTGTCTAGTAATCTCATGTAAAATTTCATGTCCATCTAATAAAGTATCAGCATTTCACAAAACAAATGGGCACAAGTACCACAAAAAGTCAACATATGACCAAACAGGGGAGAAAAATCTCAACCAATTAGGAAATGCCACAAATAATTCCAAGAAAAATCACATGTAAACTAGACATACTCAAGCTCAATCATGCAAAAATTCAATCCATTTTGAGGTCAATAGGCATGGTTATAAAAATCATGAAGTTGCACATCAATGGTGTGACACAAATTGTCACACCCTACTTCAAAAATTCATAACTCACAAACCAGATAGGATAAATTCACAAACTCTACTTCAAAATCACCATGAATGTGTCTAGTTTATGCAAAAACAATTTCAAAGCCATTGGATAAAGCATCATCATTTCACAAATGTTTTGGCAAAGGGTACAAATAATGGATACATGAACAAAACCCTAATACCAAATAAAATCCATTCATCAAAAAAATCAGGAAAAAATATGACAATTAAGTAGAGGTCATGATGAATCAAATGCAAAAAATCCCATCAAAATTGGATCAAGCATGATGAACTTATGATTTTTACAAAATGATGTATCAAATTGAAATAAATATTGAACCAAAAATGATTTAACACATGATTAATCAAATAAATTGGGCACGGTGGCAAATGTGTAATTCTTGACACAACTTAGCCAAACGCGGCGTTTAGGTACATGCAAAGGAAATGTTTTAATTGGTTAATGGATGGAACAGAGCCATGCCATGCACGTGAAGAAGAAATTCTGGGAATTTAGGGTTTGAAAAGCTACAGTACATTCTTCATCTTCACCAAATTCGTGAAAACAAAAAATGCCCAGAAAATGAAATCAAATAGGGCATTCGAACCAGCACACAATGCTCATCAATATTACAGCAACCAATTTCATGGAATCATGCTAACAAGAGAGATCAAAGCACAAACACATTCACACATGAAACCTTAAGACAACATAACTTTCTTAATATGCAACCATTTTCGATGATGTAAAGCTCAAAACAATCAGCATTTCAAGATCTACATAATGCATAACATGGTTTTGGAAAATGAGAGACTCGAAAACCATACCAGATTTGAAGAGCTGAGTTGGATTGTGGTTGTTCGGTTGCAAAAGGGCAAAACAGATGCTCCTTCAAGTTTGTAATGATGAGTGGTCAAGTGTGGAGTGCTCATATGCCTTGCTTCTAGCTTCCAATAAATTCTGCCATGGGAGAGCTCAAAGGTAACAGTAGTTGGAATGGCTTCACAGCTGTGATATCCTTCTTGCAAATGCTTCCAAATGATTACTGTATCGTGAAACCAATCAGACCAGCTCGGGCTCCTTGAAGGTTTTTTGGCAGAATTGCAAAAATGAAGAAAAATGATGGTTTTGAGAGAATGAGGTTTTCTGTTGGTGAGAGTGGCTGCTAGGGTTTCTTTCAGAGAGAAAATGATGTATATATACTCTGTTTAATGGTACTAATCAAGGTTAATGAAAAAGTGGAATTGGAGTTGGTAAAAAGTGTCCTTTTGCTAATTTCACTCAAGTTGGTAATGGGTGTATGTGCTGCACGAAAATGGGCCTCCAACAAGTTTTAAACAACATTTCAGAACATATTTGAATGGCAAAAATGGTTGGAAATGATTAAATTGAAGATTCACTTTTTCACCTCACTTGAAATTAATTCAAGTAGGTTCAAAAATGCCATTTTGATTCAAGAGGTTTTGGTGCATGAGGGTTACATTTTTGGAAAGAGGAGGTCAAATGTGACTTGTTGGAAAAAACCTCACCCAATTTGGCCAAATGGTTTGAGAGATATGGCCTTTTGAAGTTCAAGAATTTTTGAAAATGAATTGATCATAACTTGCCAACCATACATGGGAATTGAGAGTTCTTGGACTTTTTGGAAATGGGAGAACAAGATCTTAAACTTTCATGTTGGGCAAAAATTCATTTGAAGCTTGTATCATGATGTAAGTTTGGGATCAAGAAGTTTCCATTTTTGGCAAGTTTCAATTACAGGTCCAGTTTCTATTTTTGGAAATTTCTTGTCTGGCTTCCAATTCTTCAACAATGGTCTTTGACATGATACATGAGGCCTATTTGGACATGAATGAGCTCTCTCAAACCAAATCCAACCATCAAAACCATAAAATCAGTCACAGTTGACCAAGTTTGACTTTTTAGGGTTTCTGGCAAACTGTGCATTGACTGATGACTTCTGAACATCCAATCCTTGACCAAAACACTTCAAATGGATCCCCAAGTCATGTGAACATGTTGGACCAACCCTAGGGCCTTGTTTCAATGAGAATTGCACTTGCTTGCTTGACTGACTGATCTCCTGACCAGTTTGACCTAATCTGTCTGATGATCTTGCACTTGGGGCAAAGGACAATGCAATGCTATGCAGTGGACTATGTTAAATGTTAATGACCTAATAATGAAAATGTATGTACAATGATGGGTGCAAATTTGAGGTGCTACAAATAGGGGCAGCTGTAACACCCTAAAATTTGTCGTCCTTATTCACGCATTCATTTTTAGGTCATTTAACATTAGATACATTGCATTTCATCATGTCAATCGAGATTAGCTCCAAGAAGCTTGAACATCATCCAGGACACTTTGTGGGTTCTATTTAGATGACCAGTCAACACAAGAGAAAAACTTGAGTTACTTCCAACAGGGGTCTATTCGTCAGTCAAAACGTTAATCTTGAAGGAGCAAAGGTTTGTTCATGAGCTGTCATGCTCGCTAGGCGAAGCCCACGTGTTATGCAAAAAAAAACGAAAAACAAAAAAAAACGAAGAAAAAAAAAACGAAAAAAGGAAAAAAATAAAATAAAATTGATAAATAAATAAATAAAAATAAAAATAAATAAATAAATAAATAAAAGAAAAGATCTTGGACTTGGACCTCTCTCATTTGTGCCCACAGGTCCACAAAAATCAGGTTATAAATTCATAGTGTCAGTGAAGCAAAATTTAATTCTATTCCTATTACCCTGTCTGGGAAAAAGATAGTGAGAGAAGAACCCTGGGGAAAAAGATAGTGAGATAAGAACACTGGACAAAACCTGAAGAGAAACCTAGAAAGAGAGAGTGAGAATTAATCTGCAGCAACCTCCAGGCAACTCTGAAAGGTTCATTCTGACTCACACACTTTCAGCTCAAGCAAACCCTAACATTGGTTTGCAAATCCAGCCATGCCATTTGATTTCAACCGATCTCTCCAATCAGGTTTGCCTTATTCCCATAATTTTATGCTCTTAATTTGAATCATATGAATGTATGAGGTATTATGGGTGAATTTGATATCCTTTTGATGCATGTGTTTGACCAGAGGTTTAGGCCTCCTACCCTTGGTTGCTTTTTATGAGCTTTTTGTGAATTGAAAGGGCATGATTCATGTGGTTACATTTTGATTTGGGGGCAACTCTTGATTACCCTATTTTGTTTCTCTAACCTGTTTCTTGAGTTTTGTTTTGTGAGGGCTAATATGACTCTTGCAGATATGGTTTGCCTGGTATTCCACTTTATTTGTGGGATACCCCCTGGAGGTTCATTCCGATTACCTGTACTGACCCACTTTCTTTGATGATGTTAGCTTGGAAGGATCTTAGGGTTTATCGTTCCTTTAATTACTGTTACTTCGGATCTTTATCCGTGTGGTACTTTTACATTTTCCCGTATTTTTACCGCTTTCTTAGCTGGAAGACCTCGATAGGAGGCAATGTTTTGTGTGTTTACTTTATGCAAGTTCCTTCGCCTAGATGAAGATCCGTATGACCCAATTCATGGATGTGGTTCAAAGGATGGCTCAGGGACAGCAAGAGCTCAGGCAGATGATGCAGAGGAATCCCGCCACTACTCAACCAGAGACGTTGACTGATCCTCCAGCTGGAGAGGCTAGCGGACCCAATGGACCGGGGCCTATCCCGATCCCACATGGCAACCTTGGTCAACAACCCATCCATGATGATCAGGACGATCAATTCCCCCTGCTTCAGGAGGACTTTGGCATGGGCCATGGCATGGACCCCGTGTTTAGAAGATTAGAGGAGAGGCTGAAAGCTGTGGAAGGACAGAATCCTCTGGGAGTAGACGTTGCTGACTTGGGATTGGTCCCAGGCGTGAGGGTGCCACCGAAATTCAAGGTCCCGATATTTGACAAATACGGTGGCAACTCTTGCCCAAAGACCCATGTGCAAGCCTACTTTCGAAAAATGGTTGCATACTCTGACAATGAAAAGTTGCTCATGTACTTCTTCCAGGACAGCCTAGCTGGGGCATCCCTGGAATGGTATATGAGGCTGGACAGAGCCCACATCCGTTGCTGGAGGGATTTGGCTGAGGCTTTCGTGAAGCAGTATCAGTATAATGCAGACATGGCTCCGGACAGAACTCAACTTCAGAATCTGTCTCTTAAAAGCAATGAGTGCTTCAGGGAATACGCTTAACGCTGGAGGGAGACAGCTTCCCGTGTTCAACCTCCTATGTTGGAGAAGGAAATGGCTAACATGTTCATGAACACTCTGCCCGGACCTTACTTGGAGCGCCTGGTGGGTTACAATGCCTCCAACTTTGCTGATGTAGTCTCTACCGGAGAGAGGGTGGAGAATTACCTGAAGACATACAAGATCCAGAGTGGAGGTGGATCTTCATCAGGGGTGAAGAAGTCGTTCATTCAGGGACAGAAGAGGAGAGAAGGGGATGCAAATTCCATATCTTCTTATCAGAACAGGGATAACCAGAGGAACAACTTTCAGAACTATCATCAACAACCGTATGTTGCGGCCGTGACCATTCCAGCTGCAGCACCACTACAACAACAACAACCACAACGTCAGCAAACTCAATACCAGCAACAACAACCGGGTAACAGACCCGTCTATCAACAGAGGCAAAGGACGATGGATCGGCGTTTTGACACTCTTCCAATGTCATACGCTCAGTTGCTTTCTAGTCTTCAACAACTGCAACTTGTGCAGTTACGCACTCTGGCTCCTCCTGTTGGTAGGCTTCCGGTGGGTTACGACGCCAACGCTAGGTGTAGCTTCCACTATGGGGCACCTGGCCACAATATTGAGAACTGCAAAGCTTTTAAGCACGTAGTTCAGGACCTCATAGATTCAAAGGCCATCGACCTTGCACCGGCTCCTAATGTCGTCAACAATCCCATGCCCCGGCATGATGGTGCAAATGTTAATATGATGGAAGGGGAAGCCAGGTCCATCAAAGATGTGTTGAAGCTGAAGACTCCGTTGTTGGATATCAAGGGCTACTTATTGAAGGCCGATGTTTTCCCCGGTTATGGGAAAGGTTGTGTGGATTGTGCTACTCAGAGTAGAGATTGTTTGAAGCTGCAGCAGGGTATCCAGACCTTGCTTGACAATGGTATCCTCTAGGTTGAAGATTTGTCTGTCCAAGAGTCTGAGGAAGAGGTGTTTGAAGATGCTACTGATGAATTCGCAGATGTTGTTCCTACTGGTTCTGTAACCTATGATGATGTATTTAATTTTTCCAATGTTGTTGCTGATATCCCGAACAATGTGGTTGAGTCTGATGTAATTAAACGTGATTTCGATGTTTCTGATGATTATGTTTCAATGAATGAGATTTTCGAGTACGACTGTGATGTTACTACTATCACCATTTTCTACCCAACTAACCAGATCAATGTACCAGAAGTGCAACCGGTGCCACTAGTGCGACCGTCCACCATGACTATCACAATCCCTGGTCCTTTACCTTTCACCAGCGAAAGGGCCATTTCTTAGCATTATGGGGGGAGTGTGTACACGCACGATCGTGGAGTGGAGCAGCCACTAAAAATAGAGGAGAAGTCTGAATCTGAAGTGGAAATAGTAGGTCCCACAGTGGACAATGTTGGTGGAATCGGGCGATTCACCAGGAGTGGTAGATTGTTCTCACCACCCGTTACCCAAACTGTTAGTGCTGATGTTGCGGCGAAAGCCAAAGGCAAGCAAGTCGTGAGTGAGGGTGCCTTTGTACCCCAAGCTGGTTCTGAGCCCACTTTTGCGAAGGATGTGGACGAGCTTTTGAGAATTATAAAGAAAAGTGACTACAAGGTAGTCAATAAGTTGATTCAGACTCCGTCCAAGATATCCATTCTCTCACTCCTATTGTGTTCGGAGGCGCACAGGGAGGCACTGCTGAAAGTCCTAAATGCTGCATATGTGCCTCAGGAGATCTCAGTGAACCAACTGGAAGGAATCGTTGCAAATGTTCATGCAAGCAACGGGTTAGGTTTTACTGATTCTGACTTAACACCAGTTGGAAGCAACCATAACAAGGCTTTGCACATCTCAATGGAATGCAAAGACACCGTGTTATCTCATGTTCTGGTGGATACAGGTTCCTCTCTCAATGTGCTACCCAAGAGAGCCCTGTCAAGGTTAGAAGTAGAGGGTTTGGTCTTGAAGCCTTCTGATCTTATTGTGAGAGCCTTTGATGGTTCTAAGAGGTCGGTGTTCGGAGAGGTAGAATTGCCAATTCAGATTGGATCACAAACCTTCAACACCGTCTTCTATGTGATGGACATCAGTCCTTCCTATAGTTGCCTGCTGGGTCATCCTTGGATCCACAATGCTGGGGAAATCTCTTCAACTTTATATCAGAAGATTAAGTTCCCAGTCAATGAAAGGATTATCACCGTCTGTGGTGAGGAGGATATTCTGGTCAGTAACCTGTCTACATTCAAGTATGTAGAGGTATAAGGTGAATTTCATGAGACCCTATGTCAGGCCTTTGAGGCATTTCAGATCAAGGACGCAGCTCCGGTGGAAGAGGTTAAAGCGGGTGCCTCTATCTCGTCATTCAAGAAGGCACAAGCCTTGGTAGATTCAGGTATTGCTCCCGGTTGGGGACGTCTGTTGGAGTTACCGATGAAAGAAGACAAGTTCGGGATTGGGTATCAACCAGCTTTGACTTCTACAACTTCAACACTTCAGACTCGTCAAGGGCCGATTACTTTCTCAAGCATTGGCGTCATCCAATATGGCCAGATCTCTGCGGTCAACAATGAAGATGGGGATAGTGATTGCGACATCGATAACTGGGTGCGTCAGAGGATCCCGGGTGAAGTCATCAATAACCGGTCTTCTGAGGAGATTGTCCAAGTCACTTTTCTGGAGGAGTAATTTTTCTTGTTTATTCATGCATGTCTAAGTCTTACGTTCCGCCCAGGGCGTAATGAATCATTGTAGGGCTCATCTATGCGGATACCTACATTTTTTATCATAAATAAAGGACGTCTTTTTGCATTCAAATATTTTGTTCACTGTCTTTCTATTTTTGCAGTCTTCAAAAAAAATCAATATACATTTTGGCAATGTTTTGTTTAGCTTTCATTCCTTGTTCACACTCATAAGCACATACCATCACTCATGCAGATGCACGTCATCGGATCCTATTGATAACGGTTCTGCTATGGCTCGCTTCGACTTTGAAAATCCAATCTTTCAAGCTGAAGAAGAGGGTGATGAAGACGGTGAACTCCCTGAAGAACTTTCCAGGCTGTTAAAATAGGAGGAAAGGATCATTCAACCGCATCAAGAGTCTACTGAAGTGATTAATCTTGGCACCGAGGACGTCAAGAAAGAAATCAAAATAGGGGCTGCTTTGGAAAACGATGTGAAGAAGGGGTTGATTGAATTGCTGCAAGAGTATGTTGACATCTTCGCCTGGTCTTATCAGGACATGCCCGGGCTTGACACAGACATCGTGGTACACCGCTTGCCTCTCAAAGAAGGTTGTCCTCCGGTCAAGCAGAAGCTCAGAAGAACAAGACCGGAGATGGCTGTCAAGATAAAGGAAGAAGTGCAAAAACAGTTGGATGCAGGGTTTCTAGCGGTTACAAATTATCCGCCATGGGTTGCAAACATCCTTCCAGTACCTAAGAAGGATGGAAAGGTACAGATGTGTGTCGACTACCGGGATCTGAACAGAGCTAGCCCTAAGGATGATTTCCCATTACCTCACATCGACGTTTTGGTGGATAACACAGCTCAGTTCTCGGTATTCTCCTTCATGGATGGTTTTTCTGGCTATAATCAAATCAAGATGGCATTAGAAGACATGCAGAAGACAACTTTCATAACCCCATGGGGCACCTTCTGCTACAAGGTGATGCCGTTTGGTCTGAAAAATGCGGGAGCAACATATCAACGAGCGATGGTGACTCTTTTCCACGATATGATTCATCATGAAATCGAGGTTTATGTTGATGATATGATTTCCAAATCTCAGACAGAAGAAGAACATTTGGTGAATCTGCAGAAACTGTTTGAGCGTTTGAGAAAATTCAAGCTGAGGCTTAATCCGAACAAGTGTACTTTCAGGGTGAGGTCTGGAAAACTGCTGGATTTTATTGTTAGGGAAAAAGGGATTGAGGTGGACCCGGCCAAAGTGAAAGCGATACAGGAAATGCCTGAGCCAAGAACAGAGAAACAAGTCCGTGGTTTCTTAGGGAGGTTGAACTACATTGCAAGGTTCATCTCTCACCTAACAGCCACGTGTGAGCCAATTTTCAAGTTGCTAAGAAAAGATCAGGTTATCAGGTGGAATGACGATTGTCAAAGGGCTTTTGAAAAGATAAAAGAGTATTTGCAGAATCCTCCAATCCTTATGCCTCCAGTCCCAGGGAGACCGCTGATTATGTATTTGACAGTACTCGATAATTCCATGGGTTGTATTCTCGGTCAACACGATGAGACAGGTAGGAAAGAGCATGTCATCTACTACCTGAGTAAGAAATTCACAGACTGCGAGTCGAGATACTCAATGCTTGAAAAGACATGTTGTGCACTTGCATGGGCTGCTAAGCGATTGAGATAATACATGCTGACTCACACGACCTTACTGATCTCCAAGATGGATCCAGTCAAGTATATATTCGAGAAGCCAGCTCTCACCAGAAGGGTTGCTCGTTGGCAAATGGTACTGACAGAGTACGATATCCAGTATACATCCCAGAAAGCCATCAAGGGGAGTATTCTGTTAGACTATCTTGCTCAACAGCCGATTGAAGATTATGAGTCGATGAAGTTTGATTTTCCAGATGAAGACATCATGTTCCTCAAGATGAAAGACTGTGAAGAGCCAGTTGTTGAGGAGGGACCTGATCCAGATGAAAAGTGGACTTTGTTGTTTGATGGGGCTGTCAATGCCAAAGGAAGCGGAATTGGTGTTGCCATTACTACTCCGAAAGGGGCCCACATGCCTTTCACCGCTCGTTTGACTTTTGAGTGCACCAATAATGAAGCCGAGTATGAAGCCTGTATCTTGGGTATTGAGCAAGCTATTGACTTAAGAATCAAGACTCTGGACATCTTCGGAGATTCAGCTCTGGTGATCAATCAAGTGAATGGTGATTGGAACACCCTCCAGCCCAATCTGATCCCCTACAGAGATTACACGAGAAGATTGTTGACTTTCTTAACAACAGTAAAGCTGTATCATATACCTCGTGATGAGAATTAGATGGTAGATGCTCTTGCCACTCTATCCTCCATGATCAAGGTAATTCGGTGGAATCATGTTCCCAAGATCGATGTTATGCGTCTTGATAGGGTTACGTATGTGTTTGTTGCCGAATTGGTAGTTGATGACAAGCCCTGGTATCACGACATCAAGTGCTTTCTGAAGAATCAAGAGTACCCTACAGGGGCATCCAACAATGATAGAAAAACTTTGAGAAGATTGGCAGGCAGTTTCTTCTTGAACAAAGACGATGTTTTGTATAAGAGAAACTTCGACATGGTTTTGCTCAGATGCGTGGATAGACACGAAGCAAGCATGTTAATGCAAGAAGTTCATGAAGGCTCCTTTGGTACTCACGCCGGCGGACATGCGATGGCTAAGAAATTGTTGAGAGCGGGTTATTACTGGATGACCATGGAATCTGATTGTTTCAAATATGCTCGGAAGTGTCATAAATGCCAGATTTATGCTGATAAGGTACATGTGCCTCCAAATCCTTTGAATGTGATGTCTTCGCCGTGGCCTTTTGCTATGTGGGCATTGATAGGATTGGAAGGATTGAGCCGACTGCCTCCAATGGGCATCGCTTCATCCTTGTTGCCATCAACTATTTCACCAAGTGGGTCGAAGCAACATCATTCACGAACGTCACCAGACATGTGGTTGCCCGATTCATTAAGAAAGAAATCATTTATCATTATGGGATTCCCGAAAGAATCATTACTGATAATGGTTCTAACCTCAATAACAAAATGATGAAGGAGTTATGCCAGAACTTCAACATTCAGCATCACAATTCTTCCCCTTATCGCCCTAAGATGAACGACGCTGTTGAGGCAGCAAATAAGAACATAAAGAAGATTGTGCAAAAGATGGTCGTCACGTACAGAGATTGGCATGAGATGCTACCCTTCGCCTTGCATGGGTACCGTACTTCAGTACGTACGTCGACCGGGGCAACCCCTTACTCCCTTGTGTATGGTATGGAAGCAGTCCTACCTGTTGAAGTAGAGATTCTTTCTCTAAGAGTCCTGTTGGATGTCAAGTTGGACGAAGCTGAATGGATTCGAACAAGGTTCAACGAGTTGAGTCTTATCGAAGAAAAGCGAATGACAGCCATTTGTCATGGGCAGTTGTATCAGAGTCGGATGAAGAGAGCCTTTGATCGGAGAGTGCGTCCTCGATGCTTCCGAGTTGGAGATTTAGTGTGGAAAAGGATCCTTCCTCCTCAAACAGATCACAGGGGCAAGTGGACTCCTAACTATGATGGACCGTATATTGTCACCAAGGTTTTTGACGGTGGAGCCTTAATGCTTGCAACTATGGATGGTGAAAACTTCACTTCCCCTGTGAACTCAGACGCAGTAAAAAATACTTCGCATAAAATAGACCCGCTGGACAATAAAAAGAATAGTCCAGGCAAAAAATGGGCATCCCGACGAACCAAGAAAATGAAAAGGTTCAGGCAAAAACTAGGGATTAAAAATGAAAAGACTGTACACCCGGTAAGTTGAAAACCTGAAAGGGCAACTTAGGCAAAAATGGGTATCCCGGTGGATTGAAAACCCGGAAAGGGCGATCCAGGCAAAAGTTAGGGATTAAGCGAATGACTGCGTTCTGAGTAGTTCTGAATCTCATCCCACGTCGATAACTGGAAACTTTCGAAAGGTAGGAAACAGTCCAATCACCTTTTTCGGAAAGCTGATCATCTGGAGGATCTTGAAGACGAGCGAATCATAGTAGAATGGGAACCCGATAGGAATCCATTTCACATTGCCATTAGATTAATTTCTGTTTTTTTATCTTTTGTGCGATTACCTCTTTCCAGGGATTGCTTCCTGATGTAAATGCCTATTCAAAGGCCATTCAATTAATAAAATCATGTTATTCAGTATATCACTGTGTTCATTTTCATTTTTACTGTTTTGTTTGCAAAAATGACGTCCGAATTTTTGATAAACGTTGCATCATGAAACATAAGAGCTTTACCGGTACATGCTTAATAAACATTTAAAATTGCTGTAAATTTTAAGTGCTTTGGATCATCTATTCAGAACAGGTACACACAGGGCATGTCCTTAAGGCACCCAGCAGATGATCGCATATGTTTTTCCTCAACAGTTGGAATTTGGTACCTTATCCCTGTAGAGCTGATCTGAGTGTTGGATTCCTCAATCCCCAGCAGGTTCTCACCACTGTGCTTCCCCAAGCGGTTGTTTCAAACTATACACTCCCTGGTAGAGTCGACAGCGCCTGACTGTATATCCCCAGCGGAGTTGACAGTGACAGACTATATCTTCCCAGCAGAAGCAGCTGCTCCTCAGAGTTCGATGCCAGATCGATGATCTCGACGCTAGATCCATGGTCCCCCTCTTTGAAGCAGAATCTCGGTACCGTATCGGTGTTTGATTCCCCTGCTGAGTCGTCTCCCTCGCAGATTATGGTTGCCAGAACCACTGTCGCTTTCCCCAACAGCAATTTTTCAGTGCCATTCTCTCCTCAGTCAGAGCCTCGGTATTTTGTTAGTTGCCCGAACGCTGTGTGTCGGGTCATTTCCCCGCAGAGTTCTTTGTGTTGTGCATCTCCAACAGCCTTGCCAGGGTCCAGAAGATGGTAATCATTTCCCCAGCAGAATTCCTTGCCTCGGCTTGGCATTCTACCCAGCATTTTGCATCCCTGCATATAGAATCATATTGCATTACATCCTCCCAAATCGCATAGCATTTCCATTTCCATGAAAAATTCAAACATACGCATATAAAGCATAAAACATTCTCGGTATCCCAAGTGATAAGCCAGAAGTTGTTTCCAGCACTCAGCCTAAAGGTTGTTCATGACCTATTATCCCTAGCATAGGTCGTTGGCCCACGCGCCGCCTCAATTATCATTTTCCCTATTTCTGCCGATGCTAACAGGAAGGAAGGTTTCCGGTATCCAGACCGAAATGGCATTCAGGATAATTTTCCGATGTTCAGATCGAAGAAGTTTCCGACATTCAGGTTGATGCAACTTGTGGCATTCAGACCAGTTTCCGGTATCCAGACCGAAGTGGCATTCAGGCCAATTTTCCGATGTTCAGATCGAAGAAGTTTCCGACATTCAGGTCGATGCAACTTGTGGCATTCAGGCCAGTTTCCGGTATCCAGACCGAAGTGGCATTCAAGCCAATTTTCCGATGTTCAGATCGAAGAAGTTTCTGACATTCAGGTCGATGCAACTTGTGGCATTCAGGCCAGTTTCCGGTATCCAGACCGAAGTGGCATTCAGGCCAATTTCTCGGTGTTCAGACCGATATTAATAATTTTGTATCTTCCGATGCTCAGATCGAAGTCATTTCCAGTATTCAGACTGATGAGCGGCATTCAGGCCATGGTTATTTCTGTGTTACCATTTATTTTGGTATCCAGGTTAACATTCTTTTTCGGTATTCAGACAGACTCTCACCGTACCAGACGGATTCTTCTTTCAAGACCACCTCTTTGCCGATCCTGACAGGCATTGTTACTTCACTTCACTTTAGTGCAAATTTTCAGGCTTTTATTGTATTCAATCCCTTGATACCTCGAAAGTGCGAAAGCCGTTGCTATCTTCTTTTCGGGTCTCTAGTTGATTGAGTATGGGCAGCTGTAATATCCCAAAATTTACCCCCTCATTCATGCATTCATTTTTTAGGTCATTTAACATTTCATATTGCATTTCATCATGTCAATCAGAATTAGCTCCAAGAAGCTTGAATATCATCCAAGACACTTTGTGGGTTCTATCTGGGTGATCGGTCAACACAAGGAAATGGCTTGAGATACTTCCAACATGTTCAAATGGGGTTTATTCATCATTCAAAACGCTAATCTTGAATGACCAAAAGTCTGTTCCTGAGCTGTCATGCTCGCTAGGCGAGCAACGTGGTTCGCTTAACGAATCTGAACTGTCATGCTCGCTAGGCAAGCAGATCCTTCGCTAGGCGAAGCCTGCGCGTTTTGAAAATAAAAAAATATAACAGAAAAATCTTGGACTTGGACCTCTCTCATTTGAGCCCACAAAGCCACGAAAATCAGGTTATAAATTCAGAATTTCATTGAGCCAAACCCTATTCTATTCCTATTACCCTGGCAGAAGAGAAGAGCTAACAGAATTTAGAGCAACCTCCATAGACACTGAAGGAAAGAACTCCTTTGCACGGGATCACCTCTACCACCTCTATCTCACACAAACCCTAAGATTGCTTTGCAAACCCAACCGGGAAATTCAATTTCATTCGATCTCTCCGATCAGGTTTGCCCTATTTCTATTACTTTACGCTTTCAATTTGAAATTTCTGAATGTATGAGGCGTCATGGGTGAATTTGGAAGAGTGGGTATCGTTAGGTTTCACATGTGGGTTTAGCTATGCATGAATATGTAGAACAATGCCTTGAATGTTTGATCACCTAATTCCTGAAATCTGACTGTTATCAATGAAGAATCCAGAACCCGCAGGCATTCGCTAGCCCATCGCTAGGCGAGCCTGCAGCAAAGCTTCGCTAGGCGAAGCAGTAGCGATCGCGACAATAGCTGTTTTTTCTGTTTGCTTTCTAATCTGTTTTGTGTTTGTTATGACATGTTTTCTATTGCATCCGGGCACATGTTTTAGTACGTATGTCATGTCTTGATGTGTGGATCCTTGCCCCCTGACTTTGAGTTTTGATACCCTTTTGATGCATTTATTTGACAAAAGGTTTAGGCCTCCTATCCTTGGTTGCTTTTTGTGAACTTTTGTAGGCATGATTCATGTGATTGCTATGATTCTTCTGTTTGGTGCAACTCTTGATTGCTCCCCATCTTGTTCTCTAACCTGTTTGTTGAGTTTTTTTGTGAGGGCTCACATGACTCTCGAAGAGATAGCTTGCTTGGTATTCCACTTTATTTGTGGGATACCATTTGGAGATTTGTTCCGATTACTTTGTTGACTTACTTTCTTTGATGGTGCTAGTTTGACAGATCTCCGGGTTTCTCGTTCCTTTAGTTGTTGTTACTTCGGATTTTTACCCGTGTGGTAGATCTCTTGATCCCTTTATCTTTCCTGCATTTTACCGCTTTCTTAGCTGGAAGACCTCAATAGGAGGCAATGTTTTCTTCTGTTTGTTTACTTTTGTGCCCAAAGACCTCCCAAAGGAGGCATCAGTGCTAAAGACCTCCACGAAGAAGCAATTGACGGATAAAAGGGATTAGTAATCAATCCCCCGTTATTCAGGGTGTCGTTCTTTATGCTCGCACTACGTGTCGATGCTTGAGAACAAAAACCCAAGATCTTTTGTCCGATCGGTCAGTGGAGAGGGTTCCACCTTTCTGAATCCCCACTTTTTGTCATGAGCTCACCCTGTCCAGGGTTAAGAGCTATGAGGTCTTATCCTCATTACCCTTCTGATTTGCTCACCCTGACGTTCAGTGTGAGTGGTTAAGAGCCCGTTTGATTACCCTTCCATGTCTTGTTTGTCGAGGTTGATATGACCCCTCTTGACTAAAGCCCTACCCATGTATGTTTGAGCCCCCTTGCTGGCGCGTTTACTTTATGCATGTTTTGTATGGTGTGACCGTCTCCGCATAGGATTGCTAGGCTTCGTATAGTCTCTCGTTGCATGTCAATTAAGGTAGCACGGTTCCTTCGTCTAGGACTTCCTTTTTGCATGAGCATTCCTAAAACACAAACAAACTCATTGATTTTTCTTCTCCTAAGAACACGTTTACTCCTTCTACTACAGACGAGTAAGTCTCCAAAGGTCGAGCATCCGGTAGATTGCGTAGTAACGTCGTTCGTCCAAAACAAACCCGTAGTTAGTCGAACTACGGCTTGCTCTGATTCTCATTCCAGATGAGATACGTAGGCATAAGACGCGATGTCTTAGCGAGCACACTCCTCTTTAGCCCATAGGTCAGCTGAGCTACGAAGACTCTGATTCTCATATTCAGATGAGATACGTATGTAGTGGATGCGACATCCGTGCGAGTCATTTTCTTTTAACCCCTCTTTTGGTAAATAGTACATTAGATAAACCCACACCCTTTAGACAAGAACAACAAGAGTGGATCCCATAGAGTACTACGGATGCGTAGGGGTGCTAATACCTTCCCTTGGCATAATCGGCTCCCGAACCCAAGATTTGGTTGTGAGACCTTATCTTTTCCTTTCCTTTTTCCAGGTTTACTTCGAGCGTTTCCTTTCCCTCCTTCGGGATAAATAACGCACGGTGGCGACTCTTCTGTCATTTCTTCTTCGCCGGTTGTTTTTTCGCATAATATATCTTTTAGGCTGCGACACAAGGCCTCCGAATTTTTTCGATTTACAAATAACAAACCATCTAATCAAATTCATTTTATTGTGGCATTTCAAACATCCCCATAAGAATCATTTTGAATTTGAGTGATTTCTTTGAGGATGATCTTGGGAGCTCTGTAAAAGGAGAAAAATAGATAGGTATATTGGACATGATAATGTTTATCATCACACTTTGTCCACTAATCGACATGTTCCTACCCTTCCAAGAATTTAACTTCCTTCGCAGCTTGATTAAGATAGGATATCATGTTTCCTTCCTACAAGGATTAGCACTGACACTAACACATAGGAAGTTGAATGGAATTGACCCGATCTCACAACTTAGTAAAGTTGATGCGACTTGAGTGAATTCATATTTAAGGTTAATACCAAACAATCTGCTCTTGGATAAGTTTACGCACAAACTAAAGGATAACTCAAAGCCTCTCAAAAAGGCTTTTAAGCTCCAAAGGTTGTTATAGGATCCATCAGATAGCAAGATCATGTCATTTTCAAAATGAAATGAAGCTGGTAGAGAGAAAGTCTCTCCACCATAAGGAGTCGTTCTTGCCATAAGTTGGACTTGATTGATTAAGAATGTTTGACTTTATGTCGACGTACCTGAAAAACAGAAAATCAATCCACAAAGGTTTTTTTTCTAAGAGAATTCTTTAGAACCATTTAGATAAAAAAAAAGGAGTTAAATATGCCTGCATGTTTCACTCCAAGGACTTCGAATTTTTTCGATTTACAAATGATGGACCATCTAATCAAATTCATTTTATTATGGCCTTTCACACCTCCCCATAAAAAGTCATTTTGAATTTGAGTGATGTCTTTGAGGATGATCTTGGGAGCTCTGTAAAAGGAGAAAATAGATAGGTATATTGGACATGATAATGTTTATCATCACAATTTGTCCACTAATCGACATGTTCCTAGCCTTCCAAGAATTTAACTTCCTTCGCAGCTTGATTAAGATAGGATATCACGTTTCCTTCCTACAAGGATTAACACTGACACTAACACCTAGGAAGTTGAATGGAATTGATCCGATCTCACAACTTAGGAAAGTTGATGCGACTTGAGTGAATTCATATTTAAGGTTAATATCAAACAATCTGCTCTTGGTCAAGTTTACACACAAACCAAAGGACAACTCAAAGCCTCTCAAAAAGGCTTTTAAGCTCCAAAGGTTGTTTTAGGATCCATCAGACAACAAGATCATGTCATTTTCAAAATGAAGGGTCTCAAAATGGATATCTTCATTAAAATGGAAACCTCAAAACTCCCAAGAATTTGTTGTGTTTCTAACCAGCTCTGCAAGACCTTCTGCAACTAATAAGAAAAGGAAAGAGGAAAGAGAGTCCTCTTGTCTCAGGCCCCTCTTAACTTGAACTTCGGTTGTAAGGCTCTCATTGACTAGGATAGACATAGAGCTTTTGAAAACCAAGGTTTACATGATGTATCTTAAGTAATTTCAAGAGATGCTGTCGAAAGCTTTTTGGAAGTCCATCTTTATGAAAAGGCATTCTCTCTTATTTCTTTTTACAAAGTCAAGGATTTCGTTCATTACTAAAACTCCATCGTGAATTTGTCTTTGGGATAGGAAAGTGTCGCATCCGCGAAAAACAACCGGCGGGCTGAAACAAAACAACACAGAGCCGCCACCGTGCGTTATTTATCCCAAAAGAGGGAAAGGAAACGCTCGAAGTAAACCTGGGAAAAGCATGGTCTCGCGACCAAAGAGAATGGGATCGGGAGTCGGTTATGCGAAGGGAAGGTATTAGCACCCCTACGCATCCGTCGTACTCGACGGGATCCACGCTCTAAAAGATAGGTTAAGGTTGCTAAAACAAACATCACACGCACACACAAACTGAAGACAACACAGGTGGGGAAAGAGAGGAGAGGGCTCGCTAGGATATCGCATCCTATGCCTACGTATCTCGTCTGGAACGAGAATCAGAGCTGCCGTAGTTCGGCTCACGCACGCCAAACAAGACACACACAAACACAGGCAAACATGGAACCCGAACGCCAATCGCTGGACTTACATCGGCTTCCGAACCAAACAAACACAATCAGGATACGGACAGCCAATCGCTGGTCTTACATCCATATCCTGACACACAAGAACAAACAAGCAAACAAGTTACTAAGGAGTCAGGCACTCGAGCCTAGCAACTGTCAAGCAAACACACACAAAAAGAAAAAAAGTGAACACACAGACTAACAGGGAGTCGGGAACTCGAGCCTGATAGCTGTCAAGCACAACACACTCAAAAAGAAAAAGGGTGCCCGGAGAGACCTCGCACGGTCTCCTGCCTACGTACCTCATCTGGTATGAGGATCAGGGCGACGTAGTTCCCCTGAACGGGAAATAAATTCTCACCAGATACAAAGGGAGACACACTACTAGGGAGCTGTACTCGAGCCTAGATGTTATCATGCATCATTGCCCTATGTTATGGTTTCTATCCTAACTTGCACAGGTAGCAAGCTAAACCTAAACAGGCAAAACAATCAAAGCAAACAATCACAAATAGCACACACTATATCCAAACAGAGGTGGCTCAAACAAGGGTTAAGTTGCAAAAGCAACACAACTGTGTCAGGTGATGTTAGCTCTTAACCCTGACATTGAGAGTCAGGGTGAAGCTGATGAAAGGTGAGTGAGGGGTGTGCCTCACAGCTCTTATCCCTGGCCAAGGAGAGCTTCAGACAAAGGAAGTGTGGGTCCAGAAAGTGGGAACCCTTCTACACTTATGACACTGACTCAACTGTACAACTGTACATGGATCTTGGGTTAGGATCCACAAGGCATCAACATGTAATGTGAGCCAAGGGACGACTCAACAGATTAGCAGGAGGTGGATTACACACCTCTTGTGTCTGCCAATTGCCTTAACAAAGGTCTTTTCCTGCTTGGGGACAAAAATAAACAAGCACAATCATTGCCTCTTAAGGAGGACTTCAGACAGTTGCTTGGCCAAGTAACAGGCCAGGTCTTCCAGACTACATGGAGAAAAGAAATTCTACCTCAATTGGTTTATACAACCAAGCAGCAGCACAAGCAAGTTCTCAAGGGAACTGTTAGCGACTAAAGTACCTGAAATCAATCTAATTCAGTCAGTATACCAATCACAAAGTCAAAACAAACAAATAAAAACCAACAGTCAACACAATCAATCACATGTGCAGAGCACAAGCCCAAAGCAAGTGAGCTAAGCATCCTACAAAATAGAACAAGTTAGTTCATAACAATCAACCAAACTCAATCAACTTGCATTAATCTCCTTAAAGCATTTGCTTCCTACACTGAAAAGCAAACTCAAACATGAGAAACAAGACCACTAGGACAAGCCTAGGGTCAAAAGGAGGTGAAAAATTCAAAACAGCAAGTGAAAATTAACCAAAACCAAGATTAATCAATCAAGAATAAGGTCCAATTGGTCTCACATCAAAACTATGCACCAAATCCATTTCATACACAAAACATGTCAAACTATGCACTTTGGAATCACATTGGAGCAAACAGAATGATCACAATCAAACCACTACCAAAATAGCTCAATAAATTCCAAGAAAATTCAAGCTTAAACAGAACACATTCAATGAGCAACATATCAAATTTCAGGCTATTTGGACAAGAGGAAGTATGGAAATTAAATTCACTAAGTCAAGTCATGCTTATACAAGTCCAAACAAGGCACAATTTCATGTATCAACTTCAAGCAAGCATAAAACAGTGTAGGAACATGATAAATGCACCAAACCAAAACCATCACAAACTTTAATGTGTCTACAAACACTCCACAAAATTTCAGGTTCATCCAATACATATCCAGAATTTCACAAAACATCTAAAATCATGACTCACAAAAACTCCACATTTGGTCAAACAGAAAGGCAATTCTCAATCAAATTGGAAACACATCCAAAAGTTCCAGAAAAATTCACATGTGAGCCTAACATCCATAAGTATCAACATGCAAAATTTCAGCTCATTTCAATTCCATATGGCATGGTAACAAAATTCATGAAGTCTAGAAAAACATGGTGTGACACAAATTGTCACACCTCTAATGATCATGTCATATCTCTCAATCCAGGAACTCAAAAATCACAAACCATACACCAAAATGTCCATTAAGGTCTCTAGAATAAGCATGCAAAATTTCAAGAATTTCTAATTAGGCATCATCATTTCATGAGCAAAATACCAAGCAAGGTGCAAGCAAACATATGTTCATACAAACCCTAGGCCATGCCAAAATTTACACGTGCACAATTTTATTAAAAATAACCAAAAAATACTAGACAGGGCAAGGATCATGGTGAAAAAAATTTCACATCAATTGGATTTATGGTTATGGAGATATGAATTTTCTAATGTCATGAAAAAATAAAAAAATGTGAAACAAGGCATGTGAAGCACATGAAAGCATATGGAAATTAATGTGGCAAGGCAAAAAGGAAACTGCTGTACAGCGGGATCGAACCGAGTCCCTATTCAAAACAGCAAGTATAGCGCGCTACTGTTCATAACATCATCCTCCTGGCTAAACGCGACTTTCATGGATCAAACAGCCTATTTTAAAAATATTTCAAGTGTTCTTCGCGCGTTCTTGCATTCATCAACACATTCATCACTCAAGAACTTTTTGTCACCAAATTGCACAAACCATACATCAATGGAAAGGTCTTTCAATGTACATTCACAATCTCAAATTAATTTTTCCTAATTCTTCCTAAATTAAGAGAATCAAAGTCAAACATAATCACGCATGAAACTTCAAATCCACATATCTCTCTCATTTCTCAACCAAATTTAGTGAAACGAATTGCAGAATTTTCTACTAAGAAAGATCTATCCAAATCATCAATCAATTTCAAGAATTATTGGATTCGAAAAATCACCTTGATTTGAGCACAGCTGTGAATTCGTGTGTATTAAGCTTGGAAAAGGCAAAACAGAAACTCTATGATGCTTATAGAAGTGGATGAAGCAAGGTTCATGTACTGATTATGCACGATTTGCTCAGAAATTCAACTTGCCATTGTTGAAGCTTCTTGTGACAGTCCTTGAATTAGCTTGTATTCTTCAAGATTTCACTTCCAACAGCTTCAATTATGCATGAGAATGATGAATTGATGAAGAACAATGTAGAATTTGTGGAGATTTTTGGAAAAAAAGTGAGAGAGAAAGTGAAGAGGTTTTTGTGATCTAGATCTAGAATGTTGAATTCTGTTATGGTTAATCAAAAAACAGTTAGGATTATGTTTATATATGCTATGTTAATGATGTTAGTAATCACAATTAGTGAAAAATAGAATGGATTAGTGAAAATGCATTTTCATGCTAAATGGACAATTACCAATTCACCCTCACTTATGCCAAACCAATGTAACAGTGGAATTTCTTTGTTGCAGCAAGTTACAAATGGTGTATGTGAGCTAGTGCAAAAGGAATCATGTGAAAACTAGGGGTGGCAATTGGATCCATTAAGAGAAAATTCATCCAATCCATCCATCAAAAAATCCATTCAATCCATCAACTACATAAAAAATTAAGTTAATGGATTGATCCAATCCATCCATTTATAAACATGGATTGATCCAATCCATCTAACACATTTTAATGATCCAATGGATTTTTTTATCTAATTTTAAAAAAATATTTTTTTTCAAATATTAAATTTTTTTTATAAAAAATAAAAAATAATTTTTTTATTCGAAAAAAAATCAATTTTTTTTTCGAAAATAAATCATTATTTTTTGAAAATACAAAAAATCGTTTTTTTCCAAAAATTTAAAAATAAAAAAAAAATCTTATTTTTAAATTAGAAAATTGATATTGTTTTTTTACGAATATAAAAAAAAAAATTACGAATATAAAAAAAAATTTTAATTATTTTTTTCAAAAATACAAAAATATATATTTTTTTGAAAAAAAAATAATTTTTCTCAAAAAAAAAAAACTGATATTGTTTTATTAAAAAAAAGTAAAAAACTTTTTAAAAAAAATAAATTTCAAAGAAAAATTTTAAAGGAAAAAAAAATGGATGGATGGATATCCATCCACTAAAAATATGATAATGGATGGATTGGATGGATTTTTATTCTTAATGGATGGATTGGATTGGATATTTTTAAAAAACTTTTAGTGGATTGTTAATGGATAATGGATTGTTTTGATCCATCCATTAACGATCCAATCCGTATCCATCCAATCCATCCATTTTGCCATCCCTAGTGAAAACAATGAATATTTCTCAAAATCACTTTTTCCCTCCACTTTTTCAAATTAAGTCCACTTGAAAAATGGACTTTTTATGTGATGAGTTTTGATGAAATGTGATGATGGATCATGATAGTACATGTCAAATGGAGTTTGCTCAAAGAAACCTCACTCAATTTGGCCTTGTGAATCAAAAGTTATGCCACTTTGAAAATCAACTTTTTTGGACAATGATCAATCCATATCTTGCCAACCACAAATGAGAAATTCATGTTCTTGGACTTTTTGGAAAGGTGAGAGCAAGATATACAACTTTCATGTTGAACAAAATTTCATTTGAAACATTTTTGGACACGTAATTTTGGGGAGAAAAACTTTCCATTTTTGGCAATTTTCAATTACAAGTCACTTTCTATTTTTGGAAAGTTTCCATCTGATTTTATTTTCTTCATTCTTGATCTTTGAAATGCCAAATGAAACTTGTTTAGACATGAATGAAGTGTATCTAACCCTCTCCCACCTCCAAATCCATCATTTCAGGCATAGTTGACCGCAATTGACTTTTCTGACTGATAGATGAATTTCAGCTTGATTGATCAAATTGAGCCTCAAACTCCTGATGAAATGGCTCAATGATGAAACCCTAGCTTCCATAAGCTCAATATAACCATATGATGATCCCAATATCCATTGAAAACCTCATCTTCTTCACAAGCCCTGATTGGCCCAATGCAGATGATTAGGGTTGACCAGAGGTCAAAACCCTAATCTCAAGGTATCTGATCACGCAATGATGAACCTCTTGGTGATGACAAGACCATGATGATGATGATGTACCATTTCAACCAAGATCAAGCTCAACCCTCCTTGAGAACCAAGAAACCCTAATTTGAATCACACATCCTCAGATGATTAATGATCAGTCCATGAAACCTTAGCTTGCATCTTAACCTCTTTATCTTCTGATCAAGACTTAGGAGGATGACTTGCTCAATGTAGCCATATGATATGCAACATGCTAATGACTAATGACCTAAGAAATGCAATGCAATATGTTAAGCTAGTCCCAAGAGAGGAGGGCAAAATTTTGAGGTGTTACAGAAAGCTGATTGATCCTCAAATATCAATCTCCCCAATATTTTCTTGAGACTATAGGTCAATAATTTGGAGAGGTTCATGTAGAGAGAAGCAATCAAACTTAATAGCCTAAATTTCTATAGATTTTGAGGATTGTCGGTTTTAGAAACCAGAACCAAAAAAGATACTGTGATTGTTTTGGAAACTCTAGTATAAGTGTGAAATTCGTTGACAAAGAATGAACGATTCTCTTTTCTATGTTCATCCACAGATGAAATATGTTTAGATATTTTTATTAGAGATGTTATGATAATATGCAAAGGTAAAATGTGTTTTGCTTCTTGTTTCAAACCTAATATAATTCATATTTCTATTAATTTGTTTAAAATAAAACCGTTGCAAAAGTGTTCTGTAGCTGCTTTTTATGTCCAATGTGTAACATATTCTTAGAGATTGTGGTCCCTTCTTTTTCCTCCGACCATTTTACAGCATCTTTACCCTTTTTTTAGGTTTATAAAAAATGGAGAATTTGATTCATTCTTTCTTTCACTTTTTTTTGTTCTTCCATTGCTTAGGATCCTGGAATTGAATTGAGTATTCATATCATTGTGGGCAACAACAGGTTTGACTTGTAGAAAAGCAAATGTATTTAAAAATATTTCATTCTTACTTTATAGTTTATAATAGTTCAATGAGTAAAGATGTTCCATTAGAATTTAGATGTTCCATTTTCTTCTAAGGGTAAGGGCATAAGGTACACATTTCGAAATTGTTAACCTTAATTTATAGAAACATTTTATTTTATAAAAAAGAAAAATAATTTATTTAGTATTTAATTTATTTTAATATGTTAATAAAAAGATGTACGAGACGTGTGAAATAAAATGTCTTTTGGTTACAAGTTAAATAAAATGTTAGTAATAGGGATATGTAATTTTGGAATTGATTAATTTATTTTTAACATTTTCATTGTTTCTATAAAATGCGCGTCTATTATTTTTTCAACAAGTAAAATCAATTTAAATTTAAAATAATATAAATAAAAGACAGTTGAGTTAATAGTTGTACAAAAACATCGAATATGTGGTTATGAGTTTGAACATTGGATCATCTTTAATATTCACCTTTAAAAGAATGAATTACGACCACTAAATTACTTAAAAAATATATATATTTATATATATTTTTAAGAGATAGATTATATATTTAACGTAATAAAACAATATAATATAGATTTGACTAAAATAGTTTGTTGATCCCGGTAAATTATTGAGTTTTTTATTTTGGTTTCTGTAATTTTTTTTTATCTAAGTCCCTATATCTCAATTTTTGTGTTGAATTTAATCTCTTAAGTCAAAATCTACATGTTTCCTGCGGATTTTATTTTTAGAGACTAAAATCAACCCAAAAAACGAAATATAGGGACTCGGACAAAAAAAATTACATGGACCAAAATAATAAATAAAATTCTCTAATTCACATAGATCTAATAAATTTTTGTAGGAGGCAAATCTCCTCAATTCCAATATATCCTCTCCTCCCAACATAGCATTATCCGATTTTTTTATAAAAATAATCATGTTTTTTATATTTTTTTTAAATAACCATATTTTCATATTAAATACCAAAGTAACCATGTTTCAAACAAAAAAAAATCGCCTCAAGAGGAGGCACCACAAGCAGTGGCATATGCAGTCAAATTTTGAACTAAGGCGCCATATGGTATGACACATGCATTTATGTCATGACACTGTCTATGACGCATGTATGCATCCTCTAGGAATATGCGCCATAGTCCATGACTACTATGTTGTTTAGGTTTTTTATATATAGTTTATTCTTTCCCCGCCATTTTCACTTATTTTCTAATTCTCTCCTTCAATTTTTCTTCAAAATGTCGTGCTATATTATCAAGAGAAATGTCAATTTTATTTATTCAGCAGTAAAGTCTCCAATGAAGATACGACTCTAGAACACGGAGACTTCTAAGCATCTTCAAAGGAATTTGATTTGTTTGCTAGATGAAGACATTACATACAGTGAAAAGATCAGAAGAATTGAAAGACTTATTACGATGTACAACGACAATTGAGAAAGTCATTTTTGTGAGTCAGTTAAAACTAACCCTGATTTTCGTATTATGATGCATAGTTCAGAGACAATTGTGATAGTTGTAATCGCATAAATATGTTGTTTAGTCGTTGCATTTGTTTGTCTTGTTATTTAGTCGTTGCATTTATTTGTCTTGTTGTTTAAATTGTTGTAAAAGAATGTTGTGATCTTTATGAAATGAACGTTGTTTTTTATATCAAATAAAATGGTTACATAAATGAATTACATATAAAATGAAGGACTAAAAGTGGATTATTGAATTATATTGTGGAGCTTGCTCCAACATTGTGACAGTTTGTACGGTTGCGCCCGGGCTGGCGGCACGAACTAGATAATCTCACCATTTTGTTCCTCGTATCCATTTTGGTTCGAATACGCGTGCTGTTAGGGCGACCTTTTTTTCTTTCTTCTCATATTTTCATTATAGAAAACTATCTCCCCTTAATATGAAGGCCAATAATCCTCATTTGCTACCACCATAAAGCTATTGTTGTACACATTACATAAGTTTATGACTTTGTAAATAGTAATAGTAAGTTGGAAGGATCCCGCCGAGCCTTTGAACATGTCACTATGACATGGGAGAAAGGCATATGGAAGACTTGGAACTTTCTGCAATTGCACCAACCTCTATCTAGCTCGACTTAATAGTATCTCATTGATCTCCCTTTATTATGGTCTATTGCCTCATCTACACTGAGTCGACATTTACGACAGTCAAACATTGTGACCACATGTGTGTTAGCTTTTACAACTTTCTCTTTAATGAATTTCATTAAAGTTTCACTAAACAACTGCCCTCAATTGTAACACTGAGCTCCATTTTGAACGCCTGAACTCAAACAGTGACCCTAACCTAAAATAGGTTTCTCTCACCAAAGCGATCATCGGTAGGTTTCAGATGCCTTTGAAGACAACATTCATTGATTCCACGAGATTTGTTGTCATATGATCCTATCATTGATCATTGTCTAATGCATTGTTCCATTTCTCCAATGGAATATTATCGATCCACCTTATTGCATTTGCATTTGTCAATCTAATCTCTTTGCGGTAGTGTTTGAAGGAAGGTTCTGTTAATGCATACCCTGCATTCACAACCTTCTTCTGGCACCCAAACATCACATCGCCAAAGCACCCAACAAACACATGCCTTTTAAACACCATAAGAACCATTGCTTCATTTATAAAATGAGTCAATGTTCCAATTCAACCAACTAGCCCGCCCACACGTAACCCAACCAATACAACCCAAATACGATAACATGGGCACCAAACTCGATTACGGCAACGCCGACTACTAGGGGGATATGATTGAAAATTTGTTAGATATGTCAGGACTCTCGCACCAACCACCTTTGACTCAGGAGAATACTAGGAGACCCTGGAGACTTCAAAGGCAAGCAAATGCGCCATGGTGTGGAATCGGTGGGCGTTACGATCGAGTGAGTCATTAAATTTCTATCCAATTATTGTGTAATTTTATTTGATGGAATAATATTATAATTTGCTTTTTATTTTCAATTTTATTTAATATCATTTTATTGTTAAAATAATTTTAAAAATTTAAAACAACACAGTAGTCACTGACTATGACACATACTTCTAGAGGATGCATGCATGCGTTATAGGCAGTGGCTGTTAGATTGTAATTTATTTTCATTTTCATTTAAGTTTAATTTATCTTGCATTTAAATTTTCATTTTGCTTTGAGTAGTATATAAATCAAGTGTGGTTTTAGTTTGAAAAGAGATATATTCAATATAACAAAATTTCAATTTTCCATTAGAGTTTGTTAGAAACTTCTCTCTCTCTCTCTCTCTCCCCTTCATCTTATTCATCTTGTGCACCAACAATTGGTATCTATAGCTCCGATTTGGATCCATGGGAAACATCAAGAGAAACACGAGTGAACGTGAAGCGTGTGTCATTGATTTTGTTTCTTGAATTCGCGTTGAATTTACGATCGAAATCATAAGAAAGAAATATTTTCTGATTCTTCAGGATTGGGAAACACGAGTGTTTGGTGAGATTTGAGTGAATTCGTGTACAAGATTGAAGATGAACGGTGGAAACAATAGCTTGAATACAAAGCTTCCAGAATTTGATGGAAATAATTGCAATCAATGGATGATTCAGATGCCTGTGTTGTTTGGCGCTCAAGATGTTTTTGATCTCTTCAATGACGGTTATGAAGTGGTTGCAGAAGATGAAACTGAAGCACAAAGAAAAACGTATAAAGAGTTGAGGAAGAAGGATCATAAAGTTTTGTTCTACATCCATCAGTGTGTGGATGTAAATGTGTTTGAGAAGATCGTTGATTCGACAACGACGAAGGCTGCCTGGGACATATTGGTATGTTTCTATGACAATGATGTATTAGTAAAGAAGGTGAATCCTCAGTCTCTATATAAGCAGTGTGATAATTTCAATATGAAGAGCAATGAGAATATACCATATTACATCTCCAAAGTAATTTTGATCACAAATGAGCTGAAATCGTGTGGAGGGACTCTTTTTGAACAAGTAATCATTGAAAAGGTACTGAGATCTATTACTCCTCAGTTTGATTACATTATTGTAGCAATTGAATATTCTAAGAATTTGGGCACCATGAGAATTGAAAAGCTGCAAAGAAGACTAGAGGCACAAAAGTTGCATCTAATTGGGAGAACCTCTTAAACAGAGGTAGAGCAAGATCTGAAGGAATCTTATGGTAAGAATAATTAGAAGCAGTATTAGTCATAGGCCAAGAAGAGACATGGTCTTGGTTATCAGAAGTAAGAAGTCTTCAACTCTGATGAGAAGAAACATTAAAAGGGAAATGAGAAGTTTGACAAGAAGAAGGTTCAATGTTACTGTTGTAAGAAGTTTGGTCACTTTGCTGCTAATTGTTAGTCAAACAAGGAAAGGAAATCAGAATAAGAAAATATAGACATAGGAGAGTCTGATGATGAACCTATGCTATTGATGACTTTTGTATCTGATGGTGGATATTTCATAGACTGCTGGTATATGAACACTGACTGCTCAAATCATCTACTTGGAAACAAACAACGGTTGGTTAATTTTGACTCTAGAAAGAGAACAAAAATAAGATGTGTAGATGATAAGTACCTAAATACTGAAGGAATTAGAAATGCCAAGGTCAGAGTGAAGAATGGAAAAAATCATTTGATCAAGGATGTTTGGTATGTTCCTGGCCTGAAGAGAAATTTGATGAGTGTAGTTCAACTAATTGAGAAAGATTTCTTAGTTACCATGAAGGACAATCTTTTGAAGTTGTATGATTCTGATCAGAAGTTTATCATGCAATCTGAACAGGGAAGCAACAGAACATTCAAGGTGAATGTGGAAACAACTGAAACTAAATGCCTTAGTGCAGAAGGTACTGAAGATGACAGTGAGTTAAGGCACAAGAGATTGGGGCATTTGAACTTCAGAAATCATGTGAAGCCTAAGAAATCATGTGAGATATGCATGAAAGTTAAGCAACCTAGATTTCCATTTGCATTAAAAGTGGATCCAATAAAAAAATATGCTTTAAGAGTAGTGCATTGTGATGTGTGTGGACCATTTGAAGTATCTTCACTTGGAGGAAACAAGTATTTTAGGTCATTTGTGGACGAGTTCACAAGAATGACATGGGTATCACTCATCAAGTTTAAGCATGATGTGTTTGCTTAGCATCAGAAGCTCAAGGTGAATGTTGAAAATATAGTGGTCAGAAGCTGAAAATTCTGAGAACTGATGGTGGATGTGAGTTCAACTCTACAAATTTCAGAAGGTTATGTGAAGAGAATGAAATTGAGCACGAGGTTACTACTCCATACACTCCTTAAAAAATGGGTCTTGTTGAAAGAAGAAGCACAATTTTGCTTGATATGACAATGAGCATGGTGAAGGAGAAGAAGCTACCTCACACCTTGTGGGGAGAGGATATTGCGACTGCAGCATATGTGCTCAACAGTTGTCCAACCAAGAAGTTGAAAGAAAATTTCTTTTTGATAAGTGGTATGGAGATAAGCTAAATGTAAGCCATTTGAAGGTGTTTGGTTCTGTTTGTTATAAACATGTCTCATATGCTAAAAAAGAGGAACTTGGATGACAGAAGCAGATTCATGTTGTTGGTAGGGTATCACAGTACATGTGCTTATAAGCTCTACTGTCTTGTCACTAACAAAGTTGAATTCAACAAAGATGTCATTGTGAAGGAATTAGAAGCATGAGATTGGAACAATTATTAATCAAAATCTTGTGTAGTGTTAACACATGAGTTAACTTCTGAAGATATTTCAAATTCAGAAGAATAATCTGCCTCTGAAAGAGATTTTGAGTGTGAAGACGAGTCAGAGTCTGAAGGTGACTCTGATGATGAAAAAGAGTTTGAAGGCGAATCTGACTCTAAAAGTGAATCTGATTATGATTCAGATTCTTATGATGATCCAAAATCCAGTGGTAGTCATGCCTCGAAAGGTGGTCAAGACTCTAAAAGTAATTCAACATTTGATATTGTTCCAGCATCTAGAGAAGATTCTGAACAAGTTTAGAGACCACAAAGAATCAGACAAATACCAAGAAGATTTGCAGAGTTTGATATGTTGCAAGATAGTGAGATAGACTCTGAAGGGGAAGTTATTATGTGTGCCATGTTGGTAGACTCTGAACCAGTCAACCTAGAAGAAGCTCTCAAGAAGAAAGTGTGCTTGAAGGCCATGAAGGAAGAACTTGAGGCTATAGAAAAAAATAAGACTTGGGAGTTGACTTAGCTTCCATTGAACAATAAATCCATCAGTGTCATATGGTTGTACAAGGTAAAACTAAAATCAGATGGATCATTTGGAAAATACAAAGCAAGGTTAGTAGCTAGAGGATTTATACGGAAACCTGGACTAGATTACTTTGAGGTGTTTGCTCCTGTAGCTAGACATGAAATAATCAGACTGATGATTGTTATAGCTGCTAGCAGGAATTGGCCTCTGGTGCATTTAGATGTGAAATATAAATTTTTAAATGGTCTTTTACAAGAGGAAGTTTATGTATCACAACCTCTTGGATTTGTAAAAAAGAATCAGGAAGGGATGGTGTACAGGTCACATAAAGCACTGTATGGACTGAAATGAACTCCTAGAGCTTTGAATTTGAAAATTGATTCATTTTTCAAGCTTTAAGGATTCATAAAATGTGAGATGGAGTATGGTGTTTATGTTCAACATGCATCTGATAACAATATGATTCTAGTGTCTCTCTTTGTTGATAACATATTGCTAACATGGAGTTGTTCAGATGAGATAGCTAAGTTTAAGAAGGTGCTGATAAATGAGTTTAAGATGGCTGATCTAGGAAATATGACATATTTTTTAGGGATGAAGATTATGTACTATGATAATGGTATCATCTTGTATCAGCTGAAGTATAAACTTGAACTTCTGAAGAGATTTGAGTTGATGAATTGCAAGTCTGCAATCACACCTGCTGAGACAAATTAGAAGTTGGATTCTGATGTTGAGGTTGATGATGCAGATGCTACAACTTTTAAACAACTGGTAGACTTACTAAGATATCTCTGTAATACCATATCTGATATTTGTTATGCAGTTGGAGTGGTGAGTGAGTTTATAAACAAACCAATATTGTCACATTACCAAGTTGTTGTCAGGATATTGAGGTATGTTAAGGGGGCTCTGAAGTATGGAGTTTTGTTCCCTTCTGGTGTTAAAATTGTTTCAAAACTGATGTGTTATTCAAATTCTGATTGGTTTAGAGACAAAGTTGACAAAGGAAGTACTTATGGTTATTTTTTCAAGTATCTGGGAGATCCCATTTCTTGGTGCTCCAAGAAGCAACTAGTGGTTGCATTGTCAACCTATAATGTTGAGTACATTGCAGGTGCTTTGACTGCTTGTCGAGCTGAGTGGATTCTGAACTTGCTACAGGATCTGAAGATGAAGGTGAACAAGCCTATGAAATTGATGATTGACAACAAATCAACTATAAGCCTTACCAAGAATCCAGTGTTGCATGAAAGAAGCAAGCACATTGACACGAAGTTTTATTTTCTGAGGAACCAGGTTCAAAATGGGGTGCTTGAAGTTCTGCAATGTAACATTCAGAAGCAGCTAGCAGATGTTTTGACTAAGGCTATCAAGACTGAACACTTTATACAGTTGAGGGATGAAATTGACGTTGTTGATTTTGATTAGTTTAATATGAATTAAGGGATGGTGTTAGATTGTAATTCATTTTCAGTTTTATTTAAGTTTAATTTAGATTGAATTTGAATTTGCATTTTTCTTTGACTAGTATATAAACCAAGTGTGATTTTAGTTTAAAAAGAGATATATTCAATATAACATAATTTGAATTTTTCTGTTAGAGTTTGTTAGAAATCTCTCTCTCTCTCTCTCTCTCTCTATATATATATATATATATATATATATATATATATATATATATATATATATATATATATATATATATATATATATATATATATATATATATATATATATATATATATATATATATATATATATATATATATATATATTCATCTTCTTCTTCTTCTTCATCATCTTCTTCCTCTTGTGCACCAACAGTGGTATGACATAAATGCATGAGTCATATCCTATGACACCTTAGTTCAAAATTTGACTGCTTGTGCCACTGACTGTAGCGTCTCCTCTTAGAGGCGATTTTTTTTGTTTGAAACATAATTACTTTGATATTTAATATGAGAAAATGGTTATTTTGAAGAAAAAAACTTAAAAAAACATGATTATTTAAAAAAATCGCAATATCAACCATTTTTTATCTCATTTTAAAAATATTTTTAATGTATCATTTTCTATTAATTTTGACTACTTATGCCTGCATTCATTCATAATTAACATTTAAAAACAATTAATATTTAAATACGAGACATTTTACTTTAATCAAATAATTTATATATGTTAAGTTCATTTTATTATAATAATTATATATTTTATAAAAATTTATAAACTATTTAGTCAAAATATAGATACTAATTTCTAGCCTCTAATAAAATCTTTATGAATACACTACTAAATATCAAAGTTTTTAGTAAATATTAATAAACAAAACCACACTACTAAAAAAACACATTTTATCTCGAATACAAAGAGATTTTTATTTCGGTTATACAAACGAGGTAACAAATAATGTCATAAAAACTTGTCATTTTACCTCTTGATTTTTTATTAATCGAGGAGATAGTTGAAATATTCATTGGTTCGATTCTCTGTAACAATATTTTTACATTTTCAAAACTAGTGTCACAGACCTCTCGGATTCTGTCAAAAATTGAGGAGAAAAAAAATTAAAAACAAATTACATTGTTTACATATAATATAAATTACATTGTTTATAAATATCTATTTTTTATTTATTTATTAAAATACAAAGGTTCTTGTGTTACATTGTTTTAGTTTCAATCAACAAGTACAAATTTTTAACAAATCTGATTCATCATCGTCACTGTTATTCTTGGTGAAGAACAAATCTATATTTTGTTGTATACCTATACTTTTCAAGTTCAATGGATTTTCACTTACTCAATTTATGATATAACATAAAAAAATGTTAGATACATAACATAAATATCCAGTTAAAAGATAAGATATTATGTAAGAACACAAACCTTTGAACAAATTTTTTCTGCACTTGAATCCATCCTAGAGATCTGTTCCAAGCCTCTTCAAATTTCACTATTTTCATGGCAAATGATTTCATCATCAATGTTTGAGTTTCACAAGATAACGTCCAAGATATATAGTGGTGGTGTTCGCGTTCTTATTGGATGTAGAGGGTTTCTTGTGGATTGATGTTTTGACAATATCTTAAATATTGTTACTTTATGAATGTAGGGCATAGATTCGCGGTAGGTTAACTGAGTAACTATACCTCTCGATTCTTTTATAAAATCGAGGGAATTTTTTTAAATTAAAAATAAAACAAAATAGGGATTTCCCCTCGATTTTATAAAAGAATTGAGATGATATATTATTTCCAAAAATATTATGAATGGTAAAAAATTGAAAGTAACATGTGTACTGAGTGTGTGTGTTCTCTCTGCAAGGGCATGGAAACTCATAGGAGTTCCCGATACCTAGGGTTTTCTTGGGAAATATTGGCGCCCCCTAGTCAAAAGATGGACAATTGAATTCCTATTCCCAAGGGAGACGTGGGTCAGTAACGACTATGACTTTCTCTTTATTCAAGATATGTTTTATCCCACGTGTTCTCTCTAGAGGCATGAAAAACTTAAGGGTGATGTGTGAAGGTGAGAAAAACAAGAAAGGGGGGTTTGAATTGTTTTGGAAAATAAGCTCTTTTTAAAATAAAAACCACACAAGGAATTTATACTGGTTCGCTTATAACACAAAGCTACTCCAGTCCACCCGGCCAAGGTGATTTCGCCTTCAACAAGGACTTAATCCACTAATCTTGAAAGATTGTTTACAAACAACGTCTAAGAGAAAGATCTCTTAGTCCTCTCAAGTATACAGACTGCGCAGAGTCACTTAGGAAATACAACAAAGATAAAGACTTATGTAATCTAGAGTGCTTCTAAGATAAGCAAATATTACAACAGTAAGAACAAAGAGTGTTTCACGTTCTAAGCAAAAGCTTCGTGAAGATTGAGAGAATAAAACGTTTTTATGTGTGTTGATGTTTCAGTATGTTCTCTATAATGTTTCTCAATGTTGATTGCAGTCCTTTTTATATAGGAGTGAAGTAGTCATTGAAACTGATGGATAATAATTTGAATTAATGCCATGACTTATATAGCTTCATGCCAACACTACTTTTTCTCCTCGAATGACTTCTTTCCAAATATAGTTCCTTTTCATTTGAATTTGGAGTTAACGTCTCTTTCTGTATTAGGAAATCCATTTCCAAACCTTTATTTGAAGTTAATGTTACTCTTTCTTTATTTAGCAAATCCATGATCAGAGTCTTCATGTTTCTGGGAATCTTGGAATCTTGCTATCTAATCTTCTGATGTTGATCTCTTTTGAGTTCTGATGGTTTCTTGAGATAGCGCTGAGAGCTTCTGGAGTTTTGACATACCGTTGTTCAGAGTCAGAACTTCTAGAGCGTACTTCTTGTTCAGATGTTTCTGATATTTTGCTGTTTTGCTCAGAGTTAGACTTTCTTGAACGTGTTTCTACTTCTGGTCTTCTGATAATTTGTATCTGATATGATTCTGTATCTGATGACGTCATCAGATCTCTTCCTTCTTTCCTTAGAACCCTGCACACTTAGAAACTTTTCGTTAGGGTGCCATTTTTGGTTTCATCCTTTGTTATCATCAAAATCATGGAATCTGTTGTAGAACAATTTTTGTTCTTACAATCTCCCCTTTTTTGATGATGACAAAACAAACTCAATTAGCAGATGAAACATAAACAATATCAGATCAGATAGACAAGAGCTCCCCCTGAGATAGGCTAGGGAGTTCAGAAGTCCTTACCAGAGCTTCCAAGCAATGAGGTTTCTTGATACCTTCTGCAATTTCTTAAGTCTAGTGTTAGATTTATTTTTAAGAAAAATATGTTGCAAAGTGCTTAAGGTATTTAGACAGTATTTTCATCAGAGCTATTAATGACTTCTCCCCCTTTTTGTCAGAATCAAAAAGACATAGCAAAAAAAAGAAATTCAAATGAAAAGCATTATATTCAGATAAAAAGGCAACAGAGACAAGGGCAAAAAGAACAAGTAAACATCAGAAACAAGGAAAGCAAGACAACAGGCAAACAAAATCCTAAGTGTTTAGGGGTTGGGAGGCGGAGGCATTCTCTGAAGCAATTGAGCTAGCATGTTCTGAATGTTGTCGTTGACAGTGTCTTGTTTATCCATTCTGGCACGGAGTTCCTTCTGATCTTTCTTCAGTTCTTCCAGCGTCTGGAGAACCATAGGAACAACAGATGAGGACTCCCCCTGAGTCAGAGCCTGCTGTGCTTCAGCAGCGGCCTTTGCTTCAGCTTCAGCAGCAGCCTGTGCTTCAGCTTCAGCAGCAGCCTGTGCTTCAGCTTCGGCAGCAGCAGCAGCATCGGCCAGAGCTTTAGCTTCAGCTTCCTTTGCCCTTAGGATTTCAGCTTCCCTTGCTTTTTCTTCCTCCAGCCTTCTGGCTTCTTCTTCAGCTTCTCTTGCAAGTCTCTCCTGTAGTCTTGCCTCAACATCTCTGATGAAGTCGTTTCTGACTTGTTCAGAGATGTGCTTCAGTTTAAAAGCCTCAGAGGTCATCCAGCCAATGACTTTGTTCTAGTGTGTCCTTACAGAATCGGGATCATCACTGATGCCAGAGTTACTGGTCAGAGACTTGACCTTCTGAACTGAAGCCCCTGCGAACAGCATGATGGCTTCCTCAAGGGTAGGTATAGAAAGGTCAGGTTCAGAGGTATGAGGTGGAGAGGTTGGAGGGCTGAGGTTTAGTGTTAGAGGTTCAGGTTCAGGTTCAGCTTCAGGTTCAGGTTCAGCGGAGGTGTTTGGCGGGGTGATATCAGGGGTGTGGAGGTCAGAGGGTTGAGCTTCAGAAGGTTGGTCTTCAGAAGGGATGTTGGTTGTTTGTTCTGGGGGAGGTGAAGTTACTTCAGATTGTGTTGGTTGTTGTGAAGCGAGGTTTTGAGCCTGAATTTGGGCTAGGGTTGGAGAGTTAGGGTCAGAGTATTCTGGGTCAGAGGAGAGGATAAGGTATGGAGGTGATTCTGGGTCTGAAGATGATGAAGAGGAAGTGGTTTGGTTCATTTCTTCAGTTTCAGATCGAGGTAGGGATGTTTGAGCAAGATTAAAATTGGGTAGAGGTTGTGAGGTTCTGGTTGTAGAAGGTGGGGTTTCAGAGGATGTGTATATAGGTGGTGTTGGGAGAGGATTAGAAGAAGTCATAAGATGTTCAGAGGGAATAGAGGGAGTAGACTTACCAGTCGTTACTTGCAGAGGCGCTGGAGATCTTGTTTCAGAAGTTTCTCCTAGCCTTGCTCTCTTTGCCTTTGAAGACTTCTTTGAAGAGGGACCTCTTTTGAACCTAACAAAATCTTCTTCTGAATCTAGACAATCATCCAGTCTGAAGTCAGAGATGTCGACTCCTTCATCCTTCAGACGCTGCATATAGAAGAGGATAGCGTCTCTGGGTTCATTCTTATAGAACCTTGCAAGACCATGGGGCAGCTTCCTCTGATCTTTCAAGGCGTCCCAGGAGGTGTCCAGCGTGGGCCTGACTTGAATCTTCTTCAAGATTCCCATGCTCTTGAGATTTCTGGCGTTCAGAGGCTTTCTAGTATCTATTGCCAGATCTTCCATAAGCTTGTTCTTCTCCAGATGATCTACAAGCCCATTTTCGATGAAGACATCAGACAGAAGTCTTCCCAGAGGGATGTAGGATCTGGGTTTCATGTTGTTTCTTGTCTCCCTTACAGAGTCTCTGAGATATCTGAAGAGTAGTGCAGGAAGGCAGAGCTTCAAACCCTTGTGAATGCAATACAGAATGCACTTCTGATCTGTATTGATGTAGTCAGAGGAGTTTGATGTTGGGCGATGATGAATGGTTCCCAGAATGATCTTGAGCCATACTCTGAGGTTCTGATGAAGTTCTTTGTTCTTTGAAGGATTGCCTTCAGTGTTGAGTTTGAAAATGGTTGGATTTATTTCCTGAGCAACGCGCCTTGACCTAGGGTTGATGTTGTAGATCCTTATTCCTCCAGTTTTCTCCATGTTCAGTAAAGAAGCAATTGACTTTTCAGTAATCACTATCTTTACCACCAAAACGTAGGAGACGATGAAATGGTCATCAGCGTCAGCAAATCTCCAGAATTCTTTGATGAGATTTGGGTAAACAGGGCCATAAAGCCTTTGGAAGTAGTTTTCCTACCCTTGTTGACGGAGTTCTTCAGTAAGATCTACTCCATTTCTCCTCATGTTGTCGAAGTCCACCAGTGTTTCACATAACACTTCCAGTCCCTCAAAGGGGGTTGCTAGGTTGATATGGGGTTGACGATCAAGAACATGGGGTTCCTTGTACACTGGAGTAATGGAAACGCCTGTAACTGTTGGAGTGGAAATGCTTGAACTTTGGGCAGTGGTGTTGGATTCCATTTGTTGAGAAAAGTTGAAAACTTGTTGTTGTTGAGCATCCATAGTTGATGAAGAAGAAAATGAAGATGAAGTGTTTGTAGAAATGCTTCAGAGAGGGTTTGAGAGTGAGTGAGAGTGATAAGTGTGTGAAATGTGAGAGGAGTGTTTAAATACCCTAAACGAAAACACATGCAAAACGACACACAATTCAACGTTAGCATAGAACTCAAGTTAGCACGCTTGGGGGAAAATGATTAAGGCTCATTAATGAATGTCTAATCCCAACAGTATGCACACTGCTCGAGGAGATCTCAATCGTCTGGCCTTTGAATTTCTTCTGGACAGCTGTCTAGAAGTTCCAAGGTTAGACGCTAAGTGCTCCACGTGTTTTGATGTATTTGATCTTCAGGAATACCAAAGGATTGGTTCCTGGAGATTTCTAACTCAGATATCTTCTTAACTTGGTAGAAGTATCAGAGTCAGAAACAGAAACTAGTTTGTTTATGTCAGAGTCTCATTTTATATCTTCAGAGGCACAATTTATTCAGGGCAATTTTGAATGTTCAGATTTTCTAAGATAAAAAGAAACCTATCTTCAGCTAAAGGCTTAGTAAATATATCTGCCCATTGATGATCTGTATCAATGAACTTCAATGTTACTATCCCTTTCTGAACATAGTCTCTGATAAAATGATGTTTTATTTCAATATGCTTAGCTTTGGAGTGTAGAATGAGATTCTTACTTAGACAAATGGCAGCAGTATTATCACAGAAGATAGGAATGTTACTCTCGAAGATTTGCAGATCTTCTAACTGATTCTTCATCCAGAGCATCTGAGTTGTGCACAGTGAGGCTGAGATATATTCTGCTTCTGCAGTAGATAGAGCAATAGTTGACTGTCTCTTGCTGGCCTAGGATATCTGATTGTTTCCCAGAAGCTGGCAATTTCCAGATGTGCTTTTTCGTTCTAGTCTATCTCCTGCATAATCTGCATCACAGTAACCCGAAAGTCTATACTCTGATGTTTTCTCATACATCAGGCCCAGGTTAGGAGTTCCTTTCAGATACTTGAGAATTCTCTTAACTGCTGTTAAATGAGATTCTCTAGGATCTGATTGGAATCTGGCACAGAGACATACACTAAAGAGAATATCAGGACGAGTAGCAGTCAGATAGAGAAGAGAGCCTATCATACCTCGATAGAGCTTCTGACAAACCTTTTTGTTTACTTCTTCCTTTTCAAGAATGCATGTCGGATGCATGGGAGTTTTTGCAGAGTTCCAGTCAGCCATATCAAATTTATTTAGAACATATTTAATGTATTTGCTTTGATGAACGTATGTAACTTCTGAAGTTTGGTTAATTTGAATTCCCAGAAAGAACTTTAGTTCTTGCATTAAGCTCATTTCAAATTCTGCCTGCATTAACTTAGAGAATTCTTGACAAACAGAGGCGTTAACTGAACCAAAAATAATATCATCAACGTATATCTGGCATATCATGAGATCATTGTTAAGGTTCTTAAAGAAGAGTGTGGAGTCAACTTTCCCTCTGATAAAATTGTGTTCCAGAAGAAAATTGCTTAAACGTTCATACCAAGCTCTGGGAGCTTGTTTAAGTCCATATAAAGATTTTTTAAGTTTAAAAACATGTTCTGGAAAATTTGGATTTTCAAAACCTGGAGGTTGGTTGACATACACTTCTTCTGAAATATAACCATTAAGGAATGCACTCTTGACATCCATTTGATATAATTTGATAGAGTGGTTTATAGCAAAAGATACAAGAAGACGAATAGATTCTAACCTTGCGACTGGAGCAAAGGTTTCATTATAGTCAATACCTTCTTGTTGACTATAACCTTGAGCTACCAGTCGAGCTTTATTTCTGACGACTTCTCCTTTCTCATTCAGCTTGTTTCTGAATACCCATTTGGTTCCAATAACGTGAGTGCCTCTGGGCTTTGGAACAAGATCCCAGACATCATTCTTTGTGAATTGATCTAATTCTTCTTGCATGGCTGAAACCCAGTCGTTATCTTGAAGTGCTTCATCACAGGACGTAGGCTCAATCAGAGACACTAGTCCCAGAGGAGTATCTTCAGAAGTCCTGAAGGTAGATCTGGTTCTGACAGGTTCGTCCTTGTTTCCCAGAATCAAATCTTCAGATACGTTGATACGACTTTTAACTTTCTTTGGGATTTCTGGGGATTTAATCTCTTCAGAGTTCTTAGTGACAGTTGCTTCTGGAGCTTTATCAGATTCTGCAAGAGTGATTTCTAAATCTGCAAAATTTTCAACTAGCTTTGACTTTTCAGGGTCAAGCTTATCATCAAATCTAACATGAATTGATTCTTCCACAATTTTGGTTTCTGTGTTATATACTCTGTAGCCTTTAGAGCGTTTTGAGTATCCTAACATAATACCTTTCTATGCTTTGGAATCGAACTTGTTCAGATGTTCTTTAGTGTTTAAGATAAAGCAAGAACATCCAAAAGGATGAAAATATGAAATGTTTGGTTTTCTTCCTTTACACAGTTCATAGGGAGTCTTTTCCAGAATAGGTCTTATAGAGATTCTATTCTGAATGTAACACGCTGTATTTACAGCTTCTGCCCAAAAGTGTTTTGCCACATTAGTTTCATTGATCATGGTTCTGGCCATCTCTTGGAGTGTCCTATTCTTCCTCTCTACAACTCCATTTTGTGGTGGAGTTCTAGGGCAGGAGAAATCATGGGATATTCCATTAGAGTCAAATAATTCCTCAAAATCTTTGTTTTCAAATTCCCCACCATGATCACTTCTAACTCTAATAATTTTAGAGTCAAATTCTTTTTGCACTTTGGAGCAGAAACTAGTGAATACAGAGTGAGACTCACTCTTGTGCTTTAGGAATTTCACCCATGTCCAGCGACTGTAATCATCAATAATGACTAGTCCATACTTCTTTCCATTGACTGATGCTGTTTTCACAGGACCAAATAAGTCAATGTGGAGAAGTTCCAGAGGCTTAGAGGTAGAAACAACATTTTTCTTTTTGAAAGACGTTTTTGAAAATTTTCCTTTCTGACATGCCTCACATAGAGCATCTGAAGAAAACTTTAGTTTAGGTAGGCCTCTGACTAACTCGAGTTTATTTAGCTGAGAAAGTCTCCTCATGCTAATGTGGCCCAAGCGTCTATGCCACACCCATTGCTCTTCGTGAACAGTCATCAGACATTTAACATTTTGTTCTTTTAAATCAGAAAGATTGATTTTATAAATGTTGTTTTTCCTCTTGCCTGTGAATAGGACTGAACCATTGTTTTGATTTATGGCTTTACATGTTTTTTGATTAAAGATCACGTCATAACCGTTATCACTTAATTGACTTATGGATAACAAGTTATGCATTAATCCTTCTACGTAAAGAACCTCAGATATAGAGGGAAGAGTGCCATTACCAATAGTTCCGGAGCCTCTGATCCTTCCTTTCTGATCTCCTCCGAAGCCTACGAATCCAGCATCTTTAAGTTCCAGGCTTTGGAACATAGACTTTCTTCCCGTCATGTGTCGCGAGCATCCAGAGTCCAGGTACCATGACTGGTGTCTGAACTTTGCTGCATAGGATATCTGCAACAAAAACAATCTTATCTTTTGGTACCCAGAATCTCTTGGGTCCTCTTTGATTAGTTTTCCCAGAGTTTCCTATAACTTTGGGTTTTCTAGCATTTTCAAATTTTTGTTCTTGTGTGTGTGTATAGTGATATGAAAACGGAGATTTAAGTTGGTCACCAGTAGAAACTTTATCTTCCTTAGAATCATACCCAATTCTCTTTTTATTGTTCTGACTGACTCCATAAATCATGGATGCCATGATACTCCTTCCTATCCCATTTTTCAGAAATTCTTGAAAGACTTCTTCGTATTTATAAATTATTGCATTTGAAGTCTGTGGAGTTTGAGATAACACTTCTTTCAGTTCTAAACGTTTTTTATTTGCTGCATCTCTTTGTAATGTTAAGGATCTGATTTCATCCTCTCGTTTTAGAATTGTCATCTCAAGTTTGCCACATTCTTCAAATTTTGCTTTAAGACAGCCTTTTATATTTTTAAACTTTTGTTTTAATTTCTGATATGAGCTAAGAGTTTCTGACAAGCATGATTCTAGATCAGATCGAGAGAGTTCAGAAAATACCTCTTCAGATTCTTCATCTGAGCTGCTTCTGGATGTGGTAGCCATAAATGCCACATTTGCCTGTTCATCAGAGTCAGATCTGATGAGCCAGATTCACTATCATCCCAGGTAGCCATTAATCCTTTCTTTGTTCTGAAGGTATTTTTCTTGAAGCTTTCTTTTCTAGAATTGTCTTTCTTTAGCTTGGGGCATTCATTCCTGTAGTGACATGTTTCTTTACATTCATAACAAGTAATATCTTTGTTAGTTTTACCTTTTGAGGTTGATTCTGATCGATCCCCTCTGGGTCTTGGTCTTCTGAAGTTGTTGTTCCTCTTTTTCCAGAGTTGTTTAACTCTTCTGGTCAGGAGGGATAATTCTTCTTCATCATCAGAATCTTCTGGTTCAGAGTCATCAGCATCTTCAGTTTCTGCCTGGAAGGCTTTGGTTCTGTCAGATTTGCGTCTTTCAGATATGGACTTTAATGCTACAGACTTGTTCTTCTTCTGAGGTTCATCTTCCTCTAGTTCTATCTCATGGCTTCTGAGAGAACTGACCAGCTCTTCAAGACTGACATTGTTCAGATCCTTAGACAGCTTCAGAGCAGTGACCATGGGTCTCCACTTCTTTGGCAAGCTTCTGATTATCTTTTTGACGTGGTCTGCAGTTGTGTACCCTTTGTCTAGAACTTTGAGACCTGCAACAAGAGTTTGGAATCTAGAGAACATTACTTATATGGCTTCGTCATCCTCCATTTTGAAGGCTTCATATTTCTGGATAAGCGCCAGAGCCTTTGTCTCTTTGACCTGAGAGTTTCCTTTATGAGTCATCCTCAGAGAGTCAAGTATGTCTTTGGCTGTTTCTCTGTTGGTGATCTTTTCATACTCGTTGTAAGATATAGCATTGAGGAGTATGGTTCTGGCCTTGTGATGATTTTTGAAAACTCGCTTCTGATCATCTGACATCTTACTTCTGGGAACTTCAGCTCCATCCTCTGTGACAGGAGGTTTGTATCCATCTGTGACAATGTCCCAGAGATCAGCATCATAGCCTAAAAAGAAACTTTCAATTCTATCTTTCCAGTAATCGAATTTCTCTCCATCAAAGACAGGAGGCTTAGCATTGTAACTATCCTTTTCATTTGTGTGGGCCATAGTTTTTCTCGTTCTGGATCTCTCTACACTATTAAGTGTTTGATTAGAAAATCAATAACAGAGCCGGAGCTCTGATACCAATTGAAGGTGAGAAAAACAAGAAAGGGGGGTTTGAATTGTTTTGGAAAATAAGCTCTTTTTAAAATAAAAACCACACAAGGAATTTATACTGGTTCGCTTATAACACAAAGCTACTCCAGTCCACCCGGCCAAGGTGATTTCGCCTTCAACAAGGACTTAATCCACTAATCTTGAAAGATTGTTTACAAACAATGTCTAAGAGAAAGATCTCTTAGTCCTCTCAAGTATACAGACTGCGCAGAGTCACTTGAGGAAATACAACAAAGATAAAGACTTATGTAATCTAGAGTGCTTCTAAGATAAGCAAATATTACAACAGTAAGAACAAAGAGTGTTTCACGTTCTAAGCAAAAGCTTCGTGAAGATTGAGAGAATAAAACGTTTTTATGTGTGTTGATGTTTCAGTATGTTCTCTGTAATGTTTCTCAATGTTGATTGCAGTCCTTTTTATATAGGAGTGAAGTAGTCATTGAAACTGATGGATAATAATTTGAATTAATGCCATGACTTATATAGCTTCATGCCAACACTACTTTTTCTCCTCGAATGACTTCTTTCCAAATATAGTTCCTTTTCATTTGAATTTGGAGTTAACGTCTCTTTCTGTATTAGGAAATCCATTTCCAAACCTTTATTTGAAGTTAACGTTACTCTTTCTTTATTTAGCAAATCCATGATCAGAGTCTTCATGTTTCTGGGAATCTTGGAATCTTGCTATCTAATCTTCTGATGTTGGTCTCTTTTGAGTTCTGATGGTTTCTTGAGATAGCGCTGAGATCTTCTGGAGTTTTGACATACCGTTGTTCAGAGTCAGAACTTCTAGAGCGTACTTCTTGTTCAGATGCTTCTGATATTTTGCTGTTTTGCTCAGAGTTAGACTTTCTTGAACGTGTTTCTACTTCTGGTCTTCTGATAATTTGTATCTGATATGATTTTGTATCTGATGACGTCATCAGATCTCTTCCTTCTTTCCTTAGAACCCTGCACACTTAGAAACTTTTCGTTAGGGTGTCATTTTTGGTTTCATCCTTTGTTATCATCAAAATCATGGAATCTGTTGTAGAACAATTTTTGTTCTTACAATGTGGTACCTCCCTTCGGACGACCCCGCGTTGTCTCCTTTTCTTAGAGCAGTCCCAAGTTGTCGCCCTAAGCAAGGTTATTTGCAAATATAATAATACAACATGTATTATTTCCTTTTTCAATTTTTTATCATTCACCAATTTCTCTGTGTGCTGCAATATTCAAACAAATGACTATATTCAAAAATAATAATTCAAGATCTTGTATTGTGAAACAACAACAATGCTTGCAATTTACCGTAGATTTAAGAATAAATTTATCAATATCGTCAACCGAGAAAATCAATAAATTATGGAGTGTTTTCTTTAACTGGGAACATAAAAAGGTTATTCCAAAATATAACAATGGCCTTGCAAGAGGTGGAAACAACAACAAACAACAACAAAAACACCATAATGTGAGATAGATTGTAAGAGTAGAAAAAATGTTTTGTTCAAGATTGATGTTAGAAGAACAACATACAACACATAACCTTGAAGATTTTTTCTATCTTGCAATCTATCCTAAAGCAATGTTGTATAAGTTTGAAGCGGCTATAAATAAGTTAGGTTTAGGGTAAACTTAATGAACGAATGCTTTTATAGTAGATATAATTATATAACCCCTAAGCTAATAAAGAAACCGAAGGAATGGATTATCTAAATTATAAATTAAAAAAATTAAAAAATGTACTACTTTTAAAGAAATGTATTGATGTGATTCGAAGCATTTCCTTAATTAGTCTTTACCTCGATTATACTCAAAAATCGAGGGAATATAGGATTTTTGAAAAAATGAAATAAAACATGACGCATATTAGAATTATATCTTGATTTTTGTTAGGTGGGATGAAAATTTGGCCATGAAATATATTATTTGTAGGACTAAATAAGTTTTTGGTCCTCATAAATGTAGCAATTTTTATTTTTAGTCCATCTGAAAATTTCCTTTAAGTAATGGTCCCCCCAAAAATTTTCATCAATACAATTAGTCCCTAAAGTCAAAGCCACTAACAGATGTCTACGTGGCAAGACAAGTGGATTAAAAAATATTTTTTTAACTGAGGTATTTTTCATTTTTTCAAATAGATTAACAGATGGATGCTTACGTGTTTTCTATGTTAATAGAAACCCTGAAACTCTAAGAAAATCCCTAACTCTATGTACTTCACTCTCAGCAATTTTCTCCACACACATCTTTTGTAGTTGTGGTCCCAAAAAAAAACTCCATTGAAGATGAATTGAAGCATGTGGTCTCAACGACTCTGACGCTCTTCGAATTTCATTACTTGTGGTCCCAACATTGATGAAGCTTACTTTGAATCAAAATTGTGTTTGTTGTGATCCCAACATTAAGGTTAGTCCCATATGTGCTATTGTGTGTTATGCTTGGATGTATTATGATTTGTTTATGTTCTCGAATTTTGTATGTCTTTTTTATGCCTCACTTGCTTTAAAATCACTGCATGTTTATTTTGTTGTGTTGAGTGTAAACATCTATGGTTTTGTCTTTGACTGTTAATTTAATGTCTAATTTACCCTCTTTCATATTTGTAATGTACAAAATATGGGGTTACTTAAGGTGGTATTTTACACCAAGGGTTCATTTGTAAATGATGCAAGGTTAAGTTATGAGGATGAGGATGCTTATGCTTTAAGTGGGCAAGACTCTGATTTTTTATCCTTCTTTGAAGCATGCGACTTAATTAAGGGGATGGACTCATCATTTAACCTTGATGGTGTGAAATTATGGTGGAAACATGAAGAGGGTTATCTTGAAAAGAATCTAAAACCCTTTGGTAATGATGAGGATGCAACAATGTTAGCTTTGTTTGCTGAAAAGAATAATTATGATGTTTAAATATATACAGAGACAAGATTACCGATGAGTGAGAAGACTTATATGGAGAGGTTAATAGAGAAACAAAAAAGACATAAAAGTGTTGAGGAAAATGAAAGTGTCGAGGACAATGAATTAATTGAAGACTCTTTAGATGGTATACACTTTGAAGATAATGAAAAAGAGAGAATGCATGATTTTGATGAAGACATTAATGAATGGTTAAACATTAGGGTGGATAATGGTGAGTCTAGAAGGGAGCATGTTGATGGTGCTGGTACAAGTCAAGTAAAAAACAAAGAGTTTACTACAATTAAGATGGATAGGGAGTATGTCATAAAAGATTATTACATGATGAGCTTGATAGTGGGGCAGATGAAAATAATTGTGATGACATGTATGCAATGATTAAGTTTAATGAAGAGGAAACACTTAGAAAGGATTTCACATTTAAGGTGGGAATGGAATTTTCATCTCTGAAGGAATTTAAGAAGGTTGTACTGAAACACAATATGTTGAATGGTAGAGAGGTAAGATTTTCCAAAAATGATGGGAATAAGTGTAGGGTTGTTTGTAAGGACAAGCAACATTGTGACTACACTCTGCTGTGCAGCAGAGTTTTGATAACTACATCATTTAAGATCAAAACTCTGTTTCTGAAACACAAATATGGAAGCAAGTTCCTCAACAAGAATGTTAATGCTGATTGGGTTGCTAGAGTGATTCTAAACAAGTTGAAGAACAATTCAAGTATGAAATTAAATGAAGTTGTAGCAGATGTAAAACTGAGGTTTGCTACATAATTAACTGGATACAGGGCTTTCAAAGCTAGGAAACTAGCTAGAAAGGTTGTTGAAGGGGACTCAACCAAGAAATATAGTATGCTATGGTCATATGATGCTGAATTAAGGAGGGCATAAAAAAGAAATACATTCAAGTCAAACATTAAAGACCAACATCTGACTTGCAATCATGGTTTAAAAGGTGTTACATGTGTTTTGATGGGACAAAGAAAGCAATGAAGGTTACAAAAAGAAAGAGTGATAGACTTAGGACTCTAAAAACACGTGACATTATGGGACCTAGAAAGCATGCAGATGATCCATTTGTGATTCTTGAGGAATACATAAGTGTTGGCAGTGTTAGGGGAAAGAAGACTTGGAATAACACCCAGAAGAACTTGACTTAGTGAATTTATGTTACGAAATATATTATTTTTTGGAACTTATGCAATATGAAACTTAAGTACTCTTTTGATGAGGACATCAATTTTATGTAATATGAACCTTATGTATTGTTTTGTTTGGAACATCAAACTTATGTATTATGGTGAATTTCTGTTATGAAACCTGTAGTTTGGAACATCAATCTTGCCAATTACTGTCATCGGTTTTTTGTATTATTTGATAAGGTAATTGACATTACGTTCAATCAAGTTACAACCAATTTCTTCTAATTTGTGTAAAATGTGTCAACTAGTTAACATTATGTACACACCAATTTGGATTGTCATATGCAAATTAAAATAAACTATTTAAACACATTTCATTAACAATACAAACCCAAAATACATCACATATCTTAACAAAAAAAATGCACATTAATCAATTCAATACATTGCAAACTCTTCCTTGACATTGCAAATTCAAAGAAAACACATCAAATTCAACAATTACATTTTAAAACCAAATACACATTAATCATAAAAGACATTGCAAAACACAACATCTTCAAATTTCCATAAAATTTATTTGTTTTCAATTTTGTATTCAAATTCTTGTTCTTCTTCCTTGATTTTTCATACAAGGTCTTCATATATCCCATAGATGCCATAACTTCTAGCTCTGAGTTCATAATGTTTCCATCTTTATTTCCAAATTTTGGTCTAAGGTCTTCATCCCATATGAACAAATCACACGTGTCAGCACTTCTCCAATAGGGACATCTCCAAAACAACCTTCATTTATTAGGTCCATCTTGCATTGGTATGAAACCATACGAACCTGACACCTATAAAACTTCCCAACTCGTGATTTTATAGAGGTAGACGACATTAGGTTAGGTAAGAACGAAACTTTTATGGTAATACAAATAAAATAGATGAAAAATAAGGAGGCTTGGGTGAAAGTGAACAAAGCTTTAAGGTAGATGAACGAAGAAGATGAAACAAAAACGAAGCTTAGGGGAACGAAGCAGACAAAGAGGAACGAAGTAGATGAACAAGGATTTAGGTCAAAATGAAAATGCATCAGCTTTAATTTGTGAGATTTTCCATATTATCATTCATGAAAATAAAAAAAATTAATCCACTTGTCTTATCACGTAAGCATCCGTTAATGGCATTTAACGTCAAAGACTAATTGGATGAAAGGAAAATTTTAAAGAAACCATTACTTAAAGAATTTTTTTAAAAAAACTAAAAACGAAAATCACTGTATTTATATAACCATATTATTTATAATAGACCTTATATGACATCTTACACTATAGAATATGCCTAAACTTGACATTCACAAATATACATAAAAATATTGCATAATTTATAATATTTAGTAAGACTAAACCCTAACAATATGTCATTGGTATTTTCCGAATAAAACTATATACAGACAATAAACAAATTATAGCAGTGTCATAATGATGCATCAGTACTAGTTGTCAGGTACAAAATATTGAAATAATATATATAGCTAAACTATAGGTACACAATTAAATGTGTATTGTATTTATTATAAAAATAAGAAATGAGGTTTCAAATTAAAGAATATGATGCATAAAAATCTAACATAGTTTGACATTTCCTTAATTAATTAATGTAATCTAGTTATTGTTATTAATCCACAATTGTACGTAAATGTTAATATGAGTTCTCCTATACAAGGAAAGTATGAGTAATAATCGAATTCAAATTGAGGATATGTTTCTTTTGCTTTTTGACACTTTTTATACTTTATGAGTCACCCCCATTATCCCCACACGTATAAAAATATCCCCACCAATGTTTTTCTAAAATTATGAATATCACCAATTACTTGTTACTTACCACTTGGGATTGGGACCCTTTTATTCATATCCAACCTCCATGGTCCATCTAATCTTTACTATACCACACTTGTATTATCATGATTACTTCTTGTATTTCTTAATTATATTTTAAACTTTATCCTGGTAGCATATATATATATATATATATATATATATATATATATATATATATATATATATATATATATATAAAAGAATCAAGCTAGTCTTATACACAGCTGAAAAAAAGCATACATTTATTTTTAAATAAATTGAAGAATTTGATTTGATATTGTATATATATTTATCGATGGACTATATAATTCATGTTGTTCTAGAGTAATGCATCTTTTTTTCCACTTGAAGTGATAATTCTCCCACGTAAGAATCTAGAATTCATGTTGTATGGTCTTTTTTAGGTGTTCCTGGTTTTTAGTCATAGAAAATAGGTGTTTTTAGCTTATGTTATTTTGTGATATGTATTATTTGAAAAATACGCGACATAGTTATTTTTAGTGGGGAAAATTTGACGATTAATTATTAGATGATTTGATTATTAGTTTGACTTGGAAGTAGATTTGTGTCTATGTTTTGAGTTTTGTTATTGTTAAATATGTAAATCTTTGTTTCAAACATAAGTGCGTGTTCGAATGAGTCGAAGTAGTATGCGTTCGACATAGTCGAACAAAGTCTATATTATTTGTATTCGACAGAGAGTCGAATACAACTTGTCGAAGTTTATGTTAGTTAGTTACTTTGAAAATTCCTTGGTTTACAAGTAATCTCATATATAAATAGGGAGGTACTATATTGTTGTATGTGTATAAAAAAGAAATAAGAGAAATTCAGTAAGAATAAATGCAGAGAGAAACTCTACAAAATTTGATTCATCTTCTTCCTTTTCTCCTAAAACCCTAATTTCTCCTTTATTTCCCAATTCACTTTCACATATTTCTTTTATTTTTAAATCATTTGTACGGCGAAATCATTCTTCAACCAAGGTGTGGTTGAATCACTCAAGTAACGAGTGAGGAACAAGAGGAACAACCAATTAGAAAGATTGATTCTCGCTCAATCAAGATTGATTAAGATGATCTCCAAGATTGGAGTTAATTCCAACATCTAGTATCTAGATCTCTGAATGTGATTCTTGGGAGGCATAGCGCAACAAATTCTCATTTGAATGGGTGTTTTCCAGCAAATCTTCCAATCTTAATTGCTAAGAATTATGAGAATTGGTGTAAGAAAATGAAGGTTATTTTCTGTTATCAAGATCTTTAGGATCTTGTGAGGAATGGAGTAACACCAATTGGAGAGAATGCTACAGATGAACAAATGTCTGCACATAAAGATTTGGAGATGAAATATTATAAAGCTCTCTTTATAATCCATCAATATGTTAATCCAGACAACTTTGAGAAAGTTAGTGATGTAGACTCAGCAAAGGAAGCAAGGGACACCCTGGAGCAATCATTTGGAGGTGCTAAGAAGGTGAAATAGGTGAGATTACAAACTCAAAAAAGAACGTATGAATTGCTTCATATGGAAGAAAATGAGAGCATCACTTATTTCTTCACTATGGTAACAAGACTGGTGAATCAAATCAAGATGTATGAAGAAGTGTTGACATCAAGATTAATAATTACAAAGATCTTGAGGCCATTAACTCCAAAATTCGATCATGTGGTAGTAGCCATAGAAGAATTGGAGGATTTGTCAAGCATGACTAAAGAAGAGCTTCAATTGGCGCTTAAATCTCATGAACAAAGAATGGATGAAAGAACTGCAAGCAAGATAAAGAGTGATGTAACTATGCAGTCACATTCAACAAATAAAAGAAAGACAAATGAAGATGAATGGAAACAGACAAAGGTAAATGAAGTTACGAAAATTCAGCTGGTAAAGGAAACCAACAAAAAGGTAGTTCATCAAATCAGAAACAATCTCCAAACCAAAGCAACTACAAATGTAGTGTTGTAGATATAAGAATAGACAATGGAAGAAAATCTGATAAAATCTATATTTAGTGCTACGGCTGTCAGAAGTACGGGGATTATGCAAGTCAATGTCAAGGAGGCAAGAAAGAAAATCAAGAAAGTGATGCAAGACTTGCAAAACACGAAGAAGAAGAAAAGATGTTGCTGATAGTTACAATGAAATGTGAAGAAAGATTCAAGGACCAATGGTACTTGGACTCAGGTTGCTCATCACACATACTTGGAAGGAAAGATTGGTTTTGTCAATATAAGTCCCTCGATGAAGAACAAGGTAAAATTCGCAAATGACAATACCCTAGATGTTGAAGGTATTGGTGATGTTATGATTATGAGGAAGGATGGAAAAAGGTCAGTAATTTCCAATGTACTATACATACGGGGCACGAAAACCAATTTCCTCAACATAGGGCAATTTATCGAGAAAAATTATAAAATATTGGTCGAAGACAAGATGATGGAAAAAACTATCATTCTTTTGTACATAGTTTTTCTTTAAGTAATTGTTTATCATTTGTGTAAAATATGTTTGTATAGAAGTAACTTGTAACGCACAAAATATTATTCAAAACGTTTGTTTGATTCCTTAAGGAGGTTATCCTTGAGAATACAAAGAAGGTTATTCTTTGTGAGTCCTTAAGGAGACTAGGGTATAGTTGAATCCTTGAGAAGACAAAGAAGGTTACTATTTGTTGAAGCTAGCGGAAATATACCCGAACGTATCGCACGCTCGAACATACAACAGAGTCGCCATCGAACTTTATTTATCCCCAAAGGGAAGGGAAAACATCGATAAAACCCGGGGAAAAAGAGATATGTTGGGTAAGGAAGTCGGTTATGTGAGGGGAAGGTATTAACACCCCAAATATCCATGGTACTCCATGGGAACCGTTTTGATTGTTCTCGCTCGAATATGTGTTAACTAAATATTACTCGCAAAAGGATGGGAAAGGAAGAGAAATAGATAAAGTGCTCGGTGGGGATTGGAGCCCTTATGCCTACGTATCCTCATAGTATAATGAGGAATTCGGAGCTCTGTAGTTCAAGGAACTAGAAGTGGGAGGTGAAAAGAAGTGTGATAGAAAGTATGGTCTGAACCAAAGAATAGTGTTTTGAACTCCAACTAGGGTGAAAAGATGAACCCAAGAGTAAACAGGTATGAACCAACAAGTGAGGGCGTATAACACTTGTATCACTATATTGGAACAACCGAAAAGAGAGGAATTAGGTGTTTGGGGTTGTTTGCCCAAACAACTCTTGGTTCACAAGGTGATGCAAGAAGGAGCACAAAGGTATAGTGTATTTGGCTCAAAGATAAGGGTGTATCACATGGAGTGAACGAAGGTAGAATACGAGTGTATCATGGGATGAGCAGAATGAAGTGACTGAAGTCACTGAATTGAATATCTGGTGTCAAGTGACTGAAGAAGTATTGTTTGAAATCGAAAGGTGAAAGTGTAGTGGAATCCATAAGAGAAATGGTATTTCTACCATAAAGGGAAACAACGTTAACCGATACGTGGACTAGCAGACCGCCACTGTAGGGTTTTGGCTAAAAAAGGAAGGAATTAAGTGTTTGGGGTTGTTTGCCCAAACAACTCTAGGTAGAAATATGGACTACATTAGGTGTCCTAAAAGGGTGTATATGGAATTCCAAAGAAAGTGTATTTCGATGTCAAAGAGACATTATGTCACTGGGTAAACAATTTATGATCGAAGGTAGATAATGGATAGTGAAAGATATGAATGATGCCCCAAGGCGAAAGAAGGAATAATTAGAAGTATGCTCGCCAAGGATTCGCATCCTCGTGCCTACGCATTCTCATTGTGCAATGAGAAAGTCAGAGCAATCGCAGTTCGGAACTATAAGAATAGAAAGAGAGAGATTTGTAGTACTGGAATGCAAGGAGTAATGTATCGCTTGCTGGGGAATTGGAAATCCGTGATCAACTCAGGATAGTATCTTGGATCCGAGAGAGGGATAAACTCTTAATCGAGGAGCAAAGTGGCGTGTTAGCCGAAATAGAATGAATTAAATGTTTGGGATACGGGCCAAACAACTCTCGATTAAAGAGATGGATTATCATCAGAACGTCCTGAAAGGATAGACAAGAAGTCCAATGAGAAGTATGATTAATCTCAAGAGATGGTATTGATAGAATGGAGAATGATTGATTAATAAATAGGGTATAGCTCGCGAAGAATCTGAATTCTCCTGCCTACGTACCCTCATTGTGTAATGAGGAAATCAGAGCTTTCGTAGTTCAGCCACTAGGGCTGAAAAGAAATTGATTGGAGGCAAGAAGAAATGGATGATTGAAATTGAATTGATTTGAATTGGAATGAGAATGAAAAAGGGATAGACTTGATAGTTACTGGATGAGAATCACACTAAAGTCTATGGGTAAAGGTGGATACGATAAGCAACGAGCCAAACGTCTCGCACCCAAAGATATCCAGAATGAGTGTAGGAAAGCTCCAGTCTCATTCCTTCTCTACCACTTAAGGCTCGTGGCATGTAATCCTCCTCTTAAACTTCAAGTGGAGAGAGGAAGATCTTTGTTGTTGTTTCTTGTATTGATGAAGACCTTATCAATCGTTCGATTCAAATTGCACTAAAGTCTATGAATAGAGGCGAATACGATGAGCGCTGGGTCATACGTCTCATACCCAAAGATACTCAAAATGGGGGTAGGAATACTCCAGTCCCACTTCTTCTCTATTGCTTAAGGCTCGTATCGTACAATTTGATTCCTGGTTGATAAGTTGTTGATGTAGTCCTTGCTTGTTGTATGATGCTTTATGAAGAGAGAGAGACTTATCAATTGTATGATTAGAATTATGCTAAAGTCTATGAATAGAGACGAATACGATGAGCGTTGGGTCATACGTCCCATACCCAAAGATACTTAGAATGGGGGTAGGAATAATTCAGTCCCACTCCTTCTCTATTACTTAAGGCTTGTGCCACACGATTCTAACTTTGATTTAACAAGTTTTTGTAGTTTCCACCTTTGATGTGCTTGAATAATCCGCTGCTTGGTATGACTGAGGATGCCTGGTTGAGAATCTTGATTTGAGGCATCGAGCTCCACAACTTACAGAAAGAGTCTTATCAAGTAATCAAGGGATTTATGATGACTTGAATAGACTGTGGGATTATACATGATCAAAGGATCTAGTTAATCAAAATTGCTTTTGAACAACTTAAATCAAAAGTTTGTATTAGATTGAAAATATAGTTAACCTAATCCAAAGGTTAATAATATGTACAAGTGATTCCTAAGGGACCATGCAAATGTTAAAGTCAAATTAATCAAACATCTCATGAAAATTAACTTGATTGAAATGACTAATTATTCTAAATCAAATGCTAATGCTAAGGGATCATGCTAAGAATTAAGTCAAATTATATCAAGCAATCAAAGAAGCTACCATGAATTAGAAAGTAAAAATCCAAAAAGAAGCATCATGATTTTTTGTGAATTTTTTAATTGAGAGAAAAGAAAGAAAGTAAGATTAATGTCACAAAATTCTAATTTTCTAACTAATTCTAATATAACTCTAATTATGAAGATCAATTCTAATTCATACATTTAATTATAAAATTAATCAACCTAATCCTAATTAATCAAGAAAATTAAAATCCTATTTTTATTTTTAAAAAAACTAAATTAACTCTAATGTAAATTAAGAAAAAAAATTAAATCCAAAAAATAAATGTGCATAACTATGGTAATTTTTATAAATAGTAGGCATATAATCATTTCTAACATTTTTCAATTAATTATCAATCAACTAGTACTATGTAAATATGCTATATAAAATTCAGGTAATTATATATAATTAATATAAAACTAATATATACAAAGGTAATAGAAAAACAAAATGCAATAGCAGTAGATTACATAAGCTTAATATACTAATATGTTTAATGCACGTAAGACTGTACAAGCTTAACCGCAGTAAATACAATATAATACTAATATATACATAAGCTTAATGTATATATGGTATATTACATATAATTAATATAAAATTAAACATAATGCTAATATATAATAGAGTAATAGAAACATGAGTAATAGTAATATCTAAAAACATGAGTATAGCAGTATCAGAAAACAAGCCGGACGCGTTGTCGGTAACGGTCAATGGAACCAAATTCACGAGTTAACATATTATTGGAACTAGAATTTTATAAAGAAATCAAATACATACTGTAAATTACGAAATAAGCTATGAATTATATCGAAAAAGTAGCAAAAACGTACGAAAAATTCGATTAACGAATGCATCTGTTTGGTTAAAATATGCATCGGAACAAAAAGTTAATTATATATTCACGATCAACGCGAAAAATCAACTCAAATGGTATATTCACATGTCATTAATAGTTAAGAATTAAAAATCAATATTTTTCAAGTTTATGTGTCTTATGGAAAAATAAGTGATTATTCAATAAGCAATTTCAAAACAGTAACTTAAGTTAAACCAACTAACAAATATCCGGTAATTCATGGCAAGGGTGTGGAATAGATAAAGCATTACCGACAGAGCGGAGATTGCTCCGGTTAGCGTTGAAAATCGGAGCACCGAAAAGAAACCCGGAAAACTTCAAGAATAAGCTTCATTAATTCAACTAACTTCCAAGTTTTTATAATTATTCTTGATGATGAATGAATGTAGAATATTGATGAATAAGCTTGAATTGATGAATCTTGGATGATGATTGTTGATAAATCTTGATAAACTTTAGATGATGATTGTTGATAAATCTTGATAAACTTTAGATGATGATTGTTGTAGAAATTGTTATTGATGATTTTTGATGATAATGCTTGAATTGTTGATTTATAATTGTTGATGATAATATAGAAATTATTGATGGTTAAGTTCCACCATTTTAGAACTTCAATGTGAAGTTCTAAAGGGTGATGAAGATGAACTTTAGTGAGGGTGAGGGAGAAGATAAATATTGAGAGAGAAATTGAGAAGAAAAAGTGGTAGAAAAATAATGATTAATTGTGAATTTTCCAAGTTAGGTTAGTTGTATTAGCTAAGGCCAAAATTATGAGAAATAATATGTTTATATAGACTTTGCAAGTGAATGAACACCCTTGGATTATGATCCAAGTAATTGGTTTATCAACGATTAGGAGTTAATTTAATCCTTAGTTGTGGATCACCAATTTCGACCATACGATTAAATGTTAAGAGTGACTAGGATTGAGTGAAAAAAATGGAAGTTGAGATTTGTGTTTGTTTGGAAGTTTTGTGTTAGTTTGGAAGTTATGGTAGTTAAGGGTAATTAGGTAAATGGATGATTTGTGGATAAATAGGTAGTTAAGGGTAGTTAAAGACCAATGGTGTTGGAATTTAGCAAAAGTAACAAGTTAGAATGTAAGGCAAAGAGTCACTAGTAATTGAACTTGAATTTTCATGCATTTGTCTTGATTTTTCTACCATTTTTGACTTGAATTTTGAGTAGCTTAACCCATGACTTTTAGTACTTTTGAGAAGTGATATTTTCCACTAAATGAATGAAATTTCCCTTTTATTCCAACTTTGACATTTCCTTTAAATCCAAGCAAACCTCTGAATTAATTGATAATTGTTTCAATCTCTCCTGATAACCATGAATCTCAAATAAAGAGATGATCCACACCACAAGTAATACGGGAAATAAACCCGAATAATGATCAAATAATATCCACATCAAAAATTCACTTAAACCGATTAAATCCATTATCATCAAACCTTTGACATAAATTTGTTAGCATATGCAGATATCGATGAATGCATGATCAAAATAGACAAAGTATGCAAATGAACAAAACCATAAGTCAGACAAATTAAAAGAAAGTAAGGCAAATTTTGGGGTATGACATTTGTGATTATTGTAATCTGTTGATTATAGTGGATTAAGTCATTGTGTATAAGGCAAAATCACCTTGGCGGGTGGACTGGAGTAGCTTTAAGTTTCAAGCAAACAAGGATAAAAATACTTGTGTTTTTATCTCTTTTTCATAAACTTGTTAGTCGTGTTCTTGAGTTGGTAAAAAATATTTTGTTTTGTAAAACCCAATTCAAACCCCAATTTCTTGTGTTTTTCACACATTTAGGAATTTCAAACAAGATTTCAATGATATTAACCATTTGAAGAAACATCTCAACATCTCTATTCAATCTTCTCTAAGACTCTCTTGTGCAAGATCTTCAACAACCCATTTCCTTCTCTATTTAAGGATCTGAATACTTGAAGAACAGTAACGAACTATTGACATTCAGAGAGTAGCCACTCTGTCAAAACATAAGCACGGGTTTAACTTAGGATTTCTTATCTTTCTATATTCTATAAATACCTAAGTCTTAAAGAGTTTTCTTGTGTTGTATTTTGTCCACATCTCAGATTGTATATTAATTGTATTACCCCAACTAATATTTATCTGTTAGGTACATTATTATGAGTCTCTTACTTAGTGTTTGAGCATTTTAAGTCTCTTGCTTGTGTTCTTGAGAATATAAGTCTCTTGATTGTATGCTTAAGAATTGGAAGTCTCTTCCTTATGTGCTTGAACATAGAATTATCTTACTTAGTGTTTGAGAATTGGAAGTACCTTGCTTGTGTGCTTGAGCAAATTGTAATATTCTATGATTATAGTGAAAATCTCTTGTAAGTACAAGGGGAGTAGATTAATCTCGATTTGTAAGAGGAACCAGGATAACTTTGTGTGTCTCCTTCTTTCCTTCATTACTTATTTGTTGCCTATCACTAGCCTCTTATTGGTTCAGATTATATACTTTGTGTTTAGATTCTTAGTAGAGTTTTATAAAAGAAAGAAAAATCCAAAACAATTCAATCCCCCCATCTTGTGTTTTTCTCACCTTCAATCTCAACTTCAAAGACATCATAAATATGAAAAGAAGAAACATGGTTTCAATTACCAGAAATCGTCATTCCAAATGAAGTATGTAAAGAATGTGTTTAAGAAAAGAAACACATGAATAGCTTTAGTAAATATGCACGAAGCAAGTCGGAGGAAATTCTTGAGGTGTTCACAAAGTTTAAATCTATGGTGGAGAGACAAAGTGGTCGAAAGCTTAAAACTTAAGGACTGATGGTGGTGGAAAATATGTGTCGAAAGATTTCAATTCATTACGTGAGAAAGAGGGGATTATGTATGAGGTGGTGTCACCTTACACTCCACAGCAAAATGGAACTACAGTAATAAAAAAAATAGAACCATCATGAACATGGCGGTGAGTATTCTAAATGAAAAACACTTACCTAATGAGTTATGGGGTGAGGTTGTGTCGATTTTAAGACAAATCCTAAAAAGATGTCTAACTAAGAAGCTAGAAGGAATCACACCAGAAGAATGTTGGTCTGGTGTTAAACCTAACTTAAGTCGTCTGAAGGTGTTTAGATTTATAGCACATGGACATGTGCCTGATCAGTTGAGAATGAAGCTTGATTACAAGTCTAGCCAAATGATCCTTATAGGATATCATTCAACTGGTGGATACAAACTGTAACATCCTAAACCCTGAAACTTAGATAAAAAGAATTACTCGACATACTTAGGATGCTACTCTCAAACAACAATGTATACATCACATTTAAATCAAATACTCATATTTTAATTTCAAATTAATATTCATAAACTTCATATATCTCAACATGTCTAAATACGAAATCATGATATCGTCATCCAATGATTAACTCAACAAAAAAATAAAACAAGACACCCCTTGTTCCCGATGTTACAGATCAGAGCATTTAACCGACTAAAAATGATAAGTGATAAAGTAAATGAATATGAGATCCAAGTTTATCTTCCAACTCACAGCATCTACTCTTGCTCCTGAGTATCTATACACATCGTACATGAACATACAAACAAAACAACAAATGGGTAAGAATACGCTCAAATATTTTAGTGGTGCAAAATATCACGAAGGGTAGCCTAAACAACAACAACAGTAAAAAGTTGCATATAATATATTCATACAACAATCATCAATTCACAAATGCCATCTCGTATGCAATGTGATATCACCTCAAATTGATATGCATGTGGTACCAACTCAAAAATGGTTCTTCATATGAATCGGGTCCCAACATCTGAACCCTGAGCCCCCTCATCTGAGCTTTAGACAAGTCACTAGTCCCAACATCTGAACTTGTAACCCATGTCTTTCACAATAATGATAACATTTGATGCATGGCATACGATAATACAACGACAAGAACACAACAATGATTACAGCCCCACATCTGACTTCAAACAATCATGCAACAACAACAAACAACAATGATTACAACCCCACATCTGAGTGTAAATAATCATGCATTTAAACGCATCAACATTAGTTCTCACTCCAAACTACGCATCTCAACAATCATCAGTAAGTATTTAAAATACCTCACATAACTATACTTGCACTTCACATCATATATTCACACATCAAATAAACATCCATATAGAACTAAATCATATTAATTCATGTTATCATCGCTTCATCATTAATTCATTCGTTCACAATAATTAACCGTTCATTCTTCACCATCAACCATTACGCAATACATAAAACCATTAAATTTCACATATTCCATTATCCATTCAGCTTCTTAATACATCATTATGGTATACCCATATGCGCTATTTTTCCAACGCTTCAAACCACACATCATTTGGATTTACAGAACTAAAGTTATGGCAAAAATAGTCAGAGAAAATAATAGGTTTCAACTAACTTTCTATTCAATAAATTTTCCAATTCTCCATGGTGTCAATCGATTGCATGGGAATGTCAATCGATTGATCTAATTTTTACCAACATTCTATCTTTCTATTTTTTACATTTTGGCCAAGCTTCTCTATGATGAATGTTTTTGATGAAGACAAAACTCCAAGCAACAAGAAGGCAAAGATGTTATTCTATGATAAAGCATCTTGATTCAAGAAGTTAAGTTTTTCACTTCAAGAAGGTATAATGAGAATACTTACCTTCACTAAAGTCTTAGATGCTCAAGTATTCATATGGCTATTGCATAACTTTTCATTGTGCATGGAAAATGACTTAGAATAATTTTTTGCATTTTCAAACTGGGTAAATCGATTTACCTATAAGGGAAATCGATTTACCACTGAAGCTTACATATTTTTTAAAAGCAAAATTTAAATTTTTCACTTAGGTAAATCGATTTACCACTTAGGGAAATCAATTTACCACTGGAGCATTACATTTCCAGAAGCGAAATTTCAAGTTTTTTAACTAGGTAAATCGATTTACCTCTTAGGGAAATCGATTTACCACTGAAAGTTTTTGAAAAATTTTAAACGTTGCAACAGGGTAATCGATTTACCCATTAAGTAAATCGATTTACCACTGTGCGTTTCTGGAAAATCAGTGGATGTTCATACACCTCTTCATGCACAATTTCATGGAATCTTTTCATTTCATCTTTGACAATTGTTCATGATTTTTTCAGAACATTGCCATGTTTCATTTGAGGTGTTATGTGCATATAAATACATGATCTTTCAAATTCAAATTTCACCTCTTCCAATCAATCTCTTAGAATTTTTCAGAATTCACACCTATTGTTTTAAATCCTCATTCAAGATTTTTCTGCATATTTTCATATCATTCAAAACAGAAAATTCTTGAGCAATCTAATATTTTTGTGTGGTGAATTATTTTCATTGGAAGAGAAGATCAAGCAAATTGATATTTCACATTGTGTGATCATTTTACTACAAACTTTACATTCAATCCATTATTGTAATCCATATCTTATTTTTTAAATTGTTGAAAAATAAGATTGTGTGTTTTGTAAACACCTTGCTGTCCAGGATTGTTGGAAGCAAGAGAGTTGAGTTTGAGAGGATTGTTCTCATATCAACTTGGTAAATCACAAGAGGTTGTTCTTGGTGATTGTGTCTGTCATGTACAAGTCATAACAGATAGTAAATTCTCTTTCGTGTTGAAAGGGGAGTGGAGTACTCTCGATCTGTGAGGGGAACCACTATACATCACTGTGTCCTTTATCTTCCGCACTTTATCGCTTTTCATCACTTAAGCATTTCAGAAAGTAAAAGTCATAAACCGTCAAAAATCCGGAAAATACTCTAAGTGCCTCATTCCCCCCCCCCCCCCCCCCCTCTAAGGCACTCCTTAAACTTACAATTGGCATCAGAGCAGGTTATAGGTAACCTGTTCCTAAAAGATCCACATGGCTTCCGCAAGCACGAATCCGGTTTTCAAAGACGGTGGAAGTAGTAACAAACCACCACTTTTCTCTGAAGAATATTTTGATTTTTGGAAGATCTGTATGAAGGCACATCTATAAGCCCAAGGAGAAGGCATATGGGAAGCCGTTGAAAATGGCCCACATAATCCTACGAGTGTGATCAATGGCGTTGGTACTCCAAAGATAAAGAGTTCGTACGATGAAGATGATAAGAAAAAAATCTTAAATGAAAAGAAAGCAATAAACATTCTTCAAAGTGCTTTAAGCATGGATGAGTTCTTCCGCATATCTCAATGCAAGTCGGCGAAAGAAATATGGGACACCTTAGTGGAGACACATGAAGGCACCGCCGAAGTAAAGAGATCAAGGTTGAATACATTAAGTCAAGAATATGAAATGTTTAGAATGCTGCCCGGAGAATCCATCGTGGCGCTACAAAAGAGATTTGTTCACTTAACAAACCACTTGATTGCTCTCGGAAAAAAATTACAAATGACGATCTCAATCTTAAAGTACTAAGATCATTAACTCGAGAATGGCAACCGAAGGTGATGACTATCTCCGAAAAGAAAAGTCTTTCAACAATGACGTCTGCATCACTCTTTGGCAAACTTCAAGAACATGAGTTAGAACTTGGTAGGCTTGAGAAACATGAAAGCCAAGAAAAGAAATCTAAAGGGATTGCCTTGAAGGTAGACTCAAAAGAACATAAAGATGATGACGCATTGGAGGAAGATGAGAATTTCATGCTCCTTGTTAAAAGGCTTGGTAAGTTCTTTAACAAAAATGATAAATCCTTTAACGCTAAAAAGATTAAACATTTCAGGAAAAAGGAGGCCACCACATCTACGCAAGATGTAACATGCTACGAATGTGGAAAGCAAGGCCACATAAAGCCGGAATGTCCTAAACTTTCAAAGAAAGGAGGATTCAAGAGCAAGAAGGATTTCAAGAATAAAAAGGCATATCTTGCATGGGAGGACAATGAAATTAGTTCTTCATCCGGATCGGATAGAGAGGAATGTGCAAACTTGGCGCTAATGGCTTCACATCATTCCGATGATGAAGAAGAGGTTAGTAATAATTTTTCTATTTTTGATGATGATGCACAAGATGCAATTAATGAATTGTTAAATGAGTGCAAAATTCTCTATAAAACTATATCATCTCAAAAGAAACAAATTTCTTCCTTGGAAGAAAAGATTGAATCTTTTGAAAATAAGAAACAAGAGATGATTAGTGAAAAGAAAATTTTTGTATGTCTAGAGTGTTAGTCTCTCTCGTTCCAAATTGTCCAACTTAAAAGAGTCCTTGAAAGATATGAAAAAGGACAAATTGGTTTGGAAGGGGTTCTTAGCCAACAAAGGTACTCAAATGACAAAAGTGGACTTGGTTACTCCAAATTTTCTAAACCAAGTACAAGTAAAACTATCTTTGTAAGGCCTAAGGATCAACCTCCAAAAGAAAGAGTCAACACACCAAAAGTTGTGCATCAACATCCTAAAAAGAAAAAGTTTATCAAGAAAAAGTCTTTCGTTCCTAGATATAAAAGCAATTTTGAACCAACCTGTTTTTATTGTGGTATTATTGGCCATACACCTAATGCTTGCTACATTAGAAATTTTAGTGTAGCAAAAGGGCATTATGTTTGGGTTGAGAAAGGTACTAATTATAAAGGACCCAAAGCAATTTGGGTACCAAACAAAACTTAACTTTGTTTTGTAGGTATGCTTGAAGGCCACAACAAATCTTTGGTATTTGGATAGTGGGTGCTCCAAGCATATGACCGGTGATGTGCACAAATTTTTAGATCTAAAGCTTAAGGCCAAGGGTTATGTTACTTATGGAGATAATAACAAAGGAAGAATTATTGGCATAGGCAAAGTAGGTGCACCAAATTTCATATCCATCGAAGATGTACTTTATGTCGAAGGACAAAAGCACAATCTCTTAAGCATAAGCCAACTTTGTGACAAAGGATTCAAAATAAGGTTCACAAAATAACATTCACATGGAGCACTTGAATAAGTTAGTAAAGCATGACCTGGTCATTGGATTGCCAAAGATAAAATTCATCAAAGATAGGCTTTGCGATGCATGTCAAAAGGGGAAGCAAACCAAGTCATCTTTCACATCCAAAAATGTGGTGTCCACGTCTAGGCCACTACAACTGTTACACATGGACTTATTTGGTCCATCAAGAACAAGAAGCTTCAGAGGTAACTTATATGCTTTAGTTATTGTTGATGATTATTCTAGATACACTTGGACTTTCTTTTTAGTGCAGAAAAGTGACGCATTCAAAGCATTCAAGAAGTATGCAAAACATATTCAAAATGAGAAATCATTAACAATTGCCTCCATAAGAAGCGATCATGGTGGAGAATTCCAGAATACCTCCTTTGAAGATTTTTGCGAAGATCAAGGAATATTTCACAACTTCTCGGCTCCAAGGACTCCACAACAAAATGGAGTAGTTGAAAGAAAGAATAGGTCATTGGTGGAACTTGCAAGAACAATGCTTAGCGACTCAAATCTTCCTAAGTATTTTTGGGCAGATGCGGTTAGCACGACATGTTTTGTGAGCAATAGAGTTAACATAAGATCTATCCTAAAGAAGACTCCATATGAACTCTTCAAAGGAAGGAAACCCAACATCTCTTTCTTTCACATCTTTGGATGCAAGTGCTTTATCCTAAACAATGACAAAGACAACCTTGGTAAGTTCGACGAAAAATCGGATGAAGGTATTTTTCTTGGTTATTCTCTTACAAGTAAGGCATACATAATTTATAATAAAAGAATTTTAAATATAGAAGAATCCATGCATGTTAAGTTTGATGAATCTAACCCCTCGAAAGAGGAAATTATTGTTTGTAATGATGATGATGATTTTGTAGAAATTCCTAAAGAAGATACTTCAAACAAGGATCAAGAAGCACCGATTCAACAAAAGTCAAATGAAAATGATCTACCTAAGGAATGGAGAACTCATAGAGATCATCCCATTGACAAAGTAATTGGTGACATTAGTCAAGGTGTTGCTACAAGATTGAATCTCAAGGATGCATGCTTAAACATGGCGTTCGTTTCTCAAATAGAACCTTCCAAAATTGATGAAGCTCTAGAAGATGATCAATGGATTGTTGCTATGCAAGAAGAATTAAACCAATTCAAGAGAAATCAAGTTTGGGAACTTGTTCCTAGACCAAGTGGTAAGCACATAATTGGAACAAGATGGGTGTTTAAGAACAAGCTTGATGAGAATGGAATAATTGTTCGAAACAAAGCAAGATTGGTCGCTCAAGGGTATAATCAAGAAGAAGGAATCGACTTTGAAGAAACTTTCGCTCCGGTTGCAAGGTTAGAAGCTATTAATTTATTACTTGATTACACATGTTCAATGAATTTTCAGCTTTTTCAAATGGACGTCAAAAACGCCTTCTTAAACGGCTACATCAACGAAGAAGTCTATGTCAAACAACCCCCGGGCTTTGAAGACTTCAAGAATCCTTCACATGTATACAAACTGAAGAAAGCGCTCTATGGATTAAAACAAGCACCAAGGGCGTGTTATGATCGTCTAAGTAATTTTCTATGTGAAAAAGGTTTTGAAAAAGGCAAAGTAGACAAGACCTTATTTATCAAGAAAATAAAAGGGAATACCTTACTTGTTCAAGTCTACGTAGACGACATAATCTTCGGTTCATCCAACAAAGAATTATGTGAAGAATTTGCGTTGATAATGCAAGGTGAATTTGAAATATCTATGATGGGAAAGATGAACTACTTCCTTGGATTGCAAATCAAGCAACTAAAAGACGGAATTTTTATCAACCAATCAAAGTATTGCAAAGAGCTGTTAAAGAGATTTGAAATGGATAGTTGTAAAGAAATGTCAACACCAATGGGCTCTGGAACTTATGTTGATCAAGACGAATCGGGTGTGTCAATTGATATAACGAAGTATTGAGGTATGATTGGTTCTTTATTATATTTGACGGCAAGCCGTCCTGACATAATGTTTAGCGTGTGTTTATGTGCTCGCTTCCAAGTAAATCCAAAGGAGTCACATCTCACGGCGGTCAAAAGAATCATGAAGTATCTCAAAGGAACAACCAACGTTGGATTATGGTATCCTAAAGGTAGTGTTTGTAAGTTAATTGGTTATTCTGACGCGGATTATGTAGGTTGTAAAACAGATAGAAAAAGTACTAGTGGAACGTGTCACATCCTTGGTAATGCTCTAGTCTCATGGTCCTGTAAGAAACAAGCGTGTGTTGCTCTTAGTACGGCTGAAGCAAAATACATAGCAGCGGGCAGTTGTTGTGCCCAGAATCTTTGGCTAAAGCAACAATTAAGTGACTATGGAATCGATCTTGGATGCATACCACTATGATGCGGCAACACAAGTGCGATTAATATCACAAAGAATTCGGCCATGCACTCAAGGACCAAACACATCGACATTCGACACCATTTCCTTCGTGATCATGTGCTTAAAGGCGATGTCGAAGTTACCTTTGTCGGTACTCATAATCAACTGGCGGATATCTTCACAAAGTCGCTCGCAAAAGAACCATTCTATAAGATTCGAAGAGAACTTGGGATTCTAGATGAGTGTGACATATAATTCATCAAAGGTGCACATACGCTTCCAACTCATCTATTTACTTGTGAAAATTATTTCATAACTCTCTACTTCTACTCCTTTCTTTTACATTATTCATTGGGTGTCTCTTGCATGAATCTTTGTGAAAAATATGTGTTTTTTAGCCTTTTTCACTGAGTAAATCGGTTTACTCATGATGTAAATCGATTTACACATAACACAGTAGCACTGGTTTTTGTATTTGGCATATTTGGCACTGAGTAAATCGATTTACCCATGCTGTAAATCGATTTACCCATAAAACAGTAACATTTTTTTTTTCGTGTTTGGCATATTTTGGACTAGGTAAATCGATTTACCCATGATGTAAATCGATTTACCCTTGAAACTTTTCATGTTTTTGCTCTCTGGCCATATGGTAATCGATTTACCTATGGGGTAAATCGATTTACCCCTGCGTGTTCAGATTTTTTTGTCTTTTCATCTACTTTGGTTGGTCCAATCACATCCCTTCTCCCTTCCATTTAAAAGAAAATCTTTCTCTCAAAAGCTCACTTTAACCTAGCAGCCAGAATCTGCCCTCTTGGTGCTCTCACCTCTAAAATTTCATCTTCTCCAAATCACCCAAAACCTTCATTAAAGCTTATCTCCATCATTTCCTAACTTTACCCATGGCATCCAAACTTAAGAGAAAAGTTGGAACTGCTGGAAAAGGGAAAGAAAAAGCTTCGTCATCATCCATGGATGTTCAACATTTCTTCAAAGATCACACCCCGAAAGAATTGGAGAGGTACCAAAAGTTTTATCAAAAGAAGATTGTTCAAACTCCAAAATTCGGTGATCTCTCTTCCTTTCCTGTAGAATGCTTTAATTTTCAAGATAAATTAATCTCTATAGGCTTAGGGGCTCTCATAACTTCTTCTGGACCCTATTATCCAGATTTAGTCAGAATGTTTTATTGTAACATGTGCATTGAGAATGGAATATTTGTTTCACATGTTAGAGGGAAAAAGATTACCTTGACCCCTAAGAGACTTGGTCAAATTTTGGATATTCCCTCGGGTGGTCACATGTTATATGATCCGGAGGATGAAGTATGGAATGATTATAATAAAAGAGAATTTTATTTTGGCTCAAGTAGGATATCAGAAGGCGAATATCATGTGAAAAGGGTTGAATCTCATGGTGGGGAGGAACCACCAAAAGATTTTTGAAGTGCTGGAAATTTTTTCATCAATGATAGGTTGCTACATTATTTCTTGGCTTATGTTACATTTCCTAGAAATTCAAATCATTGTACTGTTACCGATATGGAGATGCAAGCACTGTATGCCATTAAGAATGACATTTCACTTAATTGGTCACGTCTCATTCTTCACCATTTGATTACTCACAACAACAAGTTTAAGTCTCTTCCTTATGCTTGGTTCATCACTCATATTATGGAATATTTTAATGTTGAGTTTTGTCTTATGGATACAAGAAGTCACAAAATCTCTATCAAGAATGTGGACAAGCGGATGGGCTATCGGTATAATCCGGAAACGAAGTCCGTTATGTTTATTGGTGGGAATAATGAAGAAAATGAAGCGATACCTCAAGAAGGAAATGGTGGTGAAGATGTACCTCCTCCAAATGCTCCTCCTCCAAGTGGTTTAAGTAATCAAGACCTCTTTAACTTCATGACATCTCAATTTGCCAATCTTAACACATCCATCAATGATCAATGGAATTCGACAAATCATCAAATTGCACTAAATCATGAAGCCACCACCAACTGCATAAACCTTCTTCAAACCGACATGAATAAACATTTCTCTTATCTCTACTCACATATCAATATCCCTCCATATGATCCAACTAACCCGGCTTCTCCCGCTCCTACATTTACGCCCATTCAACAACAATTTCCTTACCAAGGCAACAACTACCACAACACCGACAATCACATGAACCAACCTTAGTCATTTTCTGTTTATTTGTACTATTCCTGTTATAGGTTGCTAATTGCATATGTGGTTTCATTATGTTTTTAATTATGTCTAATGTTTGAACTATTTTAGTGTAAGGTACTTGGTTTCTCAACCTTGTTTGTTTGCATTGTTTATTTTTGAATGCATAAGGCTGTTTTTCTTTTACAAGTTATGTTGTATATTCTATTTTATATTTGTCATGTGATTATCCTTCGCCCATCTTTCCCTTCTTTTTGATAATGTCAAAGGGGGAGAAAGGTGTATATGCTTGTATGCTTGTGAATTTCCTAAGGTACAATTGATACAAATCTTCTTCAAGATGATCAAGTCAACATGATCATAAGCTTCTCAAATTTAGGGGGAGTTATACATCTCAGGGGGAGAAAGCTTTGTTTCCGGAAATTGCACGCATCAAAGAGGATTATTTTTCATCATCAAAAAGGGGGAGAATGTGAAGTCAAGCTTCTCTATGATGAATGTTTTTGATGAAGACAAAACTCCAAGCAACAAGAAGGCAAAGATGTTATTCTATGATAAAGCATCTTGATTCAAGAAGTTAAGCTTTTCACTTCAAGAAGGTATAATGAGAATACTTACCTTCACTAAAGTCTTAGATGCTCAAGTATTCATATGGCTATTGCATAACTTTTCATTGTGCATGGAAAATGACTTAGAATAATTTTTTGCATTTTCAAACTGGGTAAATCGATTTACCTATAAGGGAAATCGATTTACCACTAAAGCTTACATATTTTTTAAAAGCAAAATTTAAATTTTTCACTTAGGTAAATCGATTTACCACTTAGGGAAATCGATTTACCACTGGAGCATTACATTTCCAGAAGTGAAATTTCAAGTTTTTTAACTAGGTAAATCGATTTACCTCTTAGGGAAATCGATTTACCACTGAAAGTTTTTGAAAATTTTTAAACGTTGCAACAGGGTAATCAATTTACCCATTAAGTAAATCGATTTACCACTGTGCGTTTCTGAAAAATCAGTGGTTGTTCATACACCTCTTCATGCACCATTTCATGGAATCTTTTCATTTCATCTTTGATAATTGTTCATGATTTTTTCAGAACATTGCCATGTTTCATTTGAGGTGTTATGTGCATATAAATACATGATCTTTCAAATTCAAATTTCACCTCTTCCAATCAATCTCTTAGAATTTTTCAGAATTCACACCTATTGTTTTAAATCCTCATTCAAGATTTTTCTGCATATTTTCATATCATTCAAAACAGAAAATTCTTGAGCAATCTAATATTTTTGTGTGGTGAATTATTTTCATTGGAAAAGAAGATCAAGCAAATTGATATTTCACATTATGTGATCATTTTACTACAAACTTTACATTCAATCCATTGTTGTAATCCATATCTTATTTTTTAAATTGTTGAAAAATAAGATTGTGTGTTTTGTAAACACCTTGCTGTCCAGGATTGTTGGAAGCAAGAGAGTTGAGTTTGAGAGGATTGTTCTCATATCAACTTGGTAAATCACAAGAGGTTGTTCTTGGTGATTGTGTCTGTCGTGTACAAGTCATAACAGATAGTAAATTCTCTTTCGTGTTGAAAGGGGAGTGGAGTACTATCGATCTGTGAGGGGAACCACTATACATCGCTGTGTCCTTTATCTGCCGCACTTTACCGCTTTTCATCACTTAAGCATTTCAGAAAGTAAAAGTCATAAACCGTCAAAAATCCGGAAAATACTCTAAGTGCCTCATTCACCCCCCTCTAAGGCACTCCTTAAACTTACACATTCAGCTTCTTAATACATCATTATGGTATACCCATATGTGCTATTTTTCCAACGCTTCAAACCACACATCATTTGGATTTACGGAACTAAAGTTATGGCAAAAATAGTCAGAGAAAATAATAGGTTTCAACTAACTTTCTATTCAATAAATTTTCCAATTCTCCACGGTGTCAATCGATTGCATGGGAATGTCAATCGATTGATCTAATTTTTACCAACATTCTATCTTTCTATTTTTTACATTTTGGCTAAGATTAATCGATTGATTAATGGAATTAATTGATTGACATCATTCTTTCTTTCTAATTTTTATAATTTTTCACGTGATCAATCGATTGACATTGGGGGTCAATCGATTGTTATCAACCAAATTTCCAAAAATCCCAATTTTAATCATGTTCACTTCATCCCCTCCAATCCTTAACCCTCATACATCATACTAGTTCATATTGTAACCCCCAAACACATCATATCATGAACTTAACAACATAAATCAACTTCATAACAATTAATCATATCATAACATAGGAATCAAATCATGAATCACAATAATTGGACATGTAATTTACACTATTTTTCATCAAGAAAACATGAACACATCAACAATGGTGGAATCAAAAGAAAAACTAGAAGAGGGTGAGGATCCCTCTCTACCCTTCATACAATATACATCTATGTTAGAGTAATCTCCCATCTTACCTTGGATTTCCAGCAAAGTAAGTTATAAGCTCCTCAACAATGGTGTTTTCTTCCCAAACCCTAAGTTGCCTCTCTTGCCTATTTTCTCTTGTTCCAAAATAATATGTGTTGTAAAAGTTCTAACCCTCACTCTTTTCTATTTAAACCAAAACCTAATTCTCCTTAATTAGGTTATTCTCTTATTACTCTCAACTTACTCCCATATTCCCTATTTTTCCTTTATTCCTCTTACTAACTCTATTTTCCTTTATTTTTCCACCACTATCTTATTTTTATTTATTCCATTCAACTTAAATTAATTTAAATAGTCCAATTAATTTTTAACATTCCCTTAACTCTCTCCAATACCCACCAAGACACATATATTCACCAATTATCCAAATAAAATCATATAAATTAATTTAAATAATTAAATAAATAAAACTAAATTTAATTAAATTTGGGGTGTTACACAAACTATTTGATCCCTTGAATAAGCAAGTTATTATCAGCAAATATGTGATCATAGATGAGCTGAAGGAGTGGGATTGGAAAGACAGTGTCAAGAAGGACTTAGTAAGAATTTTATGTGATGTATAAGCTAGTGAAGGTGACAGAGAAGTTTGAGAAGAAGAAGTCAGAGGCCAAGCAGGCACGGACAGACTTCAAAGAACAAGTAAGATGCATGTAAGATTTCAGGAATGTGTGATTACATTAGACGATATGGTTGATGATGAAGGTGAACTTGTACATAATGTTTTCTATGCAGATACTGAGCCAGTTAATGTAACTGAGGCATTGAAGGACTCGAAATGGATGCAAGCGATTAATGAAGAAATGAAGTCCATAAAAGTTAACAATACATGGTCATTAGTCGAATTGCCAAAAGGAAATAAGGAAATTTATGTGAAGCGGGTATACAAAGTGAAGTTGAATCCAAAAGGATAAGTAACCAAGCACAACGAAAGACTAGTAACTAAAGGATTTCTTTATAAAGAAGGAATCAACTTTGACAAAGTCTTTACGCTAGTTTCTAGGATCGAAACAATCAAGTTGGTTGTTGGCCTAGCAAACATGAATAACTGGTATATGTTTCAGATGGACGTAAAATGTTCATTCTTAAATGGCTCATTAGATGAATAAGTTTATGTTACATAACTAGTTTGGTTTGTGAAAGAAGGCCAATTAAGCAAGGTATATATGTTGCATAAAGCCTTGTATGGACTAAAGCAAGCTCCAAGAGATTGGAATAAGAAGATAGATGGATTTCTAGAGACAAATAATTTGTAAAGTGCACAACTGAGCATGAAGTATGTCAGAAGAAGCAGGAGTGAACTTCTTATACTATGTCTCTATGTCGATGGCCTGTTGATAACTAGTAGTTGTAAGAAGGAGATCGAAGACTTTAAAGGTGGTCTGAGAAAGGAGGTCGAAATGTTTGACTTGGGCAACATTTCATACTTCCTTGGTATCGAATTCTACAAGAGTAGTAGAGGCCTGATGATGCATCAAAAAATATATGCAAGTGAGATACTCAAAAGATTTGAGATGAAAGATTGCAATGCAACTTCGACACTTGATGAACCAAGACTGCAATTGTCAAAGGACTCAGATGAAGATGATGTCGATCCAACTCAATATAGAATACTCATTGGATCATTAAGATACCTTTGTCATACAAGGCTTGGTATATCATACTATGTAAGTATTGTGAGTAGATTTATGCAGAGGCCAAAGGTATCATACCTTGTAGCCACAAAGAGGATACTAAGCTATCTCAAAGGAACTCTTGATTATGGAATTTTGTTTCCTACAACTGGGTATGTGTTTATGTTAGGTGGTACACCAGTTTCTAGGAGTTCAAGAAAGGAACCAGTAGTAGAGTTGTCGTCATGTGAGGCTGAGTACATAGCTACATGCCTTTGTGCATGTCAAGCAACATGGATGGTGAACCTGATCAAGGAGATTTCAGGAGAAGACCATGGAACAATAACCATGAAGATGGACAACATGTATTCAATCAAAATGGTGAAGAATCTGATATCATATGGAAGAAGCAAACATATTTAAATGAGGTTCCATTATGTTTGAGAGCAAGTAGCAAATGGGAAGCTGAACTTGAAACACTACAGAACTGAGAATCAAATTGTAGACATCATTACAAAAGTTGTGCAGGTCGAATTGTTCAATAGATTTAGAACTATGATGAATGTAGATAGCTTAGATACAATTAATTAGGTGGGTGTTAAATATTGAATTCTTTGTGTCAAGCGTAAGTGTGTGTTTGACTGAATCGAAGTAGTGTGTGTTTGACAGAGTCGAGCATAGTCTGTATAAATTATAATCGATAGAAATTTGAATATAACTTGTTGAAGTTTATGTTAGTTAATTACTCTGAGAATTACTTGGTGTACAAGTAATTTGATCTATTAATAGGAAGGTGCCCTACTATTGCAAGTGTAAACAAAAGAAATAAGAGAAATTTAGAAAGAACAAACACAAAGAGAAACTCTGCAGAATTCGATCCATCTTATTCCTTTTCTCCTAAAACCTTAATTTCTCTTTTATTTCCCAATTCACTTTCACATATTTATTTTCTTTTCAAATCATATGTGCAACATAATCATTTTGCAATCAAGGTGTGGTTGAATCACTCAAGTGACGAGTGAGGAACGATCAATTAGAAAGATCAATTCTTGTTCAATCAAGATTGATTCGGATTATCTCCAAGATTGGAGTTAATTCGAACAGTTATTTATCTGATTGATTAGGAGTAGGATCCACTTGATGGTTGGGCGATTATGAGTGTATTGCATGATCAACTACCCTTATTTTTGTTTTCATCCAAATACAAGATTTTGTCATTCATGAATGTATATTTCAGATACAATTATATATACACGAACTTGTTGGATAGAGAGAAAACCACCTTCATGACTGAACAAGCCAATTACCATTACATTGTGATACCTTTTGGACTGAAGAACGCAAGGGCAACATACTAGAGGATGATGAATAAAGTTTTCAAGGAAGAAATAGGAGAAACATTATATATATATATATATATATATATATATATATATATATATATATATATATGGATTACATGATTGTTAAGTCCAATGAAGAGGAACTACTAGATCAACATTTCACCCACGTATTCCAAAGAGTCTGATATCACAATGAGGTTTTAACCCAGAGAAGTGTGCCTTTGGGGCTATAACCGATAAATTCTTGGGTTTTCATCTTATAGACAGAGGCATATAGAAAAACTTAAATAAATGTGATGCAATCATTCAAATGATAGGACCAACGACAAACAAAGAAGTAATGAAATTGAATGGAACAATAACAACTTTAAACATATTCATTTTGAAGTCGACTTAACACATTTTTCCATTTTACAAATTGTTGAAGAAAGAAGCACATTTCAAGTGGACCCTAGAGCGTTTACACTCATTTGCATCCTTGAATATGGCCATATCAACCTCACCAATATCAAACCATCCACCAGCGAGGGAGATTTTGTATCTTTATTTGGATGTGTCTGATGAAGTAGTCAGCGTCATCCTCATAAGAGAGCTAATTTCTACCCAAAACCCAATTTATTTCATCTACAAAGCCTTAGCAGGACCATAAACATGATATTAAAACATAGAGAAAGTGTAAATGGCATTGACAACTGTATATAAGAAGCTGTAATAATACTTTCTAACACACGCCATAGTAGTCTAAAATGACTTACCCTTAAAGCAAGTGCTTAGTCGCCTAAATTTAGCTGGGAGGTTAACAAAGTGGCCAATCAAAATATTCAAAATTTAGGTTTCATTTAAATCAAGGAAATATTTAAAAGCAGATTTTCACAGATTTCATAGCAACGATGACCCCAAACACACCACATTTTGCTCACACCTAGGTGGTGTTTACCAATGGATCATACAATAGCCAAGGAAGCAAAATATGTCTCATTTTAGAGAATGAAGATGGCCTAGTGATTGAAGTTTCCTTGCGCTTTAAAATTTCCACCGCCAATAATCAGGTAGAGTATGAAGCAATCATCATCGGTCTCACGTTAACTGCTGAAATAGGGGCATAAAATATGAGATTGGTAACATATTCCTAGATTACGGTCTCACAAGTAAATGGGGAAGCTCAAATAAAGGAGTTGTTGCTGAAGCAGTATGTTGTTTATCCATGGAGAAGTTATCAAAGTTTGAATCATCAGAGATCTTGCATGTACCAAGAGAGTAGAATATCCAAGTAAACATTCTATCCAAACTTGTAAGCACCAGGTCATCCGAGGTAAACCATTACTTCATCCAGGAAATGCTAAAGGGCTGAGTATTAAAGCCTAATAGTAGTTATGATGATGGTGGTGGAAGACACCACACAATCTTCTTATATATCACCCATTGCAATATACATAGATTAATGTACACTTCACATTGATACAACTGAGGACGCTCTTGTGAAGAGGAAGTTTAGTTAGTACTTTTTGATAAAAGGAATCTGGTACAGAAGAGGCTTGTCAACCTCTTTACAGAAATACTCAGAGGGGAAAGAAGCCACCTACACCCTCACTGAAGTTCATGAAGAAATAACCAAACAAAATGCGGGTGCATGATCTTTAACAAAAAAGGTTCTCAAAGTCGAGTATTATTGGTTATCTATGGCCCAAGACCCCAAGTAAAACATGAAGAAGTTTAGTTAATGCCAATGACCTAGAGATGTTCATAATTCCATTTCGTCAACTACATGTATTAACGTCACCTTAACCTTTCACTCAGTGAGACATGGATATCCTCGACCCTTTTGCCCTAGCACCTTGCCATATGAAATTTATGATTGTGGCAATTGATTTCTTTATTAAATGGATTGGAGCAAAAGCTTTGATGAAGATCACCATAACCAATACCTTAAAGTTTTTTTAAAAGGAACATCCTAGCTAGGTATGTGATCCCTTAAGTCATTGTGACATACAATAGAATACAACTCATGGATACTAATTTGAATAAGTTGTTAGAAGACTTGAAAATCAAGAAACACATCACTTTAGTAGAATATCCTTTAACAAATGGGCAAGTCGAAGCAGCAAATTGAGTGTTGTTAAGAGGGTTGAAACAAATACTCGAGGCCACTAAGGGGAACTTGAAAGATAAACTTCTACATGTCCTTTAGGCATATCAAACCCACACCAAACCCAATGTCCAACAAGACTCCCTTTGTATTTACCTATGGAACTTAATAATGTTGAACAAGTGACTCTAAACACAATGGGGTGAATTGTGAAGTGTAGAAATCGTGATTAATTTTAAAAAAATTACGTTTAAAATTATTTATGTTAGTTTAGAGATAAAATCAATGGAAAATAATAGATAAGGAAATAGGGAGGAAGAAAATAAATTAATAAAAATAAAATAGATAGGGATAGAAGGATTTCATGAAGATGTATAGATGTTCGATTGTAACCATTTTGCATTCGTCCTTCCCTAAAGAATTTCTTCCTCATAGTTCCACTATAAAATATCTTGAGCTTTTATGTATATTACCATGAACCTTATTACAAATACGAGGTATTTTACACCGGGTGATCCCCCAAACCAAATAGAGCTTTTGACGTCTGGGATCACAAACGAAACAAAGGTTTTACTAGCTAATATCAAGAACCAAACAAAGATTTTACTAGGATAATCTCAAGAACCAAACAAATATTTTATTAGGATAATTTCAAAAACTAAAAGATACATCAAACAAGAGAATCACTCTCTTGATGAAGAAAACTTAAGCACGAACACCACCGCAAAAGAATGCTCACAAATATTTTTATTCACAAGGCACTAAGATAACTTTAGTGAAAGAATGTAAAAAGGAGAGAAGACTAGAAAATAAGGAAAAGATAGTAGAAATCCAAATTGTGGTGTGTTTTGAAATGAGGAGATGCCTCCTTTATATAGGAAATGATTTGACTAAAAAAAGGAAATGATCCATGAGCCAAATTAAATCTCATAATCGATTATTCCATTAGGGATAATCGATTATGAGCTCTGGAATGCGATAATCCTAATTCAAGGTGATAAGGTTCAACTAGACATGTAATTTTACATTATGGAAATGAGGGTTAAAGATTATCTGGCTTAGTAAATTTGCATAAGGTGTTGTATGAGATGAAAACAAAAAACATGAAGGATACTGATTGGGAACAAATGACAAAAAAGGTCGCAAGATTGATTCACATATGTGTTTAAGACATGGTGATGTATCATATCCTAGATCTAACGACCTCGAATAAGGTTTGAGAAACATTAGAGAGTCATTATATGTCAAAGACTATAATGAAAAAATTATTATGAAAGCAATGAATATACAATCTAAAGATGCGGGAAGGATCTGGTTTGCAAAAACATGTCAATGTCTTCAACAACATGATCACTGATCTGGTGAGGCTTGGCATGAATATTGATGATGAAGATAAGCCAATTATCTTGGTTTACTCATTACCAAGTTCTTATGACCACTTGGTGATTACTCTTATCTATGTGAAATGCATGATCATTTTTTATGTGATCACTACTTCACTTTTGTCTCATTCTCAAAGGAGACAAAGTGTAGAGGAAGGACCTCAAGGTGATAGTTTGTATGTGAAGGGGAGTCAATATTATGGACGAAACAAGGGTAAAGAAGGTTCTATAAATATGTCTAAATGTAATAATCTAAATATAATTGAGTGTTATAGTTGCAAACATATTAGGTATTAGAAAAGGGAGTGTCCGAACATAAAACATGGCCCATTCTAGTTCTACGAATGTGGTTCAAACCGATGATCCGGGAAGTGAAGTAAATATATTGTATGTTTCATCTAGAAAATGCACATATGTATGGATTCTTAACTCTAGTTGTCTTTACCACATGATGTCGCACTAGGAATGGTTCACTACATTTAGGTCAAGTAATTTTGAATTTGTTTATCTTGGGGATAATAAAACATGCATTATCACTACAATGAGACAAATTAAAATTTCCACTAATGATGGTGGCAAGCAAAAATTGAACGATATTAGATATATTTCATAATTGAGGAAGAACCTGACTTTCTTAGGTGTTTTAGAGATAGATGTTTCACCTACATGTCTGATGGAGATACGAATATTATGAAGGTTAGAAAGGGTGCATTGAATGTGATGAAAGCATAGAGGACTATAGGTAACATCTACAAACTATTGAGGAACATTTTTGTAGGTGATGTTGCATTACTTAAATCTGATAATGATGCAACCTGTAACACCCAAAACTCTTAAACTTATATAAAAAGAATTACTCGACAATTTAAGGTGTCACCAATTATCAACGCCAAAAACTCTCAAAAACATGTGACAACACGCAGCGGAAAATCATTTCATAACAACTTCGTTTAAAACTTCATAACTAAAGTATTGAACTTTAAAACACCAAATTCAAAATTAACTTAAAACATGGCAAACGCCATGTTCTCGATGTTACAAGATCAGATTACTAAAATCACTAAATTGCGATAAAGTGATAAATAAAACGAAGAATAGCTCCAACAAGTCATCTTCCACACACATCAACACCTCTACTCATGAGCATCTGCAAGATGTCCATGATGGACAACATTAAGAAAAATGAGTGAGAAATAAACTTCGATATAAATGGTGTAAAGAATGAAAAGATAGAGAAATATATAACATGTCATACATTCAATACACAACAAACATCACCATAATCTCACACTCATTCATAACAATATGCAAGTATATGTAATGCGACTCGTGACACAACATGACACTATGCATGTGGTACCAACTCAACATTTGGTTCTTTCTGGAACCGGGTCTCCCCTTCTGAATGTGAGTGCACTTTCCTTTTATAAATGTTTTAAATGGTGTCAAAACTAGGACACTTAGTATTTTTGTGTCTAAATATTCATTTTCATCTTAGGATACTTAAAATCAGTTTAGAATGTTTTTACAAGTTAAAATTAAGTTTTTAGGTGAAAGAATAGTCTTTGTGTCAAAACATAAGGTTTTCAGGTTGACACGTAGAAGCATCTGTTTAGTATATGTTAACACATAAGATTTTCAGGTTGACACATAAAAGCCACTATCAAGTATGTGTCGATGCATATGAACTTAAGGTCGACACATAGGTCCTTCAGGTCGACACATACGTCTTATAGGTTGACGCATACTGAAAATTTTGCAAAAAAAAAATTTATGTCCAGTATGCGTCGATGCATAAACACTTCAGGTCAATGCATAGGTCCTTCAGGTCGACACATACGTCCTATAGGATGATGCATACTAAGTTATTTGCAAAACCAAAATTTTTGTCCATTTCAGGTCGATGCATACAGTCTTTAGGTCGACACATAGAAGCAAAAATGCTTCTATAGGTCAACACATAATTCCTACAGGTCGACACATGTTGCCTAAAATTCTAAAAACTTATAAAATTTTCGAAGTTTTGTTTTTCTGTTATTTTCTCACTTACACACATACACACACATATATTTTCCTTAATGCATCTTTTTGAAACATTGAAACCAAAGAATATACAAAGAAATTCTCATAATCTTTAACCTTTTTCTATGCATACACACGACAATTACACATAATCATTTTTGTTGGGTGCCATCTAGATACAAGTTTGATAAGGTCCAATTTAGGAGTTGTAAAATCAAATTGGGGTTATATTTGTTTAGGTGTTTTATTGATAAAACTAGTTGGGGTTTTCCCTCCAAGATCAAGCGTGATTTAGGGGGGGGAGGGGGGTTTGGCACAAAAGTTGGCAATTAGGATTTAGACGACTGAAAGCTTTGAAAAAAAGAGTTCAGTCAAAGAAGTAGCGAAACAGGAGGATCAATTGGAAATATTGGAACACTTGATCTTTCTTAAGATCAAGGGAAGAGAAGAAGATATAATCAATATCAATTTTGGGATTTGGGGTTTGAATTTATATTCCTCTCCTGTATTCAACATTTTGCAAAGATTATTGAATATCTCATTTTCGTTTGAAATTGGGGGAAATATACCCATAGTGAAGACAATTGGGGAACTACATAAACAAATCCGTGAGTTCTGTGTGTGTTTCATAATTTATTCACAACCCTTATTTAAAATTTATGAACTCATTTAGTGTGCAAATTTTTACATATTGATAATTCCTTTGATGTTGAAATATCGGAAACTGTTTTTGTTAAGACAATTGCAATCCATAAACTTGCAATTAGATTTTCACATCAACAACACAAAGAAAACACTACCTTGGTATTAATTTCACACCAAGTGTTTGACAAATTGTCTTAGTTAATTTTGATTTCTTAATTTCATTGGAAATTGATTATCGAAGTATAAAATTGTTCAAATATTATTTTGAAAAACCTATTGATTTGTTTTAGCATTGTGTGCATTTATTTCATTTAGTTAAAATTTAATACGCATATTTGGTTCTTCCTATAACGGTTTGGGATAGACGAGTGTCGATCCAGAATCGTTTTAACTTTCCATAAAAAATATTTTTAAAAGAAGATTTTTAATCTATTTTCTTTATTTGCAATCTATTCACCGGTCCTCTAGATTATTTCTATCGTCTAGTACTGAACCCCCATGAGCCCCCTCTTTTGAGTTCCAAGCCCCCATTATGTGCTTGAGACAAGCCATTAATCCCCCTTTTGAACTAGCGAACATGCATCTCTCAACGACACGACACAATGATGCATGTCCATACAAATTAATGCAACAACAATAATAATGCTTACGGCCCCCTTCTGACCATAAATAACATGCATTGACACATAATAGTAATCCCCTCTTCTAAATTACTATCCACCAATAATAAAAATAATGTTCTCCATTAATACATAATTAATCCCCATATAATCATGCATTTTATAACAATACGAGTCATATTCACATCATATAATATCACCAACAACAACACCACACCAAATACATATCCATATAGAACTCAATCATGTTAAATCATCTTAACATCAATTCATCATTAATTCATTTGTTCGCATCAATTAACCATTTGTTTAACATTGTTAACTAGTGCGTAACAAGTAAAAATATCAATTTTTACAAATTCCAGTACCTATCTAGCCTCTTAATATATCATTATGAGATATCCATACGTGTTAGATTTCCAACACTTCAAACCGCATCTCATTTGGATTTACGGAACTAAAGTTATGACAAAATCAATCGAATAAAGTAATATGCTTCAACTAAGCAATTCAAAACTACACTAACATAAATCAATTGACATATGGGTGAAATTGATTGACATTAATCCTAATTACATTATGCCTTTCCAATTTTTCATGTTTTATCTAAGAGAAATCGATTGATTCAGGGAATCAACCGATTGACACAGTTCAAATTTTCAAATTTTTCTAGTTTTACACGCATGCAATTGATTGACACAGGATGTCAATCGATTGACATCAGCCAAAATCCTAAAAACTCTCAATTTTCTCACATGAACTTTATCTTCCTCATTCCTTATCCCTTATATATCATCCAAACTATCATCATAACATTCAAATACACCATAACATGAATTGAACAACATATAACAATATCATCACAATCAAACATGTTACAACACACCTATCAAGTCATGAATCATAGCAATTGGACACACAAATCATTCATCACTTTCATCAAATTCATGTTCATGTTCAAAGATTCAAATTCTCAACAATGGCGGAGAATCACATACTCATAAACATAATAATACACACATGGATTCAGTCACAAAAATTGCATAACAACACAATCAATCATCAATTTTTCTCTCTCCATATTATCTCACAATAATAACAAATCAAAATAGAATTTATACAATCCCTAATGAGAGTAAGGGTCTCTCTTGTCCATCATTTCATGCCAAACACCCGTATAGAAGTCTTTTATCCCCCTTACCTTGTAATTCCAATAAAAGCAAACAAGCAATCTCTATGTGGTCTCCTTCCTCGAGCCCTAACTCCCTTCCAAATCCCTCTAACTCTTTTCTTTTCACGTTTACAGCAAAACTCCCAAAAATCCTTACTTTTTATTTCTTTTAAAATATATACTAACCCAATTAAATTATTTTTAATTCAATTTTTTGGCCCAACTCTTTTTAAAATATCCACCATTTCTCTTGTTTCCTCTTAATTCTTATTTTTTTCACCCAAAGACCTCGTTTCTTATTTATTTTAATTAATTAATTAAAAACAATTATCAATTCTAATTATTTCCAATTAATTTGATTATTCTACCCACCAAATCTCTCACTACATCCCACCATACACCACATACACATACAACTCTCAATATATTTTTAATTAAAAGCACACAACATACTAATTAATTAAATAAAATATAAAACATTTGATTAAATACATTAATCAAATTTCGGGGTGTTACACAACCAAACTTTGGCATATGCTTCTATGTTATCTCAATGAGTGTGAGATGATGGAACTTCATAAGAGAAATCTATTAAAGATGGTTTATAGTAGAAAGATGGATTGGTGCAAGTAGTGTGTACTTGAGAAACGATTTCGTGTTTGATTTAAGACTAAAAAGCATAAGATGGAGTTTTAAACTATGTGCATTATGATGTGTGGGGCCTACCAAAGAGGTTTTCATGGGTGATTCTAGGTATTTTGTGAATTTCAAAAATGTTTTTGCTCGTAAGGTTTGAGTGTATTTCTTAAAGCACAACTACGAAGTCTTTACCAAATTCAAGTTATGAAAGGCAAAGTTAAAAAACCAAACAGGCAGAAAAATCAAGTATTTTCAGTCAGATAATGGGTCTGACTACACTAATTCGAATTTCAAGAGGTTATGTGATGAACACAGTATTTAAAGGAATTTATAAGTACGTAAGACACCAAATTAAAATGGCATGGAAGAGAGAATTAATATGTCTCTAACTGAATGGGAAATAGGTCGATTGCTAAATGTTGGACTATCAAAAGTTTTATGGGCAAAGGCAATTAATATGGCGAGTTATCTGATCAATAGATCACCACGAGCTTTATTGGAATGGAAGTTTGTAGATAAGGTATGAATATCTAATTCCATTGTTCTTGACAATTTAAGAGATTTCTGGGTTTCCATATTATGTGTATATATCCAGTGAAGATCGATCCAAACATAATCCAAATTCAAAGAAATATGTCTTTGTCGGGTATGCAAAAAGGCGTGAAGGGATTCAAGTTATGGGATCGAATTAAAAAGAATATGGTAATCAATAGAGATGTTATTTTTGATGATACTTAATGTTGAAGTAGTCAATTGCCGTAGATGCGTAAACATCTGAAGGAGAAACTTCCAACAAGTAGGTGACTCAAGTGGATGTTAAGCTTTCATATGTGAATAATATGCATGTAGTGCATGAACCATAACATAAACAATATTGTGATATTTACATAAACCATAAACATGAAGTTTTAGGTGTAGCACATGATTATATTCTTGTATGTGACAAAGATAACCATTTAATCAAACCACCATAAAGATATGGGTATGAAGACTTGGCATCCTATGCACTAACTACAAGAGAAACAATATTGTGAACAATATGAATGTAGTGCATAAACCATAAGAGAAAAAATAATGTGATATTTAAATAAACCATAAACATGAAGTTTCAGGTGGAGTACAAGATTATATTCGTGTATGTGACAGAGATAACCATCCAATCAAACCACCAGAAAGATGTGGGTATGATGACTTGACATCCTATGCACTTCTTACCAGTTCTAAAGACCCTTCCACCTTTAAATAGGATATAGATAGTCATGAGAAAGATAAGTGGATGGGTGCAATGGTTGAGGGGATGGAGTCTTTGAAGAAAAGTCAGACATGGGAACTTGTTCAGCTTCCTAAGGGGGAAATATTCATCCGTTGTAAATGGGTTTTCAAGAGAAAACTAGTAGTAACATAAAAATAATGGGAAAATTTCAAGTCTCATCTTGTTGAAAAGGGTTACTCACATCATAAGAAGATTGACTATGATGATATTTTCTCTCTGGCCATCAGACATACTTCTATCAAGTCAGTGTTAGCCTTGGTATCTCGTTGGGACATGTATTTAGAGCAGATGGATGTGAAGACACCATTTATCTATGATAATGTAGATTCAAATTTTACATGGGGAAACCATAAGGGTTTAGTGACACTGGACATGGAAGAATCATTTATAAATTAAAGAGGTCTTTGTATGGTTTAAAGCAGTATCCAAGGCAATGAACAAACACTTTGATTCATATATGCTTCAGATTACCTACAAAAAGTGTGAGTATGAATGTTATGTTTATGTTAGGACCCTTTATAATGGTTATTTTATTTACTTGCAATATGTTCATGATATGTTGATTGTTGCTAATCATTTACATGATGTAAATGAATTGAAAATCATGTTGGGAAATGAGTTTGACATAAAAGACTTAGGTGTTTCTGAGAAGATTCCTAGTATGAAAATTCATAGGGATATGAGTGATAGAAATTATGACACTCTTAGAAAATATATGTTGAAAAGGTTAGACAAGCATGACACAGGTAATTCGAAGGCTGTGAGTACTCAATTGGTGAATCATTTTAAACTCTAGTTGGATCAGTCTCGAAAGACAAATGCAGAAGAGGTGTATATTTCAAAGTTTCCTTATGCCAATGATGTTGGTTGTTTAATGTATAACATGGTACACACTAGACCATATTTGGCACAAGTTGTAAGTCAAGTTTATAAGTTTATGTTCAAATTGGGCAAACATCATTCGAAGGCAATCAAGTAGATTTTTAGGTACTTGAAGGGAACGAGTTATGGTATCATGTTTAATAGTGAACAAGGTGATCCTTCATATATAAGATAGGTTAATTCAGACTATGTTGGTGATATGAATGATAAAAGGTTTACAAAATAATATGTTTTTGCTTTAGCATAATGAACTATTTGTTGGAAAGCCTAATGATCATGTCGACAACTGAAGCAAAGTACTTGATAGCAAGTGAGAGTACATGTCGGTAGGCAAAACTGTCAAAAAAACTTTATATCTTACAAGATTGGTGAGGGAATTGGGTGTTAAGCAAGACGGAGTTCAATTGAATTGTTATAGTCTAACTGTCATTTAGTTAACAAACAATCAGATGTATCATGTCAGAACCAAACATATTGATGTGAGGTTTCACAAGATCAGAGAGTTACTTGCGTTTAGACATATATTATTTGAAAATATTCATACTTTACCGATGTTATGTTGACCAAACAAATTATTAGTGACAAGTTTAAGCATTGTTTGAACTTGTTATATGTTTCTCAGTCTTAAGTAAGAGGTGTACCTCCCCAATTGATATGATGTAATAGTCACGTCGGAAGTCTTCATGAGTTTAGTATTCATCAAGGTGGAGATTGTTGAATATGATCCATATGTAAGAAAAAGAAAACACATTAAGAACATAAAAATTTAACATGAAAACTCCAAACATGTCATAAACCCAATTGTTTGTTGTGGGTATGTGATTGAGGGTGCGGAGGCTGCTACAATTTATGAATATTATTGTAGATTGAGTCACATTATTATGATATATATATATATTACTTGTAACCATAATTATCACATAAATAAAAAGAAATTATACTTGCTATATAATAGTAGAAATAGACACCATTAAACAAATTACATTAATAAAGATCGATTATGTTCATCGCTCCCATTTCTCTCTAATTTTTTATATTAATTGTTGTTCTAACACTTTCTTTTTGAATAAAATCATCTATATTTTTTTTTACTAATAATAAATATTTCACACTTAAATTTTGAAATGAAAGAGTAATATAGAGCAAAGCTTCTACATGCACAATCACAAATGTTTTGGATTCGGCACACTCACATATGAAAATAATTAATAAAAAAAACAATTAAATATTTTGGATTGGGCACACTCACATATGAAAATAATTAATAGAAAAAACAATTAAATAATTTATTATTATTATTATTATTATTATTATTATTATTATTATTATTATTATTATTATTATTATTATTATTATTATTATTATTATTATTATAATAGAATAATGTTTTTTTAATAATTTGTGAGTATGCCTATTATTTTCCATCTTAGAAATTTTTTTAAAAATAATAAATTAAGTGTGAATTGGAATTTTATATTAGTTAAAAATATGGAAATTTGAATAATTATAGGAGAGAAAATTGTATTATCTTAATTTAAGATTTTAAATAAATATACATTGTCTTTTTCATCTATGTATTGCTCTTAATATGTTTATCCTAATTAGCTGCAACAAGAATGACACTATTTGTTAGGAATAGTTTTCACTATTAAATTGTTAAGTGAGGAGTATATTTTTTTAAAACTCTTTTTCAACAAAATAAACTTGAACAATAAACCATATACTTTAATTGTTTAGGCATACAATTAATTTAAAAGATAAGAAATAGATTTTAATTGTGATATAATAAGCTTTTTTCCCAAATAATTTAGTGGCTCAAACTTACTCTTTAAAATAAATAAATAAGATATTATGAATTCAAGCGGTAAATATCACATCCAATTTCTGTGCACAGTATTATGGGCCCGTTTGTTTTGGCTTTTTTTAAAAATGATTTTTATAGTGTTATATATTTTAGTGCAAAAAAAATTTACAAAGAAATTTTTCATAAAAGTTTCAAATGAAAATTTTGTTTGAATAGTTATTCTTAAAATGTGATTTTAGGTATTTTATCATTTTATCGAAACTTTTTTTGGATATCAAAATTTCAAAAAATTACTTAATTTTGAAGCTATTTCAAATAGCTTTTTCTAAAAATCATTTTTGAGATACAATTTTTTTTAATTTGTGATTTTGACTATGTTTTGATCTTCAATAATGTATATTTATGTTATACAATGAACCATTCAATCTTTTAATTTATAAAAGATAAATTTAGAAAAACTTGTAATATTTTAAAAAATATTTTTGTAAAATCCGTTTTCAAAAATACAAAGAAAAAATCCATTTTTTTAAAGCTAAAACAAACTGGCCCTATATTTGAGTCTTGTATAAGAAAATAGATTATGATAAGAGGCTCTTCTAAATGGTCAATCAAAATCCTTAATGAAAATTAGGTCATTTAATAATACAGTTAACTGATATTTCGCTTCAATAACAATGATGTACTAGTACATTTTAATTTTACTGATATTTCAATTTTTTTCCCAATTATAAAATCATTTTGAATTTTTTTATAGAAATAATCTACTTTTTCATGGAAATTTCCAAAATACCACTGGTTTCAAAAAAAAATCCCAAACTACTCCACTTTTATGAGAAGACGCCAATTCAATTGGCGACTCCTCTTAAATACTTGAATGGAGGCGCCAATTGGATTGACACCTCAATGTAAAATGTAATTTTTGTTTGCTAAATGGTATACATGATAGATAAATTTGAAATAGGACCAATTGATATTAATAAAAAAATTCGTTTACACAAAAAAACCTAATGGTGATGACCAGGATCACCTAACCGACCTCCGGTCCCACATCCCCTAGCTACCCTAACCTGTGGCTCTAACCCACGTTGGTGATTCACCACTAGTGTTTGAGCATCTGAGGGGCCAGGAGCGTCACTACCAACTACAAGAGATGGTCTGTTGAGGTAGTCAGACAAGTCGGCACAATCTTCAGTATGCATCGATGGTGTACCGCTGTAGCTGAGCTCATGACCCATGCCAGAGAAGTTTGGTTGTGGATGACTCATTGATGGGCGACCGGAACGGTTGAAGGGAGACATGGGTGTGAATGATGCGTCGAGGAAAGGTTGGAAAGGTTGTTGGGGTGTTTGGTAGAGATAAGGTTGTTGGATGTTTAGGTTTTGTGAGGTTTGGGCTTCTTGGCTATGGTAGGAGGAGGGGCGGTTGGTGTTGAATGATCGTTGGGTGTTCTGGCTAAGGCGACTTTGGTAGGGTGATGGGGTGGGTGCAAAGCGATGTTGGGTCTCAGGTTGATGGTCAATTTGTTGGTGGTGGTATAGGGTATGCTCTTGGTATTGGGGTTGGGTGTATGACATGTTTTGGTTGTATGTTTGTGTGTTGGTTGAACGGAACGTTTGACGGACAGGGGGTTGTGTGTATCTGGTCTGACACTGTTGTTGGGGGTTTGATGTTGAGGTTTCAAGTGTGTAAGTCATCTGACGTGGGTCGTACAAGTACATATCCTAGGCGATGAACTGAAAACCAACCGATCTGTACCAAGCCATATAAGTACGACTTGGTTTTTCTTCAGTTGGCATGACTGTGTTAGTTAACACATGGTCATGGCGGTGCTAGAGACGATAGTCTTGACCAACCCCATGCTTGTAGCAAAACAGCACATCCAGTAAATGTAGATGTGTCTTTGTGTGAGTTTTTGCACAAGGAGCTATAGAGATAGGCTAGACAAGCAGATCCCCAACTGTAACTTCCTATTCTATCTACATGTCTAAGTAGAGGTAAATACATAATATGCATGCTAGAACCACTACCTTCGGGAAATAAAAACGAGTCAATTAGCAGCATAATGTAACACCTAGTTTTTATTATTCGAGCATCTTCGGTAGAATGCTCATCTAAGTATAAACTATTATAGTACGACTTAAGGCGTGAAAGTAGTATACCTTGACCTCTTGCGTTATCATCTAACAAATCAGTCTCCAAGAGATCCATGCAAATTGAATTTGCATAGTTGGTTTTACCATTAACAACCTTACCTTCAATTGGCAGTCCCAAAAGCATGTAGACGTCTTCTAACGTCACAGTACACTCACCGTTTGGGAACCAAAATGTGTGTGTCTCTGGTCACCATCTTTCGCATAAATCTAGAATGAATTTGTTATCTACGGACCAAGACAAAATCTTACTTATATGACCAAAATCGACGATTTCAACATAAGGTTGAATCATCGGGTCCATATGGACATATTCGTGGACCCGAGTCCGGAACCTTGATACATCCTATAAAAGAAAGAACAAAAAACTTGACTATGTTGGTATGTTAAATTAAAAGGGGGTTGGTGAAGATGAAAGAAAAGAAGTTAACAAAAGAAAAAACTTACATATGTTGCGATGTTTGCAACCGTTCCTCTATGTGATTCGCCCATTGTGAGGATAGACATTTTGTCGGGGGGGGGGGGGGGGGGTTGGTGCAGATGAAACTACAAGAAGTTGTTGTAGATGAAATTGTAGAAGAAGTAGTGAGAGTGATGGTGTGGAAGAAGTGTTGATGGAGTGGTTGTATTTATAGGCAAATGGATGGGAGCATGAAAAGTTGTGCTTGCATGGTGTCTCCACTTGAATTGATGACCATGTACAACCTTTAAGAGGGGTCATCATTCAAATTGACGCCTCCATAGGGACATGCATGCAAGACCTAGGTCTGATTTCTTGGTTTCGAGATCTGCATGCATGCTTTGACAAGGTGTCGCCAAATGGATTGGCGCCCATGTGCAAGGAATGAATGGGGGCGCCAATTCATTTGGAGTGTGTGTCTGCATGTCTGACACGTGGCTGTCCTCTCTCTTGCATGCTGAACATGTCACTTCTTAGTAGCTTGCATGGTTGACACATCATTTTGTAGTAGCTTGCATGTGCGACACGTCACTCCGAATAGCTAGCATGTGAGACACATCATTTCCCTATTTAGGTGTCTTACTATCAACATCCAAGACACCTCACTCACATTCATCTGCAGCAAGAAAATAGTTTTCATCTGCATAATGTCATCTTCACCAAAATACAGTGTCAACATTCACTGCAACGGTGAAACATACGAGTCTGAGTTGTATGGTTTTTGTTTTCGAAACATTGATACCATTAAACTCACGATCAAGAGAAATGCAACCTTCTTGCATTTGAAAAAAATAAAACAATCCTGTATAGGATCGGGTATTGTGTCAAAGATCATGTATCAAAATACAATATTTTTTTAGAATAGTCAATGCAAGTTTTTTCCCATTAAGGTACAAGACGATAAAGATGTTGAATACATGTTTGTTAGTCATGAACATTCAGGCTGCAACTATATTGATTTGTACATTACTCTTCAACCATGTATACCATCTCAGCAGTCTCAAATAACCAGTCAAGATGAATCTGGTGAATTTGATCCACAATGGTCAGATGACGTCAATCCAAAAGCAGAAGCAGAAGTGAACGTCGTTGATGAAGAAGAAGAGGAGACTGAGATACAGATTGATCACATGCTGAACAACGACATTGAAGATGATGATCAACCACCAACAATACCTCCTAGTCATGTCTACAATCCGCCTCAACATTTGACAAATATGGATCTGCACGATGATGAAACATCCAACAATGTTTTCTATAATCCTTATCCGAGATCAGAAGGCGAATTAAAGGTGGGAGACATGTTTCATACCAAAGAAGAATGTGTTCTAGCTATCAAAAAATTCCACATGAATAACTCTGCTGATTTTACAGTGAAACGCACTGATTCTAGAAGGTATGTTATTGAATGTCGTAACATGTTTTGTAAGTTTCATTTGGTTGCGTCTTACAAAAAGAAAAATGACTCTTGGGAGATCGCTTCAATAGACCCACCTCACAGTTGCATTGCAACTAACGTCGAACAAGATCACCGAAAATTAAATGTTGCGTTGATATGTCAAGACATTTTGTCGTTGGTTAATAAAAACCCATCAGTAAAGGTGAGTATAATTATATCCCATATCAAAACAACATATAATTATACTCCATCTTACAAGAAAGCCTGGATTGCGAGAACAAAGGTTGTTTAACAAGTATTCGACAACTGGGAGGATTCATACAAGGAATTGCCACGGTTTTTATGGGCACTAAAAACATATGTCCCATAAACTGTGGCAATTATGGAGACATTTCCAGCGATGATGCCAGACGGAACCTGTAACACCCCGATTAAAATAAGAGAATTATTTAATTGAGTTAATATTATTTTATTAATTTAATTAAATAAAGTTGAATTATTGGGAATTATTATTATTATTCTAGATGTTATTGATTTTAATAATAATTAAATAAATAAAATAAATGGAATATGAAGAGTGGAAGGGTAAAAAGTGGAAATGGGATAAAAGAGGCCAAAGTGAGAACTCAGGTTGTTTTCACGTGTTTTGCCTCAGAGTCAGAGAAAGAGGGAGAAACGCTGAAGAGAAGGAGAAGGAAGAGGAAAAGGCCAAAGATTGCTCAGAGCTTCCTTCAATCCAAAGAGGTAAGGGGTCTGAACCTTATTAAACGATAATATGCGAGCAATTTCATGATATCTGTTGGATTATTGATGGATTTTGGGGATTTTAGGGAGATTGGGAAAGTTGGGGTTTTGATGGGAAATTCTCCGATCTGTGAGTTTTGTTGAGTTATATGCACTGTAATCGAAGTATGTTGTGTATATATGACTGTTAAATGTCGATATTGAGTTGTTAGCTGTGGAGTATGAGTCGTGGCGAGTAGAGAAGCAAAGCTGCGCTGGTTTCCTCAACAGAGGGCTTCTGTTCGCACGCGATTCGCGGCGCGAAGCCCAGTTCGCGGCGCGAACTGGGCAGGATTCAGAGGAGTTCCGTAACGCATCGTTCGCGGCGCGAACCCTGCTTCGCGGCGCGTACTGAAGCGAATTTAATTGTTCGCGACGCGATCCTTCGTTCGCGGCGCGTCCTGGAAAAATGGAGGAGTTCGCGGCGCGTCCCTATGTTGGCGGCACGAACCGGGAAAATGCAGAAATTAATGTTGGTGAGTTTTGAGTACGTTGAGTTGCGAAACTCTTAGTAAGTCGCTGTAATTGTATTATAGACAATTAACAGTGATTATATGATTGTGTATGAGGTGTTTATGATGATAATATGTTGAATTTACGTGTTTACTTATGAATGTGTTATGTGACGATGTGATATCGTTGTAATGTTGTTGTTGTTTTGTTGAGTTGAATGTCATGCTATTAATGATGATGATAACATGACTATATGATGTTGTTGTTGCTATGTTGATTATGATGCATGTTTGGTGTGCATGCATTCATGAAAGGCCGATGCCTAGTGATGAACGGACTGAGTTCCAATGATGTTGTTGACTCCGGGCTTGTTGAGAGGCTTGGTTCCTTGTGGGGAACTCGGATTCTATGGTGATGAATCTGGGAGTGGTGATCCTGTAGTTGGTCACAAAATGGGTATACCGAGTCGTGTTGAGTCATGCATGGGTGTGTGCATTGCATTTGATATGTTGTTTTGTTGATGTTCATGAGTATGTTGATTATGATGATTATGATGAGCTGTGTTGGCATATGTGAAATATATTTATGTTTATATTTCTGTCGTGATATTATTATTTAATAATGTAATTCTCACCCCTTCTGCATGTGTTTATGTTCATCTATGATGAGCAATGTGCAGATAAAGAGGAGTAGCTATTGTTGAGGTTTGAAGAATAAGTGTAGAGTTATTCTACAGAGTCGAGTCAAATGCTCTGGTCATGTGACACCGGGGTTATGGGATTCGATAGATAGTGGTCATTATTTACGTTGTTTATGATGACTAAATGTTGAGATGTTTTGTTGAGAATATGTTGAGATATTATTATGAATTGTTATATGATGAATTATAATATTGGTGTCGTTGTCCGCTGCGAAGTTTTAAATATTAAATAATATGTTTTATGTTGTAATGCAATAAGTGTTATGTTGTAAGAAATGTAAACTCTTCTACATGTTGTACTCTGATAATATATTTAACTATGTCGTTTGGGTAGAAGGGTGTTACATTAGTGGTATCAGAGCATTGTCAGTCCAGTCGAGTCATAATGTGATGTTTTCCCTGTTGGTCGATTAGTGTAAATGACACTGTCGATATTTAACGGTTGTGGTTGTGTTGTGCAGAAAGAGAGTATGGCTGGAGAAAATGACCGTGCGATTGCTGAGGCTTTGGCTGCTATGGCGCAGGCTATGCAGGCGCAGCAGAATCCGCCGGTCGACGAGTTTAAGAATTTGGGAAGGTTTCTGAAGAATAACCCTCCTACATTCAAAGGGCGCTATGATCCAGATGGTGCTCAGATTTGGCTGAAGGAAATTGAGAAGATTTTCCGGGTGATGACGTGTACTGAAGCACAGAAGGTGCAGTTTGGTACGCATATGTTATCTGAAGAGGCTGAAAACTGGTGGGATAACACTCGCCAGAGAATTGAAGTACCAGGTGCTGAGATGACTTGGGAAAGGTTCAAGGCGGCCTTTCTGGAGAAATATTTTCCTGCTGATGTGCGATGTAAGAAGGAGATGGAATTTCTAGGACTGAAGCAGGGTAACATGTCTGTTGCTGATTACGCTTCGAAGTTTGAGGAGCTGGTGCAGTATTGTCCTCATTATAATAATGCTGATGCTGAGGAATCCAAGTGTGTCAAGTTTGAGAACGGGTTGCGTCCCGAGATCAAACAAGGCATTGGTTACCAGGAGATTCGTAGGTTTCCTACACTGGTTAATAAGTGTAGGATATTTGATGAAGATAGCAAGGCTAGGACTGCTCACTACAAGAGTCTTAGTGAGAAGAAGAATAAGGATCGTGGTAGTCCTTATGCATCTCCGAATGGTAAAGGTAAGCAGAAAGTGGTAGATGAGAAGAAGCCAAGTGGGGGAGGATCTCCCATAGCTGGTAAATGTTTCAAGTGTGGCGAGCCAGGCCACCGTGCTGATACCTGTACCAAGAAAGTACTGAGATGTTTCCGATGCGGTCAGGCGGGTCATAGAGTTACGGAATGTAAGGATGCTGGTCCGACATGTTTTAATTGTGGCGAGAAAGGCCATATCAGTTCGCAGTGCTCGAAACCGAAGAAGGCGGCTACTGCAGCTCATACTACTGGTAGGGTGTTTGCTCTGAGTGGGGCTGAAACTCCTAAAGAAGATAATCTGATTAAAGGTACTTGCTTGATTAATAATGTTGAACTGCTTGCTATTGTTGACACTGGTGCTACTCATTCGTTTATTTCGTACGAGTGTGCGACTAGGATTGGTGTGATTATGTCGTCCCTAGGCGGAAGTATGGTGATAGATACTCCTGCTAATGGTTCTGTGAAGACTTCTGTTGTCTGTCGAGGTTGTCGTTTGACGATCTTTGAGAGAGAGTTCGTGGTTGATTTGGTGTGCTTACCCTTGCACCAAATTGATATTATTCTGGGAATGAATTGGCTAGAATTCTATGGCGTGTTTATCAACTGCTATAGTAAGACGGTGCGGTTTTCTGAAGTTGGTGAGAATGATGAGGCAAGATTTCTATCTGCTAGGCAGGTGGGGGAATTTGTGAAAGATGAAGCTCAGATATTCGCTTTATTTGCGTCTCTGCAAGCGGATAAGAAAGTGGTGAGTGTAGATTTGCCTGTTGTCTGTGAATTTCAAGATGTGTTTCCGGAGGATGTAAGTGAATTACCTCCAGAACGTGAAGTCGAATTTGCCATTGACTTAGTACCAGGTACGAGTCCAGTGTCGATGTCTCCTTATAGAATGTCGGCAACTGAATTAGTTGAATTGAAGAAGCAACTTGAAGAATTGCTTGAGAAGAAGTTTGTGCGTCCAAGTTTCTCCTTGGGGTGCACCAGTATTGTTAGTGAAGAAGAAAGAAGGTACGATGAGGTTGTGTGTCGATTATCGGCAGTTGAATAAGGTGACTATCAAGAATCGGTATCCATTGCCGAGGATTGATGATTTGATGGATCAGTTGGTTGGAGCTCATGTTTTCAGTAAGATTGATTTGCGGTCGGGTTATCATCAGATCCGAGTGAAGTCAGATGATATTGCGAAGACTGCTTTCCGTACGAGGTATGGTCATTATGAATACACTGTGATGCCGTTCGGTGTGTCTAATGCTCCAGGTGTGTTTATGGAATATATGAATCGTATATTTCATCCGTACCTTGATAATTTTGTTGTGGTGTTCATAGATGATATATTGATATATTCTAAGACGGAAGAAGAGCATGCAGGACATCTGAGAATTGTTTTACAGGTGTTAAGAGAAAAGAAATTATATGCAAAGTTATCTAAATGTGAGTTCTGGTTGAAGGAAGTGAGTTTCCTTGGCCATGTGATTTCGAGTGGTGGGATTTATGTTGATCCGGCTAAAGTTGTTGCTGTATTACAGTGGGAGACTCCGAAGTCTGCTACTGAGATACGCAGTTTTCTGGGGTTAGCTGGTTATTATCGCAGATTTATTGAGGGCTTCTCTAAGTTGGCATTGCCGTTGACGCAGTTGACTAAGAAGGGTCAAGTGTATGTGTGGGATGCAGCTTGTGAAGCGAGTTTTGTTGGGTTGAAGAGGCGGTTGACCAGTGCTCCAGTGTTGATCTTGCCTAATCCTGGTGAGTCCTTCGTTGTTTATTGTGATGCTTCTTTGATGGGTCTTGGTGGTGTTTTGATGCAGAATGGTAAAGTTGTAGCTTATGCTTCTAGACAGTTGAAAGTTCATGAGAGGAATTATCCTACGCATGATCTAGAACTTGCAGCTGTTGTATTTGTGTTGAAAATGTGGAGGCATTATCTGTATGGTTCCAGATTCGAAGTGTTCAGTGATCACAAGAGTCTGAAGTACCTGTTTGATCAGAAAGAGTTAAATATGAGGCAGAGAAGGTGGTTAGAATTACTGAAGGATTTTGACTTTGAATTGAGTTATCATCCCGGTAAGGCTAATGTAGTTGCAGATGCGCTGAGTAGAAAGTCTCTACATATGTCTATGATGATGGTTCGGGAGCTTGAGTTAATTGAACAGTTCCGTGATATGAGTTTGGGTTGTGAAGTTTCCGCTGATAGTGTAAAGTTGGGTATGCTGAAGTTGACTAGTGGAATTCTGGAAGATATTCGGAATGGTCAGCAAGTTGATGTCGCTCTAGTTGATCATATTACTATGGTTAACCAGGGTAATGGTGGTAATTTTGAGATTGATGAGAATGGCATCCTGCGATTTAAAGGTAGAGTTTGTGTTCCTGAGGTGTCTGAATTGAAAAAGAGTATTCTTGAAGAGGGCCATAGGAGTGGATTGAGTATCCATCCAGGTGCAACTAAAATGTATCAAGATTTGAAGAAGTTGTTTTGGTGGGCTGGTATGAAAAGAGATGTCGCTAAGTTTGTGTATGCCTGTTTGACTTGTCAGAAGTCAAAGATTGAACATCAGAAACCGGCAGGTATGATGCAACCTTTGAAGATTCCTGAATGGAAGTGGGATAGCATTTCCATGGATTTTGTGACGGGATTGCCGAGGACGGTGAAAGGTAATGATTCTATTTGGGTGATTGTGGATCGATTGACTAAGTCGGCGCATTTCCTGCCGATGAAGATTAATCACTCTTTAGAGAAGTTGGCAGAGTTGTATATTGAAGAAATAGTGAGGCTACATGGTATTCCATCCAGTATTGTGTCGGATAGAGATCCCAGATTTACTTCTAGATTTTGGGAAAGTTTGCAGAAAGCGTTGGGGACTAAGTTGAGGTTGAGTTCAGCTTATCATCCTCAGACTGATGGTCAGACTGAAAGAACTATCCAATCCTTGGAGGATTTGTTGAGAGCTTGTGTGTTGGAGCAGAGTGGATCTTGGGATAGTTATTTGCCGTTGGTGGAGTTTACTTATAATAATAGTTTTCATGCTAGTATCGGTATGGCTCCATATGAAGCATTGTATGGTAGGAGGTGTAGAACTCCATTGTGTTGGTATGAATCAGGTGAGAGTGTTGTACTCGGACCTGAGATTGTGCAGCAGACGACTGAAAGGGTTAAGATGATTCAGGAGAAAATGAAGATTTCTCAGAGTCGTCAGAAGAGTTATCATGATAACAGGAGAAAAGCACTTGAGTTCCAAGAGGGAGATCATGTGTTCTTGAGAGTTACTCCGACGACAGGTGTGGGTAGAGCTTTAAAGTCTAAAAAGCTTACTCCGAGGTTTGTGGGTCCGTATCAGATTTTGAAGAGGGTTGGGGAAGTGGCGTATCGGATAGCTTTACCGCCGTCGCTTTCTAATCTGCATGATGTGTTTCATGTATCTCTGTTGAGAAAATATATTGCGGATCCTTCGCATGTTGTTCAGTTGGATGATATCCAGGTGAGGGATAATTTGACCGTTGAGGTGTTGCCAATTCGGATAGATGACCGAGAAGAGAAGACCCTGAGAGGTAAGAAGATTGCTCTAGTGAAAGTTGTTTGGGGAGGTCCAGCTGGTGAGAGCTTGACTTGGGAACGTGAAGATCAGATGAAGGAGTCGTATCCGGCTCTATTTGCTTGAGGTATGTTTTCGAGGACGAAAACTCCTTTAGTGGGGGAGAGTTGTAACACCCCGATTAAAATAAGAGAATTATTTAATTGAGTTAATATTATTTTATTAATTTAATTAAATAAAGTTGAATTATTGGGAATTATTATTATTATTCTAGATGTTATTGATTTTAATAATAATTAAATAAATAAAATAAATGGAATATGAAGAGTGGAAGGGTAAAAAGTGGAAATGGGATAAAAGAGGCCAAAGTGAGAACTCAGGTTGTTTTCACGTGTTTTGCCTCAGAGTCAGAGAAAGAGGGAGAAACGCTGAAGAGAAGGAGAAGGAAGAGGAAAAGGCCAAAGATTGCTCAGAGCTTCCTTCAATCCAAAGAGGTAAGGGGTCTGAACCTTATTAAACGATAATATGCGAGCAATTTCATGATATCTGTTGGATTATTGATGGATTTTGGGGATTTTAGGGAGATTGGGAAAGTTGGGGTTTTGATGGGAAATTCTCCGATCTGTGAGTTTTGTTGAGTTATATGCACTGTAATCGAAGTATGTTGTGTATATATGACTGTTAAATGTCGATATTGAGTTGTTAGCTGTGGAGTATGAGTCGTGGCGAGTAGAGAAGCAAAGCTGCGCTGGTTTCCTCAACAGAGGGCTTCTGTTCGCACGCGATTCGCGGCGCGAAGCCCAGTTCGCGGCGCGAACTGGGCAGGATTCAGAGGAGTTCCGTAACGCATCGTTCGCGGCGCGAACCCTGCTTCGCGGCGCGTACTGAAGCGAATTTTATTGTTCGCGACGCGATCCTTCGTTCGCGGCGCGTCCTGGAAAAATGGAGGAGTTCGCGGCGCATCCCTATGTTGGCGGCGCGAACCGGGAAAATGCAGAAATTAATGTTGGTGAGTTTTGAGTACGTTGAGTTGCGAAACTCTTAGTAAGTCGCTGTAATTGTATTATAGACAATTAACAGTGATTATATGATTGTGTATGAGGTGTTTATGATGATAATATGTTGAATTTACGTGTTTACTTATGAATGTGTTATGTGACGATGTGATATCGTTGTAATGTTGTTGTTGTTTTGTTGAGTTGAATGTCATGCTATTAATGATGATGATAACATGACTATATGATGCTGTTGTTGCTATCTTGATTATGATGCATGTTTGGTGTGCATGCATTCATGAAAGGCCGATGCCTAGTGATGAACGAACTGAGTTCCAATGATGTTGTTGACTCCGGGCTTGTTGAGAGGCTTGGTTCCTTGTGGGGAACTCGGATTCTATGGTGATGAATCTGGGAGTGGTGATCCTGTAGTTGGTCACAAAATGGGTATACCGAGTCGTGTTGAGTCATGCATGGGTGTGTGCATTGCATTTGATATGTTGTTTTGTTGATGTTCATGAGTATGTTGATTATGATGATTATGATGAGCTGTGTTGGCATATGTGAAATATATTTATGTTTATATTTCTGTCGTGATATTATTATTTAATAATGTAATTCTCACCCCTTCTGCATGTGTTTATGTTCATCTATGATGAGCAATGTGCAGATAAAGAGGAGTAGCTATTGTTGAGGTTTGAAGAATAAGTGTAGAGTTATTCTACAGAGTCGAGTCAAATGCTCTGGTCATGTGACACCGGGTTTATGGGATTCGATAGATAGTGGTCATTATTTACGTTGTTTATGATGACTAAATGTTGAGATGTTTTGTTGAGAATATGTTGAGATATTATTATGAATTGTTATATGATGAATTATAATATTGGTGTCGTTGTCCGCTGCGAAGTTTTAAATATTAAATAATATGTTTTATGTTGTAATGCAATAAGTGTTATGTTGTAAGAAATGTAAACTCTTCTACATGTTGTACTCTGATAATATATTTAACTATGTCGTTTGGGTAGAAGGGTGTTACAGAACCTATGCTACAGGTAATAGAATCTTTCACCGTCTCTTTTGGGAATTTGACTCGTGCATCAAAGGTTTCGTATTCTGCAAACCTATTATTCAAATTGATGGCACTTGGTTATACAGAAAATACAAGGGTACTTTGCTCATGGCGGTTGCACAAGATGGCAACAACAATGTCTTTCCCATTGCCTTTGCTCTGGTTGAAGGTGAAACGGCTGGTGGATGGGGTTTCTTTCTTCGACATCTCAGAACGCATGTGGCTCCACAAGCCAATCTCTGTTTGATTTCTGATAGACATGCTGCCATTGAGAGTGCCTACAACAACCATGACAACGGATGTCATGATCCTCCTTCTACCCATGTCTATTGCATCAGACACATTGCACAAAACTTCATGTGTGCTATAAAAGACAAGAATCTTCGAAAGAAGGTGGTAAATGTTGGGTATGCTATAACTCAACCGTCATTTCAATATTATCGTGATGAAATTAGACTGTCTAATGAAGATGCGGGGAGATGGCTAAATAACATATCAGTAGAGCAGTGGACAAGGGCATTTGATATAGGTTGTCGATGGGGCCACATGACAACAAACCTTGTGGAATGCATGAACGAGGTATTCAAAGGAATTCGAAATCTGCCGATAACCGCCTTGGTAAGATCGACCTATTATAGATTGGCTTCTACGTTCGCAACCAGAGGTAAAAGATGGAGTGTGGTGTTAATGTCCGGCAAGTATTCAGTGAGTATTGCATGAAGGTCATGAAAGAGGAGACCATCAAAGCTAGCACACACGTTGTAACAGTCTTTGACCGTCATAGGCAAAATTTCAGCGTCCAGGAAACAATGGATCACAACGAGGGGATATCAAATTTAGCCTATGCTGTTAGACTAAACAGAAGTTGGTGCGATTGTGGAAAATTCCAGGTCTTCCGCATTCCTTGCTCCCATGTCATTGCAACATGCGCTTATACTCGTCAAGACGCTTACAACCATTTATTTGATGTGTACAAGACCGTCACCGTCATGAATGTATATAATCAAAGCTTCTCGGTACTACCAATGGAGGAATATTGGCCTCCATATGAAGGTGATATAGTTTGGCACAACGACGAGATGCGTAGAAAGAAAAAAGGAAGGTCAAACAACACACGTATCAGGACAAAAATGGGTTCCATAGATAAAATGATAAGATTATGTAGTATCTGTCGTCAACCAGGACACAACAAGAACAACTGTCCCAATCGAGGAGCATCATCTGAGTCTTAAGCTTTTTGTAATATTGTATTTCTGTAACCTTCAATCATTATATATCATTAAGTTTTTGTTACAACGAGGTTCACAACAAACATCAGTACAAAATAAGCTATCTGAAAACATAAATATTTCTAACTGATTACAACAATCAAATTGATGTCATCTCGACCGAACATCATTTCCCTAGCATCCTTATCAGTCTTCATTCGCACCCAACCAAAGATACTGTCGAGTCTCTCAATACTTCTAATTTTTTTCCCTTATGGTATTTTCCCATCTGACCAACGAACCAGCTCCCTCTTCAGTTGATTGAACGTAGTGATGTTCTAGAACAACATCAACATTTGAGGTTTATCTCTCACATAAATCATCTTTCCGTATCGGCGACGAACACCAAACATGATTGTCAAATGATTAATTAAGATGTGGAACAATGACTCAAACAACACATCTATTTATAACACAAAAATTGCATTTTACACTGAGGCGTCAATCCAATTGGCGTCTCCTCTCAAGTTATACACAGGGACGCCAATCCAATTGGCTAGGGCACCTGCTCTAGTCAATCCAATTGACGTCTGCATTGAATTTTTAAGAGGAGTCGCCAATCAATTGACTCCTCCTCCTAAAAGTGGGATAATTTATTTAAAAAAATTGAAACCAAAGGTATTTTGGGGATTCCGAGTTATTTTTGTAAAAATTTCCATTATTTCAGAGGAATAGTATATTTTAATTCTGTTTCATGGACAAAGTACATGCTATAAATACACGCAAAGGTCACGAGAGAAATTTAATTAGTCAACTTAGGTGTTTAAAGAATAATTAAGAATGTAAACGCTATCTCTTCCCCAAACAAACGATTTTTTTTTGAACGTTATGTTAGGGTAAATAAACAGTCCTAGTATAGCACTAGTGGTATTAATACTCTATAGACTAGCTAGACACATTATACATTCCTAGTGAGTAGGAGCATCTACACTCAACAAGGAGAATATCAAACCAAAATTCAAAAATATGACCTTTTAATTTTAACAATTTCATTCTCAATTAAAATGACTTTTCATGATTAAGTATTTATAGTAGAGTGGAACGAAGCTGAATGTAAAAATGTAAAAGAATGTTAAGTAGAATATGTATGATAATGGGCGAGTTAGAACTTATTTTTATTTTTTTCTAGCTCAAATTTGAATTTTCAAATAATTGATCTGATGATTTTTAATAGAGATGTAGAATTAAAATTTAAATTCTTCTTAAATAAGTTTAAGTCTGATTTGAGTATTCTTAAGAAGGACAATATAATTTGTACTAGGGGAAACTCACCTAAATTCATCTCAAATTTGATGGAAAAACACCATTTTGATTGAGTTTGATTTTGAATTTGAATTTTTTTCGATTACAAAATATAAAGACGGGTTGGCAATTGAGACACTAGTACTCATCTCAAACATGCTTTGTTTATTTTATTATGTATTTTTTTATATTTAATTTTGATAATTTAAAATATTAAATATGTGGTCAGTGTTTTGATTTTTAATTTATTTTTATCATTTAAATATTTAAGATGTATGGATGAAATTTTTTGAGGTTGTTTTGTTTTATTATTTTTAATGTAGTTTGATGTTAAAAAAATCAATATTTTTATTAAAAAATTGATTTTATGATATCAGGAAGGAGATACTTGAACCCGTTTGAGACGTGCTTGAATTTTAATTCGTCATGAAGATTGAGGTTAAAAACAAATGATTGTTCAAGAATTCCAGTTTGAGTTTGGAAACGTAAAAAATATATCTGATCCACCTAATTGTCATGCTTAAGTTTCCCCACTCTGCCGTTATATATTTAATAAAATCAATTTTTATGATAAAATATTTATTTTTTAAATATCAAATTACATTATAAATTATAAAATAAAATAAATTCAAAATATTTCATACATCAATTTTAAATAATAAATACAAATCAAAATATTAAAATATTGACTATATATTTAATATTATAAATCATCAAAATTAAATAATAAAATAAATTGAACGAATTTAAAATAAATACCATTGTCCCATTATCCAAACCTTTTCTTATTTTATGATTAAATTTTTTTAAATTTTAACTCAAACTAGTCAATGAGGATTTTTGCATTAAATTTGGGATGGATTCAAGTGAATATTCACCGATACGGTTTTATGTTGTCCTTCTAGTGCATGAGTGAGAATTTTATTCTATTATTTGGAAATCCTTGGGTGGAGTAAAATAATTAATTATGTCTAAATAGGAGGAAAGAAAATGGTAATAAATGTTACAACAAAGTAGAATGCATATCATTTCACTCTGCTTCATTCTTTTTATTTTAATTAATTCAAATAATTAAATATCACTTCACTTCATCTCCTACCTCACTCTATTCTATTTGATTCCATCCATCTAAATAAAATAAGTTACAATTTTCCAAAATTGACAAATATGTATATTTTTTTATAAAAACTCGTAAAAAATAAGAGGTTAAATGTATGAATCTAATATTTTGACCATCTTAAAAAATGTATGTGTGATGAGGAGAGTTGGCATACTACAACTTCAAAGCCTAAAAAAATTTAAAAATTTACATAAGTATATAAATTTTTTTGAAAAAAACAAATATATTAAAGAATGTTATCTAAAATTTGTACTCATTCTAAAAAAAAATTCTAAAAAACTCTGCAGACAAAATAAATATGTCTTACGGCCTTACACTTTTATCTATCTTAAAAAAATAAAAAATAAATAAGACATGTGAGACGACCCATTTGATGACTCTTATTATTTCAATAAAAATTAAAAATAATAGTTGATATAAATATATATATTTACAAAGAATTCTTTAATATGAACATGTGATTATGGGACATGTTATTATGTCAAAACAAAAGTATGTAACCAAAGTCGCATCTCATTATTCTATTCTACACTCTACTCTATTCTATTCAACACTCTTTACTTGTTAACCATTTTCTTCTCCTCTCTTTCTTCTCCACTCTCTTCTTCCATGGATTCCATTTCCATGAGATACCAAGAAGACCAAACCCCATCTTCTCTACCTTCCCCCAAGAGTCATCAAATCCCTTCACCAAGACCCATAACAAGATCCGAACCCGGAAACCCATACCCAACAACGTTCGTTCAAGCAGACACAACCTCTTTCAAACAAGTTGTCCAAATGTTAACCGGATCCTCGGAAACATCCAAACAAGCTTCTTCCAAACCAAACCACAACATTCCACCAATCAACTCCATACCCAAAAAACAACATCAATCCGGTTTCAAACTCTACGAACGAAGAAACTCACTTCATAAAAACCTCAACATCAACCCTTTATTACCCATTTTCTCATCCACCTCCAACAACAACAACACATCTTTCTCACCTCGTACTAAACAAGAGATCCTGTCACCTAGTATCCTCGATTTTCCTTCTCTTGTTTTAAGCCCGGTTACACCTCTTATACCCGACCCGTTTGACCGATCCGGATCAACCAGAAGCTCTTGCTTGAACGCGGAAGCTGAAGATAAAGCGATTAAAGAGAAAGGATTCTTTTTACATCCTTCACCAGTTTCAACTCCGAGAGACTCTGAACCTCGTTTGCTTCCTCTTTTTCCTACCACTTCTCCTAGGGGTTCAGGTCCTTATTCTGCATCTTGAGTTTTTCTTTTCTTTTTCTATAATTTAATTTTTATTGGCATTGTTGCTAATGAAATTAAGAGATTGATTTGTACTAATGTTTTATTTTATGGAAGAGAATTGAATTGAATAATGATTTATTTTTACCCTTTGAATATTATTAGGGGGGAAAATGTTAAATTTGAAAAAGGTGAATGGTGATTAATTTGAAGGGTAGTTGGGGGTGTGAATAATAATTAATGTGGAATTGAAATGGTGAGGCAGTTGAGTTACTTTAGGTCGACGGCATTCATAATTAGTAGCATTAATAAAGTCTGTACTGATCAATGCAGTGAGTTTCTCTCTCTAAGAATAGGGTTAGAGAGAGAGAGAGAGAGAGAGAGGACATTTTGGTGTTGGTAAAGAATGTTTGGGCTAGCTGTCAAATTAAGAGTTGTAGAAAGAGGAAGGAATCTTTACCATTTTCTTGTATGAGTTTGTGATGTGTTGTATAACTATCCATTGGATTTCATTTAGTACTAGTACTTTGTATTGGACCAGGATTGTCTAGGGTTATTTTCGTCATAATTTGATGCATTCATTCATGCATTTTATAATTATATTATTATTTACAAATTCATAAATATACATATAAATTATTTTATCTTGTTAATTGGTGTAGTTGCTTGAATGTGTGAATGTGTCAAAATTTTGAATGTTGTATTAAAATTTTACATGATTAATTTATTGTTATAAAATTGATTTGTTAGACGAAGATTATATTTTATAATAATATTAAGATTTAATTGAAATACATTGACAGTGTAAAAGGATTTTATACGGTTAGTTAATCTTAGATGTTAGATATTAAAATAAGTTTGACTTTTATTTTAAAAATCTATAAAGTAATACAAACGGGTGATGGTGATAAATTGATAGTATAAATCTTTTTACAGTGATCTGAATTTATAAAATTGATTTGTAATATAAGATATGTTTTTTTTCAATTTTTTTAATCTATTTTTAATATGGAACTTAAGATTTTTAATCTTTTTCACAAATATCATGATTTAACTTCTGCATTTGATTAACGAAATGTGAACAGAGTTTTTTTTTATTAAAAAGAGGTTAACCACAAAATTTGCACACATTATTGGTTAAGAAAAGGATTAATTTTAAATTTAAATTCGCATCTGAACATATGTGATATTATTATTTTTTCGATAATATTTTGATGATATAAAAATTTAATTGATGTATATTAATAATATAAAATAATTTTACAATATCATCTTATAAAAAATAAACAATTTGTTGTATTAATTTTAAAATTCAAACATGATTTAATAGAATATACATTATGCGACTAATGTGGTTGTAACCGTGATTGTAACTGATTTAGTTGCCACAAAATTGAAAAGTATGATACTAAAGTTAAAGACAATTATAAACCTTAATAATGAATTCACATACATCATTTAATAAGTTGCAAAGTTTGGTTGCTAAATCAAGTCAAACTAGGTTGATGGCATATAGATAAGATCAATAAATCCATGATTTGAAAAGAGAACAAGTACAATATGAAACATTGAAGTTTTATTTTTCTTTTATGGTAGGGACACCGTTTCTTTTCGGTCGGGTACCCTAATAAATGTAAAAGGCTTTAAAATAGACTTGAAAAACAATCATGCAAAAAGATAGTCTCTTTTTCTTGTATTGAATATTTTAAAGTTTTCTTTTGACCCTAATGAGACTAGAATTGAAGTGAACGAATGAGAACATGTGAGAGTGAAGGAGGGAAGAGGGAGTGGGACTTGTGATGATGAAAGGGAAGAAAAAATTGGAGGTAGAATGGAAAAGACATGGTGTTGAAGTAAACTAGTTTGTTTGTATGTGTTGTGTACATGATTTTTTGTGTGGACTTTGGAACTATTGGTTGGTGGGGCATTTATTGTCAATTTGAAACTTTGGCATGTGCTCTTCTTTGATGCTTTTGTTGTCTTTTGATTACCAATTCAACTCTTTTATAATAAATGTTTTATTTAATTTATGTGAAGAAAATGATTTATTATGTCGATTTTAATATATATATATATATATATATATATATATATATATATATATATATATATATATATATATATATATATATAAAATGTAATAGAGAAATTATTGTTATTATTAATAAATACTATTTTATTTATATTAATAAAATAGAAAAGATAATATCACATAAATTGTATAGTAAATTGAAACTCATAAATAACATAAGATAAATTTTTTAAATAAGTTTTGGGGCGAATTTAAATTGCATCTAAGAAGGATTAATACCAATCCAATATTATAAAAAAACCAAAAAATCCTTAAGAGGAGCTAACGGTAACATATTACATGTTTCGTATAAGCTATCTAACACCAAGATCGATAAAAATCAGGTTTGTTACAAAACTTCTTTTTATATAGTAAAAATATTCAAGAAACTATTATTCTAGGAACCCCGTTCCTAACTCTTCTATATCATTTTGTCGTCGATAACCTAGATATTACTACCAAAGCCTTAGACGTGAGATAAAATTTGAATTTTTAGATCAATAAAAAATTAGAGATCTTAACTTTATTCAAAGAAAAATAATTTCTTTTGTTAGTCTTATTAACAATAAAAGGAAACACATTAACTTCATAAATAAGGAAATTCATTTTAAAAGAATTGAAGAACAATTACTCTTGTCTTGTATTCAAGAGAAAATTAAAATTATGAAAGATAAGTTTGTTAAACATCTTTGTTCAGAGCAACCTAATACTTTATAGAAAAGAAAGACTCACACAATATATTTACCATATGAACCTGATTTTAAAGAAAAAGATATCTCTACTAAGGCTAGACTAATACAAATGAATAAAAAATATTTAGGTTATTGCAAAAAAAAAGGGTAAATGATTATCTAGAAAAAATTTTAATTAGACTAAACAAGTCACCTTGGAGTTACTCTGCTTTTTATGTTGTTAACGCAACTGAGTTAGAACAAGGTAGTCCTCGCCTTGTGGTTAATTACAAGCCTCTCAATAAGGCTTTGTAGTGGATTAGATACCCTATCCATAATAAGAATGATTTAATTAGTAGATTACACCATAAAAATATATTTTCAAATTTAACCTTAAATCAGGATACTATCAAATTCAATTAAAAGAAAATGATAAGTATAAAATTGTTTTTGTAGAACCCTTTGGGCACTATGAATGAAATATTTTACCTCTTGGGCTCAATAATGCCTCTTTTGAATTTCAAAATATTAAGAATACCATTTTCAATGATTACTCTCATTTTACAATAGTCTATCTTGATGATATTTTAGTCTTCTCATACTCCACTAATTAGCATATGCAACACCTAAATCAATTTTATGATTTAATTAAGAATAGTGATTTAGTTCTATCTCAAAAGAAGCTTAATTTATTTCAGAGTAAGATTAAATTTTGGATTTTGACATTAGCAAGGGTATGTAAAACCCCTATTAGCAGATCCTTAGATTTTGTTAATAAGTTCCCAGCTGAATTAAAAGACAAAATCCAATTGCAAAGGTTTTTAGGATGTCTTAATTACATTTTGATTTTATCCCTAATCTTAAAACTATCTGTTTACCCTTATTTAAAAGACTTAGAAAAAAATCTTCCACCTTAAGATGATTCCATGACTGAGAGTGTTAGACAATTAAAATAATTGGTCAAGAAGTTAACTTGCCTAGGAATTCCTGATCATAGGGCCAACCTTATTGTTGAAACAGATGCCTCAGACTTAGGGTTTGGTGGTATACTAAAGTAGATACTTCGGGCACTGAAAAGAAACAAGTTGTTAGATATTATTCTGGAGCTTGGTCTCTAGCCCAATTAAGTTATAGTACTATTAAAAAAGAAATTTTAGTCATTATTTTATGCATTTCTAGATTTCAAGATGATTTGTTTTCAAAATCATTTGATTTAAAAACTGATTGTAAAACGGCTAAAAGCGTTTTAAAAAGGATGTTAGGAATTTAGTTTCAAATCATATTTTTTCCAGATGACAATCTTTATTATCTTATTTTGATTTTGAGATAGAACATATTGAAGGTATTAACAACTCTTTACCCAATTTTTTAACTAGAGAATTTTTACAGGAAAAACATGATTAAGAAACCTAGTGATTCGCGAGATGACTACGGTCTTCCATTAAGGTACCAAAATTATTCTCACACAAATACAACATTGTTATCATAAAAAACTAAGGTATATATGCATAACCAAATCTTGTTCTAACAGTCTCCCCCTTTTTGATGATGACAAAAACATGTATTTTGATGAACATTTTTGTAGAGGGTAATCACAAAAGGATACATCTTACAGAAGCACAAAGCTCCCCCTAAGATGTATAATCCTAAAAAGGTAAAATCAGAATGAAAGAGAACTTTCCTGATTAACCTTTTTGAAGTACCAGAATGATCTTCCATCAGAATCTGGTTTGTCTTTAGAAATTGCTTGATGTTGTCTAGAGCACTGGTTTGTTAACATCAACATTCTGATAAGCTTCACTTCAGAAGCTTGGTTGAATTTTTTGAAGAAGCTTCAGAGCCTAGTTATCTTTAGAAGCTTGAATTCTGGTTCTCTTTGAAATTCTCTTTCATAGCTTGATTACCTTTGAAAAAATCTCTTTGAAAAGAGCTTTTAGAACCTGGTTAAAGATTCTTCTTAAAAGCTTGAATACCAAGTCTAATTACCATAGAATTTACACTTCCTCAGAACTTGATGCCGAATTTTCAAATCTTCAAAACTTGATTCCAAGTTCCAAGTTCAGAGTCTGGTTTTTAATTCCTTGAAAACTCAATGCTTGGATCTGATTCCTGGTTGAGATTCTTCTCAAACCATTTCTTCAGACACAGAGAGTAAACAATTTATTCAGAAACTAGTAACTTATATTCTGATCTGAAAAACTTCAAAAGAAGCTTCTGGTGTTTGAACTTAACCCTGCAAAAACACTTAACAAACTATTCTTTTTGAAGTAGTTGTTTGCCGAAACATAAAATAATGTTTGGGTTCTAATTCAAGAATATAGGTATATCAAAATCAATTACGATTCTTCCCCTTAAATATGTTTCTCCCCCTTTGTCATCAATAAAAAAAACATAGACAAATAAAGTAAAAGTGATTGAAAGAAACAAACATGATTTTCATTAAACAGTGCAAAAAGGCAAAAATGAGTACACTCATGATACCGGAACACAAACCACTTAGACAAAAGTACTTAAACAAGATAAAATATACAAAAGTACATGATTAATATAAAATTACAAAATTACTTAAATAATTTTGAAATCTTAGGGTTTTGTGGCGGAGGAGGAGGCGGCATAACAGCTTGATAGGTATCAGGAAGATTTAGGGGATCTACCAACGAATCAATATTATCCTCAATGCAGCTTTCCAAGTAGTAAGCCAAAACATATAGAGGATCGATCCTTGTGAAGATAGGGTAGTCCAGTGGATTATTACAACCGATGGTTTCTTCCTTGGAGGGATGAAGGTTCTTATCAGTAGTTGACTGATGAGAAGGTTGAAGTTAGGGTTGAGCTTGTTGATGTGGTTGCTTCTGATCCGTCATTGAAAGATGTTGAAGATGAAGAAGAAAAATTACATAGAGAATGATTTAGGGTTTGAAAGAGAGAAAGGTGTGGGAGTAAATGAGTGAAGTGGGTTTATATAGATTTTTTTTACAATGATGACTAGTTAAAATTATGCAGACATGGGGGGAAGCGTAAAAGATTTTAATCTAATTACAAGAAATGAAAAACCCAATGTGTTACGCTATCATAACACATGCTCAGAAAGTCGGACAACTGTCACCATTTAGAACCACATGATATCAAACGACATGACAAACATTTAATGCAATAACTGTTCAGAATCAGGAAGACAAATCAATAAGATTGCTTCTGATCATAACCTTTCTGATTCATGAAACTTCCTTACTTCAGCAAGTTCAGGTCTTAGAGTTAACAAGTAAATTTTCAGAATCTATTATAGAGTTATGATGACTTAAACATTCTGAAATTCATCTTTTCATTATGGACATAAATCCATAAATAAGTTTTTCAGAATGAAAACAAATTTAGCTTCAACAAGGGTTTTGTAAAGATATCATCCAATTGATGGTCTGTATCAATAAATTTTAGGTGAAAAATACCCTTATGAACATAGTCATGTAAAAAATGATGTTTAATTTCAATATGCTTAGCCCTAGAATGCAAGATAGAATTCTTAGACAAATAAATAAGAGAAGTATTATCACATAGAATAGGAATGTCACTCTCAGATATCTGAAAATCATTTTTAGAATTTGTTTTGTAAAGTTGTAATATGGTCTCAATAGTCATTTCTCAAATCCTCGGAGCCTTGAGTGAGATATGGAGTAGTTCTCGTAGTATTAGAAGCAGACCTTTAATTTCAATTACTTCTAATAATGGTAAAATTGAATTAGATCAAGATACGTTTCAAAATCATGAGCTAGAAATCCAAGAATTAGAAAATATATTAGTTAACTAGTCTACGCCAAAGATAAAGCTAAAGAAATTTATAAAATTAGCCCGTTTGATTATCATTGTAAGAAAATTATTCATACTGTTGAATCTGCTAAATCTATATGTAATAAACATGAAACTATTAACTTACTTTACATAAAGTGGTTAGAAAATCATCATAAAGAAGGATATCGTTATATCCATCTGGGCTTAATCCAGATCGCTATTAAACCTCTTCATGAGTTAGGACTTAATACTCATATACTTTTAGTCCTTCGTGATACCCATATTAAATATTTTCACAATTCAACTATTGCTATAGTTGAATCTAACCTTAATGATGACCCAATTTACTTTAACAACCATATGAATTACTTTGAGTGTATCTGATGAGTTTATAAAAACTATTTAGTTGTATATGTTTAAGGCCTATGAAATACTTTTTAATTCCGGAGTCTCTAACATAGATGTCATTAGTAGAATTACATACAAAATGTCTAATGTCAACTATAATTTTAAATCTCTTAGATCTACCCCCAGAAATGAAACTTGCATTATCGAGGCTAATCTTAGCAGGTCTAATGTTATGACCCTAAAGATTCTTATTGCGTATGATATTATTGATAAATTCCCTCCATAGTGGATTTTACAAGATGTAGTTAAATCTGAAAAGATTGAAGCTAGATCCATTAGAGATGTCATTCAAGACATTGATGAATCTGTTAGAATTAGAATGTATATGAGTCAATTCTTTTGTTATAATTGGTCTAACATCATAGGTTCTAGATCCAGCGCTAGGAACTCTGTAAATTCTACCATTAGGGTAAACCTTGCAGGGGTAAATTTTGCTCCTACAGTACCGTGACCTTTATACACATAAAGGACTTCTAGATCAACCTCTCCTAACGAATCTCAAATTTTTGGAGTCATTACTCAAGAAGAACCCTTTTTCATTGACAAATCCTGGATTAGAGCCGACTTTGAGGCTGACAATAGTTTAGAAAAAAGGAACTGGTATTTTTCATCATTTTCCAAAGAACAAATTAAAATGTATTTTTACAAGAGTTTTATCACTTCTTAGATCAACATAAGATCAATGTTTACTTCTTTACCTGGTTTGAATTAATTTTTTCTGGAATAAAGAATAGATAACCCTTTTGCTACTAAAATGCACTTAGATGCTAACGTTAGAATTAATATCAAGTGGAAGACTATCAAGAAAGAGATCATATAGTCTATCCATCCTCTATTAGAAGCCATAGAAATTACACCTTCAAAAGAAAATATAGAGATACAAGCTTTTCCTTTTAAGTCTATCATCAATCCCATAGAACAAAGAAAAGATATTAATAATCTACCCAATCAACTGAATTACTTGAACCAAATACTACATACTTTTGCTCAACAGTTAGACAAAATAGAAAATTTTGTCCCATACCCTAGATATATTAAAGACTATAAATTAGATCCTACCCATCCTACTTACCATTACTATACACCTTCTACCCAAGAGTTAATGGGTATGAGCATAGGTCGTGACACTAACCACAAAATAAACAAATTAGGTGAAAAGTTAAAAACATTGAAAATAGGAAGTTCTTTTGGAGAAATAAATACCTTATCTCGTGAAGAAGAATTTGATAATATGATTACCAAATTAGGAGGAAAATCCCCAAAACCTAAAAACCGAAACTATTACCCTAGATCTTCATTTGTAGATGTGCAATTTGAATAAAGAAGTAACTTTATAGAAAATAACTATTCAGGAGATTCCGTTGTGGAATGGAATATTGACGGACCTTCTGAGCAACAAGTTTTAGATTCTATACAAAATATGACTATGGCGGCTACCGCCTTTAAACTTAAAGGAAACTCCGATAATAAAACCAAAGATATTCTTGTTATGAGTTTTACAGGTCAATTAAAGGGATTGTGTGATAATCTCCTAAGTCCTGAAGATAAATCTCAAATTCATATAACCGTTAAAACTGAATCTCATGAAGTGATTTGTGTCACTACTCTCTTATACGTCATTACCAAGTTCTTCGTAGAAGAACCTCTTAAGTTCCAACAAAGAGCATACGATCAATTATTAAACCTCTATTGCCCATCCATGTCAGATTATAGTTGGTATATAGATATGTTTCTCTATAAAACATGCCTTAGATCTGTTGGATCTGCGGATTATTGGAAAGAAAGATTTATTAGTGGCTTACCTAGATTATTTCTAAAAAGGTTAAGACTAACATTAAACAAAATTTTAATGAAACTATTCTTTATCGGTCTTTAACTATATGTGAATTATCTAATTATATTATAGAAACGGGAATACAAATATGTACTGATTATAAACTCTAGAATAAAATAAAAAATTAGAAAATAAATAATAGGCACGAGATGGGTTCCTTCTGTGAGTAATATGAAGATATCCCTCTTAGAGCTTCGAGTAACCCTAAGAATAAGAGAGTTGTTAGTAAAAGAAGAAATAACTTTTGTTATCACAAGAAAAAATGTTATAAAGAAAACTCTGAATTTGACAAATTACCTTACAGGAAAAAATATGGTAAAAAACCCTACAAGAAATCGTTTACCAAGTCTAAGGATAAAGATGTTAAATGTTATAAATGTGGACGTTTCGATCACTATGCTAATAAGTATAAAGTTCAAGAAAAGATTAATCAATTAGGAAATCTGGATATTTCTAAAGAATTAAAGGATAGTCTTATAATTACCTTAAAAAGCATCTTACTTAATTCTGATGAAGAAGATCGTTCTTGTTCCGAGGAAGATCATCTTATGAACATATTAATCAAATTAATAAATCTGAAGATTCTTATTCAGATTCTGACGAATGTTTAGGAATAGATTTTTGTAACTGTGATAACTTTGATAAAATAGTTAATGTGTTAATCAACCATCAAGCTAATACCCTAATAAAAATATTAGACAAAATGGAAGACTCTTAGAGCAAGAATGCTTTCATGAGACATATTAAAATCATTATTAACGAAAATGATATCGGTAAAAGAAATGTTAATATAAAAGAATTTAAGGATGTCATGAATTAATTTAAAAAATCCATTGAAAAGACTATTTCGGTGAATGATTTACAAGAAGAAATTAAGAATTTAAATAAAAAAAATCAAAGTTTAAAAATTCGGGATAATAATTTAGAACTTAAATTTTTAAAATTACAAGGCCATATGATTATTCAAATCCAAAATATAGCTTTGCCTAGTATTAAACATGATGAAGGTAATAGAGAAATTATTGTTACTACTAATGAAGACCCTTATATTAATAAAATAGAAAAGACGATATCACATAAATGGTATAGTAAAGTGAAACTCATAATACAAGACAAAAATTTCAAATTAATTGCTTTAATAGATTATGGAACGGATTTAAATTGCATCCATGAAGGATTAATACCAACCCAATATTATGAAATAATTAAAGAATCCTTAAGAGGAGCAAACGGTAATAGGTTATATGTTTCGTATAAGCTATCTAAGGCCAAGATTCGTAAAGATCAGGTTTATTACAAAACTTCTTTTTTTTAGTAAAAAATATTCAAGAAGCTATTATTCTAGGAACCCCCTTCCCAGCTCTTTTATATCATTTTGTCGTCAATAACCTAGCTATTACTACCAAAGCCTTAAGACATGAGATAATATTTGAATTTTTAGATCAACAAAAATTATAGATCTTAACTCTGTCCAAAGTAAAGGAATTTCTTTTATTAATTAATTAACAATAAAAGGAAACACATTAACTTCATAAATAGGGGGAAATTCATTTTAAAAGAATTGAAGAACAATTACTCTTGTCTTGTATTCAAGAGAAAATTAAAATTATGAAAGATATACTTGTTAAATATCTTTGTTCAGAATAACCTAATGCTTTATGGAAAAGAAAGACCCACACAATATCTTTACGTAAATCACCCTCTCCTACTAAATCTCAAATTTTGGGAGTCATTACTCAAGAATAATCATTTGTCATTGACAAATCCTGGATTAGAGCCGACTTTAAGTCTGACTACAATTTAGAAAAAAGAAATTGGTATTTCTCAATGTTTTTCAAAGAACAGACTCAAATGTATTTACAAGAGTTTTATTACTTCTTAGAACAACATAAGATCAATATTTACTTCTTTAACTGATTTGAATTATTTTTTCTGGAAGAAAGAATAGATAACCCTTTTGCTGCTAAAATGTACTTAGATGTTAATGTTAGAACTAGTACCAAGTGGAAGACTATGAAGAAATCATAGAGTCTATCCATCCTCCTTTAGAAGCCATAAAAATTACACATTCTAAAGAAAATATAGATATAAAAGCTTCTCCCTTTAAGTCTATCATCAATCCCATAAAACAGAGAAAAAATATATATATATAGTAGAGTTTGAATTTTGTTAATTCATATCAAATGGTAGCGACTGAGATTATGGGAGAAAAAATAAGCTTGATTTGTTTTGTCTGCACTTTTTTGTTGGATGAATCAAAGTTTTAGTTTTGTATCCTCTAATGTGTCTGTTTCGCTCTACTCCATTTTTTTCTAGCATTTGCAGGTGCGAACCTTAACTTAAATTTTGTAATTTTTAGACTTTAGAGGAGAAGTGTCCGCAAACTCACCCTGTCTTGTCCTCATGTTTTTAAGGATGGGTAAAGGTTTTAAGTCCGCACCCTCAACTATGTATGTCTTATCCCACTCTATTTTTTTACAGGCTTTTGCATAGTGGATCTAAACGGAACAAACATGTTTATTTGTCACTCCAAGATGAGAGATCGATTGTATCTAATTGTATGTAAAATTTATAGTTATTAGATAAAAATAACAATGATTTAAATTGTCACTTTATTTAAATTCACACTTTTTTATACACAACAACAATCAAACTTTATTCTATTAAGCAAAGTCGGTCACATGGATCAACTTTTGCCATAATGTTCTATTCAGAACCCTACTACTATCCAAATTGTTATTCTCGAGATCTTTCTTAATAACTTCTGTTATAGTCTTTTTAGATCTTCCTTTTCCTTTAGTTGTTTGTCTTCTCTCTATATGATCTACTCTCCTTACCACAAAATCTATCAGTCTTCTTTCTATAAAGCTCAAACCACCTAAGTCTATTTTTCAATATCTTCTCTACTATAGGTGTTAGCCTAAGATTCTATATAATATTTTCATTTATAATTTTATCTTGTCTAGTCTTACGATACATCCAACATAACATCTTCATCTTTGTTACACTTACTTTATTCTCGTGTTAATTTTTAACTACATAACATCCTATCTATCTTAACTAAAGGGTTATATTTAGACAGCCGACAACCAACATAAAACTTTATTGAATCTCTATGACATGAATTAACTACAATATTCATACTTACCATTATCAACTAAACTTGATTTATAAAATTAAAAAAAAAAATGTCTTTTAAATAATTTTATATTATAGTTAAAGAAAATTAATGTATATTTAAAATTTAGAGAGAGCGTTGATATTATTTAAATAGATGTGTGTAATCTAAATATATGTTACTAAAAACTATTTTATTGAAAATATTAAAATCACAAAGCATATAAATAAATAAATAAGTATTACAAATAAAACATATATTATGAGATACTTTAAAATTTATTGAGCCGGTCGGTCCATTTTTTTGTTTTTAAATTTTTTATCGAAAAAGTTATATGAAATTATCACATGTGACATGTTTTGATTATAATCACTTTCAAACTCCGTTGAATTTCTTACTAGGTGATAACGAAATTTGAAGCATGACATGTTTGACTATGTCTTACCTTTGAATTTGTAGGACCCACGACTACTCATCCTCATCCATAAGATTTATGTGTGAATAAAAGCCTTTTTATTTAAATATTTTAAATATTATTTTTAATCTCTGAAAATATATTTTCTTTTAAACGATAATTCTCTTACAATTTTCTATCTGCATCCTACGATTTAGCGATGTTTATTACAGTTTAACGACTAAATTAATAATAATTTTATTGAATGATTTATTACTTAACAATTAAAATAATAACGACAGTTTTAGTTACTGTTTTAATTTTAAAGATAAAAAATATAAATATAAATATTAAAAAGACCATTTTAAAAAAAAATATATATATTTAGGAAGACCATACACATACTGAAACTATTTTTTATTAGTATCAATTTAAGACAGTAAGTTATTCTTGTAATCTTTTTTAACAAAAAGCTAAAACGGAGGTGTTACGATGAGTGTAAAAAATAGATTAAAAAAACTACAAATAACAAATAAAATCTTAAACAAAACTAAGAGAAGAACATTAAAAAAAACAACGAATTCGAGATAATATAAGGAATTGTGCTCTCATTGAACCAAATTAATATAGTATGTTTTTGGTTTGCAAATTTCATATTCCTCCTGTTTTAAAATAAGTCTCATATTAGACATTTTCACATATATTAAAAAAATAAAAAATAAAAGAGAAAGAATAATTGAAAAATATTACCTTCGAAAATGACTTCTAAAGAGTGACTCAAACTATTCAGTCCAACAATAATGGCATTTTCGAGTTTAGTTTTATTATTTTGTCTATTTAGAGTTTGTTAGAGTCTTATCCTAACTTTGATGTAAAGTTTGTCAAGCTCAAACGAATACAGTTGCTCACATTTTAGCGAAGGCAACCGATTCTTGATCTAAGCGTAGTTTTATTCATGTGGTTCCTCCTTATATCGAACATTATTTGATTAATGATATGAGATAAGTTTTTGTTTGTAAAAAAAATGTCATACTCGACACTTTCACATATATTAAAAAAATTAATAAATGAAAGAGAAAAAATAATGATTTTACCAAATTATCCTTATTGATTATTGGTGTATTTTAATTATCATTAATGCAAAGCAAAATAAAAATAAAAATTAAGAGTATTAATTAGATAATATAATTGGAAGATCAAAACTAAAATTGTGCTGGAAATTAAAATCAACACTTATTTTGAGATAAATAATTTTTAGAAATAAGACATTTATTTTAGAACGAAGGGAGTATAAAATCTGCAAAAATTGTGAATTTTTTTTGACATTCTTTCAATAAAACTCCCGAAATAGCTAGTCAAACAAATTGAAGACATTACTCTCTCCTACTCCCATAGAACTATGTATTAAAGAAAATTGTAACACAGTAGAAAAATCATTACGAATTCTCGACCAATTTAAGATAACATACCTCAATTTCCTAAAGAAAGAGAAATCAAAGAAATATGCAAGCTTAATTAATCGAAGTCGATATTATTAGGTTGAATATCATCACTAAAGTTCAAACTCTAATATTTACGGTTGTGTGTTGGAGTTGACAACGAAACTTCATTGATGCACAAGAAGAAGAAGAAGATGATTAAAGAATTGTAGAAAGAGAGAAACAAATTCTGTAACTAACACAATTTCTCAAATCTTCAATCTCAATTTCATTACTACAATTGAATTGTAACAAACTTTGGATTTATATACAATAACCTAAATTCAAATAAAAATCAAATGAAAACTAAGTAACTTGAATTTGAATTACATTTAACACCATCATTAATTCATATCCAAGATCAAAAAATCAGCCACACCAATGTTATCCCTCAAATTGACTAAGTGTTAAGTTTTGATTGTCTTGTTCATCACATTTGCAAGTTGCTTCTGAGTGTTACAGTGAACAACCTCAAGCACTCAATTATAAACTTGATTGCGCAAAAAAGAAAATTTTGTATCAATGTGCTTGCTTCTTCCATGCAACACTGGATTATTGATAATATTTAGGGCTGATTTGTTTTCTATCATCAACTTGACTGGTTTGCTCACCTTGAACTTCAGTTCCTACAAAAAATTCATAAGTCAAACAGCCTGACACACTGACAAAGCACCAACTGTGTACTCTGTCTCACAAGTTGGCAGTGCAACCACCTGTTGCTTCTTGGAGCAGCATGAAGTGGGAGCTCCTAGATACATAAAAATGTATCATGTAGTGCTTCTTCTGTCTACTCTATCCTTGCACCAGTCTGAGTCTGAATAGCATATCAGCTCATCATCATCTAACACTCGAGATGGAAACAAATTACCATACTCCAGAGTCCCTTTTACATACCTTAGTATCCTGACTATAGTTTTGTAATGTGACCATTTTGTCTTATTCATAGACATACTTATCATTTCAACTGTATAACATATGTCAGTCCCTGTGTTACATAGATATCTTAGAGAGCCAACTAACTGTCTGAATGTTGTAGCTTCTACATCCTCACCATCAACATCAGAATCCAATTTATGGTTTGTCACATCAAGTGTGACTGTTGACTTACGATTCATCAGCTCAAATTGCTTTAACAACTCAAGCTCATACTTTAGTTGGTGCAAAATAGTTCCCTTATCAGAGTGTAAAAATCTCATCCCTAGAAAATATACCATGTTTTCAAGACCAGTCATATCAAATGCATTCATCAACACTTTTTTGAACTTGTTTATCTCAGAAGTACAACTCATTCAATAGTATGTCATCTACATAAAGACACACCAGTATCACATTGCAATTATAGGTATGCTGCACATACACATCATACTCCATTTCATTTTTTTTGAATCCCTGATGCTTGAAAAATGAATTAATTTCCATATTCCAAGTCCTTGGAGCTTGTTTAAGCCCGTACAATGTTTTATGCAGCTTGTACATCATTCTTTATTTATTCTCTTTCACAAACCCAGGAGATTGTAATACATAAACTTCTTTTTGGTGACACACATAGGAAATGTATCATTACGTTCTGTCCCTTCCATTCCTGCGTTTCTGATATTTACGCGACCTAGCGTAAAAAATCGATTATTTAGGGACTAAATACAGGACACCGTCCTAAAAACACTGAATTCCTTGTTTTTTTATTTGAATTATTTTATGTTTTCATATTTTCCAATTTTTTTTTTCAATATGAACATTATTGGTATTTACATATTTGTTCCATTGTTGATGCATGACTAATAGATTTGTCTATTTGGATACACATCATACTAAATTAAAATAAAATACAACATGACATTTTACGGATATGCATATTTGAAAACTCTCTTTTTGTATAAAAAAATTGTGTATCCAAAAATGAATCTTCGAAATCTATAACTATATATAAATGGAATATTTGATTTGGGCTGACCTATTTCCATTTCCAATTTACCTTTAAAATATATAGAATTTATTTAATTAAAAAATAAAATATTAATAAAAATTTACCGTTTTTAAATATGTATAACTATCAAAGTTGGTTTTTGCAATTTTTCACCATCCTCTCAAAATGTAACTTCCATTCCAATAATAACTTCTATCTTATATATATATATATATATATATATATATATATATATATATATATATATATATATATATATATATATATATATATATATATATATATATATATATATATATATATATATATATATATATATATATATATATATTTATATATATATATTAAATTATATAAATTAAAATCAAATAAAAAATTTGTTTATATTTTGACGCGTGTGTATATTTAGAAAAGTGGATAAACGGGTGCGAGAGTGCCCGTTTAGACGCTAGTTAAGTATAATATGGATGAATTACGCGTTTGCGTTTAATTTTCTGAGAAATAAATGCGTCTGGAGATGCATATCCAAATTCTAAAAATATTTTTAAATTTTTACCAAAAATTATTGTAAAAAAATATAAAAGCGTAAAAATATCTTTTTTATCACATAGTAGATATATTTTCATATTAGTACAAGTTTTCTTTTAAAAGTTTTAAAATAAAATATATCATATTAGAAATGTTTTTTATTTTTTATTTTTCAGAATTTTTAATGAAAAACTTAAAATGAAGTTTTCTAATAAAAACTTACAAATCAAAAAGGTTTAAAATGAGTTTATCTATAATCTTTATTCACCGATCATTTTTTACATATCAAAATATTTGTGTGAAAGTTAACTCTCATTTAATTCAAATAAATTAAAAATAAGGGTGAAAAATTAAAAATAAGAAATTAAACTGTTATAAAAATAAAACTAATATTTTTTAAGTTTTGTAGAAAAAAAATAAAAATGTAAATATATGAGGTATAATCACAACCCTACAAAATATCACTATTGGATTTTTAGAAGTGGGGAAATATTCGATTTTCTGGATTTTTTAAATTTCTAGTAAACCATTACTATCTACCTAATATTTTAATAATCCGATAAATACACATACCTGATTTTGGTATTACTATCGGATTTTTTCCCATAAATTTTTTGAAAAATTTAAGAAAAGCAGAAAATAAGAAAAATTATTTTGATATTATTAAAGTTTTTTGGGGGTGCAGGTACAACTTTGAGGTGCCATGTAGATTTTCCCAATTTCATACAACTATCCTTGTTGGATTACGTTGCTTCGCGTTTGCCAACCCACAACTTGTTTTATATCTCAGACTGTTCTATAAAGATATTCACTTCCGGCTCCATGTAATACTAGTACTACTAAAGAGGGATGACAATTAGATAAGAGAATTTTTAATGCACTTTTTAAATTTTTTAAGATACCACACAAAAATATAAAAATGTCTCCAAATTCTAAAATGTACTTCTGTACGCATTAAATTCTGATTGAATATTAAAATATTCTGAAGATACATCCCGGTAATAATTTAAGACACATGATATGCATCACACTCAAAAGTCATTATACAAGTTTATTATACCGAAAATGCATTTCCATGAATTTTATGGAAATACATCTCCGTAACGTATCAGATTAAGATTTAAAACACATACTATGTATTATTTACGTGTATTCATATGAAGATTTAAATCATTACGAGCGATATGCAAAAAATGACGTACATAAATCCAGATGATAAAAAATTGTCATATATAAATAAATAAATAAAATGTCAAAAAAACCGAGAACAATGATAAAGTATCATGAAGTCAAAATAAAATACAATCCATAATACTACTAATATATACTAATGCATTACTGTGTATGTCGGACTACATCTTATCTGCCTCCTTTGGCTCCTCGACCATCAATCCCGCCCTTCGGCGTTGATACATCAATGCCCCCCGTGCCTCCGTCATGATGACATCTAGGACCTATCTCACATCAGACCCATCAGGGAAGATACCGATGTCAATGCCTGCATGCGCAATCTCCACTATACAACAACATCTAGGCAAGACATCTTTAACATGATTTAGTTGTGCTTGCTCTTCCTCTAGTATCTCCTGATGAGTTGGCCTAACCGGATCTCCTGGAGCAGCATGCACCATGTACGAATGTGACACCGTAAAGAACCATCTGATATACCCATCGACGTAGCTCCAGTCGCTCACAACTATGATACTATGTGCCTCCTCTGGTACCATATGGCTTTCATAATCATCAAACATATCATCTATCTTTCTACGTTTCAAAGCAGGAGAAGCAGAGACAACATGATGTCTCAGAATAGTTTGGGTATAACTGAACTGTCGCATGACGCGCTCGCGTAGATGAGGAGCAGTGAGACGCGATCCGCATCCCAACCATCCATAATATAACACTATCTCGTCAGATGGTCGCGTCTCACAATGATCGACGTAGCTGTTGAAATGCATGTCTTCGGCAACCAAACAGTCAAGATACACTCTGAAAGACTCAGTCGTCTGGTTCCCTCTGAATGGGGAAAAAAGCAGTAGCACGAGGCATATCCTCAGAGTAAATCAGTACACTCGCCCAACCGGAGATGCGCAGAAAGTGTTGGAGGATCCAAGCCTGAAATGAAAAGTTTGGAACACACGAATCATCATAAATGGCTTTGCAAATATGAAACAAAAATGACAAAGAATTATTAAAAGACCAATAAATATTATCGTCAGTAGGTGATGCTGCATGTGACCTACTTCGTCTTCCAGATACAACCCTCTTTCAACTTCGAGTACAGGTATACCAAAAAAGCATCTCCCAAGTGACAAATCTACACGGCCTCCTCCTAATGCCTATGGCTCAGCATCCGCAGCAGTCTTATCCTCCGGAGGTGGCACTGACTCAGCAGCATCAACAATAGAAGGTGGCACTGGCTCAAAAGAATCTATAGTAGAAGGTGATAGTGGTGCATCCGGTACCACTGGTGACCCGGGTACCTCGTGCGTATGAATAGGGAAAACCTGGCGCCTACGGGAAGAAGAAGACGAAGAAGCACGAGCCCCAGAAGTAGATGGCTCTGCATGGCCAGAGGGACCAGGAGCCTCCAAAACCTACTGACTTTTCTCTCGCCGCATTGATGTGTGTTATGCAACCCTCCTGTGCCTCAGTCTATCATGTCTACCAACCATTATGCATGTAAGTTAAATTAAAGCAGACAATTAATACAGGCAAATAACACCACGAGCAAGAAAAGAAAAAAAATTGAATAAATTCTGGAGATTCATCTTCGTTTGCTTGGAAACTAAAACATTGATAAATTCCGGAGACACATTTCGAATTTTTTTTGCAATTGAAATTGCGTCAATGACGCCAATGTACCCATGCAATCCAAAAAAGTATTTTGATCATCCTTTTCAACCAACAAATATGTAATATACTATGTCTAAACTATCATATATGCAATTTCTACTCATTTCTAATCTTAATCGTCAATTTCTACTCATTCACACAAAAACTCAACTTATCAAAACATCAAAAAACTTACAAATTTCAACTTTCCTTTAGGGTTGGATGATGTTTCTGATGTTGATTGAAGTTTCCTTGAGTTTTATTGTTTGTTTTTTGAGTTGGTGATGAGAATTTTTTTTTGAGAGAGTTTGAAGTGATTTTGAACAAAATGGGAAATGAGGAAAGAGAATGGTCTGACGCAATTTAATCTCTAAAATATTAGATGCATCTTCGGAATATTTTAACGTTAATTGAGACTTGGATGCGTCCGAAGATGCATCTCCCAAATCTGGGGACATTTAAATATTTTCGTGTAATGACTAAAAAACATAAAAAATGCATTAAAAAATTCCCTTAAATAAGGAACTTATGCTAATTGACAAACGTAAATTTTTTACACATATTTTTAGATAATTGTATACAGATTTACCTCACTCTTAAAATTATATTCACAAATATCTTTTTATTATTATTATTATTATTATTATTATTATTATTATTATTATTATTATTATTATTATTATTATTATTGTTGTTGTTGTTGTTGTTATTATATTAACTTTTCCACTTTTTAATTTAAGTTTTTATTTTTGAAATAAAAAATTATTGACTTTAACAACTTACATAAATTGAATATCCATCGGAAATACTACTAAATCTTTAATTTTGTATCTCAAACAATTGTCAATCCATAAATTTATATCCTTTCCATTATCAACATACTATCTGCCATGGATGTTCCTCCATAAAGGGAAAAAATGCTTAATGTCAAATCATATTAAAAAAGAAATATGATGTATGATTTATTTTTTGTGCCCGGAGTATTTATTAATAAGCCTAGAAGATCCATTTATTATTAGTAGTAAACAACTTCAAATAAAGAGATAAACAATCATCTTTGTTTATTGCCTTAATATGTATCAGACCAATACTTCCTTTAGACAAAGCAAATAATATGGTAATCAACTTTCTATTATTTATGGACTTGTTCACACAAAATTTCGGATGCGAGAATTCAATTTGTTAAGAAGATTGATTTCTTGTCTTTTAAGTTTTTAAATTTATTTATTTAGCTATTGAGTCTTCTCTCCAATTGCACATATCTGGATTGATTTTTAAATCCGTTTTTAGATGCATAAATCAAAGTGTTTGGTTTTGATTTATGCATTATACTTCAAGTTAATATATTGAATTTTTGGATTAAGAACTATAGTTGAGAATGATTCAAGTCATGACTATTTTAGAATCTTAAAAATCACTTGAAATTTTGCAAAAATGAGATTTTGGTATTGTGATTCGAATCACACTCTTTTCTTGACTTGAATTAGACTTACGAGGAACTAAAGGGTATTTTTCTAGTTTTCGTGATTCAAATCACAAGCTTCATAATTCGTATTACACCACTTTGATTTCAATCACAAGACTGTCTGATTCAAATCACATTAAACTGAAAGTTTCTTGGTTTGCTTCTGGAACTCTGATTAGAATCACAATAAACTAAAAGTTTCCTAATTTGCTTTTGGAACTCTAATTCGAATCACCATTTTTCATGACTTAAATCATGTGACTAAAGTCACAGATTGTGTGACTAAAATCACACAAATGGGTTCTCATATAGTTTTTGCTTCTTAATTCAAATTACTTATTTTTTTACTCGAATAATACCTCTTTCTTATGACTCAAATCATAAACCATTTTCACTCATTTTTGTGCCTGATCTCAAGCTCTTATAAAATATTTTCTAACAAAACCTCTCACAATGTTGAAAAACAAACAATTCCATTATGTTATTTGTGCTTTTGTGCAATGTTTCAGGGGAAGAACGAGAAAACAAAGGAAAGCATTGATCACATGTTGCTTCTGCTTAAAATCGATTATGTTCCAATTACAAGCTTGCCAAGCATCAAAAAGGGTGATACTGAAGTTGCATGTTGCATATATCAACCTCATGGGTTAAATGTTTCGATTGCTTTTTTTTTAAGCTTTTAGTTTTGTTTATTTAACTATTGAGTCTCCTCTCCATTTGGATATCTCTAGTTTAACTTTAAATCCTTTTTCTAGCATGCATAAATCTAAGTGTTTTGTTTTATCTTAATCAATATGCTTCAAGTCAATCTATTGAATTTTTGGATCAAGAACTGCAGTTTAGAATGGTTCAAGTCATGACTATATTAGAATCTTAAAAATCACTTGAAATTTTGCAAAAATGAGATTTTGGTACTGTGATTCGAATCACACTCTTCTCTTGACTCGAATCAGTATGAAATAGAACTCTTGGATCATTTTCTAGCTTGCATGATTCGAATCACAAACTTCGTGATTCAAATCACAACACTTTAATTCAAATCACAAGATTGTCTGACTCCAATCATACTGGATTGAAAGTTTCATGGTTTTCTTCTTAAATTGTGTTCCGAATCACCATTTTCATGACTCGAATCATGTGACTTGAATCACATAAATGAGTTCTCATATGGCTTTTTCTTCTTGATTCAAATCACCTAATTTTCGGACTCGAATCATACATCTTGCTTATGAGTCAAATCATACATCATTTTCACTAATTTCTATGCTAGATCTCCAACACATATAAAATATTCTCTCTCAAAACCTCTCACAATGTTGAAAAGCATACACTTCCATTATTAATTTGAAAAATCACAACTCTCTCGTTCTCCTATTTTCAAAAGGATTTTTGAATCTTTCTTGAGTACATGCAAACAATTTCTTTTATCTTATACCTCATTATGATTCCATTTTTTACGTGGATCTAAATCTTATCTTTTGATATTTGTAATTGTTGAGGAGATTTTATTATTGCATTTAATGTTTCTTTGAATATTTTCTTGAGATTTTTGAGGTTTGCAAGATGTGTGGTGTTGTGGCTCATTTTGGCAAGTCCAGCGGAAAAGAAAGAGGTTATTCTCTCCAGAATTTCTTTGGTAGTGTTGCGTGGAAGCCTACGGAAAAAGTGAGAGTTCTTCTCAATCTCCAATCAGACCATCACTCAAGATACCAATAGGATTAAGGAAAGATCACTGCAAAATAAAGACTTTGGAGAAAAAGTGTTGGAGTTGGAAGATTCAAGATAATTTAATGTAAAATTTTCGTGAGTATTTAGTTTGGATATTGTGTATAAGTCAAGGGATCCGACATTCTTTGGATATTGTAATTGTACTAAACATCGTGTAATTTGTCACAAACTATATTGGAAGACAAATTTTTTCAATGGGAAGCCATTAGAGGGCGAGGTTGGCTTAGCAAGGACAATATTCGAACCATTATAAATTCAACATACACTTCTCTCTCTCTCTCTCTCTCTCTCTCTCTCTCTCTCTCTCTCTCCCTCTCTGTGTGTGTGTGTGTGTGTGTATGTGTTTGTGTGTGTGTGTGTGTTTGTCTTTCTCTTTCTCTATTTCAATTTTGTAGAATTGCATATTTAGGTTGTTCTTTATCACTTTCATAGAATTGTATGTTGTTAGGTTTTTACTAGACAATGATTTATTGATTAAGTGTAGGTTTTGTTAGATTTAACACTTCAAATAATCTTGTTGTTGATTAAGACTGAAAGTTGTGGTACTATAATCCCTATTGTATTGATTTTGAATATTTACATACCTTGTATAAATTTAATATTAATTTTATATAATGTTTTGTTTTTCTATTGATTAACTTTTTGATTCGATCTTTACCATATTGTATATCAATTGAGGTGTTATGTGTATATACTGTTAGATAAGCGTAATCATTTTATACACATTTTTCTTCTGCCATGCAAACTATTTTTTGTTTTCAAACTCTGATAAACTTTTAAAAACTATTTTTCAATTGGTCAATTTTATTTGGGAGATCTATTTACCTCCTAGATAGTTGCATTTTCATATTCTCACCCAACATAACTCATGAACTAGCTCCACCATAAAGCTTACACTTAGTTGGAGTAATGTGTTGACAAAATTATCTTTTTCACCTTACAAGTTATTATTATTCTCCAAATACAAATAATCACATGGATCTCTCATTCACTTCTTACCACTTCTCACAGGATTCGATTGCTCCATTCTATAATCATCCAGTTATTTATTAATCACCAAATTCCAATTCAAACCATTAGCAATATCTACTGTCATCTCTTCTTCATTCATAGAGCTTGTTTCTAATAAACCCTCCTAATTAGCATTAACCTCATCCTCTCACTGAATGGTGACAATTGAGTCATCTTTCTCAATGTAATTTTCAAGAGTATAATTTCCATCCTTATTCAAATCTACGTAGTTATGTTTGACTATGTCATTCACTATGAAATTTACATATTCAACATTCTCTATGTGCTTCACAATGTCATTAGCTATTATAACTTATTTGGACTTTTTAAGCGGGCATCTTGTAAATTCTTGAATTAGACGCTTCTTAACATTCTTACCTTTCAACTTCCAACATTTATCAACACTATAACCAACATATACACAATGATTAGAAAATATGAAAACTCTCGTAATTCCATTAAAAAAATATCCATGATGAGTCACGCCGATCTTCCAAACTCCTTTTGGGGACATGCACTATTGACAGCAGCTTACACACTTAACCGTGTTCCATTCGAAAAGATTGAGAAGACACCATATGAGATATGGAGTGGTAAGAAACCACATATGTCTTACATGAAGGTTTGGGGTTGCGAAGTTTATATGAAACGACAAATTTCAACTAAGCTTAAGCCCAAATCTGACAAATGCTTATTTTTGGGGTATCCTAAAGAAACAAGAGGGTATTACTTCTACAATCCTTCTGAGGTCAAAGTGTTTGTCGCTCGAACTGGAGTTTTCCTAGAAAAGGATTTTATTTCCAAAGGAATCAGTGGGAGGAAAGTAGAGCTTGAAGAAATTCAAGAATCACAAAGCACTGATACACCTATGGAGGAATTAGAGCAGGAAACACAAGTAGTTGTGGAAGAGCAACCTGCTCAAGTAGAACAAGACCAACGTAGGTCAAGTAGGATACGTCACCTACCTGAGAGATATGGATATCTCATAACTGATCAAGGTGATGTATTACTCATGGATCAAGATGAGCCTGTGACCTACCAAGAGGCCATAACTGGTCCCGAGTCTGAGAAGTGGCTAGAAGCCATGAAATCTGAAGTGGATTCCATGTACACAAACCAGGTTTGGACCTTGGTAGAGCCTCCTGTAGGAGTTAACCCTATAGGATGGAAGTGGGTCTTCAAAAAGAAGACTGACATGGATGGTAAGGTACATACCTATAAGGCAAGACTGGTTGCAAAAGGATATAAACAAATTCATGGGGTTGACTATGATGAAACCTTTTCACCAGTTGCAATGCTTAAATCTGTTCGGATTTTACTTGCTATCGCTGCATATCATGATTATGAAATATGGAAGATGGATGTCAAAACTGCTTTCCTTAATGGGAATCTTCTTGAGGATGTGTACATGACACAACCTGAAGGATTTGACATACCAGAAGAAAGCCAAAAGATATGTAAGTTACAAAGATCAATTTATGGATTGAAGCAAGCTTCCAGAAGCTGGAATCTTTGTTTTGATGAAACAGTAAAACAATATGGATTCATCAAGAACGAAGATGAGCCTTGTGTCTACAAGGAGGTTAGTGGGAGCATGATCGTTTTCTTGGTATTATATGTAGATGACATATTACTCATTGGAAACAATGTCCCTACCCTGCAACAAGTAAAGTCTTGGTTAGGGAATTGCTTTTCTATGAAGGACCTAGGTGAATCAGCCTATATATTAGGAATAAGGATCTATAGAGATAGATCACAAAAACTGCTTGGCCTAAGTCAGAGTACATACATAGAAAAAGTGCTGAGACGCTTTAATATGCATGATTATAAGAAAGGATTCATACCTATGCAACATGGCTTGTGTCTATCAAAAACACAATCCCCTTCAACTAAGGAAGAAAGGGATCACATGAATAAGATTCCTTATGCATCTGCAATAGGATCTATCATGTATGCCATGTTATGTACTCTGCCAGATGTCTCGTATGCTTTAAGTGCAACGAGTAGGTACCAATCTGATCCCGGTGATGCTCATAGGGTAGCTGTCAAGAATATCCTTAAGTATTTGAGAAGGACTAAGGACTCATTCTTGATATATGGAGGTCAGGAAGAGCTTGTTGTAATTGGATACACCGATTCTAGCTTCCAGACAGATAAGGATGATTTTAGATCGCAATCTGGTTATGTGTTTTGCTTAAACGGTGGCGCTGTGAGCTAGAAAAGTTCAAAGCAAGATACAGTTGTTGATTCTACAACCGAGGTCGAGTATATTGCTGCCTCAAGTGTAGCAAAGGTAGCTGTTTGGATCAAAAAGTTCATTAGTGAACTTGGCATAGTTCCTAACATTGTGGATCCCATTGGTCTCTATTGTGATAACAATGGTGCTATTGCACAAGCTAAGGAGCCTAGATCTCATCAACGATCCAAACACATACTTAGGCGTTATCACCTCATTCGAGAGATAATAGATAGAGGAAATGTGAAAATATGAAGAGTACCTACACTTGACAATATTGCTGACCCACTGACAAAGCCTCTTACGCAACAGAAGCATGATGACCATACTAGATCTATGGGCATTAGGGGTATGCCTGATTGGATCTAGTACAAGTGGGAGATTGTTGGTGTAAGCCCTAGAGGCCAATACTTTTGGTACTTGTATCGAATTATTTATTAATAATAAAAGGCTTTTTCTTTATTATGTTTGTTTAATAAAGTCCCTAGAATAGTTAGTCCGTTTAATGTATCAAGTGTGACTTAATCATGAGATCCCATTAAACATAAGGACACTATTCTTTAAGTATCCGTAGTCGAGCTTTGTTGTAAAGTGGGATAACATTAAAGCATTACGACTATTATGTATATAGACTGATGATCGCATCTCATGGATCATGTATAAGGAGTTATCATGTCTTAAACATAGGTATAAATATTAAGAGTAATATTTATACTGGATTGACCCGCTATGAGAATACTATATAGAATGTTATGGAAAGTGTCATAAGTTATTCTCATGGTGATAGTGGTGTATACCACCCTTCGACCTGAAACCACTATGGACTCTAGATGTAGAGTCGAGTGCCTTATTGCTGATCAAACATTGTCCGTAACTGGATGACCATAAAGACAATTGATGGGTTCTCCACGAAGCATGCTAAAGGACATGAGTGACCTAGACGGAATTTGCCCATCCTGCACAACAGGATAAATGACTACGGGCCCAATATTGAACTGGACAAGGATGACACGATCTATGCCTTGTGTTCAATATAGACATAAGGGTAATTTTATACATAAGTATTATCACAAAAGGATTTATCAGATCACATGACATTTTTGTGTCTTGGATAGCAATGATGTGTTTCTAGATACCGCTCACTGTTTATTATGTTAAATACGTGATTTAATATAATTGCCAATGCCGCGAAAACCTATAGGGTCACACATAAAAGGACAGATTGATGAGAGATAGAGTAACTAAGGAACACCGTAAGGTACGGTGCACTTAAGTGAATTGTAGAATATCGTAAGGTACGATGTACTTAAGTAGAATACGAAATATGGTAAGGTACCTCACGCTTAAGTGATTTTGGCATATTATAAGATATGGGCCACATACACTTAAGTGGGCTTTTTAGCCTGCAGCCCACACAAGTGGTTCTATAAATAGAACCCTTGTGCAGAAACATTAGTGCAGTTGCAATTTCGTTTCTCTTACTCTCACTCACTCAAAGCCTTCATTCGTAGCAGCTAGCACTGAGATTGAAGGAATCCGTTCGTGTGGACTGAGTAGAGGCCTTATCACCATTCAACGTTCGTGATCGCTCGTAGATCTGCATCAAAGGTTTCAATCGCCATAAGAGGTAACGATTTTATCACTGCTCATGCCCATTCGTAAGGATCACTAAAGGAGATTTTTTTTAAATTCCGCTGCGTTTTGAATCGCTCTTCTCCTTCAGTTGACAAGATTATCCTTTTCACCTTATAAGTTATTATTATTCTCCAAATACAAATAATCACATGGATCTCTCATTCACTTCTTACCACTATTTTCCATAACCATATAGTCAGGATTCGATTGATCCATTCTATAATCATCCAGTTATTTATTAATCACCAAATTCCAATTCAAACCATTAGCAATATCTACTATCATCTCTTCTTCATTCATAGAGCTTGTTTCTAATAAACCCTCCTAATTAACATTAACCTCATCCTCTCACTGAATGGTGACAATTGAGTCATCTTTCTCAATGTAATTTTCAAGAGTATAATTTCCATCCTTATTCAAATCTACGTAGTTATGTTTGACTATGTCATTCACTATGAAATTTACATATTCAACATTCTCTATGTGCTTAACAATGTCATTAACTATTATAACTTATTTGGACTTTTTAAGCGGGCATCTTGTAAATTCTTGAATTAGACGTTTCTTAACATTCTTACCTTTCAACTTCTAACATTTATCCATGATGAGTCACGCCGATCTTCCAAACTCCTTTTGGGGACATGCACTATTGACAACAGCTTACACACTTAACCGTGTTCCATCCGAAAAGGTTGAGAAGACACCATATGAGATATGGAGTGGTAAGAAACCACATATGTCTTACATGAAGATTTGGGGTTGCGAAGTTTATATGAAACGACAAATTTCAACTACGCTTGAGCCCAAATCTGACAAATGCTTATTTATGGGGTATCCTAAAGAAACAAGAGGATATTACTTCTACAATCCTTCTGAGGGCAAAGTGTTTGTCGCTCGAACTAGAGTTTTCCTAGAAAAGGATTTTATTTCCAAAGGAATCAGTGGGAGGAAAGTAGAGCTTGAAGAAATTCAAGAATCACAAAGCACTGATACACCTATGGAGGAATTAGAGCAGGAAACACAAGTAGTTGTGGAAGAGCAATCTGCTAAAGTAGAACAAGACCAGCGTAGGTCAAGCAGGATACATCACCTACCTGAGAGATATGGATATCTCATAACTGATCAAGGTGATGTATTACGCATGGATCAAGATGAGCCTGTGACCTACCAAGAGGCCATAACTGGTCCCGAGTCTGAGAAGTGGCTAGAAGCCATGAAATCTGAAGTGGATGGTGACAGCTGAGTCATCTTTCTCAATGTAATTTTCAAGAGTATAATTTCCATCCTTATTCAAATCTACGTAGTTATCTTTGACTATGTCATTCACTATGAAATTTACATATTCAACATTCTCTATGTGCTTCGCAGTGTCATTAACTATTATAACTTATTTGGAATTTTTAAGCAGGCATCTTGTAGATTCTTGAATTAGGCGCTTCTTAACATTCTTACCTTTCAACTTCCAACATTTATCAACAATATAAACAACATATACACAATGATTAGAAAATATGAAAACTCTCGTAATTCCATTAAAAAATATTACTTAGACCTCTTGTTCCATTAAAATATGCTCATGGAGAGTATTAGATATGTTAAGGTCTATTTGCATATGCGTAAAATGTAACACCCCTATAAAAATAAGATAATTATTTAATTTAAGTTAATATTATATTTATTAATTTAATTAAATAATTGGAATTTTTGGATTATTATTATTATTATTATTGGAATAATAATTATTGGAAAATATATAAGTTGGAAATAAGGAAAAAAAAAGTCCCATTTGGTAAAGGGGGTTTTCACGTGAAAACAGAGAAACGACTCTAAAGTGGAAAAGGGCAAAGAGCAAGAGAACGAGGGCTGAAGAAAGGAAAAAGCTGGAAGCAAAAGGTTGCCGGATTAACTCAGGTAAGGGGGGTTTATCATCGCTTAATGGGTATTATGGGATAACATGTAATGGGTAGTGATAAACCATTGATTTGACTCTGATTAGAATGATGCATGATGAAATTGTGAAATATTGGATGAACGAAAATTGGATTATAATTGAAGGGAATTCGTAGGAATTAGATGTAAAATGTTAGCATTTAAGAAATCGAATAGGGTATGATTCGTGTTAGATGATATGAACGATTATTGTGTAAATTGGACTGTGGAAGGTTGGAATTTGGGGAATCTCGTAGCAGAGAAAACCCATTGCAGATCTGGAAATCTGGTTTCTGGTCATACGCGTATGGCACTAGGCAATACGCGTATGAGATGGTCTGGTACGCGTATGGCACTAGGCATTACGCGTATGGATGAGGAAGATGATGTTTTGAACGTGGTTTGGTCTCTGTTGGTACGCGTATGGGGAAGTGGTACGCGTAGCATACGCGTATGAGATAGGTGGTACGCGTATGGGATTGGCTGAGAAATGGGCCATACGTGTATGGGACTAGGCAATACGCGTATGGGCAGGATTGTGATTTTTCTGTGCTGTTGTTGTGCAGTTTTGGTTGTTCAGCTGAGTAATGTAATTTAGCTGATGTATGATAGAGTAGGGATCATTTTCCGTTGTTTTGAGTAGTATAGGTATTAGTAGAGTGTGCTAAATGCTGTGATTGATTATGTGGTATGACATGATATGCATAATGTGGTGAACGTATCTATCATGTATGAAATTATGAATGGACTGTTTATGGCTTAGAGTGTGAGCATATGTCCATTGTGGATGATTGTTGATGTTTGCATGACTAAGTGATTTAGCTTGCATATTGTGGCCTTTATGGTGGTAGCTAATTCCCATGGTGAGGAATTAGTGAGTTAGTATTGTGGATTGTTGTTGATGTTTGCATGCTAGGTGATTAGCGTGCATAGCATAGCCCTTGGGGTGGTAGCTAATTCCCATGGTGAGGAATTAGTGAGTGAGTCACTAGGTCTCAAATGAGTGGGACTAGTGAGCTTGGTAGCCGTATCTGGATTTGATCGGTGAGGTTGAACTATATGTTCACGAATAGTCGGTACCGCATGCATGGAGTCTCATTGCATAATGTATGTATTGCGTATAATATGAATGGATGTGTTCCAATATTATACGTGTTGTTTTGTTTGGTGTTGAGTATGATTATGATTATGAGTTGATGTTGCCGTTGCTGAATGTGTGATCTGATTAGGGTGATGATATGTGTTAGATTACTTAGCATTACATGATATTTTATAATGCTTATTATATCGATTGAGGAACTCACCCTTACAACTATGTTTCAGGTAACGAGCAGTGATTGAGTAGAAGCTAGTCCTTGGAGTCTAGTGTATTTCCTTAGTGGGTCATGCTCTGGTAAATGTAACATCGGGATGGGATGTTTTACTATGTTTTCATTTGGTTGTTGCACAACTTTACATGTAATGTGTTACATGGTTTGAATGTTGTTAGTTTTTATCCGCTGCGTATTATGCAAATGTTTTGTTTTGACTAAATAAATGAGCATGACAGGATATTTTGGAAAATGGTGTGAAGTGTCAAGTGTGACACCCTTGATTGCATATTTACTCTGATTTATATTTTGTTATTTTAATTAATTATTGGGGTATTTTAGAAGGGTGTTACATTAGTGGTATCAGAGCATAGTCGGTCGAGTCGAGTCGTAATTATTCTGTTCCCCTGTACGGGATAGGTGTTGTGTAACCCTATCAGTACTTATTGTTTTAGCTTGTTGGGTTTTCAGAATAGAGATGGCTGGAAGAGGTAGAGACGATGCTGCGATTGCTGAGGCTCTGGGTATGCTTGCTGGAGTACTTGGAGGGAATCCGAATGTTGTGGGAATGGGAGCTGCTCGTCAACTGAGTGAGTTCCAGAAGAATAATCCTCCAATGTTCAAGGGAGCATACGATCCAGATGGTGCTCAGAAGTGGTTGAAAGAGATTGAGAGGATCTTCCGAGTGACTGAGTGTGCCGATAACCAGAAGGTCAGGTTCGGTACGCATATGCTGTCAGAGGAAGCAGATGATTGGTGGGTTGCTACCCGCACTGAGTTGGAAGCTGCTGGAAGTACTGAAATCACGTGGGCGGTGTTCAGAGAGAGATTCCTGAGGAAGTACTTTCCAGAGGATGTCAGAGGAAAGAAAGAGATAGAGTTCTTAGAATTGAAGCAGGGCAACCGGTCTGTTACTGAGTATGCTGCTAAGTTCACAGAGCTTTCGAAGTATTACACTCCCTATAATGAGGCTACTGGGGAATTTTCGAAATGTGTGAAGTTTGAGAACGGGTTACGTCCCGAGATCAAGCAGGCTATTGGGTATCAGCGGATCAGAGTGTTTTCTGACTTGGTTGACTGTTGCAGGATTTTTGAACAGGATACCAAGGCTAGAGCAGAGAGCTATCAGCAGAGGGTTGATAGGAAAGGCAAGAATCAGAATGATCGTGGGAAACCGTATGCAGCTGGCAAAGGTTTCTAGAGACAAAGTGGGATGAAGAGGCCTAGTGGGGGAGACTCCAGTGCCCCTGCTAAGTGTTACAGATGTGGTCAGGCGGGACATCGTATCCATGAGTGTACCAGTACTGAGAAGAAGTGTTTCAAGTGTGGCAAAGGTGGTCACTTGGCTGCAGAGTGCCGGTTGAAGACTGTGACTTGTTTCAACTGTGGAGAGGTGGGTCATATCAGTCCACAGTGTCCTAAGCCGAAGAGAGAGAACCAGTCGGGAGGCAAGGTCTTTGCTTTATCGGGTTCTGAGACTTCTGCAGATGATCGTTTGATCCGAGGTACGTGTTATATTAATGGCTTTCCTCTTGTAGCTATTATTGACACCGGTGCTACTCATTCCTTTATATCTTTGGATTGTGCTGTGAAACATAAGTTAGAGATATCTGAGATGCATGGAAGTATGGTGATTGATACTCCTGCGAAGGGTTCAGTGACTACTACTTCAGTTTGTTTAAATTGTCCTTTGAGTATTTTTGGTAGAGACTTTGGGATGGACCTAGTGTGTCTTCCACTAGTGCAGATTGATGTTATCCTGGGTATGAACTGGTTGGTGTTTAACCGAGTGTATATCAACTGTTTTGATAAGACTGTGATTTTTCCTGAGATTGAGGAAGGAAAGAGTTTGTTTCTATCAGCAAGGCAGGTGAATGAGGCAGTAGTAGATGGAGCAGAGTTGTTTATGCTGTTAGCGACTTTGGAGGCTAAAGATAAGCTGGCGATTTGTGATCTAGCCGTGGTGTGTGATTTTCCTGATGTGTTTCCTGAAGAAGTGAATGAATTACCGCCAGAGCGTGAAGTTGAGTTCTCGATTGATTTGGTACCTGGTACTAGGCCGATATCGATGGCTCCGTACCGTATGTCTACTGTTGAGTTAGCTGAATTGAAGAGTCAGCTGGAAGACCTGTTGGATAAGAAATTTATTCGTCCGAGTGTGTCACCGTGGGGTGCACCAGTGTTATTGGTTAAGAAGAAAGAAGGTACTATGAGGTTGTGTGTGGACTACAGGCAACTGAATAAAGTGACGATCAAGAATCAGTATCCTTTGCCGAGGATTGATGATTTGATGGATCAGTTGGTTGGTGCGAGTGTGTTCAGCAAAATAGATTTGAGATCTGGGTATCATCAGATACGTGTGAAAACTGAGGATATTCAGAAGACTGCTTTCAGAACAAGGTATGGACATTATGAGTATTCTGTAATGCCTTTTGGGGTGACTAATGCGCCTGGGGTATTTATGGAGTATATGAATAGGATTTTCCATCCGTACCTAGACAAGTTTGTTGTGGTGTTTATTGACGATATTTTGGTGTATTCGAAATCTGAAGAAGAGCATGCTGAGCATTTGAGAGTGGTTTTAGGAGTTCTACGAGAAAAGAAGTTATTTGCTAAATTGTCCAAGTGTGAATTTTGGTTAGAAGAGGTTAGTTTTCTTGGTCATGTGATTTCCAGAGGTGGTGTTGCTGTTGATCCTTCTAAGATAGAAGCGGTATCTAAGTGGGAAGCTCCGAAGTCAGTTTCTGAGATAAGGAGTTTTCTTGGACTTGCAGGTTATTATAGGAAATTCATTGAGGGATTTTCTAAGTTGGCGTTACCATTGACGATGTTGACTAGAAAGGGGCAAGCGTTTGTTTGAGACTCAAAATGTGAAGAAGGTTTCCAAGAGTTAAAGAGAAGGTTAACTACTGCTCCTATTCTGATATTACCAAGTCCGTCGGAACCATTTGAGGTTTACTGTGATGCTTCATTGTTGGGTTTGGGTGGTGTTTTGATGCAGAATAAGCAGGTTGTAGCTTATGCTTCGAGACAACTGAAGGTTCATGAGAGGAACTATCCGACACACGATTTAGAGTTGGCAGCTGTGGTATTTGTTCTGAAGTTATGGAGGCATTACTTGTACGGGTCGAGATTTGAGGTTTTCAGTGACCATAAAAGTTTAAAGTATTTGTTTGATCAGAAAGAGCTGAATATGAGACAGAGGAGATGGTTAGAGTTTTTGAAGGATTATGACTTTGGTTTGAATTACCATCCGGGTAAAGCAAACGTAGTGGCTGATGCATTGAGTCGGAAATCATTGCATATGTCTATGTTAATGGTTAAGGAATTGGATTTAATTGAGCAGTTTAGAGACTTGAGTTTGGTGTGTGAGAGTACTCACAATAGTGTTAAATTGGGAATGTTGAAGTTAACGAGTGGTATTCTGGATGAGATTAGAGAGGGTCAGAAATCCGATGTGCTTTTGGTTGATAAGTTGACTCTAGTGAATCAAGGTCAAGGTGGTGAATTCAGAGTTGATGAGAATGGTGTTTTGAAATTTGGTAATCGGGTGTGTATTCCGGATGTTACCGAACTTAAGAAGAGTATTCTTGAGGAAGGACATCGTAGTGGCTTGAGTATTCATCCTGGGGCTACGAAGATGTATCATGATTTGAAAAAGTTATTTTGGTGGCCGGGAATGAAAAGAGAAATTGCGAGTTTTGTTTATTCTTGTTTGACTTGTCAGAAGTCAAAGATTGAGCATCAGAAGCCGTCTGGGCTAATGCAACCGTTGGTTATTCCAGAGTGGAAGTGGGATAGTATCAGTATGGATTTTGTTTCTGGTTTACCGAGGACAATTAAGAATTTTGAAGCTATTTGGGTGATTGTTGACAGATTGACAAAATCGGCTCATTTCATTCCGATCAGAATGGATTATCCGTTAGAAAGATTAGCTGAGTTGTATATTGAGAAGATTGTAAGTTTGCATGGTATTCCGTCGAGTATTGTTTCGGACAGAGATCCTAGATTTACATCGAAGTTCTGGGAAGGTTTGCAGAGGGCTTTGGGAACTAAGTTGAGATTGAGTTCTGCATATCATCCGCAGACTGATGGTCAGACTGAGAGGACGATTCAGTCACTAGAGGATCTTTTGAGGGCTTGTGTTTTGGAAAAGGGAGGTGCTTGGGATTGTTACTTACCTTTGATTGAGTTTACCTACAACAATAGTTTTCATTCGAGCATTGGTATGGCACCGTTTGAAGCTTTGTATGGTAGGAGATGTCGGACACCTTTATGTTGGTATGAGTCCGGTGAGAGTGCTGTGGTTGGACCGGAGATTGTTCAACAAACTACGGAAAAGATTAAGATGATTCAGGAGAAGATGAGGATTGCTCAGAGTCGTCAGAAGAGTTATCACGACAAGAGGAGGAAGTCACTTGAGTTTCAAGAGGGAGATCATGTGTTTCTTCGTGTTACTCCGATAACTGGGGTTGGTCGAGCTTTGAAGTCGAAGAAGTTGACACCTCGATTTATTGGTCCTTATCAGATTTTGGAGAGGATAGGGGAGGTAGCCTATCGTATCACTTTACCGCCGTCACTTGCGAATTTGCATGAGGTTTTTCATGTGTCTCAGTTGAGGAGGTACATTCCTGATCCGTCGCATGTGGTCCAAGTAGATGATGTACAGGTGAGAGATAACCTGACTGTTGAAACATCACCTATGAGGATCGAGGATCGAGAGTTGAAGCAGTTGCGGGGTAAAGAGATTGTTTTAGTAAAGGTAGCTTGGGGAGGACCAGCAGGTGGCAATGTGACTTGGGAACTTGAGAGTCAGATGAAGGAGTCTTATCCTGAGTTATTCACTTGAGGTATGTTTTCGAGGACGAAAACTCTTTTAGTGGGGGAAAGTTGTAACACCCCTATAAAAATAAGATAATTATTTAATTTAAGTTAATATTATATTTATTAATTTAATTAAATAATTGGAATTTTTGGATTATTATTATTATTATTATTATTGGAATAATAATTATTGGAAAATATATAAGTTGGAAATAAGGAAAAAAAAAGTCCCATTTGGTAAAGGGGGTTTTCACGTGAAAACAGAGAAACGACTCTAAAGTGGAAAAGGGCAAAGAGCAAGAGAACGAGGGCTGAAGAAAGGAAAAAGCTGGAAGCAAAAGGTTGCCGGATTAACTCAGGTAAGGGGGGTTTATCATCGCTTAATGGGTATTATGGGATACCATGTAATGGGTAGTGATAAACCATTGATTTGACTCTGATTAGAATGATGCATGATGAAATTGTGAAATATTGGATGAACGAAAATTGGATTATAATTGAAGGGAATTCGTAGGAATTAGATGTAAAATGTTAGCATTTGTGAAATCGAATAGGGTATGATTCGTGTTAGATGATATGAACGATTATTGTGTAAATTGGACTGTGGAAGGTTGGAATTGGGGGAATCTCGTAGCAGAGAAAACCCATTGCAGATCTGGAAATCTGGTTTCTGGTCATACGCGTATGGCACTAGGCAATACGCGTATGAGATGGTCTGGTACGCGTATGGCACTAGGCATTACGCGTATGGATGAAGAAGATGATGTTTTGAACGTGGTTTGGTCTCTGTTGGTACGCGTATGGGGAAGTGGTACGCGTAGCATACGCGTATGAGATAGGTGGTACGCGTATGGGATTGGCTGAGAAATGGGCCATACGCGTATGGGCAGGATTGTGATTTTTCTGTGCTGTTGTTGTGCAGTTTTGGTTGTTCAGCTGAGTAATGTAATTTAGCTGATGTATGATAGAGTAGGGATCATTTTCCGTTGTTTTGAGTAGTATAGGTATTAGTAGAGTGTGCTAAATGCTGTGATTGATTATGTGGTATGACATGATATGCATAATGTGGTGAACGTATCTATCATGTATGAAATTATGAATGGACTGTTTATGGCTTAGAGTGTGAGCATATGTCCATTGTGGATGATTGTTGATGTTTGCATGACTAAGTGATTTAGCTTGCATATTGTGGCCTTTATGGTGGTAGCTAATTCCCATGGTGAGGAATTAGTGAGTTAGTATTGTGGATTGTTGTTGATGTTTGCATGCTAGGTGATTAGCGTGCATAGCATAGCCCTTGGGGTGGTAGCTAATTCCCATGGTGAGGAATTAGTGAGTGAGTCACTAGGTCTCAAATGAGTGGGACTAGTGAGCTTGGTAGCCGTATCTGGATTTGATCGGTGAGGTTGAACTATATGTTCACGAATAGTCGGTACCGCATGCATGGAGTCTCATTGCATAATGTATGTATTGCGTATAATATGAATGGATGTGTTCCAATATTATACGTGTTGTTTTGTTTGGTGTTGAGTATGATTATGATTATGAGTTGATGTTGCCGTTGCTGAATGTGTGATCTGATTAGGGTGATGATATGTGTTAGATTACTTAGCATTACATGATATTTTATAATGCTTATTATATCGATTGAGGAACTCACCCTTACAACTATGTTTCAGGTAACGAGCAGTGATTGAGTAGAAGCTAGTCCTTGGAGTCTAGTGTATTTCCTTAGTGGGTCATGCTCTGGTAGATGTAACATCGGGATGGGATGTTTTACTATGTTTTCATTTGGTTGTTGCACAACTTTACATGTAATGTGTTACATGGTTTGAATGTTGTTAGTTTTTATCCGCTGCGTATTATGCAAATGTTTTGTTTTGACTAAATAAATGAGCATGACAGGATATTTTGGAAAATGGTGTGAAGTGTCAAGTGTGACACCCTTGATTGCATATTTACTCTGATTTATATTTTGTTATTTTAATTAATTATTGGGGTATTTTAGAAGGGTGTTACATAAAATACCCCCAAGTTCTTTTTTTGGTAAGATAATCAGTGGATAAAGGAATTTTGATACTAGAATCATATTTAAATAAAGTAGTTGTTTCCCATTATTCAAAGGTAAGACCATGTATCCTCAATGACACTTGAGCATGTGTTATCTTCCAAGTTTTAGTTCTAAAATCTAGCGTCCATGCAGGCAAATGCCAAAGCGAGGGATTAACATTCCATGTGCCTAAACTCCAAATTTTATTAAGTTCCTCCTTTCATTTGAATGAAAATTTAAAACGACCATGTGTCAAAGGAGTTGAGTCTCAATTAGGGATTGGACTCCATAATTTCACAAGGTTTCCACGTGATTCTGATGCCTTGAGTGACACATTATCTTTACTAGTGATTAATATTATATGTAAGTTTTCCTGCATCATTCTTACCTTTGAGGTAATTATTGGCAAATTAGAAACTGGCATGTCACACGCATTTTGAAGAGCTTGTGCAAAGGATTTCATTTGTGCTTGTTATGAATCTATGTGCTTGTATATATAATTTCTCCAATAATCAGTTGACTTATATGGTTTTAATGATAACAACATTATAAGCTGAAGTCATCATCTGAAGTGACAATCAAGTTGTTATGCTTGGGATATCAATATGTCAAATCCAGTCTCTTAAGAACTACACCTTTAGTTAAGCGACATTCAGTAGAATCCTTGATGATCTCCAATAATGTAATCCCTCTGATGATGATGTCTATCAAGTAGCCTTATTAAACCTCATAAAATAGGAGAACTCATGTCCTAGTGTAAGTGTTGAATCCTTTATGTATCTAGAGTAAGATATTGAAGCTTCAGAGTTTGTGAAATAGAGGAAGTGCAAAATATCATATGGTTTGTGTCTAAGTGATGAGAGTCTTTTAAAATTCATTAGGGTAGTTCCTAAATTACTTAGGAAATTCACATTGTCACCTAAAAGTGTTTTTAATCTCTTTATTTGATAAAACTACTTAAAAACCTTAGAGAAACAATCAAAGTTCTTGTGGGATTGATAAAGGTTGTTCATGACCATTTTAGGAGACTTATATACAATGTGATCGGTCACCATTTTCACTATGTTTTCGTTACTTCTCCGACAAGAAACCAAGGATTTTGGAACACTTTGTGCGTATTATGGTATCTTTGAAGTTAATTTTCATCTTCGTAAGTTATTTAAGCATTTTATCAATTTTTAGTTTATTTTGTGTTTCGGTATTTTATGCTTTGGTTGTCTGTGTTTATGCTCTCCAGGTCCACGTAGAAGATCCAATGGACTCAATGCGAGAAAGTGGAAAGTTCTGGAGTTTGAGAAAAAAAGATTTTCTAGTTCAGGAGGCCTGACACGGGCCGTGTCAGGAGGAAGGAAAAGAAAGAACAAGCAATGTCCAAGACAAGGGTCTGACACAGACGCCCATGTCAGGTCACCTGGGGCGTGTCAGGGAGGAAACAGCAAGGCAGAAAGCTGACACAGGCCGTGTCAGCCCAAGCGCAAATTCTTCCAATATTTGGGCTTTTTACCCGGGCTTTAGCTGCAAGGACATTTTGGGGGATTTCCAACCTTTTCCAAGGGAATTTTTACTATTAAAGGAGAGTTTCTACAAGAGAAGAAGATATTTTGGAAGGAGAAGAACACAGTAAATTGTCAGACGATTGAGAATTACAGAGATCAAGGAATTTGGAGAGCAAAAGATTTTCATTAGCGGAAGCGATTGAAGATCCAAGTCATCCAATTAATTGTAATGTGTATTTTTTATCTTGAATCTGTTTTGAACATTATGAGTAGCTAAACCCCCCAATGCTATGGGGATGTCCCTGATTTATATCTGTAAAGACTCTAAGTTTACGATTGCATTTATAATATTTTTTTCACGGTAATCTTTTGATGTGCTTAATGCTTTCTCTTTCGGACCAATTGATATTGTTGTATGGTTATCAATTAGGCTAGACCACCACTGATAAGGTTTTCATAGGATTACTCTGCAGTAGATATCACCTAGGACTAGGGATACCTTGTATGAATCAGAGCATTCTTGATATTGTAAGGCTTAATTTTACTGATAATTTCCTATGGACATGGAAATTAGGGTAGAATGATTAAAGATTTTCTCACCAAGGACTTGAGAGAAAATACCCTTGAGAACTGGTAGTAATTGATATTTGTTGATGCAATAGTGACTCAGAGTTGTTACAGGGAAAAATTATATGCCTTCCATGGCATTGTTCATATTCCCTTGCAAACCCTTATTTTTACAGTATTATTTTCTTTTACCTTTATTTTTATAAATCTGAACCAAAAACCCCCAACAATAGTTTTTGTTTAATTGAATAATGATTTGAACTCGATATTGACTTGCAGTCCTTGAGATCGACATTTAGGATTTCCCCCTTTATTACTATAACATGCAAAATAATACACTTTCTATTTTTCCGATCACACTGCCTAATCGATTAAGGCCCCTAGCCAATCGATTAGACCAAAGTTTAAATCTTCCTAGTCGATTAAGAACACTCTTAATCAATTAGGACACTATCCATTCTAGTGTTTCCTTTTTTTGGGGAATTAGGGTTTCCATTTTTATGAAGCACATAATCGATTAGGTGTCAGACATTATCAATTATGAGCATTAAAAAGTCCATGAATAGTTTTCCTTTTGAATCCATATTTATGTCCTATAAATAGAGGGCTCTCCTCACTTTCAAAGTACATAAAAAAATGTATTGTGACACTCTTTATCATTTTCTATTCCTTCTCTTTTCATTTCTCTCATTTCACTAAAATTTCCTTAGTGCTTTAGGAGTGAAAAAATATTTGTGAGGAATTAATTATGTATTGTGGTGCAAAGGTAATATTATAGTTTGTGCAAGAGGATATTACCTCTTGTGGAAAATATTTCGGTAATAATATATTGTTTGATTTGTGAGATTATTCCTGAGAATATCCATTTGTTTCTTGAGCTTCATCTAGTGTAAAATATCTCATTTGATTTGTGAGAGTAATTTACATTTGTGTTTTCTTAGTTGACATAAAATATAATAAAAAGAACAGAAAATAAAAAAAATAGAAAAAGAAAATAAAGAAGGAAGAAAATTCATGTTCTTATCATATTCCTTCTAGAAAAAAAGCAAAGAGAAGAGAAAATGGTCGCAAAGAAGTTGTTGAATATTGAATGAAATATTGTTTAGTTCAACTCCCGCAATCTCTTTCAATTCTCTTTCTCCCATTTAAATTTTAGCCTAATATCCCTAAGGATTTATCTTACCCTTACCTTGTCCCCGTTACAACCTGAATAAAACCCTTTTGATTATTGTGTACATGTATTTCAATTGAGGATGTTAGGGTCTTTTCAAGCTTATGATAATGCTGCTTTTTATGATGTGCTTTGAGTATAAACAGTTAACCTAAACACTTGATAGTTGAGAGAATTTTATCATGGGAGGATTTTGCTGCTTATGATGTACTCTTTGGTAAATTGACTTCTTACTTTCTTTGACTGTCACAAAAATTTACTTACTAACACCATATTACTTGAAGCTTAGAATGAAGATTTTACTTTACCCTTTGTGATCCTGGAAAACTTTGAAATTGCATGTTCTATTTTGTTCTTGTCTTATCTGCTCTGTTTTGAATTTTGAATTTATAGTTTTGCTCGGAGTGCAAAAGTTTAAGTATGGGGGAATTTGATCATTGTATTTTAATACTCTATCTTTTACTTTGTGCTAAAACTTTTATATGACTTATTACATTATTTTAATTGTTTTTAATAGGTTTTTAAAAGTTAAGTTGAGTTCTGTGTATTTTCTGAATAAGTGCTCAATTTATGAATAAACAGTTATTTACACTTTCTTGCTATGCATGTCATAACTTGAGCTACAAGAGTCGAAATGACGTGTTCTAATATGAGTTGGAAAGCAAAGACGATAAGATAAGCGTTTTTTGTTGAAGTTAGAAGAAAACTCAGAGTGAAAAAGAGTCGCATAATTTGTTTTCAGTTAAGACTTAAGAAAATACTTAGTTTTTGGATCGGTTTTGTATTTTTTTCGGGTTTGTTACTATTAGACCCGAATTCCCTTAATCTATTTAAACAAATTATTAGTTTTAGGTTTATAATTAAGTTTTAAGAAAATAAAATTAGATGGCTACAATTCCTATGGAGAGCTAATTTTCAAAGGTTGATTTGCAGTATTCAGATTCCACAACTTTGAGGTTTTTATAATTTTCAATTCAATCTTAATTCTTTTCAATTATGCCTATGAATTCGATTACTTAATTTTATTACTTTCGTTTGCGTAATTTGATTGCTGCTTATAGGATATTAAACTCAATTGAGTTCATGATCCTTATCTTTAACCGCATTTTATGTAGCTTTTCCGTTCATTCGTGTGACCTTTAACTGTTTGCTTAATTTGGAAATTAGGATCATAAACCATATGGTGTCAATTGCGCTTGTTTAATCGATATTATAATTAAATAGGATCGAATCTGCTTAGGGAATTGGAATTATAAGAATCACTGATAAGTCAGAAACCGAACAAGTAGATTAACTTGTTCACCATATTTGGTTTAGTTTACCTTTTTATGATCACAGTTCTAAAACATAAAACCCCCCATTTTTAGTTATATCGGTTAAAATAATCAAGAGTCCTTGTGATACGACTCGAGTGTCGCTTCCGTATACTACATTTTAATTACTTGTTTTTACCTGTGTGCGACAACAGATTAAGCATTTGAGTGCTAACCACACATGTCCACCTCGCGCTACCGTAAAGTAGATCGAAGTCACCACTCAAGATCATAGTTATCCAACTTTGCTCATTTCTGGTTCCTTCGTGGAGTTAGAGTCTCCATTTTGGTTCATAAATAGAATAGTGGTGTCGTCTAAAGGAGACGACTTTTGATTCCTACGGTTTCCACGAAAATCACGTTCACTTTGCAAACACCACCAAACAAACTTAGAAGTTTTAGATTTTGATTCTTGTGGTTCAAATCAAAATCTCCGATTGTTCAGTTTGTAACATCCTTAGATTATTGAATCAAGAGAAAATTAACTTTTGATTTCCTTACATTACAGGAATCTGCAATCGCCTTCTAGTGTCACCATGAACAACCTTCTAAGATCTCTAAGTCAACAGAATTAAGAGGATAATGCGAAGATACACCACAGTTGGTTCTGGTTATCGTCGTTTCTATCATGATTCAACAGGTTCAAATATATGATTTCCTTGAGAACTAAGTAAAATTTCAAAGGGAGAGTCTTTGACCCATGTTTGGGATTATGCCGGGGCTTAAAGGAGATTCCCATGAAGGTTGTGTTGGAGGTCCGCAATCTCTCTTCCAACAGAACACCATCCTCACTTTTCCCTCTTATTCGGGCATTTACCGATGTAATGTCTTCAAGATACAATAACTTCCTAGTTAACATCAGGCTTAGAATAATCATCAAAACACCAACTATGTGTACTAAATGATCTCAGACTTGCAACCAGAACATATTAGGTCAAGTACAATAAGCTAGAGTGGAACGAGCTGCTTGAACTGCGCCCTTTCCGTGTCGATTAGGATGATAACCCCTGAGATGGCAGTTGATTTCAATGATGACCTGCTGATGAACTATCCCGTCGTTAATATTCTAGGGCAGTATATAGAAATGAATATGTTCCAGGCCCAAAATATGATCATAATAGATAAAGTAGGTGGGGTTATTCGACCATGCAATAAAAGAGAAGACACCCCGATTTGTGGTTGAAAATTGGTCGGTTGATCATAATCATGAACTTCTTACTGGCATATTTGTGCTTGAGGAAAGACTATAAGGGTTATACTATCCGACCTCCTCCCGTCTAAGACAAGTAAGAAGGTTCTCTCAAACAACGTCATCTACATCCAACATTCTTACTTGGTCCGAAGGGGGTTGAATACACAATTGGACTACCCGGGAGCAGAGCATCATCCCTACCGGTCACTTGAGGCAGATACTTACTCCAAAGTAAGGCGAGGAAGAATTGTATAAGACAATTAGACGAGCCTAAAAATCAACAACCAGACTCAATCTACGCAACAAGAGAAGCCAACCAGCCAATCATTGGCGACTAAAGACAAAGTTGGGCACCTGGGTGCCCGTCCAATCAAAGAAAATGATTCAAAGCATGAAGTACATTCAACCTAGAACACCGCAAAAGCAAAACTGCCAAGGATCTTAGACACCATCCCTGTCGGAGACGCCATTGAAGGTTTTTTACCCCGTCGTTTCCATTATTTACTCGTAACAATTCAATTTATTATTAATGTGAAAACGTATATATATATATATATATATATATATATATATATATATATATATATATATATATATATATATATATATATATATATATATATATTTATTTATTTATTTATTTATTTATATTCCTCTATTATGATCTTCTTTGTCTCTCTTTCTGCTAGAACACTTGAGACAAGGGAATGAAGACAAAATGACTGAGGGTCGTATCTGATATAAGACTAAACACATTTTTGGGAATCTGATATGACTCAAATACACATCTCGCATGACTCCTCATCTGAGGCATATTAAACGCATATTTGTGTAGCTGACGCACCACCAGAATCTAGCCAATATAAGGGCGTAGGTGGTAGAGGTCGTTGAATTCCATCTCGATTCGAGCTACGTCTCGGGGGAAATGACGAGGATCCTACCTTATGCCGGGGGACAGTCCTCTGCAACGTGGAGCACAATACCAAGTATGACTACATGACATCGACTTTACTAATCCCAGGATTCGCCCAAGACAATGCAAGCAATTCATTAAGCACGATGTAAATATAAATATTCTACTACAACAAAGAAAAATATAGCAAGAAAATTTAGTAGCAAAAAATGGTAGCTAACATTATTCAATGCACGAAGTTGCAAAAAGCAAGAAAATCCCAGAGACACTTTCATCATATCACAATAATCAAATACATTATTTGATTTGTAAAGAAATTTTTTAAGGCTTTGACACCCAAAAAACAGATGTCCCACTGTAGCCAATGAACGCATATGACCCGACCTAGACTCCAAAGTAATTAAATACTTTGCGGGGTAAAAGAGTAAGTCTCAAATTTACTTCAATACATAAATAAACAAAGACAAACGCAAAGCTCTAAAGTGAAAAAAAATTAAATCATCAAGGTAAAATATTTTATTTAAATATTAAATATTGTTACACCCGAGGAAGAAGCATGGGAAACATTATAGGAAATAAAAACAAGACAGGAAAAGGAAAAATCAAGCCTAAGCATCTAAAGTCGGGGCACTAGGACAACCTCATAAAGCCACCCCCAGGGAAGACTTAAACACATCCAATGCCTTGGTAGAAATTTTAACATCGGAGCAGAGCTTCCTTATTTATTCTACAACTCGATCAAAGACTCCAAGCACGACTTTCATAGTTTGTTGAAGAGAGTTACATTGTACTTGCTTTAAATCCACCACATCGTCCAAGAGGGCTTTCAAGGCCTTTGCATTGACATTCGTTTTCTAAAGAAAGGCTTTCTGATGCTCCTCCACATGGAGAGTCTTCTCATAAATAGAATTAGAAGTAACCTTATACCGGTTATCCACATCCAAAGGGTCTGAAACAAGAGAGAAAATAGAAGCAGCTTTGAACATGTTGTGAGCAAGCTGGGAAGCTAGTTCCATCCTATCCCCTTCAAGGAGATTCTGTACAAAGGATAAATCTGACATCAAAAAAATAGTAGTAGCCTTCTCAGGAGCACAAGGAAGCCAATAATATAAGATGTCTAGTATGTTTATAAAGAGAGTTATCTCCCTATAAGCACCTCATCAGTAACCCGAGCCTGATTTAGAGAACCTTCATTCCATGGGGCATGTTGTTCCTTATCTCAGACCCTCTATGTTGAAACCAAAGGCGAGGTTGATTCTACTAGTGACAAAGTAGCTACAATGTTCGCGATTTGATCCACCTCAGAAGCAGGAGTAAGAATTTCTACAACAAGGGCAGGAGAACGGACCAGAGTTGTAACATTGGTAGCCGAAGGGGCAGGTCCAAAAGTGGTAGCCTTAGTATTCACCACGACCATAATACCTTAAGCATCTACAAGGTTGTAGAATTTGTTTTACTTTATTATTTTATCCATTCTATCTGACAAACAAAATCACTCATGTTAAAAATAAAAGGATGAAGGTTCCGCTCTCATCAAATATCTTTATCCTCTCCTCTCTGCTAACTGCACTTAGTATAACATGAGTATCAATTCACCTTTTTCTTACTTCGGTGGAAGACACCTCTCGGGGCCGAACACATCCTTGCTGCCAAGCCCTTGAAACTATGAATGCATTTTCTTTTTCATTTTCACCTCGTCCAAAGAAAGAGAACCCGACTAGGTATAGGAGTGAGCAAACCGATAAAAATGGAGCTTGGACCAATACTTTGGGTACAAAACCCGACAAAAGCAAGGAGAATAGACAAGGATATATCATAAAGAAGAGTGATTTATGGGAGGGGCTTCACGAATAAAAAATGTCCCAGAAAATTTCCCCAAGCCAAAGTGAAAGGATCAAACCTAAGAGTAACCTTATGGAAGTAAATAAGACCATGATTACGAAAGTTGTCCAGAGAAGTATGCCCCTGATAGAAAAGATCGAAAAGTAACCTAAGAGGAAGGAGAAAATTTTAAATGTTTGAAGACGACTATCTCAAATTTAGAAAAAGGCAGCCGAAGTCCTATTCTTGTAAACATGCACTTGTAAAATGGATCATGCAGTCATTATAAGAACTGCATATCCTCTTCTCATATGACACCGGAAGAACCAACCACTTTGAAAGATCGCCAACCACAATGTCAACCTTTCTTATGCAGACCTCGGTGCTAAGAGCCGAGGTAGTGCTTGCTACTTTTACATCAGATATGGTTATAAGGAAATAATCACAATGTGTTATTCCATTGGAATTCTATATAAGGGCATCTAACAACCCAAAAGAATAAGTATCTCCCTTCAAGGAATTACTAGATACCCTTTCTGACCCAGAATCATCAGATATGGTTATAATTTCTAGTTCGACAGGATCACTACTAAAAGAAGGGTGATGAGAATCAGGGGATACCCCAATTGCAGAAGTAGATGAAGTTTCAACTTCGAAAATTCTCATTAAATCAACAATATTATCATCCAGCCTGACTAAAAACGGGAAATGCCGAAAGTAAAGTTTGAGGTTGAATGATATATAACTATGAGAGATTGATGAAATAGAAGGAATGGAAGAAGGTGAATGCTTTAAGGGAGAATCAAATCATTTCAAATGATACTCTCATGGAAGAAGGAACGAAGAAGTTTCTCTATAAAGTAATTTAAAAATAGGAATACTAAATGTTGCAAAAAACTTACAAATGCTCGATTCACGTTATTTATATACAACGGAAACTAAAAGGACCACAAAATCAACGACTAGATTCCACTCATGAAGACACGTCAACCCAAGTACTCTATAAATTGCACCATACCCTAACTGATCACGTCGCTGGACGTGTTAGAAAATCGTGACGAAGTGTTTCAATGACGGAATGCGCTTGTTCCATTACTTTTTCAAAATTGATCCCAAACGTTTTGGTTCCATTTCACATCGGATCACAACATGAATGCTGAATGATACTTAAGGCTTCCCTTGGATCCTTCAGTGCGCGATAAAGCCTTGGGGGAAACTGTTCAAGTCCGACCAAATGCCCAATTGACCAAGGCATAATCCTTCTTAAATCCACTATACTAAGCCCAAAGTATAACAACAGTTCACATGCTAAGAGCAAGGTATAATCTTTGATCTCCCATTTTATTATACTCATCTTAAATCTTGAGCTAATTTAGATGTTGGAGTGCTAATCATGCAAGTCCATTTCACGCAACCGTAAAGGATATCAGTGCCTCCAATCAAGATCAAAGTGATCCAACTATCATCATTTATGGTTCCTTCATGCAGTTAGAGTATCCATTTTTGCTTCTCAGATGGAATAGTTTGTTTTATGCTCAAATGTCAAAGAAACAATTCAGTAGGATTGCCTTATGCCAGTATAATCACCAAACTTTTGGTCAAAGATGAAATCTCTTTTGATGAAGCCTTAAGTCTAATCAAATTCCTTATTAATGACAGAATCCCAGATAATGCTCTGATGGAAGCAGATGTCAAGGACAATGAAGATCTTTCTTCTGAAAAAAAGTTTATAACCTTGTTAGCAATCATCCAGGACAACGCTCAAGATGTTCACAAGTTGATCAAAGAAGTCCCATTCATGAAAAAGAAGGGGAAGAAATAACCAATAATTATAATAATAACTAGCCGTCTTGTTTCATGTATTTTATTATTTTCACTGTGTTCACTTTTAGCTCTTTCTTAATTTATTTTGTTTGATTTCTTTTGAAATAAGTCTATAACAAGCATGATATTTTCCTTTTCACCTCTTGATCTATGTGCATGGATATATTCCATGTTTGTTTATTCTTTTCTTGCTCTTTGAATAATGCTAAAGGATACTCTTAGAGATACTCTTTGAGGGAGTAATGTATACTCTAAATATTTGTGAGAGAGAGTTTAACTATTTTAATCCATATATATATATATATATATATATATATATATATATATATATATATATATATATATATATATATATATATATATATATATATATATATATATATATATATATATATATATATATATATATATATAAATAAAAACTTATATTAGAAGAAAAAAAAGGCATTATTATTATTATATTTTCAAGAAAATACATCACACAAACATATTTCTTTTTTATATAAAGTATCATCAGAATGCATATATAGTTAAATAAATAGAAATAGAAATAGACCAAGTGTCTTCCACATTATATTACAATCCTTATAATCAGTTCCACAAGCTTATTATGTATATCTTTCTCATCAAGATTCTTCAAATCATTTAACCAGTGTTTCTTACACAATGTGTAATCCTATTGCAACCACGACGATATGGATTGGCCTGTTGCCTCCTATTACAACCGTAGTAGGACTGACCACGCCGGCCACATGGTATTTGGTTAGGTCGAAGTGCACCATAACTGATGTACCTATGTCTTCCTTTAGAACTCATTAAAATCTCAGTATCATCTTCAATGAGGACACTATTGGCATTGTTAACAAGACCTGAAAGGTTTTCAGATGCTTCAGTTACTATTGTTAATGTTAAGACTAAGAGGAGGAAAATAAGTCCTATTTTAGATTCCATTGTTTTTTAGAGATGGGTTTGAAATGAAGAGAGGAAGAATTTCTTAATAAATTGGCATTTTCCCTGCCATTTTTAGCAGAGTAAAAGGGAAAAGTTTGGATAAGTGGCATGTGAGTGAATTTGGCTCAAAATGAAATCTACGTTATCTTGCTAATATTGATATTGGTCCATGAAACTTTTGTGCATCCTATATTCGTAGAGAATGACTGTATTATGGTTAGTATCCACATGTGCTAGTCTTGAGGCCCATAACAAACTTTCATGTTTTATATTTTGGGAAATATTTACCCACACCGCAATAATTTGCACCCATAATCCATGTTTGTGGTGTAAAAAATAATAGAGAATTACTCTATTATTGGTCAGTTCTGAATTAATTTAAAATTTATTTATAATTACTATTTCAATGTGAATTAGGAAATTCGTGATGTGCTAATTAGGGGTGGACAACGGTCGGCTGCGGACGGTTTCGGACCAAAAAATGTCCACCGGCAAAAACTGATGGGTTTAATATTTCAACTCGCTGCCGTCCATTTTGCGTAACGGTTTGAGCGGGTCGCGGTTCTTTCGGATCGCGGATTTAACGGGTGGATTCTTCGGTGACTTCTCTCGGACAAAGTGAAAAACATCAAAATCAAAAACAAAAAACTCCAACCAAAAGAGAGGAACTCACATATGAAATGATAAACAATAAAAAAATTAACTAAAATCAATCAATACAATAACTTTTATTTTGAACATTTGTAATATATTTCAGTTCTTTTTGAAGCTAGATCTACACAACATGTCAACTTTTGATAAGATTTGAGTAGAAAAACATAACAATGTGTATTTCATCTTCTTATTAAATACTTGCGCTAAACTTAAGCTTTCATTATGGACTAAAAATGGTGGAATAGAAAGCTCTCATCATGGAGATTGTCATGATTTAAAAGGAGCCTTTAAAAATGATATTTAAGTGTACGAAGAGTTGTGTGGTGTCTGGAGAAAAAAATGAAAGAAAAAAGCAATTATGAGTGAGAGAAAGAAGAAAATGAAAACAAGAGATATAAATGAAAAAGAAAAATGTACTAGTCCTACATATGAAGTACACACGAATATCATAATAGTTTTGAAACAAATTATATTAAATAAACTTTAAATGATAAACTGTGAGTCTCAAGATCATAGGAAGAACAACTATAATTATTACTCTGTCTATACCTATTACCTACCACACTATTGAGATGAGACAACTATAATTATTACTCCATCTATACCTATTACCTACAACACTATTGAGATGAGAATATTTAACAGATTCGGTCGGATCTGGATTTCATTGGACCAATAGTTAATAATCGAGTCCGACCGGAACAATCCATTGGAACTCGATATTTTTAATCTTTTCATCCGACAACCATTTGTATCCGGCCGTTTCAATAAAATTCGGATCAGACATAGCGGATCTCGGACGGGTCCGGTAGTTTTGTCCACCTCTAGTGCTAATGAAATCCTTTGTGGAATTTCTTTGTTACGGTGATGAGAGTCTCTAGTAGATAGAAAGAGGTGTGCTTGCAAGATATAGTACTCTAATGTCTAAATCAATGAGGTTAGAGAAGTGTAACTTATAAGAATAGGGTGAATCATATCTGGGTATCACGCGAAATTACACTTATATATGGATGATAGTAAAAACTACATCTGGTGAGTGCAGTGAAATACAAGAGATCGTTGGATCAACTCCAACGGTTGAGATGAGCGCGATGCTTGGCTCTAATGCGCAAACTCTTAGTGAAAGTCTATATGCTAGTTAGTCTTAAGTAGACAAATCTCTAGTTTGAGCCTTCGATTTGGGTCGGTCTGTTGGGCCGTTTGGCTAATTCAAAATAATTTCCTTGAAATCATGAACCGTCTTTGCTCGCTACGCGTGCCTATGTTCTTGGCTTAAAAAAGTTGGCACCTTCACTCGCTAAGCACATGTATATACATGGCTTAGCGAACTTTGATTTGTTAGGAAAGTACTTTGGCCTAGTTTTTGTGTTGCTTTGGCGATTTCTTAGTCTTTTTTTATCTATTTTTAGTCCATACATTGTTAAAATGCCCAAACAAAAGTTTTTTTATTATCAATTTTCATTGATAAATCAGAGTTTTTTCATTTGATTACTTGTAAAATAAGTTAATAAGTGCATATATATTTAATGTATATTCGGAATTTATCAATCTTTAACATTCATAAGAAAATCTATCTAGGTAAAGCTTATTTTCACTCCAAATCCCAATCAAATCTTATCTCGAGTATTCAAGCGCCGAAGAATCATATTTTCATTAAGACATAATTGATTATTCCCTTGTGTAATCGATTAGTGAGCTCAATTTGAAAACTTTCTAAATCAATCTCCTTTGAGAAGAATCAATATTGATTTTAGATTTTTTTCCACACAAAATGTAACTTAAAAAATGCTATTTAAAGGTGTCTAACACTTCCTTCATTCATCCTATTATCTCTTCTCTTCTCTTGTTTTTATGCAAGTGTCTATTGTTATTATTATCATTACCAATATGGCTCTCATAGATAATCTTCATACTTCTTCAAAAATCTCTCAATCAAAGGCTTCCTCATCAAAAGTTACACAAGAGAAATATTTTTCCAAGCGTTAGATGCTCAGGGCATTCTACATGGAAGAGAATTTGGTCAGAGTTTTCTCCTATGAAAATATTTGTTATGCATTAATCAAAGACCTCTTCATTGAAAAACAATATACATTTTATATAGAGATGGTTTAAATGTTACACTCCATCCTTAAGTCTAAAGAAGTATCAATCAAATCAATGATTTGGAAAATTCGTATCAGCTTCACAACCTGTGAATTTGGAGTTTCGAATAAGATACATGTTTATGGGAAAACTTATTCTATTAACTCTCCTGATAATTTCACCAACTTTGATCATGTCATGGGAATTGGAAGATTCCTGATCTACCCAATGAAGAAAAAGAAACTTTCTCTCAAGACTAAATTCATGAACGGAAGCACACGTAATGTGCATCATCTAATAACCCATGTGTTTCTTCAAAAAAAGAAAGATAAAAACGATGTACTTATAAAGGAAGATGTGGTAGCCATGTGGTTGTTCTCTCAGAACTTTCAAGTTAATAGGGTTGATGCAAGAGTTTGTGTTCTAGACCGGCCAAAGGAACAACTGACTAAGGTCAAATCCATCTCAAATCCACTATACTCGATCCAAAGTATAAAAATAGTTTACATGCTAACAACAAGGTACAATCTCTGATCTCCACTTTAATTATACTCATCTTAAATCTTGAACTGACATAAGCATTGAAGTGCTAGCCATTATGGTCCACCCCGCACCATCGTAAAAGAGATCACAACCTTCTTCAAGATCACAATTATCTAATTGTCCTCATTTATGGTTCCTTCGTGGAGCTAGAGTCTCCATTTTTTGTTTCTGAATCGAACAATGGTACCGTATATGGGAATCAATTTTTGATTCCTATATTTTCCATGAAAATCATGTTAGCTTTGCATCAAACAAACTAAGATGTTATAGATTTGGATTATTGCGGTTCAAATCCAAATATCTAATTGGCCAGTTTGTAACCTCCTTGTGTTACAAAATCAAGAGAAAATTGAATTCAGATTTACACACATTCCGCGAATCTGCAATCATCTTCCACTATCACCATGCATAACCTTCACAGATCTCGAAGTCAAGAGCATTCACATAAGAACTTGGAGATACACCACGGTTGGTTTAGGTTATCGTGGTTTCTATCACGGTTCATCAAGTTCATATCTCTAATTTCCTCTAGAACTCTATGAAATCGCAAAGGGAATGTCTTAGACCAAGATCTGAGGTTATGTCGAGGCTTGAAGGTGATTCCCTTGAAGGCCGTGCAGAAGGTCCACAATCTCTCATCCGACCTAACGCTTTGCTCACTTTTCCCTCTTACCTGGGCGTTTATTGAGGCAATGCCTTCAACATACAATAAGTTCATAGTGAATATCAGCTGAGAATAATCACTGACACGCCCACTATGAATACTAAAGGAACTCGAACCTGCATCCATACATCAGTAGAAAAGTGTACCGATAATGTTGCAGTAATAAAAAAGATCGAATCCACAAGGACTGCTATTTTAGAATTAAATATTGTGCAATGTGTAGAAAATAGTAAATTAGGGGGGGTCAAGTTTTAATTGCCAAAAGAAAATAAAGTGTTCTGACAATAATACGAAAGCGGTCAGGTAAAATTCTCAATTTCTCTATTGTTGATGTTCGGTGCATTAGATGAATGATATTTGCACTATAATCCCATGACGAACTAACCAAATTATTCTACTCATCCTTTGCGGTATAACTCACTAATCAATACTCGAAGTTTTATATGCCTAGTCCATCAGCGTAAGCAAGAATAGATAATGCAACATGGCGTTAATTCCTAAGCCACCACTCAGGGTCTCATATCCATATTCAACCATCATAATCACAATAATTTCCATAGGTCCAATACATAGACTAATGATCAGTATTCTCTATGTGTCCAAAATCAGATTAAAATAGTATCTCACATAAAAAACATGAAGAACAAGGTGCAATTGTATAGAATTAGAGATCAAATTATTCAGGCAATAACAAATCAAACATATGTTCCAACAATATAAAAATAGGTTCATCAAACACAACCTAACCTAAAGATAATTAACTATTCATAGTGCAAATTACAATATAAAAAACAATTGAGAATGTTGAACAAGAAATCCCTTGAAGAATTGGCCTCCAATGCTCTCTAAAACTCCTTATGGTGTTGTAAACCCTTGGAAAAACGTGTAAATTTCAGAACCCTTAAAAAATTACCAAACTTTCCCTTTTAAAGTAGTCAGAAAAGCCCAAAAAAGACTCATCGCTTGTGTGATACTTTTCCATCGCGCACACGATTTTGCACATGCTACATCGTACTCACGATTTTGCACACGTCACATCGCGCGATATACTTTCCATCACGTGCGTGATTATTCCAGAAGTTAGATATTATTTTTAGCTTCATTTTTCAAAAAACTCCGTCTCAAAACGAGTTACGGAACTTCATATATGATCAATTTATTCGACAGACGTCAAGATGTAGATTCTACTGAAAAATACCAATTTCTTCATAATTTCTTCCCAATTTCTTACTCTGTGTCTTCGTCTTCTTCACTTTATTCATATTTCTTGGTATTTAGATCATCTTTAACTTGAAATTATATCGAATTCATCACAAATACTCATAAAAATCATGTAATGACAAACTGTCATCAATGTCTCATTAGTAATTTTCACAAATAAACATGCAAAACGAGAAGAAAAAAAAGTTTGTGTCAAGGTCCAAAAGAAAGCTCTTAGAGTGCACTCTACATGACTTCGAAAGGATTAATCTAGAGGGTTGTTGATGGAGTAAAAACAAATATAATAGTAATTGTGCAAAAAAAAATAGAGAATGAAAATCGAATTTATCGTATCCACAAAGATTATATTAACCTCGTTCAAGGAGAAGGTGAGTGCACTTGTAAATTTAGTGCACTGTTTTAGTAACAGAGCAACGTGAACGATCATTACAAATTATAGTTTTACCAATCATATAAAATATTATCGCTAAGTCTCATTTTTCTTTAGATCAATTCTCATAATTCCATAAACAGGAAAAAGAATTCAGTTAAAATAAAGTTATATAACTAAAACAGGAAAATCATAACAAAAGCATCTATACAGAATTACATTGAATCACATGCTTAGGGTATAATCATCTAAAGAGAACCTAATCTAAGGGAACTATTCACTCATCATTATGGAGTTCATGGTTCTTACAATTGAAAAGCAAATATAAATATTTATAATGATGAAGAACAAACTCTTAATGATAGCCTTTATTTTCACCTTCTTTTAGCTTAGTAAAACACTTTAGACTCTTTAAAATCGAATCTCTAATAACTAAATATGTTTTTCTATTTATGTAAAATTTTGAATTCACGCAATCGCGCCACAATTTATCATTTAAAATGCTTTCATGTTTTGACAAATAGTTGAGATTGCATCAATGAGCTCGATCACGCCTCCCTGACCTTTTGATGTTGAATAACTCCGTTGTAAGATATAGGTGCGCAATGATTTGTATTCCTTTTATAATTTTCTATGATTTTCCTCCGATCTTTGTGTTTCATCCCTCTCTTTACCTCTTCATCGTAACTTTTACAGGAAAAAAAACTATGAAATTTGATTGGTTAGGATTTTTGCACATAATTTGATATTTTTCATGAATCTTTTAATTCTTTATTAATTCATATAAAACGAAAAATGTATTGATAATAAAAGTACTCAAAAATGATAAATTAAGATACTAAATACATAGTGTGATACACAATGGTTCAGAAAGATATTTCTCAAATGCATGTTAATATCAATAGTCTGAAAGCTATGGTTTTCAAGATCCTCTAAAATTGTTTAAATAACAAAGGCATTGTAAATTTAAGCCTACATGATAATTTATTTGATGATTTTCAAGAGGTTGTAAATCTTAGAATTTAATTTGGGTTTTAAAATAACAAGAGTTTTGAGATTTTTGATTTTTTTGTGATTTTTTTAATATGAAACAAAGAAATTGGGAGATGAGATGATGACAGAATCATGACTATATTGATACATTGGAAAGATTCTTGAAAACAAAGTTAAAATATGATTTTTGAAGGGTTTACGTTTGATGAATTAAGAACTTCCTTATTTAAATTTGTTACATTAAAGTTATGTGAGGTGTATATAATTTAAGAAGTCTCATTTAAATTTCAACAAATAAAAATAATAATATTAAAGAATATCTTGTTAGCATTTCTCTTATTTAAGTATTATTCAACAAAAACATGTAACTTTCAATTACCTAGGACATGACTAAAAAATCATTTTCTTTTACATTGTCAGCACGCAAAAGTCAAGTGACTCACTTGTGAGAATATAATGTTTATCCATCGTTTTCTTTATTTTGTCAAAATTGAAAATACATCCTTTTTCTTTAAGACTATTAAAATGGTAGACTCTAAATTAATGATTATAAATCTCATCCAGGTGGTACATCCACAATGAAACACTTGTCTTAAATTGTACCCATACCCACCAAATTTGAAATATCTCACATCATCTCATTCACATTAGAAAATTGTTTTAAAGGCATTCTAACAATTACTAATAATTAGACTCACAAATATAGTTGCACATACTTGTCTCCCTGGGGTTACCTAGAAAAAAACTTATTAGTAATATTATAAAAGTTCACAAAATAAAAAACAGATATAATTTTAAATAATTATTCATTCAAATAAATGCGTGTGGCTATAAACACCTTAATATTTATTCTATATCATTTTTATTACATATATTTAACATGAGTGTTCGCTTATTTATAAATTAATAATAAATATATTATTGAAATTTTAAAATAAAAATATATTTTATCATTAATATATTTATTTTTATTAAAAATACAAACCACGAATATAAATAAGAATATGATATACATATACATGTGTTAGTATTAGAGATGTTCGCGGTATGGTTTTGATGATTTTGGCGTTAAAGTCATTCGATAGTAAAAAAAAATGTGTGGTTCGGTTTGGTTCAGTTGATTTTTATAAATAAAATTGAACCAAATCAAATCAAACCTATGCAGTTTAGGTTGATTCGGATTTTCACGAAATATTTATTAAGTCATATATAGAGATATAGAGAACAACATAACTTTATGTTTAGTCATTCATATATTACCAACAAAACTCATCATATCTGAACAATAATTTTCCAATCAATATTAAAAAATTAGATTAGACAAAAATGAAATAAAAATATAAAATAGTAGTATAAAATAATATCAAAAATATTATAATAAAATGGAAAAAATAAGGGAGATGAAAGATTAAAGAAGATAAAAAAGAGAGAATAGAAAAGATGGGAGGTTAAAGAAGAAATGTGCGATAAAAACATAAATGAAAAAGAGAAAATAGCATAAAAACGAGAAAAATAAATAAAGAACATAAGAAAATAGATGTTAGAATAGAAGAGGTGAAATGTACATGGTAAAGAAGATGCGAAGAATACGTGATATGACTAGGAGAGATTAATCAAAGTTGAAACTGAAACTCCAAATGTGAGTAAAAGAAAATCGTTAAGGTTAATGTGTAATAGGTTTTGGTTTTGGGTTGGATGTGAAATAAGTGAAATTTGAATTATAAAATAATACGTTCTGTTTTGATTTATAAAATACAAACCATACAGTCTGATTAAAAAAAGAATCAAATGCATCATTTCGATTTAATTTAATTTGATTTACGATTTTCTATTGGACCAATTCGATTTTAATAATCCCTAATTAATATTGATGTTCAAACAAACCTATAGACTCGAGAACATAAATTTTCTCCAATCGCAAATATTCGCAAATATGAAAATTAATGTCATAATACCCTATCCAAATTCTTATGAGAAAAAAGAATATGCATTTTATACTGTCAACCAATGAGAGACGTGTATCCCGCCACATCACATTTTTATTTTTAAAATACTGTTATGATTTGATAATATTTATTTTTATTTTTAAAATACTGTTATGATTTGATAATATAAAATATTCTAATTAAATATATGTGTAATATTTTTTTACACTAACAGTGCAGTACCTTTAACCTCAATTCTTATATTTGTCACCCTCTATATATATATATATATATATATATATATATATATATATATATATATATATATATATATATATATATATATATATATATATATATATATATATATATATATATATATATATATATATATATGTTATTCTTTAGGGCATCTACCGCTACATTCATCGATCTATAAGTCATTGGATTGGATGTACCCATTAATGAATTATTTATTAATGAATTATGGTCTATGATTTATTTTAATTTTTTGGGGCAAGTTCTTGATTTAATTTATTAAATAAATAAATAATACAATTCGAGAGAGATGATGACAAAGACAAAGAATATAAATCTCTAATAGTATATATAAATCGATTTTTGTGTTCACATTTTTTTTTATAATTGAATGTTTAGATTAATTGTGTTTCAGAATTTATTAGGATCAGAAAAGACTTTCATACTCAAAGAAAGTTTACATATTACTTATTGAATACTCCCTCAGTTGTAAGTTATATGTCGTTTTGGACAATTAATTCAAATTAAAAAACATAGTCAATATTGTATAAATACATAAAAACAGTATATGCCTTTATAGATTAAAAATAAATTTAAAAAATTAAAAAAAGAAATAGTAATAAATAATAAATAATATATTGGAAAATATTATTAATATTGCTTTGAAAATATAAAGTAATTTATAATTTATAATAAATTTTTTAATAAAATAATTTATAATCTATAACAATATATAAGGGGAAAACTTGGTTTCGATGGAGCCTATTTTTCTATCAATTTTACCCTTACATAACTTACATAATAACTTCTACTAATAACTTCTATCAAAATCATTATTATCACCTTTCACATAACTCCCTACTATTAACTTCTTATATAACTTCAAATTAAAACTAACATTAAATAAAACAATATCGTATATATTTTCACGTATGTTTATTAAAAAAGCGGACAGACGGGCACAAAGTGCCTGGACGCTAGTTTAGAATAAAGGAAATAAGACATTACATTGGAAACGTGAACTCAAACTCTTCTGAGGCACTCGAGTCAACCCCCTATCAAATAAATTATTTTTTATTGATTGTGTATCACATATTTGGTAGATGACTTATATCAAGGTCTTATAATTTAAATTTAAATTTGAAGGTTTAATATTTTTATTCTATATAATAATTTCTAAGTTTATTTTTATTTTTATTTTTATTTTTTAAAAGATCCATATTATTCTATTAATTTTCTTTTAATTAGTTAAGAATTTTGTGATTCATTTATGAACTTTTTTTATTATGGATAATGATTTATGTCGCGAAACTGTTTTGTCACGAGACCATCACGACATGCAATGTATATATAAGGTGATTTTTTTTTAATTTTCATCGATCAATTCATGTATTCAATAAATGTCACACAAATAGCACAAATGTGCATATATGGCGTGACCTTTTTATTTTCATCAATTCATGCATTCAATACATAACATACAATTCAACGGTTGTGGTTTATTCGTTATACATTCTTGAATTTTATTTTCGATATTACTAACATTACTCTTTTGTTATTGATTAGACAAAAATGTATTGTACACTTCAGAAATTTTCAGAAGTCGAGTAATCAGTCAACGAGTTATTACATCGGACCCTTATAAAAGTAAATGAATGCCAAGTTGTCATGTTGGGTTACATGATTATCTGAGGGACGACGATAAGTGTGGTCGGCGTAACGACTATGGGGTAGTTCCATGGTTGCAAAGACGTTACAGAAGATGATAAAGGATACGTTACAAGGCAATGATGATGACAACGAACATTATCATCATCATTTAATCAAGAGAACTAAAGAGACACTTCTTAAATAATCTTTGAAAGAAAGACAAGTATAAAAAGGACTCTCCATTAAGAAGAAATGGGAGAAAAAATATGAGTAACACCTAACTCACAATACATTTATGGTCTCACCTGACTCATATCAGGGAGATTATCCAAAAAATGTTTATTAGAAACATTTGACGGCCACCGTGGGGCCTCGGTAAAACTTTCTCAGACCGCATAAAAACATCATATACACCATAACAACACAATGTATGGATCGTCTCCCAGCAGGAATGGACATCGCACTCCACCAGACATGGCTCAACTTCTGACAATTTTGAAGAATTTGCGCCCGCAAAACGAGTCTTTGCAGGAGAGTGTTTACACACTTCAGCAAAGCACTAGGGAGGAGGACGCAAAAGAAGAGCTTCTGGATTCTCAACCTCTTTCAGAAGTAATTATTACTATGAAGTTATGCCATTTGGTCTTAAAAATGTTGGGGCTACTTATCAAAGGCTTATGGATATGGTGTTCTCAACACAGATAGGAAGAAGTTTGGAAGTATATATTAATGACATGGTGATCAAAACCCCAGAGGATAAAGATCATGTAAAATACATAGAAGAAGCATTCAAATTAATAAGGAAATTCGACATGAGGCTTAACACAGATAAATTCACTTTCGGGGTGCAAGCTGGCAAGTTTCTGGGTTTCATGCTGACACATCGGGGAATAGAGGCGAATTCAGATAAGTGTCGGGAGATCATCAACATGAGAACCTCGACGTCGATAAAATAAATCAATATTTGATCGGGAGGCTCGCCGCCTATCCCGATTCTTGTCTTGCGTGGGTGATAAGTCTATTCACTTCTTCGTTGTTATCAAGAAATCATTAAGTTTTCAGTGGATGGAAGAATGTGAAAAGTTGTTTACAGAGTTGAAACACTTTTTATCCACCCCATCGATCTTGGTTCGTCCGAAGGAAAACTCACCTCTCACATTGTATTTGGCAGTCTCAGAGAAGGCTATTAGTTATGTATTGGTTCAGGACGATGATGAAGGTGAAAGGTCAGTCTATTTTGTCAGCAAGGTTCTCAAAGGAGCAGAAATCCGCTACCAAAAGATTGAGAAGTTAGCTCTAGAAGTAGTTATTACCTCTAGGAAACTTAGACATTATTTTAGGGCCATCCTATTATTGTCAAGACAAACTACCCCATAAAGCAAATTCTGAAGAAGCCAGACTTGGCGGGTAGAATGGTAGCATGGGTTGTAGAACTGTCAGAGTACGACATCACAATCACACCCAGGAATAGTATCAAATCACAAGTATTGACTAATTTTCTAATAGAGTTGAGCTCACCCACTCCAGAAGAATCACCCAAGCAGTGGATGCTTTTAGAAGACGACTTATCCAACCTCAAAGGTAGCAGAGCAGGACTAGTGCTAGAGAGACCATGGGAGTTAGTGTTAGAATAATCTCTCTGCTTTAATTTCCAGGCCAGTAATAATCAAGCAGAGTATGAGGCCACGATCTCCGGTTTGAGATTAGCTAAAGAAGTCGGAGTTACCCATTTCCTAGTTTGCACCGATTCATAATTGATCACTAACCAAATCAAAGGAGACTATGAAATAAAGGATACATTGCTACTCATATATCTACAACAGACTTTGCAATTGGAAAAAGGGTTTATGGAATTTGAAATATCACATATCCCTCGAGAAGAAAACGTCAGAGCCAATTTGTTGGCTCAGCTAGCCAGCACTAAAGTCCTCGGTCTTAGTAGAACAATGATCTAGGAAACTTTAGAAGCGCCAAGCACATAAATGGAGGAAATCATGATGCTGGAGAATACACGGGGATGAATGACACCCATCATTCAAATCTGACTAAAAACAAATTATTGGAGGAGGAGACTGAAGCTCGGCGCATCAAAAGGATATATGTGCGGTATCTCATGGTAGTCGACCAACTTTATAAAATGGGCAAATCCTCTCTGATGCTAAGATGTGTCATTGAATAGGAAGTGGGATTCATAATTAAAGTAGTGCATGAAGGAATATGTGGAAGTCACATTGGGGGAAGGGCGCTAGCTGGAAAAATACTCAGGGTCGAGTATTACTGGTCGGGTATGCTACAAGATTATGCACGACTCATGAACCATTGTGAGAAATGTCATAATTATGATCCCTTCATACATTCCCCTGCCGAGATGTTGCACTCAATAATTTCCCCTTAGCCTTTTTACCAATGAGGTCTGATATCCTTGGACCTTTTCCCTTAGCCGCAAGACAATTAAAATTTCTTATAGTTATGATGGATTATTTCACCAAACAAGTGGAGGTCGTACCCAGGATCACAGAGGAAATAGTAAGAAGGTTTTACTGGAGGAATATCATATGTCGTTTTGGTTTACCAGGGATCATTATTTTCAATAATTGCACATAGTTCACAAGCTCATCAGTGGTAGAATTTTGAAGACACCTCGACATAAAAAAATAGTTTATTTATGTTGAACACCCCCAGACTAATGGCCAAGCGAAATCAACAAATAAAATCATCATGTCATGAATGAAGAAAAATCTATATGAGGCAAAAGGATTGTGGGCCGAGTAATTGCATGAGATTTTATGGTCTTATCACACCACCCCACATTCAACCACTAAGGAAACTCTCTTTCAAATGGTATATGGGGCTGACACAATGATACCAATTGAAGTTAACACTCCCAACTGGCATCGAGTTACATTTTATGACAATCTCAACAAGGAAGGGTTAGACAACTCAGTCGATCCCATAGAAGAGATCTGAACAATGACTCACGTTAGAGAGTTTGCAGCAAAACAGAGAATGGCTAGGAGATTCAATACTAGAGTCCGTCCAAGAAGCTTTCAGAAGGGAGGTCTGGTTTTAAATAGGGTTATAGATGCAAAGAAGAAAGGAAAGCTTGACCCAAATTGGGAAGGTCCATATCGAATCTGGCAAAAACTTAATAACTGAGTTTATAAGCTGGAAAGCTTGGAAGGAGTGGAAGTACCAAGGGCTTGTAATTTTTCCATACTAAGATTTTATTATAGTTAAAATTATGTAACATTCTTATTAAATAAAAATTGTGGGTAGCATTTTTTCCCTTGCAAGGGCAAGGGTTTTTAACTAGCCAACCTCAGTTCATATTAATGTGTGTCACTCTTTTCAGTTTTCAAAGGTAGCAAATCATACTAGTCTTAGAAATGATGAGTATGTCCGGTATTACTAACCTCTGGAAAACTGGTTAAGTAAATTGAAACCTCTGGCCAGGTTATTTTAATCAAAACCTCTAACCAAATTTAAAAAGTCCAAGTAAATTGAAACCTCTGATCGGGTTATGTTAATCAAAACCTCTGACCAAATTTAAAAAGTCCAAGTAAATTAAAACCTCTGGCAAATCAGTTAAGTAAATTAAAACCTCTGACCAGGTTATGTTAATCAAAACCTCTGATCAAATTTTAAAATCCCAAGTAAACTGACACCTTTGGAAAATCGGTTAAGTAAATTGAAACCTCTAATCGGGTTATGTTAATCAAAACCTCTGGCAAAATTTAAAAAGTCCAAGTAAATTGAAACCTCTGGAAAATCGGTTAAGTAAATTGAAACCTTTGTCCGGGTTATGATAATCAAAACCTCTGACCAAATTTAAAAAGTCTAAGTAAATTGAACCTCTAGCAAATTCGTTAAGTAAATTGAAACCTCTGATCGGGTTATGTTGATCAAAACCTCCGACCAAATTTAAAAAGTTCAAGTAAATTGAAACCTCTGGAAAATCGGTTAAGTAAATTGAAACCTATGACCGGGTTATGTTAATCAAAACCTCTTACCAGATTTAAAAAGTCCAAGTAAATTGAAACCTCTGGAAAATCGATTAAGTAAATTGAAACCTCTGACCGGGTTATGTTAATCAAAACCTTTAACAAAATAAAAAAATTCCAAGTAAATTGAAACCTCTGGCAAATCGGTTAAGTAAATTGAAACCTCTGACCGGGTTATGTTAATAAAAACCTCTAGCCAAATTTAAAAAGTCCAAGTTAATTAAAACCTCTGGAAAAATACAAAATCCAAGTCAAGTGAAGTCTTGGGATGATTAGTCAATTTTATTGAGCTTTCTAATGTAGTCAAAAGGACTAAGTCGACAGACTTCGGGCATGGATCGGGACAAGTACGAACCCTAAATAAGTCTAAGATGCGTCTCGGGGATATGAATATAACCAAGGATTAAAATTGATGAAATCCATGTGAAATAATAAAAGTAAGGGCCTCATAAGGGCTCAAAGGAAGGAACGGGAAATTATCCAAAGATTACAAACATGCATCACCACGGATGACTAACAACAAAGGACATATAAATCTAAGCACCGTGTTAATTCTCTTCTTGAACATCACGAGTTGGGTCATCGATCACAACATCCTTAGAAACCTCGGCTTCAGGAGAAGCTTCCTCCATATCCATAAGCTGACCATCCACCACGGTCTTGAAAAAGTCCATCTCAGACACATTAAGGTTGGGTTGGAGGCATATCACTTATATTTTAGCTCTCTCAAAACCGTCATCGTCGACTGAAAGAATGTCCACTTGGGCTTCTTGCAAAGACTTTTTCAGCATCTCAATATCTTCACGAGTCTTTTCCGCGTCTTGGATTAAGTTGACTATGGTTGATTCGAGCTTCAAACATTTGGAATCCGAGGTCTCTTTCTGTTCTTTTGCTTCCAACAATTGTTTGTTCATGTCATTCACTTAATCAGTCTAAACCTTCAAGAAATCCTTCAACTGAGTTACTTCCTTAGTAAGACGGATCACATTTTGCTCATAGGCATTACCAACTTCAAACAACCTCATGCTCATAACTGCATATCTCATTAAATAGGCCCCAATGTTTTGGGTTAGCTGTTGGGTCCCTATTGTCTTCCCTTTCTCAACATCCTCTATTACATTCAAATGATCATAAAGAAACCTTAGGCTATCAAAGCTATTCGACCAAAACTTGAATTTAGTTGATGGGTTGGCTTTATAGCTGTCGCCGGAGGCTCCAGAATCCTGCAACAAAGTAATAACGGCCAAATCGGCATGACTTACAAGATCCCCCATCAAAGTTTTCATCTTCTTGGAGGACCTGACTTAGAGCTTCCAGTAGGGGGATAAGAAACATCCTAGGCCTCTGAAGCACCAGGGGCTTCCTTACCAACCTCTAATTTCCTCTTCTTGAAGGCCCGAGTTTGAATACCAGATAAGTTTGTCTTGGAGGTAGATTGTTTTCCCTGTCTCACCCTCACTTCAGCCATCTGTTTCTTTTGTTTTGTTATCTTAAGGCTTTCCATTTTAGCTGAAAAAGGAACAAGTAAAAAAAATCCATGAGAATCAACATGAAGAGATTACTAGAGTATAATAAGAGACATACAAGCATTACCTAGGAAGTTAGAGATTCGTTTCGGATTATCGACCATGTTTAGTAAATCCTTGACCTTTACTACCCATAAAACACCTAGAATAGCTAAAGCTCGGATCTCCAGAGCGTTTAATTTTCCATAATCAAAACCGGACACATGTAATGGATTATCCGTCCAATAAATTGGGAAGCGGTGGCTCTCATCCAACGCGTATATAAATTGAGGACACCTTTTTCCATTTCTCACCTGAACAGGGACGGAGCCAGAAAATTTATGATGTGGGGTCAATAAATTTTTTAAGATATATATATATATATATATATATATATATATATATATATATATATATATATATATATATATATATATATATATATATATATATATTGTCGGCACATGACAATTTATTTTTCATTATTATTTAACTTCCTTGTATTACTTATAATATATTTTTACAAATATTTATATTTGTGATATAATTAAATATAACTGTAATTATTTTTTTTACATTAACAATCTAATAGTAATTAGATATATTCAAACTATAATACATTATTTGTATAAAGTATGTATTATTTAAAAAAATAAATATTACAACAAAAATATATTTTTAAAAAAATTTATAGACGAAATGAGAATACTTATAAATAAAATATAACTATGAGAATTCAACTTCAAATCTAAATAAAGATTATACGCATTTATTATTTATTAATTAAATTAAATTTAAGAGATACTATTGAAACATTTTAATTAATTGGATAAATATATAATTTAAAATATATTAAGTACGAATAAATAGATATAATATATTAAAGTAGCAGTGAATAAAGGATAATTATTTCAACTATAATCTATAATTAGCAATTATTTCTTCTTTTAAAAAACTGTGTTATATATTATCCATAGGTATTACACATTATTATTTGATGAATTTTAATTATGCAGAATTTAACATATATATGGTATAACAAACTTATATTTATTAGTATCATATATTAGTATAAATATATAAGAATGAAATATTAGTGGGGGCATATGCCCCCTTAAGTCTATATATAGCTTCGTCCCTGCATCTGAAGGAACTTATCTTTGAAACCTTTGTAGTTGGTGGTATAATCTTGGAGTAAAATTTTCCCTGGTATTCCATAAAGAGAAACCCAACCTTCTTTATCCTCCCCTTTCAAATCAAAGAAAGAAAAGAAAAACCAAAGGTACGTATTACGTTCACCGCTTCACAAACAATCTCAAAGGCTTTAATAAAGCTCTAGCCGTTTGGGCTTAATTGAGAAGGTGAGATATTTAGGGTTTTTAGGAGGTCAGATTCAAAATCGGTAAAAGGGATACGAATCTTAAAATCCTCAATAACCCCGAATTAGAAATAAAAATATTCTCTCGATACTCCTTTTGGTCGAGTGATACAGACTCTTTCACCCGCTACACAAGGTTCCATCATGATATCATCTTCTTTCCCGGTTGAAGAAATCTGCTTGTTCCGTCGGAGCTTAGAAATACCACTATCACCAATTATGCTGAGATCGTAACTTAAGACTTTATCAATAAAAGACCTTGTCATCTCCATCACGATGTCCATAAAACTTGATGATGAAGATTTCGAGTCAATTTCACTACAAAGTGAAGAAGTGTCTCCATAAACTTCCTTAAGGATCCGATCAAATTCTATTTCCCCAGATGGCCCTCACATTCTTTCATGCATTCGTTCCAGAGCTTACTTCTTTCTCGGGCATTGAGGAAAATCAATATATTTTGCAAATCATCGCACTCATATATTATAACCATAATAAAAGAAATTAGTATGAGCAAGTAGAGCAAAGAAGCAATACATGAGATTCGTGCTTGCAAGCAACTGAGAGAAAGTGCAAAAACCTAGACAAAAGATCTTGAAGAAAATAAGGGTTGAGAATTATGAATATAGAAATAAGGAAACATGGGTTTTTATGGAAATAAATTTAAATGGTTCGGAACCCTATCAAGCTAGAGTGATGATGGAAATTAACTTCCCCATAAAAAAAAGTCATCATAACAATGAGAGAGGGGGGATATGACAAGACATGCATCATCATTACACTTAAAAACTCATTGTTGCATGTTGGTCGTTCATAGGGTAACTGTTAGACTAATCCAAGCCGGATGGAAGTACTGTCATTCAAGGAGAGAAAATTACGCGTTTTCTATCTGAACACTTCACCCCTTTTGGGTCTCGTGATCGAAAGACTTATGTACACCCCGAAAATTCTCAAAAGTCGAGTAATCAGACACTGAATTACCATGTGGGGAACTTATAAAAGTAAATGAATGTCGAGTTGCCATGTCGGGTTACATGATTCTCAGAGTGATGACAATAAGTGTGGTCGGCGTAACGGCTATGAGGTAGTTTCGTTGTTGCAAAGACGCTATAGAAGGTGATAAAGGAGACATTACAAGGCAATGATGATGACGACCATTATCATCATCATTTAATCAAGAGAACTGAAGATACACTTCTTAAATGATCTATGGAGGAGAGACATGTATAAAAAGAACTCCCCATTAAGGAGAAATGGGAGAAAAAAGAAGAGTAACACCTAACTCACAATACATTTATGGTCTCACCTGACTCGCATTAGGGAGATTATCCAAAAAAATATTTATCAAGAACAAGTATGTTTTAAAGAATTAAAGAATTAATATATATTTTTAAAGTTAAAGGAATAAAATAACCCCGAAGTTAATATATGAAATTGAAAAGGATATTAAACCTATATTTAAATAATGAGATAAAATTAATTTTTTTTACTTGTTAGTTCAAATCTAAAACTTGTATGGTTTTGATTATTCTAAATACCAAATCTATTAAAAATAATGATTTTGAATAGGGTTAAATATGATTATAGTCCTCCTAAATATTTCATATTTCATTTTTAATCCTAAAAAAAATATTTTAAGATTAGTTTTTCTAAAAAATTTCATCCACACTTTTGGCCTCTCCTGCTAAAATCATCGTTAAATCTATCATTAATTCAATTATTAAGTAATAAAGTGTCGCTAAAATTATCGTTAATTTTGTCATTAAATTATAAAAATATTGATAAATTGTAAGAAAAATCAAAAGTGTGGATGAAAAAAATTTAGAGAAAGAAGTTTTTTTTTTAATATCTATAAATAAAATATGAATATTTAAACCTTTTTGACAATTGTGGGTCCAATATACATAAGTGGCACATATGTGAAATTTTGGTAAACTTTAAAATCTATACTTTTGTTTTCCTATATTGCCTTTCGAAGCTTTTGTGCATACTATATTCGGGCAAATATTTAAAAACTCCATTAGAAAAATTGCTCTATTATGGTTAGTCTCCACCTATGCTATCCTTGAGGCTCATAAAAATTTTCAGATTTTATATTTTTGAGAAATATTATCCACACTCTCATAATCTGTACCCATATCCCATAGGAAAAAAAGGAAAGAAGAAAATAAAAATACGACATATACCTAACCCATCCAAGTTAGGAAAATTAATAATTAGTTAATTCAAAATGATCTTGAAAAAATTCTCATAAGTACATTAAGAGATATACTAGTCCACCATATGTTCTGATTCACAAAATGTTCTAGATAAGCCAATTTATCTGCACGAATATCCCTCTCATGAAAAATATGAGTGATTTTGAATTTAAAGGAGCATGCAAATATGAGTGATTTTGAATTTAAAGGAGCATGCAAACTATTTCTCCATTTAGTTAATAATTTTCAAGGAACAATTTTCATAGTACAAAAAGCTTGTAAAGCAAGGGTGGAGTCACTCTAACCAAAACTTCTTCTAACCCCTTGAATTTGCATAATGAGTGGTCAACATGACACCATGTAATTTGACTTGGGAAAAGATAGAAAATCTTACTTTATCTTAAAAAGCTCTTAGAAAAGTATACAAATCATCTCTAAATATTCCACCATAATTTGATGGAGCCGAATCATCTCTTGATGATCCCTTTATGTTTCATTTAACCCAACCTTATCTAGGACTAATCCAATTTATTTGTAGAATTTTTGGAGCAAAAAGAATGCTTACATTTGTTATCAAACCTTTTGAGAATAGTAAACTCCATCTTTGAGGAATACATATGACATTTAAAAGATGTCGAGTATAAAAGTGATTAATACTAGTCATGTATAATCACTAGTCCCTCTAAAACAACAAGAAAAGTCATTTTTCTAGCCATTGACTAGCACATATAAATTGATTGATTGAAGAACTGATGAAATACAATTACCAAACTTAAGATTAAAAGCAAAGTTATTAAGGTGTGAGATTTCTCGATATGATCATCTGAGGTCGGACGGTCCAGGTTTGACTTATCCTGATGTCCAGCTTATGTCGAAAATGTTTGATTAAGGTTAAAACGTCTCTCATTTCCAAGTTTTTCCTCAGCAGCATGCTGAGTAGGATTTATCGAAGGAGACAGAGGAGTATTCTTTGTCGTCAATGTATTCTTCATATTCATCACATCATGGATCAATTTTAGGATCAAGTCTATGTTATATGCAAAATAAAATAGAAGTAATGATTAAGTCATAAATTAGCACAACGACAAAGCCAAGTAAAATGATGGTTCCCTCCTCTCACCAAAGAGCTTTTTTCTCTCCTCCACGTCGGCTTCCTCCACCACTAATCATATATCAATATTTTTTCTCTTCTGTTGTATCAACGATACATATGAGGGACCAACTCCTTTCATAGAGAGTAAATAAATTAACCTTAAATTTCTCTTATTCTACATTCAATTTTTTTTTAGGGAACACATAATTGCTCGGAACCCTCAAGAAGTGATTTTGATTCCAATTCTTTGGGAACATGTCTTTACAACTAACCGACTCTGATATAGGAGGACATGAAAGACTATCCTTCGGCAGAACACACAAGCTCTAGTGGGATTCACGACTTTGTGTAACAACTAGGAAATATCGGTCCTTGAAGTTCTTCCACCTGCCAACATAAATATCTCACACCTTATTCAACTTATGAAGAAATAACAATCACTTTCCCCATTCCGGTCTAGCAGAAGTACGCGTTATAGTGAACATGGTGAAGAATAACTTCAAGGTCGGCACTCCACCTCGATGTTGAACATGTGATTCCACACACAATAGAGGGTGAATTGTAGGGGTTTAAAAAACATTTGTTTATAACAAAATCATTTTGAGAATCATAATTTAAAAGCATTTTTAAGAAAACGTTTGAATGGGCAGTGGAAAATCAGAGTAAAAAAGACAAGCGAAAAATGAAGAGTTAACGAAAGAGAGAACAACCCCAGGAATTTATATAGGTTTGGTCAAAAGAAGTGACCTACTCCTCAATCCAGTAATTTATCTTGAGAGTATCCAATAACGCATGAGAGTTTTTAGAAGATTAAGCCCATGACCCCTTATACAAGGAAAAATGAAGTTTCAGGTTTACTTTCAACCAAACAGTGAATAGAGGAATGAAGTGACTAGTCTTCACGCCAAACACAAACAAAGCTTCGAGCGGTTAATCTCTCATCCAAACAAAGATTTTGTATGGAATTATCTCTAATAAATGTGGGTTTTTGAATTGGCTATCCTCTGAACCAAACTGAGGTATTATACCAGGATGATCATAAAGCGGTCTAAGATTTTACACCAAGTTGATCTTGAACCAACTGAGCTTTTATACCTAGATGAGATCGAGAATCGATGTGAACATTTTTCTCTGATTATTCTTCACAAACCCAAAAGGAGAGTTTTTCCTTAAGTGATGGAGCTCACGAACCAAACAGAGACTTAACACTAATTCCCCAAAAAGAGGTTTTAAAGGTTTAAACCCAAACCCAGACAAACACTCCCTAAGGAAGAATAATTCACTCAAGAGAAAAAATAACTCTTGGTGAAATTACAAGAACTTTTTTCTCAAAGCGCTATGGCTAAAATATTGTAAGAATTTGAAATTATTTTATATATATATATATATATATATATATATATATATATATATATATATATATATATATATATATATATATATATATATATATATATATATATATATATATATATATATATATATATATGAGAGAGAGAGAGAGAGGAGGGGGAGGTGAGATATCTCACGTTTTTTTATGTTAATAAATGAAGGGGATGACCTATATTTATAGGCCAAATGATGGTTAAAAAAGGAAATAGTCCATGGGAAAAATTGATTACCTAATCGATTAGGTCCTAAGTCTAATCGATTGGATACTATAAATTATCAATTTCTTAAGCCCAATTTGGAAGGTTTTGATATAAATCTATTACATTTCATTAATACACTAGAATAATCAATTATAGACTTTTTTCCCTTATCTAATCGATTAGGTATTTGGTGAAATTGATTAGACAGATCAAAAATTTGCCCTAATCAATATGATAGTTTCCAATTCATTTGGCTAGACTCCTAAATATAAAGTGATTTTATTTGAAAAATATAAGCTTTAAAAATAGTTTTAGTGAGTGTGTGATTTAACCATACTACTTTACAAAAGTTCTCTTTTGTTTTTACAAAACACTAATCACTCAGACACGATTCGGTGAGCTTTCACATTCCTCTCTTTCACACTCGGAAGTTTTAAGTCTCTTATCGGATACATCAACATGCGAGCTTTTAAACTTCCTATCTTTCACACTCTGAAGCTTTAAGCCTCTTACCAGATACATCAATCATATGAGCACTTCACTCGATTTTTCTTGTGAATGAGGCTTGAGATATCTTTAAGTCATATGCCATCATCAGAGAGTAATACTAGTAATCATCAAACCCTAAATTGTTAGCTTTATTCGAAGTTAAATCTTGATCAAATATCTTGTGAATCTTTGATTGCTTGAACCAGTTATAACACTTGTTTGTCTTCAAGTGTTGTTTTCATCAAAGTCACTTTAAAGGTTGTTACATCTTCATGAGTTATCATCATCAAAATCATAATGTTATCTAGGATATGCATAGTTGCTTATTTATGAGCTTTGATCACTTATTGATTAAACCTGCAAGCACATAGTTCCACACTAGATACTCACACCAATGTTGAAACACTTTCACATAAGCCCAACTCACCAGGTGAGATTGAGACAGAGAAACTTTAAGTGATTCAAGACCCCCACCTCGAAGTTGTTGAGTGGGGCCAGAACCCTGGTCTAGAAAACAAACACTTAAGGAAAGGAAGTAAGCATCCGCTAAAATGGCTTGCATAACCTCATTCTGAATTCAATGTGAGAAACTGATTATCCAGAAGATGGTTCCACATCCTAATGATCACTCTCTAGTCTGTGGACCTCACTAGACATAAAAGTCTTCCCCATCACCTCTGCATCCACTGAATAATACTCATGAAATTCGCAGGGAACTTGAGATCTTATTGGTCATTTCGAACCATCTCATTCTCACTGTCAAAAAAACAAAAATGTATGTCATGAGTTCTAGAACGCCCTCGGAAGTCAAGATGTTGCCTACTTTCCTTGTCGCTAAGGTCTCAACCATTCAAGGATCTAAAGGCTTTGATATAGAAATGATCCCCAATATCATCTGGTACGTCCCACCAAGCCTTGGATACGCCTTGGGCAATTCAAGAAAAAAAATATGGCCAATTTTCCCCGATTCGGGATGAACTAGATTCCCCCTCCACCTTCCTCTATAGGACCCCATACATTTTCACCACTTTGAGGACCCATGGGCTCACAACAACTTTCAACCAAACCCCATAGACTCGTAATAATCACTAAGCACTGTGAGATTTGTGGGAGGGATGGATAATTTCCAAAGGAACAACATTCAGTATGTATGGGTCGACTACCCGCGTATGAGGCGAGGCTTCGCTTATCTCGACACCACTAAGTATATCTATGAAATTTATATGTCAATCTCCTAAGTTGGTTGTTTCTAAAATGGAAAGAGCAGAAGCAACAACAATAAACATAGAGAGATAAAGACAATGCATTGAAAAGTTAGAGAAAAAGAGTTATTGCAACGATGAAGAAACCACAAAAAAAATGAGAGAAACCAAAGTAGGTTGGGAAATCGAGAAGGAAAGACAAATGGATAAATCTACAGCTTCAGAACAAAAGGAAGGTACACATACAAAACTAAAGGATATACTTTCCTCGAAATTACAACGACACTCGAGTGCCCTTGAGCACCTAAATGGCAGCACATTATCCTACCATAGGGACCTAAGACTATATGTAAATGCAATAATATGAAACATTTCAGTGACAAGACCAACATTTAATGTGCATGTTCCCGAGGTCAGCTGCTCTAACTCACCAGTCCTTTCCACTTTTGTATACTAAGAGCCCTTCAAGAAGTACACAATGCATCACAACCTAATAAACTCATGTCTTCACATTACTTTGTAATGGGAAGACATTGGGGACAACTATTTCAAGTTCCCCATATACCCAAAAAAAAGGATAGGCCTAATCATAGGAAGAGCTTAATCCAAGATGCAATCACTAGGTTACTAGATTCTGAAGATCAGGTGCACCATTGGTTAAGAAGCAGACACTTAATCTTTACCATCCGATGAGCATTCACCGCTATATTTAATTAAATGGTCTCATGCATCTCATGTTGGGAAATACGGGGCAGTTCTAACCGCCCCATATATAAAGATTGACACACGTTTGATCACAAATATGTTCTCACCATGATCACATATCCATTTTTCATCTCACTGACTTAAGTATTAGAATGTTAATTTTACAGGTCCACATTTCTCGACCATACCAAAAACACTCGTCGCTGCTACAGTTAACTTCGCATTTCAATATCATTATTTATGGTTTTATGGTTCTTGCACGGATCAATAAATCGACTTTACAAGACTTAGGTAAATTTAATATAAAATTTTGAAAATGAAATATGTATTATAGACAAATCCAAAACTTAAATAAGCGGAAAGAACATGGAAAAATAATCTTGAGAATTCATGATTGGCCACTCAAGTACGTTATTGCTTTCTGGCTATATCATGCTTGAAAAAATGGGTAACGTGCTAACTAAGCTAAAGCTCTTTCTAAAGAAAATTCTAGAGTAATTAATTAAGTAAAAGGAGGCCCCTATTAAAAATAAAATATTATATACCGTTATCTCATCTAGGCTTTTCAAAAATAAATTTGTTGAAAATATCTTCATCGATTGAAAAAAACTAAATCAGGCTGTTGACACTGAAAGTGAAAGATTTTAATGTATTATTTAGTGTATTCTAGCAATAAAGTACTCTTTTTTTAGATAAAAGGCACATGATTCAAATTTAACTCTAGATCATTTTATTAATAATATTCAAACATACAGAATTTTTTATAGAAATAAATATCTTTATAATAAACTTTATAAAAATTCATATAGTTTTTTATTTGCTTTAAACTCAACTTTTATTCTGTGAAAGAAATGTGTCTTCTTACTCTTTTTTAATTTTATTTTAGTATTATTCAGACATCATAACTCAGCATTGTTAATTTAACAATAACTTTCAATTACCTAGGACAGGAAAAAAAATATTTTACAATATCAGCATGCAAAAGTGTCGCAAATCATACAACGTCATGCTTATGAAATTAGTTAAGCTTGTGACTTGTGAGAAAATGATGTTTATCCATCGTTTTCTTTAGAGCTAATAAAATCTTAGACGCAAATCAAATATCATAAATTTCATCCAGGTGGTACATCCACAATTAAAAGCTTATTTTAAATTGTACCTAAACCAACAAAATTAAGGATATAGAAATATATATCAAATCACACTCAATCACATTAGAAAAGCATTCTAACAAAATTTTAAAATAATTAGGGCATGTTTAAAACACTTTCAATTTTAGTTCTTAAAATTTATTTTTTAAATTTATTTTAAAAAATTATTTTTAAGAAGAAAATTAATAAAAAAAATTATTTGATAAACTAATTTTTAAAAACTGTTTTGAAAATATGAAAATAAAAAAATTTGTTTGATAATCTAATCTTTTAATAGTATTTTAAGAAGAGAATAAAAATGCATATTTCGTCATTTACTTTTAAAATTTATTTTATTGTATAAAATATTACAAACTTAAAAAAATTAATTGATATTTGGTCGAATACAAATAATTGGGTTAAATCAATTTTTAATTTTACAAATCACATAACACTTGTTTGTAATAATAATAAGAAAAAAACAAGTAAAAAATGGAATTCTACGTTTAATAGAAGAAAAAAATTATATAGTGAAAATAATTAAGAAACACAAAAAAAATTAAGTAAAATAAATAAACATATTTGAAAAGGTTACTTATACATAAAAAGAGCATAAATAAAAGAAATAACATACTCTTTCAAATACGTTTTTCTATTTTATTTTTAAAATATAAAAATTATTAAAATTACATTAATGCTATTAATGAAAATTATAAATTTTTATGTTTTTTCTTCAAGTTTTATAATACTAAAAATTAAAAAGTAAGAAGCAAAATACATCTAAACTGTTTCAATTTTTTGCTTTTAAAAACTGAAAAATAGAAAAGAGTTTTTAAAAACACTATTGCAAAATATTATATTCAAACAAATTTTTAAATTTTAAATTTTCAAAAACTAAAAAAAAGTTTTTAAGATGCATTTCAAACATGCTCTTAGTCTCGCAAATTTAGTAGCACATAGCCAACACAATATCATACTCATACCTACCATATTCAAGAATAATTCAAAATTAATCTAACACATTATCATAATTGTTTCCTAAAATCAATCACAAGTTAACATCAAAGAATAAATGTGGAGAGAGTGAGAGAATGAAAGACTTAAAGGAAATAGAGTAGAATGATGGTCTTATTAAAAATTCAATGAGGTATTTATACATAACTACACAACAATGCAGCTAACTTAATGATAGAAAAAACATTTTTTTTATCTGGAAACCGGTTATACACCGTTGGTAATCGGTTACGCAAAACTTATTGTCTTGAGTGATAATCGATTATGCATTTTGGTAATCGAGTACGAAAGTATATTAGAAGTTGTGGTAATCGGTTATAGCCCCGAAGTAATATTAGAAGTCTTATATAATCATGTGTTTCTCCAACCTCTTGAACACTTGAATTGACACTCCCTTGATTAGCAAATTGACCATTTGATCTTCACTTTTGCAATACCCCAACTTGAATTTTCCTTCACTCACAAGTTCTCTCAAGTAGTGAAATTTCATCTCTATATGTTTGTTTCTCCCATGTGCAATGAGATTATTGGCTAGGTTTATAACAGAAATTGTTGGACACGTGATTTCAAGCACAAGAGGGGGATGGTGAATTGTGGTATTCAAAATTCGTGATTAATTTTAACATTTTCTCGTTTAATATCGTATTAGTACTTTTTATGTGAGTAATGGTAGCGTAAATTTAAATAATTAAATTAAATTGCGGAAAAGTAAAAGTATATGGTTAAAAAAATTGTACCAGAGACTTATACATGTTTGGCCGAACGTTAGTCTAGTTTTGTCCCAAAGAGGTCTTCTTGACAGTTTCACTATAAACTTTGAGCTTTTGAAGGTTATGTCCATGAACCTTTAGTACACACTAATCCTCAGTCAAATGATTGCTTTTACTCAGGCTACGCTATCGAACCGTTTAGAGATTTATGGTTGATCTCAATAACCAAAACAAAGCTTTTTACGGCGAAGCTTAATAAACCAATAACAAAGATTTTATAAAGGTTGATCTCAAGAACCAAACTCCATCTCTTAAAGGTATCACACCCTTAAGAATATAAACGACAAGCACGTCCACTTACAAAAGTATCTTTCTCACAAGTAAAACATCACTTAGTAGCACTAAGGCAATTTGAAGTGAATAGAAAATTATTTTCAAAAGGAGAGAAAGAGATAAACTCTAAAGAAATATGAAAACGTTGGAAAGTGGTGTGGTATGAAGTGAGGGTTTATATAGTAGTTGGAAACACCAAGAAAGGAAGCGATCCATGATCTGGATTGATTATCTAATCGATTAGCAAAATGTTATAATCAATTAGACAACTTAAATATAATCGTTTGTAAAGCCTAAATAGGAAAGTTTGGATATAGAATCGTTGAAAGTCATTAATGTGCTATATTTGCTTATTATACAATCGATTATCATCTTTCTAATGGATTGTACAAGTGCTTTAATCGATTAGATAAATCAAAAAGTTTTGCTAATCGATTAGTATATCTTTCTAATCAATTAGATGATTAAGAAAAAGTTTGGAAATATTTTTAATCACTTGGTCTCGATTTAGAAAATCATTTTGAAGATAGAAAAATATTTTAAGGTGTGTGAGTTGTCTTAGTACTCTTAAGCTACTATCTTATTTTTACAGTACTTAATTCACTCAGACTGACATGAGCTGGCAATCTTTCACACCTTTCATCAAAAAAGCTCCAAGAGTTTTTCTTGATAGTGTATGTTTTGTATAAGCATTTGATCTTGAGTTCTCTTGCAGATTCTTTTAGATACTTCTAGAGTTGAAAGCTATTTTACATGCGTTATCGTCATCAAAATTTCATATGTTAATTCTTTATTACCTGCAAGCACATAGATCCATATTCTCCCCCTTTCTGAGGATGACAATGCATCTCTCAGCGGGGGTGGTAAAAGGGAAGCAAATATATGTTTTAGAGTAATTGACCCCCCTGAGTAAAATACAGGGTATGCCCTACTCCCCCTAAGAGCATATTTTTCTCCCTTTGTAAAAAAAAGAGGAAAAAATATACAAACATCATGCAGACATAAGCATATAGATTCGCATTTATTGGTTCATGCATGATTGATTTAAAATTCTTAGTTTTGTTCTTATGAAAAAGATGTCTTCTTTGGGAAGCGGTTTAGTAAAAATGTATCCGAGTTGATTATTTGAGTCTATAAATTCAAGCACACATTCCCCTTTTTCACCATGAACTATAATAAAGTGATGCCTAATGTCGATGTATTTAGCCCGAGAGTGAAGTATCGTATTTTTGGTGAGGTTTATGACACTGGTATTGTCATATTTAATTGGTACAACTCGAAGTTTAACACCATAATCACTGAGTTGTTGTTTCATCCAAATGATTTAGGCACAATAACTTCCGACAGCACTAAGCGGACTCTGATAGGGCTTAGTGCGATTCCACTTTTTCAACCCCTATTTATTCATTTGTACACAGATTTTTAGGGTATGATTTTGGGAACTTTTAACCCAAATTCCATCAACACTATTTTTTGTAGTTAGGAGAGGTAGATACTTAGAAAACAACAAGTTAGGATGCTTCTTGAAGATCCAAAGTTGGATTTGCCTCCATAGTTAGGAAATCATGGTGGATGTTTGTTCATCTACATTATTCTCCTTGTAATCCCTTTCTTGTTGGGTTTGTATTTAAGTTCATTTTTATAGTGTATATTTTTATTAATCATGGCGTTATGTATAACTTATTCACGAATCTATATCGATGTTATCCTTGCTTACTTGTTTATCTATTGATTTGAACCGTTATTGATAAATACTCTTCAAATCTAGATCTAGGATAATCATCCGTTAGATTCTAAACTATAGACATAAATTTAGATTTAACATTCACTGTGGGTATTGATTCTTAATGCTCCGTATTATTTTATAGGCCGAGAGATCGTCGATTAAATAACATGGTAGAACTCTCATCAGCGTTTCAGACATGAACACTGATGTCCGTGTTACGTGATGATATTGATGAATGTTTAGTTTGTACATAACTGGTTGGTAAATTACATGTTTGTATGGTGGATGAAATACAATCCTATAAAGCTCTCGGATCTCTCTGAAGCTTTATTTATTTATTCATTCGTTTTACATAGTTTAGCTTTTAAATTCAAAATTTTACAAACACAATCTTAAAAATGTAGAGATCATTAAACGATATTTGACGTCGCACTAATCCGTGTGGAGATGATAAAACAAAATACTTACTTTTGCTTGCTGCTTTACCGCAACCAACAAAATGGCATCGTTGTCGGGGATTGGTGTTTAGATATTGAAAGCATCGCAATAGTTTCTATCTCTTTTAAGCTTTGTACATTTGTGTATAGTGTATAGATACTTGTATTTAAACTTGTCTATATTGTATAGATACTTGCTTTGTACTTGTTTATATTGTATATATTTTTGTTTTCCATCAAGTTTGTTCAAGTGCTTGTATATACTTGTTTTCCATCAAGTATGTTCAAGTGTTTGTATATATTTTTGTTTCCCTTCATGTTTGCTCAAGTGTTGGTTAGGGGTAGCCATTGATGAACAACTAGCCACGCAAAAGAAGCAACAAGAAAGAGCGTATAATAAATAAAAGCGTCGAGCTAACGATGTAAAATAAACGCTTGTTGGGAGGCAACCCAACTTTTTAAGTTTTGTTATAGATTTTCATTTAGTAGTATAGGTATTAAAGAGTGAGAGTGGATGGAACACTTGAAAACAAATTCATTTTTGAAAAACCAGTTGCAGCTTTGCTCGCTCAGCGCTACCAGAGGGCGCTTAGCATGCTCTGCTGCACATTTAAAAATATTTCAGCCCACTGATCCACTTTCACCCAGGTCTTTTGACCCATTTTTAACTTATTTTGTTTTATGTTTAGTAATTTATTTTAATATTAAGTTATTAAGTTGTTAGAGATTTGTTTTGTGTTTGTCCAAAAAGCCTGTCTTCGATTGGCTTGAGGAAACATGGAGTGATTGTTTCAAGTTTGGGTGTATCAACAAGAAAATGCTTTGGTAATGATAAAAAGTTTAAAATAATGGTAAATTGTTAAGGTACATGTTTAATTCTTTCTACAACATAGAATGAATATGAAACTTATGTTCCGTACAAATATCATGTCATTCATTCTTTTGTAATACATGTTCATGTTTGAATCACTTTAGATCATAGCCAAATGTGAGTAAATTTTCCATTGTGCACTATATGAATAGAAGACCAACAATTCTTATTTTAACTTGGTTTTATTATGTTTAATCTTTTCATTTTTTTGAATTGTATGAAAGCACTAAAATGATCAAGGAATTTTGTTTGGTTTTAAGCATAACCACTTGACCAAAAAGTAGCATACCTTGTGAGTGAGTGAGAATTTGCTTACCCCCTTTGAGCCTTGTGTCAGGATCCATTTTGATGTCAAACTTTGGAACTTGTACATAACTAATTAGTTCATTATTAATTTTATATTGGATTTTGAACTTTTTTCTTGAACCCTCAACCATAAATTGTGGTTTGAATTTTTACCCTTGCCTTAGAAAGCTTGGGAGAATTTACATTACAAAGATTGGTTGCATTCAAGTTAGGGAGAAAATGTTGGTTGCTAAGAGGTTGAGAAAGAAAAATAAAAATTTGGAAAAAGAAAGAGAAAGTGAAAAAATAAAAGAAAAAGAAAAAAATAGAAAATAAATTGTGCTAATAAGTTGTGTGCAATGGAGAGAAAAAGGTGAATGCATTTGTGAATGCTTGAGGGTGTGTGATCGCTCGACTTTATGAGTCGAATTTGGGGTACAAACTGCAAGTGCACAGTTCTATCGCGTAGTTTTAAAAGATATCGATCCCACGGGGACTTATGAATCGATATACCGTTATCTAAGGTTACTTCGTAAAGCTAAGGTGAATAATGTTTGATTGTTTGGGGGAAAGCTAAAAACTAAACTAAGATCTAGATTAAATATTAATAAAGCGGATATCGGTATGTAGTTCGTCGTAATTAGGGAATCAATCCTTTGTCGGTCTCTTGGTTTTAAAATAAATCTTTTCAGTTGACTTTATTGATTAAAAGTTTTATCTCAAACTCTCGCTCTGTTGAATAAACCATGATTTTATGTTAATGTAGCTGTCACTTATAATTAAGTCAAAAAAACATTTTTTGAAAGCAATACAGTCCATAGAAACTCTTTTCAAGAAAACACTGACCGTTTAAACACTCTTATCTCAAACTCTCGCTCTGTTGACTTAGGTTATATAATTAAATTCGAATGCTTAACTCTCGTCCTCACATTCAATCTTTAAAAATACTTTTTGGAAAAGATCGGAATTTAATTAACTCTAAAACTTGCTCTCGCCCTGATCTAGAATTAATGTCTAATTTACACTGTCCAGTTAAAACCTCAAACTCTCGCTCTATTGATTTTAACTTCTTTATGTCTTTTACTTTCGTAAAAACCTTTGTTATTAAACCTGTAAATTGAGACCGTAAAAAGAGTGATTTTAATTTTAAACTTAATTTAACCGACTTAGTCCTGATTCCTTATTCCGCTTACTTTACATACCGATATCTAAGCGAATTAGCCAGACATGCTAAACAAACTAAAATACTTATCATGCATAAACAGACTCATCCCAGGCAGATAATATAAATAAATAATAAAACAAAGCATTAAATAATAATTAAAGAACCTGAATGAGTTAAACAATAGTCTTGAACACTCCACCACAAGCCGGTAGGATTTGTTCTTGGATTCTTCAATTAAACAACAAATTAAAACGAAGGAAATAAAACTAGATTCTAACGTAAGGTTAGATCCGGTAAAAAGGTGCACAATAGTTTCCGGTGTAGAAACTATTGTGCGAAAAGAATTAACTAAATGCTAAAAAGGAAAAAGGAAAATAGAAATTGCAAGGGAGATAGTGTAGAACTCGTAAAAATAATAAAGAAACAATACTGCTTAAGTTGCTGGAAAAGAAAATGTGCAAAAGCGAAAACGGCAAAGGAAAAAATGTGGAAAAGCTTCGGGACCCTTTTTGGTTTTGCAAGTGGCTATTTATATATGCTTGAGTAACCGCTTCCGCTGCCAAAAAGGTCTTCAACGTGCATAAAAGCATGGCGTGGATATAGGGCTCAACACTCCCTCAACGCTCAACGTCTCTGAGGCGTTCCTTGCGCCAAAAATGTAGGGGAATGGTGTGACGTTCGTCACACCATGTGTGACGTCCGTCACAGGAGTGTGCAAGGCGTGACGCTCGTCACGCCCTCTGTGACGTCCGTCACATGCACGGCACCTGCGTTTTGTGCTTTGGGCTGGGCTTTGACATTTGGTTCATTTTCTCTCCTTTTTGCACCTCCTTTTCTTCCATTTTTACTTGTGCTTCAAAATAAGCCACCTGAGACAAATAGGAAGAAAATACCGCGTAATATCTAATAAAATGAAGTGAACTGAACTAAATAATAATAAAATTTAATTGAATTAAGTCCTAAAATATGATATAATTTCGTGTTATCAAACTCCCCCATACTTAGATCTTTGCTTGTCCTCAAGCAAAATTCAGTATAGAACTCGTTAAAGGTTTTAGCCAGATAAAATTTCAAAACACACATCAATTCGTAATAGGTTGCAAGTGGATTTAGTTTAGAAGCAACTTGAGTTTAATCTTGGCATCAACAACCACCGTCACAACCTAGATAACCCTGCCTTATGCAAATCAGTTCAAGTACACTATGATAGCTATCCTGGTTCCTTTACTCTTATTTCACCCGTTTTCATTCTAGCGAAATCACATTAAGCCCTTTATCTTTTCGCGCACATAGTGGAGCAACCGGTTAGTGATTATGATCCCCTTTTAGCTAGAAGTTCTGGTACATAAGTCGGATAACTTCGTTATTCATCCCATTGCAAATTGCGGGGGATCGAACCGTAGTTCGCCCTACCAAGTTCAGTACCAGAAACCTGCTGAACCAACTTGTAATGGATCTTTCATATTATGTTTTTTTTGTATGATCTGCAACCTTTAGATTAAATGATCTGGTAAGGATCACCTAACTTAATTAGTGCATTTCCTGATATATATATATATATATATTTTATGTTACTTTGGGAATCATTCACTTATATTCATCGGCTCTCCACGTAGTTTGCTATTAAGATGGTGCTGACTTCTCGTATAAACTATTCGGGGTTACTATAAAACTAAAAGTTCAAGGGATTGGTATAATAGGTACTTACCCTGATCTAACATGTTGAGGTTCGTTTAGAGTGTTTGGCGGTAGTAGTCTTTGTCTTGATTCGTCTCAAGATCGATAAGATGAGCAACCTTTATACTTATTGGGTGTTGAATTTTTGTTGTGGCTCATGAAAATTTGAGGGAATAGATAATAGAAATTTGTTCACACTCGGGACTTAACTTAGAATAATAGATTTTTTTTTTAAAAAAAAACAATAATAATAATTAAAATAGCAATGAAAAGAAAGGTACATACTTGAAGAAATGGAAATAGAAAGAACATGGTTTCCCCCCCATACTTAAATTACACATTGTCCCCAATGTTTTAAGGAAATGAAATACAATATGGAAAGGAAAAAGAAGCTACAACTAAGGCTGCCTTCCGCCTCTGGTTCTTGGGCCAGGTGATCTCTGACGTAAGTCTAAGTTGTCGAACCTGCTGAACAACTCAGTAAACCGCTGGTCGATTATGGCATTCCGAGCATCCTGTTGTTGTTGCATTTGACGCATCATTTGCATCATCTCGACATTCTGTGCCTGCATACCATCAATAGCATCCATGATGTCGTGGTTGGTTGCAGGCCTTCTTCGTCGACGACGTTGGGAGGATGGGCCAGTTGCATTACCGGAAGGATTGAGCGGGACTGAATGTTGTGTAGGAGGATGATCACCTTGCTCCATATCGTCAAACTCGTCTGTGGGCGGGTTTGTTTGTGAAGGCTCGGTGGCTTCGGGAGCGTTTAGATCATAGAGGTGGCGGTCGGGGTTTGTGACATCAGTTAGGGCGATATTTGGTAGAACAACGCTTGGGACTGCCTGGTTGTTCACCATAAGATAATATCCTCCGCCTACTCTGTTCTTAATCAGGCGGCTGGATCGACAGTAGCTGATATCCATAGATAGGGGAGGTAGAGATTCTAAAGTTTGGAGTTTATCCCCTAGGTTTAGGCCAAGTGCTATGGTGGTGATTAATCCACCAATTATAAAAGGTTGCCGGCCTCTAGCACATAAGGTGCGGATATGATGAAATAGAAAGGAGGCGGCGTTTACCTTAGTATCCGGTTCGAAGACGCATTGGAGGAAGAATAGCTCCTTTGAGTTGACCTTGCTGTTGTTTGGTCTTCCAAAAACTGTGTTTTGCAGGATGCGGATAAAGTACCGGATAGTTGGGTTATGTATATGGGAAAGAAGGAGCTCTTCCCAGTTGTAGGCATCTATACCGGAAATTTTCTTGAAAAGGTCGAAAACGTCAACTGTGTTCCAGTTTGAGTTTGGAGGGATTCTGGGGTGTACCTGACCTTCTATGGGAAATTGTAGCATGGTACTCAATTGGTTTTGGGTTAAGGAGTACTCGGTGTTAAACATACGGAACGTTGCGGTACCGGTTAAAAATTCGTCTTCACCGGCGGGAGTGGTGTAGTCGTATGAACTTAAGAATTCTAAGGTTAGGGATGGGTAGGTGGGTTGATTATGAGTGCAAAGGAAGGTTAAGTCGGCTAGGCGGAGCATCCATTTGATACCTTGGAGTAATCCTAATTGTTGTAAACAAGTTAAATCGGGATACCTGGTGGAAACGACGCCTCGCTGTTGGAAACGCTCGAATTGCTCCCTTTGATAATTTTCATCTTCGGATCGGAAGATGATATTTCCGAAATTCTGATTTCCTGCCATTGTGATGAATGAATTTTTGAAGGAGTGATTTGGAAAGAAAAGAAATGTATTCGATAGGAGAGAATGGTTTGTGGTGAATGAAGGAAGGTTTGGTGGGTATTTATAGGAAAAGAATTTGGAAGTTGGAAAGGAGGTGGTTGAAAAGTGAATGAATGTGGGTAAATGTGAATAAATGGGGAAGGTAAAAAGTTGAAGAGGTGTAACGTTCGTCTCCAACGGCTCCTTAACGTTCACCTAGTCTGAAGGGCGTTACGCTCGTTACAGGGGTGTGACGGTCGTAACAGGCTCTTAGTGTGACGCCCGTGACAGAGTGTGTGACACTCGTCACACTGTCTGTTTGGCTAATGTTCAGCTAGCGTCCTTCACGTAAGTTATTATATATCATTTTTTTTTGGTTGTTTGCTACTGATTGATTTATTCTGCAGTTTAATTTCTCCTGCATGCTTATTCTACTTTGTATAATAATAAGTCATAGGTAGCAACAGTAGAGAACATAATAGCTATTGCATAATAAAATTAAATAAATAGCTTCAATAAAATGATCATAATGTAATATTGGAAAGAAGAACAAAAGAAATGCGAAAAGGAAACAAATGCGAACATGAATTCAAATAACACTAATGAATGATCTAGCTTAAAACTAAATAACTAAGAAAAACAAATAAATACTATCCATCTGCACGATCTCTGGCCGGAGGAGCAAAAGAGTTAACACGATGTAGCAACTCGTGAAACTGATCTGTCATACTGCTCATGTACCCTAGAACTTCGTGTCTCATGTCAGTAAATTCTTCTCTGAGGGCGTCTTGTTCTGACATTAAAGCTTCAATGGCGGTGTTATAATCAGTTCCGGGCATATGATGCCGGAGGTCGGATACTGCTGATTCTTCGGTCTGAACAGGCTGAGGAGGAGGGTCAATATCATAATAGCCAGATGGTGTCTGAGGGTCAGATTCAGCATAAGGGATCTGGTCATCATAAGTCTCATAGTCATCACAAATCTCATAGTCCTGGATGGATTCAGTGGTTCTAGCAGGAGAGGGGGTTTCGTTCAGGTTGTAGAGCCAGTTATTGCGGTTATGAACACTAGTAGTCCTAGGATCGGGCATGGTGAATAGGCAAAGAACTTGGTTATCAATAATAAGCTCAAACTCGTCAGACCCTAGGTTTGCTATAAACATAGTGTTGAAGAGGAAGGGTATACTCATAGTAGTAATGCCACAAAAAGGGCTTAGGTCAAGCATAGGCTGACGTAATCCAATAGCATTACCTATCATAGTTATCAAACCGCCTATTCGGATTGGTGCTCGCTCATCTTGGATAAGGTGGTCCAAATTAGCTAACATAAAAGTGGCACCGTTTACTGGACGGTTCTGGGAAGCACAAAATATGATGAAGAGTTCATCACGTGAAACTGAAGTACTGTTTGGCTCCTTCCCAAATAAAGTGTGGGTCAGGATTTGGCCAAATGCCGAAAGAAGAAAAAAAAAGTTTTTAATAAATTAAAATGAATTAGGAATGAATACTAAACAGAAATTAAAAGAATAATTAAGGAAGAAGTAGGAAGATAATAATAATAATATAAGGAAATAATAAAATAATTGTGGGTTGTCTCCCACTAAGCGCTTTGTTTAAATGTCGCAAGCTCGACAAAGAAACTGTTAAATATAATCTATTAATCCTGGAGGCATTTCGTCTAAGTGTAGGATTTGCGAATCTCCATTGGTTTCCGCATAGTGATAGTGTTTTAGACGTTGCCCGTTTACGGTGAACGGTTCTGTGGATTTGCCTTTAATTTCTATCGCTCCACTGGGAAAGATGTTAGTGATATGAAAAGGACCTGACCATCTGGATCGTAGTTTTCCCGGGAATAACTTTAGTCTAGAGTTAAATAAAAGGATTGCGTCGCCTTGCTTGAAGATTTTCCTTGATATACGCTTGTCATGCCATTGTTTTGTTCTTTCTTTATAGATTCTGGCATTTTCATAGGCGTCTCTTCTGAGTTCCTCTAATTCGTTTATGTCAAGGATTCTCTTTTCACCGGCGGCTTTATAGTTTAGATTCAGATTTCTAATAGCCCAATAGGCTTTATGTTCTAATTCTACCGTGAGGTGGCCGGATTTTCCATATATGAGCTTAAATGGGGTCGTCCCTATGGGGGTTTTATAAGCAGTTCGGTATGCCCACAAAGCTTATGGTAATTTCAATGACCAATCTTTCCTTGAAGTGGCGACTGTTTTTTCTAGTATTTGCTTGATTTCTCTGTTAGATACTTCCACTTGTCCACTGGTCTGAGGGTGGTAAGGTGTCGCTATCCTATGTCTCACGCCATATTTAAACAATAATTTTTCGAGTACCTTGGATATAAAGTGCGATCCACCATCACTGACTACTATTCTTGGGATGCCAAATCTCGGAAATATTATATTCTTAAAGAGTCTAGTTACTACTCGGGTGTCATTTGTTGGAGAAGCTATAGCTTCGATCCATTTTGGTACGTAGTCAACTGCCACGAGTATGTATTTGTTACCGAAAGAGGGTGGAAAAGGTCCCATGAAGTCTATTCCCCACACGTCGAAGATCTCTACTTCCAAAATACCTTTTTGTGGCATCTCGTCACGTCTAGATATGTTTCCTGTGCGTTGACATCTGTCACATTCCTTAATAGCCGCATGTACGTCCTTCCATATAGTTGGCCAATAAAAGCCGGCTTGTAGGATTTTAGAGCAGGTCTTGGATGTACTTGTGTATCCACCATAAGGAGCGGAGTGGCAGTGTTGGATTATATTTTCCACCTCTTCTTCGGGTATACATCGACGGAAAATACCATCGGGGCCCCTTTTGAAAAGTAAGGGATCATCCCAGTAATAGTGTTTTATATCGTAGAAGAATCGTTTCTTCTGCTGGTAGGATAAAGTAGGTGGAACTATTCCGGCAGCTAAATAATTGACGAGATCAGCGTACCATGGTGTGACAGATATAGCTAAGGTGGTTTCTACTTGTTTGTCGGAGTTGTTCTCTTCCAAAGTAGCTATAAGTTTATCGTACGAGAAATCATCGTTAATTGAGGTTCTTTCCGGTTCAAGGTTCTCAAGTCTAGAGAGGTGGTCTGCTACTACGTTTTCAGTTCCTTTCTTGTCTTTGATTTCTAAATCGAACTCTTGTAGCAACAAGATCCATCTTAGGAGTCTAGGTTTAGCATCCTTTTTTGTTAAAAGGTACTTGATAGCAGCGTGATCAGTGTAAACTATTATTTGGCTCCGACCAAGTAGGAACGAAATTTATCTAGCGCAAATACAACTGCTAGGAGTTCTTTCTCGGTAGTGGCGTAATTCATTTGCGCTTCATCTAGGGTTCTACTTGCGTAATATATAACGTGAAGCTTTTTATCCTTTCGTTGTCCTAAAACAGCACCTACAGCATAATCGCTGGCATCACACATTATTTCGAATGGTTCATTCCAGTCGGGTGTCTGCATTATGGGTGCGGAGATCAATGCTTGCTTAAGCGCTTGAAATGCTTTTAAACAGTTATCGTCGAATATGAAATCAGCATCTTTCATCAATAGTCCGGTTAAAGGTTTAGTTATCTTAGAGAAGTCTTTGATGAATCGTCGGTAAAAACCGGCGTGTCCTAAGAAGCTTCGTACTTCTCTCACGGTTCTTAGGGGTTGAAGGTTTTCGATTACCTCTATTTTGGCTTTGTCTACTTCAATTCCTCTGTTCGAGATGATGTGTCCTAAAACAATTCCTTCTTGTACCATAAAATGGCACTTCTCCCAGTTAAGTACTAAGTTTACTTTTACACATCGCTCAAGAACTCTTTCTAGGTTTTCAAGGCATTCTTCAAAACTTTGTCCGTATACGGAAAAGTCATCCATAAATACTTCCATGATGTTTTCGAGAAAGTCGGCGAAAATTGCCATCATGCATCTTTGAAAGGTTGCGGGGGCATTACACGGGCCAAACGGCATTCGTCTATAAGCGAAGGTACCAAAAGGGCACGTAAACGTTGTCTTTTCTTGGTCATCAGGGTGAATTGGTATTTGAAAGAAGCCTGAATAACCGTCTAGATAACAGAAATGTGAATGTTTTGCTAATCGTTCTAACATCTGGTCAATGAATGGTAAAGGGAAATGATCTTTTCGGGTTGCTTTGTTTAGTTTCCTATAGTCAATGCACATTCTCCATCCCGATTCGATTCGTTTAGTTATAGTTTCCCCTTTTTCGTTTTCAATAACGGTTATGCCTCCTTTCTTTGGTACTACGTGTACAGGACTAACCCATTTGCTATCAGATATAGGATATATAATACCTGCTTCTAATAACTTGGTTATTTCCTTCTTTACTACCTCACTCAGGATCGGATTTAGTCTCCTCTGGTGTTCCCTAGAGGTTTTACAGTCTTCTTCTAGCATGATGCGGTGCATACAAATAGAAGGACTTATTCCTTTAAGATCGGTGATGTGGTAACCTAGTGCGGTTGGATACTTTCTTAAGATATGTAGGAGTTTTTCTGTTTCGAGTCTTCCTAGGTCTGCATTAACTATCACAGGTCGTTCAAGTTCTAAGTCTAGGAATTCATATCTCAGATTTTTGGGAAGTGTTTTCAGGTCAAGGGTTTGTTTGTTAAGACATTGCGTCGGGTCCGGTGTTATCGCTAAACATTGGTTAGATTTGTCTTTTAAAAGATAGTCTGATGATTTGTCTTCTCCTAGCTCTGCTTCTTTTATGCATTCATCGATGATATCCATGAAGTAACATGTATCTTCTATTGCAGGTGCATTCAAGAATTGGGAAAGAATGAACTCAATTTTCTCTTCACCTACTTCGAAGGTGAGTCGTCCTCGTTTTACGTCTATGATTGCACCGGAAGTTGCTAAAAACGGTCTTCCCAGTATAATGGGTGTGATATCATCTTCTCTAATGTCCATAATTGTAAAATCAGTTGGAATGTAGAATTGACCTATGCGTACGGGAACGTTTTCAAGAATTCCTACAGGATATTTGATGGAACGATCTGCTAGTTGCACAGACATTTTGGTTGGTCTTAATTCTCCCATTTCCAGTTTCTTACATATGGATAAAGGCATAACGCTAATTCCGGCTCCTAAATCGCATAAGGCTTTGTCGATGACAAATTTTCCTATGTGACAGGGTATAGAGAAACTACCCGGATCCTTGAGTTTAGGAGGCATGTTTTGGATTATAGCGCTACATTCGGCAGGGAGTGTAACGGTTTTGCTATCTTCAAGTTTCCTCTTATTAGAAAGAATTTCTTTTAAGAATTTAGCATAGGAGGGCATCTGCGTAATAGCTTCGGTGAACGGAATTGTAACGTTTAATTGTTTAAGGAGATCAACAAATTTTCTAAATTGGCCCGCATCTTTGGTTTTAACAAGCCTTTGAGGGTAAGGGATAGGTGGTTTGTAAGGTGGTGGAGGTACATAAGGTTCCTTCTTTTCTAGGGTTTCCTTATTACTCTCTTCCTTTTCCTTAGGTTCACTTTCCTCAGTTGATTTCTTAGGGTTTTGGTTTTCTATCCTTGGATCAGACGGTCCTTCCACTTCCGTTCCACTTCTTAATATAATTGCATGAGCGTGGCTTCTCGGATTAGGTTGGGGCTGTCCAGGGAATGTACCAGTTGGGGCAGCAGTAGGTGCTTGTTGTTGAGCTACTTGTGATATTTGTGTTTCCAGCATTTTGTTATGGGTAGCCAGGGCATCTACTTTGCTTGCTAGTTGTTTAAGTTGTTCGCCAGTGTGTACATTCTGGTTTAAGAAATCTTTATTGGTTTGTTGTTGGAAAGCTATAAAGTTTTCCATCATGATTTCCAAGTTGGATTTCCTAGGGGCGTTATTGTTAGGCATGGATGGGTTCGGTTTCTGATATCCCGGAGGTATAGCTGGGGCTTGATTTGGAGACTGTCCAGGTGCGTACAAAGCATTATTACTCTTATATGAAAAGTTTGGATGGTTCTTCCAATTTGAGTTATAGGTATTCGAGTAGGGGCTTCCTTGAGCATAGTTTACTTGCTCTGCTTGGATTCCTGTCAAGAGTTGACAATCCGTAGGAGTGTGACCTTGGATTCCATAAACCTCGCAATTCTGAGTTATAGCAACCACGGCGGTAGGAGGTGATACATTTAAACTTTCAATTTTCTGGACCAAAGCATCCACTTTTGCATTAACGTGATCAAGGTTACTTATCTCGTACATGCCAGTTTTCGTTTGAGGTTTTTCCACCATTATTCGTTCGGTTCCCCACTGATAGTGGTTTTGGGCCATGCTTTCGATAAGCTGGTAAGCATCAGCATAAGGTTTGTTCATTAGTGCACCACCTGCAGCGGCGTCTATTGTTAACCTTGTGTTGTACAAGAGACCATTATAAAATGTGTGAATTACTAACCAGTCTTCCAAACCATGGTGTGGGCAAAGTCTCATCATATCTTTGTATCTTTCCCATGCTTCGAAAAGAGACTCGTTGTCTTTCTGTTTAAATCCGTTTATCTGGGCTCTTAACATAGCTGTTTTGCTTGGCGGAAAGTATCGGGCAAGAAAAACTTTCTTCAACTCGTTCCATGTGGTGACAGAGTTTGAAGGGAGAGACTGAAGCCATCTTCTAGCGCTATCTCTTAATGAGAAAGGAAAAAGACGAAGTCGAATTGCCTCCGAAGTGACACCATTAGCTTTAACAGTATCAACGTATTGGACAAATACGGATAAATGAAGGTTTGGATCCTCGGTAGGATTTCCAGAGAATTTGTTCTGTTGCACAGCCTGCAACAGCGAAGGTTTAAGTTCGAAGTTGTTTGCTTCGATTGCGGGCGGAGCAATACTTGAATGCGGCTCATCTTGCGATGGAGCGGCGTAATCTCTAAGAGCACGAGCTGGTTCTGCCATCTCGGTTATCGAAGGAAAAAGGTTTTTGAAATCAGGAAGTTCTACAGGAGGGAGATTGTTTGCAGCACGATATTCCCGAATTCGTCGTAGGACTCGGAGATATAGTTCGATATCGTTGATTCGTAAATAGAGCGGTTCGCCTTGTGAGCGAGTGCGTGGCATACAAATCAACGAAAGAAAGAATAGAAGAAAAAAGAAACCTTAGTCTCTACAGCGTAACGGAAGAGTTACGATATCGATTAAATAAAAGTCCCCGGCAACGGCGCCAAAAACTTGATCGCTCGACTTTATGAGTCGAATTTGGGGTACAAACTGCAAGTGCACAGTTCTATCGCGTAGTTTTAAAAGATATCGATCCCACAGGGACTTATGAATCGATATACCGTTATCTAAGGTTACTTCGTAAAGCTAAGGTGAATAATGTTTGATTGTTTGGGGGAAAGCTAAAAACTAAACTAAGATCTAGATTAAATATTAATAAAGCGGATATCGGTATGTAGTTCGTCGTAATTAGGGAATCAATCCTTTGTCGATCTCTTGGTTTTAAAATAAATCTTTTCAGTTGACTTTATTGATTAAAAGTTTTATCTCAAACTCTCGCTCTGTTGAATAAACCATGATTTTATGTTAATGTAGCTGTCACTTATAATTAAGTCAAAAAAACATTTTTTGAAAGCAATACAGTCCATAGAAACTCTTTTCAAGAAAACACTGACCGTTTAAACACCCTTATCTCAAACTCTCGCTCTGTTGACTTAGGTTATATAATTAAATTCGAATGCTTAACTCTCGTCCTCACATTCAATCTTTAAAAATACTTTTTGGAAAAGATCGGAATTTAATTAACTCTAAAACTTGCTCTCGCCCTGATCTAGAATTAATGTCTAATTTATACTGTCCAGTTAAAACCTCAAACTCTCGCTCTATTGATTTTAACTTCTTTATGTCTTTTACTTTCGTAAAAACCTTTGTTATTAAACCTGTAAATTGAGACCGTAAAAAGAGTGATTTTAATTTTAAACTTAATTTAACCGACTTAGTCCTGATTCCTTATTCCGCTTACTTTACATACCGATATCTAAGCAAATTAGCCAGACATGCTAAACAAACTAAAATACTTATCATGCATAAACAGACTCATCCCAGGCAGATAATATAAATAAATAATAAAACAAAGCATTAAATAATAATTAAAGAACCTGAATGAGTTAAACAATAGTCTTGAACACTCCACCACAAGCCGGTAGGATTTGTTCTTGGATTCTTCAATTAAACAACAAATTAAAACGAAGGAAATAAAACTAGATTCTAACGTAAGGTTAGATCCGGTAAAAAGGTGCACAATAGTTTCCGGTGTAGAAACTATTGTGCGAAAAGAATTAACTAAATGCTAAAAAGGAAAAAGGAAAATAGAAATTGCAAGGGAGATAGTGTAGAACTCGTAAAAATAATAAAGAAACAATACTGCTTAAGTTGCTGGAAAAGAAAATGTGCAAAAGCGAAAACGGCAAAGGAAAAAATGTGGAAAAGCTTCGGGACCCTTTTTGGTTTTGCAAGTGGCTATTTATATATGCTTGAGTAACCGCTTCCGCTGCCAAAAAGGTCTTCAACTTGCATAAAAGCATGGCGTGGATATAGGGCTCAACACTCCCTCAACGCTCAACGTCTCTGAGGCGTTCCTTGCGCCAAAAATGTAGGGGAATGGTGTGACGTTCGTCACACCATGTGTGACGTCCGTCACAGGAGTGTGCAAGGCGTGACGCTCGTCACGCCCTCTGTGACGTCCGTCACATGCACGACACCTGCGTTTTGTGCTTTGGGCTGGGCTTTGACATTTGGTTCATTTTCTCTCCTTTTTGCATCTCCTTTTCTTCCATTTTTACTTGTGCTTCAAAATAAGCCACCTGAGACAAATAGGAAGAAAATACCGCGTAATATCTAATAAAATAAAGTGAACTGAACTAAATAATAATAAAATTTAATTGAATTAAGTCCTAAAATATGATATAATTTCGTGTTATCAGTGTGAAAAGTGATCACTCTCATTTGATTTTGCAATTTTTGTTTCAATTACCTTGAGATATGAAAAAAAAAATGTTAACCAAGCCACATTACAACCCTTGAAGTCCTTGTGATTTGTGTTTTATGTTTTCGATATGATTTTTTTTGGATAAATGTATAATTTAATCTAGATGTTAGCAAGATTGTTAGGCGTGAGTCAAGTCCCTCATATTTATTCTTCATCCATTGATGAAGTTGTGTGTTAGGTGTGATTCATATTTGAATATTTATTGCTTTAGAATTTTTGACATGTGTTTTGTGCTTAGAATTTATTTCGTAGTCATGGTGTCGTTGTAGTATAATGGTAAGCATTGCTTTGCTTGTACTTTTGAAATTTGAATGATGCATTTGTTTCCGTTTGTAAAAACTTGTTGATCATGATTGCTTGGTGATGGCTTTTGTTTTCTTTAGGGTAATTTATTCTTGTTTGAGGAAAAATAAGTTCTAAGATGGGGAGAGTTTGATAAGTGCTAAATTGTGATAATTTTGTGTGTGAATGATTGACACTTATTGACTTGTTTCAATTGACTTTCATGTATAAACCTCAACTTTTGCATATATATTGTATAGTTTGCATTATCATGTAAATATCGCTTTGTTTGATAGTTTTCATCTCTTTTTGCAGGTTTACTTGCATGATTGAAGCATTGGGCACTTTATAGGCAAAAGCAAAGCTTCAAGATGCAATTTTGGGAATAAAAGTTCTGTCACTTGGCTAAGTGCGATCCTAGCGCACTTAGAGAAAACAAAAGGCAGAACATTGGAAATCCGTGCTAAGAGTGTGCTAGGATCGTGCTTAGTGCGGATCAAGGCAGTTTAAGTTCATTTTTGTTGATCGCGCTAAGCGGGCTCTAATAGGGCTTAGCGCAATTCCACTTTTTCAGCCCGTATTTATTCATTTGTACACTGAATTTTAGGATATGGTTTTGCGAACTTTTAATCCCAATTCCATCAACACCATTTTTTTTGTAGTTAGGAGATAAAGATACTTAGAAAACAACAAGTTATGATGCTTCTTGAAGATTCAAAGTTGGATTTGCCTCTATCATTGGGAAATCGCGGTGGATGTTTGTTCATCTTCATTCTTCTCCTTGTAATCCCTTTCTTGTTGGGTTTGTATGTCAGTTCAATTTTATAGTGTGTATTATTATTAATCATGGCGTTATATATGATTTATTCATGAATCTACATCGATGTTATCCTTGCTTACTCGTTTATCTATTGATTTGAACCGTTTTTGAGAAATACTCTTCGAATCTAGATCTAGGATAATCATTTATTAGTTTCTAAACTCTAGACATAAATTTAGATTTAACATTCACTGTGGGTATCAATTTTTAATGCTCCATATTGTTTGATAGGCTGAGAGATCGTTGATTAAACAATACGGTAGAACTCTTATCAGTGCTTCAGACATGAACACTGATGTGATCGATACATGATGATATTGATGAATGTTTAGATTATGCATAACTGGTTGGTAAATTATATGTTCGTGTGGTGGATGAAATACAATCATGTAAATCTCTCATATCTCTCTGAAGCTTTATTTATTTGTTCATTCGTTTTACATGGTTTAGCTTTTAAATTCAAAATTTTACAAACACAAGCTTAAAAACGTAGAGACCGTTGAACGTCATTTGATGTCGCACTAATCCATGTGGAGACGATAAAACAAAATACCTAATTTTGCTTGCTGCTTTACCGCAACCAACATATATGCACTTCGTCTTGTGTCCTTTTTCTAATGATTTATATGATGCTTATCAAGGTTGAAGGCTATTATCATGCGTTGTCGTCATCAAACTCCATAGGATGGTCTTTTAGTACATGCAAGCATATAGATCCACAAAAGTGATGTTGGAAGATTTAACAGTTGTGAACCTAGGGGTAAAGAATCATGGTGGTGAAATGAAAGTGTTGAGAGTAAAGTTAGAGTAAAAAGAGAATGTTTTAAATAATGGTCCAGGTGTAAAAATTCTGAAGGTTGGGAAAAGTATAATAAATATAAGAAAGAGACAAAGAAGGTGGTGAGTAAAGCAAGAACTCAAGATTTTGGTGGTTTATACCAATATTTAGGAACCTAGGAGGGAGAAAAATCTATACATATGCTTTCTAAGGGAAAAGAAAGAAAGACAAGATACTTGGATCATGAAGAGAATAAATCACATGTCAGCTCCTCAAATAAAGTGGTAGCATTTGAAGGGTGAAAAATAAGGAGTTTTCAACACTGGGTCTTTGAAGGATGGTTCACACAACCACAAGGATGTTCAAATTATATATTGAATAAGATAGTCTAAGAGAATAGAAAAGTAGCTAAAGTGACGTTGGGAGAATTAAGAAGTTTTGGACCTAGCGGTAAAGATTTGTGGTGGTGAAATGAAAGTGTTGAGATTAAAGTTAGAGTAAAAAAGGAATATTTTAAATAATGGTCCAGGTGTAAAAATTCGGAAAGTTGGGAAATGTATAAGAAATCTAAGAAAAACACCAAGGTGGTGAGTGTAAAAAGAATCAAAGATTTTGATGGTTTATACCAATCTTTAGGAACTTAAGAAGGAGAAAAATCTATATATAGTTTCCTAAGGGAATAGAAAGAAATACCAGAGACTTGGATCAAATTAAGTGTGTTAAATATGAAGAAGGAAAATTATTGATTTAGGAAAAGGATATAAAGGATAGAGGATGATGTATTTATATATGATATATTCATGGAATCTAGTTGGCTCGACAAAGAGAAGAGGATCAAAATTATAATTACTATCGTCAGATTCATAAATAAGGAGTAAAATAAACACTGAAAAATGATGAGTAATAGTAAAGAGGTTGGTCCAAAAAACATACCTTAATTTAGTTTTATGCCTGAGAGATCAACCATAGAAAATATATATCTACTAAGATGTGGGATGGAGCAGTACCTAATGGACCAACAAGACTTACACTTAATTCTCATTGACTTTTAGAATGCGTATGATAGAGTGCCTAGAGATATTTTGTGGAAATCCCTATAAAATAAAGATGTTAGGATTTCTTATATTCGAGTTATGCAAGATATGTATGAAGGGGTATCGACTAGCGGGTGAACATATTTTAGAGAGACACACAATTTCCATGCAAAAGGAACACACACCCCTTTCACTTTGTGCCACTCTATCATCATCCAACAACCATCTGCAATTCATGTTGAACAACACGACAATAGTTACAACAGTCTCTCATATGTAACTGTGGCATTGAGTCACACCCAGGTAAGATTCATTACACACTTGCAAAGTTCCATCTTAATCTCTTATTGAGAATCAAAAGCCAACTTTTTTTGCATGTATATTCTTCGTTCACCAAAGAACTGTCACCACCACTTCACGAAAGTGTTATGTAGTGGTCTTCATCACCAAACTAATCATTTTCTATTCCAATTCAAGACCAAAAAAATTATAACAAAATTTAAGAGTGTTAGGAATATCACCAGGCCGATCATTTTCTATTCAAACTTCTTACATTTCTATAAAAAAATCAAACTAAAATAGGATTTGTACTCATCTATGTTGCAACATTTAAATATTGGCGTCTCCAACATTTTTTGAAACTAAACGGTTAGATATTGAGTTTCGATCCAATTGTCAAATGACCTAAATATCTAAGACTTGTTTCTAAGAAGTTTTTTGATGTCATATGTAATCATAACAATATTTTAATTTGAAAATAATTGATCAATTTCATAAAAATATTTTGAATTATTTCCATTATTTTCAACAATGAATTAAATTCAAAATAAAAATTTAATATAATATCAGATTTTATGGCTCAAGGTCATTAATAGTTTGTTTCCATAAATAAAGTTCATTAGTGTTTGATATGAGAAAATGTATTAGAGGTATTAACTGCTAAAGTATAACTATAGATATGTCACAAAGCACAAGAAGTGTTTAATGGGCTATCGAAGATACAACAACAACAATAACCAAAACAACCTAACAAACACAACAGACCATTGTAACCCTGCAGATAAAAGTTCAAACAACTAAAAACCCAACCTCGCAGGTTTCAGATCAGTACTACCATTAACAAATCAGAACCCACCAAGAGAACACCAAAATCACGAACCAATACCTACCTCATAACCAAGGTTAACACTCGATCCACTATTGGTTTGGCAGATGATAGATTCTGAAGTCAGCCAGAGAAAGTGCAAGAGTTAACCTCTGATCTACCTAGAAACTATTGTCAGGGAAAAATACACTTCTCCACTATTTTCACAGTTTTTGCCACACCTTAAAAGATGATATCATTACAGGTCTCCGAATAGACCAAACTACGATATCCCAAATCATAAGAAAATCACATTTAATCTTAGGTCTACCATCTAAAGAGAGGTGATTAGTCATCATTTTCACTAGTTTTATCTAAGTATTTTTACTTAATTTAGTTAATATTTATTACTTTTATTATTAATTAATTAAATTTTCTAGTAATATTCAATTATTTAGATTTTATTTGATCAAATAACAATTCCCATGATAACTTTCCATTTTGGAAGGTTTTGATCTATTTTGGTGGTCTTAGGATGTCAAAGAAAGAGCCAAAAGAGGAACACATATAACTTTTAGGGAAGATTCAATATTCTATTTCCAACATATTTTACATCATGATGCTTGGGCACTACTTTTATAATATCTAGAGCTTCATGAATCTGATTGAGGTGCGAGCGACGATAAATGAAAGCTAACATCTAAGGATACAACTTTATGAAGAAGTTTCCGTCTAAATCATAATATAAATGGACAAAAAACAGAGAGAGAAATTATGATATTGTTACAATGTTGTATTATGGAATTGAGTATTTTCTCAAACCTAAAAGTCCACTATCAACTCCTATTAAAGAGAAGAAAGAGAAGGGTTCCAAAATTAACACAGATTTCTATGGGATTCGGAGACCGAAGATTGAAGTCTTCACCTCGTTAAAGACCAATTTTTATATGTAATTCATTCATGTATCATTCCTTAAACCTCTTAACTATGAATAATTATATTATGAGTAGCTAAAATCCTTTTTTTTGTAATGAAGAGGGCCAAACGCCCAAAAGGAAAAAGAACTACAAGAACACCTCCCTAGAGGTGGAAACCCTCGTTATATCCTAGTAGCTAAATTCCCTTTAATTAGGCCTTTAGATGAATTTATTTTGAGCTATTTTTGAACCATGTAATTATTGATATTATTTTATAAAATTGAAATCCTAATATTATTCATTATTTTTATTCAATGTCTTTTAATATGTTGATGAATGTATAAATTGATTCCAAGTTGAAATTGATTATTAACCCTAACTTTTGAAACTCGGTCTAATTTAACTATTCAATCAATAATTACTTTAGACATATTAAGTTATTCATGGTTACATATAAATTAACATTCAGGAAAATGTCTTTTGATTTTGAACTCGCCTAAGACATTAGAGGGTTTTAATTAAGAGGGGTATGTGCCAAGAAATTGGGCATAACTATTTTTTTAATTCATTATGATAGTAGGAAAACAATTTTAGGGAATATACATAATTACCAAATAGTGAGAAATAAATGATTCGAAAAGGTCTGATCGTTTTTAATCTCTAGCAAATTTACTCTATTTTGTTATCTTTTAGGGAATTTATTTTGAGCAATCCATGTGGATAAGAACTTTTAATTTATTACTTGATGATGATTTAGTACACTTTCTAAATTATCCATCAAAAGGAAAAACTCAAAAAGAAGCCTAGGATCTCTAGGCAGAACTGCTTGTTAACCCAACCACTGGAATATCCTATATCAAACAGATAAGGCTAACCCATAAGCGACAAAAAGTTGGGAGAACGAGTCAACCGAGTCCCCACACGAGGGACAAAAGATCCCATTAGGATCAGCAATCACCCCCTGTTTAGACAGGTTTTCTCCAAAACGGGGTCTATCTTACAAAAGTTGTCAGGAGAAGATCAACACCTTAGAAGAAGCTCAACTAACCTAAATAAGAGAAAGGGTTGAGTTCTCAATCGTAAGAGACGAAAAAGAAGACATAGAACTACCAATTGAACATGATAAGTAGAGGAAACATAGAAAATATTCTCTCTTGATTGCTTCCAAATCCACTTGTCTCTATCATGGGGAAAAGTAACTCCTCAAAACAGAGAGAGAAGACTATTAAACACATATAGAGAAGGCTATTAAACACATATAACTCTCGAATCTTAAACTAGGTTCCCATTATCCACCAAGTCTATCTCTTCCACCAATCCATCAGACGGAATAGAATTAGAAAACGGACCAGAGAACTTATTCTTTAAGGGAATGTATCTTAAACAATGATCCTTCTAAAAGGAAGTGTGGTTGTCCGACCTAACTTTCCTAAGGATATCATCAACAAATCAATCAGATGAGTCATCCTCTTTGATCCAAGAAGAGAAACACATTTCACCAAGAAGAATTATATCGAAAATCTAACATCCTCCCTCTCAACTCCCACCTCCCATTCCCTCAAAGAGAGAAAACAACTGAAACATCATACGTATTTACAAGAATATCACATTAAAAACCTAAGACACCTATAAGTAACCTCCATCTCCATTTCTCCAAAAGAGCTAGATTAACCGGTCAAATGTCTCTAACTCTTTACGCCCTTTACTTTTAGGCTTACAAAGATCATGCTACTTAATCTAAGATATTTTAGGTTCTCATTTTATTTCTCCCCGAAGAAACCTTCTTTGTTTCCAAATCTTTATAAACATCTTCAAAATAGAGAATAAGATGAGAATAGCATTAAACAAAAAATTTAGAAGAACCACTTCACCATCCAAATTAATATATCTATACTTTCAAGAATAGAACTTTTATCAACAAATTGACTTATAGTTCATAAAGAGATATCCTCTTTATTTTATTATTTTATATTAGAATTTTTAAATAAATATTTAGATCTAATATAAAAATCTTATACAAGTGACAGAAAATTATAGCTAATGCAGTTGCAACTAACTACATATTAATTATGATTTAGAAACTACTATGAAGATTGATCTGGCTCTAGAATCTCCCATTCAAATTTATACACCTAGAATCAAAGGTTCATATCAATTTGACAAGGAAACAATTGCAGTATTTCTAGATGATTTTATTCTTAGCATATCACACTGTTGCCTCTATTATGAGCACTAGCTGTTGAATGTAGACGAGACAAGTGGGGCCCTCTAACATGTTCACGAAGACAATGAACTTTGAAATTTGGCACAAAATCTCAAATCACTAACCAAACAACAACTATGTAGGCCCCTTCCCCCACAAACGTGTCTCTTTCCATCAATATTTTGGTACATTTACATCAAAATTAAGCATAATATAAATCCAATTTATTTGGTGGCTATATCCATCTTCTCGCCCAAATTCATACTATATGACAATCAATTAAGTTTATATAGTCTAACCCTAATTTAGTGACATGATTAGCAGGAAGCTTCTATTGACTACTAAAGTGTGTTTTGTTACTTTTTCCATGTGAAAATTCTTCTTGCACGCCTCACATTTGTGAATATTAATATTCCAAGTGTCCATAAAAATTAATCATATAGGATCAAACATAATCATATGATAAAGATTGTCAGTAATTAAGTGATGATGTGTTATCTTTATGGTATTTTCTTTCACTTTTTTGGATTATTACTTGGTTGCGGGAGAATAGATTCTATATGTAGTGAAATAATCGACTAGTTCATTATGTAGAAAGAATTTACTAGGTTCATAAGTGAAAGGGTAATGATTTATCGGATAGAAAATGAAAATGTTAGACTTTATTAATTTATTTAATTTTCACTTTTGTATTTTTTTTAAACAAAAGCTGATCATTAATAACCAACAACAACAAAAATAATACAAAAGAAATATTTAATTTGGAGATTGTCATACCCTAAAATTTATCTTCTCTTATCTTTTGTTTTGCATCATTTGCATACATTAAATCCTATCATGCATCATCCTAACATTAATATGACTGTTGCATTTGGTCATTGGGTTTACAAGCATGGCTACATTCTTGTTTCAAGGGTAGTTCATGTGTTTAATTCCATGTCATTTCATCCAATCATCAAGTCATCCTCAAGATCATTCAAGCTTTAACCAAGTTTTCTTCAAGGGATACTTATTTCATCATCATTTTGACTTGGGATGCAAGAAAACTTCAAGTTGGCACAAGTTTGGTTGACCAAATTTGCAAGTATGACTCACTTTTTGGTCCAAACCCCATAACTTCTTCAATTTTCAACCAAATGACAAGATTTTTTGAGACAAATGTTCTTAATGAGTTCCTCTACAACTTTGCTTCAAGACTCAAGCACCAATTCAACCCCTAAGGACCTCAATTTTGGGAAGGACTAAGTTGTCAAACTAGGTCAAAACCTTTTCATGACCCTCATTTGGCAACCATGCCATTTTCAACTCAAGTATCATTTTGATCACATTCCTTTTTCATCTTGTTAAGCTTATGTCAAAGATCATTTGGCCCAAGTTTCGCTCAAAATGCACGAGGGAATCAAAAGTTATGGTGTCATGAACTTGAGGCCCAAGATTCCCAAAATGTGTCAAGACTGCTTGACCAAATGTCTCACCTAGAAAGCATGTCACGACCTCAAATTTCAACACTTTCCATTTTCACCTCAAGCCTCCTTTTGAGTTGGTTCTTTTTGCATTAAATTCATTTCAAAAAGATGAACATTTGGCATGAAGAAAATTACAAAACCGCAAGAAGAAATATCATTTGGCCTAAGTTCAAACATGGTGTCATGGACTATGCATTTCACGCATGATCTATAACTTAAAACCATCCAAATCTTCACTTGGGACCACCAATACGTGTGCAAATCACGAAATTTCTAACTTCATTCACACGAATTCAGATCCATTTTACATGTGTGAGTTCAACAATACTTTTCCTATAAATAAAGGAAGCTTTTGCCTTAATTTGCAACCTTTGATAGCCAAAGAAACTTTGAAACCATTTGAACCTGATACCTCAAAAAACTAGTTAAGCATTCTTCGATTCAAGCTCTTTCAACTTCGAATCTTCACCAAGAATCATTCAATGGCACCTTCTGAAGCTGACTGGAGCATTGTCTTGGCTTGAAACTTCTTGGAACCAGACTTCTAAATCCATCATTGTTTACCTTCAAAACTCCAATTGGAAAGGTAATTATGAGTTAAATATTTGAGCAAACAAGTTACCACATTCTTCACCTTCTTCCATTGATTAAAAGCTCTCTCCTATCTTTGATTTATCTTTCATATTAGCCATTTAATTTTACTTTGAACACTTAGGTTCACCATGTTCTTGAGCAAAATTATCCCTGCTCATAGCCAATCAATGACTCTGATGCAGGGAGATCTAGATGCTGATGTGTTACGAAGTTAACTCCATGTTTGGGTGTTGCTAAAAACATGAGTTCAGGGATTTGTTAAACCGAGCTAAAGGTTGAAGACAAAGTTAGATTGTGCGTGTTTTGGTGCCAACTTTGAATTTCATCCAATCACATCCTTCCACGTTCACTTTTCAAACTTGGTAGTCATTGGAAAAGGCATAAGCAAGTGAATGTGAATAAGCAGAGGAAACATGAAATGACCAAAGCAAAGTCACAAGGAAACACAGGTTCAAAAGTTCCCCAAGTGAGCAAGGTGCAAGGGATCAAGAAGTCAATATGTCCAAGGGCACTCCAGATCAATCATAGGTCCAAGGTCCTAAGTCTAGAGTCCAAAGTCCAAAGTATACACCATCACTCCAGGTCAAGCATAAGTCTTATGGATCAAGTCAATTCATTTTATCATATTTTGATTCATTGGAGTTGTCAAGCAAACCAAAATAAGATAAGAAGCATAAGATGAATAAGACAAGATGGTAAATATAATATGAGCAATGTATGAAATAAGATGATGAATGAGGCATAAGAATAAATTGCAATAGGTAAAGGCGTAAAACTAAATTACTTGAATTTAAATAACAAGAATTAAATGACAAAAATTAAATAACAATAAAGTAAAGATTGCAAGTCAATAGATGATAAGAGAGTTGGTGATCAACTAGTGTGTCGGGACAATTTAGTGTTATGTTAAGCAATTGTAAGTAGGCTTATGTATAAGCCATGTCTATCTGAGGCTGGTCAATAATAACTTATGTGTCAGACATGTTAGAGGATTAACACGAGTTAACCTCCTAAAACATGTAACATAATGGTCAAAGTAAAAGAAGAAGGTAAATGAACAAAGTAAAAAATGAGAACCAACTCAAGTGTTTGACTTAGGATCTACTATCAATCAAATCAAGAGATCCAAACATATGGCTTAATAAGGGATAACCTATCATTGATTCAAAGTGTCAAAAATGATCCAATAATCATTTATCAACATGTTTGAGCCAAAGAAGATTGAATCAACCTCAATTCCATCTATGATGACTTGAAATGTAGAAGCAATGATCAACCAAGTCAACAACTCAAGTCAAAAATATCAAGTGCATCAAAAATCAAACAAAAATGTATTTAAAAAATATTAAAAAGGGAAAATAAAGAGAAAATCCCCAAAAATGATCAAAATAGTTCAAAAATGGTTGCAAAAATTACACAAAGTCACATATTATACATGAATAGATCTCAAAAGTTGAATGCAAAAAGGTTTAGAAATGATCAAAAAATAAATTGTAAAAAGAAAATGAAACAAAAATAACAATAAATGCAAAAAGGATTTAGAAAATGAAGAGAAAAATCTATGTTATGCAAAAAAATTTAAAGACTTTTTGTAAAAAAAATTGGATCAAAATGAATTAAAATGAGTGAGAAATTAAATTTAAAAGAAAAGGAATAAAATAAAATAAAATGAATTAGGTCGCCAACGGCTACCAGGTTTGAAAAATGCGCGTGGAAGGATGTGATTGGCTGAAATTCAAAGTTGGCACCAAAACGCGTGCAACCTGACTTCGTCATCATTCAGGCCTCCTTGCATCAAAGCCATTGATTGGCTCTGAGCAGAAAGAATTTTTCTCAAGAACATGATGAGCCCTAAGTGTTCAAAGTAAAATTAAATGGATAATACGAAAGATAAGTCAAAGGTAGGAGAGAGCTTTTGATCAGTGGAAGAAGGTGAAGAATGTGGTAACTTGTTTGCTCAAATATTTAACTCGTAACTACCTTTCCAGTTAGAGCTTCGAAGGTCGAAAATGATGGATTTGGAAGTCTGGTTCCAAGGAGTTTCAAGTCAAGGCAATGTTGGTGTAAGCCCTAGAGGCCAATACTTTTGGTACTTGTATCGAATTATTTATTAATAATAAAATGCTTTTTCTTTATTATGTTTATTTAATAAAGTCCCTAGAATAGATAGTTCGTTTAATGTATCAAGTATGACTTAATCATGAGATTCCATTAGACATAAGGACACTATTCTTAAAGTATTCTTAGTCGAGCTTTATTGTGAAGTGAGATAACATTAAAGCGTTAAGACTATTATGTATATAGACTGATGATCACATCTCATGGATAAGGAGTTATCAAGTCTTAAACATAGGTATGAATATTAGGAGTAATATTATACTGGATTGACCTGCTATGAGAATACCATATAGAATTTTATGCAAAGTGTCATAAGTTATTCTCATGGTGATAGTGGTGTATACCACCCTTCGACCTGAAACCACTATGGACCCTAGATGTAGAGCCGAGTGCTTTATTGTTGATCAAACATTGTATGCAACTAGATGACCATAAAGACGATGGGTACTCCACGAAGCATGTTGAGGGACATGAGTGACCTAGATGGAATTTGCCCATCCTGCGTAACAGGACAAATGTCTACGGACCCAATATTGAACTGGACAAGGATGACACGGTATATACCTTGTGTTCAATATAGACATAGGGGCAAAGGGGTAATTATACACATAAGTATTATCACAAAAGGATTTGTCAGGTCACATGACATTTTCGTGTCTTGGGTAGTAGTGATGTATTGCTAGATACCGCTCACTGTTTATTATGTTAAATATGTGATTTAATATAAGTGCTAATGTCGCGAAAACCTACAGGGTCACACACAAAAGGACGGATTGATGAGAGATAGAGTAAATAAGGAACGCCGTAAGGTACGGTGCACTTAAGTGAATTGTAGAACATCATAAGGTATAGTGTACTTAACTAGTATACGAAATATGGTAAGGTACCACGCGCTTAAGTGATTTTGGCATATCATAGGATATGGGCCACATACACTTAAGTGGGTTTTTTAGCTTGCAGCCCACATAAGTGGTTCTATAAATAGAACCCTTGTGCAGAAGCATTTGTGCAATTGAAATTTTGTTTCTCTCTCTCTCACTGAAAGCCTTCATTCATAGCAGCTAGCACTGAGATTGAAGGAATGCGTTCGTGTAGACTGAGTAGAGGTGTTGTCACCATTCAACGTTCGTGATCACTCCTTAGATTTGCATCAAAGGTTTCAATCGCCACAAGAGGTAACGATTTTATCACTGATCATTCTCATTCGTAAGGATCACTAAAGGAGAACATTTTAAATTTTTGTTGTGTTTTTTATCACTATTCTCCTTCAGTGGTATTAGAGCCACTTACGAAACCATGCATCTGATAACTGTTTATTTTCTGTATTAACACAATTTAAATACAAAATGAATCAAAGAATAAACGAGTAATTAAATTTGGCATCATGTGTGTACGATTTGGATGATTGATGTTGATTATGCTTCGGAATCCGATGTTAGTATGGTGAAGCAGCGATACATCGATCGTCCATAGGTTACACAATTGCGATCGATCAAGTTATATATATGCTATAAGTAATTATGATGCAAAATACAGTATATATGATATATTGTTTCTATTTCGTTCATTCAAACACTTAATGGTTGTTTTCCTTTGAGCGATCAATGGTCATTTGCTTCAGAATTCGACGAAAGTATGGTGAAGCAATGACGTGTTGATCAATCATACTGAATTAACAATCGAGGTGTGTTTGACGGTATGAAATTGGTGCATTAGGGTTCATGACGGTACAAGGGTTGTGTTGTCAAAGAGTTATGCGATTAGGGTTGTGACTGCGCAAGAGTTGTGCTTTAAAGTATCAAGTGTTGATGCAAAAATTGACGTCGGCTAACTCTGCGTAATGTGATCGGTCGCCAAAATTTAATTTGGTTTATTTAATTAACAGAATTTAAATTAATAATAATGTGTTTATTATTATTGTCTTGTGGTGACCAGTTATGGCCTTAGTTTTCCTTTATTATTTTTTTGGGATTTTAAAATACGACTTGCGTGTCGTGCCTCTCTTTTAATCTCTTAATGTAACTTCTTTTCTCATCTCACTCCCTCGTATGTAAAACGAGTTTCTTTTATGTAATGTAACATTATGAAGAAAGAGAAGAATACAATATCGAAGAAGGACAACCTTGAAGATCTTTCTTGGAGAAGCTTAGATCGTTATTAGGTTAGCTTAGGTTCTCTCATTAGCTTGGGAGAGCAACTATGCTAGGGGCCATAACTGTTTCATTTTGTATGTATGTTGATGCATGTGAATATATGTTGATACATGTGAGAGACGATTTATGTTATAAATAAGTCGATGAGATCAGAATAATTGCAAATTCCCTCAAATTAAATATTAAGTTTATGTTGTTCAAGTTTTAGCACTCATCAAGACTAATATCGAATAATGTAGGTTTCGCCTACGCGAGGTGCATATTCTATATTAGTGAGGTGCGATGGGATAATTGTAATATCCAATTGCTAAAACAATGGGTCAAACTTAACTAAACAAATTATAATAAGATTATATATGTTTAGAAGCAAGAGTTGGAAATGATCCATGTGATGGATTGGAATAAGGAGTTATTCACCCAACTAAAATATTCGAGAGTTGTATTAGATATAATTGGAAGGAGTTCCTACATAAATAACCTAGTTTTGTGTAATCCGCCTACGCGGACTTAAAACAAAGTGAAATGTGGATCTCGACCCACTAGAAAATCTTCCAATGGGATTTTCCGAATCAAATGGTGAGGGTCATTTGTTTTGAGTAAAATAGTGAGAGCATATTTAATTAAAGGCCTAATTAAATATATTATTAATACTTATATTTTCCATTATTTTCATGTAGATTACCTTGATAAGGAAAAATTGCTTGGGACAAATTTTCTGGATTGGCACCGAAATCTGAGGATTATCCTCAAACATGATAGAAACTTGTATGTCTTGGAGAAACCTGTTCCTGAAGAGGAACCTCCTAGTTATGCACCTAAGGCTGAAAGAGATGATTATAAGAAGCATGTTGATGATGTCAATGAAACTGCTTGCCTCATGCTAGCTACCATGAACTCAGAGTTGCAAAAGCAACATGAGAACATGGTAGTGTTCGATATGATCGAACACCTGAAGATGCTCTATCAAGAGCAGGCAAGGCATGAAATGTTTGAAGTTTCAAAAGCCATTTTTCAAGGAAAGTTAGCTGAGGGAGCCCATGTAGGTCCCCATGTGCTCAAGATGATTGGGTATGTGGAGAACCTTAAGAGGTTGGGTTTTCCCCTCGGAAAGGAACTTGCGACTGATTTGATCTTGCAATCGTTTCCAGATAGATTCAGTCAATTTGTCCTTAATTTCAATATGAATGATATGGAAAAATATCTTCCTGAACTGCTAGCCATGTTAAGAACTGTTGAGCAGAATCTTAAGTCAAAAGGGAAGTCCATTCTGATGATCGGAAATAGAAAGATACAGAATAAAAGACCCACCAAGTAGGGTGATAAAGGGAAAGGCAAGGAAGTTGCCAAACCCAAACCCACTGCTCATGCTTTGAAGCCTAGTGAAGGCATAGAAAAGGAAGGCACCTACTTCTATTATGGTAAGACCGGACACTGGAAGAGAAACTGCCCAAAGTACCTGGAAGATAAGAAGAATGGAGTAGAGACTTCAACTTCAGGTATCTTTGTTATTGAAATTAATTTATCTACTTCTGCATCATGGGTATTAGATACTGGATGCGGTTCTCACATTTGTACCAATGTACAAGGGCTAAAAAGGAGTAGAGATTTGGCAAAAGGTGAAGTTAACCTACGAGTTGGCAATGGAGCAAAGGTTGTTGCTTTAGTTGTAGGAACTTATGTATTGACTTTACCTAGTGGTTTAATAATTCAGTTAGAGAACTATTATTATGTACCTGCAATTAGCAGGAATATTATTTCCATTTTTTGTTTGGACAAGTTTAATTTTTAATTTATAATAAAGAACAATTGTTGCTCCATTTATTTGAATGATATATTCTATGCTACTGCACAAATGAACAATGGACTATATGTCCTTGATCTTGAAATGCCTATTAATAACATTAATACTAAAAGGATGAAATCTAATGAGTTAAATCCAACTTACCTTTGGCATTGTTGATTAGACCACATAAATGAGAAACACATTTCCAAACTCCATAAAGATGGACTCTTGGACTCTTTTGATTATGAATCATATGAGACATGCATATCTTGTTTAATTAAAAAGATGACAAAGTCCCCATTCACAGGAAAATGTGAAAGAGCTAATGATCTTTTGGCCCTCATACATACAGATGTATGTGGACCACTGAACATACCAGCCAGAGGAGGTTTTCAGTATTTCATCACATTTACTGATGATTTCAGTAGATATGGTTATGTGTATTTAATGAAACACAAATCAGAGTCCTTTGAAAAGTTCAAGGAATTCAAGAATGAAGTACAAAACCAACTAGGTAAGAATATTAAAACTCTTTGATCAGATCGAGGTGGTGAGTATTTAAGCCTAGAGTTTGATGACCATCTGAAAGAGTGTGGGATCCTATCCCAACTTACTCCTCCTGGAACACCTCAATGGAACAATGTATCTGAGAGAAGAAATTGAACCTTGTTAGACATGGTCTGATCCATGATGACTCACGCCGATCTTCCAAACTCCTTTTAGGGACATGCATTATTGACAGCAGCTTACACACTTAACCGTGTTCCATCCAAAAAGGTTGAGAAGACACCATATGAGATATGTAGTGGTAAGAAACCACATATGTCTTACATGAAGATTTAGGGTTGCGAAGTTTATATGAAACGACAAATTTCAACTAAGCTTGAGCTCAAATCTAACAAATGCTTATTTGTGGGATATCCTAAAGAAACAAGAGGGTATTACTTCTACAATCCTTCTGAGGGCAAAGTGTTTGTCGCTCGAACTGGAGTTTTCCTAGAAAAGGATTTTATTTCCAAAGGAATCAGTGGGAGGAAAGTAGAGCTTGAATAAATTCAAGAATCACAAAGCATTGATACACCTATGGAGGAATTAGAGCAGGAACCCCAAGTAGTTGTGAAAGAGCAACCTGCTCAAGTAGAACAAGACCAGCGTAGGTCAAGCAGGATATGTCACCTACCTAAGAGATACGAATATCTCATAACTGATCAAGATGATGTGTTACTCATGGATCAAGATGAGCTTGTGACCTACCAAGAGGCCATAACTGGTCCCGAGTTTGAGAAGTGGCTAGAAGCCCTGAAATCTGAAATGGATTCCATGTACACAAACCAGGTTTGGAACTTGGTAGAGCCTCATGTAGAAGTTAACCCTATAGGATGCAAGTGGGTCTTCAAAAAGAAGACTGACATGGATGGTAAGGTACATACATATAAGGTAATACTGGTTGCAAAAGGATATAAACAAATCATGGGGTTGACTATGATGAAACCTTTTCACCAGTTGCAATGGTTAAATCTGTTTGGATTTTACTTGCTATCGCTGCATATCCTGATTATGAAATATGGCAGATGGATGTCAAAACTGCTTTCCTTAATGGGAATCTTCTTAAGGATGTGTACATGACACAACCTGAACGATTTGACATACCAGAAGAAGCCCAAAAGATATGTAAGTTACAAAGATCAATCAATGGATTGAAGCAAGCTTCCAGAAGCTGGAATCTTTGTTTTGATGAAACAGTAAAACAATACGGATTCATCAAGAATGAAGATGAGCCTTGTGTCTACAAGAAGGTTAGTGGGAGCATGATTGTCTTCCTGATATTATATGTAGATGACATATTACTCATTGGAAATGATATCCCTACCCTACAACAAGTAAAGTCTTAGTTGGGGAAATGCTTTTCTATGAAGGACCTGGGTGAAGCAGCCTATATATTAGGAATCAGGATCTATAGAGATAGATCACAAAAACTGTCTGGCCTAAGTCAGAGTACATACATAGACAAAGTGTTGAGACACTCTAATATGCATGATCCCAAGAAAGGATTCATATATATGCAACATGGCATATGTCTATCAAAAACACAATCCCCTTCAACTAAGGAAGAAAGGGATCGCATGAATAAGATTCCATATGCATCAGCAATAGGATCTATCATTTATGCCATGTTATGTATTCAACCAGATGTCTCGTATGCTTTAAGTGCAACGAGTAGCTACCAATCTGATCTCGGTGATGCTCATTGGGTAGCTGTCAAGAATATCCTTAAGTATTTGAGAAGGACTAATGACTCATTATTGATATATGGAGGTCAGGAAGAGCTTGTTGTAATTGGATACATCGATGCTAGCTTCCAGACAGATACGGATGACTTTAGATCGCAATCTGGTTATGTGTTTTGCTTAAATGATGGCGTTGTGAGCTGGAAAAGTTCAAAGGAAGATACAATTGTTGATTCTTCAATTGAGGCCGAGTATATTGTTCCCTCACATGCAGAAAAGAAAGTTGTTTGGATCAAAAAGTTCATTAGTGAACTTAGCATAGTTCCTAGCATTGTGGATCCCATTGGTCTCTATTATGATAACAATGGTGATATCGTACAAGCTAAGGAGCCTAGATCTCACCAATGATCCAAAGACGTACTTAGACGTTATCACCTCATTCAAGAGATAATAGATAGAGGAGATGTGAAAATATGCAGAGTACCTACACTTGACAATATTGTTGACCCATCGACAAAGCATCTTGCACAGTAGAAGCATGATGGCCATACTAGATCTATGGGCATTAGTGGTGTGCCTGATTGGCTCTAGTGTTAGTGGCAGATTGTTGGTGTAAGCCCTAGAGGCCAATATTTTTGGTACTTGTATCAAATTATTTATTAATAATAAAAGTTTATTATGTTTGTTTAATAAAGTCCCTAGAATAGATAGTCCATTTAATGTATCAAGTATGACTTAATCATGAGATCCCATTAGACATAAGGACATTATTCTTAAAGTATATATAGTCGAGATTTATTGTGAAGTGGGATAACATTAAAGCATTAAGACTATTATGTATATAGACTGATGATCACATCTCATGGATCATGGATAAGGAGTTATCAAGTCTTAAACATAGGTATGAATATTAGGAGTAATATTTATACTGTATTGACCCGCTATGAGAATACCATATAGAATGTTATGCAAAGTGTCATAAGTTATTCTCGTGGTGATAGTGGTGTATACCACCCTTCGACCTGAAATCACTATGGACCCTAGATGTAGAGTCGAGTGCTTTATTGCTGATCAAATGTTGTATGTAACTGGATGACCATAAAGATAGTTGATGGGTACTCCACGAAGCATGTTGAGGGACATGAGTGACCTAGATGGAATTTGCCCATCATGCGTAACAGGATAAATGTCTACGGGCCCAATATTGAACTGGACAAGGATGACACGGTCTATGCCTTGTGTTCAATATAGACATAGGGGCAAAAGGATAATTATACACATAAGTATTGTCACAAAAGGATTTGTCAGATCACATGACATTTTAGTGTCTTGGATAAAAGTGATATGTTGCTAGATACTGCTCACTATTTATTATGGTAAATACGTGATTTAATATAATTGCTAATATCGCGAAAACCTATAGGGTCACACATAAAAGGACAGATTGATGAGAGATAGAGTAAATAAGGAACACCGTAAGGTACGGTTCACTTAAGTGAATTGTAGAACATCATAAGGTACGGTGTACTTAAGTAGAATACGAAATATGGTAAGGTACCACGCGCTTAAGTGATTTTGGCATATCATAAGATATGGGCCACATACACTTAAGTGGGCGTTTTAGCTTGCAGCCCACACAAGTGGTTCTATAAATAGAACCCTTGCACAAAAGCATTTGTGCAATTGGAATTTTGTTTCTCTTTCTCTCTCTCTCTCTCTCACACACACACACACACACACACATACACTCAAAGTCTTCATTCATAGCAGCTAGCATTGAGACTGAAGGAATTCGTTTGTGTGGACTGAGTAGAGGCGTTGTCACCATTCAATGTTCGTGATCACTCCTTAGATCTGCATCAAAGGTTTCAATCGCCACAAGAGGTAACAATTCTATCACTGATCATGCCCATTCGTAAGGATCACTAAAGGAGAAAAAATTTAAATTTCGTTGCATTTTGGATTGCAAATCTCCTTCACTCATTTGCAGAGATTAAGGCGGATGCTTTGAAATCTATTAACCAGGTCTCTGACATGCGTTGATGACTCTTCTCGACCTGTCTCTTGCCAGCAGATAGTATTTTTTAGTCTCCTCATCTTCATCAACAACTTGTGCATCTTCTTCGACTTCATCTAGGTTATGCTATTCAGCATCACTATGCTCCACCTCAATAGAAATCTCTTCATGTTCCAACTCTTCTTCATAGATCTATGCATTTCGACCAACATCATCAGTTTTCTTGAATGCCATTTCTACTTTATTGAAAACTACATCTCGAGTTGTGATACACCTTCTGTGACCTGGATCTAGGCACCACATCCTATAAGCTTTGACTCTTTCAGGGTATCCAAGAAACATGCATCTAAGAGCTCTAGGTTCGACCTTGTCTTGCTTAATGTGACATATGCTAAACATCCTAATACTTTCAATCTGTTGAGATTACGTGGATGTTTCGACCAAACTTCTTCAGGTGTTTTCATCCCCAGGGCAATTGAGGGACACCTATTTATTAGGTATATTACAGTCACATCAGCTTCTACCCCGAAACACATTCTTTAATCTCGCACTAACTAACATGCACCTCACTCTTTCCAGAATGGTTTGATTAAACCTTTTAGCCAAACCATTTTATCGGGGAGTTCATGTCGTAGTTGTGTGTCTTATAATACCATACATAACACAATAGCTGTCAAAATCCTTATTGCAATATTCAATACCATTGTCGATCCTCAACCTTTTGACCTTCCTTCCAGTTTGGTTTGTGACCATGGTCTTCCAACTTTTGAAATTTTCAAAATTTTCATCCTTAGCTTTTTGAATGAATACCCATAACTTTCTGGAATAATCATTAATTAGGGATAAGAAATACTTTGCACCTGAGTGTGAAAGATTCCTTGCAGACCCTCAAAGATTAGCATGAATGTAATCAAGGGATCCATTTGTTCTTTGTTTACCTTTGTTAAACTTCATTCTATATGATTTACCAAATACACAAGGTTCACATGACTCCGGTTTTTCGACCTTGTCACCGCACAACATATTTTGTTTCAAAAATTTGATCAAGCCTCTTTCACTGACATGGCCAAATCTCTTGTGCCATAGCTCAGTCTTTGACACGAGTTTTGTGGATGCTACATTTGTTAAACCACTTACAACCTTGGCCTCAAGGGTATACATGCCTTTTTCTTCACACCTCTCAAGAGTTCCTTCAACCCCTTCATTACCCTTATGATACTTTGCTTTCCTTTGAAAACATAGCCTTTATTGTTAAAAATTCATCAAGAGAAATCAAATTTCTCTTAACATCAGGTACATACCTGACATCAATCAATAGCCTAATTGACTCATCATGGAGATTGAATCTTACAAATCCAGTACATGCGATTTTGAAGGCTTTGTTGTTTCCAAGCAATACTGATCCACCATCTTCTTCACATAGTTCCTCAAACACATATTTGTTTGGATTCATGTGCCAAGTGCAACCTGGATTCATAATCCACTCCTTGCTAGAGTCGCTTCTTGAAACCACCAGGACAACATATGATTCATAATCATCTTGCACAATGGTTGCATTACCATTATCTTTTCCACCATGATTATTCAGTCGATCAGGTCACACCTTTCTTATGTGACCATCCTTCTTACAATGATAACACCTAATAGCAGAAGCATTACCACCATAAGAATGTTGTAGAACTTTACCCTTCTTCTTCTTAAACCTACCAACTTTCTTCAAGAGTTTCCCCTTAATTGGCAAACCTTCAACAATTATCGATGGCTTGTGCTCCTTTCGTTCGTTCAAGTTCTTTGAGTACAAGGTTGATTGAACATCTTCAAAGGTTAACGAATATCTTCCATACAAGAGAGTTTCTTTAAAATGAGCATGAGACTTAGGTAAAACGCACAACAACAACAACAATAACGCTTGATCTTCATCATCAATCTTGACTTCTATATTATCAAGATCAAGAATCAATTTGTTGAACATATCCAACTGCTCAGCTAAGACTTTGTCTTCGTTCATCTTCAATGAATACAAAGCTTGCTTCAGGTAGAGACAATTGACCAACGATTTTGTCATGTACAAACCTTTGAGTTTTATCCATACACCAGCTGCAGTTTTCTCATTCAAAACCCACCGAAGAACCTTATCACCAAGGCTCAATACAATAGCATTGTGGGCTTTCTCGATCATCGTCGTCTTTTCCTTCTCCGTTAGGGCAACATCCATCTTCTTCGATCATTTCAATGCTTATAACAAACCCTGTTGAACAAGTAGGGTTTGCATCTTCAAGCACCATAAACTGAAATCATGCACACCAGTGAATTTCTCAATCTCATACTTTATTGACAGCATCTTCTTCTCCACGCTCACCACACCTAATTGTTATAACGAAGTACCATCAAGAATAAATTTGACACTATGAGAAAAACTGGTTTTCAAGAACAAACACAAGAAACCTTATTAAGATTTCACGAAAGAGATAGAAGTGGGAAGAAATAGGAGAAAGATTCAAAATTTATTAAATTGTTTCTCTATTTACTTACTCAATTAGGATTCAAAGATTACAAGTGAATAACAACAACTAACTCACCCTTAACAACCTGAGAGAACTAGTATATTTATATACTACTAAGCTAATTTAAGCTACAAGCTAACTTAAACATAAACAAACAGACTTAATTTGACATACTAGCAAACCTAACAAATTTGACTACTACATGCTTGAGCATACTTCGACTACATCATACAGGATCAACATGTGAACAAATTTCAACTACATGTTAAACCTTTGTTGAACCTAGAATCTACCCTTGTCGAGACTAGAGTTCGATCCAAATTCTCACAAATCTCCACCTTGGAACAAACTCTACAACATAAAAGGAACAAACGAGCTTTCTTCATGCAGCTTTATCAACTGCATACAGTGGAAAACTCGCAGCTTGGCAATGTCTTGGTGATCATATCAGCATCGTTATCATCCGTCAAAACCTTCAGTACTTGGACTTCTCCAACTTGATTATCTCTCTGACGAAATACATCCTCACATCGATGTGCTTGGTTCACTCGTGATAGGCTGAATTCTTCGACAAGTCTATTGCAGTTTGACTATCACATTTAACAGGGATAACTTGACCTTGAAGTTTCAGCTCCTTATAAAAACCTTCAAGCCACAATGTTTCTTCTCACAAAAGCATTTTAGATTTCTTTAGCAGTCTTATAGGCAATGTAATAGTCATATAAATCCCCAGTAAGTCGATTAAGATATTTTTCAGAGATAGTCATTCTCATTCCATAAGGTTAATTCTTTAGTCGCCCTATCATTTTCATTTTTTTAGTTATTTCGTCCACGACTGACATGTCTTAAGTCAAGACGGTGATAACTTTTCTCCATGTGTACACCACTCGCTTATCCTTTTCATGCCATAAGGTCAATTCTTCAGTTGTGTTATCCTTTTCAATTCTTTTTAGTTATTTTGTCCACGACTGACGTGTCTTAAGTCAGGACGGTGCCAACTTTTTTCCACGTGTACAACACTCGTTCTCGTGTGCCAAACGGTAAAGTATGTCTGCAAAACACACATCGACGTGTAAAGATTTGAATAACAAAGAATAAATATTTAACATTAAGCCAAAACATAAGCCAAACGATGACGACGATCGTACTTATTTAATTATTAGCATCGGTCTCTCTATTCGTAAAATTTCTATACTCTTAAGATATATTTCAAGAATTCTACATCTACTATGTAAACACTTGAAAATGTGAAAATTGTCATATATAAAACTCAAGTATTTTTTTTTTTGAATTTAGTGTCACATATACTTAACACATAATTCTTCATTTGTTCCGATAGCAAATAGTTATGAATAAGTAAAATTAATTTTTGATATGTTTAGTTGTTCTCAAGGTTAAGTTCAAAGATTGATTATGAATAAGTAAAAATAATTTTGAGATTGATTTGTTTTTTTGAATTAATTGCATTTTTTAGTTCAAACAAAAAATTTACATTTAAATTTACAATTTAATTCATTTTATATAAATATATTAAAACATAAATTACTTTAAATTTTTAAAATCAATTTTCCAAAATCAATTTATCTTAAATCAATTATATTCATCGCAAGACATACATAGCATCCCTAAGCTAACAAAAACAAAAAGACAATTAATTTAAGATAAAAATAGAGCTAGTACCTAAAAAAAGTTGATTAAAAACCTAAATAATTAAATTTAAAGAAAAAGAGGGGTAGAAAATCGCAACTAAAGAAGACTCAGTTTTATGTAGGTTGAGATTGTGAGCTGATTAGAAATTGAAGTTTTTATACATTTAATTTCCTATTCAGCAGCCACTCTCCCATGCACACATGTACGGTCATACCTTTGTCATCATCCATTATACGGACCAGACACTCACACTTTGTTGAGTCATTTGACGTGCTCATTAATAAATTATGTTTCTTTCTTTATTTTGTTCACAAAAAAATTAATGCGAAGAGATAGTTGGGCTTCTTCTTGTTGGAAAAACAAAGCTAAAAAGAAAAAAAGGAAAACACAATAACATTATAGTAAGAGATGAAAATTTTAAAATTGGAAACAAAATCACATTTGTTATAGAATCAAGTAATGATCAGAGAATAATATTATATGAAAATTATTATAACTATCTCAAGTATAATCACATTTCCAAAACAAATATTTAACTATATCTCACGACACTCGAACACAAAAGTATAATAGAATAGAAAGTAAAATACAAACTTAAAATGTTTTTTACTGATACATCTTATAACGAAGAACTTGAATTCTATATATAGTTTTGTACTCGCTCTCCCTTCACAAAACTAAATAATGTGTTGAATAATATATATAGCATCGGACCCTTCCTTTACAAACTAAATGATGTAGAACTTTTTCAACATGTATATTTTCAACCAATCTCAATCTCCGCCTTAATTAAAAATAATACATTAACTTTCATTGTCTTCGCCAACAATCAAAACCCACCATAAAGAGGATAGTCACTTAAAACTACATAACTCCAAGAATTTTCACACTGTCTCCACCGACAATCATGGTTTTAAAAACGGTCATACTCCACCTAAAGAAGAGTATACTTCACTTGAAGCTAAACCACTTCAAGAGTTTTCACATGTCGAAAATCAGGATGAAAATTTATGGTGCAACTTCCATGTTGGCAGGAAGTTCTTCAACCACCGACATAATCTCACATCTTGTGTAAATTTTATTGTATCAACACATCTTTGAACTGAACTTTTCACGGGTAAAAAATATTTTTTCCATCAATTTTCTCTAGCCCAAACTGCATAACGGAATTTGTGACTGCTCTTCAACAACTCATTCACAAAATCACCCTTCTTTTATGATGTGGGAGATCAGACAAAACTGCAACCACATAGCATACTAAGAACTCGTATTCTTGTATCGAACCAAAAACTCTGATGTCAGTTGTTGGAAAAAAAACAAGTCATAGAGAGAAAACAAAAAGGAACACATTAACAACACAAGAGATAACGTGGAATCTCCAAAACCGAAGAAAAACCACGACCATTGTCAAATGACAACCCGAGAATAATACTATGTGAAAATTGTTACGATACATAGTTTACCTTCAACCATCCCCAATACACTCGCACCCTGCAAAACAAATATTTAATTACATCTCACAACACTCTAACACAAGAGTATAAGAGAATAAAAAAGTCAAATACAAGCTTAAATCCTATATATGGCCTTGGATTTCCTCTTCATTCACAAAACTAAACGATGTGGGACATCCAAGAATTTGAATCCTATATATAGCATTGGACTCTCTCTTCCTTCACAAAATTAAGCGGTGTGAGACTTCTTCAACATGCATATTTTCAACCAACTCTAACACTTCTAACATGATGATCTTCTTCTAATAACTTTTGCTCGATAAATTCCTTTTTAGAGAGAATTTATTAAATCGGAAAGTCATTATTAATCTGGAGGGTCTATTTTGTATCTCGTGTGGGGATCGAATTGAATCTGCCTCACATTTGTTTATTATTATAATCTAATTTCTAGTGTGTGGTATAAGATCTTCAAGTGGTTAGGGATGCAGTCGGCTCTTTAAGGATCCTAGGATGATTTCTGAGTTTTTCTTATCTTTAGGATCTAAGGTTAAGTTAATTTGAAGTTTTGTATGATTTGGCACGCAATAGTGTGTATTATCCGGTCTATGTGTAATGATGAGTTATTTTCTAGTGTATCAACATACGTGAAATAAATGGAGGAAAACAGTATTGTTTTGCTTGGAACTGGTTCTATAACCGATCAACATTAAACTCATTCTCCATCTCCGAATTGCTTCAGAATCTTATCATGTGTCCATGGACGTAGCCAGAAATATTGAATAGTGGGGGCACTATACTATATATATAAATTTATAGTTTAAATAATATATCAATTTATTTTTCAAAATATAAATATACATCATAATTATTTTATAAAGAATTTCACATTTAAAAATAATTAACAACTCTTTATATTTAAAAATAATTAAAAAAAATCATATTTAAAAATAGATAAAATAGAATATACACAGTGTAAATTAATTTTATACTGTCAACCAATAAAAATTATATATCCTACAAAGACAAAAAATAAATAAATTATTGATATAATATGAGAGAGTGATGAATTTATATTGAACGATAATGTAAAATTATTTTATACTATACATATCTATTAAACTCGTAAAAATAATTGAGAGTTATTTTATATTCATGTGGATATGTGTCACTATAACATGTGTGTCAATTTGATTGGAATTAAATTTTATTCAAACTTTTAAAATTATATGTGATTCAATCGGATTGTTATGACAATAAATATTGTAAATTTAATTGAACATTTAAAATGATTTTGACATAATCAGTTAAATATGTATATAATAAAGGCAACAACATTTTTAATGTGTTTGCTATTGATACGGTACAACAAATGTTAGAATTGTATGACAACAACCTCACCCATATATATGAAACTATTTTAAACGAACTATTAATATATTTATATAATAGTATCACATCATTACATGAAATATATATATATATATATATATATATATATATATATATATATATATATATATATATATATATATATATATATATATATATGATTTAAAAGTTAGTGGGGGCATGGGCCCACACTTTAGTGTGAATAGCTCCGTCCCTGCATGTGTCTAAACCTTTCTAGGATCAAAAGTTTTGACTTGTTCTAAAGGTGTTTAGTGGTTTTGGTTTTGCTTGCGGTTCTCTATACTGTTGATGGTAAGTCTAGTAGTCTAAGCTTTATTCGGATCATCTATTGAACGATGCACCGTTGAGTGGTTGTTTCCTCTGGAGCTTGTTCTTTTTTCGGATACTCCATGACATCTGGTATTAGATGTTTGTTTTTTTGCATGCTATTGTATTTTGGACTTTTACTTGATTGATTGTTGTTTTGATTTCTGGCACTTTTAATGTCAGTGTTGACTTGTTCTCTATTGTCGTAGGGTTAATTTTTTTCATATTATAATTATTTTTCCATTAAAAACACAATTAGTGAAACTGTACCGTTAACCCAGTTCGGTTGGTAGCTGTGCAAGGGATAACTGGTTGTATGGACACAAGTTCAAACTTCTGACATCTCATTTATTAACCTTTAAGTGAATTTCGACCATCACTCTATGTTAAAATTAGTCAAATTAGTTAGTTAGAAATTAGTTAAGTGTTAGTTACTTAATTAGTTAGACAATTCAGTCTATAAATACGAGATCACAATATACACATTTTACCATCTTTTTTCAATATATTTTCACTATGTTACTTCATGAGTATTCATATGCTCTTTATCTCTCACATGAGTATGACATTTATCCATCTCATCCATGGATTCTCAACATGGTATCTATGTCTCATTTAAGATCTGGTGGGGCACCTGCTATTAGATTTCCGTTAAAGGACCATCCACAATTTATTTCCATGTTTCAGATGTCCGTTCTTGGGCGTGAGGGGCCATCATGAAGGAGAAGTTTTCACATTGGGTCAAACACTCACATAAAGGTCAAAGACTTACTCAAATATGTGTGAGAGACACCACATTTTCACACAAAATCGTAAGGTGATAACTGTATGAGTCATTTCACTCATAAAGTGTTTAACCTCCAATTTTTTTAAGTATTGTGCGAGTTAGAATTGTTAGAAAACTACGCCGAATTTCCTCTTAGTCAGATTCGTAAAAACAATAATATGCGGAAGCATAAAAACACACACACAATTGATAACGGAGTTCGGCCAAGTATGCCTACGTCTCCGGGCTGCTGCAGACCTTTTACTGAAAAGAGAAAAATATACTGTGTTTACAAACACTCAAAAGTTTCTCTCACCCACAACCCAATTACACCCAAGAGTTTCTCTCACAGAAATTTTTCTCACACTAGAAAATTTCTCTAACTCTCAAATTACAATTTTTCTGTCAAATGCAAATGTATTCATTGCCTTGAGAAGAATTGAATTTTCCTACAACTTCAATGAGTATTTATAGGATTCATGTGGTATACCTCATGTCCATGCAAAGTGACCTTTGTGATTTTCTCTTCACCAAAAACAATGTTCCAAATTCAAAGTTACTATTCTCTTGGTCAAAATTCAAAGTTACTATTCTCTTGGTCAAAATTCAAAGTTACTATGCTCTTGGTCAAAATTCAAAGTCACTATTCTCTTGGTCAAAATTCAAAGTTACTATTCTTTTGTTGACTGCCATTGAAAAATAGAGGGTGGAATAGTATGGCTAGAAATGTAGGCATGTGGATCTAACAATCTCCCACTTGAAGACTGACTTCAGTCGGTCTTCACACCTCGATCATGCAGCAGCCTCTCCTGCATATTATTCTAGCAGGCCAACTGAAGTTGAGCACAACTTCAGTTTGTCAATGGTCACCACCTTTGTCAACATGTCTGCTGGATTCTTGCTTCCTAAGATCTTCCTTAATGTTAGTACCTCATCCTCAATCAGAGATCTGATGAAGTGATAACGGAGATCAATGTGCTTCGTTCGAGAGTGAAATGCTGAATTCTTTGCCAGATGTATTGCACTCTGACTATCACTGTACAAGACATTATCCTCTTGGATGAAACCCAACTCTGTTAACAATCCCTGAAGCCATATCAATTCTTTGCTAGCTTCTGTTACTGCGACATATTCAGCCTCTGTAGTGGATAGAGCAACAATCTTTTGTATCCGCGACATCCAACTAACAGCACTAGTACCAACAGTAAATATGTAACCAGTGGTACTTCTTCGGTGATCAACTTCACCTGCAAAGTCTGCATCTACGTAGCCTTGTACTTTTAAATTACCTTTACTAAAGCACAAACACTTCTCCTTAGTGCCTCGTAGATATCTCAAAATCCATTTCACAGCTTCCCAATGAGCTTTACCTGGATTTGACATAAACCTGCTTACAACTCCCACTACATGGCCAATGTCTGGCCTCGTGCAGACCATCGCGTACATCAAACTTCCTATGGCTGAAGCATATGGAATCTTAGCCATTAATTCCTTATCTTCCTCTGTCTTAGGGGACTGATCCTTTGATAGACGAAAATGACTAGCTAAAGGTGTGCTAACTGGTTTGGCGTTGTCCATGTTGAATCTCTGCAAAACACGGTTGATGTACTCTGTCTGAGATAACTGCAAGGTTCCCTTTTGCTTATCTCTCGTGATTTGCATTCCAAGGATCTTCTTCGCTGGACCTAAATCTTTCATGTCAAATTCTTTTGACAATTGTTTCTTCAAATTTCTGATCTCGGTCATATCTGGACCTGCTACTAACATATCATCGACATAAAGTAGCAAAATGATATAACTGGAGTTATATCTCTTGAAGAAACAACAGTGGTCAGCATTGCACTTCTTGAAACCTTCCTTGTGCATGAAGCTCTCAAACTTCATATACCACTGCCTTGGAGCTTGCTTTAGGCCATACAAGCTCTTCTTTAATCTGCACACCATATTCTTTTTCTCTGAGAAACCTTCTGGTTGGTGCATATAGATCTCCTCATTTAGGTCTCCGTGAAGAAATGCAGTCTTCACGTCCAACTGCTCCAAGTAGAGCTCTTCAGTGGCAACAATACTTAACACATACCTGATAGTATTGAGCTTCACAACTGGTGCGAAAATCTCGGTGTAATCGACTCCTTCCTTTTGCTGGAATCCTTTTACAACAAGTCGAGCTTTATATCTTTTAGAGCCATCATGCTCCTGCTTCACTCGATACACCCATTTGTTGTGAAGTGCCTTCTTTCCCATAGGTAACTCTTCTAGTTCCCATGTTTGATTTGAGATCAAAGACTTCATCTCGTCTTTCATGGCAAGCTCCCACTTGTTCGCATCTACTGTCTGACATGCTTCTGCATAGTCTTCAGGTTCTCCTCCATCTGTCAACAACATGTAGCTCATGTATTTCCTGTTAGGTACAGGAACTCGAGAAGACCTCCTTAACTCCGGAGCTGGAGTAGAATGCTCTGTTCTGTCAGACTGCTGCACATTGCCTGGTTCAGTTGATTCTTCTGGCTGAGGACTATCAATTGTGGGTCTTTCAAGGACATCGTCCACATCTGCATAAACTGGCCCACTTGGTTCTGAGTTGTTGGCACCTGTATCATGCTTGTCCTTGTACATTACCCTCTCATTGAAGATCACATCTCTACTGCGGATCATCTTTCTGTTCTCGTCATCCCAAAGACGGTAACCAAACTCATCTTCACCGTAACCAATGAAAGTACACTTCTTTGATTTGGGATCAAGCTTGTTCCGGCCTTGATCGCTGATGTGTACATATGCTGTACAGCCGAAAATTCTAAGATGTGAGAGTTTTACCTCTTTTCCGCTCCATACCTCTTCTGGTAGTCTATGTTCCAATGGCACTGATGGACCTCGGTTGATCAAGTAAGCTGCTGTGTTGACTGTTTCTGCCCAGAAATGCTTTGGAAGACCTGATTGCACACGCATGCTTCTGGCTCTTTCAGTCAATGTTCGGTTCATGCGTTCAGCTATACCATTGTGTTGAGGCGTACCTGGCACGGTCCTCTCTATTCTGATCCCATGCCCATAGCAAAACTTCTTGAATCTGGTGTCTTCATATTCACCACCATTGTCGGTTCTGAGCTTTTTGATCTTCAACCCTGTCTCATTCTCCACCATGGCTTTCCATATCTTGAAAGCTTCAAATACTTCAGATTTATGTTTCAGAAAGTATACTCATACCTTTCTGGAGTGGTCGTCAATAAAAGTCACAAAGTATCGTTTTCCACCAATGGATGAGACTGTCGTTGGACCCCAAACATCAGAGTGAACGAGCTCGAGTCTCTCCTTCTTTGGCTTCCTTCCGTTTGTCTGAAAGCTAACTCTCTTCTGCTTTCCAAATATACAGTCTTCACACATGTCAATTTCTACTGACTGAAGACCTGGAAGTTTGCCCTTCGAGTGCATTACCTTCATCCCTTTCTCACTCATATGGCCAAGTCTCTGGTGCCATAGGTTGGGATTTCCACTTGCTGCAACCGAAATAAGATGACATTCTCCTGCCGTCTTGTAAAGAGTACCACTCTTTTTACCGCGAGCTATCGTCATTGCACCCTTTGAAATTTTCCACTGATCTCCGTGGAAGATTGTTGTGTAGCCGTCACTGGCCAACTGGCCTACTGAGATTAAGTTCTTTGTCAGGTCGGGGATATGTCTGACATTCTTCAGCTCCCAAACAGACCCGTTCAACATGATCTTCACTACACCTTTTCCTACAATCTCACAAGATTGTTCATTACCAAGGTAAACTTTACCAAGGTTTCCAGGGACATAATTCTCGATGAGTTCTTTCTGCGAAGTTGCGTGAAAGGATGCTCCAGAGTCTAACACCCACGACTCTTCCTTGTTCTCCAAAGAGCATATTAATGCATCACCTCCTCTTGAGGTTGAAGCAACGTTTGCCTCATCTTTCGCCTCATGTCTCTTTGGTGCACTCCTGCACTGGTTTTTATAGTGTCCCGTCTTCCCACAATTCCAACACTCAATAGTCTTTGAGTTGTTAGAACTATGATGATTTCTGGACTTGGATCGCCTTTCTTTTGATTTTCCGCGTCCGCTTCCTTTGGTTGAACTCCTTCCTCTTGACTCTGTATGCAATACTGAAGAGGTTGATGATTCACCCGACTCTCTCCGTCGGATCTCCTCACTGAGAACCAAATCACGAACATCATCAAATTTTAACTTGTTGCTTCCCGATGAGCTACTCACAGCTGTGACAGTAGCATTCCAACTTTCTGGTAGGGAAGACAAGAGTATCAAAGCCCGTACTTCATCATCAAAGTCGATTCCAACTGAACTCAACTGGGTTGTGACTGTGCTGAGTTCATTTAGATGTTGCGCCGTTGATGCACCTTCTGCCATCCGTAAGTTGAACAACCGCCTCATCAAATGAACTTTGTTTGAGGCCGATGGCTTTTCGTACATGTTAGAAAGGGCCTTCATAAGACCAGCTGTAGTCTTTTCTTTGGCAATGTTGAAGGCAACATTACGAGATAACGTCAATCGAATGACTCCAAGAGCCTTTCTAACAAGAAGTTTCCAGTCATCTTCTTTCATATCTGCTGGTTTACTCGTGAGAGGTTGATGCATGCTTTTCTGATACAAATAATCCTCTATTTGCATCTTCCAAAAGCTGAAGTCCGCACCGTCAAACTTTTCGATTTTCACGTTTCCTTCGTCTGCCGCCATAGTTCCTACTCGAACCTGACTCCTCTGGATCGTCTATGAATAGTACTTTCCCCAAAAAAAAATTATTCGGCCGAACCAACCAGCTCTGATGCCAGTTGTTAGAAAACTACGCCGAATTTCCTCTTAGTCAGATTCGTAAAAACAATAATATGCGGAAGCATAAAAACACACACACAATTGATAACGGAGTTCGGCCAAGTATGCCTACGTCTCCGGGCTGCTGCAGACCTTTTACTGAAAAGAGAAAAATATACTGTGTTTACAAACACTCAAAAGTTTCTCTCACCCACAACCCAATTACACCCAAGAGTTTCTCTCACAGAAATTTTTCTCACACTAGAAAATTTCTCTAACTCTCAAATTACAATTTTTCTGTCAAATGCAAATGTATTCATTGCCTTGAGAAGAATTGAATTTTCCTACAACTTCAATGAGTATTTATAGGATTCATGTGGTATACCTCATGTCCATGCAAAGTGACCTTTGTGATTTTCTCTTCACCAAAAACAATGTTCCAAATTCAAAGTTACTATTCTCTTGGTCAAAATTCAAAGTTACTATTCTCTTGGTCAAAATTCAAAGTTACTATGCTCTTGGTCAAAATTCAAAGTCACTATTCTCTTGGTCAAAATTCAAAGTTACTATTCTTTTGTTGACTGCCATTGAAAAATAGAGGGTGGAATAGTATGGCTAGAAATGTAGGCATGTGGATCTAACAAGAATTCACAATTGTTTCTCAATATTTCTCAACAATCCTCATCCTACAAACCGGTTTTATAGGGATGAGTTATGCTAAAAATCACGTGAGAGTCTTGATAATTTATAATTGATGATTAATAATTTATAATTGAGATAATTAATTAATTAATTTTTTGATAAATTAACGATTAAATAATTGATAAATATAAAATAATATAAAATAACTTTTTTAATTAAAAATTAAAAATTTATTTATTAATTCTATTATATCAATTCAATTGATAATTATGTAAAATCATTAAATTTAAAGATGTCGATTCGATCCCGTAATTTTTTACTTGTTTATCTTTAAAAAGATTATTTAAAAAAAAAATATATATATATATATATATATGTTATTAGTCTTGTTTATCTTTAAAAAGACTATTTGAAAAAATATATATATTATTAGTCTTATCTCACATATTCTAAAACAAAATATGACATCATAGTTGGAGCCCTCTTTGTCATATTTGTTGATTGGGTAAAATGTGGAGTTTCTTTTTTGTTTACCGTTATGAATTTAATTATGAGCTTTAGTGAAATTTGATTCGACAACGATATGAATTTCTAGAAATACTTTCCGTCGTAGACTGGGATTTCTTTCCTACAATACTAGTAATATTATATTTATATATTCAACCTCAACTTAGTGGTATTTTTTTCAAACATTATTATTGAGTGTTTCTGATGCTCTCTTTAATAATTTTAAATAAAGAAAATATTTTATAAAAAAATTAAACATTTCAATTTCCAATATATTAAATACGAAAATTATAAAACACTTGTGAGCGGTTCCTTTAATTTAAAAGTTTTTGTACCGCGTCCTATGAGATAAGTCTCAAGGCATTGTCTTACTTTACAAGTCATCTATTTCAATTTTAATTTCCTGTATTATTATTATGTAATTTTAATTCTTTCTAATTTTACAAATAGTAAGCCAACAAATTATCCAATTCTTAACATTCATAATATATATAGTTAATTTTTCTTTTAGTAATTTAGTTAAAAATGACCATAATAAAATAAAAAATTATTAAATTAAAAAAAATCTCTTATTGTTTTGAGTACTCAGTGTTTATATTTGATACTAACATATAATTATCTTTATTTTATTTTTGAGAGAGAAATAGGTAATAACAAAGATAAGGACTATATTTAATTTCCTATTATTATTTATTTTTTTATCCATGAGTAGCAGAAAATATTTATGTAAAAAAGCCAAAATAAACGGGTTTAAGAGCATTTTGTCTTGTATTGAGTTTGAGGCTGATCATAACTCCATAATCATACCTTTTCTTTTGTCTCTTTCACATATCTACTGCTCTTTGCTGCTCCAATTCTTCTTCCTTTTTCCTCTACTTGCAATTCTCCACTCAACAATTCATTAGGTAATCTTTTTCATCAATTCTTCTATTCTTCTTCTATTTCACTTTTTCACTACATTTACCTGTCTCTATTTCTTGAACTAAATTTGCTTGTTTTTTCTCTAGTCTAATTTTCTCAATTCAATTCTCATATTAGTGTTTTAAGAAACTTGCAAATCCAAAACTTCATATTGTTGTTTATGGCCCGGGGCGGAAGCCGACCCCGCTTAGCAGGATAAGACTCGGTTGTTGTTGATGTCTTTACTTAATGTTTTCGGTATTCCGGCTATCGGCGAGCTTAATTGTCGTTTATTCGTTTTAAACTCGTGTTAATCTAATGGTTAAATATTGTTCATTGTGAAACTGGTTTTCTTATAGAACTTTTCACCTTGTTGAAATTGAATATTGATTTTGTTTTTGTGTTTTCATGTTTACTATTAGATCAGGTTTGTGCCTAGTTGATGTGTTACATTTGAAGGAAGTTCTTCGATTTCGATCATGGCAGCCGATCTATCTGTTTCTTCGGGAATTCGTGCCGAAGTTCTGTTAGAGGTAACTTTGTGAAACTGGTTTTCTTTGTTATGATTAGAATTTGAAAAGCATTTTGATTTGGTTTATGGAATGTTCAGATTGGGAATTCTGAAAAGCAATTGTGGACATTGATTCATTCTAAAGGGATTCTGCATTCAGATGCTCACGACTTGTACCGCAAGATCCGTGCTAGTTACGAGAGAGCTATGTTGAATGATTATACGTATGCAGAACTTCAGGATGTTGAATATTCTTTGTGGAAGCTCCATTATAAGCATATTGACGAGTTTCGCAAAATAATAAAGAAAAGCTCGGGTGATGCGGAGAGCAACAAATCTGGAAATCTGCAAAACGCTGTTGTGCAGAGAAGCAATGGCGATCCGTTTAAGCGGTTTAAGTTGTTTTTGTCAGAAGCTTCGGAGTTTTATCAAAATTTAATTCTTAAACTCAGAAAACGTTATGGAGTGTCGGAAGAAGCGTTGTTTCGTAAAAAGGGTTGGATATCGACTTCGGTTGAACCAGAAGTCAAGTTGAAATGTAAATATTTATGCCATCGCTGCTTAGTTTGTATGGGCGATCTTGCCCGGTATAAAGAGCAATACGAAAACCCTGATTCTCAGAATCATAATTGGTCTATTGCCGCCACCCATTACTTGGAAGCAACCAGAATTTGGCCTAATAGTGGTAACCCCCAAAATCAGGTAAATGTTTCTTATCTGTTTCATAAGGTAATCTTTTATCGTCTACGTTTTTTTTCTTCACCTGACAGACAGCATCCTTATTCATTTGCAGTTGGCTGTATTGGCAACATATATCGGGGACGAATTTCTTGCTCTATACCACTGTGTAAGAAGTTTAGCAGTTAAAGAACCTTTTCCGGATGCCTGGAACAATCTTATAATGCTGTTCGAAAAGGTGATATGATTATTATCTCAAGGTTCTTTAATAAATTACATTTTGAGCTTCTTCTATTTGCAACCTTCTCAAGTGTCGCTTTTGATCTTGCAGAACAGGTCATCTCCTCCGAAATGTGTTTCCAGTGAAGTCTGTTTCGATTTCTTACAACGTTCTGGGAGTATTGGTGAAGAGAGGAAGGCGCGCATGAAAGACGATAACTCAAACTACATTGAAGTTGAAGGCGAAAGTAATCATTTCACTGACTCAAAGTTATGGCCCCTTATGGTTAGAATGATAAGTTTCCTCTTCATAACATCAAGGTACGTCTTGAATTCATTTCATTTAGTTCTACATTTATTTTTTGGAATTTTGTTTTGATGTTCTTACCCCATTTGAATCAGTTTTGATGAATTCTCTATTGCATTGGCATCTACAATTGGAGAGTTGGATAAAATTTTGAAGCTAGAAGATAAAGAACTAAAAACTGTGTTGGAGTCTTATAGTCAAATGGATTTAGCCAGACGAGGACCTTTTCGAGCAATACAAGTGGTTTGTATTATCATATTTTCCCTAAAGAATCTAATGGATAAGCTTCAACGAGAAGATTCAAAAGACGAAAACGTTAGGCAGTTGATGCAGATGGGGTTTTCTGCTGGATTAGCTGTCATGGGACGTTTCGTTGAAAGATGCCTTAAGGCTAGTTCTTTGAATCATGGCCCGTTATTGCCTTCGGTGCTTGTTTTTGTGGAGTGGTTTTCTAGTGTGCTGGATGAAGCTGAAGTATGTACAACTGATCAAAAGTGTCGAAGAGCCATTTCGTACTTTTTCGACGTGTTTGTTGAACTTCTAAATAAACTAAATGACAATAGAAAGGAAACCAAAAAGCTTCTCGATAGTGTTCCGCTGTGGGAGGATTTTGAATTGCGGGGTTTTGTACCTATAGCTTGTGCACATTTCTCATTAGACTTCTGTGGTAATTGGGAACATAGAGACAATTTTGAAAGTGGAATGGAGCTGCGAGCCGAGCGCATAAAAAAAGCAGCAATGAAGATTGCTAGCCGGTCAAATACTTTGCAAAAGTGGATTAGATATGATGAATACGGATGTAGGTTTTGTGTGGCTAGATCAGATGAATGTCATGGCAAGGAAAAAGCAGAACTCGGAGAAGCAAATTCCAATAGTACAAGAGAGGAAGAGGCTAATCAGAAAACAAGCAAAGGCGCCGGTGAACAATGCAAAAGGATGACAGAGGACAATCCAAGTTGCTCTATCGTTAATGGAAAACCTTCGGTAGTGGAAGAAGAAGAAGTTATTCTCTTCAGGCCTCTTACAAGGTATAATTCAGCACCGTTGTCTCCATCTATCTCAATTGATGAGCATATACCACAAAAAGAAAATGATGACCAAAACTTACCATCTGATGATTGCTTGCGCCGTGCTACATCTCTTCTTATGGCGCAAAATCCAGCTCAAACTCAAAGCGATCCGTGGGAGTACAACGGAAGCAGTTTGAAATTCAGAAGTGACAAATCATTGAAACAGCAAGAACTTTCATCAAGGGAATCAAATGCACACACTTACTTAGATGCCCCAATCTCTGCTGGCCCTCCATCGCTCAATGCTTGGGTTCTTGATGAAGGAAGTTTGAGCAACAGTCGGAGAAATGGTGCAAAGGGTCTTATGGAGCATAGGTTGGAGCCTATTGAAGAAATAGCTTCTTCATCTTTGGCAGATTTATCCATTAAAAATGAAAATCCAGTCGTAAGCTCAGTGGACGAATCTTCAAACTTCATTGCATCTTCTACCGCATATTCTCTTCCAATACCGTCTGCCCCCTTTTTACCTGATAATGTTGCTTGGTTTACTGATGCACAATCACAACCTAGTTTATCTGCTCCAAAAATTTCAGAAAATTCACCACAAACAAGTGGTTACCCTGATTGGAGTTCTAGTTATGGACCACCCGGATATGATCCTAGATACCCGGTTTTTATCAGTGGATACCCTCCGCCCGGACGAATGACTTCTTCAGAATGGCTGCGTTGGTACAGAGAGAACCACAAACCTGAGAAAAGCAACAGTTTTATGCAGCCTATGTATACGAACATTCCTGGTCCTGGAAATCATGAAAACTTGCTTTATCATGACAATACCTACAGGTTTGATCAATTTGACAGATGTGGCAATCCTTTGCCTCATAATAACCTGTACACGTATATTGAGTCGCCAGGTCCCCCACCGTTGCAGCCAGGTTTTCTTGGTGCAGGCGAATACAAAGCTAGTGTGTACAACAATTATCAAAGACCGGTCCCTTTTGGGTGCGGTGCTGCGACAGAACTGAGAAACGAGCCACAGTCTCTGCTGGAGTCTCTGAAGGAGAAGGAATGGCGACTCCAGCGAGATTCTAACCTCAGAGGGCCTACATTCACAGGAAATTAGAACTCTTGGCCCGAAACTTTTGCGTCACGGACCATTTCATAATTGTACACCTTGTTGTAGTTACTTCGGCGAAGTATCAAACAGTATAAATGTGTCACATGTGTATACAGATATTTCAGCCATTTTCTAAATGAATTGAAGAACTCTAGTTTTAAAGAAAGTGGATGAATTATTCTTCATTCAACCACTGTTCTTGGATAAGCATGTGAAATATGTAGAGTTGAAATTAAAAGAGGAAATCCTCATTCTCTGAATTTGATACATAATTTGTTAGTGGAAACAAACAAGAATATACTTGGCATGGTTGGTTTTGTAATATGATAATATATGATGGGTTGAAAAACATACGGGAACATATGATACCAGATTATGGTGGCTTGAGTGTATTATATTGATACTTGGCAGCCAGGTAAAGTATTTTGTACTTGTTGAGCATGGCTCATATGTATTTTGTACTTAGTTGAGAATGGCTCATATTATGTGGAAACGCGAAACTGATCTTGAATCCAATTGTTTGATGTGAGTAGGTAACTAAGGGAGGTGGGGGCTTCAAAGGTATTATTGTAAATTGAGTGTTAGTATTATATATTCGGCTTATAACATTATAATTATAATTTATAAGATAGAAATTAGGGGAATTATAACTACTCTATAGTCGAAATGCGTTAACAAAAATCAATCGTGTTCATTGTCTTTTATTTTCGTTTCTCTTTAATCTTTTATTGTGGTTGTTGTCCAAACAATGGGAAATGGGAATCAGATGACAATTAACTCTGGTGCAAAATTTGAAGTAACAAGGTTTGACGCGACAAGTAATTTCTGATTATGTCAAAGGAGGGTTAAATATTTGTTAGCTTAGTAAAAAGTCTACAAAAAGCACTGCATGAGACGAAGCCGAACAATATGAAGGATATCGATTGGGCATAGATGAAGGAGAAGGTCGCAAAATTGATTCATCTATGTATTTTAGACGATGTGATGTATTATATCTTGGAGTTGACGACTTCGAATGAGGTTTGAGACATATTGGAGAATCAGTATATGTCAAAGACGTTGATAAATAAAATATTCACGAAACAATGACTATATAGTTTGAAGATGCTGGAAGGATTTGATTTGATACAACATGGAAATATCTTCAACAATATAATCACCGATCTGGTGAGACTTTAGGCGAAGATTGATGATGAAGATAAGGAAATTATCTTGTGCTCGTTACCAGGTTCTTATGACCACTTGGTGGCTACTTTTACTTACAAGAAAAATATTATCATTCTTGATGTGATTATTGTTGCACTTTAATCTCATTCTCAATTGAGACAAAGTATAGAGGAAAGAACTTAAGGTGAAGATTTGTATGTGAAGGGAGTCATGATCGTGGGCTTAACAAGGGTAAAGCGGGTTTTAAAAAGAAGAGGTCTAAATTAAAGAATTGAAAAACATTTGAGTGTTATAGTTGCAAATAGATTTGGCATTGAAAGAGAGATTGTCCAAACAGAAATTAGGACTCATCCAATTTTGCAAATGTGGTTCAAATTGATTATTCTAACAGTGAAGTAGATATATTGTGTGTTTCATCCAACAAGTGCTCAGATGCGTGGATTCTTGACTTTGCTTGTTCTTACCACATGACGTAACACCGAGAATGGTTCATTACATTCAGGTCAAATAATTTTTTATTTATTTATATGGATGACGATATACATTACATAGTTTGATCTTGTGTAAATGACTTTGACTTAGTGTAAAGATCGATTCCTTGATGAACAAAACCTATTAACTAGAACTCAAATGAAGAGTAAAAAAGTACATTACATACTCTGACTTAGTGTAAAGGTTCATTCCTTTATGAACAAAGACTTAGTAAATAGAAACAAAATGAAGAGTAAGGAAATACATTACATACTTTGATTTAGTGTAACAGGTCATTCTTTGATGAACAAATACCTAGTATTTAGAAACCAAATGAAAAATAAAGAAATACATTATGTATTTTTTTACTCTTCATTTTATTTCTAATTACTAGGTCTTTATTCAACAAAGAGTGGACTTTTACACTAAGTCAAAATATGTAATGTATTTCTTTACTCTTCATTTAGTTTCTAATTACTAAGTATTTCTTATTCAAGGAATATACCTTTACACTAAGTCAAAGTATATAATGTATTTCTTTACTCTTCATTTGGTTTCTAATTACTAGGTCTTTGTTCACCAAAGAATGGTCATTTGCACTAAGTCAAAGTATGTAATGTATTTCCTTACTCTTCATTTTGTTTCTATTTACTAAGTCTTTGTTCATAAAGGAATGTACCTTTACACTAAGTCAGAGTATGTAATGTATTTATTTACTCTTCATTTGGATTCTAATTAATAGGTTTTGTTTATCAAGGAATCGACCTTTACACTAAGTCAAAGTCCTTTAGACAAGATCAAACAATGTAATGTATTCTCTTACACATGAAATAAATTACATATATTATCCAGCCACAAAGGGTATTTGATCTATGTTATAAAAATGACATTTTCCATCTTTTGAACTTCCTCGTCAATGTTTGTTCTCTTTTCTTCTCCATCCTTGCATTTTCTCTGAGACACCGGCTTGAGCGAGGCATCTATGGCAAGGCGATGGCACATTACTCTGGTGTCTATGCCAAACATATTTGAGAGAGCCCAAGCAAACAGGTCAATGTTCCTCTTGAGTAGGGCGAGGTATCCAGATTTGTGACTTGGTAAGGCAAGTGCCCGATCTGGACCTCTTTCAAATCTTTGGATGGGGTAAGCCTTTCACTTTCTTCTTCCAGTCTTAGGTCCCATCTTTTCATATTAGAGTCATCCATTTCATGGTGAGAGATTGGATCCAGGGTGAGAGGCTCCCTCGTTACTCATAAGCTATTTAGGTAACATTCTTGGGCAAATGCCTGGTCTCACCCGACCGTACCCATGCACCCATTAGGCCATGGATACTTTAGGCTTAGGTGGCATGTGAACATGACCGCCCCCAACAGATTGAGGGAAAGTCTCCCCGTAATGACATTATAGGGGGACGTGACATTTACTATGAGTTATTTACCTATATGGCCATGCACTTGCTCTTGAGCCTATGATGGTCTCAAGGGTGATGTAACCTTTGACCTATACTTGCTCACCTGACAAATCGATTAGGGATCCCTAGAAAGATTCAATGTTGTGGGGATCTATCTGGAGCCCCTGGAAGGTACTCCATAATAGAATATATATGTGAAGCTTCCAGGGTCGATTAACACCATTTTCATGTCCTAATTAGTGTGATAAATCATGATGACCATAAAATCATTGTTATGGGGCAATATGCCTATAACATCTTCTCTAGAGAATGTGATTTCAGGCTCCCAATTTGTATCAATTATGTTAAGGGCTTTTATGGGTGTGATGTATGCTGCTAACACTTAACAAACATATCTTCTCCAAGAGGAACTAAATTCTCCCCCTCCGGAAAAACCTCCAACAATGGTGTTAGTGGTCTTCTTAGAACTTTGCTCGAGCATCTTTGTGGGAAGATGTGTGTGGCCCAGGTTAGTTTTACCGGGGCCCTATGACATACACTAATATTAGTGGATAAAAATACAATGAGTGTGACAAACCCTATTGAGTAAGGGCTATCAGAGGATTTAGGGTTTGTTGAGGATTAGAGTTAGTCACACGTTGAAGTGAGAAGTTATGTATAGGTGATTTCTCTATGTTATAGATTGGATCTCCCTCAGTATCATGGTACTGATGTATTTATAGCTTCTCATGGATCTTAAATCGAGTGAGTCAAGTCTCTCTAGAATATAGCAACCTTCATAGGAGTGGATGATTGATACCTAAAAATTCAAGAGATGTAGTTAAGCCCCACAGCTGCCTATTGACTGTTGACATAGTAAACGCTTCACTCACAATTGCACATTATGGATGCAAAAATGGGAAGTCATGTGATGAAGAGCGCTCGAACTAATACAAACACAGCTAAAAAAACAAAGCGTACGTCTCTTGTCTCGCCCCCGAGATCCTCCTTAATTATTTAGCTACATGAACTTTTTGTTAAACTTTATAATAATATTTAGAGTGTTTGTAGGTACACTCCACTTCCAAAAATATACAAAATCAACAAACACGGTAAACATTCATCAATGTTTATATCCCCTAAATTTGATAATTATTACTTTTTGTTGGACATTTAAAAAAAATACTTAGTTTTAACATATATTACTAAATGTATAACATAAATGTTATAAAACTAAAATAAATAAATTAAAATAAAACAAATATTATGCAATAAATTCTAATTTAAAATAAATACAACAAAAATAAATTAGGAAAAGTGAATAAATAAATTTTCATCTCACAATTAGTAATTCATAATACTGAACAAATATAATTTAAAAAAAAGTTGAAAAACCAAAAATATGTATTTTAAATTTTAAGCAATGTATATTTAACTTTTGAGAGATGTGAGAAATGTTTGATGACACCTTATTTTATCCATCATAATAATAATAAAACAATAATTCTCTCATAATAAAGTCACTTATATGTGTTTTTGGACGCGATATGATTTTGGACGTGCATTTGTTTATAGACTGTCATAAAAGTTGGAAGTTGGAAAAAATTAAGAATAATAGTATATATTTAAGTTGAAATAGTAATACATTAAAAGAAAATGAAATGTAAACAAAAATAGTATAAGTAATATGATTAAAAATAAAAACTATTGAACTTATATTAGAAAAATTAGGTGTTTTAATTTTTTAACAATAAGGAAATAATTTTATAAGAGAGAATAAATTTTTTTAATATCTAGTCAATATTTTTTAATAAACTCTCTTAATCTTTTTCACATATTTGAAAAAAATGATCGATAAATTTCTATTATTCAATACTTTGATCAGTATGAAAGTTATTCCCCTTTATAAAAATAGTATTTTTTTTCGTATAGAAATTTTTTTTAATCAACAATATTTTTTTTCAGTATATAAATATTATTTTTGTTTTGATATTATTTAAAAAAATACTTGAATGAATAGTAAAATTGTTCTCGTATATAAAAATATTCCAATCAACAATGTATTGTTTCCCGTATATAAATATTATTTTTGTTTTGTCAATATTTATAAAAATATTTGAATCAATAATAAAGTTGCTTTCGTTTCTAACAATAATATTGTTTATAAAAATATTTTGATAAACAATACATTTGTTACGGTATTTTTAATTGTACATCACATTGATATAGATAAAAATAATCAAACATTTAATTTAAAATTATATTAATATCGTATGTAGTGAAGTAAGGAGAACGGTAGGACATGAGGGAAAACAAATAAAAATCAATTACAAACATCCTAAAAAACTAACTTGATTCTAGAAAACCATCTCAATGAAGTTGATAAATACTTCATTGAATATAATAAATTATTTTAATATCAAGAGAAAGTCACTTATAATGATAAACTAATGATTAAAATTAAACTAACAAATATGATCAAAGTTGTAATCTTATACTCTTTTAAGTTCCTCCTCAGTCAAGTTATGGTAAAAGGAATCTTGTAGCAAATTAAATAGTTTGTCTATTATGTTCTTTGTTTGTGTCACTATGAATACATCAGGAAACACCAATCCAAATTCTAGAATCATTAACACAAAAGTGTTATGAACAAATGTTTTAACCTCGTGAACCGAATCTACATGGTAGTTATTCCCAAGCCTTGGATTCACTATTCCGCAAAGATCTTATATAGGATCGAGTTGAGTAAGAACTCCTTCAAACTGCATTGCATGATAAAAATGAAAAGAAATTAATACTACTATTTAGGTTTATGAGGACAAATCTTTAGTAGTGAAGTCAAGACCAATCAAAGTTATAAGTCTATTTGAGTCTACAACAACAGATTTGTTGGTCTTGAGATTGTTCCTTTGTCGAAAGAATTTCATACAGAACAACCAAATACGCACAGCAGACAAATTACATTTTATCTAAGCTTTTCATGAACCCAAAGAAAATGGTATTAATTACTTTGAATTCTCATGAAAGATTGTGGGCAGTGATGGTTTGAATATTTGTTCTCGAAGAGTCTCAATGAATGATTAATTAGAGTATTCATAAAGACTAAATTAGCATGATATAACTTAGCTATTTGAAACTACCAAATTCCTTGTCATCATAACCTTGAAAACATGTGTCTTTAAGGATTAATCTCTTGCGCAACAAATTTTGTTAATATAGAGTTGTTTTTTGATTGAAAATTATATGCTTCTAAATTTTGTCATAACCTTGTAAGAATTTTCTAATGAGATAAAAATTTATAATAAGATACATTTCATAAACATTCACCTGTTTCTTGCCGAAAACAATCTCGCCGCTGCAAAAAATGGATTTACGTTTTTAGAGAGGTTTCTTCCCTCATAAAATACAAAACTAACAAAGATGCATATGATAAGAGAAAACCAACATTTCTTCGGTGTAATCACAAAATAAAACCAACAAATCAAAAACAAAAACAAAAACAAGAAAGCTTCACTTACCAAATAAATATTGCAATTTGAAATAAGAGGAAACAAATATGCAAATTTGTCTTCATTTCCGAAACAAAAAGAAGCGACAACATTCAGAAGAGAAGAGATAAGCTTGAAGCAACAACGTTGGTAGAACACATCAACCATTTCGAATCTGACCACTACCACCATCGCCGCCGGAAACGCATTGTCTCCATCACAGATCTACCACCACCATTAAATCGCACATCGCACGTCATAAAGCATTTTTGTAAACCATGATAGAAGAAAGAATCATAATAGTATAAGAACATGAAGAAAGAAGAGGAATAGAGAAGTTTGAAGAAGAGGAAGAGTGAGATGAGCAGAAGAGGGAAAAGAGGAAAAGCTAAAGTACAAAAGTGATGTGATAGATATTAGGAGTAGAGAAAAGCTGGAATTGGATTGGTTGGTTTAGAACCAAAGAGAACCATGTGACATCATCAATTGAACCAAACATAGCATGCAAAGGCATAATACAATAACCATGTAGTTGGAATTGAATGATGTGACACCATTAGTTGCAAAAAGTAATTTTTGGACCAAAATTGTCCTCAGTTTGATGAGGTGGCATATTTAGAAGAAAGGGCAATTATGAGATTTTCACAACATCCAATTTTCTTATATTATAGATTTAGAGGTGTACATGCATTTTGATACTCAAATTATTTTAATTATGTTTTCTCTTATTTGAGATTGGATGAAGTAATATGTATACTTGAGTATTGTTACTAGAGGCCATAAGTGTAAGATTTAAGATTTAGGAAATTGTGTACACGAATATGAACATTTCGTTAGATTTTTTTATAGTATATGTTTAAAGTATTTATAGGTTCATCCATCTTTTAGATATGCAAATCAACAATCATCGTCAAATGTTCATATGTGTTCAGATCCTCTAAGTATGATTTGATCAATTATTAACTTTAGTTGGTCTGTTATGAAACTAAACATAATAATAGAAGAGAGAAAGAAGAAGAATATAGTGTATTATATTATTCTCATTATCGGTGTTCGTTTTAAACACAACATGAGTCCTATTTATAGGACATATATCATGAATGAAGAATAAATATGAAATTCTCTCATTAATGGACATTCATAATCATTCCACTTATAACACGCCTCCTTGAATGTTCATCAAGAATATGACTCATTAAAATCTTAATAGAAAAAATCCCGTGGAAATAATCTCAGTGAAGAAAAAAGGGTACAACCTTCTTTATTAGGGAATTGGCACATTACTAATCAATATAAATTATTTCAAATAAGGAATGAACTTATTTGAGAGACAATCATATTTAACATTCATTATTCATAATACTTCCTTTGGATGTTCGTTTATGATATGCCTCGTTAAAATTTTACTAGAAAAAAACTAGTGGGAAAAATATATATAATCAAGAAAAAAGAGTATAATATTATTTTAAGATAAACTCATTTATCCCTCTCAGTTGAATGATCATTTCTTCGATGATGAAGACCAATCTTCTCTACTAGTTGGTTAAAAGTTATAGGGAGTGACTTTGAGAAAATGTCTAGAAGATTATCACATGAACGAATTTGTTGGCTGCTTATATCGTCATTTTTCTAAAGATCACGAGTGAAAAGAAACTTTAGAGAAATATGTTTTGTTCGGTCTCTTTTAATGTAACAATTTTTCAATTGAGCGATGCATGTAGTATTATGTTCATATATGATTGTTGTATTTATTTACCGCAAGTCTTTTGTGTGTGTTGGATAGGAATCTCAACCAAACACATTCTCGACTTGCCTCATGTAGTGTTAAAAATTTAAAAGTTTCTTCATGATTAAATAATTTTACTGGTATGGTTTGTTTCACAGGTCTCCATGAAATATTTGCACCATCATAAATAAATAAATAATCTGTGTGATATACCATTATGAGAATCTGAGAAGTAATTTGTTTTTGCATAACCTATTAATTCTAATTTGGATACTTTAGAATAAAGCAAACTCGTGTACATTGTATAATTCTATTCCGATGTCTTTGTGTAAGTGAAGAACTATATCTTACTATTAGATTGACAGAAATTGATATATCATGACATGTACAATTAATAAGATAGATCAATGTTTGAATTACACTGAAAAATATTTCATAACACCTTATTTTATTCATCCGTACATTGAACATTTATTCTCAATTAAATTCTATTAAATAAAATAATAATAATAATAATAATAATAATAATAATAATAATAAAACAATCATTTTCATATTAAAGTCACTTATAGGTGTTCAAAAATACGTGTATATAATTTTAGAGGTGTACATAAGTTTTAATACTTAAATTATTTTATTTATATTTTGTCTTATTTGAAATTAGACGAAATAATAAATATAATCGAGTATAAAATTTAAGATTTAGAAAAGTGTATATATATATGAATATGAACATTTCATTAGATTTTATAGTATATGTTTAAAGTATTTGTAGGTTCATCCATCTTTAAAATCTACAAATCAACAATCTCCATCAAATATTTGTATGTGTTCATATCCCCTCAATCTGATCAAACCAAATATTAACTTGGTCATATTTTTTAAACATAATTACTTTTAAGAATGATTAGAACTTTATACCATAAATGTCATAAAGGTAAAATAAGTAAATAAAAATAAAATACTTGACCAAAATAAAATAATAATAATAAATGTTACGTATATACTAAAGTATAATTAAAAATAAAGACAAAATAAAATAAAATAGAAAAATGAATAAATAAAATTTCCATGCATCTCTCAAATAGTAATTGATAGCGAATAAAAAATATCTATAAAATAAATTCAAAGTCAAACATATTTAATTTAAATTTCAAACAAATATTTTAAAATTTTGAAAAATATCTCATGACCCTCATCTTATTATCCTTATATACATTGAACACTCACTCTCACTAAAAAATAATAATAAAAATAAAAATAAAATCACTCTCTTTGTATTAAGGTCAATTATAAGTGTCAAAGTGTGTGCATATAGTAAGAAAAAAAAAAGAATTTTAACCTTTTAAGTCAAATCAAAATTCCAAACCGTGTAGGACCCACTTGATTTTGTGCTCAGTAGTATAGTAACGCTTTATATACTGTCACTCTCTCATACAATTTCTTTACCCCTAAACCCAACTTTCGTTCCTATTTGCATGGCACTGTCACTCGTAACTTCTTCTTCTTCTTTTTTTCAAATCAATTTCAATCCCTTTTCATCTCAATCTTTTTCCCTCTCAGTAGCCAAAAATTAGCTTACGTTACGTGCACTCATCGATATCGTTTTCTTCATGGACTCGAATAATAACGATTCCTTAGATGTTCATGCAATGTGAGTGATGGAGTGATGGAATATTAATCGATCGATTTTACTCGTTTTTTTTGTTTTGATTTTGATTTTGATTTTGTGTTTTGTAGGTTTCGGTACTTTTTGCATGATTATCTTATCAAAAAGGGAATGTATAGCACTGCTGCGATTTTCATGAACGAAACCACCGTTCCGCAAACTCCTACTTGTATGTTATGTATATTTGTAATGAATTTATATATTTATGTACGTGGAAAGCGTTTGCTTAATCGGTTTAATTGTTGATTTCGCATGCTTTTCATGTTTTATTCGTTGTGATGTTGTATGATGTTGTAGTTGGTGGTGTGACTTTGGCGGGATCACTGTTTATTTTGGATTGATTTGAATAAGATTAGTTGTAGGGTTTGATCAATTGGTACTTGGAGTTGGAGTTTTCAGATTTTGTTGATTAGGTTTTTGAGTTGGATTCTTCTTTGTTAAGTTATTTGAAATTGAATCAGTGATGATAGGATTAAAGGTTTTTGTTGATTGTGATATAATCTAGTACTAGTGGATGGACTGATGCAGGGGAGTTTGTATCTTTTGGGATTAATTGTTGCTTTTTTTTCAATAATGAATTTCATTTTGGTTAGGTTTTTTGATCAGTTTGATTATTCGTCGTTAAGTTATTTGAAATTGAAACAATGATAATCGGATTTAAGCTTTTTAGTGTTGATATTGGTGTACTAAATCTCATTTTGAATAATGAATTTCATTTTGTGATTAGGTTTTTTTTATCAATTTGATTCTTCGTCGTTAAGTTATTTGAAATTGAAACAATGATAATAGAATTTAAGCTTTTTAGTGTTGATATTGGTGTACTAAATCTCATTTTGAATTGATGAGTACAGACCCGAAGTGTTTGGATTTAGAGCTTGATTCTCCAGATGGATTTCTGCATGAATGGTGGTCTATTTTCTATGAGACATATTTGTCTAGAGTAAAGAGGCATCAAGGGTCTGATCCACAGTCCTCTAATAAAATGGTAACTAAATGATAATTGATAATCTTATTTGCTGTTAACCCTGTGTTTAATCTCAGTCATTTATTAGTCATACACTTGCCAATTTTCAGGTTTCTAGATTGACCAATACTCCAATGGATGATAGTTCCACTTTTAGAATCCCCCAAATGCCAATGATTGAGCAGAGATCTCAACAGTTTCAAGCCAGCTCTAGCTTTAACAGCATCATAGCACAACAGGCTTCTCACTTGATGATACCTTCAAGACTGCAAAATAATGAGCACCTTGGCAATTTTGCTGAAAATATTGATCCAAGTGTGCTTGCTCTTTTCAGTGAAAATAACCCGGACTTCTTCTCAGGGATTAGTTCAATGTAATTGTAAAGATGCATATTTGAAATTTGAATGGTTATCATGTGATTATTGTTTTCAGCTCATGCATATTTTAAATTTGAATGGTTATCATGTGATTACTGTTTTCAGCTCATGCATATATTTATTCTTTTAAGACCATAAACAGAATAGTCCACAATAGGTCCATTAATCTATAGTAACACTATATATAACTGTGCTACTTCACCCTTCATACGCATTGGCTTGTTTCACTTCTACATGATAAATCTAAAAAAGTGTTGTTCTGCTTTAAAAAAAATTATGGATATTGAGAGTACATTGTGTATAGTTGCACATTTTAAGTTGGTTTTACATATAGTCGAAATATCCTCAATATTTCTCTTTACGTACCATTATCTTGTTTTGTCAGTCACCCATCGCAAGATGTAGGCAACCAGCTCCAGAAGCAAGTCTATAAGGTATCCTCTAGCTCAGTATACATTATAAATACAACATATAACAATGAGAATAGAAAACTCAGTCTATGTCATGAGAGATTTATTTTGTCATTTAAATTTTCAGGATAGTGGTATTCGTATGCGTGTGGGGCCTCCCATACCTAGAAACCCTCTGGATGCAAGACAAAAAGCAATGCTGCCTTTAGATGGAGCTCAAGTAACAAGTATGTCTTGAACCTTTTCCCCATTTGGATGTAAACAATAAAATTCATATGCAAATTTAATGAAAATATTTTTTATTGCTAAGCTGATTAGTGAGTGATATATTATATACTTTAAGATCTTAATGGTTATTTTTGTTTGCAGACAACTATGAAGCTCCTAATTTTGTGCCAACAAATGGATTGCAATTAAATGTGGGTGATGTTTAGTATGCTTGTGGAATCTTTTGCACAAAGAGTTCCATTTGTATTCAGTTTTTCTCTAAACTTCTATTAGAGTGTATATGAAAGTTTGTTGGTGGTACTACATTGTTATCCTTTTCTTATTGACTAGAAATTTCCTGGTTCTGCAGAACCAGATGCTAACTTCACTTTCGCAAATACCAAACTGTGGACAGCATCCTCAAGTGTTGAACAGACAAAATCAGGACGCAGTCCTAAGTCAAGAACTTACAAGTACTTCTAATGGTCAGATTTTCACAGCTCCTAGAATCTCTACCAGATGTAACGGTCAAGTAACAAGTATGTCTTGAACCTATTCCCCGTTTGGATATAAACAATAAAATTCATATTCAACTTTAATGAAAATATTATTTATTCCTTAGGAGATTAGTGAGTAATATATTATATATTTTAAGATCTTAATGGTTATTTTTGTCTGCAGACTATGAAGCTCCTAATTTTGTGCCAACAAATGGACTGCGATTAAATGTGGGTGGCGTAGTATGCTTGTGGATCTTTTGGACAAAGAATTCCATTCAGTTTTTCTCTAAATTTCAATTGAAGTGTATATGAAAGTTTGTTGGTGGTACTACATTGTTATCCTTTTTTATTGACTAGAAATTTCCTGGTTCTGCAGAACCAGATGCTAACTTCACTTTCGCAAATTCCAAACTATGGACAGCAGCCTCATGTGTTGAACAGACAGAATCAGGACGCAGTCCTTGGTCAAGAACTTATTACAAGTACTTCTAATAATCAGACTTTCACAGCTCCTAGAATCTCTACCAGATGTAACGGTCAACTAACAAGTATGTCTTGAACTTATTCCCCATTTGGATGTAAACAATAAAATTCATATTCAGTTTTATTGAAAATATTTTTTATTCATTTGCTGATTAGTGAGTAATGTATTATATATTTTAAGATCTTAATGGTTATTTTTTATTGCAGACAACTATGATGCTCCTAATTTTGTGCCAACAAATGGATTGCCCTTAAAGGTGGGTGTAGTATGCTTGTGCAATCGTTTGGACAAAGAACTCCATTTGTATTCAGTTTTTCTCTAAATTTCTATTGAAGTGTATATGAAAGTTTGTTGTTGGTACTACATTGTTATCCTTTTCTATTGACTAGGAATTTCCTGGTTCTGCAGAACCAGATGCTAACTTCACTTTCGCAAATGCCAAACTATGGACAGCAGCCTCATGTGTTGAACAGAGAAAATCAGGACGCGATCCTTGATCAAGGACAAGAACCTACAAGTACTTCTAATAGTCAGACTTTCACAACTCCTAGAGTCTCTACCAGATGTAATGGTCAATATCCAGAGATTCCCAAGAATGAAACAAGCAATAAGGATAGAGAGGTTTGTTTTTTCGTGTCCCACAGGTTGATATTCCGAAAGACATTTGTTTTGATTTTTGGATTTCAAGGAAGCTTTATTTCTCATAATAGTGGGGGTAGATCATGTAACTAAGTGAAACATCAAAGCCTAGTTCACAATCTTTTCTTTTTGATAGTAAACATTGCTCATTAATAATTTACTTCATTGGATTCATAAGTCTGAACACTAGAGAAAGTCAAAATGAAGAACTAACAAACAAGTGGAGAAGACAATTAAAGTTTCTCTGTGAAAGATGATTTTATGTAAGACTTGTTTTGGATTAACCAAACATGATAAATTAAGGGTATTATACAAAACTGAATGTGGTTTAAGGATGGCTAATCTATACCAAAGTAAATTTAAGTAGATGAAGATGGCTTCAAGTTTGTGTTACTTCTTCATCACCTGTGAAAATAATTTAAGGGCATAAAAATTCTTGTGGTTTTTGTGTCCAACATGGTTTTCATGAGGATCCTTTGCATTTGACAGAAGGATTATTTTGTTGTTTGGTTTCCCTCTTCTTAAAACAAGCTCTTCTTTGTCATTATTATCGTCTGACTCAAACTAGTGATAAAGTTTTATTAAGTTGTCTAAAATATTTCAAATTTCATATGAATTGTTTTCATGTTATTGTATTGTCTTCCTTGTAAACTAATTCCATGATGATACAGATACTGGACCAAGTTATAGTTGGAGAACCTCAATGTCAGCCGGATCTTCAAATGCAGATGCAGTCCCAAAATCTTGATGTATGGTATTCAACATTTTTAAGTTCCGAGTCATTGTACTTGCATTGTACCTTATTGGCAACAGAAAGTTATTATTATTCCTTGCAAACTAATTCCATGATGATACAGATACTGGACCAAATTATAGTTGGAGAACCTCAATGTAAGCCGGATCTTCAAATGCAGATGCAATCCCAAAATCTTGATGTATGGTATTCAACACTTTTAAGTTCCAAGTCATTGCAGTTGCATTGTACCTTATTGGCAACAGAAAGTTATTATTATGCTAATGTTTCCGAAAAATATGTTACCTATTCTCAATCAGAACCGCGCAAAGAGAAAGATAACAGACCGCTTGGGACCTGAAGAACCTGTCCTGGTAGGTTTTCATATATTTTAAAAGAAAAACCTTGATATCTTCTCATTCCTACTTACAATGAATAATTTTATTTAAATCTACTACCATTGTTACTTCATTTTTTTTTCTTTTCTTTTGTCAATTTGATTCCTGTCTTCTAAACTTGTATTCTTTCCAATGGAATATAAATAATAGGACTGTGTGGATGTAGCAGATGAAAAACCAGAAGATGAAAATGTGGATTCTTACCTGTCTATTGAAGATGGAAATTCTGATCATCGAACTATGCCTTTTAAAAATCTGAAACGAATTTCAGGAACAAACAGTAGAAATGAAAATAAAGGTAAAATATTCATGGACTTATGCTAAGAGTACTCTGCCTTTATTCAATCTGTACAGTGTGCTTTATTTTCAGATTATCCTTTCTTATACTGATTTGTAAAGACACCAGATGTGAGCCCATAGCAAATTTTCTTTTAGCATAGTATAGTTTTAAAATCTTCTTATTAAGTTAATCTTGTGGTGTAGTTTCAGATGAGTTATTGTATAAGCGGCAAAAACCTTTTTGCAGGATGAAGTCAACTATCATAGGTTGTTAGTATAATGATAGAGGCTTATGTAGGACATACCATAAACCTTTTTGTATATTTTTATCCCCTTAGGTAGTGCTGAACTGCATATAACGAGGTTATTATGTGGCCTTCATTCTTATTCTTCTTGAGATTATAAATACTTATGTCTAACACAAGGATTTCTAACCTTTTGATAGATTTTTCACTCCAAGAAATTGGATGCCTTCACTCGAGCAAAAGCAAGGTTTTGGCCAGCCATTTTTCATCAAATGGAAAAATTCTGGCAAGTGCTGGGCATGACAAGAAGGTTGTTCAAGCTAATCAACCTCCAAATTTATTTTAGCTTATCCCTTCTTAATCATGGTCTGGGATTTTCCTTGTGTTCCAAACTAATTGCAGTTTGTGATGACAGGTTTTTATTTGGAAGATGGACACCTTTAATAATTATGCTACTGAAGAAACACATTCACTTCTCATCACAGATGTTCGGTTTAGGCCAGGTTCAACTATATTTGCAACATCTTCCTTTGATAAATCTGTAAGAGTATGGGATGCAGACAGAGTAAGCTGTTATCACTTTCTTCTTGTCTTGATTTTCTTCGTGTATATTCATAACATCCAATTATTTAGAATGTGGATCATTTCCATCTTCCCTTCACTTTTATCTTTTCTTTCCTGTTTGCACTTTCATTTGCCTTTTCTTCCGTTGCTTTTTATGGCAAATTTAATGATAATCTATTTTTTGTATTGTTTCATGGTATAGCCAAAAAAATCGTTGTTCAGCCTTTCTGGACATTCTGAACAAGTAATGTCACTGGACTTCCACCCAAGTAAGGTGGACCTTCTTTGCTCGTGTGATAGCAATGATATAATCCGTATGTGGAATGTGAACCAGCGTTCTATCTTACATATAACTAAGGTCAGTTTGGAATAATAATATGTATATAATCAATATAACGAGCCCTTAACCGTGGTGGTTGCTATTTGTTCTAGAGTTGAATAGTGAATAATCAATATATAACAAGCCCTTAACCGTGGTGTTGTTTTTTAGCTAGATATGATGTACTCCTTGATATGCTTAGAAACTTGCTTTAAAAATATGAAGCCAATTAGTATTAATAATGTATTGCAGGGAGGTAGTAAACAAGTTAGATTTCAGCCTGTTCATGGGAAGTTTATAGCTACTGCTACTGGAAATATTCCCAAACTAATTGATGTTCAGACCGCTAAAGTTGTGTGCAATCTAAAGGTAACTTAAAGGTTAATTCTTATCTATAATATACCATAGTTTTAACCTTTCATTTCACTGCTTGAATGTTGGGTGTATCATAACTGAATTTCATTTCCTTCTAGGCACATGATAAAGATGTAGCTTCCATTTGTTGGGATAGAAGTGGAAAGTTTCTTGCTTCTGTCAGTGAAGACTGTGCACGAGTTTGGTCAGATGGAAAATGCATCAGTGAGTTGCTTTCAAACGGGAACAAGTTTCAATCGTGCGTATTTCATCCAACATATTCTAACCTCTTAGTTATTGGTGGCTATCAGGTAACAATGTCAGCTTTCTATATACAATGGATTAAAAACTCCTACGGAAATTATAGTTTTTTTAGCATAAATTAGAAACTCAAGTCCCTTCTAAATTGACAAAATTTTGCAGAACCTTGAATTCTGGAGTCCAATTGAGAGCAGTAGAACAATGTCAGTAATGGCACACAAAGGGTTGATTGCTGGACTGGCAGATTCACCCGAAGATGAATTGATTGCCTCGGCTAGCCATGATTGCTTGGTGAAAATATGGAGATAAGGATTTGATGGACGCGCTTCTGTGCCAGGATGTTAATCTTTAGGGAATAATGACAGGACTTCCTTTCCTGCTAAATCTTTTTGGGATTGTTTAGATAGTCTATAGTTAAAGGTTTATCACATTACAAAGGGACCCAATAAAAGTTTTAATATTTGAATCAAAATCAAATTTTATGATATGAAATGGAGTTGAATGAATCATTTTTAGTGGATTGTTGAGCTCCAAAACATCTATCTAGACATCAAGGGAGTTGAATAAAGTGTGATTAAGGAGAAGTAGAGAACAAAGCTACCCGCCAAGAAAGACAACTCTTAAAAGCTTTTTATTTCTCATGAAATAAACAAAAAATTCAAGGCTTTGTTTCGGGTGATTTACCGTTTTATGTTATGAATTTTTAAAAATTAAAATAATTTTTGAATTTGGAAAATTTTAGAAATCATATTACAAGCTTTGAAATATAAGCATAAACGTATTCAACATAAACATGTCACTATACAAACAATTCATATACATTCTTGTCTTGATATAAACATGCTTAGACATAAATAACCAAAGATTTAGTACAAAATATTTCTCAATCTAATAGTGTCATAATATTCTTTCGACACTTTTAATGTTTTTGTAAGGTATGCCACCAATGTCTTCAAGTTTGTTAAAAACACGTCAATTTTTTATTTTATTTTTTTCACTATCTTGTCTATATACTTTCTCTCATGGATGGCATTAGAATATTTACTTCCATAATTCGATTTTTTTTTCAAAAAAATCTAAAATAACCAATTTTTCAAAAAAAAAACCAAAATAACCAAGTTTGGTAGAGGATGTGTCAGATGAATTGGCGCACCCTCATACCAATAAGAGGAGGCGCCAGTAGCATTGACGCACATGCATTGGGCCTCATGAGGAGGCGCCAATGCTTGTGGCGCCTGCATTGGCCCTCATGAGGAGGCGTCAATGCCTCTGACGCCTAAGTGCATTTTTAAAGGTGGGTGTCAATTCATGTGGCGCATGCTTGTAATGGTCATGTGGGCGTCAATTCAACTGGCGCCCACATGTTTTGTCCAATAGATGTTCTGTCTCTATAAATATCATGCCTTGCATACAATTATTTTCACTCAAGTTCATCTTCTAGTCTAGTTCAACCATCAATTTCAATTTTCTTTTTTTCAACAATGTCTGCATACATTCAGAAACGAAATGCTGATGTAATATTTTCTACCGTTGCGGCTCCGATACAGGTTCGACTTTGGAACACAGATACGTTTGAACGTCTTAATCGGACGTTGTACAGTTGGTTAGAGGGAGAAATTGGAGAGGGTGAACGGATTAGAAGAATACAATGGATTGTGTCCACGTTCAACCAACACAGAGAAGTGCGTGAATGGGTGGATATTAAGACCGACCAAGACGCTCGTAGGATGATGCATTACATGTTTAAAATTGTTTTTATGGTTGTAATTGCATAGTTTTTGTATTCTAGTTGTTTTAATTATTTGTTTTATTTTTTATGAACAATTGTCTTTTCGTCACAGACGTCTACTATGAAGTAAATTTAGTTTTCCATATATTGCAACAGAGGTACTTTGAAATAAATTTAGTTTTCCATATATAGCAACAGAGGTACATCTGGATTTATCTGGTTGTGCTCGTTCCAACACTAGGACAGTTATTACGATTGTGACCTGGTTGACGGCATGAACTACATAGTCTAACCATTTTGTTCGTCGTATCCATTTCGGTTCGAATCTGGGTGTTGTTAGGGCGACCCTTTTTCTTCCTTCGCATAACTTCGTTGTGCCAGACGATGTCCCCTTGATATTCTGGTCAATAATCCTCTTTTTCCACTACCGAAAAACTAATTTTATAAACATTTGAAAGGCTGGTGACTTTGTAAACTTCAGATAGCAAGTATGATGGATCCCTTCGAACCTTTGAGCACGCCGCAATGACATGGGAGCAGGGGGTACGAAAGGCTTGGAACCTTTCGCAGTCGCACCAACCTCTATCTAGTTCGACTTTGTATTGTCCCACCGGCATGCCCTCATTGTGATCCATGGACTCGGCAACACTAAACCAACCTTTAGTTCAGTCAAATACCATAACCACGTGTGTGTTTTCTTTGGCAGCTTCATGTCTGATGAATTTCATTGAAGCATCACTGATCAACTGTCCATATTGCAACACTGAACTCCATTTTGAGCGTATGGTTTCAAACAACGCCCCTAGCCTGAAATATGTAGCTTGCACCAAAGCGGTTATTGGTAGGTTATGGATGCTTTTGAAGACAGAGTTCATTGATTCCACAAGATTTGTTGTCATGTGGCCCCAACGCTGATCGTTGTCGTATGCTCTGGTCCACTTCTCCAACGGAATACTATCGATCCACTGAACCGCATCTTCGTTCGAAAATCTTATTTCCTCACGGTAGTGTTTGAAAGAAGGTTCTGATAATGCGTAACCTGCATTGACAATCTTCTTACGCAACGTCTTATCTTTGATTTCCCGCATAAAATTCTGAGCAATATGTCTAATACAAAACACATGCGTCGAATGAGGATTTTGCCAGCCATTGTCAATGTTATTATATGCACTGATGATTTAGGGGTGTCTATCAGAGATCAAACACAAGTTAGGTTGAGGTGCAACGTGCAATCGGAGATTTCTTAGGGAAAAAATCCATCCCTCAGCAGTCTCCCCTTCAACTAGGGCAAAGGCGATTGGAAAAATATTGTTGTTCCCATCTTGTGCCACTGCCATCAGTAACGTTCCTTTGTATTTTCCATACAACCATGTACCATCAATTTGTATAATTGGTTTACAGAAAGAAAAACCTATGATACACGGTTGATACGCCCAAAATAGACGGTGAAATATTCTATTTCCAACAACACACGTACCATCTGGTGTATATGCGGGCAATGTTTCCATCTTGACAATTGTCCCAGGAGCATAGTGTTTTAGAGCCAACAGGTATTTTGGAAGTTGTTTGTAAGACTCCTCCCAATTGCCAAACACTTTTTCAACAGCTTTTGTTCTAGCTATCCATGCCTTCCTATATGATGGAGTGTACTTGTACTCTGCCCTAATATGTGAGATTATTGTACTCACCTTTAACGACGAATTGTCGCCAATGACATACAATATTTCATCGCATATTAGATGAGAGCTTAATTTACAATGATCCTGCATTGGGTTTGTCAACATGCATGTGTGATCTGGACCCATTGATCCAATCTCCTAAGACTCGCTCCTATTCCGATACGAAGCTGACAACCTAAAAAGGCAGTGCTCATCCGGACAATAAACTTTATACCTCGATGCGTTAGTTCTGTCAACTCTGAAATCTACTGATAGTTGCATGTGGAATTTCTTAATGGCTTTTACACATTCCTCTTTTGTGTGAAATGTGTCTCCTTGTTTCAGAGATCCTTGCATTTGCACGTAAGGATTATACCATACATCTGCCGAAGGTTCATCTGAACCCAAATTTAACCTTGTCATGTGTTGGGGTGGGTAATATACATGACTTGCTGGTATTAGCTCCTTTTCCTCTTCAGCGTTCACCATCGAATAAACCATGATCTCAAGTTCCTCTTCTTCATCGTCTGGAACATTCACCTCGGCTTGTTCATCATCAGTCTCACAAAACACTTGTGACTGATAAATGTACCGAGACTCCTGTTGTTGATGTGGTAATATATACAACTCTATATCGTTGTAACCGGATTATTCGTGACTGCCAAACATATGTTGAACATCATCATCATCTCGAATCTTCTTCTGATAAAATTTTACCTGGTTTTCTGCAAATCAAACCGGATTTTTATAGATGATCTGACCCACATTATTGCACTGCAATTTCTTTTCTATTCTTTGTTTCAGATGTGAAAAATTTGATCGTCGATTTATTGTAAACCGAGTCACCTCTGTGTTTTGAAAACAAAAATCGAACAACTGATGATCAAATATTTCACCTTTGACACGTGCACTGATCATGTAATGTTGTGTGGAAGACATTGTGTTGAAATATTAAATATGTAGATAGTTTGAATGGAATTGAAACTGAATGCATTGCTAAGTTGTTCAACTGCACAACATAAATAGGTTGGTCATTGGTAAGTTGGTCGTTGCATTGATAACTTGGTAATTGTCTGTACAAACTTGACCATGCATGCAATTGAAGGAATCCAGCACGCAGAGAAAAAATTGAAAATAATACACAAGCGCCACGGAATCAAAGAATCTTTGAGCTCTGTACCCTAAGATTCCAACCTAGGCGCCCATCCCCTAGGCGCCATAAAGTAACTGAGGTGCCAAAGGGTTGGGCGCCTCTTCACAAAACAACACTCGGGCTTTGCATATTCAAATCATGTCTTTGTTGACTATGGGCGATGAACACAGAGACACAATCGAGAATATCTTGGCATTTGTATGTTATCTCTCTCTTTTGGTTTCTATTTTTGGATTACTTCTAATAGATATCTTCTTTGTGTTATACCTTTGTAATCTCTCTCTTTTTAGTTTCTATTTTTGGATTACTTCTAATAGATATCTTCTTTGTGTTATACCTTTGTAATCTCTCTCTTTTTAGTTTCTATTTTTGGATTACTTCTAATAAATATCTTCTTTGTGTTATACCTTTGTAATCTCTCTCTTTTTAGTTTCTATTTTTGGATTACTTCTAATACATATCTTCTTTGTGTTATACCTTTGTAATATCTCTCTTTTTAGTTTCTATTTTTGGATTACTTCTAATACATATCTTCTTTGTGTTATACCTTTGTAATCTCTCTCTTTTTAGTTTCTATTTTTGAATTACTTCTAATACATATCTTCTTTGTGTTATACCGTTGTAATCTCTCTCTTTTTAGTTTCTATTTTTGGATTACTTCTAATACATATCTTCTTTGTGTTATACCTTTGTAATCTCTCTCTTTTTAGTTTCTATTTTTGGATTACTTCTTATAGATGTGTGTTTGTTGAGTATGTATTTCTTCTTCTAATTGTATTTTCTTACTTTTTTGTTATTAGGATCCGAAGCGGTTTAGATGCCGTGTACATGAATATGTACCCCACGATCCTTTAATAGAATCATATATTAGAGGATGTGGATTTGGAAATCTACTAAACATTATTTCGTACTCGGTGGACTACAAGTTCATTTTGGCTTTGTTGGAGAGGTGGAGACCCGAGACCCACACATTTCACCTTCCGATTGGTGAGTATACTGTCACACTTGAGGACGTGTACATGTTGTTGGGTCTCCGTATAGACGGAAAGGCAGTGAATGGGCGAGTTAACCAAGACAACAATATATGTAATGAATTATTGGGTGCCCCTTTGTTAGACGACGAAACTGGGGGAGACACATCCGGTCAAGCAAGGGGGTGTCGCATCCACGAAAAACAACCGGCGGGCTAAAACAAAACAACACAGAGCCGCCATCGTGCGTTATTTATCCCAAAAGAGGGAAAGGAAACGCTCGAAGTAAACCTGGAAAAAGCATGGTCTCGCGACCAAAGAGATGGGATCGGGAGTCGGTTATGCGAAAGGAAGGTATTAGCACCCCTACGCATCCGTCGTACTCGACGGGATCCACGCTCAAAAGATAGAAAAAGGTTGCTAAAACAGACATCACACACACAAGAAACACAGGTGGGAAAAGGGGGAGAGGGCTCGCTAGGATATCGCATCCTATGCCTACGTATCTTGTCTGGAACGAGAATCAGAGCTGCCGTAGTTCGGCTCACGCACGCCGAAACAAAACACACACAAACACAGGCAAACATGGAACCCGAACGCCAATCGCTGGACTTACATCGGCTTCCGAACCAAACAAACACAATCAGGATACGGACAGCCAAACACTGGTCTTACACCCATATCCTGACACACAAGAAGAAACAAACAACAAGTTACTAAGGAGTCAGGCACTCGAGCCTAGCAACTGTCAAACAAACACACACAAAAAGAAAAAGGGTGCCCGGAGAGACCTCGCACGGTCTCCTGCCTACATACCTCATCTGGTATGAGGATCAGGGCGACGTAGTTCCCCTGAACGGGAAAGAAATTCTAACCAGATACAAAGGGAGACACACTACTAGGGAGTTGTACTCGAGCCTAGATGTTATCATGCATCATTGCCCTATGTTATGGTTTCTATCCTAACTTGCACAAGCAGTAAGCTAATCCTAAACAGGCAAAGCAATCAAAGCAAACAATCACAAATAGCACACACTATATCCAAACAGAGGTGGCTCAAACAAGGGTTAGACTGCCAAAGCAAGTCAACTGTATCAGGGTGATGTTAGCTCTTAACCTTGACATTGAGAGTCAAGGTGAAGCCAGATGAAATGGGAGTGAGGGGTGTGCCTCACAGCTCCTATCCCTCGCCAGGGAGAGCTTCAGACAAAGAAGTGTGGGTCCAGAAAGTGGGAACCCTTCTACACTTATGACACTGACTCAACTGTACAACTGTACATGGATCTTGGGTTAGGATCCACAAGGCATCAACATGTAATGTGAGCCAAGGGACGACTCAACAGATTAGCAGAAGGTGGATTACACACCTCTTGTGTCTGCCAATTGCCTTAACAAAGGTCTTTTCCTGCTTGGGGACAAAAATAAACAAGCACAAACATTGCCTCTTAAGGAGGACTTCAGACATGTGCCTGGCCAAGTAACAGGTCAGGTCTTCCAGACTACATGGAGAAAAGAAATTCTACCTCAATTGGTTTACACCACCAAGCAGCAGCACAAGCAAGTTCAAAATGAACTATAGCAACTAAGATACCTGAAATCAATCCAACATAATCAGTACACCAGACAAACAAAAGTCAAACAGAAAATTACAAGTCCACAGCACAAACAGATAACAAGCATCAATGCACATAGGTGCAAGCCATAAGGCCTAAGCATAAATCTCAATGCCTACAAAACAAACTCAAGGTTAGTTATAAACAAGCAATAAACCAATCCCAATTGAGTGCACATCATCAAGCATAAGCAATTGTGCTCTTTGACCTGAAACAAAGCTCAAATGTGAGAACACAAACCACTAGTACAAGACTAGGGTCAAAATAGGATCAACAAGTCAAAACAGAACATGAAACTTATCCAAAATCAAGATCAATCAAATAAGAATCAAATCCAGTTGGTCTCATGTTCATATCATCAACCATTATCATTTCATGAGGCAAAGAGTACAAAGCATGCAATTTAGAACCTCAAAGGACCAAACAGAATGGTTCAACTCAAATCAACTCACAAACAATTCAATAAATCCCCAAAATATTCACAGCTAAACAGCATTCATTACATGTCAATCACACCAAATTTCAAGCCAATTGGACAATGGGAAGCAAGTCAATTAAATTCATCAAGTTAAAGCATGCTCATACAAGTCCAAACAAGGCACAATATCATGTATCAACTTCAAGCAAGCATAAAACAGTGTAGGAACAGGATAAATGCACCAAACCAAAACCATGACAAACTTTAATGTGTCTATAATCACTCCACAAAATTTCAAGTCCATCCAATGCATATCCAGAATTTCACAAAACATTTAAAAACATGACTCACAAAAGGTCCACATTTGGTCAAACAGGGGAGAAATTATCAAACAAATTGGAAATGCACTCAAAAAATCCAGAAAAATTCACATGTGAACCTAACATCCCTAAGCATCATCATGCAAAATTTCAGCTCATTTAAAATTCATATGGCATGGTAACAAAATTCATGAAGTCAGACAAGAAATGGTGTGACACAAATTGTCACACCTCTAATGATCATGTCATATCTCTCAATCCAGGAACTCAAAAATCACAAACCACATATCAAAATGTTCATCAAAGTGTCTAGATTACACATGTAAAATTTCAGGAATTTCCAATTAAGCATCCTCATTTCATGAGCAAAATGGTAAGCAAAGTGCAACAAATGACATGTTCACATAAACCCTAGGCTAAAACAAATTCCACACGTGCACAATTTCCACAAAAATCACCAAAAAATACTAGAGATTACAAGGATCATGGTGAAAAACATTTCAGTTCATTTGGACAATTAGTTTGTGAGTTATGGAATTTTTAATGTTGAGAACAAATAAAAAATGCATGAATGAAGCCATGTAACATGTAAGACTTGTATGAAGAAAAAACAAAAGGCAAAAAGGAAGTTGTCATGGCACGGAATCGAAGGGAGTTCCAATTTGAATCCCTGGCGCGCGCTAACACTAATGATCATGAACAGTAGCACTAACATGGATCTAACATGAAAATCTGGAAAAATTTCTTGACATTCATACGCGCGTTCATCACCTTCATCACTCAAGAACTTTTTGTCACCAAATCACACAAACCTTATATCAATGGAAAGGTCTCACAACGTACATCATGAATCACAAATTGATTTGACCTAATTCATCCTAATTTAAATGGATCGATCCAAAACATGTTCATGCATGAAATTTCAAATCAACATAACTCTCTCATTTCTCAACGAAAATTAATGATTCAACTTGCAGAATTCTCTACTAAACAAGATCTATCCAAATCATCAATCAATTGCAAGAATCATTGAATTCGAAAACTGACCTTGAAGAACTTGCAGAAGTTAAAACGCGCGTTTCAGGCCTTGGAATGTGAAAACAGATGTGCTTTGATGCTTGTAGAAGTGGATGAAGCAAGGTTCATGTGTTGATTGTGCACGATCCTGATGAAATCTCAACTTGCCATGGATGAACACTCTTGTAACAGTTCCAAATTGAGCTTGAATTCTCCAAGATTTTGTTTCCCACAGCTTCAATTATGCATGTAAATGATGAATTGATGAAGAACAATGCTATGTTTATGCAGATTTTTGGAAAAAAAGTGAGAGAGAAAGTGAAGAGGTTTTTGTGATTTTCATATCTAGATTGCAATTCTGTTATTGCTAATCAGAAAACAGTTACAATTTAGTTTATATATGCATTGTTAAACATGTTAGTAATCATGATTAACACAAATAAATTGGATTAGTGAAAATGCACATGTTATGCAATTTGGCAAAATTGCCCTTTTTCAAATAGAACCAATGGAACAGTGTAAAACCAGTTGAAGCAAGTCCAAATTTCTGTTTAGAAGTGATTGGCATTGGTTTGGAGTGAAAATTGTATGTATTTTTCAAAATCACCTTTTTCCCACCAAAATTTAAATTGGTTCACTTGAAAAATGGACTTTTTATGTGATGATTTTTGATGAAATATAATGATGCATTATGATAAAGCATGTCAAATGGGATTTGCTCAAAAAAGAATCACTCAAATTGGCCAAATGGTTCAAAAGTTATGCCTCCTTGAAGTTCAACTTTTTTTGACAATGATCAATCCATAACTTGCCAACCACAAATGAGAAATTCATGTTCTTGGACTTTCTGGAAAGGTGAGAGCAATATCTACAACTTTCATGTTGAACAAATTTTCATTTGAAGCATTTTTGGACACGTAATTTTGAGGAGAAAAACTTTCCATTTTTGGCAATTCTCAATTACAAGTCACTTTCTATTTTTGGAAAGTTTCCATCTGACTTTATTTTCTTCATTCTTGATCTTTGAAATGTCAAATGAAACTTGTTTAGACATGAATGAAGTGTCTCTAACCCTCTCCCTCCTCCAAATCCATGAATTCAGGCACAGTTGACCACAGTTGACTTTTTTGACTGATAGATGAACTGGCTGTGCATAGATGAAATTGAGCTTCATTCTCCTGATGAAATGGCTCAATGATGAAACCCTAGCTTCCATAAGCTCAATATAACCATATGATGATCCCCATATCCACTGAAAACCCCATCTCCTTGCCAAGCCCTGATTGGCCCAATACAACAGATTAGGGTTGACCAGTGGCCAAAACCCTAATCTCAAGGAATATGATCAAGCATAAGGAATCTCTTGGTGATGATAAAACCATGATGATGATGATGTATCATTTCAACCAAGATGAAGCTCAAACTCCTTGACGACCAAGAAACCCTAATTTGAATCACACATCCTCAGATGATTAATGATCAGTCCATGAAACCTTAGCTTGCATCTTAACCTCTTTATCTTCTGATCAAGACTTAGGAGGATGACTTGTTCCATGTAACCACATGATATGCAAATATGCAATGCCTAATGACCTACAAAATGATATGCAATATGCTAAGCTAGTCTCAAGAGAGGAGGGCAAATTTTGAGGTGTTACAGCTGCCCCTATTCAATCCACTGTGAACCTGTCGATATGAATAGCCTCGGCTTTCAGATGATCAGGATGAAGAGTGATTGAATACCAAGAACAGACGAACAATTTGCACTCTGATGGGAAATAATTAACAATGCCTGTCAGAATCGGCAAAGAACACAATCTTGCAGAAAAATCCGTCTGGTATGGAGAAAGTCGGCCTGAATACCAAAACAGAAATATTTCTGAATACGCAGTAACACCAAGATAACCATGGCCTGAACGCCGCCCGTCAGTCTGCATACTGAGCATCACAATATAAGAGTATTGATGTCGGTCTGAATACCGGGAAATTAGCCTGAACGCCACTTTGGTCTGAACACCACTTCGGTCTGAATACCACTTCGGTCTGAACACCACTTCGGTCTGGATACCACTTCGGTCTGGATACCGCTTCGGTCTGGATACCGGAAAACTGGTCTGAATACCACCTCGGTCTGGATACCGCTTCGGTCTGGATACCGCTTCGGTCTGGATACCGGAAAACTGGTATGAATACCACCTCGGTCTGGATACCGGAAAATTGGCCTGACTGCCACAAGTTGCATCGATCTAATTGTCGGAAGCTTCTTCGATCTGGACATCGGAATTGGCCGGAATGCCACCTCGGTCTGAATACCCGCCTCGGTCTGGATACCGGAAAATTGGTCTGAATACCATAAGTACTTCAACCTGATCGTTGGAAACTTCTTCGATCTGGAAATCGGAAACTGGCATGAATGCCACAAGTTCTTCGTCCTGATTGTTGAGAACTTCTTCGATCTGGAAATCGGAAACTGGCCTGAATGCCACAAGTTCTTCGTCCTGATTGTTGAGAACTTCTTCGATCTGGAAATCGAAAACTTGACCTGAGTGCCACCAACTGGCCTGAACGCCACCTCGGTCTGGATACCGGAAGATTCTTCATGCCTATCAGCATCGGCGAGGATAACAAAACAGTGATAAGTGAGTCGGCACGCATGCCAAAGACCCATGCTGGGAATAACAAGTCACGAACTGGCTACTCTCTATTCAACCCTAGCCAACGAGCACTTCGCACTTAACTGGGGATTATTCTTTCTTGTTTTTCCTTTGAACCCCGAAAATTTCTTTGATTAACATTCTCATCTCTGCTCGACAAAAATTTTGATTCAAACCACGATGCTAGACTCCTCGGAGTAACCTTTCACCCTCGGGCACAACCACCTCTCAAACGATAACCACGGCTTGAGACTAGCCTATGCTTGCAGCAATGATGCATGATTGATTTTTCAGCGTAATGCTCTATAATTATGGAAATGCTACGCGATTCATTATGCAATATGATATGCTTATCTACATGATGAATGTATAAAAAGTATCCCCCTCAAGGGACTCTTCTGGGGAGCTCGAGACACTCTGCTGAGGAACTCGTCAATACTCCGATCTCCACCCTACTGGGGAACAACACTGCTGTTGGGAAAAAGGCAACCCTTGTTGGGGGAAAACCCCCTTTGCACCCGGTCCGCTTGGGGATTGCTGGGGATAAGAACCACCAACGCTCTGTGGGGATACACCGGTCTTTGACTTGCTGGGGATATACATCCTGACTCTGCTTGGGAAACCCTCACAGATACCTCCGCTGGGGAATAACAACCTCCATACCTGGCGACTGGGGAAGCATCGATCTGAAACCTGCTGGGGATAACCATCCTGACCCTGCTAGGGAACCCACAAACCTTGAATCTGCTGGGCAATTAGTCGTTCCGACTCTGCTTGGGGAGGAGGACAGTCTGGTACTGAACACCCATCGACTCGTCGAACTATTGGTATTCCTCATCCATCATTCAAATCCATTGTCATCTTTCCAATTTTGAGAACTCTCAGACTCGTCTGGACCTTTTCTGCTCCATCATCTTGTATTCCCCACTGTTCCGTACTCGACGGAAAGCAAACTCCTGGGATTTATACAAACTTTTCAATCTTCAGACTTTGAAGAGTCTTCTTGATTGATTCCAAGGATCGTCGTACGTCTCGTCGTCTTTTCACCGTTCTTCTATTCACTCGTCCCTGATTGGACTCCATGGGAACTGTTTTGTCAATAGCTTCCACATCACAACCTGCAAGTGAGTGAAAATACCTAACAGTACCTGCAAAAGAGATCGTTAGATAAAACCATGCCCCAGGCGTGTCAAGATTTCAACACTTGGGTCGCTCAACCTTCCGAATAAGATTTCAAATTTTCAATCTTATAAGCATGCATTGGAAGGGACCTGTATGTCTTAAAATGCAAAGATTCTTTATCACAATAATTGGATGTTTTTGCAATCAAAGCGGTAATGAAAAACAAAAACAAAATTATTTGACTGAATATGCATTTTATTGATTGAAAAAGTGTGGCTCAAATTGAGCAATACAAAGGAAGCAATTCCTGAAAAGAGGTAATTGCGCACAAAAGGAAAAATCTATCCTAATGGCAATGTGAAACCCGTGATCTCATCGAGTTCCAACTCAGTTACACCCCATATGTCCTCAGACTCTCCGTGCTTTCTGCCTTCTGAACAAGACGCTTCCGACTGATCCCTACCGGGGATTATCCATGATACCTTAATCAAAGCGAAAACGATCATGCCAGACGCAGTTGTTCGTTTCAATCCCTCTTTTGCCTGGACCACCCTTTCGGGTTTTCAGTCCACCGGGATACCCATTTTTGCCCAAGTCGCCTTTTCAGGTTTTCGACTTGCCGGGTGTACAGTTTTTTCATTTTATCCCTAATTTTTGCCCGAACCCTTTTCTTTCTGTTTTTTGGTTCGCCGGGATGCCCCTTTTTGCCTGGACTATTTTATTCTTTTCGTCCAGCGGGTCTCTTTATACGAAGTATTTTTTAACTGCGTCTGCATTCACAGGGGATGGAAAATCTTCACCATCCATGGTCGTTAGCAACAAGGCTCCGCCAGAGAAAACCTTCTTGACCACGAATGGACCTTCATAATTGGGTGTCCATTTGCCCCTTCGATCGTTTTGAGGAGGAAGGATCCTTTTCAGCACCATATCACCCACGTGGTATACCCGAGGTCGTACCTTTCGGTCAAAAGCACGTTTCATCCTTTGCTGGTACAACTGCCTATGACAGATGGCTGCCAGCCTCTTTTCCTCAATCAGGCTCAACTCTTCGTACCGGGTCCTTACCCATTCATCCTCTTGCAACTTCACGTCCATCAGGACTCTCAGAGAGGGAATCTGAACCTCAACTGGTAGCACCGCTTCCATTCCATATACCAAAGAGAAAGGCTGTCATACCCCAAAATTTGCCCATTAATATTTCAAGACATTTTTCAAGGCATTCCGACTCATTTTTATGACACTGATCTTAAAGGAACCAAGGCCCAGCTCACGAATGGCCCAATCCAGAAAATGGCCCAAACTGGCCTATTCGCTACGCGCTCGCCTAGCGAACGTTACGTTCGCTACACGCTCGCCTAGCGAAGCAAACGTTCGCTACCAGCTCGCCTAGCGAAGCTGACAGACAACAAAAAATTTCGGGCTTCGTTCTGAGGCCATTAGGTCACAAAAAAGAGCATTATAAATACCAGCACTTCAGCAATGAAAGAGGACGAAAAACAGAGGGAGACAGACGAAAACCCTGGCACAAAAACCCTGGAGGCTACTTTAGAAACCCTGAAGGCCGCTCCTCCGCTCCGAAGCTACCACCGCCCAACTCAATCCGGCTCGCCAATTCAAGGTTGCAATTCGATTGCAAACAGGTTTGCATTACTATTATCGCTTTATTTTCTTAATTTGCATGTGATACCGCTTTATGTTCTTAACTTGCATGTGATATTATAATTGAATTCATAAACATATTTGAGGTTTTGCATGTGAATTTAAGTGTGCCTGAATATTGTGAATGCTGAACCGTATAATTATGTGTTGGATGCCATAAGCCATGCCGCAGGTTGAAGTCATACTGTTCTGAAATTCAAAACCCGCAGCCGCTCGCTAGCACATCGCTAAGCGAGCATGTAGCGAGTATTCGCTAGGCCCTCGCTAGGCGAGGCAGAGGCGAACGGGACAGTCGCTAATATTTTGTTTGTTATGTCCTATGCGTATCTGATCTATTCTATGTTAATTATGCACTGTTTTGCCTGACATTCATGCTGCTGTATTTTCTTTTGCGGTGTAATCTTCGATTACACCCCGATTTGGTATTCTAACCCGTTTGCTGAATTTTGCCAAGGTTCACATGTCCCAGGAAAAGATTGCCGTTAGGTCTTCCACTTTATTTGTGGGATACCCTTGTGGAGACTCACCCTAAATTACTTAATTAATTTTAATGTGTTAATTTTAATGTATTAATTTTAATGTATTAATTTTAATGTATTGATTTTAATATGGAGGCTCGTCCTAATTACCTAATTGACTTTAAAATATTGCCTTTAAATAAGTGATCTTGGACCTCTCTTTGCTGCCCTGCGGTATTACGGTATAACGGTCATGTCCCGCGAATGTAGGGATACACTTAGCAAAGACCCTTCGATTAAATCATCATAAAATAAATCATGGTCCCTCGGATGTTGCCTTCGAAAATACGATTTTGTCCCTCGATGACCCTTCGGTGTAGCCTACGGTTAAATGATGATCGTCCCTTCGAATGCTAAGGTATCCTTACAACTGTTGCCTTCAATGACCTATCGATGACCCTACGGTGACCCTTAAACATCCAAAGGGTAAGATTACTTACTTCTCAATAGTAAGGACAGTTTTACCCTCATAAGGATAGGAAATGCCCATAACGACCTCAGGAAGGTATAACTCTCAATTACTGGATCATAACCTAAAACATTTTCCACCCCTCACACTTTACACTTTACAAATCCTAGAAAATCACCACTTGGTATACATTCATACTAGAATCATTACCGAGTTATATTTTTCTAAACCATTTTCAAAATCAAATGAGATAAATACTTTGTATACATTCATACGAGAATCATTACAAAGTTAAACTCTCTTTCAAACATTTTTAAGCAATTCACCGACACTTTTCAGACAAAAATATAAGTGATCCAGTAATTAAGAGCCCATGGATAACCATGGATACAAAGGGTGCTAACACCTTCCCTTTGTATAATGTACCTCCCGAACCCAAAATCTATTGAGGTCTTTCCTGTTCTTTTCCACCTTTCCTTATTGGATAAAAGAAAAGTCGGTGGCGACTCTTGCTATCCGCGACATTGCGATAAAAAGCAAAACACCCCAAGTCAGTTCACCGTATGACAGAACTGGCGACTCTGCTGGGGAAACTTTAAAAAGAGAGGTTACCTTAAAAACAAGATCACTTATTCCAAATTGTCTGATTTACTTTTAAGGGATTGCTTGGGTATTTTTGAGTGAAAGATCCTACACCCGGATCTAGTGTACCTTAGGTAAGTAGCAATAGATCATCGCGACTATCCGGCGTATACTGGAATGGTTAAAATGATGGCTACGGTTAATGTGACACTTTGGATGTCCTGATGTTCCTCATGTTCACTTGAGGAAAAATTTGGCTTCCGCGTGGTGTCATTAAAGCATTAACCAGACCTTTAGAACCCTAATTGACTCATCCTAGCCATTAGAAAGTAGTGAGATAACTGACTTCGGTTCCGACTGGAGTTGGTTGATACTCGATACTACACTCTTTGAGATTGGACTTTAGGGAAGCTTCGGTCAACCACTTGGTGTTGCACTGAAGTGGACTTAAAGGAAGGTCGATGATCTGAGATCCTTTTAGAACCCGGTTACTATTCTAGGACAGGTTGAACCAACTAAACTTCAGTGGGGAGGGTACTTACCTATAGAACTCATGCAAGCCTTAAAACCTAGGAATGATGGTTGTGTGACTTGCTTGTGCTTGTTATTTATTTAACCTCATAACATCATAACATCATGACATCATAACATTGTACTAACCATTTCAAGGACTTAGGGATTTAACTTTGCTCTGTTTTGTATGAAAAAAAAACAAAAAAAAAACAAAAAAAAAAGTTTCCCTTTTCGGTAGTTTATGCAAAGTTAAATTCCAAAAGGCCTTGAAAACATTACATACATTGCATAGCATAACATTGCATAACAGGTGTTCTAAAGGGATCAATGTTCTCACGGTTTTCCTCCAAACAGAAAAATGGACCTCGAACAAATTGTCAGAGATCTCCAGGCTCAGAATGCTCAACTCCAGAAGATGATCTTGAACTTATCCAGGGGGCAGGAGGAACTGAAGGCTCTTTTGCTCGAGAAAAAGAAAGACCAGAAACCTGTGAGGCACGTTAACCCGGGAAGGAGGCAGTTTACGAAGATCAATATGACTTTAGCACAAGCACTGCAGGGTATGCTAAAAGCAAATTTAATTACCCTCAGAGATCCTCCTGCAAAACCCAACACTACTTCTCCTCGTTATAATCCCAATGCCAGGTGTGCCTATCACTCCGATAGCCCCGGGCATGATACAAACGATTGTTGGTCGTTGAAGAACAAAATTCAGGATATGATCGACGCCGGAGAATTTGAATTTGATCCGCCTGAGACTCCTAATGTCATCACTGCTCCTCTGCCTAAGCAGGACGAGACTGTCAATGCTGTGGAAGATACTGATGACGATTATGACTTGGATAGCTGGATTTCCCCAACAATTGGTGACGGACTCGACAATTGGAAGGCTGAAGACACTATCCCGATTTCCTTTAGTCGAGAGTAATTGTTATTGCTATTTTAGTATTTCAAAAGCATTATGTCTATACCCGGGGCATAATAGCTAATTTTAAGGGTTTGTCATTTCATAAGCATATTCATATTCAATAAATCAATGGACTTTTTGCATTCAAATATTGCGCTCTTTATCTTTCCTGTCATTTTTTTCAAAACAAGCTATGTTTTCTTGCACACACGCACGTAACAGTTTTCCGATCCATATCCACTCTGGATCCTGTTGATAATAGTTCTGCTACTGTTCATTATGACTTTGAAAATCCGATCTACCAAGCCGAGGATGGAAGCGAGGAAGATTGTGAAGTCCCTGGTGAACTTGTCAGACTGTTACTACAAGAAGAAAAGACCATACAGCCGCAGGAGGAATCAATTGAAATTGCAATGGGTACTGAAATAGACAAGAAAGAAGTCAGAGGTTTCTTGGGGCACTCGAATTACATTGCCCGATTCATCCCACATTTGACTGCTACCTGCAAACCCATCTTCAAATTACCAAAAAAGAAAAATCAAGAGATGGTATGGAATGATGAATGACAAAATCAAGAAATATCTCCAAGAACCTCCAATTCTAATGCTACCAGTTGAAGGAAGACCTCTAATCATGTATTTGACCGTGTTAGAAAATTCAATAGGGTGTGCTGGGGCAACATGACGAGTCTGGTCGAAAAGAGCATGCCATACACTGCCTTAGCAAAAGGTACCGACTGTGAAACAAGATACTCACAGCTCGAGAAAGCTTACTGTGCTTTGGCTTAGGCTGCTCGCCGACTAAGACAGTATATGTTGAATCATACCACTTTATTGATTTCTAAGATGGATTCTATCAAATATCTACTTGAGAAACCTGCTGTCTCCTGAGAGAGTTATCACTGATAATGGTACTAAACTGAACTCTACACGCAGTTCAAAATAAAGCACCATAACTCTTCTCCGTACCGGCCAAAGACGAACGGCGCCGTGGAGGCTGCTAACAATATCAAGAATATAACAGTAACATACAAAGACCGGCAGGAGATGTTACCTTTTGCTCTTCATAGTACGCACTTCGACAGGGGCAACTCCGTTCTCTTTAGTCTACGGAACGGAAGCCGTTTTACCAGTGGAGGTTCAGATCCCCTCTCTAAGAATCATGAAAGAGGCGGGCTTAGATGAAGATGAATGGATTCAGACTCGACTCGATCAGATAAATCTGATTGATGAGAAGAGACTTGCGGCTGTTTATCATAGGCAGATATATCAGAAGCGCATGACCCAAGCATTTAACAAAAAGGTCAAGAGACAGGTGTACCAACTTGGCGCCTTGGTGGTCAAGCGTATCATTCTACCACAAGGCGATCCCAGAGGCAAATGGACTCCCACATACGAAGGGCCATTTGTGGTTAAGAAGGTATTCTCCGGTGGAGCCATGATACTTGCTACAATGGATGGCGAAGAGTTCCCGCATCCTGTGAACGCTGACATAGTTAAAAAATACTACGCATAAAAGAGACCCGCTAGGTCGACGTACCTAGGCAAGAGTAAGGGCATCCCGGCGAACCAAAAGGGTTCGGGCAAAAAATTAGGGACAAATATATAAAGACGTATACCCGGCAAGTCGGAAACCTGAAAAGGCGGCTTGGGCAAAAAAGGGTATCCCGGTGGACTGAAAACCTGAAAAGGCGGTCCAGGCAAAAATTAGGGATTAAAGCGTATGACTATGCCCCGTTCTCTGTCAGCTTCACCCAAGTTTCAAGGGACCGAACAAGCCAATCACTTCTATCCGACAGCAGGAGATGAGATGCTTGAAGACATAATGACGGTAGTGGATTTAAAATCAACAGGACTTTTCCTGCATAGCTTTTTCTTTGTTTTCTCGGCAATTTCCTCTTACTAGGATTTCTGTCTCCTTGTACTCAAATTGCCTATTTATAGGCCCTCTTTCAAAATCAATACAATTTCATTTCCAAAAAGATGCTTTTGTTTTACCTTTTCTGTTTTGTTTGCGTAAACGTCCATTGATTTACTTTGAATTGATTTATGCACTTGAATATGATCAATGTTTACAAAAAAATGCATGCCTAAAATGGCAATAGCAATTACGAAAGGACTTCAGGATCGAGGAGAAGGTCTAACCAGGCTTTCCAATGAATCTGTTGCCAATTCTATTCCCCGGCTAAGCCAGTTATGCCCCAGAAGAACTTGGCATCACTAGACTGGTCATCTCTTCTACCCCAGCCAGGCTCTGTTGAATATCTCTGCCATCAGATAAAGGTCAAATACCCCTAGCTAAGGAAGGGTCATCAATACAAATATCTCCGACCAGAAGACTGAGATTTATTTCCCCAGTAGAGTCCCATGGAAGAACGTTTCAGACACATAGTGCATTCATTACATCATTTCACATCACATACCTACATACAATTTTCGTTCCGCATCATACTCATTACATCATTTCATAACATATACATGTATACAATGCTCTCATTCATTCCAGACGCATAGTTCACTCATTACATCATTTCACAGCATACGCATGCATACAACATTTGCATCTCATGCATCATGACATGGCATGAAGCTAACTTTATTTTTCAGGTCAATTATCCTCCTGACATAGTCAAAACAAAGGTCCATTCAGACGGACATCCTTATCAATTACATTCAGGATTCAACTACATCTTTCAGATACACTCCATGACAACATTCATTCTGACATCCTCCTAACGATGGCATCTATAAGCCCATCCCAGACATTTATTGCAAATACAGCATATACAAATACTATCAGATATAGCCTAGCGTACGGTTCATCCTGATTCATCTCAACATATGACTCCTTCAACTCAGATACGATCTAGCGTACGATCCATTCTGACCTTCAACAACTCAGATACGATCTAGCGTACGATCCATTCTGACCTTCAACAACTCAGATACGATCTAGCGTACGATCCATTCTGACCTTCAACCACTCAAAGACAGTCTAATGTACGACCAAGTTAGACCTTCAAGTCAGATTCTGCAAATACAGTCTAATGTACGACCAAGTTAGACCTTCAAGTCAGATTCTGCAAATACAGTCTAATGTACGACCAAGTTAGACCTTCCAGTCATCAAATACAGTCTAATGTACGACCAAGTTAGACCTTCCAGTCATCAGATACAGTCTAATGTACGACCAAGTTAGACCAGATTCTGCTCAGTGACCGTCTAATGTACGACCAAGTTAGACCGTCTAGTCCTCGGATTCTGCCCAGATACAGTCTAATGTACGACCAAGTTAGACCGGATTCTGCTCAGTGACAGTCTAATGTACGGCCAAGTTAGACCGCCAAGTCCTTCAACCGCTCAGATACGGTTTAATGTACGACCCAGTTAAACCTTCATCTGCTCAGATGCTACCTAGTGTACGGTACATTTCTGAAGTGTAGTCTAGTGTACGACTACCCCCTTTTTTATCATCAGATTCAGCCTAATGGACGGCTCATTCTGCTCAGATATGGTTTAATGTACGACCAAGTTAAACCTTCATCTTCTCAGATGCTACCTAGTGTACGGTACATTTCTGAAGTGTAGTCTAGTGTACGACTACCCCCTTTTTTATCATCAGATTCAGCCTAATGGACGGCTCATTCTGCTCAGATATGGTTTAATGTACGACCAAGTTAAACCTTCATCTTCTCAGATGCTACCTAGTGTACGGTACATTTCTGAAGTGTAGTCTAGTGTACGACTACCCCCTTTTATCATCAGATTCAGCCTAATGGACGGCTCATTCTGCTCAGATATGGTTTAATGTACGACCAAGTTAAACCTTCATCTTCTCAGATGCTACCTAGTGTACGGTACATTTCTGAAGTGTAGTCTAGTGTACGACTACCCCCTTTTTTATCATCAGATTCAGCCTAATGGATGGCTCATTCTGCCCAGATACGGTCTAATGTACGACCCAATTAGACCTTCGTCTCCTCAGATGCTACCTAGTGTACGGTACATTTCTGAAGTGTAGTCTAGTGTACGACTACCCCCTTTTTTATCATCAGATTCAGCCTAATGGACGGCTCATTCTGCCCAGATACGGTCTAATGTACGACCCAATTAGACCTTCGTCTCCTCAGATGCTACCTAGTGTACGGTACATTTCTAAAGTGTAGTCTAGTGTACGACTACCCCCTTTTATCATCAGATTCAGCCTAATGGACGGCTCATTCTGCTCAGATACGGTCTAATGTACGACCCAATTAGACCTTCGTCTCCTCAGATGCTACCTAGTGTACGGTACATTTCTGAAATGTAGTCTAGTGTACGACTACCCCCTTTTATCATCAGATTCAGCCTAATGGACGGCTCATTCTGCTCAGATACGGTCTAATGTACGACCCAATTAGACCTTCGTCTCCTCAGATGTTACCTAGTGTAAGGTACATTTCTGAAGTGTAGTCTAGTGTACGACTACCCCCTTTCATCATCAGACACAGCCTAACGTACGGCCCTCTCTTCAACTCAGATACGATATAGCGCATGATCCATTCTGATCCTTTATCCCCAGCAGCATATGACACACTCCGACTCCCCAGCGAAGTCAACAGCCTAATGGATGACTCATTATTCGGTCTAACGTATGACCCAGTGTGGCGCCCATGTCTTCAAATTGGCCTAATGTACGGCGCAATCTGAAGTTTTCATCATCAAATTTCCTGGATGGCATCTTTAAGCCCATCTCCGTCAAGACTAATTGACAAGTGCAAATTTTTGGGGGCATTCTAGTGTTCAATAATCTTCCACCTCCAGACCACGAATGGCATGCACGCCATCCTAACTCTCTCGGTTCAAGAATATTGAACAGGGGCAGCTGTCATACCCCAAAATTTGCCCATTAATATTTCAAGACATTTTTCAAGGCATTCCGACTCATTTTTATGACACTGATCTTAAAGGAACCAAGGCCCAGCTCACGAATGGCCCAATCCAGAAAATGGCCCAAACTGGCCTGTTCGCTACGCGCTCGCCTAGCGAACGTTACGTTCGCTACACGCTCGCCTAGCGAACGTTCGCTACACGCTCGCCTAGCGAAGCAAACGTTCGCTACCAGCTCGCCTAGCGAAGCTGACAGACAACAAAAAATTTCGGGCTTCGTTCTGAGCCCATTAGGTCACAAAAAAGAGCATTATAAATACCAGCACTTCAGCAATGAAAGAGGACGAAAAACAGAGGGAGACAGACGAAAACCCTGGCACAAAAACCCTGGAGGCTACTTTAGAAACCCTGAAGGCCGCTCCTCCGCTCCGAAGCTACCACCGCCCAACTCAATCCGGCTCGCCAATTCAAGGTTGCAATTCGATTGCAAACAGGTTTGCATTACTATTATCGCTTTATTTTCTTAATTTGCATGTGATACCGCTTTATGTTCTTAACTTGCATGTGATATTATAATTGAATTCATAAACATATTTGAGGTTTTGCATGTGAATTTAAGTGTGCCTGAATATTGTGAATGCTGAACCGTATAATTATGTGTTGGATGCCATAAGCCATGCCGCAGGTTGAAGTCATACTGTTCTGAAATTCAAAACCCGCAGCCGCTCGCTAGCACATCGCTAAGCGAGCATGTAGCGAGTATTCGCTAGGCCCTCGCTAGGCGAGGCAGAGGCGAACGGGACAGTCGCTAATATTTTGTTTGTTATGTCCTATGCGTATCTGATCTATTCTATGTTAATTATGCACTGTTTTGCCTGACATTCATGCTGCTGTATTTTCTTTTGCGGTGTAATCTTCGATTACACCCCGATTTGGTATTCTAACCCGTTTGCTGAATTTTGCCAAGGTTCACATGTCCCAGGAAAAGATTGTCGTTAGGTCTTCCACTTTATTTGTGGGATACCCTTGTGGAGACTCACCCTAAATTACTTAATTAATTTTAATGTGTTAATTTTAATGTATTAATTTTAATGTATTAATTTTAATGTATTAATTTTAATGTATTGATTTTAATATGGAGGCTCGTCCTAATTACCTAATTGACTTTAAAATATTGCCTTTAAATAAGTGATCTTGGACCTCTCTTTGCTGCCCTGCGGTATTACGGTATAACGGTCATGTCTCGCGAATGTAGGGATACACTTAGCAAAGACCCTTCGATTAAATCATCATAAAATAAATCATGGTCCCTCGGATGTTGCCTTCGAAAATACGATTTTGTCCCTCGATGACCCTTCGGTGTAGCCTACGGTTAAATGATGATCGTCCCTTCGAATGCTAAGGTATCCTTACAACTGTTGCCTTCAATGACCTATCGATGACCCTACGGTGACCCTTAAACATCCAAAGGGTAAGATTACTTACTTCTCAATAGTAAGGACAGTTTTACCCTCATAAGGATAGGAAATGCCCATAACGACCTCAGGAAGGTATAACTCTCAATTACTGGATCATAACCTAAAACATTTTCCACCCCTCACACTTTACACTTTACAAATCCTAGAAAATCACCACTTGGTATACATTCATACTAGAATCATTACCGAGTTATATTTTTCTAAACCATTTTCAAAATCAAATGAGATAAATACTTTGTATACATTCATACGAGAATCATTACAAAGTTAAACTCTCTTTCAAACATTTTTAAGCAATTCACCGACACTTTTCAGACAAAAATATAAGTGATCCAGTAATTAAGAGCCCATGGATAACCATGGATACAAAGGGTGCTAACACCTTCCCTTTGTATAATGTACCTCCCGAACCCAAAATCTATTGAGGTCTTTCCTGTTCTTTTCCACCTTTCCTTATTGGATAAAAGAAAAGTCGGTGGCGACTCTTGCTATCCGCGACATTGCGATAAAAAGCAAAACACCCCAAGTCAGTTCACCGTATGACAAAGGCGTTGCCCCAGTAGATGTGCGCACCGACGTTCGATACCCATGCAATGCAAACGGCAACATCTCATGCCAGTCTTTATAGGTTATCACCATTTTTTGCACAATCTTCTTAATGTTCTTATTGGCTGCCTCAACCGCCCCATTCATCTTCGGACGATAGGGAGAAGAATTGTGATGCTCAATCTTGAATTCCCGGCACAATTCTGCCATCATCTTATTGTTCAAATTAGAACCATTATCAGTAATGATTCTTTCGGGAACCCCATATCTACAAATGATGTCTTTCTTGAGGAATCTGGCGACGACCTGCTTTGTCACATTCGTATAAGAGGCTGCTTCTACCCACTTGGTGAAGTAATCAATAGCCACTAATATGAATCTGTGCCCATTCGAAGCCGTAGGCTCTATCTTTCCAATCATATCAATGCCCCACGTAGCAAACGGCCATGGAGACGACATCAAACTCAACGGGTTAGGAGGCACGTGCACCTTGTCAGCATAAATCTGGCATTTATGACACTTCCGCACGAAATTGAAACATTGGGCCTCCATTGTCATCCAATAATAACCTGCCCTCAGCAGCTTCTTCACCATTGCATTCCCACTAGCATGGGTACCGAACGATCCTTCGTGAACCTCTTTCATCAACTGGCTTGCTTCTTTGTCATCAACACATCGGAGCAAGACCCAATCAAAATTTCTCTTGTACAGAACCCCATCCTTATTAAGGTAGAACACCATGGCCAACCTCCGCAGAGTCTTTCGGTCCTTCTTAGATGCTCCCTCAGGATATTCTTGAGTCCCTAGATAGCGCTTGATATCGTAATACCACGGCTTCTCATCATCAGGCGCTATGTCAACAGCAAACACATAAGCCAGTCTATCCAGATGTCCCACCTCAACACAGGGGAACTGATTCCACCACTGCACCTTAATCAAGGCGGCTAGAGTAGCCAAAGCACCTGCCAAAGGATTCTCCTCTCTAGGCACATGATGCATCTTCACCTTGGTGAAAAACGTCAACAATCTCCTCGTATAATCCTGGTATGGAACTAAATGAGATTGATGCGTATACCATTTTCCGTTAACTTGATTTACAACCAGGGCTGAATCTCCATATATGACAAGGTTCTTGATCCTCAAATCAATCGCCTCTTCAATCCCTAATATACAAGCTTCGTATTCAGCCACGTTGTTGGTGCACTCAAATGTTAGTCGGGCAGCAAAAGGAATGTGGGATCCTTTCGGCGTAACCAAAACAGCACCAACACCGCTACCATTCACGTTAACGGCCCCATCAAACATCAGAATCCATTCGGATTCAGGGTCAGGCCCCTCCTCCAGGATTGGTTCCTCGCAATCTTTCGATTTGAGAAACACGATGTCCTCATCAGGGAATTCAAACTTCATCGATTGATAATCCTCAATGGGTTACTGAGCGAGATAATCAGACAATACACTCCCCTTGATCGCTTTCTGAGAGGTATACTGTATATCATATTCTGTTAAAATCATTTGCCACCTCGCAACCCGTTCGATCAATGTTGGCTTCTCAAAAATGTACTTGATTGGATCCATCTTGGAAATCAATAAAGTGGTATGAACCAGCATATACTGTCTCAGTCGGCGAGCAGCCCAGACCAAAGCACAGCAAGTTTTCTCGAGCAGTGAATATCTTGTTTCACAGTCGGTAAACTTTTTGCTAAGGTAGTATATGGTATGCTCTTTTCGACCAGACTCGTCATGCTACCCCAATACACACCCCATAGATCCCTCGAGGACCGTCAAGTACAGAATTAACGGTCTTCCCTCCACAGGAGGCATCAGAATCAGAGGCTCCTGCAAATATTCTTTTATCTTTTCAAATGCCGCTTGGCAATCATTATTCCACCTGACCGTTTGATCTTTTCTCAACAACTTGAAAATCGGTTCACATGTGGCTGTTAGATGAGATATGAACCATGACATGTAGTTCAACCTACCTAAGAAACCACGAACCTCTTTTTCTGTTCTCGGTTCAGGCACTTCTTGTTTTTCTGTCTATTTTTGTTTTTTGTTTTTTTGTTTTGTTTTACAGGATCAACCTCGATTCCTCTCTTACAATGAACCCCAGCAGCTTATCGGACCGCACTCTGAAAGTGCACTTATTTGAATTCAACCTCAGTTTGAATTGTCTCAACTGGTCCACTCAGCTTGGCCAGATCTACCAACTGCCCCTCTTCTTGTTTGGGACTTTGCTATCATGTCATCAACATAGCATTTGATTTCATGATGAATCATATCATGAAACAAAGTCACCATGGCTCTCTGATAAGTAGCTCCGGCGTTCTTGAGACCGAATGGCATCACCTTGTAACAAAAGGTGCCCCACGGTGTGATGAACGTTGTTTTCTCCATATCATCTGGCGACATTTTAATTTGATTATAGCCAGAAAAGCCATCCATGAAGGAAAACACCGAGAATTGAGCTGTATTATCTACCAACACGTCGATGTGAGGTAGCGGAAAATCATCCTTCGGACTAGCTCTGTTCAGATCTTGGTAGTCCACACACATTCTTACTTTTCCATCCTTCTTCGGGACTGGCACAATGTTCGCGACCCAAGGCGGATAATTAGTGACAACAAGGAAACCAGCATCCCACTGCTTCTGCACTTCTTCTTTAATTTTCATCGCCATGTCAGGTCGAGTTCTGCGCAACTTCTGCTTCACTAGAGGACAATCTGCTCTCAATGGTAGCTTGTGCACAACAATATCGGTATCCAACCCTGGCATATCTTGATAAGACCAGGCAAAGATGTCGACATACTCTCTCAACAATGCCACCATTCTGCTCTTGACACTTTCCTCCAAAGCAGCCCCGATTTTCACCTCTTTCTTGACCTCCTCGGTACCCAGATTCACAACCTCAATCTGCTCTTCGTGCGGCTGAATCACCTTCTCCTCTTGTTTCAACAACCTGGCTAATTCCTCTGGCAGTTCACAATCTTCTTCGCCTTCTTCTTCAGCATGATAGATTGGATTGTCGAAGTCATATGAGGGTGTAACAGGATTGTTATCAATGAGATCCGGAGAATGATCGCATCTGCATGAATGTGGATTCATGCATTGCTTTAGAACCGGAACGAGTCAAAACAAAAAGAAAAATGAAAACATTGCCATTTTTATTTTGTTTTTGTTATTTTTAAACTTCAAAAATAAATGAAAAACAGGGAACACCGCTTTTAACTGAAAAACATCCTTCTATTAATGATGCAAACTTGCAAATTTAAACATGAGGGGGGCCTTACAATGAACCACTACGTGTCGGGCAACACGTATGGCTTTCATGCATATAAAAATTGAAAAACAGAAATCATTACTCTTCGAGCAGAGTGACCGTGATGATCTTTTCAGCCTTCCAGTTCTGGATTCCCATCCCTGGTGCGCACGGCTTTATCCATCGGTCAATCTCACAGTCGTCATCAGCTTCATCACCCATCATGCAGATGTGATCCGGATCCAGCATTCCGGCACTAGTGAACGTGACCGATGTACGACGTCCTCTTCCTTGTCCAGATGAGCCTCTGCCAGGCTGATAACCCACTCCGAAGCGATCTTTCTTTGCGGAGATATCCATCATTCTACCCCAACCAGGAGCCTCTCCATTCTTCACCACCTCAGCGGCCTGTTTGTACGAAGCTATGGACGGTTTCTCCTCTTCTTTTGCAAACAGAGCGTTCTCCACCTTAACGGTTTCGAACGCTTGACTCGGGGTCTCCCATATTTCACCGTCCATCTCCACGTACTTGAATGATGAAAGGTGGCTGACAAAGATGTCCTCTTCTCCGCAGACGGTGACAACCTGTCCTTCCCAGATATATTTCAACTTCTGGTGCAAAGTCGAGGTTACTGCCCCAGCAGCATGAATCCACGGGCGACCCAACAGGCAACTGTATGCCGGCTGAATGTCCATGACGTAGAAAGTCGACTTAAACACCTCGGGGCCTATCTTTACTGGAAGCTCAACTTCTCCGAACACAGCCCGCTTCGACCCATCAAAAGCCCGCACTATCAAGTCTGTGGGCGTCAGGATCAATCCTTCACAATTCAGCTTTGCCAGGGCTTTCTTCGGCAACACATTCAAAGAGGACCCGGTATCAACCAGCACATGCGAAAGCACGGCTCCTTTACATTCCATTGCAATGTGTAAAGCCCGGTTATGATTCCTTCCATCTACCGTCAGATCCATGTCAGTGAAACCCAACCCATGGCTGACATGCACATTAGACACCACCGTCTCCAACTGGTTTATTGTTATCTCTTGAGGAACATAGGCTTTCTTCAAAATCTTCATCAAAGCCTCTCTATGCCCCTCAGAGCTTAACAGCAAAGATAGGATTGAGATTTTGGAAGGAGTCTGCTGCAGATGGTCCACAAGCTTGTACTCAGACTTCTTGATGATTCTAAGAAATTCTTCTGCATCATCATCAAGTTTCTCTTCCGACCCAACAGGCGCCGGTGTCACCACTGGAGTACCATCATTCACCATTGCTTTCCCTTTCGCCCTGGCTAAAGCCCCGGCCTTTTCCTTTTTCTCTTTTTCTCCTTTTCCTCCCCTCAAGGCATCAGGAGCAAATAGTCTTCCACTGCGAGTGAAACCACTAGGTCCGGCACTATCCACCTTTGAAACGGTGGTTTCATCCGCAGTCTGCTCTTCCACCTTCTCTCCATTGCAATATACCGCCCCACCATAATGCCACAGCACGGCATCATCTTTGTCATACGGAATTGGTCCAGGTACCGTGATGGTAACTGGAGCCGCCTCAGCTAGAGTAGACAAATCAACTGGATCAAAATAAATTGTTATGGTGGAGACCTCATCTTTCCCCACATCAGCCCTTTCAAACTGAATACTTCCATCGTCCATCAGCCCTTGGACAGTCTTCCTCAACAACGTACATCCCTCAATAGCAACCATGCACTCGGCACAAACATCACCACAGCCCGGATTGACCCCATTCAACAACAACTGTCGTTTAACCTCAGCCAACGGAGTCTTCAATTGATTAACAGATAACAACCCGATTCGGCCCTCCTCAGAGATAGCATTCACCCCCCTTTGACCATGCGCAGGCATGGGATTAGCATTCACATTGGGAGATGGTGCGAAGTTGATAGCTTTTGAATCCACCAGGTCTTGAACCACGTGCTTAAAAGCTTTGCAGTCCTCAACAGTATGCCCGGGAGAACCCGAATGGAATTCACACTTGGCATTTTCATCGAAACTGGCCGGCCTCTGATCAGGTCTCAAAGGTGCCAGAGTTCTTAACTGTACCAACCCCAAGTCTTTCAGCTTCTTCAGCAAGAAGGAGTAAGTCACAGGAGGCCTGTCAAACTGACGGTCATTCATTCTTCCCCGCACCTGATAACCAGCCCTCTGAGGCCTCTGCTGAAAGGGTTGCCTTTGTTGTTGGGGTTGTTGTTGTTGTTGTGCAGGCTGATTGTCAGCAGGAATAGTTACCGCAGCACTGTGCTGAAAATAACGATCCCTACTGGGTCCTCTCTGGGTGTACACTGCACTGGTATCACCCTCCTTCTTCCTCTGGCCGTTACCGAAGGGCTTCTTCGATCCTGAAGACGAAGCACTACCCTGAATCTTTCCGAGCTTCAGCCAACTCTCTATCCTCTCACCAGCCACAACTATATCCGCAAAGTTTGTCACCAGACAACCCACCATTCTCTCCGCGAATGCCCCTTGCAGGGTACCCATAAAGAGATCAGACATCTCTCTGTCCACCAGTGGAGGTTGTACTCTGGCAGCCAATTCCCTCCACCTCTGAGCATATTCTTTAAACCCCTCGTTGTTCTTCTGAAACATACCCTGCAGCTGGGTACGACTCGGAGCCATATCAGCGTTGAACTGATACTGTTTAAAGAATGCGTCACCAAGATCCTGCCAGCTCTTGATGTCAGACGACTTAAGCTTGGTGTACCACTCCAAGGATCCTCCGGACAGGCTGTCCTGGAAGAAGTACATCCACAGCTTCTGGTCCATGGTGTAAGCTGAGATCTTACGGACGAATGCTTGCAAATGAGTCTCGGGGCAGGAACTCCCATTATATCGATCAAACGTGGGCGCTTTGAATTTCTGTGGGATCACGATCCCCTCAACTAGCCCCATGTTTGACATGTTTACGACCCCGAGAGTGGCATAGCTCTCCAAAGCCCTGATCTTTTCAGCCAGCAATTGGATCTCCTTATTCTGTGGTTGGGCACCGTACTGACCGAACGGTTCATTGTGCATGGAAAACTGATCAGCTTCTCGGTCTTCCTCTCTGTCATCATCAACCCCAAAGAATGGAGGGAAAAGACTATCTTTCATGTTATGACCCATCGATCCAAGTTGACCACCTGTAGCAGCACCAAAGTCGGCAGCATTATTTACTATCCCCACAGTCGTCCTCTTTCCACCATCTCGAGAACCACCCAGCCCCTGGTTGGAGACACCATCCAGGTTCACACCACTATTAGCAGCTGAAGCCCGCTCGAGCTTCTCAACTTTATCAGCCAGAGCTTTCTGACCAACTGCAAACCCTTGCATGATGTTGATCAGTTCGCTCATCTTATCTTTCAGCTCGGGAATATCTGAATTAGGGAGATCCATCAGTCTGGGAGTGTTGCGTCGGGTGAAGTATCTGTGCGGGCGTGTTGAGTGCAAAGGTACAACTCTACGAGCACGAGCAATGATTCCTGAAACAATCAAGCACATTAGAACTGATACCTGCAAAATAAAAACACGTTATTATGATCATGCATTAATGCAATGTTTATCCACATGGGGAACACTTTGTCTCTCGATCCTGGCTTCATCGAGACATATAATAACCCGGCGTCAATATTCTGACATTCATCATTTGATTTCATCATACAGATCAGAGATATATGATTTAGCAAAATACCCCCAACCATGTGTGTGCTGTGTGAGTGCATACGGTAAAGCAAATAAAGCTTGAAGATCAACCACTGAATGAAAACAATCATTGCATAGCAAAATGCACAATAAGCGCCATAGTCATACATCAAAGCTGATACAAACCAAATACAATCCTCCAGAATCGGAAAGAAGTACAAGCAAATGAATTCCGTCAACAGGCCTGACGGTAATCCACACAAAAGAAAGATCTAGCCTGACGAGGGTCCCACAGAAGGCCCTATGTCATCAACCAGTTTCGCAAACTCTACGGCGAACCTGAGCTCGGTGCTCTCCTGCTGTAATCTCCCCACCTCCTTTTGGTGAATCTTCATCTGCCTGAAGTAATGATCTCTCTCAGCAAGATAATGATCTCTCTCGGCGATGATCTTTGCTTTCTCCGCTTCCCATTCTGCAGCAAGGACTCTGGCTCTGGCATCTCTCTGATCTCTCACGAGGATTTGCCTCCTCTTCTCATCTTCAATGACCTTTTCAGCTCTGGCTAGCTTCTCCTTAGTGATGTCGTGCTCCTTTGTGGATGACGCTAGGGCTTGGCTGATCTTCCCATAGTAGGCAGTATCCATCTCAAAGCGCTTCGCTTCCAAGGCATGTCGCTTATCCTGATCTTCCATCTTCACTCTAATCTCCTGATTAGACATCTGAATACGAGCAACACTCATCTCCAATTCAACTTTCTCCGCAAGCAACTGATCTCTGGCTCTCTTCATCTCGAGGAATTCTTCCATACTGACAGAAGAACGCGGACCCTCAATCATAGGACACCAAGGATCACCTCCCGGAAATGGTAGATGTGTGATCTCAATTCTCTTCCGAAGCCAATCATCAAACGGAGGAAAAGACCAGCTATTAACCTTGCCAAAAGGAACCTTACCCTTTCTCTGAATGTTATGCCATGACCCAGCCACTTGCCTCAACTTGGCCTAATTGCCCTCAACTGGGAAGTAGAAGGACTCCTGAATCTCGCACTCGAGAGGAGGAACTTCCATAGCAAACCCCAATTGTCTCCTAAGAAGCGTTGGATTGTAATTAATGCAACCCTGAACTCCTATGAGAGGCACATTGGGAAAACTCCCACAGCTATATATGAAATCTCGTCCAGCCCTACCGTTATGAGTCCAAGCTATGTCAGTGGCTCGCAAACCCATCAACCTGACTGACCACTTGACTGTAGGATCAAGAGAAGCAAAAGCACCTCGGGAAGGCAAATACCCCATGAACCATCTGAATAGCATCTGAGCACAACATCGGATCAAACCCCCACGCCGCTTCTCGTTCCTGTTATGAACCGAGTAATAGAAATCTCCAATCAGAGTAGGAATAGGATTCCTCTGCATAAACAATTTGATGGCATTATGGTCCACAAAACTCTTCTGATTAGGAAACAGGATGGTCCCATAAATGCTCACAGCAATCAAGGCACATACCGTCTTCCAATTACCCGCAGCAGCATGTTCCTTGGCCTTAGCCTCCAAGAAACTCAAATGAAAACCCGGTAATTTTCCTTTCTCCTTCAAACCTTCCCTGGTCATCTCCGGACTCAAATAAAGAGCACGGGAAATCCCAAGGATGTCAGGCTCTCCCCTAATGGCACAGAAAGGAACCTGATCTCGGATCTGCATACCCAAAATGCTGGCATAGTCCTCCATCAGAGGCCCCAACAAATAGTCCGGGAACACAAAACATCTCAGACCCGGGTCATAGAACTGGAGAAGAGTATGAATGGCGCTTCTGTCGCTGTCAGTGAGTCTGAAAGCCATCTTCAGAATACCACCGTATGCCTCTCGGAACATCCCCACATGGTCGGGTGTGATCAATGCTATCATATCCCTCAACTCATCAATCTCTGGGTTGAAGAAACTGTAAACAACATCGTCTTTCAAACCGGTCCTCATATCTGAGCAAAGAAATCTCTCAACCAGGATCTTGATCAAAAATGTCCCTGCATATGGATAAACATGTGTTAGATGCAGGTAAATGCAAAATGTGATGATGCTGATGAATGAATGCAATGCATTGCCATCCTTCAAGTCATCTGAACATATGTTGCTTTGAAGCCCAATCTTTGAACCGATCACAACCATCTGAAGGAATATGTAACCACAAATCCGACTCAAGGGTTCCGAAATAAACGGAACTGAAAGATACATCATCATCATCATCAGACAATCTCTGAGCAGATAACCACAATAATCTCTGAATCGGCCCGGGGAATCCTGAAATAAACGGATCCCCACTGATAAATACCACTGACAGAACTCCGGCGTCTCAGCAATAAATGACCATAAATCCGACTTATAAATAGGACTCTGATTAACGGAACCAATAGTCACCATCAAAGTCACCATCTGAACATGCATCTGAAAGAATCACCCTCCCCTCACAGGTAAATTCTAATCAGGTCATCCTAAGGCGGATAATAGTCTCGACAATCGGGCAAAGATACTCAATGGGTTTGCCCTTTCAGGTGTGCCATTGTAGCTCTCCTGAGATCGTCTAAACCAAAGATCCGGGAAATGATCGGTCACCGAAGTCAATAGTTCAGATGATGTGACACAACCAAAGTGGATACTCCACAAAGGAAGGGCACTATCAAATGAACCTCGTCCGGCTTGTGGTATGTCACGTTGCAACAATATGCTGATAAAGCAAATGAGGAACGTGAGACCACACTAATCCTAGGTGTATACTCGGACCTGGGTTTTAGCCCCACTCAGAACACCCACCCCAAATAGAGGAACCACCTGTACAGAGGACAGCAACATGATAGTATGATGCATGCAAATATTTATGCAAATATATACACAATCAGAATAATAAATGCAATAAATAAAGCGGCACAAACAACCTAAACTATCCTAGAACGCTAGGAGAGACTCGCTTAGGGAAGATGGACCAGCAATAGGTCAACTTCTGATCCCCAACAGAGTCGCCAGCTGTCGCATCCGCGAAAAACAACCGGCGGGCTAAAACAAAACAACACAGAGCCGCCACCGTGCGTTATTTATCCCAAAAGAGGGAAAGGAAACGCTCGAAGTAAACCTGGAAAAAGCATGGTCTCGCGACCAAAGAGATGGGATCGGGAGTCGGTTATGCGAAAGGAAGGTATTAGCACCCCTACGCATCCGTCGTACTCGACGGGATCCACGCTCAAAAGATAGAAAAAGGTTGCTAAAACAGACATCACACACACAAGAAACACAGGTGGGAAAAGGGGGAGAGGGCTCGCTAGGATATCGCATCTTATGCCTACGTATCTCGTCTGGAACGAGAATCAGAGCTGCTGTAGTTCGGCTCACGCACGCCGAAACAAAACACACACAAACACAGGCAAACATGGAACCCGAACGCCAATCGCTGGACTTACATCGGCTTCCGAACCAAACAAACACAATCAGGATACGGACAGCCAATCGCTGGTCTTACATCCATATCCTGACACACAAGAAGAAACAAACAACAAGTTACTAAGGAGTCAGGCACTCGAGCCTAGCAACTGTCAAACAAACACACACAAAAAGAAAAAGGGTGCCCGGAGAGACCTCGCACGGTCTCCTGCCTACGTACCTCATCTGGTATGAGGATCAGGGCGACGTAGTTCCCCTGAACGGGAAAGAAATTCTAACCAGATACAAAGGGAGACACACTACTAGGGAGTTGTACTCGAGCCTAGATGTTATCATGCATCATTGCCCTATGTTATGGTTTCTATCCTAACTTGCACAGGCAGCAAGCTAATCCTAAACAGGCAAAGCAATCAAAGCAAACAATCACAAATAGCACACACTATATTGTCGCATTACACGAAAAACCGGCGGGAAACGAAAACAACAGAGCCGCCACCGTGCGTTATTTATCCCAAAAGAGGGAAAGGAAACGCTCAGAGTAAACCTGGAAAAAGCATGGTCTCGCGACCAAAGAGAATGGGATCGGGAGTCGGTTATGCGAAGGGAAGGTATTAGCACCCCTACGCATCCGTCGTACTCGACGGGATCCACGCACAATAGGAAGGGAAAATGGTTGCTAAAACACTGCTCACAAACATCTATACAGGCTGAAAGAGACACAAGAAAATAGACAAGACTGACTCGGCAGGATATCGCATCCTATGCATACGTATCTCCTTTGGACGAAGGAGAATCAGAGCATTCGTAGCTCGGCTAACACGCACACAAACGAACACAAGCAATGGCGAACGTGGAGCCTGAATGCCAATCACTGGGCTTACATCAGCATCCGAACCAAAAACACACACAAGGAGGCAAACGAGGAGCCTGAATGCCAATCACTGGACTTACATCAGCATCCGAACCAAAACACACACTGGAACCCGAACGCCACTCGATGGACTTACGTCGGACTCCAACCAGAAAAAGGAGAAACAACTCACACAAACAAAACAAAAGGGCAAACGTGGAGCCTGAATGCCAATCACTGGACTTACATCAGCATCCGAACCAAAACACACGCAAGGGTGGTTAAGACACAAAGGGTTGAAAAAAGAAAAAGGGCGAACACGCGAACTAATAGGGAGACTAGAGCTCGAGCCTAATAGTTGCCACGCAAACAAAAAGAGACGCTGAGACGTCGAAAGGAACACAAAAAGTTGAAAGGACAAACTAATAGGGAGACTAGAGCTCGAGCCTAATAGTTGCCAAAGACACACAAAAAAAAGAAAAAAGGCGCCCTGAGAGATCTGCTCATCTCCTGCCTACGTATCTCATCTGGTATGAGAATCAGGGCGACGTAGTTCCCCTACGCAGGGAAAAAGGACTAGCCTAACCAGATAACAGAGGGAGACACAACACTAGGGAGACTACGACTCGAGCCTAGATGTTGTCATGCAAAGTCGTCCCTAAGTTAAGGTTTCTAGCTAACTTGCACGAGAAGCAAGCCTATCCTAAACATGACTTGCACAGGAAGCAAGCCACACCTAACCTAACTTGCACAGGAAGCAAGGGTCTCGATTGCAACTAGGGCAAGAGAAAGGGGAGGTCTCAATCGCAACGAGGGCGAGAGAAAAGAATTAGTGTTAGTTGTTAGTCAAACTCGGCAAGACATCGCATCTCGTGCCTACGTATCTCATCTGGACATGAGAATCAGAGTTGCCGTAGTTCGGCTAAACTATTCCTGTTGGTTTGTGTTTTTTAAGTGGACGACGTCACTACGCAATCTACCGGATGCTCGACCTTTGGAGACTTACTCACCTGTAGTAGAAGGAGTTGACGTATCCTTAAGAGGGGATAATGTTTGTTTGTGTTTTAGGAAAGCTCAAGCAAGAAAGGAAGTCCTATATGAAGGAACCATGCTACCTTAATTTACATGCAAACGAGACTACGCGGAGTCTAGCAAACCTAGGGGATACAATCACACCACACAAACATATACAGCATGAAATAAACACACCAACAAGGGGCTCAAACATCAGGGCTAGGCTTTAGTCGAGGGGTCATATTAACCTCAACAAACAAGCCTCTGTATCGGGGTAAGGTTAGCTCTTAACCTTGCCATTGAGGGGCTAAGGTGAAGCTGATGAAAGGTGAGTGAAGATGAGACTTCACAGCTCTTATCCCTGGTCAGGGAGAGCTTCAGACAAAGGAGCGTGGGTCCAGAATGGAGGGACCCTTCTACGCTCAAAGACTCTGACTCGATTGTGCAACAGCACAAGATCTTGGGTTTGTGTCCCAATGCATCAACACACAGCCGTGTGAGCAGAGGGACGACTCAACAGAATAGTGGGGGATAGATTGCATATCCCTTTGATCCACCAATTGCATCATAGAGGTCTTTACCTGCTTGGCACAAATGTAAACAACCACAAACATCGCCTCTTAAGGAGGACTTCAGACAGTTGCCTGGCCAAGTAACAGGCCAGGTCTTCCAGACTACATGGAGAATAGAAGTCCTACCTCAAGTGGTTTAAAAACCAAGCAGCAGCAAGCAAGTTCTTAAAGAACTGTAAGCAACTAAATGTACCTAAAATCAATCAAGTATCATCAGTACTCAGACAGACAAACAATAAACAGCAAATGTTAATCAGTTAATCTGTACAGACAACACAAGTTAATGCACATAAGTGCAAGCTATAAGCTCAAGCTCAAGCATCAATCCCTACAAAACAAAGACATGTTAGTGGACAACATCAAACAAATTCAATTTTTGCAACTTGCATTTATCTCCTTTAAGCTTTTTGCCTTTCAACCTGAAAATCCACACCAAATGTGAGAAACTAGACCACTAGGCGAAGCCTAGGGTCCAAAAGGGAGAAAAAATTCTAAACAGCAAGGTATTCTCAACCAAAATCAAATTCAAACAAATAGAAAGCCAATGCCATTGGTCCCATGCTTATACCATTTATCAATATCATTTCATGACCAAAACAAGTCAAATTAGGTCAAATGCAACACCCAATATCCAAACAGAATAACTTCAATCAAAAGCATACCAAAACAATTCCAAAAATCCTCAAATAATTCACACCTAAACAGGACACATTCAAGGTATAACATGTCAATTTTCAGCTCAATTGGACAAAAGGAACTAGGTCAATGAAAATCAAGAAGTCCAGACACAATTATTCAAGCCAATTCATAGCATCAACACAAGCATTCACTTCAAAAATTCATAAATCAATGAAATCAATTAAGAAATGAATGGGACCAAAACAGGGATGTCCTACAATGTGTCTATAACCAGCATACCAAATTTCACATTCATCCAAAACCATATGAGAATTTCACACAAGATTAACAAACATGTGTCACACAAGGTTGCATAATGAACCAACAGAGAAGAAAAATATCAATCAAATTGAAAATGCCATAGAAAAATCCAGAAAAATTCACATAACATCTCAATATATCAATGATCATCCATGCAAAATTTCAATCCAATCCAGCAATCATAAGCCAGGCAAATGAATTCATGAATTTGACCTAGCTAGGTGTGACACAAATTGTCACACCTAGATTCAAAAAATCATATCTCACTCCTCAGGTATCCAAAAATCACAAACTTTATATGTAAATCACCATCAACATGTCCAGAATGAGCACAAAAAATTTCAGGAATTTCTTTAAATGTATGAGCATTTCACATTGAAAATGGCAAAACATGTAAAAAATGCACACAAGTCAAAGTTCAATAGGCCATGTCAACATTTTATCATGCACAACTTATGAAACCATGCCTATAAAAAACTAGAGGGAATTTGGGAGCTATCAAAAAAATCCTCACTATTTTTGGACTAGTCAATATTTTTTTATGAATTTTCTAAGATTGAATGAATTATGTAATATTATTTAAGTGTTTTATTAAATTAATTGGATCCAATGGCATATTCGTAATTAACACTCAGAATACCAAAACGCTGCGCATAACTAAAGGCGCTGGCAGCGTGTAATTGGTCCAAATTTGGCGCTAAACACCATTCAAACGCGGCAATGCATTGAGACGGATCAAACACGAGCTCATCATCATTTTCGCTCAACAATTTCCCAACAACCTCAAGAACACGCGATGAACAAAATTTAACAAAAATCCACAAGCCTATAACCATTGGAAAGGTCTGAATGAGAGGATCACGAATATGCTAACGATTTTGTCTAATTCTCACTACATCTCACGGATCGATCAATTAAAGTTTTGCATTCAAATCTTAAAATCAACCTATCTCTCTTAATAATGAACCAAATCAAAAACTACGAGTTGCATGTCGATCTACGTTAAACGCACTTCAAAAAGCATATCACAATTCAAGAAACCATGAGATTCGATTTTAGGTACCTTGAATGGAGCAGTGATGAAATCGCGTGTTTCTTCGCGCCAAAGTCCAAAACAGATTGAGAGGAAGCTTGAGGAAGATGAATGGAGGAATTAGAACAGCTCAAACACGATCCAAGTGGAAGAAAATTCAGTTCACCATGGATGCATCAAGAATGGACTGTGGCGATTCGTGGAGATTCTTGATGCCAATTGCCAAAACAGTTGAAGAAGAAGATGAATGGAGATGGCAGCAAAAAGAATCACACGATTTGATGGAGAATTTGTGGAGAAATCTTGAAAAGTAGTGATGAAGTTCTTGATGAATCTTGGAGAAAATGGAGAGGTTTTTGGAGAATTTTTGGAACTGGATCTGAGAATTGTGATTTCTGATCAGAAGTTTGTTATGATTAGGATTAAGTACTTCCCACTAATCAAGCTCTAAATCACCAATTAGCAAAATGACATGTAATTAGCAAAATTCCACTTTTCTTAAGCAAAGGCAAAATGGTCTTTTCACTCAAGCCCTGTGACAGCTCATTGACAGCTCACACACTCCCAAAATGACATGTGTGATGTGTTGCAACTTGTCCCATGGTCATTGGTTGTGTAATTTGGATTTCCACTATGCCATGGTAAATTGTATACTTTTCAAGTGCATTTCAAAAGTGAGTTGTTCAAATATGGCACCTTAACATGTTATAACCATCCAAACAATTTTCAAATTGCATTTGTGAGGTGTTGCAAAAATCCCCATTCCAAAATTCTCATTATTTCTCAAGTTGGACCATTTTGCCCCTGTCTTTTTTTAACTATACACTTGAAAATTGACTTTTTGCATTGACCATTTTTGATGAATTCCAATTATGCACCATGAAAGTACATGTCAAATGGAGTTTGTACATAAAAATATCACTCAATTTGGACACTCCATGTGGAAGTTATGCCACTTTGATTATGGGCATTTTTGGAAAACGAATGGACCATATCTTGCTAACCACACATGGGAATTTCAAGTTCTTGGACTTTTTGGAATGGTGAGATCAAGATCTTCAACTTTCATGTTGGACAAAATTCCATTTGAAGCTTGTATGATGAAGTTATTTTGAGGAGAAAAAATTTCCATTTTGGGCAGCTGAAATTACAGGTCACCTGCCATTTTAGGAAACTTCTTGTCTGACCTCCAAATCTTCAACCTTGGTCTTTGATATGTCAAATGAGACTTATATGGACATGAATTAAGCCTTTCAAACCATCTCCCACCTTCAAATCCATAAAATCAGGCACAGTTGACCACAGTTGACCACAGTTGACTTTCTAGGATTTCAGCTGAGATTCAGCTTGACTGATGACTTCTGAGCATCCAATCTTTGGCCAAATCACCTTACAATGATCCTTAGACCATATGAATTTGATAAATCAACCATAGGGCTTTGTCTCAATGAAAATGGCACTTGCTTGCTTGATTGACTAATTCTCCTGATCAGTTTGACCCAATTGGTCAGCTGAGCTTGCACTTGGGCAAATGGACAATGCAATGTTATGCAGTGGCCTATGTTATGTTAATGACCTAATATGAAATGAATGTACAAAATGATAGGGTGCAAATTTGAGGTGCTACATATATCCAAACAGAGGTGGCTCAAACAAGGGTTAGACTGCCAAAGCAAGTCAACTGTATCAGGGTGATGTTAGCTCTTAACCTTGACATTGAGAGTCAAGGTGAAGCCAGATGAAATAGGAGTGAGGGGTGTGCCTCACAGCTCCTATCCCTGGCCAGGGAGAGCTTCAGACAAAGAAGTGTGGGTCCAGAAAGTGGGAACCCTTCTACACTTATGACACTAACTCAACTGTACAACTGTACATGGATCTTGGGTTAGGATCCACAAGGCATCAACATGTAATGTGAGCCAAGGGACGACTCAACAGATTAGCAGGAGGTGGATTACACACCTCTTGTGTCTGCCAATTGCCTTAACAAAGGTCTTTTCCTGCTTGGGGACAAAAATAAACAAGCACAAACATTGCCTCTTAAGGAGGACTTCAGACATGTGCCTGGCCAAGTAACAGGCCAGGTCTTCCAGACTACATGGAGAAAAGAAATTCTACCTCAATTGGTTTACACCACCAAGCAGCAGCACAAGCAAGTTCAAAATGAACTATAGCAACTAAGGTACCTGAAATCAATCCAACATAATCAGTACACCAGACAAACAAAAGTCAAACAGAAAATTACAAGTCCACAGCACAAACAGATAACAAGCATCAATGCACATAGGTGCAAGCCACAAGGCCTAAGCATAAATCTCAATGCCTACAAAACAAACTCAAGGTTAGTTATAAACAAGCAATAAACCAATCCCAATTGAGTGCACATCATCAAGCATAAGCAATTGTGCTCTTTGACCTGAAACAAAGCTCAAATGTGAGAACACAAACCACTAGTACAAGACTAGGGTCAAAATAGGATCAACAAGTCAAAACAGAACATGAAACTTATCCAAAATCAAGATCAATCAAATAATAATCAAATCCAGTTGGTCTCATGTTCATATCATCAACCATTATCATTTCATGAGGCAAAGAGTACAAAGCATGCAATTTAGAACCTCAAAGGACCAAACAGAATGGTTCAACTCAAACCAACTCACAAACAATTCAATAAATCCCCAAAATATTCACAGCTAAACAGCATTCATTACATGTCAATCACACCAAATTTCAAGCCAATTGGACAATGGGAAGCAAGTCAATTAAATTCATCAAGTTAAAGCATGCTCATACAAGTCCAAACAAGGCACAATATCATGTATCAACTTCAAGCAAGCATAAAACAGTGTAGGAACAGGATAAATGCACCAAAACAAAACCATGACAAACTTTAATGTGTCTATAATCACTCCACAAAATTTCAAGTCCATCCAATGCATATCCAGAATTTCACAAAACATTTAAAAACATGACTCACAAAAGGTCCACATTTGGTCAAACAGGGGAGAAATTATCAAACAAATTGGAAATGCACTCAAAAAATCCAGAAAAATTCACATGTGAACCTAACATCCCTAAGCATCATCATGCAAAATTTCAGCTCATTTAAAATTCATATGGCATGGCAACAAAATTCATGAAGTCAGACAAGAAATGGTGTGACACAAATTGTCACACCTCTAATGATCATGTCATATCTCTCAATCCAGGAACTCAAAAATCACAAACCACATATCAAAATGTTCATCAAAGTGTCTAGATTAGACATGTAAAATTTCAGGAATTTCCAATTAAGCATCCTCATTTCATGAGCAAAATGGTAAGCAAAGTGCAACAAATGACATGTTCACATAAACCCTAGGCTAAAACAAATTCCACACGTGCACAATTTCCACAAAAATCACCAAAAAATACTAGAGATTACAAGGATCATGGTGAAAAACATTTCAGTTCATTTGGACAATTAGTTTGTGAGTTATGGAATTTTTAATGTTGAGAACAAATAAAAAATGCATGAATGAAGCCATGTAACATGTAAGACTTGTATGAAGAAAAAACAAAAGGCAAAAAGGAAGTTGTCATGGCACGGAATCGAAGGGAGTTCCAATTTGAATCCCTGGCGCGCGCTAACACTAATGATCATGAACAGTAGCGCTAACATGGATCTAACATGAAAATCTGGAAAAATTTCTTGACATTCATACGCGCGTTCATCACCTTCATCACTCAAGAACTTTTTGTCACCAAATCACACAAACCTTATATCAATGGAAAGGTCTCACAACGTACATCATGAATCACAAATTGATTTGACCTAATTCATCCTAATTTAAACGGATCGATCCAAAACATGTTCATGCATGAAATTTCAAATCAACATAACTCTCTCATTTCTCAACGAAAATTAATGATTCAACTTGCAGAATTCTCTACTAAACAAGATCTATCCAAATCATCAATCAATTGCAAGAACCATTGAATTCGAAAACTGACCTTGAAGAACTTGCAGAAGTTAAAACGCGCGTTTCAGGCCTTGGAATATGAAAACAGATGTGCTTTGATGCTTGTAGAAGTGGATGAAGCAAGGTTCATGTGTTGATTGTGCACGATCCTGATGAAATCTCAACTTGCCATGGATGAACACTCTTGTAACAGTTCCAAATTGAGCTTGAATTCTCCAAGATTTTGTTTCCCACAGCTTCAATTATGCATGTAAATGATGAATTGATGAAGAACAATGCTATGTTCATGCAGATTTTTGGAAAAAAAGTGAGAGAGAAAGTGAAGAGGTTTTTGTGATTTTCATATCTAGATTGCAATTCTGTTATTGCTAATCAGAAAACAGTTACAATTTAGTTTATATATGCATTGTTAAACATGTTAGTAATCATGATTAGCACAAATAAATTGGATTAGTGAAAATGCACATGTTATGCAATTTGGCAAAATTGCCCTTTTTCAAATAGAACCAATGGAACAGTGTAAAACCAGTTGAAGCAAGTCCAAATTTCTGTTTAGAAGTGATTGGCGTTGGTTTGGAGTGAAAATTGTATGTATTTTTCAAAATCACCTTTTTCCCACCAAAATTTAAATTGGTTCACTTGAAAAATGGACTTTTTATGTGATGATTTTTGATGAAATGTAATGATGCATTATGATAAAGCATGTCAAATGGGATTTGCTCAAAAAAAAATCACTGAAATTGGCCAAATGGTTCAAAAGTTATGCCTCCTTGAAGTTCAACTTTTTTTGACAATGATCAATCCATAACTTGCCAACCACAAATGAGAAATTCATGTTCTTGGACTTTCTGGAAAGGTGAGAGCAATATCTACAACTTTCATGTTGAACAAATTTTCATTTGAAGCATTTTTGGACACGTAATTTTGAGGAGAAAAACTTTCCATTTTTGGCAATTTTCAATTACAAGTCACTTTCTATTTTTGGAAAGTTTCCATCTGACTTTATTTTCTTCATTCTTGATCTTTGAAATGTCAAATGAAACTTGTTTAGACATGAATGAAGTGTCTCTAACCCTCTCCCTCCTCCAAATCCATGAATTCAGGCACAGTTGACCACAGTTGACTTTTTTGACTGATAGATGAACTGGTTGTGCATAGATGAAATTGAGCTTCATTCTCCTGATGAAATGGCTCAATGATGAAACCCTAGCTTCCATAAGCTCAATATAACCATATGATGATCCCCATATCCACTGAAAACCCCATCTCCTTGCCAAGCCCTGATTGGCCCAATACAACAGATTAGGGTTGACCAGTGGCCAAAACCCTAATCTCAAGGAATATGATCAAGCATAAGGAATCTCTTGGTGATGATAAAACCATGATGATGATGATGTATCATTTCAACCAAGATGAAGCTCAAACTCCTTGACGACCAAGAAACCCTAATTTGAATCACACATCCTCAGATGATTAATGATCAGTCCATGAAACCTTAGCTTGCATCTTAACCTCTTTATCTTCTGATCAAGACTTAGGAGGATGACTTGTTCCATGTAACCACATGATATGCAAATATGCAATGCCTAATGACCTACAAAATGATATGCAATATGCTAAGCTAGTCCCAAGAGAGGAGGGCAAATTTTGAGGTGTTACAGGGGGCAAGGTATAAATTTAAAATACCTAAAACAATATTATGCCAGTATAGTATTGTCCGATGATTCAACCGAGTATGAGAAAATAATAAAAGCTCGGTGTTATATTATGATTTTATTTGGTAACTTTTTGTTTCCAGAAAGTACAGGTAATTATGCGAATATAATGTATTTACCTTTATTACACGACATTAATAAGGTAAACACTTATAGTTGGGGTTGAGTTGTGTTGGCCCATCTATATAGTGCAATGTGTAGAACTGCAAAAAAGAATATCTGTACTTTTTTTTCATGTACTTATTTGCTTCAAGCTGGGGGGTGGTCTAGAATGTCGTCGCTCGCCCCGATAAATGAGCGTCCATTCGTGTTCCCGTTTGCAACCAAGTAAGTCTAACACTTTACCATTCATCATTTAGTTAATTATATTTATTATTATAATTAACAGTAAATAATATTTTCACTTCTTTTTATTATCTTAGGTGGTCAGTAAGGGGAATGAACTATAATAGGTGTCCGAAACACGCTATTGTAGTCTATCGAAATCTATTGGACCACATTGGACATGACGATGTAATACTCCTACCAAACTATATTTTAATTTAAAAATACTTCTCAAATTATTTTCCATCTAACGGTTTGGTATTGTTTTATAGTTTGTTTGGAGGCCATATCTGGGCCTGAATCATGATGTGAACCATGACATTGTTGCAGTTTGGACAGTGAAGACACTGATTATCCGATTCACTACAGTGGAAATGCACCAAAGTGACCGGGTCAAACTACAGTTTGGAATGCTACAACAGATTCCAGAATCTCCCACGTGTTTGGGGAATTGACATCAAAAAAGGGTCGATGCACAGTGGGATTATTCTGACTGGAGAGACTTTGCAAAAGACATGTGTCGTCAATGGAGGAATCGACAACAACACATCTTGAACGAACCAGTCATCCAAGGTGCAAGACCGACTCAACAATATATGACATAGTTTAGGTCTGTAACAACTTAGCAATTTGTATCTGAGCCGCGGTATTTGATGGATCCGCGCTAACTTGCTTCGTCATCGTATACCCCACATCAATTCACCACCCAACACCAATGTGAACCCACACAAACCCAACAACCAACCACACAACATCAACCGACCATATACACACAACAACCACACACCCAGCATCACAACCCGTTCATGCCAACCACCCAACAACCAACCATCCAACGTCGCAATCCATTCATACCACCCACCCAAACACAAAACCAAGAATCAAACCCCGCAACCACAACCGTCTATAACTCAGATGATTCATATGGGTCACTTCATCGCAGCCCCCCACCAATGAACACCCAACCACTATTTAATTATAGTACGCCCCAGGAACCATTACTTCGTTTTCAAAACGACTCAATGGCCCAATTTGGACAACTATACCGTCCCCAATTCACCCAATCCCAACACCCTAACTACGATGACATGGGCACCGAACTCCATTACGGAAGCGTCGTTGGCCAGAGCCCCTCCGGATATTGGGAGCAAATGATGACACATCTGTCAAATATCACCGGAACTTCCGTCGGACCTTCCAACCAGCCATCGCTCGATCAGGTCAGCACCCAAAAACCACAAACACCTCAAGAAAATCGTGGGAGACCTCGGAGATAAACTAACGCACCAGGATGTGGAACCGGGGGACGTTATAATCGGGCGGGTCATTAGTTTTTTGTCTATCCAATGTAATAAATTATTACATATTTAATGAATTTATTTATTTTCATTATTATTTCTTATGTATTAAATAATAAATATTAAAGATTAAAAATAAAAAAAATAAAAAAATTAAAAAACTAAAAAAATTAAAATAAAGTAAAATAAAAAAATAATAATAATATGAGGGGGTGTATGCGCCAAATGAATTGGCGCATACACCCACCATTAAAAATACACTCAGGCGCCAGAGGCATTGACGCCTCCTCATGAGGGCCAATGCAGGCGCCACAAGCATTGGCGTCTCCTCATGAGGCTCAATGCATGTGCGTCAATGCTACGGGCGCCTCCTCTTATTGGTATGGGGGTGCGCCAATCCATTTGGCGCATCCTCTACCAAACTTGGTTATTTTGGTTTTTTTTTGAAAAATTGGTTATTTCAGATTTTTTTTTGAAAAATTTGGTTATTTTGAAAAAAAAAATCCCATAATTCTCTAAGTGCTTATGTTAAAAAAATTGTATTAAATTTGTGTACAATTTTTTTATAGATAATTCAAAAAATTTCGATAATGTATTTAAAATTTTCGGTATATTGGAATTTTTAAAAATTTTGGAATATATGCAATTTTATCGGTATTTTCAAAAATTATCGTGTTTATTGGATTTTTCAACTAAAGTGAAATTTTTGGTAGTTCAATTTTATAAGATTTTAAACGGTTAGGATTTTGCCAACAGTCTTCGTCAAATTTTTATTAAGGCAGAAGTGTACTTCAACGAAGTTGTATCTCCTGTAGAGTTTCAGATTTCGATGGCACCATATCTCTCGTCGTCTTTAAATCAAAGTTGAATGAATTATTGTCTGATATCGATAACAGAAATGTGAGAAAGATCAAGTTTCGTGAAGATTGGATTGATACTAATGGAAGAGTGAAATATCTTATTGAGTTGAAGACCGGTGAAGATTTGACGGTTATGTGGAGATCATTTCGTCGTAGGCTAACTAAGGGGCCGATCGAGTTAGATGCAAGGATTTCAAGATATGTCGACGACATAACTAAGATACTAAAACGTCCAGAATCTTCTGGTACTGTTTAGGTTTTCTTATTTATCATTGTTTTCTTAAGTTATGTAATCGTCTGTATAGGTTATGTAACCCTTTGCCAAATGTTAAATTATGTTCATCATGCATAAATGGAAGATCCAAAATGTTATCTAATAAAAGTATTGTGCATATGTCTGAGTAATTTTACACATAATATACAAATAATACATAAAAATAATAATATCGTCTAAATAGGTCCCCCACAGGCTATGTGTGATGCTCGCGATAATCCATTAAAAACCTCACCACCTGGGTTTACCAAACCTATGAGGTTATCCATAATAACTGCAATTATCTACAGACGTTGTTGGTCATCAACATCAGCTGAAGGTGGTGGCGACGACACATCATCGGCAGATACCCTAGCATCAAAAGATCCAACGTTATCTGTATGCTCAACAGGTGGGGTGATGAGAAGGTGTGATATGGTGAGGTGTCACTCTAAGTAACCACCCTCACACTGCAATTGTGTTGAACGTTTCACATGTACCGAGCGTCAATATAAACATGAGACTTATCAGCAAAGAGAGTACATGTTACCTGATGTAGCATGTACACACTAGCGACAACCTCATACATATGTGCCCCAACAAGCTCGTCGTACCTATCCCGAAGCTAAGACATACAAAGGTGAGTTCCCCTGTTAAACTCAAACTCCTCTAGCACGACCTCCTCAGCAACTCCCAAATCTTGTACAACCACCATACATGCAAGCAACTGGCTAATAACAGGAGTCGCGAAGAATCTGCCAGCGATGAGATATCATCCAGAGTGATAGTTATCTCCTCAAATGGAAGATGAAAGAAAGATGTCTCCTTGTGTCATCTCTTAGCAAAAGCAGTAAGAAATGGAGCGTCGAGTATGGTGAGGGAGCAATCGACAAATGAGAGGAGACAAAAATCATGTATAATTCACCTGACATGCTCAGGTATCAGAGTCTTGGGGAAGTTCTTCATCTTCTACCCGTGGGATGTCACCTTCAGTGGGAGACGGTCCTGTACCAACCAAATATAAAAAAAAAACATTATAAGTTAGATTTCAACACATAAAGGAACAATAATAAATAAATTAAAGTTAAACATAAAAATATATATTACCTCTATCTGTCATAGACGGTATACCACATGGTCAACATACTCGGTAAGTACCGATCGATCAATGAATCCTCCCAAGAACTCTCTATTAGTGTGCATAGACGACTTCGTTGAAGCAGGAGATGTAACTTCTATATCAGTAGTAATAGAAGGGACCTGATATGTGGCAGTCACCTCATCACCAACAGGGGCATCTTGATAGACCACCTCATCTGCAACAGGGGCATCTGGCTGGACTACCTCATATGCCACCTCAACAACAACATGTATCGCATTTGTCTCGATTGTTGGGTCATGAACATCCTGAACCTGGACCTCTTGAGCAACCTCAACATCATCTCTGGGCTGCTCTTCTGGTCTCACCGCTCGACGTTGGGTGCTACCGGGTGTGTGGAATTACCAATGCTCAACCAACTAATTTTGATGTGAATCAATTGAAACTACTCGTACAACCCATAGCTGGGAAGACTCAACCTCAGTAGCCCTAGCCTGAGTTGTCGCTCTATCTGTGGTCCTGCCTGCAATGGTGTCGTCCTTTCCCCTGTATTTCACTGGGAAAAAAACATCAGTTAAGTTCTGAAAATTTTGAAATTTCCCATATTTCACCGGAAATTCTAAAATTTCCGAAAAAAATGAATTTTAAAATACCGGAATTTCGGAAATTCTCGGTACAAATTCTAAGGATTTTCACGGAAATTTTGAAATTTTCGAAAAAAGAATTACTGATTTAAAAATTTCCGATAGAGATTTTGCAATTTCCGGTATCACACTCGATTTATTAAAACTTGCACAAATTTTGAATGAATTTTGAAAATGATTGAAAAATTTGCAAAGTTAATATAGTCAATTCATTGAGTTTGGGAGGTGTCAGGTACAACTCGAGGGTAACAAGTTAAATGCTCATGGTATATTAGATGTTCAAATTTTAACATTAAACTAGATTGAGGCACGTGCGATGTGCAGTTGTAAATCAGTTATATTATTTTAATTATGTTTAAAATTATTTTTAAATAAATATGATCACTAATTAATCTTATAATAGTTTATTATCTATTTCAATTAATCATGGATAAAAATGTATATTTTACAATATAACCGTAAGTTGAAAGAAACAACCAGAAGTTAATTTGCATATTTATATAATTAAAAATTATCATTAGTGATTTTTATGTTAAAATCAATTCTCATATCTTTTTGAAACTTATATTTACTATCTTAAATTAAAAAATTTAAAGTTCTTAAATAATGATTATCAAATAAAAATTTCGATAATTGACAAACTTTATATGATGAATAAAGTGTTATAAATTTAAATTTTTTGTTAATATTAATTAAAATATAAAAATTCTTATATTAATCATTACTTTCTCTATTTTTTATTATATTTATATGGTCACATATAAAATAATTATTGGATAAACTATAAATCACTATATAAAAAATTTATATTTACATATTTGAGAAATTAGAAATATTATTGTTTCTCTTTATTTATTTGTTTAACATAATATAAAGAAATAATATGAAGAATGTGCTAATGAAATATATCGTAAAAGAGTGTTGTATACTCTATCATATTTTAATAAACTAAGAATGATTTATATTTGAAAATGGTGTAATCGTCATTTCTTTTGTCTCATTTAGATTATTGACAAAATCTTGCAAAAAAAATATATAAATAGTCTTTATAAAGTTTATAAAATAATATATATCAAAGTTAGTAAATAGTTGTTAGTTTAATATATAGTTGTTAGGTTTAAATTTTGAACTTATGACCTCTAATAGATAATACATATGATTTTTGTCCACGTGAGAAATAAAGAAGAGTTTGAGAATTTTTTACCCTGATAACCCATATTTTCAAATTAATTCTTAAAATAACTCATATTTAAAAAAAAAATCTAAAATACCCCACTTTCAAACAAAAATAAAATAAGGACGAAGTGTTGTTAGCAGGCGAATTGACGACAACTCTATATTTTTAAAAGGAGATGCTTCACAATGGCACCATAGTGATTGTGTCAAAATATCCCAGATCCCCCAACTTGTCTCATTCAGAACTGCAGTTTGACACAATCACTATGGTGCATCTCCACAGTGGTGAATCTGATGATCGACGTGCATACAGTCCAAATGGCTGCATCTTCTTCTCTGACTTCATATTGATGTTCAAAGTTTAGATATGAACGTCAAATGAATTGTAGAAGAAGAAAAGATTAGATCATAAAATGGGTAATACTAAAAATAAATCGATTCCTTTAGTGGAAATACATCTTCAGGTGTAAGGTGATCCAAGAGATTGTGATATTGAATGATACAATGTCAAAGACATCTATTGTAAATCATTCCACGGGCCGACCATCTAAACCAAAAAAAGTTCAAATAAATTAGTTAGAGATAATAATCGGTAAATAAGTTATTAACTTACTTTTGCGCGTACGGGAATGTGAAGTTGTTGTGGTTGATGGGTGTTAGGGATGGCAATCTAGACCAACCTCATGCTTGAAGCAAAACGGCGCATCCAGAAAATATAGACGTGTCTTTCTTTGCTTTTTTACACAAAGAGCTATACAAATAAGACAAACAAGTGGAACTCCAACTATATGTTCATATTTTATTTAGGTGTCTTAAAAAGGGTAAATACATAACATGCATATTATAACCACTACCTTCGGGAAATAATAATGAATAAATTAAAAACATAATATAACACCTAGTTTTTATTATTTTCCTTTCTTCGATAGAACTTTCATCTAATGTTAAATTGTTGTAATATGTCTTAAGGCGTGAAAGTAGGATACCTTGGCCTCTTGGGCTATCATCTAACAAGTTGGCACCCAAAAGATCCTTGCAAATTGAATTTGTGGAGTTGATTTTTTCATTAACCGTCTTACCCTTAATAGGAAACCCCAGTAACATGTAACGTCCTCTAACGTCACAGTACATTCACCAGTTGGAAAAAATAAAGTGTGTGTCTCGGGACACCATCTCTCTTGTAAATCTAGTATAAACTTAGCACCAACCGAGTAAGACATGATTTTGCTAACATATCCAAAATCGGCGAGCTCAAAATAAGGTTCAAACAAAACGTCGGGGGTAACATATTCGTGGACACGGGTATGGAACCTAGATGGATTCTACAAAAAAAATAATGTAACGTTATTTTTTTATAATGTGTTAGAAGAAATATAAACTATTGTAGCAAATTAAACACTTACATAAGTCTCAATATTGACGACGGTTCCTCTATGCATTTCACTTGTTGTCAATAGAGTCATCGTAGACACTTACAAATGAGATAATCTGAGAGAATGTCATAGTAGTATTTGTTACGGATGATGAAAAAGAACTGGTTTTATGTGTGTTTATAAGAAAGAATGATAGCTTTAGTAGTTGTACGTGTTTAATGTGAGTCATGCATGCAACACTGGTGGCACCATGTCAATTGGTGACCATGTTCATTTTCTCAAGAGTTGCCAATTGGAAAGACATAATAGAATCAAAACTATGGTTTGGTCTTGTATCACAAATTATATATTAAAATCCAGTTTTTTTAAAAAAATAACTATGTTAAAGTTTATCCGCTTAAGGTTCGAGACAATGAAGATGTTGAACATATATTTGTTAGTCACGAACATTCTAGTTTCAACTATATTGAGTTGTATACTTTACTCCAACAAACTATTCCATCTCAATAATCTCAGTTAATTGATCAATATGAACCTACATCTGTATATTCAGATGAAGCTGAAGACGTAAATTCAGATGAAACTGAAGATGTAGATGCAGATGAAGTTGAAGTTGAAGCATAAGTTGACGTTGTTGATCATGAATAAGAAGAAAGTGAGATACAAGTCGATTATTTGTTGAACACCAACACTGAATATGAAGATAATCAAATGTCATTGTCTCTAAGTCATGTATATTGTCCCCCTCAACATATGACAAACTTGAACTTGGATGACGATGAGTCGTCCTCTGGTATTTTTTACAATATGTATATGCGGTCAGAGGGTGAGTTAAAAGTGGGAGACCATTTTCACACTAAAAAAGACTATGTGCGAGCTATCAAAAAATTTCACATGGAAAACTATGTTGATTATACCATATATCATACAAATGCGAGAAGGTATGTCATTCTTTGTCGTAATATGATTTGCATGTTTCGACTGGCAGCATCTTATAGGAAGATGAGTGATTCATGGGAGATAAGTTCCATACATCCATCACATACTTGCACCACCGCTAATATTTCACAAGACCACCATAAATTAAACTTTGAACTGATATATCAAGACATGTTTCCTCTTGTTAGCAAGGAACCATCAGTGAAGATGAGTATAATAATCTCTCATATTGTTACATGATATAATTATACTCCCTCATACAAGAAAGTGTGGATTGCAATAACAAAGGTTATTGAAAGAGTATTCGGAAATTGAGAGGATTCATACAAAGAAATTCCAAAATATTTGGTTGCACTTAAGACGTATGCTCTGGGAACTGTTACCATTTTGGAGACACTTGCAGCATATACGGCAGACAAAACTTATGTCAATGGAAATAAAATATTCCATAGACTCTTTTGGGTGTTTCAACCATGCATGAAAGGTTTTTCATTCTACAAACCTATTCTTCAAATTGATGGAACATGGTTGTATGGGAAATACAAGGGCACATTACTTATGTCAGTGGCACAAGACGACAACAATAACATCTTTCTGGTTGCCTTTGCTCTGGTTGAATGTGAGACTTTTGGTGGTTGGAGTTTCTTCTTAAAGAATCTCAGAGCATACATTGCTCCACAATTCAACCTCTATTTAATTTCTGACAGAAATACATCTATTAAGAGTGCATATAATAATCCTGAGAACATATGACATAATCATCCTTCTAGCTATGTCTAATGCATTATACATATCACATAAAATTTCATGCGGGAAATCAACAATAAGAACCTTCGAGAAAAAGTTATGAATGCAGGATATGCTTTAACTCAACCATCATTCCGATACTACCGTGAGGAAATTAGATTGTCAAACGCGGATATATTAAGGTGGGTGGATAACATTCCATTGGATAAGTGGACAAGGGCATTTGATGAAGGATGTTGATGTGGCCACATGACAACAAACCTTGTTGAATCCTTGAATGGCATCTTCAAAGACATTAGAAACCTACCAATAACCGCATTGGTGAGAGAAACCTGTTTCATGTTAGGATCACTTTTCGTAACCCAAGGCGAAAAATGGCATTCGCTGTTACAGTCGGGGAAATTATTCAATAAAAGTTGCATGAAGTGATTAATTGGGAAACTCTCAAAGCTTGCACACATTTCGTTTCAATCTTTGACCGTCATAGACACACTTTTAGTGTAAAGGAAACACATGACCACAACAAGAGGAGGCCGAAAGGAGACTATTGGGTCCAACTGAATAGAGGTTTATGCGACTGTGGAAAATTTCAAGCCTTTTGTATGCCTTCCTCCCATGTTGTTGCGACATATTCATATGCTCGCCAAAATTCTTCCATGCATCTCTCCTATGTTTACAAAGTCGTAAATATTTGCAATGTGTACAACAATAGTTTCCTAGTGGTAGCATTGGAAGATTAATGACCTGCATATCAAGGGGACATAATTTGGCACAACGAAAACATGCGACGAAAGAAAAAGGATCGCCATAGCAACACGCAAATTAGAAAAGAAATAGATACGACTGATAAAATGGTAAGATTATATGGTTTATGTTGTCAGCCCGAGCACAAACAAACAAAATGTCTCAATGTTGGAGCAAGTTCTACATGAGCATTTATTTGTTTTCTTTAAATTTTTGTAACCTTATATATATATATATATATATATATATATATATATATATATATATATATATATATATATATATATATATATATATATATATATATATATATATATATATATATATATATATATCAACTTTTGGTTATAACACATATAAAATAACCTCCCCTGAAAAATTCTAAAAAACAATTTCCACACGCGAACAAGACAAGACATAGTAATACAAAAAACCCCGTATAAAACAACAAAACAAATAACAAATATAAAAAACTTAGGACCACAACATGTCTAAGATATTATAACAATAAAAACAATACCATTTGATATAAACATCATATCCCTAACACCATTGTCATCTCTAACTCACACTCACATACACTACATAACATTATTGTCGTCTGCAATTGAGATGTACAAAACAAGTCTCTTGATACTTCTAATTCTTTCTCCGTCATTAATCTCCCCGTCTAACCAATTTTTCAAACTCCTCTCAAGATGCTCAAAGCTTTGAATATTCCAAAAAATCATTTTCATCGAAGGTTTCGTTGCGGAATAACATACATGCTCATATCTTTTAACAATCATGATAGAGCTATTGATAAAAATGAAAGAATATTTTGAAATGAAGTGTGAAGTGGAGCAAATGGTATGAGGCACCTCTATTTATATTAAAAAATTCACAATGTACATGAGCGTCAGATCAATTGGCGTTTCTCTTATACATTAACACACTGACGTCAATTGAATTAACAACACCATGTGCAGTCGTCAATCCAATTGGTGCCTCCGTTATAAAACATATAGTTGTCGCCAATTCACCTAACAATAACACTTCGTCCCAATTTTTTTTTGTTTAAAGTGGGATATTTTGGATTTTTTTTTGAAACATTGGTTATTTTGGAAATTAATTTGAAAATGTGAGTTATTTGGATAAAAAAATTGAATTTTGGGATATATATCACATAGAATTATGAGTGATGTAAAACAAACTTATAAAATTGTTACTTTAAAAAAATATTTTTGTCTTTATGGGGTTCGAACATATGACCTGCAATAGATAATACATATTTTTGTTCATATGAAAAATAAAGAATAGTTTTGAGATGTGTCACATAGAATTATGGGTGATGTGAAACAAATTTAGTAAATGTGAAGAATGAAATGTTACAAGATGATTTGTGTGGAATAGTCGTAGAGAAGACATTACCTATAATGATGTTAACAACATCCACATCCATCATCCCCATTTGAGTTCTTTAAATGTGACTCACTCAATTTTTTATATTATATTATATTATATCTTTTTATATTTTAAACAACTCTATTACATTTTTTAAATATTCATACAACCCATCAAAAACTCTAAAATAGGTCCCACCAAATCTCACAACATATCCCACATATATATTATATAAAAATATATTTGAAATAATTTAATTTAAATATATCAAAATACATTAAAAATTATATAGTTAAAATAAATCAAAGTAATATATATATATATATATATATATATATATATATATATATATATATATATATATATATATATATATATATATATATATATATATATATATATATATATATATATATATATATATATATATATATATATATATATATATATATATATATATATATATATATTAAAAACACAATACTGACACAAATAATTTATTAAAAAAACATAAACGTAAAAATAAGTTACTAACATAAAATACAAGAAAATAATATATTTAAAACATTTTTCAATTGTTGTTATTCTCTTGCACATAACATTGTCATATATGTTCTATCAAGTCTTGTTGAAGGTGTCGATGAATTTGTTTATCACGAACATCAAATCTTCTACGAAGGAACTCTTGAAAATCAATATTAGAATCATCTAGCAATATTGTCGCATCATTACTCAAATGATCATAAGAAAAATCAAAATTTCCATCATATGTGGCACGTTCATATTCAACTATCATGTTGTGTAATATGATTGTCATACCCCAAAATTTGCCCATTAATATTTCAAGACATTTTGCAAGGCATTCCGACTCATATATAACACTGATCTTGAAGAAACAAAGGCCCAGCTCACGGATGGCCCAATCCAGAAAATGGCTCAAACTGGCCTGTTCGCTACGCGCTCGCCTAGCGAAGCTGACAGACAACAAAAATTCACTGAAAAAAAAAAGAGGAGAAGAACGAATAGAAGTTTTGGCATAGGAACCCTGCCTACCCGGAGAATTCAGAGTAAAGAAACCCTGAAGGCAGCCCATCTGCACCGAAGCCATCGCCGTCCAATTCCCGCTGCCTAACTTATTCCGATACTACAAGTGGTCAATCCCTTCAACCTTGAATTGGCAAACAGGTTTGCGTATCTCTATTGTTTATACTTTCAATTGGCCATATCTACATATATAATGCATCATGATAAAATGTTGATATATAATTTGCTTTCGTATGGGAATTTAAATATGCCTGAATACCCTGAATGTTTGACCATGTTATTCCTGTGATAAAATGCCATAAAATTCAAAGTTCCTAACATGGGGCTGTTTTCAAATTCAAAATCCGTGGCCGCTCGCTAGCACCTCGCTAGGCGAGCCTGGGGCGAGTATTCGCCTGGCCTTCGCTAGGCGAGGCAGAGGCGAACGAGACAGTAGCTGACTTTTCTATTCTTTTTTTTTATGTTTTATCATAGCCATGCATTATTCATCCTATCCTATTTATTGTTGTGATATTTCTCCGGTGTAATCTTCGATTGCACCCTGATTTGGTGTTCTGACATGTTTCTTTTTTTTTTGAGTTTCGTAAAGGTTCGCATATCCCAGGAAAAGGTTATTGGCTAGGTATTCCACTTTAGTTGTGGGATACCCTTGTGGAGTTTCACCCTAAATTAATTTTTAATGTATTAATTTCTAATGTATTAATTTTTTTTAATATATTATTTTTAATAATTTTAATGTGGAGTTTCATCCTAATTATATAATTAATTGTAAAACTTTGCCTTTGAATAAGTGATCTTGGACCTCTCTTTGTTGCCTTACGATTACGATATTACGGTCATGTCCCGCGAACGTGGGGATACCCTTAGCAAAGACCCTTCGGTTAAATCATCATAAAATAAATTATAGTCCCTCGGATGTTGCCTTCGAATATACAACTTTGTCCCTCGATGACCCTCCGATGTTGCCTACGGTTAAAAGATGATAGTCCCTTCGAATGCTAAGATATCCTCGTAACTGTTGCCTTCAATGACCTATCGATGACCCTACGATGACCCTTAAACATCCAAAGGATAAAACTACTTATTTCTCAATAATAAGGACAGTTTTACCCTCATAAGGATAGGAAATGCTCATAAAGACCTTGGGTCGGTATAACTCTTAATTGTTGGCTCACAATCTAAAAACAATTTTCACACCTCACACCTTTCAAAATATCCTTAGAAAATCACCACTTGGTATATATTCATACTAGAATCATTACCGAGTTATATTTTTCTAAACAATTTCCAAAACTAAACGAGATAACTACTTTGTATATATTCATACAAGAATCATTACAAAGTTAAATTCTCTTTCCAAAAACAATTTTCCAAACAATTCACAAACACTTTTTTTCAGACAAAAATAATATAAGTGATCGAGCAATTAAGAGCCCATGGATAACCATGGATACAAAGGGTGCTAACACCTTCCCTTTGTATAATGTACCTCCCGAACCCAAAATCTAAATCAAGGTCTTTCCTGTTCTTTTCCACCTTTCCTTATTGGATAAAAGAAAAGTCGGTGGCGACTCTTGCTAACCGCGACATTGCGATAAAAAACACAAAAAGTCCAGTTCACCGTATGACAATGATGCATGTATTCATTATGCATTGGAGTGCGTCTAAGTGCCAAGACCGTGTTGGGTTACGTATTATCGCGTAACGGGATTGAAGAACTCCAAATGCTCGTTCAATATCCTTTCTTGCCCCTTATTGATGTTGGACAAACAATTTTCTCTTACCCCCTTGTGGCATCGGGATACTTTTCACAAATGTGACCCATTCAGGATAAATACCATCTGATAGATAATAACCCTTGTTGTATTCAGTATGATTGATTGTATAATGAACCTCAGGAGCTCGTCCTTGCAGAACATCGTTGAAGACATTGGATTGATTCAACACATTAATATCGTTGTTTGAACCCTCTACATCAAAGAATGCATGCTAAATCCATAAGTCTTGTGTAGTCAATGCTTCAAGCATAACAGCTGGTTTCCCATGATCGCCTCGAACGTACCACCCTTTCAATGCAACCAGATAATTTTTCCATTCCCAATGCATACAATCAATGCTCCCTAGCATACCTGGAAATCCTCGTGCCTCCCCCATTCGCATTAGGCGTTTAATGTCTTCAGCGTCTGGCCTCCCCCATATTATATCAGTTTGATCCTCCTCTTCCTTTTGCAAATCACTAGAAGAGCCATTGTAAGGCACTAGAGACGAAGCTTGCAATGCTTATATGATTTTATGCAAGTTAACAACACGTGACCCCTATTTATACAAGTTTTGAGTCATTCTGGACCAAACAATATAGTCAGTGCAATCACAACCGTCTAAAAGTGTCGGCAAAATCGTAGTCGTTCAATTGCACACTCTTTTATAACTACCAATTTTTTTAATAATGGACCAAATATCCGGTAGTTCCCAATTTTTTTTTTACAAAAAACGGGTACTACACAAGTATTCCAGATATTTTCATATATCCGGTGCGCTAGATATTTCGCATACACTACTGACTATTTTAGCCAGTACCAAATTTTTTGTTTCAAGTACTGAATATTTCCTACGAATTTTTGGTATTGGTTTTTTCACAAAGACAACTTGGGTAGGGGTGACAAACGAGCAGTGACCGTCCCGTTTAGGCCCGACCTACAAAACCCCGCAAAAGAACAGGGGGGGCTGACACAGTTGATGATGTAGGCCTAAAAGCTATGTCCTCACTGCAAAAAAGTGAGGGCGAGGTGGGGAAAACTCGCGGGTACTATAACTTTTAAGCCTAAAAACACAGAAATTGATGTAAATGTCTACGCCCGCGAAGAAAACAGAAAGGGGAGGCACGATCACATTAGAGGGTGAAGACCTAAATCTTTGACCCACTCAACAGTGCGGACATAACGGACATGTCCAACAGTTCAGACCCATTTTTACCATCCTAAAATATGAGGAATGCCATATATAAAATAAGGGGTGATAAAAAATTCCTCCTTGGATATGGGCTTGTTAGGCCCAAATTTCTAACAACTTAAGCAAAGACCAATTAAGTGACAGCCTCATCCGGGTATTGAAAAAACCCTAATTTCTGTCATCTTTTATCTCAGTCGCCGTAACTCCAATCAAGACGCTGAGATCCAAATCCACACTTCAACATGAAGGTTCTGCTCTAAAACCCTAAACATTTTCTGCTATTTCGTTTTATTGCTCTTGCCACTCAACCACATAGAAATTGTTTTGCAGTTCAACGTTGCGAATCCCACCACTGGTTGCCAGAAGAAGCTGGAAATTGATGATGACCAGAAGCTGTAATCTCTTCACCTATTTGAATCTTTGCGCTGCTTGATTTGTTCTTCTGTTAACAAAATTATGTTGTTAATTGCAGTCGTGCTTTTTGGGACAAGAGGATCTCTCAAGAGGTTAATGGTGATGCTTTGGGAGAGGTATGGTTGAATCCTGAAATAAATTTAGGAACTTTGATGAAATTTGTATTGATTATTGTTATTATCCTTTGTTTATTGTTTATGATTGTCCTACTAATAGGAATTCAAAGGCTATGTTTTCAAAATTACTGGAGGGTGTGACAAACAAGGTTTTCCAATGAAGCAAGGAGTGTTAACTCCTGGTCGCGTTCGTCTCTTGCTCCACCGAGGTATAACTCTTTAGGGTTTTTTACTTTTCTGTATTCAATTACTTATTTTTTCAAGCAATGCTACATATATTATATTCATATGGTCTGACTTTATTTGTTGAGTTTAATTTAATGTTTGTTTGAGCAGGTACTCCTTGTTTCCGAGGACACGGAAGGCGCAATGGAGAGCGAAGGAGGAAGTCTGTTCGTGGGTGCATTGTCAGCCCAGATCTCTCTGTTCTGAACTTGGTGATTGTGAAGAAGGGTGAAAATGATTTGCCAGGCTTGACAGATGTTGAAAAGCCAAGAATGAGGGGTCCCAAGAGAGCTTCCAAGATCCGCAAGCTCTTCAATCTGTCTAAGGAGGATGATGTCAGGAAGTATGTCAACACCTACCGTCGAACTTTCACAACCAAAGCTGGTATTTTTCTTCTTGATACTCTCTGAATGACAGTGTTATTTAGCTTTGTTCTTCTGTTAATGTCTGAGGCTGTAGGGAAAGTGGAAATTAGTTCTAAAAATAGTCTTTGTAGGATAACCTATTTAGTATTTATCACATAAAGATTGTTTCCTATTTCAAAGTTGGATTATTTCAATTTCATTTGATCTGAGCTGACTCTATCTACAGAGGGCTAATCAGGTTGATTGAAATTTATTTTTTCAACCTCGAGCTTACTGTATGTGACTTATGACTTATACATTATTCAAATCATATATTAAATTATGCAATTCAGTTTCCCATTATATGGATGAGTATGTGAAGCTAGGTGGTACTCTAATTATAATTTGTTTCCCTTGTAAATATTCCATGGAAAATTGGAAGAATCTAGGTCATACTGCTTAAAAAGCTTACCACTATCCCTTCACACTCTATTTGAAGCCCATGTTTTGTATATTAATGTCATGCTATTGTTAGAATTTGAGGGTGGAGAATGATATAGCAAAGTGACATATTAAGAAGTCTATATGAAAAAAGGAACTAAAAAATGAAATGGCTGTTGTAACTGAGTGATGTGATAACTGTCAAACAACTGTTATAACTGTCATTAGTCAGTTTGTGTAACAAGTTGGTTGAATAGTAGTATATTAATAGCAGATTGAGTGGTAGTAAAGTTTTCTTTTGTTAATTAATATTGTTCTTGGAAATTTCAGGTTTGTTGAATTACAAACAAGATTACTATTTGGAAATTAAGATCTAAAGAAACATTACTTATTCCCAGTTGCAATTCAGCTCTTCTATCTAATTTTTATTCCAGTTCCTCGATCTAATTCCAAGTCTTGTTTTTTGTTAAATAGTATTGTTGAGAGATTTCAGGTTTCTTGAATAACCTGAGAGATTACAATTTAGAAATTTTTAGATTTAGAGATATACTCCTTATTCCCTGTTGATAGTCTGTTCTTCTATCTCATTCAGATTACAGTTACAATCAACTTAGCATGGATCTAATACCAGTTGATGATACTGGTTGATAGGGACTGGAATCTAAATTAGATATAAGAACTGAGTTGCAATCAAGGATTTTTATTTCCTAAAAACTATGATTTTAGAAACTAGGAATCCCAAAAACAATTACTTATCGCAATCTGCTATTACTACAGGACTATAATTTGTGCTGTTATCTGGTCACAAAATAACATGTGTCTGAATGTGCAGGGAAAAAGCAGAGCAAAGCACCAAAGATACAGCGCCTAGTCACTCCCCTGACCCTTCAAAGGAAGAGGGCTAGAATTGCAGACAAGAAGAAAAGGATTGCTAAAGCAAAATCCGAGGCCGCAGAGTACCAAAAACTTCTTGCCTCCAGATTGAAGGAGCAGAGGGACCGCAGAAGTGAGAGTTTGGCTAAGAAGAGATCAAGGCTCTCTACCGCCAAGCCTGTTGCAGCATAGGCTTCTTTTGCACAAATGAAGTTCATACTTCGCCGGAGTTTTTGTTAGTATTATATTTTTGTTGCTGCTTTTGTTATGCTGTTATGCAATTCAACTATGTTGTTTTATTACTTTTTTTTTGTCTTCAATGGATTAAATAGAATTTAACTTTACTTTGGTGGATTGAGATGCCTATTTACTATTTTTAAATAATTTTGAATTGAGCACAAGTTTGGTCCAGATGGGAACCTACATAGGGCTGAGAAGTTTGATGACATGATAGTCAAACATAACTTGTTGGATTTGTTTTGTTTTTGAAAGCAAAGTCACTTGGTAAGTTCGTTGTAAAGATGGTCATTTAGAGTCTCAAAGATTACATTGATGGCTTTGTGATGTAGATTGGCATATTCGTTTCTCAAGGCAGTAATCTAGTAGATAGTTCGACACCATTATGATCATAATTTCATATTACTTTGATGCTGTACCCAAATTGAAATCAGAACAGGTATCCTGAAATACCGAATTAAATTCAGACCATCCAGTTTTCAGGCAGCTTGATCTACCCACGAGGCTTATACTGAAATTGTGAAAGATATCTTGTATGTTTGGTACGAAGAAGGGGGAGGAGAGGGATATACATATATATTATCACTCGTATTTAGTAAAAACAATTATGAATAAGAATAGTTGAGTAAATATAACCAAATAAAAACTTTTCATTCATAAACAACATAAATTGAAACAAAATGTTTAGAAACTTATTAAGATCTAAACAAAATGTTTAGATACATATTGAAATGTAAATAAAATATTTATAAAAGTCATAAGACTATTATAAGATGATTAATAAGATGAGCCAAAGATCATTGCAATATATTTGAGGCATGCTTCTCACCTCGAAATTGGAACAACTCATATTTTTTATGCTCTCTTGTTATTTCATTTCATTCTCGAATTGCAACATTTTCTTTTGAGAGTGCATTTGCAATTTTCATTTTCTTCATTTAAAGGATCTGGTGGTTGTATTTCAGTTACAGAAAAATCGTAACTCGCATCTTTTCAAACTCACCTAATTTTGGATAACATATCATCAATATCTTGAATAGTTTCAATAAAGTCTTCATTGGTGACCAATGACTTTTATTTTGTTATCTCTTTTCACGTTTTAGATTTCTCTCCATCATACCGGTTAGGTTCATAAAGTCTCAATATCTTCTCATAATTTGAAAGTGGCACATTTTAGATTTCTCTCCATCATACCGGTTAGGTTCATAAAGTCTCAATATCTTCTCATAATTTGAAAGTGGCACATTTTCCATGAAAAAGTATGATAAATAAAATACAGTTCATCAAAAGTTACATCAATTAAAGCATTTCGAACTTCTGACTCGGCATCCCATAATTGTGTATTTCAAGTTTTTTTTCAATTGTATATTGATTCTAGTTAATTGAAATTATACTTAACAGACTTTCGATGTCACATGGGTTGTTATGACATCCAATTCTGCGCAGACAAGAATTATGCAGAACTTAAAAGGTAAGTGCAGTAAATAACACAAGGAATTGTTTACCCAGTTCGGTCCAACATGACCTACGTCTGGGGGCTACCAAGCCAGGGAGGAAATCCACTGTTAGTAGTATTAATTCAGACCTTAAATCAACTGTTTAACCCTATCACTTAATACCTACCCAATGCAATTTCAATCTTACTCTAAGATCAGAGTTCCTACTCACTCCCCCTCAATCACCTCAGTGATTACAACCTTTAATTAAGATTAAAGACAATTGTGAAGTCACACTTCAAACAACTCTTGATTGTGCTTAACAGCTTTGATCAAGATACACAGCACTCACGCTTAAAAGCTTAGAGTGACACAACACTTACAACTCAATGAACACCCTATACGAATGCAATCATCTCAGTGATAATAACTTGACTCACAAGATACACCTAATATAATACACACAAAAATACAGCAGTGAAGTATGATGGACACACAAAATCTTCACGCCTAAAATCCCCGAGTTCTGAATGAAGGATTGCCATCCTTTTATATTGCAGCACTTGGGCCTTGTACTTGTATTTCCTGAAATTAAGGTCAAGCGAGTTACCCTAAATTCCACATCTAGGTTACTAACAAATAGGCTATTTGTTAGGTTCATTAATTGTAGCTTAGTTGTTGGTTTCCTGGATTTTAGCTCAGCTGTTGAATTCCTGAAGAATAGCCTGAGAAAAATGCTGAAACAGAAAAACTAAACAACCTACAATTTAGCATATGTTGCCAGGAGTGAATGTCACAACATTTAGTTTGACATCCATAGCATAGACCATATGCTGAGTCTGTTATCTTTCTGAAAACAGACTGTACAAATTTGCTGTACTGTACATGACCAATCTGTCCATACTTCAGTAACAGCGTACATTAATACATGTCAAAACATCCAATTTGACATTTACACACCGAGCCTTACGTCAGGTCTGTTATCCTCTTGACAAGCAGACTGAGATACATACTGAACTGTAGCAGACAACTAACCTGCCTATTATTCAGCATATGCTGTCAATGATGAATGTCATAACATCCAGTTTGACATTCAGACAATAGGCCTTGTGCCAGGTCTGTTATCCCCTTGATAAACAAACTGGAAGTAAATACTGAGTTATTAAAGAACACCAGCTGTTCTAGTCCTCAGTATCTACTGACAGGGATGAATGTCATAACATCTAGTTTGACATTCAGTAGATCCTGTATTAGCTAAACCTGCAGCATATACCTCAAGTATGTCATGACATCAGTCAAGACATCAGAGTACAGTTAGATATTCTAACATACAATGTAGTCAAACAATCATCTTCATAGCATGTCATGACATCAGTCAAGACATTAGAATCCAGCTAGTGTTTTACCATACAATGCAGCCAATTAAACATCTACAAACTTCCCCTTTGGCAATTTTTTGGCTAAAACACTTTGGCCTCACAACAGAGTCCACAGGAGCGGAAAACACACATCTAGCAGGAAATTAACCTAGCTAATACACTCAGAGTAGCAGCACACTCACACAGATGGAAGTTAAATAAAAACTTCACATAACAACACACATACAGAAGTTAAATAAAACCTTCTAATTGCAGCACACATACAGAAGTTAAATAAAAACTTCTAATTGCAGCACACATACACACACTCACACTCATAGAAGTGGAACATCAGCTGCATCACCACTTCTAGATTAGAGGATCTTCAATATATGTTTAGCAAAACACTCTGTTGTCCTGGGGCATCACAGGTGTTACTCCCCCTTTTTGTCAAAAATGTTGCCAAAGCAACACTTTAAATTACAGACCAACATAACATAAACAGAATTACACAAATGACAGAATTACATACTTGATTTTACTTCACAGTTTCAATCAAGAATACCCCCTCTTGATCTTGCTTTACAACTTTGATCAAGACATCACCCACTTGATCTTGCTTCACAGCTTTGATCAAGTAGTCACACACTCTTGCTTTACAGTAGGTACACCCATATCAGATGCCATGACTTTGAGTCTGACATCTTGAACCACTCCTGCATGAACACTTTCTTGAAGTCCAGCAGGCACATAGGCCGACCTATGTTAGGATATCCCCTTAACATCTTGTTACTACACTTGCAGCAAGTAACATAGCTGTGAACTGTTGTCCAGTCATAGCACACTTTCAATTGTTTAATAGGTTGAGATATTAAACAATACATCCCAAACATCATTGGTTGCTATAAGTCCTCAGAAAGGCATATTCCCAGTTTGCCTCTTAAATTTTCAAACTGAGTAGCATCCAGAGCCTTTGTAAATATGTCAGCCAATTGTAGTTCAGTGGCTACATGTTCCAAGGTAATCACTTTGTCTTCCACCAGATCTCTGATGAAGTGATGTCTAATGTCAATATGTTTGGTCCTGCTGTGTTGGATGAGATTCTTGGAAATATTGATGGCACTGAGATTATCACAGAACGATGTCATGACATTTTGAGAGACATTGTACTCAGTAAGCATCTGTTTCATCCACACCAGTTGGGAACAACTGTTTCCAGCCGCTATGTATTCAGCCTCTGCAGTGGACAGAGATACACAGTTCTACTTCTTGCTGAACCATGATATGAGATTGTTTCCCAAGAAGAAACATCCTCCTGATGTGCTTTTTCTGTCATTAGCACTCCCAACCCAATCAACATCACAATACCCAGATAGTACAGGCTCAGAGCCATGAGAGTATAGCATACCATAGTCACAAGTCCCATTGATATACTTGAGAATCCTCTTGACTTGATTCAAGTGGCTCACTTTGGGCTCTGCTTGGTATCTAGCACACACTTCAACTGCATAGGAAATATCAGGTCTACTTGCAGTTAGATATAGTAGACTACCTATCATGCTTCTATACAAGCATTGATCAACACTGGGACCTCCATCATCTTTGGTTAACTTTAAATGCGTAGGTGCAGGAGTTCTTTTGTGCCTAGCATTATCCATACCAAACTTCTTAACTATGTTTTTGGCATATTTGCTTTGGGAGAGAAACATAGAATCCTCCATTTAGTTAACTTGCATTCCAAGAAAATAAGTCAGTTCCCCAACCAGACTCATTTCAAACTCAGATTGCATCTGGTGAACAAAATGTTTCACCATTTGCTCTGACATTACACCAAAGACAATGTCATCCACATAAATTTGGGCAATCATGATTTTGCCATCTGTATCCTTCACAAACAAGGTCTTATCTATCCCACCCTTTCTGTACCCATGAGAGGTCAGAAATTCAGTTAACCGTTCATACCAAGCTCTAGGTGCTTGCTTTAACCCATACAAGGCTTTCCTCAACTTGTACACATGTTTAGGTTGGTTAGGATCACAAAACCCTTTAGGTTGTTCCACATAGACTTCTTCATTTAAGTAGCCATTCAAAAATGCACTCTTCACATCCATTTGGAACAATTTGAACTTCAGAATGCAGGCCACACCTAACAGCAATCTGATTGACTCAAGTCTAGCAACAGGTGCAAACGTCTCATCAAAATCAACCCCTTCAACTTGAGTATATCCTTGAGCCACTAGTCTTTCTTTATTCCTAGTGATTACTCCTTTCTCATCAGACTTGTTCTTGTAAATCCACTTGGTACCAATGATGTTAGTCCCTTCAGGTCGTGGAACTAGCTCCCGTACTTCATTCCTTTTAAACTGCTCCAGTTCATCTTGCATGGCATTGATCCAATATTCATCAGTCAGGGCTTCTTTCACATTTTTTGGTTCAACCTTGGATACAAAACAGGAATTTGACCTATTTTGTATCAAGGAATGTTCCAACATCCTCTATGACATCGATTCCTTCCTCTTTATCATCCACAATAACATTTATGGATTCCATCAGTACATTGGTCCTGCAGTTGAACACTCTGTAAGCTCTGCTGTTAGTTGAGTATCCTAGGAATATACCCTCATCACTTTTGGGATCCATTTTCCTTCTCTGTTTACGATCTGTGAGAATGTAACATTTACTTCCAAAGATATGAAAGTACTTCACAGTGGGCTTTCTGCCTTTCCATATTTCATACAAAGTGGAGGAGGTTCCTTTTCTCAAGGTAACTCTATTGTGAACATGGCAAGCTGTATTCATTGCTTCGGCCCAAAAGTGCATAGGAAGCTTCTTTGCATGAATCATTGCCCTGACAGATTCTTGAATAGTTCTGTTTTTCCTTTCAACTATCCCATTTTGCTGAGGAGTTATAGGAGAGGAAAACTCATGACTTATCCCTTCAGACGAGCAAAACTCATCAAACCTGGAATTCTTAAACTCCGTCCCATGGTCACTCCTAATTCGGACAACACAACTGTCCTTTTCCCTTTGAAGTCTGATGCACAGTTCTTTGAAGACATCAAATGCATCTGACTTTTCTCTGATGAAGCTTATCCAAGTGTATCTGGAATGGTCATCAACAACCACATAGGCATACCTCTTTCCACCCAGACTCTCAACCTGCATAGGTCCCATTAAGTCCATGTGTAGAAGTTCCAGAGTTTTGGAGGTTGTAGGATGTCCCAGCTTAGGGTGTGACATCTTGGTTTGCTTGCCGACCTGGCATTCTCCACAGACTCTTCCTTCATCAATAAGCATATTTGGGATTCCTTTGACTGCTTCCTTGGATATGATCTTCTTCATTCCCCGTAAGTGGAGATGACCAAGGCGTCTATGCCACAACTTCACCTCCTGTTCTTCCTTGGCTGAGGAGAAAATTGTGGAAAAGTTTGAGACTTTGGGTTCCCACAGATAACAGTTATTTTGGATCTGGATCCTCTCATAACTTCCTGATTGTCTCCATTTGTCACAACACATAGCTCCTTAGTAAACTGAACATAGAACCCTTGATCACACAGCTGGCTTATGCTGATGAGGTTAGCAGTTAGTCCTTTTACTAACAGCACATTAGTCAGTTCTGGAACTCCAGAGCAGTCCAGCTTACCCACACCTTTTATTTTTCCTTTAGCACCATCACCAAAGGTCACATAACTGGTAGTGTGAGGTTGTATATCCACCAATAAATTCTCCATACCAGTCATATGTCTTGAGCAGCCACTGTCAAAGTACCAGTCTTCTCTGGTAGATGCCCTTAGAGCTGTGTGAGCTAACCCAGCATACCATTGTCGTTTCTTGATTATGCCTATATGCCTTATGCTTAGGTCTGACATGAGGGGCTTGGTTAGGATAACCATGCAGTCTGTAGCAGAAGACTTTTATATGGCCAAACCTACCACAGTGATGACATCTCCATCGCTGAAATTTCTTCTTCTGATGGTTACTCAACCTGGTTCCCTGATGTTGAGACATTGGGTGTGACCTCCGCTTGAATTTCTGAACTTTAGCCTTTGAGCGTTTGAGTTCAGCTGAGGATTTTTTCACAAAGCCTAAACTAGACATAGTTCCAGACTTCTGTCCCACCTTTAGGATCTCTTCCAAGGAATCTGTTCCTTTATTTAGCATTCTGATGGATTTCATCATTTGATCCAGCTTGGAGGTCAGCAAGGTTATCTCACCATTTAGACCATCTATGACTGTCAGATGCTTCTGTTTCTCATCCTCCAGCTCCTTGATGAGCTTCTTCTGCTTTTCTCCTTGTACACGCACTTCTGCACTGGTGACACATAGCTCCTTATATGATGCAGCAAGTTCATCAAAGGTCAGTTCATCTGCACTTGAGTCATCATCAGTGGCACAAACACTAGTTAGTGCAGTGACATGTTTAGCAGATTCTCCTTCAGATTCACTCTCAGAATCTCCCTCAGACCATGTGACAGATAGCCCCTTCTTTTGCATCTTGAGGTAAGTAGGACATTCAGCTCTAATGTGTCCATAACCTTCACATCCATGACACTGGATTCCCTTGCCTTGGTTGAACTTTTCTTCAGAAGTTGATCTTTTCCTGATGTCAGACGAGATGTTCTTGACATTTGGTCTGCCTTTTTGATCAATCTTCTTCACGAACTTGTTGAACTGTCTCCCAAGCATGGCTATGGCTTCTGATATGCTTTCATCACCTCCAGTATATCCTGCTTCTGACTCCTCTTTAGTATTTGATACAAAAGCTACCGCTTTTGTTCTTCTTTTCAACATTCTCACACAAGCCCATTTCAAAGGTTTGGAGAGAACCAATGAGCTCATCCACCTTCATATTGCAGATCTCCTGAGCCTCTTCTATAGCAGTGACCTTCATGGAAAATCTCTTAGGTAAAGACCTGAGAATCTTTCTTACAAGTTTCTCTTCAGCATTTTCTCACCTAAGCCACCAGAGGTGTTGGCAATTTCAAAAATATTCATGTGAAAGTCATGAATAGTCTCATCCTCTTTCATCCTCAGATTTTCAAACTTGGTGGCCAACATCTGAAGTTTAGACATCTTCACCTTGGAGGTACCTTCATGAGTTATCTTGAGGGTATCCCACACTTCCTTGGCCAGCTCACAGTGGTGCACCAGTCTGAAGATGTTCTTACTTATTCCATTGAAAAATGCATTCAAGGCCTTAGAATTTCCAAGGGCTAATGCCTCTTGCTCCTTGTCCCACTCTTCTTCAGGAATTTGCATATTGACTCCATCGTTACCTGTCTTAGTTGGATGTTCCCATCCTTTGTTGACAACTCTCCAGACTTTGCTATCTAGAGACCTTAAGAAGGCTATCATACGAGGCTTCCAGTCATCATAGTTAGAACCATCCAGCATGGATGGTCTATTTGAGTGTCCTACATCCTTGTCCATGGTACTAGAAAGTAACTTCCCTAGATCTCACCTAGAAATTAACAGGCAGGGTGCCTGCTCTGATGCCAATTGAAATTCTAGTTAACAGACTTTCGATGTCACACGGGTTGTTATGACATCCAATTCTGCGCAGACAAGAATTATGCAGAACTTAAAAGGTAAGTGCAGTAAATAACACAAGGAATTGTTTACCCAGTTCGGTCCAACATGACCTACGTCTTAGGGCTACCAAGCCAGGGAGGAAATCCACTATTAGTAGTATTAATTCAGACCTTAAACCAACTGTTTAACCCTGTCACTTAATACCTACTGTAACACCTCAAAATTTGCCCTCCTCTCTTGGGACTAGCATAACATATTACATATCATCTTTAGGTCATTAGGCATTGCATATTGCATATCATGTGGTTACATTGTGCAAGCCATTCTCCCAAGTCTTGGTCAGAAGATGAGGAAGTCAAAGTGCAAGCTAGGGTTTTATTGGACTGGTCAGCAATCATCTGAGGATGTGGAGGTCCAAATTAGGGTTTTGTGGTTCTCAAGGAGATTGGTCTTCATCTTGTTTGAAATGATTCATCATCATCATCATGGTTTGTCATTATCAAGTGTTGGAGCACAGTCCTTGGGATTAGGGTTTTGACCACTGGTCAACCCTAGTCAGTTGCATGGGGCCAATCAGGGCATGATCAGGAGATGGGGTCTATGATGGATATGGGGATCATCCCATGGTTTTATTGAGATTATTGAGGCTAGGGTTTCATCCTTGGGCTATTTCATCAGAAGATTGGGGCTCAGATTGATCAATGCATTGCCAAATTCATCTATCAGTTGAAAAAGTCAACTGTGGTCAACTGTGCATGATTTAATGGATTTGGAGGTGGAAATGAGTTGGATATACTTCATTCATGTTGAAACAAGTGTTATTTGACATTGCAAAGCTCAAGAATGGAGAAAATCAAGTCAGAACAAAAATTGCCAAAAATAGAAAGTGACTTGTAATGGAAGTTTCCTAAAATGGAAAGTTTTTGACCTCAAGACCACGTGTCCAAGGAAGCTTCAAATGAAAATTTGTTCAACATGAAAGTTGTAGATCTTGTTCTAACCTTTCCAAAAAGTCCAAGAACTTAAAATTCCCATGTATGGTTGGCAAGTTATGGTCCATTCAATTTCAAAAATGACCCATAATCAAAGTGGCATAACTTCCACATGGAGTGTCCAAATTGAGTGATCTTTTTATGTGCAAACTCCATTTGACATGTACTTTCATGGTGCATAATTGGAATTCATCAAAAATGGTCAATGCAGAAAGTCAAATTTCAAGTGCACAGTTAAAAATCCAAGGGCAAAATGGTCCAACATGAGAAATATTGAGAATTTTGGAATGGGGATTTTTGCAACACCTCACAAATGCAATTTGAAAATTGTTGGAATGGTCATAACATGCCAAGGTCTCATATTTGGTCAAGTCACTTTTGAACTTCACTTGAAAAATGCATAAAGTGCCATGACATAGTGAAAATGCAAATTACACATCCAATGGCCATGGGACAAGTTGCAACAGATCACACATGTCATTTTGAGAGTGTGTGAGCTGTCAAATGAGCTGTCATTGGCCTGTGGTGAAATGACATTTTTGCCCTTGCTTTGAAAATGACATTTTGCTAATCACTTGCACTTTTGCTAATTGGATGATTAAGGATGGATTAAGCTGAAATATAAATGCCTAATTGTAACTAACTTTGATCAGAATCACAATTCACAAGAAATTGCAACCACTTTTCCCTCCAATTCTCCAAATTTCTCAAGAACACACAAGAACAAAATTCCACAAAACTCTTCCAATTCTCCATCAAATCACGAATTTCTTTTTGATTCAAGCTTCATTCATCTTCCTCTAGAACTGTTTTGGCATTTGGCATTGAGAATCTTCATGGATCGTGACTGTTCTTCCTTGGCTCAACCATGGTGAATTGAAAATTCTTCCACTAGAAGCTGCATTGGATCAACCTAACACCTCCAGTCAACATCCTGAAGCTCCTACTCCATCTGTTTTGGATCCACACGCCTTGTAACATCGAATTTCATCACTGCCTTCCAATTAAGGTAAACTTTCGAATCTCATGGATTGATGAATTGTTATAGGAGTTTGGAAGAGTGTTCAGTGTAGAGTGCAATGATGTGCTTAGTTTTGATTATGATGAAACGTAGGATGAGTTATCTTGACTTTTAGTTTGAATGTTAAAACCTAATTCGCTCGATCCAAGAGATTTAGGAACAATTAGGCAAAATCGTGTGTATATTCGTGCTCTACATGATGAGACCTTTCCAATGACTATCCATTTGTGAATTTTGGTTGAACTTTGGTGTTCTTGATGTTCATGGCATTTCTGGAAAACACGATGAAGAGGAAGTGAATTTTCTGGAAAATTAGGTGTTTGATCCATTGTTTCCGTGTGCAATTTCGAATTTGTGTTTCCCTCCGCTTCCTACCAATCACATGCCTCCACCTCAATTAATGAAGCGAGGTCGTTTTAGCCTTGGACGTGTTAATTACAATATTGCCATTAATTCCATTTTAATTTAAATAAAACACTTAATAATTATTTAACAATTCATTTAAACCTTAGAAAATTCATAAAAAAATATTTACAAGTCCAAAAATTATGAGAGTTTTTTTGTTGGATCCCAAATTCCCTCTAATTTTTTATGGACATGGTTTTAGAAGTTGTGCATGGAAAAATGTTGACCTGGCCTAGGGATCTTTGACTTGTGTGTATTTTTTACATGTTTTACCATTTTCATTGTGAAATGCTCATACATTAAAAGAAATGCCTGAAATTTATTGAGCTCATTCTAGACATGTTGATGGTGATTTACATATAAAGTTTGTGATTTTTGGATACCTGAGGAGTGAGATATGATTTTTTGAATCTAGGTGTGACAATTTGTGTCACACCTAGCTAGGTCAACTTCATGAAATTATTTACATGGCCTATGACTGTTGGAATGGATTGAAATTTTGCATGAATGATTATTGACATGTTGAGATGTTATGTGAATTTTTCTGGATTTTTATATGGCATTTTCAATTTGATTGATATTTTTCTTCTCTGTTGGTCCATTGTGCAAGCTTGTATGACACATGTTTGTATATCTTGTGTGAAATTCTCATATGGTTTTGGATGAAAGTGAAATTTGGTATGTTGATTATAGACACATTGTAGGACATCACTGTTTTGGTCCCATTCATTTCTTAATTGATTTCATTGATTTATGAATTTTTGAAGTGAATGCATGTGTTGATGCTATGGTTTGGCTTGGATAATCTTGTCTGGATTTCTTGATTTTCATTGACCTAGTTCCTTTTGTCCAATTGAGCTGAAAATTGACATGCTATACCTTGAATATGTCCTGTTTAGGTGTGAATTATTTGAGGATTTTTGGAATTGTTTTGGTATGCTTTTGATTGAAGTTATTCTGTTTGGACATTGGATGTTGCATTTGACCTAGTTTGACTTGTTTTGGTCATGAAATGAATATGGTGAATGGTATGAGCATGGGACCAATTGCATTGGCTTTCTATTTGTGTGAATTTGATTTTGGTTGAGAATCCCTTGCTGTTTAGACTTTTTTCTCTCTTTTGGACCCTAGGCTTGGCCTAGTGGTCTTGCTTCTCACATTTGGATTGATTTTTCAGGATGAAATGCAAAAGGCTTAAGGAGAATGATTCAAGTCACTTAAAATGACTTTGTTAGATGTTGAAAACTAACATGAATTTGTTTTGTAGGTTGAGAAGCTTGAGCTTGAGCTTGAGCTTATAGCTTGCCTTTATATGCATTAATCTGTATAGTCTGACTGATTAACATTTGCTGTTTATTGATTGTCTGCCTGAGCACTGATGATACTTGATTGATTTCAGGTACATTTAGTTGCTTATAGTTCTTTAAGAACTTGCTTGCTGCTGCTTGGTTTTTAAACCGCTTGAGGTAGGACTTCTATTCTTCATGTAGTCTGGGAGACCCGGCCTGTTACTTGGCCGGGCAAAATGTCTGAAGTCCTCCTTAAGAGGCGATATTTGTGGTTGTTTACATTTGTGCCCAAGCAGGTGAAGTCCTTGATTAAGGCAATTGGTGGAAGCCAAGGGATATGCAATCTATCCCCCACTACTCTGTGAGTCGTCCCTCTGCTCACACGGCTGTGTGTTGATGCATTGGGGCACAAACCCAAGATCTTGTACTTTGTACAGTTGTGTCAGAGTCTTTGAGCGTAGAAGGGTCCCTCCATTCTGGACCCACGCTCCTTTGTCTAAAGCTCTCCCTGGTCAGGGATAAGAGCTGTGAAGTCTAATCTTCACTCACCTTTCATCTGCTTCACCTTAGCCTCGTAATGGCAAGGTTAAGAGCGAATAATACCCATGTACAGATGACTTGCTTCGGCAGTCAAACCCATTGTTTGAGCCTCACTTGACTGGTTATAGTGTGTGCTTTGTGAATATTTGTTTGCTTGTATGCTTGTATGCTTGCTTTCTTCCTGGATAGGGTTAACTTGCAGTTGTGCAAGTAGGTAGAAACCTGAACGTAGGGCAATGATGCATGACAACACTAGGCTCGAGTACAGCTCCCTGGTAGTGTGTCTTCCCTTGGTTTCTGGCTAGATTTTCTTTCCCTTGAGGGGGAACTACATCGCCCTGATCCTTGTTCCAGACGAGGTATGTAGGCAGGTGGTCGTGCGAGACCACTCTGGGCACTTTTTTTCTTTTTTGTGTGTGTTTGCTTGTTATCTAATTGTGTTTGTTTAGTTCAGATGCCGACATAAGCCCAGTGATTGGCGGTCGGGCTCCACGTTTGCCCTTTGGTGTGCGTTTTGGTTCGGATGCTGACGTAATTCCATCGAGTGGTTGTCGGGCTCCATGTTTGCCATCTGTTTGTGCGTGTGTTGTTTGGCGTGCGTGAGCCGAACTACAGCAGCTCTGATTCTCGTTCCAGACGAGATATGTAGGCATAGGACGCGATGTCCTATCGAGCTCCCTTCTCCTAACCCCACCTGCGTTCCCTGTGTGTGTGTGTGTGATGTTTTAGCAACCTTTTCTTTATTTTAGAACGTGGATCCCGTCGAGTACGACGGACGTGAGGGGTGCTAATACCTTCCCCTTGCGTAACCGACTCCCTTACCCTTTCTCTTTGGTCGCGAGACCATGTCTTTCCAGGTTTCTCTGAGCGTTTCCTTTCCCTACCTTGGGATAAATAACGCGCAGTGGCGGCTCTGTGTTGTTTTTGTTTTAGCCCGCCGGTTGTTTTTTCGCGGATGCGACAGCTGGCGACTCTGCTGGGGAGTTCGAGACGTCGACCTGTGCTGGTCCATCTTCCCTAAGCGAGTCCTTCCTAGCGTTCTAGGATAGTTTAGGTTGCTTGTTTTGCTTTATTTATTGCATTTATTATTCTAACCAATGTATATATTTGCCTAAATATTTGCATGCATCATACTATCATGTTGTTGCCGTCCTCTGTGCAGGTGGTTCCTCTGTGTTGGGGTGAGTGTTCTGAGTGGGGCTAAAACCCAGGCCCGAGTATACACCTAGGATTAGTGTGGTCTCATGTCGCCTCCTTCATGTTAGGTCAATATGTGCCTGGCGGCGTGATGTACCACAAGCCGGACGAGGTTCATTTGATAGTGCTTTCCTCTGTGGGGTACTCCACTTTGGCTTAGTTACTTCATTTGAGCTGTTGACTCTGGTGACCGATCATTTCCCGGATCTTTGGTTTAGACGGTCTTAAGGGAGCTACAATGGCACACCCGAAAGGGCAAACCCATTGAGTATCTCTGCCCGATTGTCGAGACTATTATCCGCCTTAGGATGACCTGTTTAGAATTTACCTGTGAGGGGAGGGTGATTCTTTCAGATGCATGTTCAGATGGTGACTCATATGGTGACTTTTGGTTCCGTGGATTGGAGTCCTATTTACGAGTCGGATTTATGGTCATTTATTGCTGAGACGCCGGAGTGCTGTCCGTGATTTATCAGTGGGGATCCGTTTATTTCAGGATTCCCCGGGCCGAGTAATTTATCAGTGGGGATCCGTTTATTTCAGGATTCCCCGGGCCGATTCAGATAATTATTGGGTATCTGCTCAGAGTTTGTTTGATGATGATGATGATGTATCTGTCTTCCGTTTATTTCGGACCCCTTGAGGCGGATTTGTGGTCACATGTTCCCTCAGATGGTTGTGATCGGTTCAGAGATCAGGGCTGTGACTCAGAGCAACAGATGATCAGATGACTTGGAGGATGGCAATGCATTGCATTCATTCATCTGCATCATTCTCATTTTGCATTCATCTGTACCAAACCTACGTCTAGCCATGTGGGGAGTATTATGGATTGAGAATTTGGTTGAGAGACATCTGAATGTCAGAATGTTATTGGAAAAATATTATCTGTCTCGATGAAACCAGAATCAAAGGACAGAATTTTCCTCATATGGATAGACGTTGCATTCATGCATATTAACCCGTTTGCTGTTTTGCAGGAATCATTGCTCGTGCTCGTAGAGTTGTACCTTTGCACTCAACCCGTCCTCACAGATACTTCACCAGACGCAATACTCCAAGACTGATGGATCTCCCAAACACAGATATCCTCGAGCTGAAGGATAAGATGACTGAGCTGATCAACATCATGCAGGGTTTTGCAGTTGGTCAGAAGGCTCTGGCTGATAAGGTCGAGAAGCTCGAGCGAGCTTCAGCTGCTAACAGTGTTGTTAACCTGGATGGTGTCTCCAACCAGGGGCTGGGTGGATCCAGAGACGGTGAAAAAAGAGCAACCGTAGGTATGGTGAACAACAATGCTGGTGGATTTGGTGCTGCTACTGGTGGTGGGCCCGGTCTGGGGCAGAATTTGAAAGACAGTCTTTTCCCTCCATTCTTCGGGGTTGAGGATGACATAGAGGAAGATAGAGAGGCATATCAGTTTTCAATGCATGACGAGCCCTTTGGTCAGTATGGTGCTCCTCCGCAGAACAAAGAGATTCAGTTGCTGGCTGAAAAGGTAAGGGCTCTGGAAAGCCATGCTACTCCGGGGTTTGTCAACATGTCCAACATGAGGCTGGTCGAGGGGATTGTGATTCCACAAAAGTTCAAGGCGCCCGCATTTGACAAATATAATGGGAGTTCCTGCCTGGAAACTCATCTGCAAGCCTTTGTCCGCAAGATCTCTGCATACACTACAGATCAAAAGCTTTGGATGTACTTCTTCCAAGACAGTCTGTCTGGAGGATCCTTGGAATGGTATACCAAGCTGAAATCTGCTGACATCAAGAGCTGGCAGGATCTGGGAGATGCATTCTTTAAACAGTATCAATTCAACGCTGATATGGCTCCGAGTCGTACCCAGCTGCAGGGTATGTCTCAGAAGAATAATGAGGGGTTTAAAGAATATGCTCAGAGGTGGAGGGAGTTGGCTGCCAGAGTTCAACCTCCGCTGGTGGATCGGGAGATGTCTGATCTATTCATGGGTACCCTGCAGGGGGTTTTTGCTGAAAGGATGGTGGGTTGTCCGGTAACCAACTTTGCTGACATCGTGGTGGCAGGGGAAAGAATTGAAAGTTGGCTACGAATGGGGAAAATACAAGGTAATGCTTTGTCATCAGGATCAAAGAAGCCATTCGGAAATGGTCAGCGCAAGAATGAGGGTGAATCAAATGCTGTGTATGCCCAAAGGGGACACGGTGGGGATCGTTACTACCAGCACACTGCTGCGGTAACCACCCCTGCTGGTAATCAGTCAGTACGACAGCAACATCAGCCACCTCAACAGAGAGACGGGTATCAAGTGAAAGGTAAAGGGATTGATCGCCATTTTGACAAGCCGCCCGTGACATATGCTGTTCTGTTCAAAAAGTTGATGGATCTTGGGTTGGTGCAGCCGAGGGCAATGGTTCCGATGAGATCAGATCAAAGGCCACCTAACTATGATGAGAACGCCCAGTGCGAATTTCATTCTGGAACACCGGGGCATAACATTGAGGGCTGTAGAGCATTCAAGAATGTTGTCCAGGATCTGGTAGACTCCAAGGCTATCAATTTTGCACCATCACCAAATGTTAATGCTAATCCTATGCTGGCGCATGGTCAGGCGATGGTGAGTGCAATTGCTGAAGATTCAGGTCACACCGGTGCGGTAGGTGAAGAGACTGACGGTGACTGCGAGTTTGATGGTTGGATAAAGCCGTGCGTACCAGGAAGCTGGAAGGCTTAAAAAGATCAGCACTGACACTCGTCCGGAAGAGTAATATTTCTGTTTTTCAGTTTTATCTGCATGAAAGCCATGCGTGTTGCCCGACACGTAATGGTTCATTGTAAGGGCCACCTCATGTTTACATTTGCAACATTTCTGCATCATTAATAAATGGATGTTTTTCAGTCAAAAAACGGTGTTCCCTGTCTTTCATTTATTTTTGCAGTTTAAAAAAACAAATAAAAATGGCAATGTTTATTTTCATTTTTCTTTTTTTGATTTGTCTCGTTCCGAATTCAAAAATAATTCTCCGGATCTCGTTGATAACAATTTGGTTACACCTCATATGACTTCGACAATCCAATCTATCTTGCTGAAGAAGAAGACGAAGAAGATTGTGATCTGCTGGAATTAGCCAGGTTGTTGAAACAAGAGGAGAGGGTGATTCAGCTGCATGCGGAGCGGATTGAGATTGTTATTCCAAGCACCGCCGAGGTCAGGAAGGAAATAGGAAAATGAGGCCGCTTCAGAGGCGAGTCGAGAGCAGAATGGTAGTCCTGTTGAAGGGACATGTGGATACCTTCACCTGGTCATGCCAGGATATGCCAGGGTCGGATACCGATGTCGTTGTGCACAAGCTACCATGGAGAGAAGACTATCCTCTAGAGAAGCAGAACGCCGGTGCCACGTATCAGAGAGCCATGGTGACTTTGTTTCATGATCTGATTCATCATGAAGTGGAATGCTATGCTATGACATGATAGCAAAGTCCCTAACAGGAAAGGGGCATCTGGCAGATCTGGCCAAGTTGAGTGGACCAGTTGAGACAATTCAAACTGAGGTTGAATTCAAATAAGTGCACTATCAGAGTGTGGGCCGGTAAGCCGTTGGGGGTTTATTGTAAGTGAGAAAGGAATCGAGGTTGATCCTGCTAAAGTAAAAGCGATAAAAGAAATGCCTGAACCAAGAACAGAGAAGGAGGTTCGTGGTTTCTTAGGTAGATTGAACTACATTTCACGGTTCATATCTCATCTAACAGCCACGTGTGAACCGATATTCAAATTGTTAAGAAAAGATCAAACGGTCAGGTGGAATGACGATTGCCAAGTGGCATTTGAAAAGATAAAAGAATATTTGCAGGAGCCTCCGATTCTGATGCCTCATGTGGAGGGAAGACCGTTAATTCTGTACCTGACAGTCCTCGAGGGGTCTATGGGGTGTGTATTGGGGCAGCATGACGAGTCTGGTCGAAAAGAGCATGCTATATACTACCTTAGCAAAAAGTTTACCGACTGTGAAACAAGATATTCACTGCTCGAGAAAACTTGCTGTGCTTTGGTCTGGGCTGCTCGCCGACTAAGGCAGTATATGCTGGTTCATACCACTTTATTGATTTCCAAGATGGATCCAATCAAGTACATTTTTGAGAAGCCAGCATTAACCGGACGGGTTGCGAGGTGGCAAATGATTTTGACTGAATATGATATTCAGTATACTTCTCAGAAGGCGATTAAGGGGAGTGTATTGTCTGATTACCTCGCCCAGCAACCTATTGATGATTATCAACCGATGAAGTTTGAATTCCCTGATGAGGACATCATGTTTCTCAAATCGAAAGATTGTGAGGAACCAATCCCGGAGGAGGGGCCTGACCCTGAATCCGAATGGATTCTGATGTTTGATGGGGCCGTTAACGTGAATGGAAGCGGTGTTGGTGCTGTTTTGGTTACGCCGAAGGGATCCCACATTCCTTTTGCTGCCCGGCTAACATTTGAGTGCACCAACAACGTAGCTGAATATGAAGCTTGCATATTGGGGATTGAGGAGGCGATTGATTTGAGGATCAAGAACCTTGTCATATATGGAGATTCAGCTCTGGTGATAAATCAGGTTAACGGAAAATGGTATACGCATCAGTCTCATTTAGTGCCGTACCGAGATTATACGAAGAGATTGTTGACGTTTTTCACCAAGGTGAAGATGCATCATGTGCCTAGAGAGGAGAATCCTTTGGCAGATGCTTTGGCTACTCTGGCCGCCTTGATTAAGGTGTAGTGGTGGAATCAGTTCCCCAGTGTTGAAGTAGGTCGTCTGGATAGACCGACTTATGTGTTTGCTGTTGATACAACGCCTGATGATGAGAAGCCGTGGTATTATGATATCAAGCGCTATCTTGAGACACGGGAATATCCTGAGGGAGCATCTAAAAAGGACCGAAAGACTCTGCGGAGGTTAGCCATGGTGTTCTACCTGAATAAGGATGGGGTTTTGTATAAGCGGAATTTTGATTGGGTCTTGCTCAGATGTGTTGATGACAGAGAAGCAAGTCAGTTGATGAAAGAGGTTCATGAGGGATCGTTCGGTACCCATGCCAGTGGGAATGCAATGGTAAAGAAGTTGCTGAGAGCAGGTTATTACTGGATGACAATGGAGGCCCAATGTTTCAATTTCGTGCGGAAGTGTCATAAATGCCAGATTTATGCTGACAAGGTGCACGTGCCTCCAAATCCGTTGAGTTTAATGTCGTCTCCATGGCCGTTTGCTATGTGGGGCATTGATATGATCGGAAAGATAGAGCCTACGGCTTCGAATGGGCATCGGTTCATATTAGTGGCTATTGATTACTTCACCAAGTGGGTTGAAGCAGCCTCTTATACGAACGTGACGAAGCAGGTTGTGGCCAGGTTTCTCAAGAGAGACATCATTTGCAGATATGGGGTTCCCGAGAGAATCATTACTGATAATGGTTCTAATTTGAATAATAAGATGATGGCAGAGCTGTGCCGGGAATTCAAGATCGAGCATCACAATTCTTCTCCCTATCGTCCGAAGATGAATGGGGCGGTTGAGGCAGCCAACAAGAATATCAAGAAGATTGTGCAGAAAATGGTGGTAACCTACAAGGACTGGCATGAGATGTTGCCGTTTGCATTGCATGGGTATCGAACGTCGGTACATACATCTACTGGGGCAACTCCCTTCTCATTGGTATATGGAATGGAGGCTGTATTACCGGTTGAGGTTCAGATTCCCTCTTTGAGAGTCCTGATGGATGTCAAGTTGCAAGAGGCTGAATGGATAAGGACCCGGTATGAAGAGTTGAGCCTGATAGAGGAAAAGAGGCTAGCAGCCATCTGTCATGGGCAGTTATACCAGCAAAGGATGAAGCGTGCTTTTGACAGAAAGGTACGACCTCAGGTGTATCACGTAGGTGATATGGTGCTGAAAAGGATCCTTCCTCCTCAAAACGATCGAAGGGGCAAATGGACGCCAAATTATGAAGGTCCGTTCGTGGTCAAGAAGGTTTTCTCTGGCGGAGCCTTGTTGCTAACGACCATGGATGGCGAGGATTTTCCATCCCTTGTGAATGCAGACGCAGTTAAAAAATACTTCGTATAAAAAGACCCGCTGGACGAAAAGAATAAAATAGTCCAGGCAAAAATGGGCATCCCGGCGAACCAAAAAACAGAAAGAAAGGTTCGGGCAAAAATTAGGGATAAAAGAAAAAATTGTACACCCGGCAAGTCGAGAACCTGAAAAGGCGACTTGGGCAAAAATGGGTATCCCGGTGGACTGAAAACCCGAAAGGGCGGTCCAGGCAAAAGAGGGATTGAAACGAACAACTGCGTCCAGCATGATCGTTTGCGCTTTGGTTAAAGCATCATGGATAATACCCGGTAGGGATCAATCAGAAACGTCTTGTTCAGAAGGCAGAAAGCACGGAGAGTCTGAGGACATATGGGGTGTAACCGAGTTGGAACTCGATGAGATCACGGGTTTCACATTGCCATTAGGATAGATTTTTCCTTTTGTGCGCAATTACCTCTTTTCAGGAATTGCTTCCTTTTGTATAGCTCAATTTGAGCCACACTTTTTCAATCAATAAAATGCATATTCAGTCAAATAATTTTGTTTTTGTTTTTCATTACCGCTTTGATTGCAAAAACATCCAATATTTTTGATAAAGAATGTTGCATTTTAAGACATACAGGTCCCTTCCAATGCATGTTTATAAGATTGGAAACTTGAAATCTTATTTGGAAGGTTGAGTGACCCAAGTGTTGAAATCTTGACACGCCTGGGGCACGGTTTTATCTAACGATCTGTTTTGCAGGAATTGTTAGATATTTTTCACTCACTTGCAGGTTGTGATGTGGAAGCTGTTGTCAAAAGTAAATCCCTAGATAGTTCGCTCAGGGACGAATGTATGAAGGGATGACGAAGACTATGAGACGTACGACGATCCTTGATGATAATCAAGAAGACTCTTCAAAATCGGAAGGTTTGAAAGTTTGTAGAAATTCCCCAGAGGGGGACGGTAGGAAGAGACGACGCGAGACGTCCGACGACCTTTGAAATTAATCAAGAAGACTCTTCAAAGTCGGAAAATTTGAAAGTCTGTATAAATCCCAGGATTACGTTTCCGTCGAGCGCGGAGCGATTTGGAATACAAGATGATGGAGCAGAAAAGGTCCAGACGAGTCTGGGAGTTCTCAAAAGTGGAAAGCTGATAAGAGATTGGGAGTTGGATACCGTGGTTCGACGAGTCGACGGGTGTTCTGTACCGACTTTTCTCATTTTTCCAGCTAGGTCCCCAAGCAGAGTGACGAGGACCAAACTCCCCAGCAGATTCCAGATCTGTGACTTCCCCAGCCGAGTCAGGATGGTTATCCTCGGCAGGTAAGCGGTGTTTCCTCAGCAGCCAGGTCTGAAGGTTGCTACTCCCCGAGTGGAGCGGGTTTCAATGAAATATATCTCCAGCAGTGTTCATCCTACTAGTGGATTGGACGAGTTTCTGTAACAGACGGATTTTTGCATCCCCAGCTGAGTTGATTCTACCTATGGATTGCATGGGTGTCCCCAGCAGGAGTGATATGCGTTTCCCTAGCAGGGTCAGGATGGTTATCCCCAGCAGGTGATAGATTGATGCTTCCCCAGTCAACAGTCCTGGAGATTGCTATTTCCCCAGTGGAGTATCTGTGAGCATTTCCCCAGTGAAGTCGTCAGGTATCTGTGAGGGTTCCCAAAGCAGAGTTGGGATTGATATCCTCAGCAAGTCAAAAACTGTGGTATCCCCACAGAGCGTTGGTGGTGCTTATACCCAGCAGTTTCCCGAGCGGATTGGGTGCAAAGGAGGTTCGTCCCCAGCAAGGGTTGCCTATTTCCCAACAGCAGTGCTATTCCCCAGCAGGGTGGAGTTGGAGCAATGTCGAGTTCCTCAGCAGAGTGTCTCGAGCTCTTCAAGAAGAGTCCCTGAGAGGGATACTTTTTATACATTCATCATGAAAAATAGCATAGCATATTGCATAGAAAAATAATAAAGCGCGTAGCATTTCCATAATTATGGAGCATTACGCAGAAAAATCAATCATGCATCATATTGCAAGCACAAGCTAGTCTCAAGCCGTGGTTACCGTTTGAGAGGTGGTTTTACCAGAAGTAGAGGTGTTACTCCGAGGAGTTTGGCCTCATGATTTGATCAAAGGTATTTCCCCAGTAGTGCGATACTGGAGGAGTTTTTCCGTCGGGCAGAGATGGAAAGGTTACGCGATCAGCGCGATTCAAGCCGTGGTTACCGCTTGAAGCTTTGGTTTCATCAGATGGTTGAAAGTGTTACTCTGAGGAGTTTGGTATCATGACGTCAGATCAGCAGTGTTCCCCAGTAGTGCGATATTGGAGGAAATATTTCCGTCGGACAGAGATGGAAATAATATCAGAGGACGTTATGCGATCAGTGCGACTCAAGTCGTGGTTACCGCTTGAGATTGGATTTTGACAGAAGTTGGAAGATAGTACTCTGAGGAGTTCAGCATTGGGGTTTTGGAGCAACAGTTTTCTCCCAGTCATCAGTAAGTGTCTGGTCGAGTTTTCTTTGATGTCCTGTAAACATCATTGTTCGATGTCTTGTAAACGTCGAGTTATCTCCCAGTCATCAGTAAGTGTCTGGTCGAGTTTTCTTTGGTGTCAGTCAACATCATTGATTCGATGTCCTGTAAACATCATTGTTCGATGTCTTGTAAACGTCGAGTTTTCTCCCAGTCATCAGTAAGTGTCTGGTCGAGTTTTCTTTGGTGTCAGTCAACATCATTGATTCGATGTCTGCAAACATCATTGTTTGATGTCTTGTAAACATCATTGTTCGATGTTCAGTAAACGTCGAGTTTTCTCCCAGTCATCAGTCAGTGTCTGGTCGAGTTTTCTTTGGTGTCAGTCAACATCATTGTTTGATGCCTGTAAACATCATTGTTCGATGTCTTGTAAACATCATTGTTCGATGTCTTGTAAACATCATTGTTCGATGTCTTGTAAACATCATTGTTTGATGCCTGTAAACATCATTGTTCGATGTCTTGTAAACATCATTGTTCGATGTCTTGTAAACATCATCATTCGGTGTCCAGTAAACGTCGAGTTTTTTCCCAGTCATCAGTCAGTGTCTGGTTGAAGGTGTTACTCTGAGGAGTTTAGCATCATGATGTCAGATCAACGATGTTCTCCAGTAGTGCGATACTGGAGGAGTTTTTCCGTCGGACGGAGATGGAAGTGAAATCAAGGGTGTTACGCGATCAGCGCGATTCCGGGGTTCAAATGGAGAAAAGGAGATGTTGAGGCATTTTCTGGGGTTCAAATGAAGATTGGAGTTGAAGATTGTATCCAGGATGAGGTCCTTAGGATTATCTTCTGTTCATGTGTCACCTTAGACTCTGGCTGAGGCCGATGGAGGTCGTTATAGGTGTCTTCTGAGGAAGAGATACACATGCTACCTTCCTTTGTGAAGGTATACCCTCTGACATGTCGCCCTCAGAGTGGTGTTTGGTGTTATTTCCGACGTTGCCAGCGGAATTATCACGAGAGATTGGAGATTGGGGTTCAAACGGAGAAAAGAAGATGTTGAGGCATTTTCTGGAGATGGGGTTCAAATGGAGAAAAGGAGATGTTGCGGCATTTTCTGGAGAACGGGGTTCACATTGACGATTGCGAGTCATCGTCAGGCGACTGGGGTTCAAATCGGAGAATGGGGTTCATTATTTTGGCAAACAGGAGAAAGGGGTTCAAATGCGGTGATCTGAGGATCATTTGCGCAAGAGAGAATTTCGGGGTTCAAGAAAATGAAAAAAAGCGCAAAAGAAAATTTCGGGGTTCAAGAAAAGCATAAAATCAAAAAGAAATATAATCCCCAGCGGATGTGTGGTGTTCAGGCCGTGGTTATCCCTTCTTTACCATTTATTTTGGTATCCAGGTCGACGTTGCTGTTTCGGTGATCAGGCCGACTTTCTCCGTTCCAGACGGATTTTTTTTCGAGATTGTGTTCTTTGCCGATTCTGACAGGCGTTGCTAATTATATCCCATCAGAGTGCAAATTGTTCGTCTGTTCTTGGTATTCAATCACTCTTCATCCTGATCATCTGAAAGCCGAGGCTGTTCATATCGACAGGTTCACAGTGGATTGAATAGGGGCAGCTGTAACACCTCAAAATTTGCCCTCCTCTCTTGGGACTAGCATAACATATTACATATCATCTTTAGGTCATTAGGCATTGCATATTGCATATCATGTGGTTACATTGTGCAAGCCATTCTCCCAAGTCTTGGTCAGAAGATGAGGAAGTCAAAGTGCAAGCTAGGGTTTTATTGGACTGGTCAGCAATCATCTGAGGATGTGGAGGTCCAAATTAGGGTTTTGTGGTTCTCAAGGAGATTGGTCTTCATCTTGTTTGAAATGATTCATCATCATCATCATGGTTTGTCATTATCAAGTGTTGGAGCACAGTCCTTGGGATTAGGGTTTTGACCACTGGCCAACCCTAGTCAGTTGCATGGGGCCAATCAGGGCATGATCAGGAGATGGGGTCTATGATGGATATGGGGATCATCCCATGGTTTTATTGAGATTATTGAGGCTAGGGTTTCATCCTTGGGCTATTTCATCAGAAGATTGGGGCTCAGATTGATCAATGCATTGCCAAATTCATCTATCAGTTGAAAAAGTCAACTGTGGTCAACTGTGCATGATTTAATGGATTTGGAGGTGGAAATGAGTTGGATATACTTCATTCATGTTGAAACAAGTGTTATTTGACATTGCAAAGCTCAAGAATGGAGAAAATCAAGTCAGAACAAAAATTGCCAAAAATAGAAAGTGACTTGTAATGGAAGTTTCCTAAAATGGAAAGTTTTTGACCTCAAGACCACGTGTCCAAGGAAGCTTCAAATGAAAATTTGTTCAACATGAAAGTTGTAGATCTTGTTCTAACCTTTCCAAAAAGTCCAAGAACTTAAAAATCCCATGTATGGTTGGCAAGTTATGGTCCATTCAATTTCAAAAATGACCCATAATCAAAGTGGCATAACTTCCACATGGAGTGTCCAAATTGAGTGATCTTTTTATGTGCAAACTCCATTTGACATGTACTTTCATGGTGCATAATTGGAATTCATCAAAAATGGTCAATGCAGAAAGTCAAATTTCAAGTGCACAGTTAAAAATCCAAGGGCAAAATGGTCCAACATGAGAAATATTGAGAATTTTGGAATGGGGATTTTTGCAACACCTCACAAATGCAATTTGAAAATTGTTGGAATGGTCATAACATGCCAAGGTCTCATATTTGGTCAAGTCACTTTTGAACTTCACTTGAAAAATGCATAAAGTGCCATAACATAGTGAAAATGCAAATTACACATCCAATGGCCATGGGACAAGTTGCAACATATCACACATGTCATTTTGAGAGTGTGTGAGCTGTCAAATGAGCTGTCATTGGCCTGTGGTGAAATGACATTTTTGCCCTTGCTTTGAAAATGACATTTTGCTAATCACTTGCACTTTTGCTAATTGGATGATTAAGGATGGATTAAGCTGAAATATAAATGCCTAATTGTAACTAACTTTGATCAGAATCACAATTCACAAGAAATTGCAACCACTTTTCCCTCCAATTCTCCAAATTTCTCAAGAACACACAAGAACAAAATTCCACAAAACTCTTCCAATTCTCCATCAAATCACGAATTTCTTTTTGATTCAAGCTTCATTCATCTTCCTCTAGAACTGTTTTGGCATTTGGCATTGAGAATCTTCATGGATCGTGACTGTTCTTCCTTGGCTCAACCATGGTGAATTGAAAATTCTTCCACTAGAAGCTGCATTGGATCAACCTAACACCTCCAGTCAACATCCTGAAGCTCCTACTCCATCTGTTTTGGATCCACACGCCTTGTAACATCGAATTTCATCACTGCCTTCCAATTAAGGTAAACTTTCGAATCTCATGGATTGATGAATTGTTATAGGCGTTTGGAAGAGTGTTCAGTGTAGAGTGCAATGATGTGCTTAGTTTTGATTATGATGAAACGTAGGATGAGTTATCTTGACTTTTAGTTTGAATGTTAAAACCTAATTCGCTCGATCCAAGAGATTTAGGAACAATTAGGCAAAATCGTGTGTATATTCGTGCTCTACATGATGAGACCTTTCCAATGACTATCCATTTGTGAATTTTGGTTGAACTTTGGTGTTCTTGATGTTCATGGCATTTCTGGAAAACACGATGAAGAGGAAGTGAATTTTCTGGAAAATTAGGTGTTTGATCCATTGTTTTCGTGTGCAATTTCGAATTTGTGTTTCCCTCCGCTTCCTACCAATCACATGCCTCTACCTCAATTAATGAAGCGCGGTCGTTTTAGCCTTGGACGTGTTAATTACAATATTGCCATTAATTCCATTTTAATTTAAATAAAACACTTAATAATTATTTAACAATTCATTTAAACCTTAGAAAATTCATAAAAAAATATTTACAAGTCCAAAAATTATGAGAGTTTTTTTGTTGGATCCCAAATTCCCTCTAGTTTTTTATGGACATGGTTTTAGAAGTTGTGCATGGAAAAATGTTGACCTGGCCTAGGGATCTTTGACTTGTGTGTATTTTTTATATGTTTTACCATTTTCATTGTGAAATGCTCATACATTAAAAGAAATGCCTGAAATTTTTTGAGCTCATTCTAGACATGTTGATGGTGATTTACATATAAAGTTTGTGATTTTTGGATACCTGAGGAGTGAGATATGATTTTTTGAATCTAGGTGTGACAATTTGTGTCACACCTAGCTAGGTCAACTTCATGAAATTATTTACATGGCCTATGACAGTTGGAATGGATTGAAATTTTGCATGAATTATTATTGACATGTTGATATGTTATGTGAATTTTTCTGGATTTTTATATGGCATTTTCAATTTGATTGATATTTTTCTTCTCTGTTGGTTCATTGTACAAGCTTGTATGACACATGTTTGTATATCTTGTGTGAAATTCTCATATGGTTTTGGATGAAAGTGAAATTTGGTATGTTGATTATAGACACATTGTAGGACATCACTGTTTTGGTCCCATTCATTTCTTAATTGATTTCATTGATTTATGAATTTTTGAAGTGAATGCATGTGTTGATGCTATGGTTTGGCTTGGATAATCTTGTCTGGATTTCTTGATTTTCATTGACCTAGTTCCTTTTGTCCAATTGAGCTGAAAATTGACATGCTATACCTTGAATATGTCCTGTTTAGGTGTGAATTATTTGAGGATTTTTGGAATTGTTTTGGTATGCTTTTGATTGAAGTTATTCTGTTTGGACATTGGATGTTGCATTTGACCTAGTTTGACTTGTTTTGGTCATGAAATGAATATGGTGAATGGTATGAGCATGGGACCAATTGCATTGGCTTTCTATTTGTGTGAATTTGATTTTGGTTGAGAATCCCTTGCTGTTTAGACTTTTTTCTCTCTTTTGGACCCTAGGCTTGGCCTAGTGGTCTTGCTTCTCACATTTGGATTGATTTTTCAGGATGAAATGCAAAAGGCTTAAGGAGAATGATTCAAGTCACTTAAGACTTTGTTGGATGTTGAAAACTAACATGAATTTGTTTTGTAGGTTGAGAAGCTTGAGCTTGAGCTTATAGCTTGCCTTTATGTGCATTAATCTGTATAGTCTGACTGATTAACATTTGCTGTTTATTGATTGTCTGCCTGAGCACTGATGATACTTGATTGATTTCAGGTACATTTAGTTGCTTACAGTTCTTTAAGAACTTGCTTGCTGCTGCTTGGTTTTTAAACCGCTTGAGGTAGGACTTCTATTCTTCATGTAGTCTGGGAGACCCGGCCTGTTACTTGGCCGGGCAAAATGTCTGAAGTCCTCCTTAAGAGGCGATATTTGTGGTTGTTTACATTTGTGCCCAAGCAGGTGAAGTCCTTGATTAAGGCAATTGGTGGAAGCCAAGGGATATGCAATCTATCCCCCACTACTCTGTGAGTCGTCCCTCTGCTCACACGGCTGTGTGTTGATGCATTGGGGCACAAACCCAAGATCTTGTACTTTGTACAGTTGTGTCAGAGTCTTTGAGCGTAGAAGGGTCCCTCCATTCTGGACCCACGCTCCTTTGTCTAAAGCTCTCCCTGGTCAGGGATAAGAGCTGTGAAGTCTAATCTTCACTCACCTTTCATCTGCTTCACCTTAGCCTCGTAATGGCAAGGTTAAGAGCGAATAATACCCATGTACAGATGACTTGCTTCGGCAGTCAAACCCATTGTTTGAGCCTCACTTGACTGGTTATAGTGTGTGCTTTGTGAATATTTGTTTGCTTGTATGCTTGTATGCTTGCTTTCTTCCTGGATAGGGTTAGCTTGCAGTTGTGCAAGTAGGTAGAAACCTGAACGTAGGGCAATGATGCATGACAACACTAGGCTCGAGTACAGCTCCCTGGTAGTGTGTCTTCCCTTGGTTTCTGGCTAGATTTTCTTTCCCTTGAGGGGGAACTACATCGCCCTGATCCTTGTTCCAGACGAGGTATGTAGGCAGGTGGTCGTGCGAGACCACTCCGGGCACTTTTTTTCTTTTTTGTGTGTGTTTGCTTGTTATCTAATTGTGTTTGTTTGGTTCGGATGCCGACATAAGCCCAGTGATTGGCGGTCGGGCTCCACGTTTGCCCTTTGGTGTGCGTTTTGGTTCGGATGCTGACGTAATTCCATCGAGTGGTTGTCGGGCTCCATGTTTGCCATCTGTTTGTGCGTGTGTTGTTTGGCGTGCGTGAGCCGAACTACAGCAGCTCTGATTCTCGTTCCAGACGAGATATGTAGGCATAGGACGCGATGTCCTATCGAGCTCCCTTCTCCTAACCCCACCTGCGTTCCCTGTGTGTGTGTGTGTGATGTTTTAGCAACCTTTTCTTTATTTTAGAACGTGGATCCCGTCGAGTACGACGGACGTGAGGGGTGCTAATACCTTCCCCTTGCGTAACCGACTCCCTTACCCTTTCTCTTTGGTCGCGAGACCATGTCTTTTCAGGTTTCTCTGAGCGTTTCCTTTCCCTACCTTGGGATAAATAACGCGCAGTGGCGGCTCTGTGTTGTTTTTGTTTTAGCCCGCCGGTTGTTTTTTCGCGGATGCGACACCTACCCAATGCAATTTCAATCTTACACTAAGATCAGAGTTCCTACTCACTCCCCCTCAATCACCTCAGTGATTACAACCTTTAATTAAGATTAAAGACAATTGTGAAGTCACATAAATAGTCTCAATATACTATTTAGTGAAGTTTTTTTTCCAAAGTTTTCCAACTGTTTTTAATCTTCACCTTGTCAACTTTGTTTCCAAATAATGCATGGAGTTCAGCTACAATATTTTTATATGGTGATGTAGTCAATATATCATTGACTTTGTTACCTTTTTCATATTCATGCATAAAAACATCAAAAGACCATCATCCATAACTCTATTCCAAGTCAAAGTTTCAGAATTACCACTATTAATTGGTAATTTATTTTTCGATGCCATAAAATATGAAAATGAACAATCATAACACAACAAAATTAATAAATATATAGTAATTAACAAGAAGTTGCAATATCACAATAAATATCACGATAAATTTGGTACTACTTTATCAAGGAACGACAAACATAAAAGTAATAATATAAAATACAAATTTGACTCTTTAGGCTAAATCGTTATTTTAATAATTTAACCATAATTTAACATGTGATACGGCTACACTATATTTTATAACCCCATCTTTATCACTTATTGAACCTTGATAATTGTCATGAGATACATTTTGATTTGCAAGTTCTATATCTACTTCAGCTATAAGATCTTCATCCAGATCTATATTCATTAGATAATTATGAAGATTGCAACATGCAAAAATGATTAATTTTTGAGCTTTGACTCCATAATTTTAGCTATTTTAAATTAGATAAAATCTCAAATCTTTTTTTCAATACATCATAGGCTCTTTCAATTGCATTGCATACAAATGAATGTCAATGATTAAACAACTCTTTATAATTTTAGGGTGAATTTTTAGCCGAATATTCTGTCAGGTGAGACTGAACTCCTCTATAAGATGTAATTAATCCACTTGTCAACATGAGTCCAACATCAACAAGATAATATTTTCCTATAGCAAAAATAAATGATAAATGTGATAGTTTAAAATATATAATATAAATAACTATAAGTCTAGGTTATTCTTATATTATCGCGTGTTAATGTGTTCTTTATTATTCTCAAGTCAGAGGCAGACCCTTTCCATCCCACGAGCACATAAGTGAACTTTAAATCAAAAGTACATACTGCTAAAATATTTTGTATCGGGTAGTCTTTCCTATCACAATATCTAATAGTATCTTTGCAGATACTTTGACACGTATATGTCTTCCATCTATTGCACCGGTCCACAATCGTAACACAATATTATATTTCTTTATCAATAACATATATGACTATTAGAAATTTTAGTTTTTTTGTTTAGGGAATATAATTTATTAATAACAAATTTTACCTTAAATTACGAGTATAATCTATAACTATTAGAAATTTCAGGTGGGACTCTTGAGCCATCGGGTCGGATAAGAATTTTTTCTTCCAATTCAAGAATAACTCTTAAAACTTGATGAAGATGACGACTAATAGTATTGCGAGAATGACGAAACCAAAAGTTGACTTTACAATTTTTAGTATTATGTGTTAATATGTAAATTGATTTTGCAACGTGCTCTTCCACACTTGACCATCAGGTAGCTTGTAATCTCCATTCTCTTTCTAACATATCTCAATTGTTTGAGGGCTCATTTTTAATATATTTTTACTAGTTTTACTATTACTAGTTCAATACATTATTTCTTTCACGGACTCCATCTCTCTCATAGCTCATATACTATAACACAATTTTCTCTTGCAAGACATTCAAACATAATAGTAAACAACAACATAATTAGATGAACTATAACTCTTCGACGCAAATTAAACCATATGCTAATAACAATTCTTTGATCTTGAAAATCCATCTAAGACAATAAAATAATTTATATAATTAAAAGAGATAAAATAATGTTAGAATGTTAAAAAGAAATTGGACAAGTAATGTTAGTTCAGATTTATTTATCACAACTCACATAAAAAAAAATTCATAGATTTTTTAATCACAAATTACATCCAAATATTGTGTGTTGTTGACATCCAAATAATTGAATTTTACCATAAAATACAACGTTCTACATATCTAAATATGAGGTGGCGAAATGCTTGAAATATAAGCCTAAAGATTTAAATTTGTATGAAATAAAATTGCAAACTATAAAGAGATGCCTATTGAAGATCGTTTGACGTATTTCATACAAAATTATAAATGGGTGACATCATTTATGAGTTGCTTATTTTATAATTAAAGATTAGTTAAAATCATTTCTAAATTACCTCCTAAATATTTCACTAGTATGATCTTATTATTATCATATGGATTTTTCGGTTCACGTCGTATCTGGTTTTGATTGTTTTGTATAATCTTTGGCTTACTCCTCTTTCTTTTTTGATCTTTTTGCTTTGCTTAAATTGTTTTCATTGAAGAACAACGTATGTAACAACAACATAGGAAAAAAAAAGGAAAATTCAACAAAATAAAAAGTAAAAAAACTCACCTGAAAGCAACAACGCACAGATAGGAGCCACACAATAGAAAACAAATGAAACATGAAACATCACAGAAAAAAACATAGTCTTTAATAATTCGATAAGGATAATTTTGGAATTAAAAAAATAATTAAGGATAAATTAGGGAATATAATAAAATTCTAAACAATAAATCTTCCCTCCCCTCCAAATCCCACCCATCCCCTTATAAAAAATAAACCAAACAAATATATTTAAGAATATTTCCTCCCTTCCCTTCCATCTACTCCCAACCAAACGGACACAACACCTCTTTATTCATGAACAGATTATCATATAACGTAAGAGAAATAAAATTTATATCACTTTATAGTCCGGTGAATGATGCAAAAACAATTATACTTTGCATTTAGAGATTTTGAGATATTCTACAAGTTTGTTTTGTACTAAGGATCATCTCATTTCCCCTTTTCTGACCATAACACTTATTGTTTTAATGTTGTCAAGAAGAATCCTTTCCTGACCACAGTTGCAGAATAAGAAGTCTATCATGCTCTTGTGAGCCTGAAATCTTATCAAGTCCATTGTTATGATAGTTTCCAACCTATTTTTTTTATGGAGTTTCTTAATGCATCCTATATATTACTTATGTACCACAAAGAAATATTAAAATATCTCTTAGATTTCAGAGATACATATTTGAACGCATCCAATACACATACACAAACACACACATACACACACAACGTAGGCTATTATGAGTGACGTCCTATTAGTTGAGTTTTTTATATATCGAAAATGCATCTTCGGAATTTGTCTGTAGATGCATTTCTGTAACGTATGCTAAACAATATCAGAGACAGAAACCAAAAACTTGTAATTTGACAAAATAAAATTAACATTCATAACATAAAAAAAACATTACATATATGATTTCAACATAAAATGCAACATTACACTTCACTATCCAGGTGGACGCTTCAACATCTTCACATATCTTCGATTGTTCTTTAAGTCGTCGCTTCCAACTCGAGTAGAACTTTTGTTTCGAAACAGAAAAATGTATTCCGCATAACTCTTACATCTGCATCCGTCTTAAGCTCAAAGTTGCTAAACTCAATCTTCTCTTTATTGTTAATCGACACTTAATGGTACTCGAGCTTCACAATTTTTCGATTGTCTCCGTAAGGTAGGAAATTATGGATTTCGTATTTTAGATCTGCAAGAGAGGTGTACTCGTTGAGTTTAAACTTTTTCCCGGATGTCGCGCTGGAGAAAGAGACATTTGTGATATACCAGATGATGTTTATTTGTGACATTTGAGATATTTCCAGTTTGTGTGAAATAAAAAACAAGAGAACCTTAACTTATAGAATCTCTAAACAAATATGGACCTCACAAAATATAGCATGTTGACTCTGGAGATATATCTCTGGTTCTGCATCCTATTATCTTGTTTCAGAGATACATCTCTGAAATCTCTCCTAAACAGGCAGAAAACACGACCTTTAAAAATAGAACCTAATTGAAGACTTTGTTTGACAATTGGACAAATATTGTGGGAGAGATAAAAAATGTATTAAAATATTACGAAATTATATATATTACACTTCATTAACATTGAGAACAATTACATACACTTATTTGTCAGACTAAACAGAAAATTAAAATGAATCTAAACATTTGTTGTCGACAAAATCAATGGATGGTACCCCCTTTGACTTTTGTGTATTTGATTCTCTTTCAATGTTGCTCAATTTCTCGAACTCTTACATCCTTTCCACAAAATGGTCCGACCAAGTCTCGACTTTAGTTGTTGAATGAGATGCCCACTCCGGTAATGTAAGTGATAGATGACATCCCGATTTTAAGTAAACTTGAAAAAAATATCGTGATTTTAAAAGCCACCCAATACACATAATACGATTATTTGGATTTTGAGATGGGGAGGTGTCTAGAGGGAAAAAGATTTCCGAAAAAATATATCGTATAAGATCAATACACACTCTATCATGCATACATGCTATGAGGTTACCAATTTCAGGGAAGCATATCCATTTTCCTTCGGTGCCGGTCCATTAAGGCAATGAACAAGAGACTCATAAACTTCATCAAAGTTTTCTTTCTTTCCGTATAAGTGTGTGTATGATTCTTTATGAGTCCTCAGCTCATGGGTAAGTTGATGGCGTATAAGTGTATGATTATCTTTTCCTTTATTGAGTAAAGCCGAAACAAATCGATAATCACAATTACCGTCCCCTTAAACATTTTCGATCCGCTCGATGTATTTGTGAATAAAAAACATTATCTCGTCAATGAATGAAATCTTTGGTATAGGTGACAAATGAAGTGGTTGGCTAATGCGAGCTCCTTTGAATACACTTTTTTGAGTTTTTGGAATTGGAGACTCCGGAAAAACATTGGCAACATGTTCAAAATACGAAGGAGACTGCACCGTTAAAGTGTCACTCGGTGTAGACTTGAGATTCTTCGGAGAACCTTTTGTTTTTACCGGTTGAAATGATGGTTTCTAGTCGGTGGTTTTCGGATAAACAATCTTCCTCAATTATTCTTTGATATGGAATTTCATGTTGTCACTGACTTTCAAAAATCTCTCTCGTATCACTTTCCATTCGGTCAAGATAGAGATATTCAATTTACCGTCTTTCATGACACCATCATTATCAAACCTAAGCATCTTCTAGTGAGTGCAAACCTCATTCATTCTTATCGGACTTCAAAGTTTCACCTTTTTTTGCAATAACACAAGCACATGGGAGACCACATGTTTTCACAATTGTGCATTCACACTTTATGCTATTAGCGTCTACATTATCAACTTGTTTAACTTAATGAAAAATATAATTCAAACATGTTCGGAGTATGTCGTTGACCGACTGAGAATAAAGATTGTTGCCTTTAAATCTGTGTTCCAAACCTATGATGCTCCGACCAAATGATGGTCTTATTGTTGAATAAACTTTAATGTTAGAATTAATAGGTTTTATTAATTAGTTAAATGGAGAGATTTGGAAGGTCAAGAGACAGTAGACAAGTTAATAGTATTTACAATTATGTTTCCTAGAATATCAAAAGTTTCTGAATATGTATAAAGACCAAAATTGTACTCAATAAAAATACAGACGTTGCAATTAATTTGTCTTCTCTTATCACAAATTGGCATCAGAGCTAATGGCAAACATGATGAATCAAATGCCGTTGCCACGGCTAACGAAGTTAAATTACGAAAACTGGAGTATCCAAATGAAAGCTCTTCTCGGATCTCTAGACGCGTGGGAGGTAACCAAAGATGGGTTTGAAGAACCAACAGATGTTGAGGGATATACGGCAGCTCAAAACAAGGCGTTGAAAGAGACGCGATCGAAGGATAAATCGACACTATACATGCTGTTTAGGGCTGTTGATGAATCAGGCTTCGAAAAGATTGCCGGTTCGACTACGTCGAAAGAAGCGTGGGACACGCTAGAGAAAGTGTTCAAAGGAGCAGATCGAGTAAAGCAAGTTCGACTCCAAACTCTTCGTGGCGAATTGGAGAGGATGCAGATAAAGGAGTCAGAAAATGTATCTGACTACATCACGCGTGTACAAAAGGTGGTGAACCAACTCACCAGAAATGGCGAAACAGTAACTGATGCACGGGTTGTCGAAAAGATTTTGAGATCTTTAACAGATAAATTTGAGAATATTGTGTGTGAAATAGAAGAGTCGAAGGACCTTTCGACGCTTGCAGTCGAAGAGCTCGCTGGTTCCCTCGAAGCACACGAACAACGAAAGATGAAAAAGAAGGAAGAAGGAGTAGAGGACGCAAATCAAACCAAGGAGCAAATCAAAGAGGAAAAGGTACTTTTTTCTCAAAAATTTCGAGGAAGAGGACGTGGTCGTGGAGGACGTGACAATGGTCGAAGTGGTAGAGGCAGCAACTTCGAGAGAGGACAGTCGATCCAGCAAAATTGGCGTGGCAGAGGACGTGGTCAAAGAGGTGGTAGGTCGAACCATTCCAACTTTGAATGCTACAAGTGTGGGAAGTATGGTCATTATGCGAAGGATTGCAACTCATTCAAATTCTATAACTGTGATAAAGTGGGACATCTCGCAAAAGATTGTCGAATCGAAAAGAAGGTAGAAGAAACAACCAATCTAACTTTGGAAGCTGAAGCAAATGAAGGTTTTCTCTTGATGGCTCAAAATGAGATCAACACAAATGACAACGTTTGTAATCTTGACTCAGGAGCAAGTAACCATATGTGTGGTCACAAACACTTGTTTAAAGAAATGAGGAAGATTGAAGATGGAAATGTGTCTTTCGGAGATGCATCGAAAGTGAAGGTCGAAGGCAAGGGAACGATCCGTTACTTGCAAAAGGATGGGTTGATTGGATCAATTCAAGATGTTTATTATGTACCAAATCTTAAAACCAACATCTTGAGTTTGGGACAACTTACAGAAAAAGGTTATTCGATACTTATGAAGGAACGAATACTGCATTTGAAGGACAAGCTGGGACATCTGATTGCTCGTGTCGAAATGGAGAGAAATCGAATGTACAAACTGAATCTGACAAACGTTCGAGAAAAATGTTTACAAGTAAATGTCGAAGACAAAGCGTCACTATGGCATCTACGCTTTGGTCATCTACATCATGCTGGTTTAAAAAGGTTGGCGAAAAGGAACATGGTGCATGGACTACCAGATATGGATTATGAAGGAAAGTTCTGTGAAGAATGTGTGCTGAGCAAACAAACAAGAACTTCATTTCAAAAGAAGGCAGAATATCAAGCTAAGCATATCCTTGATTTGATTCACACCGACATATGTGGGCCAATCACGCTAGAATCCTTCAGTAGCAAAAGGTACTTTATTTCCTTTATCAACGATTACTCACGGAAGACATGGGTTTATTTCTTGAAAGAAAAGTCTGAAGCATTCGAGGTGTTCAAAAGGTTCAGAGTAATGGTGGAGAAGGAAACCGACAGACACATTAAAGTAGTTCGATCTGATAGAGGTGGTGAGTATACTTCGACAGCTTTTATGAAGTATTGTGAAGAGCAGGGTATAAGGAGATTTCTAACTGCAGCATACTCACCTCAACAAAATGGGGTGGCTGAAAGGAAGAATCGAGCAGTCCTTGACATGGTGTTCAATGCTTAAAAGCAAGAACATGCCAAAGGAATTTTGGGCAGAAGCTGTACAATGTGCCATTTATGTTCAAAATCAATGTCCACATTCGAAGTTAGAAGATCAAACACCACAAGAAGCGTGGAGCGGACAGAAGCCAACAATCTCTCATCTCAAAGTATTTGGAAGTGTTGCTTATGCACACGTACCAGATCAACGAAGAACGAAACTTGAAGACAAAAGTCAGAAATACATACTCATTGGGTATGATGAGAAAACAAAAGGGTACAAGCTATTTGATCCCATAAGAAAGAAAGTGATAGTGAGTAGAGACGTTCGAATAAACGAAGCAAGTAAGTGGGACTGGAACAGTTCGACAGAAGCTGTTGTCGAAGTTGAAGAATCATATGTCGCTGTACCACCAAACATTTCGACAAAGCTTGGAGATTCTGACAGTGAAGATGAACCTACACAACCCAGAATGCGAAGTTTGCAAGATCTGTATGATTCGACAAGTGAAGTGCACCTTGTATGTCTTTTGGCAGATGCTGAAAACATCAGTTTTGAAGAAGCAGTACGAGACAAGAAGTGGAAAAGTGCCATGGACGAAGAGATGAGGGCAATTATCCACAACAACACTTGGGAGCTAGTTGAATTGCCAAAAGGTAGTCAACCCATTGGTGTAAAGTGGGTATTCAAGAAAAAGATGAACGCTCAAGGAGAAATAGAACGATACAAAGCGAGACTTGTTGCGAAGGGATACAGACAGAAAGCAGGAGTTGATTATGACGAAGTATTTGCACCTGTTGCAAGAATGGAGACAATTCGATTACTCATATCTCAAGCTGCTCAATTCAAATGGCCAATATTTCAAATGGATGTCAAAACAGCTTTTCTGAATGGTGTACTAGAAGAAGAAGTCTATGTCAAACAACCACTCGGGTACATGAAAGCTGGAGAAGAGAAGAAGGTACTGAAATTGAAGAAAGCGCTATATGGACTGAAGCAAGCACCGCGAGCATGGAACACACGTATCGACACATATTTCAAGGAGAACGGGTTCGAGCAATGCCCGTACGAACATGCCCTCTATGTGAAGAAAAATGGAAGGAATGTATTACTTGTTGCTCTCTATGTTGATGATCTTATTTTTCTGGGCAGTAATGATCAGATGATAGAAGAATTCAAAAGCACAATGACACGTGAATTCGAGATGACAGATTTAGGCCTGATGAGATTCTTTCTTGGTCTGGAAGTTCAACAAGAAGAAACAGGAATCTTCATCTCACAAGAAAAATATGCAAAAGAAATCTTGAAAAAATATAAGATGGAAAGCTGTAATCCGGCTTCGACGCCAATGGAACCAGGAACAAAATTGTCGAAATTTGATGGAGGAGAACGTGTCGAAGCAGGCAAATATCGAAGTTTGGTAGGAAGTCTTCGCTATCTCACATGTACAAGACCAAATATCTCATTAAGTGTAGGCATTGTAAGTCGATTCATGGAGGAGCCAGTTTACACACATTGGAAGGCATTGAAGCGAATTCTGAGGTACATCCAAGGAACAGTGTCACTTGGGATGTTTTACTCGAATTCAGAGAAATACAAGTTGGTTGGTTACTCTGACAGTGATTGGTGCGAAGACATAGATGATCGAAAAAGCACTTCTGGATATGTGTTTTTCATGGGAAATACTGCATTTACTTGGCTTTCTAAAAAGCAACCAATAGTAACACTTTCGACATGTGAAGCAGAATATGTAGCAGCATCCTGGTGCGTTTGTCATGCAATATGGCTCAGAAGATTGATGAGTAAAATGGAGCTAGAACAGAAAAATGCAACAATAATACAAGTTGACAACAGGTCAACAATCGAGTTAGCAAAGAATCCAGTAAACCATGAAAGGAGCAAACACATTGACGTTCGTTTCCACTTCATTCGAGAACACGTGAAGGAAGGAAATGTCGAATTGAAGCATGTAGCAAGTAAGGACCAAGCAACAAACATTTTCACAAAACCATTATCAAAAGAAATCTTCGACAGAGGCAAGAAATTGATAGGGATGATGAATAGAAGAAACATTTAAGTTTACAGAGGAGTTTTGTTGAATAAACTTTAATGTTAGAATTAATAGGTTTTATTAATTAGTTAAATGGAGAGATTTGGAAGGTCAAGAGACAGTAGACAAGTTAATAGTATTTACAATTATGTTTTCTAGAATATCAAAAGTTTTTGAATATGTATAAAGACCAAAATTGTACTCAATAAAAATACAGACGTTGCAATTGATTTGTCTTCTCTTATCACACTTATCTCATTGTGCTGGTTCTGAATCATCTGGTTCACAAAATTTCAATCTCTACACAATCACCCTTACAATTTTCCAACCAATTTTTCAATGTAGCATGGGCAGACTCGACTCGGTTAGTTGTTGTATTTCCAAGGTGTCTAACCTGATCGGTCCAAACACAAACAATTTAAAATGAAGCTTTTACATTTACAAAATTTGCCAAACTCAATTAAGACCAATGAACTTAAGAAACGTCAGAGCTCCATTTATTTAACAGTTAGAAGAATACCCCTGGGAAAAACGTTTTATACAATAAATGATTTCACATATTCACGTAATGTATCAAAAACAGTATAAAACTTCGAATAAAAATTCACAGTTACAGACAAAACGCAAATGATAATAAATCTAATTCGGTATATGAGGTATAACGAAATAATGAAGCTAATAATATTGAGTAGGATTTGAACAAACCATAAGAAAGTCATGTTTTATGAATGATTTAAAGGTATAAAAAGAAATCATAACAATACGTATAAAAAAACATTACATAAATGAACAAACTTGTAGTTCAAAACATGTGGTTTGATGAGGAAAAAAGATCCAACTTTGAAATGAAATGAGTTGCAGAGCAAGTAGATAAAGATGATGTTTTTTTGGAATATGAAATCTTGGAGAGAAAATGAGGTCAAAACACAAAAATGTTCTAGGTTTAACCGGTTAGCATAAAAGTATAACCTGTTACATGCACAAGAATTAGTTTTCTCTCTCAACAGAACCTTTGACGTATCGTAGAATCCTCTTGACTGCTGCCAAGTGAGACACTTCAGCCTCTCCATGAACCTGCTCATAATACCAACATTAAACGCCAAATCCAGTCGCGTATTGCAAAAATAATGCAAGTATCCAATTAGCCTCCGATATATAGTTGGATTAACATCTTGCTCATCCTCATTCTTCGATAACTGCAACCTCGATTCAACTGTAGTAGTGACATCGTTATAATGCTCCATTCAAACTTCTTCAAAAACTCAAGCACATACCTTCTTTGGTGCATGATCAGTCCCTTCTTAGACTTGTAAAACTCAATACCAATGAATCATGTCATGAGGCATAGGTCGGTCATCTCAAACTCCTTCATAAGTTCACCATTGAACTTAGAAATGCATCACTCATCGTTGTTCGTAATAAACAAATCGTCCATGTAAGGACAAAATATTATCACCCCTTCATTTTTATCCTTCTTCAGATACGTACCATATTCAGATACACACTTCTTGAAGCCAATCTATTTTAAGAAATCATTTATCCTCTTGTTCCAAGCTCTTGGAGCTTGTTTTAAACAGTATAATGCTTTTCTCAAATTGTAGAACTTTGACTCTTGTGTTTTCACTACAAAACCATGAGGCTATTCTACATAAACCTCTCATTCAAGCAGTATGTTCAAAAATGCAGATTTGACTTCCATTTGATAGATGGACCAATTGTTGTTATTTCCAATACCAACAACTAGTCTAATGGTTTCAATTCTAGCCACCGGTGTAAATACCTCTTCCAAGTCCATGCCTTCTCTTTGCAAAAATTCCTTTGCAACTAATCGAGCCTTATGCTTGATTATTTCACCATTGTGATTTTCTCTCATTTTATACACCCGCTTTACACCAATTGGATTCTTTCCTTCTGATAGATCAACCAACTCCCAAGTCTTGTTCTTCTCAATCGATTTCAGTTCCTCCTTCATAGGACCAATCCATTTTGGATCACTAAAAGTCTCGTTCATTTTAATGAGTTTGGATTTGGCAAAAGTGAAAAATGGACAAAATCACCATTGTCATTGATCTCATTATCTTGGAACAACTCACAATATTGAAGTCTTGAAGGAAAACCTCTTTGTCTTGTTGATCCCCTCACATTATCTTTCATTCAGATTTCAATGGGGGCTGGTTTTGTACCTTTTAACACTGTAGGAACAAACTTTTCACTAGTGTAACCGGTTGAGACATTATGACAACCAATTAAACTCTGTTGCATCTCTTTTATTTCATCAAAAAACGACGCCCCTGCTGATTAAGATCCTTCTATCTACTGCATCAAACAATTTTTAACCACCAATAGAGTGATACCCTACCAGAATAATCAATTCTCCCTTATCATCCAACTTCTTTTTTAAATTGTCTCGACACATGTCGATATTCTACCAAACTGAAAAATATCAAGTGACTCAGATTCAATTTAAATCTAGACCATGCTTCCTCTGGTGTAATATTTTCAAGCTGCTTTATTGGACACATTATCAATAAATATGCAGCTGTGGACACCGCCTCTCCCCATAACTCTTTCAGCAAGTTCTTCCCTTTCAACATGTTTCTCACCATGTTCATGATCGATCAATTCTTCCTTTCATAAACACCCTTTTACTGTGGTGTATAGGGAAGCACTACCTCATGTACAATGCCCCCATGATTACAAAACTTCCCAAAATCATTCGAGACATATTCGCCTCCACTGCTCATTTTGAGAACTTTGATTTTTTGATCGCTTTTCCTTTCAACCATGGACTTGAAGTTATTGAACACATCAAGTACCTCATCCCTTCTCTTTATTAGGCAAGTCCATAGATTTCTACTATGATCATCAATGAATGTGACAAAATATCTATTGGCACCAATAGAATCAACTTGCATCGGTCCATACACATCTAAATACACCACCTTAAGATGATACTTGGTTCTAAAACCGACATCCTTGCTGAATTCTCTCTTATGTTGCTTTGCTTGTACACATTCTTCAAATATTTCATCCGGTGTGTGGATTAATGGCAGTCTGGTAACCACCTTGTTCCTTTGTAAGGCGTTGAGATCTCTAAAGTTGAGATGCCCAACCCTTTAATTCCATAAACACTCTTCTATACTAGCTACAATATCAAGACACTATGCTCCATAAACTTCAACTCAACTTTGAAAGTTCTATTGGGAGCCATAAGAGCTTTTAGGACTAAAACTCGGTTTGCATCCATAATGCGTAACATCTTATTCTCCATATGAGTCTTGTAATCCTTATCAAGCAACTATCCAATACTTAGAAGATTACAATTGATTCCCGAGATATATAATATATCCTTTATCAAAGAATGTCCAAAATCCTTTCTCTTGATCGATATATCACCAATCTCTTTCGCTGCTAGAGTGGCATCATCTGCAAACTTAACCTTATTGATCATGGCACGATTTATTGTAACAAACCAATCATTCCTTCCCATCATACGTGTTGAACATATGGAGCTCAAATAACATTGATCGCTACACTCCAATGCTTATTTCAAAGTTATCGTTGTGTTTTCTTCAGCATGTAACCGGTTGGCATAAAATTGAATCTGGTTACACTTTGGTTTCGTAGTTTTTTTTACTGCTGCTACTATCTTGCAACATGTTGTTTCTGCATTCTCCTTCCGTGATCATGACCAAGAGTGTATTCTCATCATCAAACTCTTTTTTTGCAACTCTAGCTTCATCTTATTGATGTTATTTCTTGTTGGCATTGCACTCTCTTGCAAAATGGACAACCTTTTGACAATTATAGTATTACACACTACTCTTGCCAACCATCCTTCTTCCTTTTCTACCTCTTACATTTCCACCTCTAGAGTTGATGGATCAAGCAACCTTATTGCCACATTTTTCACCCTTTTAGAATGTTGAATTTTTGGAACTTTGGGATTCTCTTCCACCAAAATTTTAAAGTTCCCTCTACCTTTGTTCATGGGCCACTTTCCCTTCGCTTTCTTGTCTCTTTCATTGAAACGTGTTTGCAAAATGATTTCCGTGTTTTCCTTATCAACATTCTTTCCTCCATTCTTTGGTCATGCGCTTCAAGAGAGAAATGCAGCTCCTCTCTGATCATCGTCGCAAGATCCTTCAATTCCTCAATCGCAATCACTACATTGTCAAATCTTGGCATCGAAGAATGCAAATTTTTTGCGATAACATACTACTTTATGATTGTTTCTCCTCATGCCTTCACTTGGTTCACCAATATTGCGATTCTCGTCGTGAATTCAAAAATTGTTTCCTTTTCTTCAATTTGAATAAACTCTAGCTGCCTCTTGTGGGTTTGTAACCTCACCACCTTTGCCTTGTCATCTCCTGCATACATTTTCTCAAAGATTTCCCACCTTCGAAGTTGTGTAATCACCAACTTTCTCTAAATTATCTTCATAAACACATAGATGGATAAAAAACAATGCCTTGTAATCTTTCATCTTCTCTTCCTTATACGTAGACCTTTGTTCATATGTTACACCTACTAAAATTGTGTCGCATCCGCGAAAAACAACCGGCGGGCTAAAACAAAACAAACACAGAGCCGCCACTGCGCGTTATTTATCCCAAGATAGGGAAAGGAAACGCTCAGAGAAACCTGGAAAAAGCATGGTCTCGCGACCAAAGAGAAAGGGTAAGGGAGTCGGTTACGCAAGGGGAAGGTATTAGCACCCCTCACGTTCGTCGTACTCGACGGGATCCACGCTCTAAAAGAAAGAAAAGGTTGCTAAAACATCACACACACACACACACACAAGGAACACAGGTGGGGTTAAGAGAAGGGAGCTCGATAGGACATCGCGTCCTATGCCTACATATCTCGTCTGGAACGAGAATCAGAGCTGCTGTAGTTCGGCTTACGCACGCCAAACAACACACACACACCCAAACAGGCAAACGTGGAGCCTGAATGCCAATCAATGGGCTTACATCAGCATCCGAACCAAAACACACGCACACTGGAACCCAGATGCCACTTGATGGACTTACACCGGCTTCCAAGCACACAACAAGAACAACCAAACACACACACAAAAGGAAAAAAAAGTGCCCGGAGAGACCTCGCACGGTCTCCTGCCTACATACCTCGTCTGGAATAAGGATCAGGGCGATGTAGTTCCCCCTAAAGGGAAAGAAAATCTAGCCAGAAACCAAGGGAAGACACACTACCAGGGAGCTGGACTCGAGCCTAGTGTTGTCATGCATCATTGCCCTACGTTGAGGTTTCTAACTACTTGCACCACTGCAAGCTATTCCTATCTAGGAAGAAAGCACGCATACAAGCATACAAGCAAACAAATATTCACAAAGCACACACTATAACCAGTCAAGTGGGCTCAAACAATGGGTTTGACTGCCGAAGCAAGTCATCTGTACGTGGGTATTGCTCGCTCTTAACCTTGCCATTGCGGGGCTAAGGTGAAGCAGATGAAAGATGAGTGAAGATTAGACTTCACAGCTCTTATCCCTGACCAGGGAGAGCTTCAGACAAAGGAGCGTGGGTCCAGAATGGAGGGACCCTTCTACGCTCAAAGACTCTGACACAACTGTACAAAGTACAAGATCTTGGGTTTGTGTCCCAATGCATCAACACACAACCGTGTGAGCAGAGGGACGACTCAACAAAATAGTGGGGGATAGGTTGCATATCCCTTGGTTTCCACCAATTGCCTTAATCAAGGACTTTACCTGCTTAGGCACAATATTAAACAATCACAAACATCGCCTCTTAAGGAGGACTTCAGACATTTGCCCGGCCAAGTAACAGGCCGGGTCTCCCAGACTACATGAAGAATAGAAGTCCTACCTCAATTGGTTTAAAAATCAAGCAGCGGCAAGCAAGTTCTTAAAGAACTGTAAGCAACTAAATGTACCTGAAATCAATCAAGTATCATCAGTACTCAGACAGACAAACAATAAACAGCAAATGTTAATCTATACCGACAACACAAGTTAATGCACACAAATGCAAGCTATAAGCTCAAGCTCAAGCTTCACAACCTACAAAACAAAGTCATGTTAGTAGACAACATCAAACAATCTCAATTTAATTGACTTGAAGCAATCTCCTTAAGCATTGTGCATTTCATCCTGAAAAGTCAAACCGAATGTGAGAAACTAGACCACTAGGCCAAGCCTAGGGTCCAAAAGGGAGAAAAAATTCTAAAAAGCAAGGGCACTTCAACCAAAATCAAATTCAAACAAATAGAAAGCAAATGCAAGTGGTCCCATGCTTATATCATTTCAGAAAGTAAACTTGAACAAAATATCGTGATTTTGAAAGTCACCCAATACACATAATACGATTATTTGGATTTTGAGATGGGGTGGTGTGCAGTGGAAAAAATATTTCCGAAAAACTATATCGTGTAAGATCAATACACACTCTATCATACATACATGCTATGAGGTTACCCATTTCAGGGAAGCATATCCATTTTCCTCCGGTGCCGGTCCACTGAGGCAAGGAACAAGAGACTCATAAACTTCATCAAAGTTTTCTTTCTCTCCGTATAAGTGTGTGTATGATTCTTTATGAGTCCTTAACTCTTGGATAAGTTAATGGCGTATAAGTGTCTGATTATCTTTTCCTTTATCGAGTAAAGTCGAAACAACTCGATAATCACAATTACCTCCCCCATAAACATTGACGATCCACTCGATGTATTTGTGCATAAAAACATCATCTCGTCAATGAATGAAATCTTTGGTGTAGGCGATAAAGGAGGCGGTTGGCTAATGCGAGCTTCTTTGAATACACTTTTTTGAATTTTTGAAGTTGGAGACTCCGAAAAAAACATCATCAACATGTTCAAAACACGAAGGAGACTACATCGTTGAAGTGTCACTTGGTGTAGGCTTGAGCTTCTTCAGAGAACCTTTTGTTTTTACCGGTTGAAAGGATGGTTTCAAATTGGTGGTTTCTGTATAAGCAATCTTCCTCAATTATTCTTTGATATGGAGTTCCATGTTGTCACTGACTTTCAAAAATCTCTCTCGTATCACTTTACATTCGATCAAGATAGAGATATTCAATTTACTGTCTTTCATGACACCATCATTATCAAACCTAAGCATCTTCTAGTGAGTGCAAACCTCATCCATTCTTACCAGACTACAAAGTTTCACCTTTTTTACAATAACACAAGCACATGGGAGACCACATATTTTCACAATTGTGCATCCATACTTTGTCCTATCAGCATCTACATTATTAACTCGTTTAGCTTCATGAGAAATATAATTCAAACCCGTTCGGAGTATGTTGTTGACCGACTGAGAATAAAGATTGTTGTCTTTAAATTTGTGTTCCAAACCTATGATGCTCCGACCAAATGGTGATTGTATCTCATTATGCTGGCTTTGAATCATCTGGTTCACGAAATCCTAATCTCTACACAATCACCCTTACAATTTCCCAATCAATTTTTCAATGTAGCACAGGCAGACTCAACTCGGTTAGTTGTTGTATTTCCAAGGTGTCTAACCTGATCGGTCAAAACACAAACAATTTATAATGAAACTTTTATATTTACAAAATTTGCCAAACTCAATTAAGACCAGTGAACTTAGGAAATGCCAAAGCTCCATTTATTTAACGGTTAGAAGAATACCCCTGGGAAAAACGTTTTATGCAACAAATGATTTCACATATTCACGGAATGTATTAAAAACAGTATAAAACTTCGAATAAAAATCACAGTTAGACAAGATGCAAATGATAATAAATCTAATTCGGTATATGAGATATAACGAAGCTAATATATTGAATAGAACTTGAACAAACCATAAGAAAATCATGTTTTATGAATGATTTAACCGTATAAAAAGAAACCATAACAATATGTATAAAAAAACATTACACAAATGAACAAACTTGTAGTTCAAAACATGTGGTTTGATGAGGAAAAAAGATCCAACTTTGAAATGAAATGAGTTGCAGAGCAAGTAGATAAAGATGATGTTTTTTTGGAATATGAAATCTTGGAGAGAAAATGAGGCAATGTGATAGTTTTTTTTAAGAGAGACATTGTGTGAAGTAAATCAAAAAAGGGGCTACAAAGTAAATCCTAGTATTTATACTAAGTATTTGAATTGAGAGAGAGAGACCGCGTGTCTATAGATTAATTGGTATTTGACATGCCAAAAGAAGTTTACTTTAGATTTATTGGAACATTTGTTAATTAATAAAATTTAATTGGTAGTGTAAATTGAAATAATTGATAAGATAAATGGGTAACATCGTACTATATTATTTTGAAGGATAGTAATAAATTGAACTTTTAAATTTATTCAATAAATATTATATTTAAATTATATATAAATTAAATATATTAATTATTTAATAACTTTAAAAATAAAAAATTGTATATGAAAGAGAATGGAAGAGTATATTGTAGGAGTATTTATTATCAATATTTTTATTTCTTTGCTTTTCCTATATGTAATGAAAAAAAGAGGGAGAATGAAATCCATCACATACCCACCCGAGTAACATGATAATAGTATGGAGTTGGAAATTTTCATTGGTCTCAAACTTAATAATCTAAGAATATATCATCAAAAGATAAGTTAGAATTACATGCGACAAAGATCCTGCCGTTTCATTTCACATCATCACAAATAAACAATCTATAACAATGAAGCACGTGTCAATTTCCCAAGCAAACGTGGCAAAACAATTACTCGTGGCAACCCAACATGTTTGCCACCTTTTACTTCAAACATATGGTCATCGAAAAACGGTGACAAACCGTTCACTTTATAAACCGATCAAGTTTCATTGCCATAACAGAACAAAATAACACACACACATTAACATGGCAGCAATGTTCATCACCAGAAACGCTATCTTCCGCTTCTCAAAGTCTTTTCCTAACGTCCCTTCACTCTCCCTTCCTAAACCCTCCAGAGTATTCGTCGCTTCTGCTTCCCACCAATCCGACGTAAGATAATGGTCGCAGAAACAGTAATTTAGGATATTAAATAATCTCAAGAGTCACATTTTCAATTTTATTAGTATCATATAACTTTCTTTTTGGATATTGTTTATTTTCAGTGGAGAAATGCAGCAGATGGAAAGAGAAATTCTTCAATGGATTGGGCTTATAATTCTACGTCGAAGGCAAGACAGGATGCAGATGAAATAGCCGACAGAGAAAGAAAAACGTTAAACGGCGATGTAGATTCAGAGGACGTGAAACAATACGTGCGTGATGCGAAAGAGAGGACTAAGGAGGCTGCAAATAGGGCTGCAGAGAATGCTGATAGTGCTGGAGTGAAATCAAGAGATTATGCTTATGATGCAAAAGAGAAGACCAAGGATGCTGCAAATAGGGCTGCAGAGAATGTTGAAAGTGCTGGAGAGAAAGCAAAAGACTATGCTTATGATGCAAAAGAGAGGACAAAGGATGCTGCAAATAGGGCTGCAGAGAATGCTGAAAGTGTTGGAGAGAAAGCAAGAGACTATGCTTATGATGCAAAGGAAAGAACCAAGGAAGCAGCACAGAATGCCGGAGAGACTGCTAAAGATTATGCTTATGGTGCAAAAGAGAGAACCAAGGAAGCAGCAGAGAGTGCTGGAGAGACGGCTAGAGATTATGCTTATGATGCAACGGATAAAACGAAAGAAGCAGTGGGTACTGTGGCTGATAAGACAAAGGAAGGTGCTAAGAAAACAGCGGAGATGACAAAGGAAGGGGCTGAGAAAACGGCGGAGACTACCGGAGAGGTTGCTGGGGCGGCGACTGAGGCTCTGAAGAGTGCAGGAGAGATGGCGAAGCGTACGGCCCAGGGGGCATGGGAGACGGCCAAGGATGCTACACAGAAGATTAAGGAGACGGTTGTTGGGAAGGATGATGACGATAATGATCGTGGTGGCGGTGTTGGTGCTGTTGTTGATGAGTATGATGTTGAATTGAAAAGGAAGGGTTATGGTGAGAGTAAAGGTTATGATAAGAGTAAGGGTTATGGTGAGAATAAAGGTTATGATCAGAATAGGGGTTATTGAAAAGAATTAAGGGTTTAAATAATTCATATAAATACTATGATATGGTGTATGTATGTATGTATCTTAATATGTATTTTTATTAATACAGAATAAAAAAAATTAATCTACAAGCTATTTTGGTATCCCCTACGTGCTTAAGAACAGATAGACATAGTATTGGAGATATACGGTCAAACAACAACCAAATGTCAGAGTCAATTGGGACAAAAAATGGCTAAAAAAAGAAAAACATCAGGCCAAAAGCACATAAATAAAATATGTATTGGTTTAAATTTTGAGGTGTTCTAGTCCTAACCAGCATATTCTATGAAGTATAGACTCATGTAACACCTATGCTTCTTATTAAGTTTAGAAAGGCAGATAAAAATGTAACACCTGTGCTTCATATTAAGTTTAGAGGGACCAAACTAGATTGGTGAAACTCAGGTTATCTAATAAAAATACGATATATATATATATATATATATATATATTAAAGATCGTAACCCTCACCGTTTATTTAATAACTTTTATTAATACCGATTATTTAATATTTTTTATTAAAAAAATGTTATTCTTATATTGCAATATAAATCTACATCCTATTTTATTGAATTTTGATGGCAACTTTGATAGCTGTTTGTTAATCAATTTAAAAATTATTTTTAATATTTGAATATTTATTAATTAATTTCTTTATTTTATTAATCAATTTTTTATATTTAATCATTTACTTTCCATTTCATAAACACCAACACCACTCATGTACTGTTTTTAAATATATATTTTTTATTTTAAAGTAGGAATAATATTGAAACATTAAGTGATTCTATGTCATACCTATCTTTACTAGATATTAGTAAAGTTTTATTTTTCCATTTACTCATTAAGTGATTCCATGTCATACCTATCTATTACTAGATATTAGTAGATTTGATAGTTGAGTTTTGCTCTTTTGTGTGATTGTCTCAATTATCGATTTTTTTTAAACTAAGATTGGAAAAACGGTTACACAATAAATTTTATCTTAAATTAAAAATTAAATTCAACATTTATATAATCAAAGTCTCTAAATGAAATGTAACTAATATTGAATTTGGACACTTCAACACCGTACTTTAATTCACATTCAAGATTAAAATTAACAATACCGATTCTATCCTTTAAATGGATGAAGTATTTAGTTTTGATTGCTTTGGTTAGTACATCTGCAAATTGCTTTTGAGTATTACAGTGAACAACTTCAAATTGAATTTGATTTCTCAGAAAGTGAAAGTTTGTGTCAGTGTGTTTGTTTCTTCCATGCAATACTGAATTCTTGGCAAGACTTATAACTGATTTGTTGTAAATCACCCACTTCACATACCTGCTCACCTTAATCTTCACATCATGCAACAAGTTCAAAATTCAAACATCTTTACCAGCAGACAAAACACCTGCAATATACTCAGCTTTACAGGTTGAGAATGCAACCATTGGTTGTATTGGTTGCTTTTTGGAGCACAAAAAAAAATGAGACCTCCCGTATGCTTGAATAAATATCCAAAAGTACTTCTTCTATCAACTCTGTCTCCACACCAATCAGAGTCTAAATAGCATATCAGCTCTAAATCAGATTCAAGGGAACAAAACTCCATACTTCAAAGTCTCTTTAATGTACCTCAGTATCCTGACAACAACTTGGTAATGTGACCACTTTGGTTTGTTCATAAACCTATTCACCATTCCAACTGCATAACAAATGTCATTTCTGGTGTTATAGAGATATCTCAATAATTCTCCTAACTGTTTGAAAGTTGTAGCATGTACATTATCATCCTTAACATCAGAATCCAACTTGTGATTTGTTGTAGCAGATGTGATTGCAGACTTGCAATTTATTAGCTCAATCTCTTTAGAAGCTTAAATTTTTACTTCAGCTGATGAAAAATTATACCCTTATCAACGTACAAAATCTCCATCCCTAGAAAATATACCATATTTTCTAGATCAGTCATCTCAAACTTATTCATCAACACCTTCTGATATCACCAAATTACACCGTTATTTTGATTCATTTTGTACATGTTTTGCTATTGTTTTATCTCTATTTCCAGTATTATGTGGGTATTTTGTCTATATTTCAGGCATTTAACCGTATTGGGACCATATGCAAAGAAAGGAAACAATTCGGATGCTAAACAATGAAAAAATGAAAATTGCACACAAGGCGACCTACATGGCGTTCGCCATTAGGAAAGCCATATTAGAAATGACGTGTCCCACTCACCAATGGATGGATTGACCCACTCTTTCACACGTTGGGAAGATGGCGTTCGCCACCTTGACATGGCGTTCTCCATCCTTTATGAAAGGAAGGCGGTTAGAAAATGGACTCACTTGGTCTTCCACTCTTCCCATGTTCCCCTATTTTTCCTCCCACGAAATGAGAAAGCTTCACATGACATTTTAGGTTTTAAGAACATTATAAATAGGATTCAAACTTGATTTTTCAAATCATCCAAGCTTAGCACAATCTTGAGCACGAAAATCACCGATCAAAGTTATAACTCTTCACATCGAGGGATTATAACACCAGAGAGTATTAAGTTTGTACGAAGTTTGGAGCATTTTATTTTCCCGCATTTTAATCTTGCCTATATTTGTATTCCTTTACAAGTCTTTAGCAATTTACTCTATATCAGATTCAAGCCTCCGTTTGGAGTAGGTTTTTATCGTATTTCACATTTTATTATCGCTTTATTTATTTACTCGCATTTTATTTATCTTACCTCTCACTACTACTTTTATTTATAAGTCTTATTTATCGCACCGTATTGCTTTAAACTATTTTTCCGTAATGTCTACTTCTAAGCTTCAAACTTATATTTTCATGTTTGTCATAAGCATGTCCAGCCAATTTGTTAATGCTGGGATGTGAGGATCGTCACTTGACGGTACTCTAACTGTTGCTTCTTTAGGATTTCGATTGTGGGCTATTTTGATTTTAATACAATCTTTCTAAACTTAATTTAATCGGTCACTGAGAAAGTAGAGCCGTGAAAATATCGGGTAAGATCGAAAGCCGTCAGACATTAAAGAATAAGATTGGTTTGTTTTTTATTAATGAATACCGCGAAAGCACTTTGTTAATTAACTAGGAAAGTCTAACATTTTAGAAGGAAGTTTTAAAACTATTTGCGGACGCGTTTGTAGGTTTAGGATCCGATTACCAGAGCGAAAGCCTGAAACCCTTTTAAGTTAAATTTTCCAATCAAAATTACTTTTCAACGAGTAAAGAGTCTGATTTCTTAAAATAGGATTTACTAATTTAATGTATTAAGCACTGGTCACACGCGACAGTTGATGGTATAAATTAGAGAGTAAAATCATGTTCTGAATACGCAAGAGCGACAATTCCTATTCAATCACATTCTTTTCAAAGTAAAAAATATTTCTCCGTACAACGATCCTATTTTGAAGCAATCAAGAGTACTGTTGTTTGATGAGAGCCACATCCCGGTATTATTCGCCTAAGTTTATTAAAGTTATTTAATTTCATCTCACCTTTGTTTATTTTGATTCGCCTTAGATAAACACCGTAGCAACTAGATACGATAGATTGACAATTAGATCTTTGTGGGATCGATATGTTTTAAAACTACGCGATAGACTGTACACTTGCAGTTAGTTATTCCAATAGACTCATAATCTTGTAAACACCTTATTGAACTTAGCTATCTCATTTGATTAGCTCCCTGTTAGCAATATATCATCAACATAGAGACACACCAAAATCATGTTGCTATCATATGTATGCTGAACATAAATACCATACTCCATCTCACATTTTCTGAATCCTTGAAGCTTGAAAAATGAATCAATTTTTCAGATTCCAAACTCTAAGAGCATGTTTCAGTCCATACACTGCTTTATGCAACTTGTACACCATCTCTTCCTAATTCTTTTTCATAAATCCAGGAGGTTGTGACACATAAACTTCCTCTTATAAATGACCATTCAGAAATGCATATTTCAGATCTTAATGCATCAGAGGCCAATTTATATTAGCAGCTATAGCAATCACCAATCTGATTGTTTCATATCTAGCTACATGAGCAAACACATCAAAGTAATCTAATCCATATTTCTGTAGAAATCCTCGAGCTACTAACCTTGTTTTGTATTTTCCAATTGATCAATCTGCCTTCAAATTCATCTTGTAAACCCATATCACACTGGTGGATTTCTTGTTCTTTGGAAGCTTAGTTAACTCCCAAGTCTTATTTCTTTCAATAGCCTAAAGTTCTTCTTTCATGGCCTTCAACTACGCTTTATTCTTGAGAGCTTCTTCAGTATTAACTCATTTAGAGTCTACCAACTTGGCACACTAAATGACTTCCTCTTTAGAGTCTATCTCAGTATCTTACAACATGTCAAACTCTGCAAATCTTCTTGGTATTCGTCTGATTCTTTGTGATCTCTGAATTTGTTCGGAATCTTCTTCAGATATTGGAACAATATCAGATGTTGGACTACCTTCAGAGGCTGGACCACCTTCAGAGGCATGATTACCACTAGAGTCTAGATCATCATCAGAATATGGATCAAAATCAGATTCACCTTCAGAGTTAGATTCGCCTTCAGACTCAGTTTCAGCATCAGAGTCACTTTTAGAATCTGACTCATCTTCAGAGGTAAAATCTCCTTCAGAGGCCGACTCTCATTCATAGTCTGAAATATCTTCAGAAGTTAACTCATCTGTTAACACTGCACCAAAGTTGGATTGAGAATTGTTCCAATCCCACACTTCTAATTCGTTTACAATGACATCTCTGCTGAATTCAACTTTGTTGGTGATAAGACAATAGATCTTATAATCACCTGTACTAGGGTACCCTACAAGCAACATGACTTTGCTTCTGCCATCCAACTTCTTTTTCTTAGCATATGGGCCATGTTTATAAGAAACAAAACCAAACACCTTCAGATGGTTTACACTTTGCTTATCTCCAGTCCACTTCTCAAAAGAAAAATTTTCCTCCAGTTTCTTAGTTGGACACCTATTGAGCACATATGCTGTAGTGGCAATAACTTCTCAAAGTTGTTTGAGTGGTTTCCTTGAGTGACTAGGTCTTAGTCAGATAGATTCAAGAAGACAAATATGATTTGTCTTTGTGGTGTTTGTAATCAGTTTCGGTTATAGTGGATTAAGTCCTTGTTGAGAAGGAAAAATCACCTTGGTAGGATGGACTAGAGGTAGCTTCGTTAACAACGAACCAGTATAAAAATAACTTTGTTATTTTTCTTGTTCATGTTTTTTTTATTGATTTGGTTTTGAAAAATATTTTGTTTTTAGAAACCCGATTCAAACCCCAATTTCTTGTGTTTCTTGTCACCTTCATGTATGTGACTTTCTTGTGTGGTTATTGCATGGATGTGTATAGGTCATGGTATATTGGATGGTATACTTGGTTTGAATTGGATTGTATATGGTTAGGTGTTAATGTATGGTATGTAGATGCGTGTGGCTATGCTTGTATGAGTTATGATTGTGCCTTGTTCGTGTAATTGCAGGGCTGATATGTATTTGAACAAGACTTAATCAAGGCATGAAAACTGTCATACCCCAAAAATTACCCATCATTTTTCCTAAAAAAAAAAAAAAAAACGAAAAAAAAAACGAAAAAAAAAAAAAAAAAAAAAGAAATTTTTTTTTTTTAATTAATTAATTAATTAATTAATTAATTAATTAATTAATCAAATAATTAAAATAAATAAATAAATAAAATATAACAAATTATTTTGGACTTGGGTCTCCCTCATTCCAAGCCCATTACCCACGAAATTAGTCTATAAATACTGAAGTTTCAGTAGGGGAGTTAGACTTGGAGTTTACACTGGGAGATTTACTGGAGAAAGAAGGAAGAGAAGCAAAATACTCTGAGGTTTCCTTGGAACAAAACCTTGAGGAAAAAGAAAGAGAGAGAACAGAGAAGGACAGATAGAAACTTTGGCATAGGAACCCTGCCTACCCGGAGAATTCAGAGTAAAGAAACCCTGAAGGCAGCCCATCTGCACCGAAGCCATCGCCGTCCAATTCCCGCTGCCTAACTTATTCCGATACTACAAGTGGTCAATCCCTTCAACCTTGAATTGGCAAACAGGTTTGCGTATCTCTATTGTTTATACTTTCAATTGGCCATATCTACATATATAATGCATCATGATTAAATGTTGATATATAATTTGCTTTCGTATGGGAATTTAAATATGCCTGAATACCCTGAATGTTTGACCATGTTATTCCTGTGATAAAATGCCATAAAATTCAAAGTTCCTAACATGGGGCTGTTTTCAAATTCAAAATCCGTGGCCTTCGCTAGGCGAGGCAGAGGCGAACGAGACAGTACCTGATTCTTCTAGTCTGTTTTTTTTATGTTTTTATCATAGCCATGCATTATTTATCATATCCTATTTATTGTTGTGATATTTCTCCGGTGTAATCTTCGATTGCACCCTGATTTGGTGTTCTGACATGTTTCTTTTTTTTGAGTTTCGTAAAGGTTCACATATCCCAAGAAAAGGTTATTGGCTAGGTATTCCACTTTATTTGTGGGATACCCTTGTGGAGTTTCACCCTAAATTAATTTTTTAATGTATTAATTTCTAATGTATTAATTTTTTAATATATTATTTTTAATAATTTTAATGTGGAGTTTCATCCTAATTATATAATTAATTGTAAAACTTTGCCTTTGAATAAGTGATCTTGGACCTCTCTTTGTTGCCTTACGATTACGATATTACGGTCATGTCCCGCGAACGTGGGGATACCCTTAGCAAAGACCCTTCGGTTAAATCATCATAAAATAAATTATAGTCCCTCGGATGTTGCCTTCGAATATACAACTTTGTCCCTCGATGACCCTCCGATGTTGCCTACGGTTAAATGATGATAGTCCCTTCGAATGCTAAGGTATCCTCATAACTGTTGCCTTCAATGACCAATCGATGACCCTACGATGACCCTTTTACATCCAAAGGATAAAACTACTTATTTCTCAATAATAAGGACAGTTTTACCCTCATAAGGATAGGAAATGCCCGTAAAGACCTTGGGTCGGTATAACTCTTAATTGCTGGCTCACAACTTAAAACATTTTTTTTGCACCTCACACCTTTCAAAATGCCTTTAAAAAATCACCACTTGGTATACATTCATACTAGAATCATTACCGAGTTATATTTTTCTAAACAATTTTCAAAACTAAAACGGGATAACCACTTTGTATACATTCATACAAGAATCATTACAAAGTTAAATTCTCTTTTCAAAACAATTTTCCAAACAATTCACAAACACTTTTTTAGACAAAAATAATATAAGTGATCGAGCAATTAAGAGCCCATGGATAACCATGGATACAAAGGGTGCTAACACCTTCCCTTTGTATAATGTACCTCCCGAACCCAAAATCTAAATTAAGGTCTTTCCTGTTCTTTTCCACCTTTCCTTATTGGATAAAAGAAAAGTCGGTGGCGACTCTTGCTAACCGCGACATTGCGATAAAAACACAAAAAGTCCAGTTCACCGTATGACAGAACTGGCGACTCTGCTGGGGACCCTAAATATTTAAAAAGAGAGGTTACCTTAAAAACAAGATCACTTATTCAATTTGTCTGATTTATTTTTAAGGGATTGCTTGGGTATGTTATGCTTGAGTGAAAGATCCTACACCCGGATCTAGTGTACCTTAGGTAAGTAGCAAGAGATCATCGCGACTGTCCGGCGTATACTGGAATGGTCAAAATGATGGCTACGGTTAATGTGGCACTTTGGATGTCCTGATGTTCCTCATGTTAGTTGAGGAAATATTTGGCATTCGCGTGGTGTCATAAAAGCATTAACCAGACCTTTAGAACCCTAATTGACTCATCCTGGCCATTAGAAAGTAGTGAGATAACTGGCTTCGGTTCCGACTGGAGTTGGTTGAGACTCGATACTACACTCTTTGAGATTGGACTTTAGGGAAGCTTCGGTCAACCATTTGGTGTTGCACTGAAGTGGACTTAAGGAAAGGTCAATGATTTGAGATCCTTCTAGAACCCGGTTACTATTCTAAGACAGGTTGAACCAACCAAACTTCAGTGGGGAGGGTATTTACCTATGGAACTCACGCAAGCCTTAAAACCTAGGAATGATTGTTGTGTGACTTGCTTGTGCTTGTTATTTATCTAACAACATGACATCATAACAACATAACATCATAACATCATGGCATTGTACTAACCATTTCAAGGATTTAGGGATTTAACTCTGCTAAAAAAAAAACAGAAAAAACAAAAACAAAAGAGAAAAGAAAAAAAAAGCTCTTTTTGTTAGTTTATGCAAAGTTAAATCCCGAAAGTCCTTGAAAACATTTCATACATTGCATTGCATCGCATAACAGGTATTCTAAAGGATCAGTGTTCTCACGATTTTCCTATCAAACAGATTCCAGCAGATTCAAACAGATTGAACAATGGCTCTCGAACAAACTGTCAAAGATCTCCAGGCCCAGAATGCTCAATTCCAGGAAATGATGCTGAGCTTATCTAAGGGGCAGGAAGAACTGAAAGCTCTTTTGATGGAGAAGAAGAAGGACCAGAAACCTGTGGGTTACATCAACCCGGGGAGAAGGCTTAAGGGACAGGTTACAGGAGTCAAGATTAGAATTCCGAAGGATTCAGAAGAAGAGACCGAGAATGATTCGGAAGATGAGAATCCTAATCTCGTCAATTCTGAGGACGACGATGAAGATTATGAACATGAACAGTACTCTCCGAAGGATGATAAGTACAAGTTGCTGGAAGAACGTATGCTAGCTATGGAGGGGCAGAAAGTGCCCGGTCTGGATTTCGAAAACTTGGGTCTGGTCTCTGATGTGGTCATTCCCCGCAAATTCAAGGTTCCCATTTTCACTAAGTATGATGGTGCCTCTTGTCCTCAGATGCATCTAAGGGCTTATGTGAGAAAGATTCAGCCCCACACTACTGATAAGAAACTGTGGATCCATTTCTTCCAAGAGAGTCTGTCTGGCACACAGTTAGAGTGGTATTATCAGCTTGAGAGCTCTAACATCCGCACATGGACTGATTTAGCAACAGCTTTCTACAAGCACTACCAGTATAATTCTGAGTTAGCGCCTACTCGGCTACAGCTACAAAATATGACTATGGGCTCTAAAGAAAGTTTCAAAGAATATGCTCAAAAGTGGAGAGATTTGGCTGGCAGAGTCAAACCCCCTATGACTGATCGAGAGTTAGTGGACATGTTCATGGGTACACTGACTGGCCCATTCTACAGCCATCTACTGGGAAGTTCCTCGTCAGGTTTCACTGAACTTATCTTGACAGGTGAACGGGTTGAAAGCGGCATTCGAAGTGGAAAGATACAGGCAGCTACTTCTGCAAGCACCAAAAAGTCCTATCAGGGAAAGAGTGAATCAAATGCTGTGTACAGTGAGAGGAAGCATAACAAGAAGAATCGTGACCATACTGTTGGGGCATTTACAATTGCTGCACCGCCATCTCAGAACTTCCAACACAGACAAGACAGGTCGAGAAGACAGTTTACCAAGATCAATATGACTTTAACCCAAGCACTGCAGAGTATGTTAAAGGCCAATTTGATTACCCTCAGAGGCCCTCCTGCAAATCCCAACACTACTTCTCCTCGTTATAATCCCAACGCCAGGTGTGCCTATCACTCCGATAGCCCCGGGCATGATACGAATGATTGCTGGTTGTTGAAGAACAAGATTCAGGATATGATCGACGCTGGAGAAATTGAATTTGATCCTCCGGCGACCCCCAATGTCATCACAGCACCTATGCCTAATCATGACCAGAATGTTAATGTTGTGGATGACAATTCTCACGTTACTGACGTTGCTGATTTAGCATCTCCTCTCCTGATCGTTAAGAAGAATTTATTGCAAGCTGGTTTATTTCCAGGTTGTGCTGAAGATTGCGATCTCTGTGTACTCCGACCCAATGATTGTTTGAAGTTGAAGAACGGCATTCAACGGCTGATGGATGATCGTACAATTCTATTTGAAAGGGTTCCTAAGGTGGACAACTCTATTGAAGAGGTATCTGTGATTGCTAGGTCCAAAGCTCCAGTGAAGATTACCGCTACTAGAGTGCCTGTGAAGATTACCGCTGAGCCCAAAGTGGCTCCCCTGATTATTACCGCACCTGGCCCCGTGCCATATTCCTCCAGCAAAGCTATTCCGTGGAACTACGGAGGCGACGTTTACATCCACGGCATAAAGCAAGTTGGTAGTTCTGCTAATCCTAATGATATTGTGGGGACTAGTAAAGTTACTCGAAGTGGAAGGATCTACTCCCCAGAAATCTCACCTCCCGCTCCCGAAATTCGAGGAAAAAGACCAGTCAATCCTCCTCAGTCAGAGACATCGGTCGAAGTTACTTCTGAAGATGTTGCCAAACAGGAAATGGAAGAGATGCTGAAAATCATCCGTAAGAGCGATTTTGATGTAGTGGAACAATTGGGGCATACTCCGTCTAAAATCTCAATGTTGTCCTTGTTATTATCCTCTGAATCCCATGCCAATGCATTGATGAAATTCTTGAAGACCGCTCATGTGCCTCAAGAAACATCCGTCGATCAATTCGAACATTATGTTGCTAATTTGACTGTTGACAATGGCCTAGGCTTTTCCGATGCTGACCTGACACCAGCAGGAAAGAATCACAATAAAGCTCTGCATATCTCCATCGAGTGTGAGGGGATCACCCTGGCTCACGTGTTGATCGACAACGGCTCTTCCTTGAATGTGCTCCCGAAAGCTGTACTCGATAAATTTGACTACAAAGGCATTGAACTGAAACCTAGTGATGTTGTGGTGCGTGCTTACGATGGTGCGAAGAGTGTTGTCTATGGTGAAGTGGTTCTCCCTATCAAGATAGGACCTCAAGTCTTCAACACTACCTTTCACGTGATGGACATTCGTCCCGCCTACTCCTGCTTGTTAGGGCGCCCTTGGATCCATGGGGCAGGTGCGGTAGCTTCGTCGCTTCATCAAAAGCTGAAGTATCCAATAGCAGGCATGGTTGTCACTGTATGTGGAGAAGAAGAGTATATTGTCAGTAGTGTGCAAGCCTTCAAATACGTTGAGATGGATGGTGAATTCTTTGAGACTCCTTCTCAGTCATTTGAAGTGGTTCCTCCACCCAGTCCTGTCCTTAAGCCAACTCCCCTTGTGCCCAAGGTTGTTCGTGCTCCCCCTGTCATGATCTCTCTGAAAGATGCTCAAGCCGCGATTGAAAATGGTGATCGTGCTGGTTGGGGTCAACTGATCAATGTACCGTACAAGTCTGATAAAGCTGGCCTGGGGTTTAACTCTGGAAAGATAGTCAAAAATCAGATTAATGCTGTAGAAGATGCTGATAGCGATTGCGACTTGGATAGCTGGATTTTCCCAACAATTGGTGACGGACTCAACAATTGGAAGACTGAAGACATTATCCCGATTTCCTTTAGTCAGGAGTAATTGTTATTGTTTATTCTAGAATTGCAAATTTTAATTTTCTTTTACAATCAAACTTCTTAAAGCATTGTGTCTATGCCCAAGGCACAATGGCTAATTTGTTAGGGGTTTGTCATTTTCATAAGCATATTCATATTCAATAGATCAATGGACTTTTTGCATTCAAATATTGCGCTCTTTATCTTTCCTGTCATTTTTCAAACAAGCTATGTTTCTTGCACACACTCACGTAACAATTTGCCGATCCATATCCACTCTGGATCCTGTTGGTAATGACTCTGCTACTGTTCATTATGACTTTGAAAATCCGATCTACCAAGCTGAGGATGGAAGCGAGGAAGATTGTGAAGTCCCTGGAGAACTTGCCCGACTACTGCAAGAAGAAAAGACTATACAGCCGCATGAGGAATCAATTGAAATTGTAAATCTGGGTACTGAAATAAACAAGAAAGAAGTCAGAGGTTTCTTGGGGCACTCGAATTACATTGCCCGATTCATTCCACACTCGACTGCTACCTGCAAACCCATCTTCAAATTACTGAGACAAAATCAAGAGATGGTATGGAATGATGAATGCCAAGAAGCTTATGACAAAATCAGGAAATATCGCCAAGAACCTCCAGTTCCGATGCCACCAGTTGAAGGAAGACCTTTAATTACGTATTTGACCGTGTTAGAAAATTCAATGAGGTGTGTTGGGGCAACATGACGAGTCTGGTCGAAAAGAGCATGCCATATACTGCCTTAGCAAAAGGTACCGACTGTGAAACAAGATACTCACAGCCCGAGAAAGCTTGCTGTGCTTTGGCCTGGGCTGCTCGCCGACTAAGACAGTATATGTTGAATCATACCACCTTATTGACTTCTAAGATGGATTCTATCAAATACCTATTTGAGAAACCTGCTGTCTCCTGAAAGAGTTATCACTGACAATGGTACTAATTTGAACAACAAGATGATTACTGAACTCTGCACGCAGTTCAAAATAAAACACCATAACTCTTCTCCGTACCGGCCAAAGATGAACGGCGCCGTGGGGACTGCTAACAATATCAAGAAGGTCATGCAAGAAATGACAGTAACATACAAAGACTGGCATGAGATGTTACCATTTGCTCTTCATGGTTATCGTACTTCGGTACGAACTTCGACAGGGGCAACTCCTTTCTCTTTAGTCTACGGAATGGAAGCCGTCTTACTAGTGGAAGTTCAGATTCCCTCTCTAAGAATCATGAAAGAGGCGGGCTTAGATGAAGATGAATGGATTCAGACTCGACTCGATCAGATAAATCTGATTGATGAGAAGAGACTTGCGGCTGTTTGTCATGGGCAGATATATCAGAAATGCATGACCCAGGCATTTAACAAAAGAGTTAAGAGACAGGTGTACCAACTTGGCGACTTGGTGATCAAGCGTATCATTCTACCACAAGGTGATCCCAGAGGCAAATGGACTCCCACATACGAAGGGCCATTTGTGGTTAAGAAGGTATTCTCTGGTGGAGCCATGATACTCGCTACTATGGATGGTGAAGACTTCCCACATCCCGTGAACGCGGACATAGTTAAAAAATACTACGCATAAAAGAGACCCGCTAGATCGACGTATCTAGGCAAAAGTAAGGGCATCCCGGCGAACCAAAAGGGTTCGGGCAAAAATTAGGGATATATAAAAAAAATGTACACCCGGCAAGTCGAAAACCTGAAAAGGCGGCTTGGGCAAAAAAGGGTATCCTGGTGGACTGAAAACCTGAAAAGGCGGTCCAGGCAAAAATTAGGGATTAAAGCGTATGACTATGTCCCGTTCTCAGTCAACTTTCATCCAAGTTCGAGGGACTGACCAAGCCAATCACTTCTATCCGACAGCAAGGGATGAGATGCTCGAAGACATAATGACAGTAGTAGGCTTAAAATCAATAGGACTTCTTCCACATAGCTTTCTCTTTGTTTTCGACAATTTCCTCTTACTAGGATTTCTGTCTCCTTGTACACAAATTGCCTGTTTATAGGCCTCCTTTCAAAATCAATACAACCCTCTTTCAAAAAAAAGATGCTTTTGTTTTTACTTTTCTGTTTTGGTTGCGTAAATGTCCATTGATTTAATTTGAATTAATATGTGCATTTGAATATGATAAATGTTTACCAAAATATATGCGTAGAATAGCAATAGCAATTACTACCCGACTTCAGGATCGAGGAGAAGGTCTAACCATGCTTCCAATGAATCCGCTACCAATTCTATTCCCCCAGCAAGTCTGTTATTCCTCAGAAGAAATTAGCAGCATTCCCCGGCACAGCCAGTTACTCCCCAACAGAGGTCGGCATCGCCAGACAGGCTGATCATCTCATCCATCTCCAGCCCGACTCTGCTGAATATTTCCACCATCATTACAAATATCTCCAATCAGTAGATGGGGATTTATTTTCCCCAGTAGAGTCCCCAAGCAGAACTTCTCATACGCATAACTCATCCATTACATCATTTCACAGCATACGCATGCATACAACATTCGCATTTATTTTAGCATAACACGAAACATCTCATACATCATGACATAGCATGAAGCTAACTTTTCTTTGCAGGTTATTTATCCTCCTGATATAGTCAAAATAAAAGGTTCATTCAGACAGACACCTTTATCAATCACATTCAAGATTCAGATACATATTTCAAATACAGTTCATGGGAACATTCATTCTGACAACACTTCGATATCCTCCTAACGATGGCATCTCTAAGCCCATCCCAGACATTTATTGCAAGTACAACATATACAGGTTATCAGATACAGCCTAACGTACGGTTCATTCTGATTCAGCCCAACATATGACTTCTTCACCAACTCCAATGCGGTCTAACGTACGACCCATTTGGACCTTCAAATCCTCAGATGCTGCCTAGCGTACGGTACATTCAGGGGTGTAGTCTAGCGTACGACTACTTTCTTTTTCAGATGCAGCCTAACGGACGGCTCATTCTACAACTCGGATACGATCTACCGTACGATCCATTCTGAACTTCAACAACCCCAACGCGGTCTAACGTACGACCCGTTTGGATCTTACAACCCTCAGATGCTACCTAACGTACGGTACATTTCTGAAGTGTAGTCTGGCGTACGACTACCGCTTTCATCATCAGATGCGGCCTAACAGACGACTCATTCTGCGACGGTCTAACGTACGACCCGTTCAGATGTCCATCCCCTCAGATGCTACCTAACATACGGTACATTTCTGAAGTGTAGTCTAACGTACGACTACCCCTTTCGTCATCAGATTCAGCCTAACGTACGGCTCATTCTGCAACTCAGATACGATCTAGCGTATGGTCCATTCTGATCCTTTATCCCCAACAGCATATGACACACTCCGACTCCCCAGCGAAGTCGGCAGCCTAATGGATGACTCATTATACGGTCTAACGTATGACCCAGTGTGGCACCCATGTCTTCAAATTGGCCTAATATACGGCGCGATCTGAAGCTTTCGTCATCAAACCTCCCGGATGGCATCTTTAAGCCCATCTCCATCAAGACCAACTGTCGATTCTCAAGTGCAAATTTTTGGGGCATTCTAGTGTTCAATAATCTTCCACCTCCAGACCACGAATGGCATACACGCCATCCTAACTCTCTCGGTTCAAGAATATTGAACAGGGGCAGCTGTCATACCCCAAAAATTACCCATCATTTTTCCTAAAAAAAAAAAAAAAAACGAAAAAAAAACGAAAAAAAAAACGAAAAAAAAAAAAAAAAAGAAAAAGAAATTTTTTTTTTTTAATTAATTAATTAATTAATTAATTAATTAATTAATTAATCAAATAATTAAAATAAATAAATAAATAAAATATAACAAATTATTTTGGACTTGGGTCTCCCTCATTCCAAGCCCATTACCCACGAAATTAGTCTATAAATACTGAAGTTTCAGTAGGGGAGTTAGACTTGGAGTTTACACTGGGAGATTTACTGGAGAAAGAAGGAAGAGAAGCAAAATACTCTGAGGTTTCCTTGGAACAAAACCTTGAGGAAAAAGAAAGAGAGAGAACAGAGAAGGACAGATAGAAACTTTGGCATAGGAACCCTGCCTACCCGGAGAATTCAGAGTAAAGAAACCCTGAAGGCAGCCCATCTGCACCGAAGCCATCGCCGTCCAATTCCCGTTGCCTAACTTATTCCGATACTACAAGTGGTCAATCCCTTCAACCTTGAATTGGCAAACAGGTTTGCGTATCTCTATTGTTTATACTTTCAATTGGCCATATCTACATATATAATGCATCATGATTAAATGTTGATATATAATTTGCTTTCGTATGGGAATTTAAATATGCCTGAATACCCTGAATGTTTGACCATGTTATTCCTGTGATAAAATGCCATAAAATTCAAAGTTCCTAACATGGGGCTGTTTTCAAATTCAAAATCCGTGGCCTTCGCTAGGCGAGGCAGAGGCGAACGAGACAGTACCTGATTCTTCTAGTCTGTTTTTTTTATGTTTTTATCATAGCCATGCATTATTTATCATATCCTATTTATTGTTGTGATATTTCTCCGGTGTAATCTTCGATTGCACCCTGATTTGGTGTTCTGACATGTTTCTTTTTTTTGAGTTTCGTAAAGGTTCACATATCCCAAGAAAAAGGTTATTGGCTAGGTATTCCACTTTATTTGTGGGATACCCTTGTGGAGTTTCACCCTAAATTAATTTTTTAATGTATTAATTTCTAATGTATTAATTTTTTAATATATTATTTTTAATAATTTTAATGTGGAGTTTCATCCTAATTATATAATTAATTGTAAAACTTTGCCTTTGAATAAGTGATCTTGGACCTCTCTTTGTTGCCTTACGATTACGATATTACGGTCATGTCCCGCGAACGTGGGGATACCCTTAGCAAAGACCCTTCGGTTAAATCATCATAAAATAAATTATAGTCCCTCGGATGTTGCCTTCGAATATACAACTTTGTCCCTCGATGACCCTCCGATGTTGCCTACGGTTAAAGGATGATAGTCCCTTCGAATGCTAAGGTATCCTCATAACTGTTGCCTTCAATGACCAATCGATGACCCTACGATGACCCTTTTACATCCAAAGGATAAAACTACTTATTTCTCAATAATAAGGACAGTTTTACCCTCATAAGGATAGGAAATGCCCGTAAAGACCTTGGGTCGGTATGACTCTTAATTGCTGGCTCACAACTTAAAACATTTTTTTTGCACCTCACACCTTTCAAAATGCCTTTAAAAAATCACCACTTGGTATACATTCATACTAGAATCATTACCGAGTTATATTTTTCTAAACAATTTTCAAAACTAAAACGGGATAACCACTTTGTATACATTCATACAAGAATCATTACAAAGTTAAATTCTCTTTTCAAAACAATTTTCCAAACAATTCACAAACACTTTTTTAGACAAAAATAATATAAGTGATCGAGCAATTAAGAGCCCATGGATAACCATGGATACAAAGGGTGCTAACACCTTCCCTTTGTATAATGTACCTCCCGAACCCAAAATCTAAATTAAGGTCTTTCCTGTTCTTTTCCACCTTTCCTTATTGGATAAAAGAAAAGTCGGTGGCGACTCTTGCTAACCGCGACATTGCGATAAAAAACACAAAAAGTCCAGTTCACCGTATGACAAAAACTGACACAAATGGTCGTGAAGAATATTAGGATCAAGAAGGAAGTTATAGCTCAAGAAGAGAACATCAAGAATTATGAAGGATCTTGAACAAAAATGAGATGGCTTTTGAATGAAGAAGAAGCAGGATAGAATTTAGGATAGGTAGTTGACTTTGGTCAACTGTTTACCAAAAAGTCAACAATTGACCAAAAGCCAACTCTAGGTCAAAATGATGTAATTTGTATGGACTTAATTTTTGGATGTTATAATGAATATTTGTATGTTTTTGTAATGAAAATGGCCTTGTATGAAAATAAGTGTCTTGTGCTTCAAGAAAAATGTTTTCCTTCCAAAGTTGCATTTGTTTGAATATTTGAACTTGAATTTGAACAAGAATCTTGAGTCTTGCATGAATTTTGAATTGTAATGCCTTGTCTTGAATCCAAACCAAGTAACTAATGAACTAGTGTATGAAAAAGCCCATAAAGAAGTTGGTTAACCAAGAGTCAACCTCCCATGGTTGACTTTAACCAAGTCACACTTGCAATCAATAATCAATTCCGTTAAATATAATTTGGTTTTTATTTGATAATATGATTTTTTTTCCAATTTCTTGTTAATTTATATATTATTATATTATTTAATTAATTTTATAAATTTTTAAGTTTATTATATTATTTTATTGTGTAATTAATAATAAATAAGTTTAATGAAAAATGCATTAGAGAGAATTGTTATAATTATAGAATATCTCTCTCTTTTCTTTTTGATCAAATTAAATATTAAAGAGATTTATGGTATAGTCGGTAAAACTACAATCTTAATAATTTTGAAAGGTTACATATCTGATTTTTAAAATTTGACAACATTTTATTTTTATAATTTTAAGATTATATAGTTATTATAAATAATTAACATAATTATAAATATAATAAAATCAGATTTTAAACTAGGAGCACTAAAGCTTACGAAAAATGAAACTAAGGGAATCAAAATTATAATAAGGTAGAAAATAAACATAAAAAGATCAACTTGCCGGTTTAAAAAAATCATTGATTTAGCCCGTGAATCGGTTGGGTCACATCGACTGTTATCAGGTCAATTGCAACTATAGTTCAATGCCATTATTAGACTGTTCTATCTTCCGATTCAAGGTCTAACCAGTACGACCGATTAGAACAGTCTAGGTTTTAAAACTCTGATGAGTTTTATATGACGGTCAAACACTGATTTATAGAATCTTGAAATTGTTAAGTGTAACTAGTTGATATTTAGCTACTGACTTTGTTTTTAACCAAAAAATGTTCTAGGTTTAACCGGTTAGCATAAAAGTATAACCTGTTACATGCACAAGAATTAGTTTTTTCTCTCAACAGAACCTTTGACGTATCGTAGAATCCTCTTGACTGCTGCCAAGTGAGACACTTCAGCCTCTCCATGAATTTGCTCATAATACCAACATTAAACGCCAAATCCAGTCGCGTATTGCAAAAATAATGCAAGTATCCAATTAGCCTCCGATATATAGTTGGATTAACATCTTGCTCATCCTCATTCTTCGATAACTGCAACCTCGATTCAACTGTAGTAGTGACATCGTTATAATGCTCCATTTTAAACTTCTTCAAAAACTCAAGCACATACCTTCTTTGGTGCATGATCAGTCCCTTCTTAGACTTGTAAAACTCAATGCCAATGAATTATGTCATGAGGCATAGGTCGGTCATCTAAAACTCCTTCATAAGTTCACCATTGAACTTAGAAATGCATCACTCATCGTTGTTCGTAATAAACAAATCGTCCATGTAAGGACAAAATATTATCACCCCTTCATTTGTATCCTTCTTCAGATACGTACCATATTCAGATACATACTTCTTGAAGCCAATCTATTTTAAGAAATCATTTATCCTCTTGTTCCAAGCTCTTGGAGCTTGTTTTAAACAGTATAATGCTTTTCTCAAATTGTAGAACTTTGACTCTTGTGTTTTCACTACAAAACCATGAGGCTATTCTACATAAACCTCTCATTCAAGCAGTATGTTCAAAAATGCAGATTTGACTTCCATTTGATAGATGAACCAATTGTTGTTATTTCCAATACCAACAACTAGTCTAATGGTTTCAATTCTAGGCACCGGTGTAAATACCTCTTCCAAGTCCATGCCTTCTCTTTGCAAAAATTCCTTTGCAACTAATCGAGCCTTATGCTTGATTATTTCACCATTGCGATTTTCTCTCATTTTATACACCCGCTTTACACCAATTGGATTCTTTCCTTCTGATAGATCAACCAACTCCCAAGTCTTGTTCTTCTCAATCGATTTCAGTTCCTCCTTCATAGGACCAATCCATTTTGGATCACTCAAAGTCTCGTTCATTTTAACGAGTTTGGATTTGGCAAAAGTGAAAAATGGACAAAATCACCATTGTCATTGATCTCATTATCTTGGAACAACTCACAATATTGAAGTCTTGAAGGAAAACCTCTTTGTCTTGTTGATCCCCTCACATTATCTTTCATTCAGATTTCAATGGGGGCTGGTTCTGTACCTTTTAACACTGTAGGAACAAACTTTTCACTAGTGTAACCGGTTGAGATATTATGAAAACCAATTAAACTCTGTTGCATCTCTTTTATTTCATCGAAAAACGATGCCCCTGCTGATTAAGATCCTTCTATCTACTGCATCAAACAGTTTTTAACCACCAATAGAGTGATACTCTACCAAAATAATCAATTCTCCCTTATCATCCAACTTCTTTTTTAAATTGTCTCGACACATGTCGATATTCTACCAAACTGAAAAATATCAAGTGACTCAGATTCAATTTAAATCTAGACCATGCTTCCTCTGGTGTAATATTTTCAAGCTGCTTTATTGGACACATTATCAATAAATATGCAGCTGTGGACACCGCCTCTCCCCATAACTCTTTCAGCAAATTCTTCCCTTTCAACATGTTTCTCACCATGTTCATGATCGATCAATTCTTCCTTTCATAAACACCCTTTTACTGTGGTGTATAGGGAAGCACTACCTCATGTACAATGCCCCCATGATTACAAAACTTCCCAAAATCATTCGAGACATATTCGCCTCCACTGCTCATTTTGAGAACTTTGATTTTTTGATCGCTTTTCCTTTCAACCATGGACTTGAAGTTATTGAACACATCAAGTACCTCATCCCTTCTCTTTATTAGGTAAGTCCATAGATTTCTACTATGATCATCAATGAATGTGACAAAATATCTATTGGCACCAATAAAATCAACTTGCATCGGTCCACACACATCTAAATACACCACCTTAAGATGATACTTGGTTCTAAAACCGACATCCTTGCTGAATTCTCTCTTATGTTGCTTTGCTTGTACACATTCTTCAAATATTTCATCCGGTGTGTGGATCAATGGCAGTCTGGTAACCACCTTGTTCCTTTGTAAGGCGTTGAGATCTCTAAAGTTGAGATGCCCAACCCTTTAATTCCATAAACACTCTTCTATACTAGCTACAATATTAAGACACTATGCTCCATAAACTTCAACTCAACTTTGAAAGTTCTAGGAGCCATAAGAGCTTTTAGGACTAAAACTCTGTTTGCATCCATAATGCGTAACATCTTATTCTCCATATGAGTCTTGTAATCCTTATCAAGCAACTATCCAATACTTAGAAGATTACAATTGATTCCCGAGATATATAATATATCCTTTATCAAAGAATATCCAAAATCCTTTCTCTTGATCGATATATCACCAATCTCTTTCGCCGCTAGAGTGGCATCATCTACAAACTTAACCTTATTGATCATGGCACGATTTATTGTAACAAACCAATCATTCCTTCCCATCATACGTGTTGAACATATGGAGCTCAAATAACATTGATCGCTACACTCCAATGCTTCTTTCAAAGTTATCGTTGTGTTTTCTTCAGCATGTAACCGGTTGGCATAAAATTGAATCTGGTTACACTTTGGTTTCGTAATTTTTTTACTGCTGCTACTATCTTGCAACATGTTGTTTCTGCATTCTCCTTCCGTGATCATGACCAAGAGTGTATTCTCATCATCAAACTCTTTTTTTGCAACTCTAGATTCATCTTATTGATGTTATTTCTTGTTGGCATTGCACTCTCTTGCAAACTCTTTTGACAATTATAGTATTACACACTACTCTTGCCAACCATCCTTCTTCCTTTTCTACCTCTTACATTTCCACCTCTAGAGTTGATGGATCAAGCAACCTTATTGCCACATTTTTCACCCTTTTAGAATGTTGAATTTTTGGAACTTTGGGATTCTCTTCCACCAAAATTTTAAAGTTCCCTTTACCTTTGTTCATGGGCCACTTTCCCTTCGCTTTCTTGTCTCTTTCATTGAAACGTGTTTGCAAAATGATTTCCGCGTTTTCCTTATCAACATTCTTTCCTCCATTCTTTGGTCATGCGCTTCAAGAGAGAAATGCAGCTCCTCTCTGATCATCGTCGCAAGATCCTTCAATTCCTCAATCGCAATCACTACATTGTCAAATCTTGGCATCGAAGAATGTAAATTTTTTGCGATAACATACTACTTTATGATTGTTTCTCCTCATGCCTTCACTTGGTTCACCAATATTGCGATTCTCGTCGTGAATTCAAAAATTGTTTCCTTTTCTTCAATTTGAATAAACTCTAGCTGCCTCTTGTGGGTATGTAACCTCACCACCTTTGCCTTGTCATCTCCTGCATACATTTTCTCAAAGATTTCCCACCTTCGAAGTTGTGTAATCACCAAATTTCTCTAAATTATCTTCATAAACACATAGATGGATAAAAAACAATGCCTTGTAATCTTTCATCTTCTCTTCCTTATGCGTAGACCTTTGTTCATATGTTACACCTTCTAAAATTGGAGTAACAAAATTCTTGATAACTTTAAGAACATCTTGATAACCAATCAACACCTTCATATGTTTTCACCACTTGTCATAATTCTTTGCATCTAGAATTGGGAGATTGGCAGAGATTCATTAATTGGAAACAAAGTTCATTTTTGCACACTAGGTGTTTGATGGATCAAACTAGGCTCTTGATGCCAAATGTTGGAACTTGAAACAGTAAGATTGGTGAAAATTGAGCGTGGAAAGGGAGAGAGTGAGAGAGAATAAAGAGGGAGTGAGAGTAATTGAGGGTGAAAATATGAGTACTAATCATTAATGAACTACCTAAAAGGGTATTTATACAACTACACAAGATGGAGTACAATTATCAACCTAATAAAACTGAAAACTCCTAGGTGTAACTGGTTGACATATTATGCTAATCGGTTGCACTTAGCTACATGCACGCGAATTAACTTTTTCTCTTAACAATTAGGAGAAGTTAGTGTTGGACTTGAGACTTCACACATACAAGGGAGGGTGAATTATGTGGTTTGGAAAACCTTAGTTTTAAAAAAACTTTTGGGAAATAAAATCAGAGTTAAAATTCATTTTGAAAAACTTAGCAGTGGAAAAAATAAAAAACAGAAAATAAATTGCAGAAATTAAAAGAGTTTAAGGAAAAAGAACGATACCAATAATTATAGAGGTTCGTTAAAAACAAAAGGACATACTCCTCTCCCTAAGAATTGTTCTTGAGAGTCTTCAAATAATATTTTGAGAGCTTTTAGCAAGAAAGACTCACAAACCCCCTTATATAAGGAATGTTGGTTGAACTTCAACCAAAATATACAAGACGATGGATGTGTGCATTTATGTATTTTCTTCAGAATAGGCTTAAGAGTGAAGGGGACAATATGCCTTCCCAAATGGTGTATTGAAGTTGTTAGTCTTCTTCCCACAAACAAGGACCTTGGAGCGGTTAGTCTTTAAGTTCCAAAATCTTGGAGCTCAATGCCTTGGTTGTACGTGGGCCAACCAAAAGCCTGATAGATTTTAACACCAGGCTGATCTCAATCCTGCAAAGCTTTTAGTACTGGGACGAGCTTCAACCTATCTTGGTTTTAGCACTGGGCTGACCAAGGACCTATGAGTTTTTATACAGACTAATCTCCAACCTAAACTAGGACTAAAACACCAAATCCTAAGCAAAAGCTTTTTACGGGTTTAACTTTAACCCAAACAAATGCCTAATTGGACATTATTCAACCAAGGTATACACAAAAAGTTCCCTTGGTGAATTTTACAATTCTATCCATTCCATAATTTAAAAAATGATCTCACTCATAAAAAGACTTTTCTTACAAAATCACTTAGGCTAAAAATATAGTGAGAGAAAGTTAAAGAAATGTTTAGAGAGAGAGAGAGAGAGAGAGAGAGAGAGAGAGAGAGAGTTTCAAAATACGATTCTGGATGATTTGAAATGAGTAATGGAACCTCTACTTATAGGTCCGAGGTTGGTTTGAAAAAGGAAAAAAATCCCAAATATGTTGAAGAGGAATCCAAGATTGCTCAAGAAAACTCTGGTTCAGACTCAGATCCAGTTGTGCTCATGGCTGCAACTGATGTTGAGATGTCAAACTCTCAAGTTTGATACCTTGACACATGCTGCAATAACCATATGACTGGAAGAAGAGACTGGCTAATTTATTTTTATGCAAGTAAGAAGACAAGCATCAAACTGGCTAATAAGAAATCCATTACAACAAAAAGGAATAAGACATGTAGTCATACAAAGGAATGATGGTAAGATAGATGTGATCAAGAATGTATTTCTAGTGCTAGATATTCAATGCAATTTGCTGAGTGTAGGGAAACTGGTGCATAAGGGTTTCTCAACACTCATCAAGGCTGATTGTTTGAAGCTCTTTGATCACAAAAGGAGTCTGATCTTGAAATCTTGCTTGTCAAGAAATAGAACTTTCAAGGTATGCATCCAAAATTCAGAGTTAAGATGTCTTCCTGCAATATCTCATGAACTTGAGGCTGAGTAATAGCCATTTGAATTACAAAATCCTAAGACAATTAAGCTCAAAAGGAATGGTGATTAGAGTCCCTAAGGTCAAGACACCTAAAAGTTCATGTACAATATGTTTGGTGGGAAATCATCCAGGCTAGCCTTCAAATCCAATCTACCTATGAGAGCTAAAGAGGAACTTTGTGTTGTTCATTCGTATATTTTTAGACCACTAAAAGTACCTATCTATGGTGGGAACAAGTACTTGATCACTTTTGTGGATGAATTCTCAAGGATGTTGTGACTATTACTGATTAAAGCTAAAAGTGAAGCCTTGTAGATTTTCAAGGATTTCAAAGCAATGGTGGAAAGACAAAGTGGCAAGATGACAAATATATTGAGACCATATGGTGGAGGAGAGTACAATTCAAAGGAGTTTGATTCCTTTAGCACAAGTCAGTGCATCATTCATGAAGTCACACCACCATACACTTATCAACACAATGGCTTGGCAGAAAGAAGAAAAATAATTATTCTCAACATGGAATTGAACATGTTGAAGTATAAAAACTTACCACATGAGTTCTAGGGTGAGGTTGTACCCAATTCCGGTCGCCAGCATTGCCGACGCGACCCTCACCCGATTTTCAATTTTCTGCCCCTTTTCTCGATTTTCACAATTTTCTCAATTTTTCTGACTTTTTGGCCATTTTTATGATTTTTCGAAAAATGATATTATGGATTTTTCATTAAAAAAATAGAATTTGGGACAAGTTTATCGATCGATTAAAATAAAACATTAGTTATACAGCAAAAACAACAAAGTTTCTCTAAAGGGGCAAAATCACAGATCGATGACAGAAATATTATCATATACTAAAAACAACTCAATTCGACGTAATATAATCAAATTGTTAACCCAAAAGGGTTTGAGATCAACCCTTTTGGCTAAAAATATACTATCAAAGCAAAACACAAAATACACAAAGGTTTGGGATAAACCCTTTTGGTCACAAACCTACTGTAAAAGCCAAACACATAATAAAAAAAGGAAAACATAGATGAGAGGGTAAAAGCCCCTCATCATCCGATTGCGTAAACACCCTTCATGTAAAAAATCCCCCTTACCTCGAAGATTTTGAAGGTTGAAGGATTCTTTCCCTCTTCTCACGATCGCTCCAAGTTATGCTCTTTTCTCCCAACTTTACGATCGACCTCTTTTTTCCAATTTCTAACTTTTGCACGTATGTACAAAAGTCTCTCACTGTAACTATTTATTTAACCCTAAAAATCCCAATTGATTCTCGAATCCCTCTAAGCTATTCACAACCCTATAATATTTGATTTTATTTAAAATAAATTAATATTTTTATTAAATAAAAATCTCACCAATATTTATTTTATAAATAAATCTAATTTCTACCCCTCTAATATAACTATTATATTTTAATTTAATTAATTCTTTAATTATCTCTAAATAACTTACTTATCTAATTATTTATATTTTTCTTCTCCATTCTAAAATACTTCTACTTTTCTATTATTAATTAAATAATCAAAATATCCATAGTCTTCAAAAACACCAGAAACATATAATAAACTAGCATAAAGATACTAATAATGCCACAAAGACACACACATATTCACTTAATTAAAAATGATTAATTAAAGTCAGGGCGTTATAGGATAAATGATTGTATAAGTAGCCTTTCCCAAAGAAAGCTCTTCTGCATTTTTCTCTTTCAATGTGGGGCTCTCATGGAATAACTTAAGGTGATGTCCATTGACTTTAAATTTTGTACTAGTATCTTCACTTTTTATTCATGGATCAAAGAACATTTTTCTATAGGCAAAAGTGTCGAATGGACAAGTGAAAGTGATATTCTCTTTCTTCTCTAGTAACATATAGATCTCATTTTTCACAACATCCAAAATAAAGAGGTTAAGCCGCCTTTGGGACTGCCTCAATGCTTTTGCTCAATTTTCAAGTAAGATTCTATGCATGCATATGGACGGGCTAATTCCAGGAATATCAACCAAGATCCATCCAATTGAATTCTTATGTTTCTTTAATACCTGCAACAACTTTTGTTCCTGTTCAAATTCAAATTTAGATAAAATTATTACAACCAATTTTTCCTCCAATTCAAAAAATATATATTTTAACTTTGCAGGGAGTGACTTATCCTCTAAAGCAGATGATTGCTCAATAGATGGTAAAATTTTGACAGTAGGAACTACATTTACATATGAAACATCAACTTTGTCATAAGAAATATCATAAGAAATATCAACTTGTAAAGCAACTTCAATTTTAACAAAAACTGAACATAAATGAATATTAGTACAAACAACACAAGCATAAGTTTCATCAAAATCAGATAAAGAAAGAAAATCAGCAAAAAAGTGAATTATGTGCAGCAAATTCTCTTAAGATTCTATTTTGATAAGCCAAGATATGATTATCAAATTCAAAATCAGAATCAAATTAATTATAATCAAATAAAATCACTACCAAATATGAATAATAAAATCAAAATCAAATCAATACAAAGTTAAATAAAATCACAATCAAATATGACTTATAAAATATAATGAAAAAAAATACGATTAAAATAAAATCTAAAAATATAACTAAAAATCAAATCAAATAAAATAATGAATTTACAATTTTTTTTTGAAAATATGAAAATAAAAAATAAAAAATAAATCAAATAGAATATAAAAATGAGGATTTTACGATTTTGAGGGTAAAAATCCCTCAGAAATCTCTTCAAAGGAATTTGCGATTTATTCTAAAAGCCAATTAGGAACATTCAATTCTTGTTGGTATTTTATTTCGAAATGGTATAATGTACTCACTCACAAACCTCCGATATTTGAGAAGGTAGTGATAGAACTAAAGGAATTTAGAATCTTCCCTGAAACTACCTTTTTCACTATGGCATTGCATGCTAAGATTAATTATAAATCCAATTGAGAAAATAATTGATGTGTATAAGAAATGGGCCAGGTTGGTTTGAAGAAAATGTTGTCTAAACATTATTGGCGCATCCATAATCTATGTTGGTAGAAAATTTTACCTCATACCCCACCAATTATCCCTCTACCCATACATTATAAATTTTTGAACCAAAATGCCCTCATATAAATAGGTTACTATGAATTTTTCATTTTTAACTTCACTTTCGCTTCAAGACTTCCGGAACATCACTTTCGTTGTTGCAAACTGAAACTCATGAAGTAAGTCTTCTGGTTCACAATTAGCATACCAGAATTCTTCTTAAAAGACTTCCGGTTCACTCCAAATTTCAAACGTTGAACCGAAACTCTTCTTAAAAGACTTTCAATTTTCAAACTTTGAACTGGAACTCTTCTTAAAAGACTTCTGATTTGCATGTCATTCACCAGAAGTCTTATTAAAAGTGTTCCGATTTTGCCTTTTAATTTTTTTCACACCAGAACTATTTTAAGAAGTGTTTTGGTGCATTTTTTTTATTTAATTTTTTATTTTTTGTTAATTTTTAATTTTTTTTATAGTGGTTCGAAGACGAGGTACCGACGGTAGGATTCCAGATCGTAGTTTAGGGCGGGGCACATCTACATCCGTAGTAGAGCCGATTGACTTTCCAAGAGGACCGTACAATACGTCTCTACGAGCATCATGTTGCTCGACATTTATGGTTTGGTGAGGTAAGTAAACGACATATAGTTGATATTGAATAATATTTGAGTATTTTATATTTTATTTTATAATATGTGTTTTAATTGTTTTCAGGAGAGAGGTCCGAAGAAAGAATTGAAGGTTGATGGACATAGGCTTAAGCTGACATCGAGGATTCCACAAACTCTTCCACATTAGATGGAGAATTGAGTTTCTAGGTCTGTATTATCTTCACTTCAGAGAACCAGTTTGACAAAGATAGACACAAACCTGATATCCATATTTGTAGAGAGATGACATCTAGAAACATCTTCACTTCACATGCCGTTTGGTGAGATGAGCATTACTCTGGATGACGTCTCTTGTCTGCTTTACTTGCCCATCATGGGTGTTTTCTGGAGCCCTCAAGATGTCACTGAAGAGGTTGCTGTTGAACTTGCTGTTAACTACTTAGAAGTGTCACAGAGTTAGGCACAAACACATGTTCGTAGCTGTAGCGGTTCTTAGTATAAGTTGGAGTGGTTATACGATTTATTCATAGCGCATAGAGCTGCTTCTAGTTGGACATATGCGACTAGAGCGTATTTGTTGATGGTGGTGGATTCCATAATTTTTGTCGACAAAACCTTTACGTTTGTCGAGGCACGATACCTCTTATTGTTTACGAACTTAAAGAGATGTTCAAGATACAGTTGGGGAGCAGCTGCAGTGGTTGCCCTTTACAGATACCTCAGAGATGCTTCCATGTTCAATTACAAGCAACTTGGTGGATATCCTACTCTCATACATGTATTTAATTTAATTTTGTTTATTATATGTTAATTAATTTTATTTAGTATATTAATTTAATTTATTTAATTTATTTAATTTATTATGTTTTTATATTGTAACAGTGCCGGATTCACGAGTACTTTCCAACAGTTGGAAAAAGAGGAGAGAATTGGAAACCAACTGATAATTTGGATCTTCCTCGAATGATGAGATTGTCCTATAAGTAAGGAGTCCTGAAGGTGGACGACTCGTGACCTATTTTGGATGAGCTGACACCTGTCGACGTCATATGGCGTCCATTCGAGGATCATAGAGTATGACGTCAGTTTGATGAGTTATGTCTGTATAGGAGGTGTATGAAGTGGGGTGACATAGTTGTTCCATACTTGCCTGATAGATGTATACGTCAATTCAGATACAGACGGTATGTTCCACCCCACCTCCTTATTGTATGATGGCTAATGATATTGATGTTGAGTGGATTAGTTACCATCAAAGCGTTGTTGCTGTGATCTGTCCGACAACATTGGTCACCACTCCATCTGATATAGATGATGGATACCTAAAATGGTATTATTGTATTTCGCATACTCGTTTGGTCCCGCCACATATTTTCCTGTTAGTTCTAACATAATCAACTCTCAATAACTCTTCAGTAATACGTCTCAAAGTAGCTCGAGACACTGAGCCACAAAGATTACCATAAAATGGACTTATATGCGCGTGCTCAACTTCATAAAAATGTTTTTGAAAAGAAGCTCTAATGTTGTCCAGTTGTAACCTCAAGTTGTTATTCATAGCTTCCCAATATTTGACCATGTCACCTATACTATTTCCCAACACCTGCTTTAACTTCCAATGAGCAGATTCAACCCTAAAAATAACACATATTAAAAATATTAAAAAGATCACCTGTAAAAAAAATATATAGTAAAAAATATAACACATACCGATTAGTCGTCGTGTTACCAAAATGTAACACTCGATTAATCCATGCTCAAATAAATCTATGTCTATGTGGAGTCAATCATGTGTCTTTCATATAATTAATAAATCCACTAAAATCAAGACATGCCTGCTCAAGTTGATGCTATCGTTGATCATACTCAACCTCATCACTAGCCCAAACAACTTCCGTCCATAATGTGTCGATCGTCTTTTGCATGTCATTCACCACACATTGCTTGCATTTTGCACCAACATTTTTGTTAATGTGAAATCTACATAGCAAATTAATCGACCTAGGAAACACAATTTCATTTGCTTTCATCAAAGCAAGATCTCTATCTGTCAAAATCACTTGTGGACACAAATATTTCTTCACAAACAATTCTTTAAGTTTCTCCAATACCCAACAAAAATTCTCTGTTTGCTCAGACTCAATATACGCAAAGGCGACAGCAAAAGTCAACTCGGTTGATGTCATGCCAACAATTTCAAACAAATATTGTTTATATTTGTTTGTCTTATAGGTGTTCTCCATAACTAACATAATAGGAAAAACATTCAACAACTTAACTGAATCAGGATGAGCCCAAATATCTTTCTCATAACTTCCGAGTCATCTTTTTTCTACTCCAATACGCATAGCCCACATCCTCAATAAGCTTAAACAAATGTTGTATCTCACTTCTAGAACCTCTTATCTCTTTTTCTATCATACTCTTATGCTTGTATATTTGCGTGATGCGAGTGACATTCTCTGGATCTCAGTCTTGCAAGGAAAGCAATATGTGTCTAAGTGGTACATGTCTCTTTGTCAAATCAACGACATGCTGCTTCTCATATGTGGTCAACCTACCAACAAAGGAATGACATTCTAATCTATCAGGTAAACCATGGTTATGGATCCCACATTTTACATCAATCTTCCAGCCAGATCCATCTTTCGTCGGAGTCGACCTAATTTTAAATGGGCATCCACATTTTTTGGCCGCACTTTAGGTTCCACTATCAGTATCCTTGTATTTCCCACATTTATCATAACCAAATATTAATTTGTTACTTCTCTCTCTCTCTCTCTCTCTCTCTTATCTGTTTCAATATCTGAACGAGTGATTGTTAGAGACCAATTAGTACTACTTTTCATATAACTTTATTGGTCCCTTTTACCAATTTTTGATGTAATTACACACTTTTATTCTCACAATTTTGTATAAATGCAATTAAGTTTAATTGATGTTGTTTTGAGTAGTTATTTCACGTATTTGTTAGTTTTGTAGAGTTTTTTGGACAAGAGAGCTTCAGAGTGCATAAGCATAATTTGGAAGAAGTGATAAATGCAATTTGGAGGCATAATTTGGAAGACTAACACTTGGGAGACTTATTACATGAAGCTTGCAAGGCAAGGAAGCTGAATTAGCTTCAGTTCGCGCCGCGACCAGGGATGGCGCCGTGAACCTTGCGAAACCAGCAAATAATTTGTTGGGCCAAGTGTTCTGTTTTGAAGTCAGTTGTATTGTGACAGTTTTGTATCTGTTTTAGAGTGCTTTTCAGTTTTAGATGAAAATGAACATTTTAGGAAAGGTTAGACTCTTTAAGAAAACAAAATGGAAAACATAGAAACATTCATTCCTAGATACACATTTTGTAAGAGAAAAACAAAGTTTATTCTACCATTGCATTTTGCTGTCCAAAATGATGACGAGGAGCTAAACCCCATTTTGTCAAGATTGGAGGTAGTAGATATTCCTATTTGTTTATGTATTTCATTTGACTCTTATATATGATAAAAGATTATTGATGTATTGAATGATATTTTTGCCCTAAGTTGAATATTAGATTTGAGTAGTTGTTGAAAGAAATTATTTAAGTCTTGACATAAAATATATTTTCAAGTAGTGAATAAGTTGTAGAAATAGATTTATTCACTACTATTCTTTTGTATCAACCATTAAAGATTGCTATATTGATAGTTAGGTGGAGAAATCGTCTAAAGATTAATATAGTGATTATCACAATATCATTTAAACATAAATGATATTGAGAGGATACTTGAACATCATCAATAATCTTAAGTCTATATAGTTGTCATAAGGAATCATAAGCAATTTGAATAGTGAACTCCAATCTTGCCAAGCATTTTACATTTGATTAAAACTATTTTATTGTTTTAGTGATATTTTACTCAAAAGATACTTTTCAAACAAAACAACTTGGTTACATTTTGAACTTATAACAATTTGGATTATAGAACGGCGGTAATAACAACCAATCTCTGTGGAGCGAAAATATACTTTTCAACAGTGATAATAACGATTACTTTATTATGGATTCCAACCTCTTTAATCCACCTGATCACCTCTTCTCGTGTACCAAATCTTTGAGTAGTTGAAAAAGCACCAGAAGTATCTACACATATTTGGAGAAGAATTTCCATACCTGCACAATAAAAAATTGTCAAAAAATAAAATAACAATGCAAACCGGAAGACATCAGAGAAGAGTTCCGGAATACAAAAATAACACACCGGAAGTCTTTATGAAAGAGTTCCGGTATATATTAGTAACTTAACCAGAACACATATGTTATGTGTTCCGGAACGATACTTTTTCAAAACTAAACCGGAACTCTTCAAGTAAGTCTTCCAGAACACGTTTCACACTAAATCGGATGTCTTCCATAAACTGTTCCGGTTAAGAAAAAAAATATACCGCAAGTGTTTTCCAATGTGTTCCGGTATGAAGCTGAATAGTGCAATTTTCCGAAGTCTCATTTGAATGGTTAAAAGTGAAATGATAAATTGGTTAAAAACAAATAAGGGTAAAGTTGACATTTAAAAAAAAATATAAAAATATAGATATAATTGTAGGAGTATGAGATAAAATTTTCACGTTGGTATATAGAAAAAAAATTGAGAGAATCATGAGTTTTTTTTTTAATTAAATTGGTTGGGAGTCTCTTGTACTTACTAAACATTCTATACTTATTATGACAATTTGGAGAAAGGGGTTATTCCTCATAATTTTGTCTTGACATTTCTTGAATTCAAAGGTTTGATTATGGATGATAAATTGAGTCGACCTTTCAAAGTTTCTGAGGATGTGTGTTTGAAGAAATATGTGAGTTGCTTTGAGGAAATTGATTATAGTTTATAAAATTATTTATTGTCACACTATTTTGATTTTTATGAAACTGATTTATCACATCATCACAATTTAACTTTTTTTTAATATTTAATATATATAAATATAAATTATTTGACTAAACGAACGATTTTAAAAAATTAATATCTAATCTTTATTGAATAAGAGATTAAAATGAAAGAAAACAATGGAACTTCCTCATTATTCTAACTTTTTGGAACTAATTCAAAGTTATATTGTTAAAGACATGGTATCTCTATTTAAAAAAAATCTTGTGCATTCAAATTTGGTGAAATCTCTTGTGAAGGTTCATATACAAGTATTTTGTCTCTTTTCAATGCTCTTAACCATTGCTATATGAATGTTCTTTATTAACACACATTTTTTTTCTCTCTCTCAATGTAAAAAAAGGAAAATAAAAATAGAATTTAGATCTTCTCACACTTTCAATTCTCTTTTTTCTTTTTAATAATAAATTGTCACAAAAAAGACAAGAGCCTAAAAAGAGAAGAAAATAAATAATACGTAGTTGATATTAATAAGACACTAACTGTAATTATAGAGAGTTTACCACCTAGTCTTATTTCATGTCGGCCCATTTAATGCAAAAATCACGTCCTCACAATTCAACTACTAAAGGAAAATCACGTCGGCACAAAAAACACCACTTGGAACAACACGTCTCAACCCAACCCCCACTTGTTTGCCACCTTTTACTTCCACTGACAACAGAGTATAAACCAATCACATGTTTCATTACATTCCCAAAACAAAACACACACAACACAGTCGAAGAAATTAAGAAACATGGAAGCAATGCTCATTGTCAGAAACACAGTACTCTGCCACTTCACAAAGCCACTCCCAAACGTTCCTTCACTCTCCCTTCAAAAATCCTCAAGACTCTTCTTAGCTTCAGCTTCCAACCCTTCACACGTATGCTATAGAATTGCAACAAAGACTAGACGCGGCGTAGATGGAGTAGTCGTCAGAGCCGCAGAATCCATCAGTGAAGGCATAGAAGACGTCAAAAAAATCGCACTTGATGCAAATGAGAAGACAAAGGAAGCCGCAGGTTCAGTATTTGATCAAGCAAAAGAAGGAACAAACAAGGCTGTAGAGGCAGCAAAGAGTGCCGGAGAGAAGGCAAAAGATTATGCTTTTGATGCAAATGACAAAGCGAAGGAAGCGGCGGGTTCGGTTGTGGATAAAGCTACAGAAGGAACAAACCAGGCTGTAGAGGCGATAGAGAGTGCTGGAGAGAAAGCAAGAGATTATGCTTATGATGCAAAGGACAAAGCCACTGAAGCAGTAGGTTCTTTGGTTGACAAGACGAAAGAAGGAATTGAGAGCGCGACGGAGGCTCTGAAGAATGAAGGGGAGAAGGCGAACGAGGCAGGAGAAGGAGCGTGAGAGGCGACCAAGGATGAGACACAGAAGATTAAGGAGGCCGTGGTTGGAAAGGATGGAGCTTGAAGATTAAGGATGATGACAGTGGTTGGAAAGAATGATTGTGATGGTGCTGTAACTGATGAGGTTGTCCTTGAATTGATGAGTAAGGGATATTGGGGGAGAGGGCCAGAGGGGTGACTGTTATCTTCTAGTTGAGTTAGAAGAAAAGTTCAAATTTAATGGCAAATGTATTTCATGATTTAGAGCAGATATTAATTTAAAAACAGATGAATTAAGGCTTTAATTTGTGTATCGATACATTTTTCTTAATTTTAAATAGGAAGAAATGTTTGTTAACGTGGGTGCATAATTCCCTCAAGAAATTATTTGTTGGGTACTCCTTTCTACTATATTGAAATAGGTTCTTGCAAAAGTAAAATTGGGAGGCATTATTTTGCGATGAAATTCAGTCATTAATTCAATTACTATATTGAACTAAGTTCTTGCAAAAGTAAAATTGGGAGGCATTATTTTAGTCATTATTTCAATGTTGCTATTAAAACACAAATATATATAGAGAAACACTTGTGAACATTGATACAGACCATACGATGCGAGATTTAACCGCTTACAATTGTACTTATCAATACACTATTTAGTTAAAAACTCTTATGATACTAATAATTGTACATCGTATACAGTGTCTTTGACTTGAGGACAGAGTCATGATTGCGTATCACAATTTGATTTGCATTGGTTTGAGACAATGTTACTGTACAAGTTATTAGTAGTACTGTACAAGTTATTAGTAGTGCGTAAGGTACTTTTAGTGAGGAAAGAAGGAAAGAAAATATTGTTATGTAAGTTGTTAGTGCGTGAGGTACTTTTAGTGAGGAGAGAAAGAGAGAGACGTAATAAAACTGAATTTATATATATATATATATATATATATATATATATATATATATATATATATATATATATAATTGATCTAAACAATTTATAATTTTTTTCTCAAAATTAGGAATCTGTCGATCTTCAATAATTTGGTAAAAACATCAGTCAACTGTGCTTCACTCTAGCAACGCCTCACTTCAAGTTCACCCTGGTTTACCTTTTCCCTTAGGAAATGAAACATAGCCTCAATATGCTTAGTCTTTCCAATATGTGAGTGAATTCTCTCGTTTAGATATGTTTTGAATGATGTCAAAACTAGGAAAGAACGTTTATGTACATTGAACGGTATCATTCGAGTCTACCTTTATATTTTAGCGTTCTTGCATTAGGAAGTATGTCAACATTGTTGGAAATGGTCTGGAAAATATTTGTGCATCGAAATATTGTGTTAAGCATGAAAATTTTGGTTTACGTGAAAAATCCTCATTATAGGTCGACACATACGACTAATGGTCAACTTATAGATGACTTTTTTAAACCTCAAGTCGACACATAGATGGTACAGGTCGACACGTACGCTGCAGTATTAAAGTTTGTAGCTTCTGTCTCATATGTCGAGTCTTCAGGTTGACCTATAGGCAGCACATAACCTTATAGGTCGACGCATGACTTGAATAGGTCGACACATGACTCGTATAGGTCGACCTATTGATTAAATTTTTTGAAAAATTACATTTGTTTCCATTCCTTTTGCATTCCTTTTGCTTATTATGAGTCTTACAGATATATATATACTTGGTACATGCATCATTATCTAGTAAGGTTTCTAGAGTGAGTAAAACCTACATGAATCCAGGATTTCAAAATATCTCATCATTTTTAATTCAATTATGCATACACACAACCAAACTACACATAATCATTTTTTGGATTGGATTCCATCTAGATTAGGATTGGTAACGTCAAATTAGATTTGTTGTACCAATAATATTGGGTTGAGATCTTTGAGGGATTTAAATAAGAAAATCGAGGTGGGGTTTTCCTTCAAGATCCTTAGGGTTTGAAGGTTTTGGACAAGATTGTGTAATTCAGATCCGATCAAGTGAAGGCCTTAGGACTAGGTGTGTCGTGCAAGGGAGTAACGTGAAATAATGGACTGTGTTGATAAATCTTGGGTTCAACAAGTGTGTGCTTGAGATTAATTTAGCCGACTGAAATCCTTGAGACAAGGAGATCGTGCAAGGAAGTAGCAACAACATGTGAATTAAAGCGGCATTGTTGGTGTCTTGATCAATCTTTGATCAAGGTTTTTGGAGGTGCTAGAGTCAAGAACAAACTTAGGGTTTTTGGGATTTAATTTCTCATTCTTGTATACATACATCTGCAAAGTAAGATTTATTATAATAATATCTCAATTCGTATTCAAATTTAGGGAAGACGTACCCCTAGTGAGGTCGATTGGGGATTTGCCTAAATAAATCCTTGTGTACTCTCTCTCTCTCTCTCTTGTATTTTTCGGTTCGCAAATTACCGATTACTTTGATCTCTTGATCAATATTGTTTGGATAATAATTTTTGAATCATTGTGAAATTTGTCTTGTTGTAGTAATCACACACCATTTGATAGTGATTGGATTTCTAAGAACTACAAACACTATACTAACATCCAAACTTTGTTAATCGCACGTAAAATGTTCGATAAATTGTTTCAACTAGTTTTTTTTTGTGTTATTATTATTGCAGATAAACCTTTACTATAGCAGAGTATTCAATTTGTTGTTTAAAGTGTTGTTAATCAACTTGTGGATTATTATCATATCATTGAAACTCTTACGCATATCCAGATTTTTCAATAGTAGGTTCAGTTAGACGATTTTTGATCCGGGAAATATTTGAAACTTGCTTCCGTGCCATAAATTTTTGTAAGTCAAATTTTTGGATAAATTTTTAACTTGGGATCTATTCACCCCCTCTAGATCTAGGCCTATCGTCTGACAAGTGGTATCAGAGCTCCAATTGTTTCCGGTCTTAAGATTTTCTTATTAGATAATGGATACCGAACTAAAGAGATATATAATAGAGCACCTATTTTCACCGGAGGAAATTATGGCTATTAGAAAGTTTGTATGCATATCCATATCAACTCCATTGGTAAGGGTGTATGGGAAGCCATCACCAATGGTCCTAAAGAAATTACAATGACAAATGGTGAAGGCGTCATCATACCAAAACCAGAAAGTCAATGGAATGATAATGATAGAAAGTTATGGTCACATGATTGAAAAGCACAAAATATTCTCATATCCGCTTTAGGTGTTGATAAGTATTATCGTGTTTCTCATTGTGAAGCCTCCAAAGCTATGTGGGATGCATTAGAATTTTCCCATGAGGGACCTAATAAGGTCAAACAAGCTAGAATCAACACATTAAACCAAAAGTTTGAACTCTTTCGTATGAAACATGGTGAAACCATTGCTGACATGCGAAAGAGATTCACACATATTATTAATAGATTGAATGCTTTAGTTAATCTTATATCCAACGTTATTGCTAATAACAAGGTTGTAAGATGTCTTAATAGGGAATGGAAACCCAAGGTCACCGCGATTAAAGAAGCGAATGATCTTAAAGCACCTGATCTTACTACCTTGTTTGGTAAATTGGAAGAACATGCGCAAGAATTCACTTGCTTGGAAAAAATGAAAAATAATATGAAAATAAGATGAAGAAAGAGAAAGGTAAAGACAAGGTGGAAGAGAAGAAGTCCATTGCTCTAAAGACTTCTAGTTTAAAGTCCTCAAATAGTGAGCTTAGTGATTGTGAAACTAAAGATGATGAAGACTCCGATGAAGAAGATATGGAGTTGTTCATCAAAAGTTACAATAGATGTATGGGGGAATAAACAAATAAGTACTCCTAAAATAAGGATCATGGTAAATCCAAAAGGTTATCAAATTCCTCAAAGGAAGATGAGAAAAATAAAAGTAAGGGTAGAAGTACATGCTACCATTATGGCAAAAAAGGTCACGTTAGGCTGAAGTGTCCTCAAATCGTGAAAGAAAATGAAAAAGGTCCTCACGAAAGGTCCAATAAGCCTATAAGGGCTTATGTTTCTTAGGAAAGCGAATGTGGTTCTTCAAGTGGAGAAAGTTCTAACTCCAGCGACAAATCGGAAAAGATGTGTTACATGACCAACAAAGGAAAGAAAAAGAATGCAAGTCACTCTAAGCCTAAATCTACTCATGACTTATCTTATTCTTAATTGCAAGAATATTTTGAAAATCTACAAAGATAAGTCATAGAAGCTTTCAAAAAGCTTGCTTCAAACAAAATAATTTTCTCTCATTTGCAAGCTAAAATGTTGGAAAATGAAAAGAATATGGAAGCTCTAAGGAAATATATGATAAATATTTTAAAAGATAAATGTGATGATAATATAACCTCATGGTTTGGGTGTGAGACTTGTCATACTTGGCAAAAAGAGTCGAGATATCGTAAAGCCAAGTTGGACAAGGCTTTGTAACCCAAAGTCACTTTTGCCATTGACACTTGAAAATATGATACGCCTTCTCATAATCCTTATAGAAGGTATAATTATGTTGAAAAGAGTTCAATTAGCAAAAGATCATCTTCTCACAATGTTTATTGTCACTATTGTTGCATGAAGGGTCATACCATTACAAAGTGTAACTTTAGGAGACTCTTGGTCCCCAAAGGCACTCATCAATGGTTGCCTAAATGAAACCAAGGTTTCAATAATCATCAAGGACCCAATGAAGATTGAGTACCTAACGCTAGTCGTTGATCTTGCATGATAAATGTCTTGGCACTATGAAGAGAGTATGAGATCTTATTCGTGGAAGCTCAAGACATAATACTTGTAACACTTCTCTATTTATTGACTTGGTGACAAGGAAGATAGAATATGTTACTAAAGAGGTTAATGTTTAGTGTTCTTTTAATTGGTAAAAGTGTACCAATTATTACTAATGTTTTCTATCCGAGAAGTGTCGGAAAAAGTATTATTCTTAATGATGTAGGTTATCTTCGATAAGACATACTCAAGTTCATCAAATTAGGGATTGATCAACCTAATATGAGAAAACGTGAGGAGGAGCAAGATGATTATCATAATTGAACAAGATTTAAAGTCCAAGTATTAGGATGATCATCAAGTCAACGAGACTCTTGGATAAATTATTAATAACACTCTCAAATACTTGTACAAAGAGAAAAGTGGTAAGAGAGTTTTGGTTCTGCTTATGTTTGTGGCACTTGTTGCATTCATTTCAACTTTCGTTCGAAAGTTTCCTGTGGAATGCCTGTGCATCCTCCATCTTCCGTACAATGAGGTTATATCGTTTCAATCCTTTTTCTTATTTCTTAAGTGAGTATTTATTTTACCTGTTTATTTTTCAAATGTATATGATGTAGTATGTGTATTATATGTGTACTATTTGTTCACTTCCAAAAACTTCAATGCAACCATTGTGTGTTTCACTTCATATGTTTATAGTGGCTTTATACTAAATATCGTCATATTTGATCTATATCTTTCTCCATTTCATGCTTACTTTTGTGTTTGCATGTTAATTGCTTTCAAACCATCAAATCATTGCATATGCATAATCTCTTATTCATTAGTGATGCATAAGTCATTGTGAGTCATCAAAAATCATTTCATAAGTCAAAACATTTTGTCCATAATGCATCAACACATGGTCGTATAGGTCGACGCATAATTTGAGTTTTCGTATTTGTTAAAAATACTCCAGGATGTGGCGACACATCCGTGGATATGTCAAATTGTAGAATTAATTTTTCTATTCTTGATTAAATGCTTAAGTATGTGCCAACATATAACTTTAACCGGTCAACACATTGACTCAGAGGTCGACTCATATTCTCTCTTTGGTAAAAAAATCTTCATTTCACATTCATGCACCCAAAGCTCTCAAATCTCCAAGCTTCATCTCATCTTATAAAAGTCATCCAATCTCATTAAATCTTGTTTGTCTCTCTCAACCCATTTCATCTTCATTCACATTTTCATCAAATTTCTTCCATTCATCTTATTTTTCCCTCTCGTTCTTTCAAAAACCCTCTTTTCATCTAAGTCACAAAAGTTCCAAATTCCTACTTGTTTTTGGATTATCTTCTCATCTTTGCGTCTTGCCGTGATTGTGTGTCTTGTTTGAGTGTGTGGATATTCAAAGATATTTTATACTCATTCATTTTTCATTCAAACAGTTTGTCAAACACCCGGTGTGTGCACTTTCGTTTTAACAATTTCCATGGCTTCAAAGATTTCTAAGTCCAAGAGTGATGCTAAGGGTAAAAGCAAGGCTACTACCTCTACTACTGCTGCTGAAAATCCATTTACTTTGGTTTCCAAGTATTCCAAGGATTTTGAGTTAAAGCATCAAACCCGTCTTGTAGTGAAACCATTCATGTTAAAGCAAATTACTGTTGGCTGCCTAGATGTACTTGATGTTGTTAAGCTTGTTAAGCATCAACAAATTGACTATTTCCTACAGCTTGCTCAAGATTACAGTGAGGATCTTATTCACGTATTCTACTTAGGACTACATGAAAAATAAGGTTCTTGCTTCAATTTTTTATAGGTAACAAAGTCTACCAATTTACCAATGATTTGTTGAAAACGTTGTTTGGTATTACTGTGGGTGATGCTGATGCGGATGATGAGGTTGATCCATTGGTAATTGATCTTTACACTCATGTAAATTTTGATTGGAGTGTTCATGTGAATGAGCTACTTAAGGCTCCTCGTGCAGAAGACTATTATGATCCTATTACCATTGGTCATTTGAAGATGGTGTCAAGAATTATGCTATGGGTGGTTTCTCATATTTTGCGGCCAAATAATGGCGGGTTTTCGAGAACTTACAATGTTGAGATTCATTTGGTATACATTCTACTGCACAAGGTCAAAATTAATTGGCCCCACTACTTTGTATTTCATATGTTCTCTATCAAAAAATGCAACAAGGGCACATCTTTCTGCTATCCCTCTATGGTTGCTAAGATTCTAAACTACTTTGACATTGGCTTGTAGAATCTTACCTACAAATCCTGGTTCGTCTCAAGAATTTTCTCACTCTACACTAGTTAACATGAACTATTTTGGGACACAAATAGTCGGAAGTACTATCTACGTTTGAGTAAGCATGACATGAAGGTGTACAATTTTGATGATCCTATTGAGTGTGGTGATGACGCAACTGAAACTCACATGGATGATGAGCAACCTATAGGGGTTCACCATGATGTTATGAAAAGAGATGCTGTAATGCATGATGCTCCTCGTGGTGATGATCATGGTATAGGTTTTGGTACTAATTATGCTGATATTGCTTCTATTTTTGTCTATGCTTCAAGATATACAGATGAGACAAGATGAGAGAAATACTAAGGAATGAAAATGGCGAGAGACCTTTGAAGCTGCACAAATGGAGCAGTTCCGTCTGATGCAACAACATATGTCTACTCATGATTCCAACTTTGAGGCTTTTGCTTCATATGTGAGTGAGTCTTTGGTGTCCTTACAAGCTAATATGAATGCTAATCATGTTGTTGTTCTGGCCAAGATTAATCATTTAATTTCAGCCCAAGAAGAGGATTCTGCGCATTATGAGAGGTTCTATCGTGAAATGTGTGATTTATTGGATTCTCAATATCGCCATGAAGGACAAGGTTGTCTGTCATAGGGATATGCCAAAAGGACGTGGGGGAAGATAAAGTGGTGCTAAACTGATGTGTTGTGATAGTGTCTTGGTTTATGTTTTTTTTCCTCTTGTGTCAGTATGAATTTTGTCAAATCATGTGTGGAGTCTGCTTGCATTTGTATTTTGGATTATGGTTTGTTTCGCTTTTGGTTTATGTATTAGCAATTACTACTTAATTGTTTGAAGCTTAGACAATGATTTCTCTACAATTATTGTGTTAAATAATTATGGTTATTGTTTTGTTTTTGCTTTGTTTATTAATCTTGTGTGATTTCATATATGATGAATATATGCGAGCGTATTTCTTATCTTTGCAACTGCCTCTATATTGTATATTGAAAATGTGATACTCCTAATAATGTGCTTTGTCTTCTTTTGATGTTGTCAAAGGGGGAGAAGTATATTATGCACACATTCACAGGGAGCTTTCTATGAACAAGAACACATCGTCTCAAGTTTTGCCATCATAAAAAAGGGGGAGTATGTGAGTGAATTCTTTCGTTTAGATATATTTTGAATTATGTCAAAACTAGGAAATAACATTTATGTACATTGGACGATATCATCCGAGTCTAGCTGTGAATTTTATTGTTCTTGCATTAGGAAGCATGTCAACATTGTTGGAAATGGTCTGAAAAATATTTGTGCATCAAAATATTTTGTTAAGCATGAAAAACTTGGTTTAAGTGAAAAATCCTCATTATAGGTCGACACATATGACTACAGGTCGACCTATAGCTGACTTTTTTAAACCTCAGGCCGACACATAAATGGTACAGGTTGATACGTGCACTGCAATATTACAGTCTGTGGCTTTTATCTCATGTGCTGAGTCTTCAGGTCAACCTATAGGCAACACATAACCTTACAGGTTGACACATGCTTCCAACATGTCGACACATGACTTGAATAGGTCGACACATGACTCATATAGGTCGACCTACTGATTAATATTTTTGATAAATTGCATTTGTTTCCATTCCTTTTGCATTCCTTTTGCTTCTTATGAGTCTTACACATATATATACTTGGTACATGCATCATTCTCTAGTAAGGTTTCTAGAGTGAGTAAAACCTACATGAATCCAGGATTTCAAAGCATCTCATCATCTTCAATTCAATCTATGCATACACACAATCAAACTACACATAATCAATTTTTGATTGGGTGCCATCTAGATTAGGATTGATAACGTCCAATTAGGTTTGTTTGTACCGAGAATATTGGGTTGAGATCTTTGAGGGATTCAAATAAGAAAACCAGGGTTGGGTTTTCCTTCAAGATCCTTAGGTAAGGTTTCGGACAAGATTGTGCAATTCGGATCCGATCGAGTGAAGACCTTGGGACTAGGTATGTCGTGCAAGGGAGTAGCGTGAAATAGTGGATCGTGTTGACAAATCTTTACATCAAAAAGTGTGCGCTTGGGATTAATTCAGCCGGGTGAAAGCCTTGAGACAAGGAGGTTGTGCAAGGAAGTAGCAACAACAAGTGAATTTAAGCGGCATTGTTGGTGTCTTGATCAATCGTCGATCAAGGTTTTTCGAGGTGCTAGAGTTAAGAACAAACTTAGGGTTTGTGGAATTTGATTTCTCATCTTGTATACATGCATTTGCAAAGTAAGATTTATTAGAATGATATCTCAATTTGTATTCGAATTGAGGGAAGACGTACCCATAGCAAGGTCGATTGGGGAACTGCCTAAACAAATACTTATGTACTCTCTCTCTCTCTCTCTCTCTCTCTCTCTCTCTTTCTTTCTCTATCTCTTTTATTTTTTGGTTCGCAAATTGCCGATTACTTTGATCTCATGATCAACATTATTTGGATAATAATTTTTGAATCATTGTGAAATTTGTGTTGTTGTAGTAATCACATACCATTTGGTAGTGATTGGATTTCTTAAAACTACAAACACTATACTAACATCTAAACTTTATTAATCGCATACAAATTGTTCGACAAATTGTTTCAACTAGTTTTTTGCGTGTTGTTATCATTGGAGATAAACCTTTACTACAATAGAATATTCAATTTGTTGTTTAAAGTGTTGTTAATTAACTTGTGGATTATTATCATACCATTGACACTCTTACGCATATCCGAACTTTTCAATAGTAGGTACGGTTAGACGATTTTTGATCCAAGAAATATTTGAAACTTGCTTCCGCGTCATAAATTTTTCTAAGTCAAATTTTTGGATAAATTTTTAACTTGGGATATATTCACCCCCTTTAGATCTAGGCCTATCGTCTAACACTTCCATGCAGAATTGGATTTTTTTCAAGATTAATGGATGGCTTGTTGTTGATCTATAACACTGGAGGTTTCGTAACTTCAACCTACATCTCTTCCAGCACATATCTGATCCAAATTGCTTGACATGCAACATAAGATCCTGTTATATATTCAGCCTCACATGACGATAATGCCACCATAGATTGCTTTCTTTAGCACCATGAGATTGGGGCACCAAATAATTGAAAGAAGTAACCAGTTGTGCTTCTTCGATCTTCCTTGTCTCCACACCAATCAACATCTGAATAGAAAGTAATCTCAGCTTCTTTGCTTTCAGAATTTCATGGAAATAAGATTACATAGTTTTTCGATCCTGTTAAGTATCTAAGGATTCTTCTTGCAGCCTTCATGTGTGACACCCTTGGTTCACTCATGTATTTGCTCTCTAATCCGGCTGAGAAACCTATATCAGGCCGACTATTGCACACATATCTCTGAGATCCGACAATTTGTTTGAACAAAGTGACATCGACTTTGTCTTCCCCGCCATCTTCTCCAACTTCAAATTTGGTTTGACATGCGAGGATACAGGATTCAAGTCTTCCATCCCGAATCTCTTAAGTATCTCTTTGGCATGCTTTCTTTTATGTAGCACCATACCTTGCTTCGACATTTGAAATTTAATGCCTAGAAAATACATTAACTTTCCCAGATCCGACATTTCAAATCCTTTCTTCATCAGCTCTTTGAGCTTCGAAAATTCTCCAAACTATTTCTAGTAACTAACAAGTTATCGACATATAAGAAGATGGTTGCTATATCTTGTGCCACAAGCTGAACATAGACACCATGCTCAAATTTTCATTTGATGACTACCAATTCGACCAAGTAGATGTCTTCTTGAGGCCATAAAGAGCTTTGTGCAGAGTGTATAGTTTCCTTGCTTCATCCTGTATCACAAAACTAGAAGGTTGTGTAACATATACCTCTTCATCTATAGGACCATTAAAAATATTAATTTCACATCTAAGTTAAATGTCGACCAACCTTGGTGACATGCCAAGGCTATTACCAATCGAACGTCTCCAATCTTGCTATTGGTGTATATACTTCAAAGTAGTTGAGTCCTTCTCTCTAAAGAAATCCTCGAGCTACTAATCTTACCTTATGTCTTTCTATCAACCCATTAACATTATGCTTCAACTTGAACACCCACTTCACTTTGATAACTTTTGTGTATGCTGATAATTCGACTAGCTCCCATGTATTGTTTCTTTTGATCGCTTGTAAGTCTTCGACCATAACTTCCTTCCATTGTTTATCTTTGAAGGCCTCATTATAGAAGATTGGTTCAGAACCTGCAAGTAAAGCGAAAAGAACCAAATCTCCATCTGGTGTAACTTCACCATCACTAACCACTTCACAGTCTTGAAGCCTTATTGGGAATACTCTGGTTCTTTGATATCATTGGCTTTTGTTAGCCACACCCTATTAATTATATGCTTCGACTTCGAATCTATTTTCATCTTTGACTTCGACAATTGTTGGAGTGTAATTAATTGGAATTTCTCCGTGCTCTACTTCCTTAATCAACTTTATAGCCCATCAATGGCTTGTTAGTCGCATCACCTGAATTTCAATCCCATGCAGAATTCTCATCAATCACAATGTCTTGACTCATCACAATATTATTGTTCATTATATTGAATAACATGTATGCACCAGTCTTAAGATATCCTACCAGAATCATAGGATCACTCTTATCATCCTGCTTCCTTCTTCTTGCATCAGGAACGTGCTTGTAGCAAATAGATCATAACACCTTCAGATGACTCACTGATGGTCATTTGCCACCCACACTTCTTTAGGAACCTTGTTCTTCAGATTCTTGGTTGGGAACCTATTTAGAATATAAACATATGTGGTGACAACTTCACCCCATAAGGATTTTGGAAAAAAATTCTGCTTCAACATGCATCTCGCCATATCCAATATGGTTATGTCTCTTCTTTATGATATTCCATTATGTTGAGGCGCATACTGAGCAGTTACCTCATGATCAATACCATGTTCTGCACATAATTCCTCAAATATCTTGGATGTGTATTCACCACCCCATTTGTTTGCAAAACCTTGATCTTCTTTTCACTCTGGTTTTCAACAAGCATCGTGAATCTCTTAAAGATTTCAAATACTTTATCCTTTTGTTTGATCACATAGATCTAAAGCTTTCAACTATACTCATCGATAAATGAGACAAAATACATGTTTCCACCAATGGTATGATCCTCAAATGAGCCACATACATCAACTACTTCTAGTATGGAAGAAGACCTCATTGGCATAGTCGAAACAAAAGACTTTATGGATTGCTTCCCTAATAAGCAACCTTCACAAAGTTTTTCGGGCATCTCAAGACGTGGTATACCAGTTACCATATATAGAGTAATCAGTTGATTTAGTCACCTAAGATTCAGATGGCCAAATCTTAAAGGCCACAACCAACTGTTCTTGTGGTCGACAACTATTTTTAGGCATTGTACCTCAGTCGAATTGATCATGGTCTTAAATATCCTATTCTTTGACATATGAGATTTTAAGACCAAATTATTTTGAGTATCGAATAGTTCAAAGGCTCATCTTTCATAATCACTGACAAACCTTTTTCGACCAGTTGGCAAAGACTTAGCAAATTACACTTCATTCCAGGTAAATATAGTATATATTTGATCGCAGCTTTTGCTCCATTTCTCCTTAGAATAACTATGCCTCAAGTACATTCTTCTTGCAACAAGCTATTATTAGAAAGTTTGACATTGCTCTTCTTCGACTCGTCGAAATATGCTAACCACAGATTTCGACCAGTCATAAAACAACATGTATCGAGAAACCAGATCTTGGTGTCGACATGCTCATCTGCAACTCCATCCATAACCACCATGTCTTCAGAATCATCTAAATCTTGGCGTGCAAGGTTTGCTCCGCTTGATTCAGATGACCCTCACACTCTCTCATGCCTCAATCCCAGAGTTTTCTTCTCTCATGGGCAGTAAGGGAAATCAGTACTTCCCTCGAATCACCGTAATCGAGTATTATAACCATAACAAAAGAATAAAAAAGAGGGATAAAGATTAAATAGAGCGAAGAAATTATACCCGAGGCTTGAGCTTGCAAAAAACGATTGATAGAGGGAACAAAGGAAAATCAGTCAGCAAATCTTGAAAGGGAGATCACAAGTTAGGTAAAAGAACAAAGAAGGAAGAAGTCTTTTTATGGAAATGAGTTTATAACAATTAAGAAGCTATATCAAGCTAAGATTATGATGACAAGTTAGGGTTCCCATAAAAATCATCATGAGAAGGAGAGAGAAAATATTTGTCATTATTGTTCTTTTAAAACAACCATTATCACACTGTAACTTACCAAATAGGTGATCGACTCAAGGAAGTAGGAATTCCAAGACTTTTCATGTCTGAACATTTCAATCTAATTGGACCTCGTGATCAGAGGGCTTATATACATCCCAGAATTCCCAATACCGAGTTGTTGAGACCGAGTATGAAAGAGAAAACATGTCGAGCTGCATAAACCTGAGTAAGTCGGATCCCGATCAAGAGGAGTATTATCACATGAAAAGTCGGTGTTGCCGTGTTGGTCCCCTAATAACTCTGGTAGATGACATGAGTAGGTCGGATCCGGTCTCTTGAATGTGTTGGAAGATGACATTAACAGTCACCTACGACGGTTACAAAACAACTCCATGATTACATGAGAATTACAAAAAATGATTGATGAGACGTTACATGAAAATTAGAGAAGACGTTAGACGTTATCATATGTCATTTAAACACAGAGAAACCGAAGAGGTGGATGACCTTCATTGGCATTATAAGTATAAAAAGGACTTTCCATTAAAAAAGAACTACACAACTTATATCCCTACAAATATGGGCAAATTTACCGAGATAACCCACATTTTCGAAGAAATTCCCAAAATAACCCAGTTTTCAAAAAAATTCCCAATATACCCCACTTTTAGAGGGAGGCGCCAATTGGATTGGCGCCCCCTCTTAAAAATTGCAAGGAGGCACCAATTGGATTGGCTAGGGCACCTGCCCTAGCCAATCCAATTGGCGCCTCCCTTAAAAAAGCCTCAAATGAAAAAACTTCCAACATGAAAGTTGTAGATCTTTTCAAGACAATGAATTTGGATATAAATTTTGCATCATTTGGATTTTTTATGAGAAAGTTATGGGCAGTTGAAGTTGGACTTCTGAGTTTGTCAACTGTTATCAGACCGATAATGTTTTGTATTATTGCATGTGTTTATTTTAGGAATATGAATTTTTGTCCAACATAACATTTGAACTAGACATCTTAAATTTTCCAATGTACTTGGTCCCACCTCAAAATAATAAAAAATGAGTGAGTTAGGTCCCTGCGAACTTGACCCAAAATTAGGGTTTATGTCAAAACAAGTGTATGTGAATTTTGCCAAAAGGGACCAACTTCAAGCCCTTTAGTTTGAATGATAAAAGCCTCAAATGACAAAACCTTCAACATAAAAGTTGTAGATACTTTCAATATAATGAATTTGGACTAAAGTTTTGCATCATTTGCAATTTTTATGAGTTAGGTATGGGCACCTGAAGTTGGACTCTTTGACATTTTATCTGTTATCTGACCTATAATGTTTTGTATTATTGCATGTGTTTGTGTTAGAGTTATGAATTTTTGTCCAACATAAGAAGTGAAGTAGACACCTTAAAGTTTCCAATGCACTTGGTCCCACCTCAAAATAATTAAAAATGAGTGAGGTAGGTCCTTGCAAACTTGACCCAAAATTAGGGTTTCTGTCAAAATATGTGTATGTGAATTTTGCCAAAAGGGACCAAATTCAAGCCCTTCAACATAACAATAACAAGTCCTTGAATTAGGGTTTCTGACCTATAAATTTTTGTATTATGATATGTGTTTATTTTAGAATTATGAAAGAAACGTAATGTTTGGAGTTTACACAAAGATAAATTTGACATAATACGAATTGATATTAATAAAATTTGGATTTTACACAAAGAATCCTAATGGTGATGACCGGGATCACCTAACCGACCTCCGGTCCCACATCCCCTAGCTACCCTAACCCTTGGCCCTAACCCACGTTGACGATTCTGCACCGGTGTTTGTTCATCTGATGGTCCAGGAGCGTCATTACCTCCTACAGGAGAAGATCCGTTGAGGTATTCAGCCAACTCAGCATAGTCTTCAGTATTCAATGATGGTGTACCGGCGTAGCTGAGCTCATGACCCATGCCAGAGAAGTTGGGGTGTGGTTTTACTCATGGATGGGCGACTGGGACGGTTGAAGGGGGACATGGGTGACAATGATGGGTCTAGGAAAGGTTGGAAAGGTTGTTGGGGTGTTTGGAAGAGATATGGTTGTGGGATGTTTTGGTATTGTGATGTTTGGGGTTCTTGGCTACGGTAGGTGATGGGGCGGTTAGTGTTTTGGGTAAGGCGACTTTGGTAGGGTGATGGTGTGGGTGCGAAGCGATGTTCGGTCGAAGGTTGATGGTCCATTTGTTGGTGGTGGTATGGGGGATGTTCTTGGTTTTGGGGTTGGGTGAATGGCATGTTTTGGTTGTATGTTTGTGTGTTTGTGGAACGGAAAGTTTGTCGGATAGGTGGTTGTGAGTAACCGGGCTGAGAATGTTGTTGGGGGTTAGATGTTGATCCTTCTTGTGTGTAACTTGTCTGGCGTGGGTCGTAGAGGTACATATCATCGGCGATGAATTGAAATCCAACTGATCTATACCAAGCCATATAAGTACGACTTGGTTTTACCTCATTTGGCATGACTGCGTCAGTTAAGACATGGTCATGACGGTGCTTCCACTTGCGACACTCTGATCTTGCGAAGGTTTGCCAAGGGTTGTAGTTCCATTGGTCGTTCACTTTACTCATATGCCATTCTCCTAGGCTAGCTGGGGGATCTGGGATATTCTGGACCATACCAAACTGCAGCTTCACACGGTCGGTGTTGTGCAGCTCCACTGTTGTGAACCGTATTATCGGTGTGCATGTTGTCCATACGGCTGCGTCTTCAGGGTTGATCTGATGCTCATGATCCATATTAAGGTATGGACGCCAAATGAACTGAAATGTTAAAGACGATAGGATTTAAATGAATGTAGAAAAAGTCAACATAATATGAAGAAATAATGAAATTATTTTGCTTACGTCTGCCGGTCGAAGGTGATCCAACAGGTTGCGATATTGAGTAATACAATGTCTCGGACATCTGCTGTAATTCATACCGCGTACCGACCATCTACACCAAAAAGTTAAAATAAATTAGTTATGGGTAATAAACTGTAAGGAAGGAAGTAAAGATATAGCAATTTAAACAACTTACTTTTTTGCATATGGAAAAGTGAAGGGGTTGCTATTGACCGGTGCTAGAGACGGTAGTCTTGACCATCCCCATGCTTGTAGCAAAACAGCACATCCAGAAAATGTAGAAGTATCTTTGTGGGAGTTTTTGCACAAAGAACTATAGAGATAGGCTAGACATGCGGATCCCCAACTATAACTACCTATTCTATCTATATGTCTAAGTAAAGGTAAGTACATAATATGCATGCTAGAACCACTACCTTCGGGAAATAAAAAGGATCCTAGTAACAACATAATGTAACACCTAGTTTTGATGATTCGAGCATCTTTGGTAGAATGCTCATCTAAATAAAAACTATTATAATATGACTTTAGGCGTGAAAGTAGTATACCTTGTCCCCTAGCATTATCATCTAACAAATAAGTGTTTAAAAGCTCCATGCAAATTGAATTTGTATAGTTGGTCTTACCATTAACAGCTTTGCCTTCAATTCGTAGTCCTAAAAGCATGTAGACGTCTTCTAACGTCACGGTACACTCACCGGTTGGAAACCAAAATGTGTGTGTCTCTGGCCTCCATCTTTCGCATAAGGCTAGAATGAACTTGTTATCTATAGACCAAGACATAATTTTGCTAAGGTGACCAAAACCGGCGAGTTCAACATAAGGTTGAATCATCGGGTCCATTGGGACAAATTCGTGGACTCGAGTTCGAAACCTTGAGACCTCCTATAATAGAAATAATGTAACACTTGACTAAGTCGGTATTTAAAAATAAAATGGGGTTGGTGGAGATGAAACATAAAAAAGAAGTATAAGAAAAAACTTACGTATGTCGCGATGTTTGCAACTGTTCCTCTGTGTGCTTCGCCCATTGTGAGTAAAGACATATTGTTGGGGAGTTGGTGTAGATGAAAATGGAAGATTTTGTTGAAGATGAAATTGTAAAAGAAGTAGTGAGAAATGTAGATGAAGTAGTGAGAATGTTGGTGTGGAAGAATTGTTGAAGGAGTGGATCAATTTATAGGCAAATGGAGGAGTGCATGAAAAATTGTGTTTGTATGGTGTCTCCACCTCATTTGGCGACCATGTGCAATATTAAAGTGGGGGCGCCATTCAAATTGGCGACACCCTAGGGCACATGCATGCAAGGCTAGTTCTGAATGCTTGGTTTTGAGGACTGACTCCATGGGGGCGCCATTCAAATTGGCGACCATGTACAAGCCTTAAAGGTAGGCGCCAAACCAATTGGCGCCACCTTCTGCATGTCTGACAAGTGGCATTGTTGTCTCCTGCATGCTGAACAAATGACTTATGGATGGCTTGCATGATTGACACATCATCTCTGACCATCTTAGGTGTCCGACACGTGTCTGTCTTGTCTCCTGCATGCTGATGACTAGCTTCTTGATGGCTTGCATGATTGACACATCATCTCTGACCATCTTAGGTGTCCGACACGTGTCTGTCTTGTCTCCTGCATGCTGATGACTAGCTTCTTAATGGCTTGCATGATTGACACACCATCTCTGACCATCTTAGGTGTCCGACACGTGTCTGTCTTGTCTCCTGCATGTTGATGACTAGCTTCTTGATACCTTGCCTGGTTGACACATCATCTCTGACCATCTTAGGTGTCCGACACGTGTCTGTCTTGTCTCCTGCATGCTGATGACTAGCTTCTTGATACCTTGCCTGGTTGACACATCAACTCACACTGTCTTGCAGGATTGACACGTCATCTCTGACACGTGGCTCTCTAGTATCCTGCATGCTGAATACTCACTTCTGTCTTGCATGACAGACACATCAACTCTTGACTAGCTAGCATGCTTGACACATCAACTCACACTGTCTTGCATGACAGACACATCAACTCTTGACTAGCTAGCATGCTTGACACATCAACTCACACTGTCTTGCATGACAGACACCTCATCTCAGAAATTACTTGCATGCTTGACAAGGTATCTCAGACTAGCTTCAATGTGAGACACTGATACCATCTATTTAAGTGTCTTACTATCACATTCATCTGCACTTGCAAAATACTTTTCATCTCCAAAATACTTTTCATCTTCACTCACATCCATCTTCACTCACATTAATACTTATCATCTGCAAAATACTTTTCATCTTCACTCACATTCATCTGCACTTGCAAGCCTTAGTTTTCATCTCCAAAATGTCATCTTCATCATTATACAGTATCAACGTTCACTGCAACGGTGAAACTTTTGAGTCTGAGCTTCATGGTTTTTGTTTTAGAAACACTGATACCATTAGAGTCACGATGAAGAGAAATGCAACCTTTTTGCATTTCAAAAAAAGAATACAATCCTTTATAGCATCAGGTATTGTGTCAAAGATGACATATCAGAATCCTATATTTTTTGAGAATGGTCAATGCAAGTTTTTCCCCCTAAAGATACGAGACGATGAAGATGTTGAAAGCATGTTTCTTAGTCATGAACATTCAGGCATGGATTGTATCGAGTTGTACATTACTCTACAACCATGTATACCGTCTCAACAATCTCAACTAACAGATCAGGATCCAGCTGGTGGAGATGCTGCAGATGATGCACAATGGTCAGATGAACTCAACCCAGAAGCAGAAGTAGAGGTCGATGTTGTTGATGAAGAAGAAGAGGAGACTGAGATACAGGTTGATCACATCCTGAATAACGACGATGAAGATGAGGCTCAACAACCACCAATACCTCCTACTCATGCCTATATTCCTCCTCAACATATGACAAATATGGATCTTCACGACGATGAAATGTCCGACAGTGTCTTCTATAATCCGTATCCGAGACCAGTAGGCGAATTAAAGGTTGGAGACATGTTTCGTACCAAAGAGGAATGTGTCTTGGCAATCAAAAAATACCACATGAACAACTTTGCTGACTTTACGGTGAAACGCACTGATTCTAGAAGGTATGCTATCGAATGTCGTAACATGCTTTGTAAGTTTCGTTTGGCTGCATCTTACAAGAAGAAAAATGACTCTTGGGAGATCGCTTCAATAGACCCACCACACAGTTGCGTCGCAACAACCATTCAACAAGATCACCGTAAACTGAGCACAACTTTGATATGTCGAGACATTCTGCCATTGGTAAATAAAGACCCATCTGTGAAGGTGAGTATAATTATATCCCATATCCGAACAACATATAATTATACTCCATCTTACAAGAAAGCATGGATTGCGAGGACAAAGGCTGTTGAGCAGGTTTTCGGCAACTGGGAGGACTCATTCAAGGAATTACCACGGTTTTTATGGGCACTAAAAACTTATGTTCCAGGAACTGTGGCAATTCTGGAGACAGTGCCAGCAATGATGCCAGACGGAACCTGTGCTACAGGTAATAGAATATTTCACCGTCTCTTTTGGGCATTTGACCCGTGCATCAAAGATTTCGCTTTCTGCAAACCTCTCCTGCAAATTGATGGCACTTGGTTATACGGAAAATACAAGGGTACGTTGCTCATGGCAGTTGCACAAGACGGTAACAACAATGTATTTCCCATTGCCTTTGCTCTTGTTGAAGGTGAAACGGCTGCTGGATGGGGTTTCTTTCTTCGACATCTCAGAACGCATGTCGCTCCACAAGCCAATCTATGTCTGATTTCTGATAGACATGCTGCCATCGAAAGTGCCTACAACAACCATGACAACGGATGGCATGATCCTCCTTCTACACATGTCTACTGTATCAGACACATTGCACAAAACTTCATGCGTGCTATAAAAGATAAGAATCTTCGCAAGAAGGTGGTGAATGCTGGGTATGCTTTAACTCAACCGTCTTTTCAATATTATCGTGATGAGATTCGACTGTCTAATGAAGACGCGGGGAGATGGATAAATAACATCCCAGTAGAGCAGTGGACAAGAGCATTTGACGGTGGTTGTCGATGGGGCCACATGACAACAAACATTGTGGAATGCATGAACGGGGTTTTCAAAGGAATTCGAAACCTGCCCATAACCGCCTTGGTAAGATCAACCTATTATAGGTTGGCTTCTATGTTCGCAAGCAGAGGTGAAAGATGGAGTGCAGTGTTAATGTCCGGACAAGTATTCAGTGAATGTTGCATGAAGGTCATGAAAGAGGAGAGCATCAAAGCTACGACACACGCTGTAACAGTGTTTGACCGTCATAGACAAAATTTCAACGTCCAGGAAACAATGGGCAACAGCGAGGGGAGACCAAATTTAGCCTACGCGGTTAAACTACACAGAAGTTGGTGCGATTGTGGAAAATTTCAGGCCTTCCGCATACCTTGCTCCCATGTCATTGCAGCATGCGCTTATACTCGTCAAGACGCTTACACCCATTTATCTGATGTGTACAAGGCCAACACCATCATGAATGTATATAGTAAAAGCTTTTCAGTACTACCAATGGAGGATTACTGGCCTCCATATGAAGGAGATATTGTTTGGCACAATGAAGAGATGCGTAGAAAGAAGAAAGGAAGGCCAAACAGCACACGTATAAGAACAGAGATGGATTCCACAGATAAAATGATAAGATTATGTAGTATCTGTCGTCAACCAGGACACAACAAAAACAACTGTCCCAATCAAGGAGCATCATCTAGATCTTAAGCTTATTGTAACATGATATCTAGATCTTAAGCTATTTGTAACATTGTATCTAGATCTTATGCTTTTTATAACATTGTATTTCTGTAACAATCAATCATTATATATCATTAAGTTCTTGTTACAACGAGTTTCATAACCAACATCAGTACAAAACATCTGAAAACATAAATAATTCTAACTGATTACAATAATCAAATTAATATCGTCTCGACCGAACATCATTTCCCTAGCATCCTTATCAGTCTTCATTCGCACCCAACCAAAGATACTGTCAAGTCTCTCAATACTTCTGATTTTTTCCCCTTCTGGTATTTTCCCGTCTAACCATCGAACCAGCTCCCTCTTCAGTTGATCTAACGTGGTGATGTTCCAAAACAGCATCAGCAATTGAGGTTTGTCTCTCGCATAAATCACCTTACCGTATCGGCGACGAACACCAAACATGATAGCCAAATGATTATATGAATTGTGGAACAATAGGTCACACTATGCATCTATTTATAAGACAAAAAAGGCATTTTATGAGGGACTCGGCAATTGAGTTGGTGCCTCCTTTTAAAACATACACATAGGCGCCAATTGGATTGACTAGGGCACCTACCCTAGGCTAGGGCACCTGCCCTAGCCAATCCATTTGGCGCCTCCATTCAAGTTTTAACAACAGTCGCCATATGAACAACTTTCATGTTCATCAAAAATCCATTTGAAACTTGGAAGCTCATCATTAATTTCAAAACATTATAGGTCATTTTGACATAAACCCTAATTTTGGGTCAAGTTCGCAGGGACCTAACTCACTCATTTTTTATTATTTTGAGGTGGGACCAAGTGCATTGGAAAATTTAAGATGTCTAGTTCAAATGTTATGTTGGACAAAAATTCATATTCCTAAAAGAAACACATGCAATAATACAAAACATTATCGGTCAGATAATAGTTGAAAAACTCAGAAGTCCAACTTCAACTGCCCATAACTTTCTCAAAAAAATTCCAAATGTTTCAAAATTTATATCCAAATTCATTGTCTTGAAAAGATCTACAACTTTCATGTTGGAAGTTTTTTCATTTGAGGCTTTTTTAAGGGAGGCGCCAATTGGATTGGCGCCCCCTCTTAAAAATTACACACAGGCGCCAATTGGATTGGCTATGGCAGGTGCCCTAGCCAATCCAATTGGCGTCTCCTTGCAATTTTTAAGAGGGGGCGCCAATCCAATTGGCGCCTCCCTCTAAAAGTGGGGTATATTGAGAATTTTTTTGAAAATTGGGTTATTTTGGGAATTTCTTCGAAAATGTGGGTTAATTAGGTAAAAAATCCACAAATATGATGGTTATAATGTCATTTGACCCACCTCAAAAAGATTAATCTAATAGTGTTTAATCTTGAATTTTTCACATCCTAAGATAATTAGTGAAATTATTTTAAAAGAAGTTGTAAATTTATCTAGTAATTATAAAATGAATTTATATTATGGACCAATTTCTCAAGTATATGAGATTTTGTCACTTAGTTTAATTCATGTCGACCCATTTAATACAAAAACTCACGTCGACAAATTTCAACCAAGAAAAATCACGTCGGCACAAATAAACGGTTACTTTTAGATTTCCATTTCCAAACAGATTAGACAAAGCTAACTACACGTGTCAACCATACCTGCTTGCCACCTTTCTCTTCCACGGATAACGGCGACAAAAAATCCAACCTATAAACCAATCACATGTTTCATTTCATTTCCAAAACCAAAAACACACAACACAGTAGAAGAAATTAAGAAACATGGAAGCAATGCTCATCACCAGAAGCACAGTAGTTTGCCACTTTTCAAAGCCACTCCCTAACGTCCCTTCACTCTCCCTTCACAAACCCTCCACAGTCTTCTTAGCTTCATCTTCCAACCACTCACATGCAAGTTACAGAATTGCAACAAAGACAAGACGCGGTGTAGTCGTCAGAGCCGCAGAATCCATCAGTGAAGGCGTAGAAGACATCAAAAAAGCCGCACTTGATGCAAATGAGAAGGCAAAGGAAGTTGCAGGTTCAATAGTTGATAAAGCAAAAGAAGATACAGACAATGCTTTAAAGGCGGGAGAGAGTGCTGGAGAGAAGGCAAAAGAGTTTGCTTCTGATGCCAAGGACAAAACCACAGAAGCTCTAGGTTCTGTGGCTGATAAGACAAATGAAGGAATTGAGACAGCCACAGAGAAGGCGGCCGAGGGGACAAAGGCTCTGAAGAAAGAAGGAGAGAAGGCGGAGAAGGCTGCTGATGGAGCGTGGAAGGATACCAAAGATGAGTCACAGAAGGTTAAGGATGCTGTGGTTGGGAAGGATTGAGCTTGAAGATTTAGGATGATGAATTAGTTGATGTCTTGGCTATAATTAATCTTGTATCCATATTTCTTAACTTTCAACATGCAGAAATGTTTGCCAACATGTGCTGCATAATTCCCTAAAGAAATTAATTGTTTGATACTATTTTGATAATAAATAATAATAATAATAATATTAATAATAATAATAATAATAATAATAATAATAATAATAATAATAATAATAATAATAATAATAATATATATATGTGTACCAGGGTTTGGAGATAATTTTAAAGTTAAATAAAAAGGTATTTCAATTTGGTATATAAACTCATCAAATTCATGAACACAATGGAAAATCATGTACTTGTTGAATTGAAGACATGAGATATTTTCAATTGGAGGTGTATTAAAGATAGTATCTTAATAGAAGAGAGTCCAAACAAAGGATGTCAAAAATAAAAAAGTGTAGCTTATTTATTATTAAAGAAAAATTATATTAAAAATAGTCAAGGATAACCAACCCTTACTTTAAAAAAAAACATTTTTAGGTTGAAGCATGAACTATACCGTCTTCTTTAAAGATGTTTTGTGATATATTAAAAAATGTGTAAATTAATTATCAATTGCAAAATTTTAAGGATAAAAAATTAATTACATTGTATTGGTATTTTACTACACAATATGAACAACTTTAGAATTACACTCTCGAATATAACATAGATAAAGATCACTCGAATCATTAAAAACATATTTACTAAAAACCAAAAGAAAATGGTTTGGAAAACTCAAAGAGTAAAAGAGAGAAGAGACTAAAAAATTCAAAGAGAAAAAAAGAGAGAAAGGAGACTTGGAAAACTCGAAGCGTAAAAGAGAGAGAAGAGACTAAAAAAGCTCGAAGGACAAAAAAGAGAGAAGAGGCTCGAAAAATTAGAAGAGCAAAAGAGAGAGAAAACACTAAAAAAATTCGACCAACAAAATAGAGAAAAAAAATGTAAGTTAAGACTGCGCAACCAACGCTTGAAATGAAGTCATAAAGCTAGTTCATTTTCAGGTAGCAAATGATTCGGTAGGCATCAATGAGATGTGTCTGTGTGGGCTTGGAGAGATGTTGGCTCAACCTACAAACAAAAACACAATATCAGGCCTATAATGTATAAAGTATAGAAGTTTACCAATGATACTTATGAATTCAAAAGGGTCTTGCAGAGCTGAGTCATTTGGGTTATCTAACTTATGGCTCGGGTCCCTGGGTGTGGAGACAGGTTTTTTCCCTAGGAGGCCCGTTTCTTGGAGGAGATCAAGACAATACTTGCTTTGGCATAATGTTATTCCCTTTGAGGAGTGAGTTATTTTGAAACCTCAGAAATGTCTCACGTGGCCTAGATCTTTAATGTTAAATTTCTGATCTAGAGTATGTTTGATGTTATTGATATTAGAAATGGATGTACCTGCAATAATCAAATCGTCTATGTATACCTAAATAACAGTGAAAAAATCAGTAGTATACTTAGTAAAGAGAGAGTAGTATGATTTGTATTGAGAGAATCCCATGTTAAATAAAGTGGTTGTCGACTTATGACTCCATTGACGGCTGACATGTTTGAGGTCGTAAATAGATTTGTTAAGCTTGCACACCATATTAGGAGGAAGTTTAAAACCAGGAGGAGGCTTCATGTAAACCTCTTCTTCAAGGTCTCCATGAAGAAATATTATGTTAATGTCCAGCTGGTGAACATGCCAGTTAGAGTGGGCAACAATAGATAAAATAAACGTATGATGGTCATTTAATGACAGGGCTGGAGGTTTCAAGGTAATCAAGACCTTTTGTTTGATTGAAGCCCTTAGCAACAAGCCTAGACTTATACCTCTCAATGGTACCATTGGAAAAATATTGAGTTTGAAAATCCATTTGCATCCAATGACTTTTTTATTGGGAGGAAGAGGTGTGATATCCCATGTATTGGTATCATTGAGAGACTGAAGTTCATATTGAATATCTTGTTGTCAATGGGGGTTAGTGATGGCCGAATCATAAGAGCTCGACTCTTTCACATAAGTTATGTTTAAATTTAATAATCGACGGTGATTAGATAAGTTATCGTACTAGATGTAGTTAGAAAGGGGATACAGATTCATACATGAATTTGATGTAGGAGGGGAGGGTATGGTACCTTGAAGGAGAGAACATTGATAGTCTTGTAAAAAGGATGGTGGTTTAGAGAGCTTAGAATATTTTCTAATGGTATTCGTTGGGTTAGATGGAGTAGTGTTGGGTGGAGTTAGGGGTTTAGGCTGAAAAGATATATGGTTATAAGGAGAGGGTGGAGTATTTTGGCAAGGTGGGCTGGAAGGAATGTGGTTAGTGTGTTATACAGCGGTGAAGGTGGAGGAGTGTTAGGAATATGTTAAGGAGAATAGTCAATAAGGTCATTCTGTGAGGGTGGTGAAGAGGTTGGGGGTTTTGGTAAGGTTTAGGTGTGTGATATTTATAGGGAAAGTGTTTTCATAAAAAATGGTGTCTCTAGAAGTAAACATATTAATAGTTTTAATGACATAGAGAATATAACCTTTAACACCATGCTTAATACCTAAGTAAATGCATTTGTGGGACCTGGAATCTAACTTAGTTCTATCAATATTATGACTACACACATACACTAACCAACCAAAGATTTTAATATTAGAATAGACAAGAACGAGACCTGGAATCTAACTTAGTTGTATGGATATTATGACTACACACATACACTAAACAACCAAAGGTTTTAATATTAGAATAGTCAGGAGGATCATTAAAAAGCAATGTAAAAGGACATTTATAATCAAGTAACTTAGAAGGTAATATGTTAATAATATGAACTGCATAAGATAAGGCATAAGACCAAAATATTTTAGGGAGGTTAGATTGAAAGAGAAGTGCACGAGTAACATCTAGAAGAAGTTGGTGCTTCCTTTCAATTAGGCCATTTTGTTGAAGGTGGGAGAGGAGGGGGGGGGGTATAAACCCACGAGGTTTGATGATGGATTCCTTGAGTTAAGTAACCTAAAAGAAGTTGGTGCTTCCTTTCAACTAGGTCATTTGTGTGTGTGGGTGGGTGGGGGGTGGGGGGGGGGGGGGGGGGGTATAAACGCACGAGGTTTGATGATGGATGCCTTAAGTTAAGGAAAAATTTGATAAAAGGAACTCTATCCCATTATCAGACCTTATGAATTTAATAGTAACATTAAATTGGGTTTGTATAAGTTTAACAAAAGCTTTTACAAGGGAAGAAGTTTCTGATTTAATTTTCATCAGAAAAATCTAACAATTACGACTAAAATCATCAACCACGGTTAGAAAATATCTAAGTCCAACAATTGAGAGGCATGAAATAGGCCCCCAAATATCCATGCGAAAAATTTCAAAATAACTAGAAGTTTTAGTTTTGCTATCATGGAAGGGTAAACATTTTTGCTTAGCATTAAAACAAGTATCCCAAGGATCAGTGGATTATGTAAGTTTGTTAAAGGGAAATCTTTATTGATATGAATAAGAGTATCATATGAGGGGTGGCCTAACCTGTTGTGCCAAAGGTTAAAATTATTGATATTAGGAGAGGGAACAATAATAGGGAAAATGGAGGGGGTATGAGAGTGTAGAGCCCTTAGTGTAGTCTAGTTGTACTAATCTTCATCAGGGTATGGATCCTCTGTATGAAACAGTGAGAAGAAGTAAAGATAAAAGCATAATTTAAAGAGCTAGGCAACTTATAAACAAATATGAAATTGGTATAAAATGATGGAATGTATAAAACATCATGGAGATAGAAGTTATCATTGAAGTGAATGATGCTAGAAAAATTAGCTGTGATAGAGGATCTGTAACACCCTAAATTTTCCACTTTTAAATTTAAAACGTTTATCAGAGTAAAACAAATCAACGTGAAATTTAGGATGGTACACCACAACATACAATCATGTAACACTTGACATTTATAAGAATAGTAGAAATAACCACATGTATGAATGTTAACTTTTACTAAATAGCAGCGGAACAACAATAACCAACAATTAACTCAACACATCCAACATCAACATAACATGTCATTATCAGAAAATTAAAACATAATGAAAGACACGACGTTCCCAATTCCCCAGTATTACACATCAGAGCAGATGCTGACATAAAAATAAATGGAAGACTTCATCTTCTACTCACATCTGAGCTCCTATTGTAGATCATCTACATGTTATCCACGTGGAGGCAACATTCAAACAAAAAGAGTGAGATATCATAATTATATAAAGGAAATCATGATAATAAGTAAGCATCAGATTATCACATGCACACCACTCATTCCACAACACAATTCCACATAATTCATACAACGACTATTCATACATAATAGCAACATAACAACCATCTGATATAATATCAACATAACCAATCATCCATATAATAACAAATACAACCAATGTACAATGCAATATGACTAATTAACTTGACTCAATGCATGTGGTACTAATACGTGAACACTCAGGTTCACCACTTCGATCCTCACCTCCCAGGATCAAAGTTATCAATTAGTTACCATCACCTCTAATAACGTCTCACTAATTCCATCACCTCTAAAATCAGCTACCGACCCAATCCACACAATGGGATTTGAGGCCCACCAACAACTGATCATTTATCCAACAACATGAATGCATGCAACATACAATACATGCAACAACAATATCATGCATAATGACCACCTCCATAATCAATGTATACCTCCAATACCGGTCATCATGCATCAAACACATATTATACAACTCAACAACCTTAACATACAACATAACAATCAACAACATTTCATTTAACATTATGTCACACCACCACATAAACACTACAATGCATTCCAACACCATCACACAAAAATATATTCACTTTAAGATACTGAAATAAATTTTTAATGACAATACATACTCTCAGATTTCCGACGCTTCGAATGACACTCAAATCGGACACTCGGAACATAAGTTATGAATTTTTAAAGTTTTTAAGAAAATGCCCCCAATATAACTGGTTACCCCAAAACCAGTAACCGGTTACACTACATCCAGTAGCACAACCTACTGTTAACACACACATAATATCCGGTTACCCCAAAACTGGTAATCAGTTACACCCCTCTTTCCAGCCCCTACGTGGCCTCTGTTACACAGGGTAACCGGTTACTCAAAAACCAGTAACCGATTACACCCCTTAAATTTTGCCCATAAATGTATTTTTTAAGCAGTGTAACCGGTTACTCCATTTTTGGTAACCCATTACACTGTCACAAAAGCACTTTTCTTCAAATTTTTCAAAACAAAAATCATCCAAAACTCATCCTAAAACCTCATTTTTCTCACAAATCGTTTATACCATATTTTAACCCGAAAATCACTTTTCCAAAGTTCAAAACCCAAACTTATTTACACTGAAAACCTTTATAACTCAGTTCCGACTCTGACCCGAAACAACATTAATTCAAGCAACATCATGACATAATATACCTATCATCATCATGTTAACCCTTAGATAATCAGAACCTCACCCTTGCCTTAGAGTTGCTAGCAATCGATTTTTTAACCTTCAACAATGGTGAATCTCCCCTTGAGCCATAGCCTCTTCTTCTCTCTTTCTCTATTTCTTCTTTCTCCCAAATGATATGTGCTCTATGTTTCTATCCCAAATCCCCTTTTCTATTTTCCTTATATTTCTTATTATTTTATTATCAATATTTTTAATAATAATAATAATAAAATAATACTAATTATCCATTATAATTAAATTAATTAAATTAATATTCTTCTAACATTAACTAATTAACTAAATAATAACTAACATAATTAATTAGTTTTACCCATTACACCACCATTCTACACTTTTGTTCACACACTCCCAAACACCTTAATTTATATAATTTTAAGGCGACTATCCCACACTAAGAGTAACACAACACTTCAAAACACCAATCAACACAACATAACCACAACTATCATATAATTAAGTTACGAAAAATACTTTAAATAAAATCGGGACGTTATAGGATCCATTAGGAAGCTTTACAATAATGGGTTTAATGGGGATGATACTAGTGAATATGGATTTAGAATGGCATACATGATCAATATCCCCTGTATCTAACAACCATTCAAAACTATAAATAGCATTAATATTGTTTAGGGAATGGGTACCTGATGTGCGAGAGGAACTGGAGTGAATGTGTTGAATATTTGGTCCAGATGTTATAGTTTTTATTGAAGAATGGCTAGTAAGGCACGTGAATGCTTCGTGGTGAGGCCAATATTTTCTTGTGAGTCTTAGATTTGGCCATAGGGAGAATTGTCAAGTCCTTGATCATCGGTAGCATCGGAGCCATACTAGCCTTTTTAAGATATGGTGGAAGCCCATGTTTTTTGAAGCATACCTTAATGGTATGACCTGGTTTGTTTCAATAGGTGCAAATATTTAGGCCTTTGGATTTGGAAGGGTATATAGGTTTGTTTCCATAATCAGTAGGACGACCTTTCATATAAGGCTTATGAACTTAAGCAATGATCTTGTCTTCAGGGATGAGTGTAGAGATTAGTCTCTCTTGTTGAATCAGAAGCGTAAAAACTTTGTTGACAGTGGGAAGAGGAGTCATCAACATAATTTGTGCCCTAACTGCAACATATTGGTCATTGAGACCCTTCAAGAAATGGATAATATAATCATTGTGTCTGCATGCTTTGATTTTTGGAATGAGTTAACAATGACAAATGGGATCACAATTACAATTGGGAAGGGGTCTGAAGCTATCAAATTCTCGCCATAGTTTCTTCAAGGTTGAAAAATATTGTTTGATGCTTTGATCTCCTTGTTCCTAAGCATAAATTTCTTATTGGAGACCTGAGATTATGAATATATCTCTCTGATGATAATGCTCATGAAGTTCATCCCAAATATTTTTAGATGGATCCATTCAAAGAACACTTTCAGAGATTTCTTTCTCTATACAATTGGTGATCCATGCCATAACCATATTGTTTCAATGACTCCAGAGAATGTAATTAGAGTGAGTTATAGTATATGGCTGAGTTAGGGTTCCATCGATGAATCCTAATTTATTTTCGACAATATGGCTAATTTCAAGGATTGAGACCAATAATGGAAATTCGTGTTGTTAAGAAATGGTGAAACGATCTCTAAACCGGGATTATCCCTTGGATGCATATAGAACGGATCAAGCATGTCTTGTTGATATGTGTGATTGGTAGAGTTATGATTGGTGGATTTTTTTGGTTTGGGTGAATTTTCTAGGGAAGAAGGAACATCTTTATCTTCATTCATGAAGAATAGAAGAACGATGAAGAAAAAGAAAGTTTCTGGGTAAACAAAATGTGAGAGAAAAAAAGATGAAGGAAAGTAACGGATCAACGAGAAGAAAAAACCGTGTTGGTCGAAGAGTAAAAATAAAGCAAGAAAAATTAGGTTGAAAGTAGCGATCGATTAGAAAATAACACAGAGGACTCGGGAAGATTTACCAGCACAGAAGATGAAAGAAAAAGGTAGAAGAGAGAGAGAGAGAAACTAGATGAAAAATATAGGTGGAATTAGTGTTTTGCTTAGAGAGAGAGAGAGAGAGAGAGAGTTTACCGTAATCTTCATATGTGGAATGAGATGCAAACACATGGATTTCCCAAGAGGAAGAAGATAAGATAGAAAAAATGGATGGGGAAGAAATGAATCAGAGTAATCTCTGAGTTCTAGATACCATGTTGACATGTGTAAACATGAAGTGATAAAATTCTAACATTGAAAAAAAGAATATCATTATTATTGAATCAAAAAAGTTAAAATTACATGATAGCATACAAAACCATTAAATAGGCTAATCAATTAGAGAAAAAAAAAGATATCCTAACTAACTAAGTGGGCTGAAATGTATTGGGCCTTTGTATTTTTACATATATATATATATATATATATATATATATATATATATATATATATATATATATATATATATATATATATATATATATATATATATATATATATATATATATATATATATATATTTAGTTAGTTAGTTAGTTAGTTAAAAAAACTTTTATAAAAAAAAGCTAAAATAGTTTGTTGGTCTCTGTAAGTTAGTGAATTTTTGATTTTGGTCCCTGGATTTTTTGTCTGAATCTCTATATCTCACTTTTGTGTTGGTTTTAGTCCCTAAAGTTAAAATCCGCAATACATGGACCAAAATAAAAAACTCACTAACTTACAGGGACCAAAATAAAAAATTCACTAACTTACAGGGACCAAAAGACTATTTAAGTCTTAAAAAAATTATATTGAACTTTTTTTTTGATATTATGGAAAACATATATGTAATATCTTGGTCTATGATTCAATCTCTAGATATAACATTTATTTATATCTAGTCATTAATGTAAACAACTTGTTGATATTTATTTTTAGTCATTATTTATATTTAGGCTAAATACCCTCTTTTTTATGTTATACCTAGGGTCTATTTTTGTCCCACAACTTTAAAAATATCTATTTAGATATTTCAACTTTTCAAAATATATCACGTTTTTCCTTTACGTCTACTATGTTAGTAGAAGACTAAAAGTCAATAAATTAGTTTATAAGAGTCTGAAATGACAATTGTATAATTTTATTTTACTAAATGGAAGCCACATTATATGTCACATAATTAATATAATTTATTTTATAAAAAAAACTTAAAGACTAAACCTAGATATCCATAATTCCTTTTCCTAGAAAATGAAGAATTTGTTTTCCAAAATCCATTTTACCGAAAATGAAGAATTCATACTACTCTCTCCTACACTCACATCACTTCATTTCTTCACCCTTTTTCTTAAAAAAAACCTTTACATTTTCTTTTTATCCTTCAAATCTAAATTGAGTAAGCTCTAATGGTCAAATCTTTATTTTTCTTATGAATCCAAATCTGAGGAAGGAGACGCAAGACTATTTTCCTTTCCTCTTTCCTCACAATGAAATTGAACAACTTTTCTAAAATCGTAAAGAATGTTCCGAAACCTATATCCACCACTATCAATGTTGCCACCAACCTTTAAACTTAAATAAACCATGCATTTTGTTCCACACGTTACTTTGTTAAAGTACCAGAAATTTGAGATAATTGATGGAGAACAAGCTTCCGAACTAAAATTGAGAAATAAATGTGTATCGAGTTTGAAACGCCCAATTTGCAAACCTAATTTAACCCACTAGGTTCTTTGGTAACATACGTGCATGGGTTATACATAATAATAATAATAATAATAATAATAATAATAATAATAATAATAATAATAATAATAATAATATTAATTTCCTCATAATTAATTTTGTTGGAGGTAGTAAATGGAAGAGACAAGAATAATGATAATTTTTTATAATGATTAAAGATCATCTTTCTTCAATAAATTAAGATTTAATATATTCAGTTATTTAATATTAGAAATGTTTGGATTAATTGAAAATATATATGTTCATACTCTTTCTTGCGGAGGATAATTGTCGGCGAAGACAATAAAAGTTTATGTATTATTTTCAATCAAGATGAAGATTGTTGGGTTGGTTGAAAATATACATGTCGAAGAAGTCCCACATCGCTTAGTTTTATGAATGAAGATAAAGGCAAGACTATATATAGGATACAAGTTATTTGAAGTCTTACATTGCTTATTTTGTGAAGGAAGAGAGAGTCTAAGACTATATATAGGATTCAAGTTCTTCATTCTAAGATGCACTCGTCAAAAGCACTTTAAGCGTTAAAGTGTTGTGAAGTGTGGTTAAATATTTGTTTTGAAGGGTGTGGACATACTAGGGGTTTGAGTTAGCTAAGGGTATATTATGTGTTGTAACAATATTCTTTGGCTGTCTATTAACAAAGACCATGTGTTTTCTTTGGTTTTTGAGTTTCTACGTTATGTTCTTGTGTTATGATTGTGTTTTTCTTTTCTCTTTATGTTTTGTTTATTTTTTTTTCAAAAACTGGTATCAGAGCTTTTGGTTCGATTTAGTGAAAAAGTTATTGATATGCGGTTAGAAGTTCCTCAGTGGAGTTTGAGTTAGAGAAAATTGATGGAAGAATTATTTTTTTGAATTTTGGAAAGTTCAAGTCAAAGATGTATTTGTGAAAAAGTTATTGATATGCGGTTAGAAGTTCCTCAGTGGAGTTTGAGTTAGAGAAAATTGATGGAAGAATTATTTTTTTGAATTTTGGAAAGTTCAAGTCAAAGATGTCTTGATACGATCAAGATTACACAAGTTGAAAAATTATGTTGGTGGTTGAAGAGCTTCTTGTCAACAAGGAGGTTTCACCATAAAGCTTCAACTTATTCGACATGTGAAAATTCTTGAAGTGATTTACCTTCAAGTGACTCTTTTTTAGATGGAGTATGATAGTTTTTTAAAACTATGATTGTCTGTGAAGATAATGTGAAATACTTGGAGTGATTTAGCTTCAAGTAAAATTTATTCTTCATGATAAAATATATGATTCTCGGTGATGACAATATACATTTTTTAAAGAGGTTTATCTTCAAGTGAAATATATTCTTCATTAGAGAGTATGATATTTTTTAAAATTATGATTGTCGGTGAAGACAATGTGAAAATTCTTGGAGTATTGTAGCTTCAAGTGAGTATACTCTTTATGGTGGAGTATGATTGTCGGTGAAGACAATGAAAGTTTATATATTATTTTCAATCAAGATGGAGATTGTCGGAGTTGGTTGAAAATATACACGTTGATACTCTTTATAATAGATTATGATTGTTGGTGAAGACAATGAGAGCTTATGTATTATTTTCAATCAAGGTAGAGATTGTTGGGGTTGGTTGAAAATATACATGTTGAATAAGTCATACGTCGCTTATTTTTGTGAATGAAGTGAGAGTCCAAGATTATATATAGGATACAAGTTATTTGAAGTTCCACATCGCTTAGTTTTGTGAAGGAAGATGGAGTACAATGCCATATATAAGAATCAAGTTCTTTACTCCAAGATGCACCAGTCAAAAACACTTTAAGCTTGTATTTAACTTTCTTTATTCTCTTATACTCTTATATTAGAGTGTTGAGATATAATTAAATATTTGTTTTAGAGAGTATGAGTGTAATGGGGGCCTATGTTAGTTGATGGTATATTATGTGTGGTAACAATTTTGACATAATGTTATTATCTGGTTGTCTATTGACAACGGTCATGGTTTTTCTCCAACTTTGAAGTTTCCACGCTATGTTCTTGTGTTAGGATTGTGTTTTAATTTTTTCTCTATGCTTTGTTTGTTTTTTTCCTAACAAAAAAAATCCATGAAATCGATGATGGTGATGACACATCCGCCAGCTGAGATGCTACGTAAACCAAAATAGATGTCGTTTGTGAAAAATAGATGAAAGGACATACATGACACAATTTAAAAAAATAAAGAACGGAAATAATCTTTTTTTAAAGTTAAGAGATCTAAATAGACTTCGATTAAAAGATAAAGCACAAATAGGATATTTAACCTTATATTTAATGAAAAATTGCACTTAGGTGCAAAATTTGCGTACCACACAAGTTTTTGAAAATAGAACTTGTATCCTAAAGTGATAACTTAAAGAGAAGAATATTATAAGATTAGACTTAGGTACAAAACTTACATACAAAAGTTTTTCAAAATAGAACTGCATTAGATATGAATAAGTAAATTCAAATATTTGAAGTTTTTTTTTATATTTTAGTTCAAACATTTAATATATTTTGAACTAATAATTGAGTTTGTTGTGGAATTCAAAATATATAAATATGATTATTTAGAGTTTGTTTGAATGAGTTTTACTTTTTAATTTTAAAAAAATATTTTGTAAATTAGTTTACAAAACAAAAAGAAAATATGTTTGATAATTTTATTTTTAAAAACTGATTTATAGTTGCACAATATTATAAATTTGTTATTAATGAAAAATATATAAATTTTCTTTATTTTTTCTACTTCTCAATTTTTAAAAGTCGATAAAATTTATTTTAATTTTTTTAACTTTTTTAATACTCCTAAATAGAGAATAGTTTATAAAAATAGTTTTGTAAAATCAGATCATCGAACGAATTTTATTATTTTTAAATTTTAAAAATAAGAAAAAATGTTTTATAAAACCAAATCAAACATGTCCTTTGATTAAACTTTCCGATTTCTAAAAGATAAGATTTGGATTTCATTTTAGATGAATTAAATTGTTTTGAAAATGAATTATTTTAATTTGTTTCATCAAATCATGTATTATAAACTATTTGCATCAATTATTATTTAAATTTTATATTAAAAAATAAGGAAAACAAAGATTTGATATAAAGATTTTGTTATTATGTATATTTTTGGAAGATTATCTTTTAAATAGTAAATAATAATTAATAAAAAATATTGTGATTTAATTTAGTAATTAAAAAAATTATGATTCTATTCTATAAATTTTTGAAAATGTAAGTTCTAGAATTATTTTATTTATTTATGGAAATACGATGTTTTTATTTCTTTCTTCTAAAGATTCTTGTGAATCAATTATAGCATGAATTGTTTTTAGGTATATTAAAATTCAATGCTTTATTTGATTAAAAATTCAATATACTTCATTCGTCTTGAAATTTTCACATTTTTTAAAATAATGATTAATTGTATTGATTTTAATGTTAAAATGAGTATCATTTACTAAAATATTAAAAATAGATAGTATAATAGTTATATAAATTAAAATATAATAAATAAGAATAAATTAATAAAAAAAAATAATAAAAATCATATTGATATTCTAAATAAGCAAATAATTTGAGACAAACACAATAGAAATAGGAAAGAGAATATTGTTAGACAGAGAGACTATGATTATAAAATAATTATAATAATTTAATTTACTTTTATGTATGTTTTGTTTAATAATAAGTATTTTCTTATCTTGTTTTTTCTAAAATGTTTCATGTCATTTTATTTACATTTAAGTTTATTTAAAAAATGATTATAAAAATATAATATTTTAGTCTTAAGCAAGATTATGGTAGAATCGAACTCAGGTCATGACCATCAAAAACATTAATATACTTTCATCTTGCCAATAAATAAACATCTTACATATAGTTAATAAACAATCTATATAATAAATATTTAATGTATTTTTAATATTTGAGGCCCCTAAATTTTTGAGGCCATGTGCGGTGGCACACCTCGCACACCCACATGGCCGCCCCTGGTCATTATGTCACCAAGTTAAAAACTAAATGTTAACGTTTTATTTTGAAAATTGTAAATTAATTTTATTAAATTTTTTTAAAATTTAAATATACTTTTGTTCCTTTAATTTGGACATTTTAAATTATTGAGTGTGACAATGATAATTAGGATAAAAAAATTATTTTTAATTAAATAGTAAGAATGACTAGGATATTTATTTTTTTAATAATTAATTAATTATTTTTATTAAATTAAATAATAATTTTAATTAATCTTTTAGAAATTAAATTAATTAAAATTTTGAAATTAAAGTTTTGAGCTTAAAGCCCATGCTACTACACTATCATTATAATATCCATGATGTCAATGGGCTTTGTGTTGAAAAGCTATATAAATACGAAACACTTTTGACACTGTAGCTTCTCAAACACCCGGAATACTTTTGAGAAGACTTCTGGTGAAAATAATAAAATACAAGAAGACTTTTGTGAAGAGCTCCAGTGTGCAATTTGAAAACCATAAGACTTTTGCAATGAGTTTAAGTGAACTGGAGAAAATCGGAACACTTACTAAATGTGTTTCGGTATGTGAGATGTGAACGAAAGTCTTGCAAAATGAGTTCCGGTTTGCAGCGATGAAATCTGTGTTTCTGGAAGACTTGAAGCGAGAGTGAAATAAAAATGGTAATTTTAGAAATAACTTATTTATATGAGGGTATTTTGGTCCCAAAAATTATAATGTAGGGATAGGGGGATAATTTACGGGGTATGGGGTAAAAAAAATTATAAACACTTATCTTATGTTTTATAAAATCGATGTGAGACTTAATATAGAATATTGAATACTTTAAATATTCCAATAGAATTCCAAGAAGGTTTCTCAGTTTGATGGTTCAGTGAAACGAGATGAAAGGAAATGTCAGGTCTGTACAATTGCTTGTAACACCACTTTTAATCAGATAACTCAAATTACTTTTGTTTTATATTTTGATTCTTTTGAATATGAAATTAATAATGCACAATGTGGCATCATGATCTTCAATATTATGTATTTTGTCAAAGGGCATACCACACCTTAGTAAAAGACTATAAAAATGACCCCTCCCATATTTTACTACATCAACAATGGTCCTTGATTTGTATTATATCGTAGCTAATTAATTTAAATTCATAGTGTTAAGTATGGTGTGTAGTGATTGACTATATTTGGGGAAAACATGTATTCTAACAAGATGTTGAACAAGATGTCCTGACATGTTGTAGCGTTCCCTGTTTCAGTTTCTTTGAAGATTTACGGAAACTTCTGAAGTGTCTCTGAAGATTTATGGAAACTTCTGAAGATTCTCTGTAGATGTGTTTCACGTATTGTGTGGTCCAAGAAATGTGTTTTTTAGAAGCAAAGGACAGGTTGTGCTTTGCCTTGTTCTGAAGAAAAGATTTACAAAAACTTCTGATATGATTGGATTTGATTATGCAGATGTTAAAAACATTTATAGAAACTTATGACATGAATAGATTTAATTCTGCAGAAGATTGTGCAGATGTCAAAACATTTATGGAATCTTCTGACATGAATAGATTTGATTTTACAGAAGATTATGCATAATGGATGTTGAAACATGTAAGGAAACATCTCATATGATTGGAATTAATTCTGCAGAAGATTGTGCAACAGTTATTGGATCTGCTGTTCATCAAGCCCGAAGCCCATGCTTTTCTAGGGATATTTAAAGGACGATTTTAAACCTAATAAGATAACAAAGTTGCGCTGGAAATCATCATTGTTAGGGTTTAGTTGTCGTTGTCATTTGTGAGTCATTCTAGTATCTCTTTGATACTTGAATTGGATTGAGTTTATTGAGTTGTAATTGTGAATTACTCATGAGATTTTAAGTAAGAGTGTATTCTGTTTTATTGTAAGTGTGTCTTCTGTTCTTTGATTGTTTTTCAGTTGTTATCATTGTTGTGTGATTGAAGGGAAGTGAGAAGGGTCTCATATCTAGAAGAGTCTTAGATAGAAATTTCAAGGGTAGTGATTAGGTTAGAAATTTGTAAAACTAGAGGTTGTTTAGAGCTTCAAACTAATACTGTTATAGTGGATTTCCTTCCTGTCTTGGATGCCCCCAGACGTAGGTGAAGTTGCACTGAACAGGGTTAACAATTATTTGTGTTATTTACTTCCTGTTACTTACTTGAACACTGTTATTGTTTGTGATGTAACAACGTCCTGATCCTGGCGTCGTGACATCGTATACGGCATTTGGGGTCTGTATACCATAATTTCAATTGGTATCAGAGCAGGCACCCTGTTATGTTTTGGGGTGAGCTCCAGGAAAGATACTTTCTAGTACTATGGACATGGAAGGAGGTTTTGTTAACATACCACCTATTTGGAAGGCGCGCATGATGACTTTCCTAAAATCTATGGATAGTAAAACCTGGAAAGATGTTGCAAAAGGTTGGGAATATCCTATGGTGAAGGAAAAAGATGGGAAGGACACAACTGGTTTGAAGCCAAAAGAAGATTGGTCTAAGGAAGAAGATGATCTTGCTCTGGGAAACTCCAAAGCTTTGAACACCTTGTTCAATAGGGTTGACAAAAATATATTCAGGTTAATAAATACCTATACCGAGGCTAAAGTAGCCTGGGAAATTTTCAGAACCATGCATGAAGGCATATCTAAAGTCGAAATGTCAAGACTTAAATTTCTCACCACAAAATTTGAAAATCTCAGGATGAAAGATGATGAGTGCATTCATGATTTCCACATGAATATCCTTAACATTGCCAATTCATCTAGTGTCTTGGGAGAGAAGATGTCAGAGGAGAAGCTGGTGAGAAAAATTCTCAGATCATTGCCCAAGAAGTTTGACATGAAGGTCACAACTATTGAAGAGAGTGGATGAGCTTATTGGGTCACTTCAAACTTTTGAATTGGCTATCAGTGATAAATCTGAAAAGAAGAACAAGAGCATATCTTTTATATTCAACACTGAAGATGAAGAGGATCAATGTGACTTAGAAACCGATGAAGGAGTTTCTAATGCCAATGTGCTTCTTCGAAGGCAATTCAATAAGGTGCTAAAGAAAATGGATAGGAAGTCAAGACCTAATGTCAAGAACATGTCATTCGACATCAATAAGAACAATGATTTTCAGAGAAAAACAAGAACAAAGGAAAATCCCAATCAAGGAAAATATATTCCGTGTCATGGATGTGAGGGCTTTGGTCACATTATATCATATTATCCCACATATCTCAAGAAACAAAGGAAGGGCATGTTTGTTTCTTAGTCTGATGATGAAACTGATAATGAAACTACCAAGCATGTTATAGCCTTCATTGGTATATATGAATATGATAAAGACTCTTGTGATGAGGATCTCACTTTTGAAGAACTGGCTGCTTGCTACAAAGAGCTTTGTGTCAAAAGTGAAGAGGTGTTCAAGACATGAGAAAAGCAGAAGAGAATCATAGCTCAACTATAGGCTGAAAAAGGGACACAATTATCTACTGTCACTGATCTTGAAGATGGGGTAACTCTTTTGACTTCCAAACTTGAAAACATGACCAAGTCCATAAGAATGTTGAATAATGGATCTGATATGTTAGAAGAAATTCTCCAAGTTGGGAAAGGGGCTGAAAATCTAAGAGGTACAGGTTTTGATTACCAATCTCTGAACAGACAAAGAAAAACCTATGTGACCAAGTTTATTCCTGCTGGAATGAAGTATGAGCCCATAATGTCAAACAAAATGTTCTTACATCCTACCAGTTCAGGAAACTCATACTAAAGCAAAAGTCTTGCCTTGTAAATGTCATTATTATGGTAAATATGGTCACATAAAACCTTTTTGCTACATACTGTATGGTTATCCTAAACATTCCAACACAACCTAGGGATAATCATGTGATGATTAAAACTAGAAAGGAGTGGAAACCTAAGATTGGTGAGACGAGTTTTATAGCCCATACCTCTCTTAGAGCTTCATATAAAGAAGACTGATATTTTGACAGTGGTTGTTCTAGACATATGACCGAGCTCAAGAAGTATTTAGTGGATATTAAGTCTTATTCCACAAGCTTTGTCACATTTGGTGATGGAGATAAAGGTGAAATTAAAGGAATTGGGAAGTTAGAATGTAGTGGACTTCCTAGACTTAATGATGTACTTCTGGTGAAAGGATTGACTGCAAACCTGATCAGTATTAGTCAATTATGTGATCAAGGTTTAAAAGTCAATTTCACCAAGTCAGAATGTTTGGTTACAAATGAAAAGAATGATGTTCTGATGAAGGGAGTTAGATCTAAATAAAACTGCTACTTGTGAGTATCACAAGAAATGACTTATTCTTCCACATGTTTAATGTCCAAGGTTGATGAAGTCAAGTTGTGGCACCAAAAACTTGGACATCTAGATCTCAAAGGTATGAAGAAGATTATGTCTGAAGAAGCTATTAGAGGCATACCCAAGCTCAAAATTAGGATGGTAAAGTTTGGGGTGAGTGTCAAATTGGGAACCAAGCCAAGATGTCACACCCCAAGTTGCAACACCAGACCACTTCAAAGGTTCTGGAACTTCTTCATATGGATTTAATGGGGCCCATGCAAGTTGAGAGCCTTGGTGGGAAAAGGTATGTATATGTTGTTGTTGATGATTTTTCAAGATTCACTTGGGTGAACTTCATCAAGGAAAAATCAGATGTCTTTGAGGTTTTCAAAGATTTGTGTCAAAGGCTTCAAAGAGAAAAGGAAAGTGGAATTCTCAGGATTAGAAGTGACCATGGCAATGAATTTGAAAATATTAAATTCGCTGAATTTTGCTCCTCTGAAGGTGTTGGACATGAGTTATCTTCTTACATCACTCCTCAACAAAATGAAGTTGTTGAGCGCAAGAATAGGACTCTATAAGAGTCAGTTAGAGTCATGCTTCATGCTAAGCATCTACCCTACCAATTTTGGGCTGAAGCAATGAATACTGCTTGCTATATTCATAATAGGTTCACTATGAGAACTGGTACTCCAACTACTCTCTATGAATTATGGAAAGGGAGGAAGCCTATTCTCAAATACTTTCATGTGTTTGGAAGTAAATGTTATATCTTGGTTGATCGAGAACAAAGAAGAAAAATGGATCCCAAAAGTGATGAAGGAATATTTCTGGGTTATTCTACAAATAATAGAGCTCACATGGTCTTCAACTCAAAGACCAAAGTCATTATGGAATCCATTAATATTGTTGTTGATGATACAATCACGGAGAAAGGAACTGATATCGAAGAAGATGTTGGCACATTATCTCAGCAAACTGATACTTCTAAAAATGAGGGAGATATTGATTCAAACAGTGAGCCAGTAGGTACTGAACCATACAACCCTCAAGCCAACAAAGGTCCCTCTATTAAAACTCAGAAAGATCATCCAAAGGAACTTATTATTGGAAATCTTAATGAAGGTATCACCACTAGATCCAGAGATGTGATATCAAATGCTTGCTTTGTCTCAAAGTTTGAACTTAAAAATGTGAATGAGGCCTTGACTGATGAATTCTGGATCAATGCTATGCAATAAGAACTGGGGTAGTTCATAAGGAATGAAGTATGGGATATAGCTCCTATGCCTAAAGGGATGAATGTTATTGGGATAAATTGGATATACAAGAACAAATCTGATGAAAAGGGAATTGTGACCAGAAACAAGGCTAGGCTTGTTGCACAAGGATACACTCAAATTGAAGGGGTTGATTTTGATGAGACGTTTGCTATGTTGCTCGTCTTGAGTCCATAATATTTATTTTAGGAGTGACTTGTATGCTTAAATTTAAGCTATTTCAGATGGATGTGAAAAGTTCCTTCTTAAATGAAGAAGTGTATGTTGAACAACCCAAGCGGTTCATAGATCCTAACTTTCCAGATCATGTTTACAAACTAAGAAAGCTCTTTATGGGTTGAAGAAAACACCTAGGACTTGGTATGAAAGGCTAGTTGATTTCCTTGTCAATAATGGCTACAGAAAATGAGGAACAGACAAGACCTTGTTTGTTAAAGAAGAGCATGGTAAACTCATGATAGCACAACTATATGTTGATGACATTATGTTTAGAGGGATGTCGAATCAGATGGTCCAACATTTTGTCAGGCATATGCAATCTGAATTTGAGATGAGTCTTGTTGATGAATTGACTTACTTTCTTGGTCTTCAAGTCAAACAAATCGATGATACTATCTTTATCTCTCAAAGCAAGTATGCTAAGCGTGTAGTGAAGAAGTTTGGCATGGAAAATGAAAGTCACAAAAGGACACCTGCACCAACCCACTTGAAGTTAACTAAAGATGAAAAAGGTGTAGGTGTGGATCAAAGTCTATACATGAGTATGATTGGTAGTTTGCTATATCTTACAGCTAGCAGATATGACATCACATTTGTTGTAGGAGTGTGTGCAAGATATGAGACTGAACCTAAAATGAGTCATATTACTCAAGTGAAAAGGATCCTGAAATACATCAATGGTACTAGTGATTATGGAATGGTGTATTCCCATAATGCAAATTCCATGCTTATAGGGTACTGTGATGCAAATTGGGCAGGTAGTGCTAATGATAGAAAAATCACTTATGGAGGATGTTTCTTCTTGGGAAATAATCTTATATCATGGTTCAACAAGAAGCAAAATTGTGTGTCATTGTCTATTGCTGAGGCTGAATATATTGCAGCAAGAAGCAATTGCTCTTAATTAATTTGGATGAAACAAATGCTAAAGGAATATAATGTCAAGCAGGATGTCATGACATTATATTGTGGAAATATTAGTGTAATCAAAATATCTAAGAATCCCGTTCAACATAGCAGGACTAAGCATATTTATATTCGTCATCACTTTATCAAGGATCTTGTTGAAGACAAAATTGTTACTCTTGAGCATGTAGCCACTGAGAAGCAACTGCCATATATTTTTACTAAAGCATTGGATGCAAATCAGTTTGAGAAGTTAAGGAGAGAATTGTGTATTTGCATGTTCGAAGAATTATAGCAACTATTGATATGGAGGCATGCAAATCATATTTTCTCTTCCTTCCATTTAATGATGCACAAAACTCCAGTGAAATCATTACAAACCTTCCTTATTTTCCCAACACGCCATCCTACCTACTCTATCCATATCATTCACTCTACCCTCAGAAACATGTTGATCATCTATCTCGGTTACCTTCATCTCACTACATTCTCTTTGAACTTCATTTCTCAAAATCAAAATTCCAAAATGTCTCAACACCTAGCAAGCACACCAAAGAGCAATCGACCCCTAGGACCGTCGGTATGAATGTAGATCATTCTGAAGTTATGACTGATGTCATTCCTCTCTCTATTGTTCCTAGCCATGAAACCCCTATAAGGAATCCTAGAACAATTGATTCGAAAAAGGGCAAGCCTTCTAAAGTAAGTAAATCTCCATCTCCATCCATGTCTGTTCAAATGGCTGCTAGTGATGTAAGAAATTTTGAACAATTTACTGCTGTCAGGAAACCTCATTCTATGACTAGCTTGTACCTTGATCCTACCAATGTCGAACCTAATGTTGATGCTTCTGCAAAAGTTATGTTGTTCTAAAAGTTATGGGAAATGTTGAAACATCTGAAAAATACTAATAAACCTAGATATGTCACGACTCTGAGTAAATCTAGTATGATTGTTGTTGAAAGAGACAATGTTGATAAAGGTATTTATGTGTTGATTTCTCAAGTCTTGGGTATTGAACCTAAGACTGGTGTTGTGTCGGATGTCTTCAGATCCTTGGCCCAAACTGATAACCCTATTGAAACCTCTCTTGATAAATTCGATGGAAAGCCTAATAGTGAGCATGTTTCACTAAGTCCTCTGAAAAATTAGAAGAAAAAGATAATTCTGATAGCATGTCTTGCGATTTTTCTGACAAAGAAGAAAACTCTGGTGAGAAGAAGGATCAATCTACACACATTGTGAATGTAGATGATCTGGACTCTAATGATGAGCCCATTGGTAAGGAATTGGCTTCAGGAATTGCTAAGAGGTTAAAGAGCAGAAAGTGAAAGCTATTGAGTCATCTAGTAAGCCCTCCAAATCTCTCAAGAGAAGTACCAGTGTTGGTCCTACAAAAGGGTGGAGCAAGGTTGTTACTCCTACCAACAAGAAGAGATCCCTGAAGAGGAAGGAAGTCCCATCTGGTTCTAGTGATTCTGACTTTGATGTCGAACATGATGTTCAAGACATCATTTCTACTACAAGAAAGCAAGCTTTTAGGAATAAGGTTCCAACCAATATTCTTGAAGTTCCAATTGACAACATCTCCTTTCACTTTATGGAGAATGTAGAAAAGTGAAAATTTGTTTACCAAAGAAGAATGGCCTTGGAAAGGGAACTTGGCAAGGATGTCTATGAATGCAAAGAAGTGATGAGTCTGATTCAAGAAGTTGGGTTGGTGAAAAGTGTGACTGGTTTTGGCAAGTGACATGAGATACTTATTAAAGAATTCACGGTGAATACATATAAGGACTGTGATAACAAGATGAGTAAGGACTTTATAAAGGTTTATGTTAGAGGATTGTGTGTGGATTTCTATCCTGAAATCATAAACAGGTTTTTGAGCAGAAGTGAAGAAGAACAAGCTGAAGTGGAAGTTTGTGACAATGTCATTTGTAGAGAAATTACTACAAAGCAGGTGAAGGAACGACCTAGAAAAGGAACGTTGTCAGTAGGGTGCTTAAGTGTGAAGTATGCAGTACTTCATAGAATTGGAGCTGCTCATTCGGTGCCAACTAATCATACTTCTTACATTGCTACAAGATTGGGTAAGTTCATTTATATTATAGGGACCAAAACAAATTTTGACATTGGGTCCTATGTTTTTGAACAAACAATGAAACATGCTACCTCATTTGCTGCGAAGATGCCTATAGCTTTTCCCTCATTAATTTGTGGTGTAATAATGAGTTAACACCTAAGTATTTTGATCAGTTCAGGTTGTGCCTGCAAAAGAGATCCTCCTCTATCATTTCATTATAGGTTGTTCATGGGGAAACATGTCTTAGATATTATCATGACATCTGGAAAGAAACCTAACAGTTCTACTACTAGGACAGGAATCCTTGCTGAACTAAAAGACACTTGCAAAGCCTTGGATGAAACAATAAAAGTTTGTACTAAAAGGAAGAGCATGCTTGAGATCCTGATAAAGGCTTTGTTTGAAGAAGAGGCTGGGGGAAATATGGAAGGTGATAATACGGGTGAAGAAAATGCTAATGAAGATGGTGCTAATGCTAGTGATGATGAAGAGACAGCCAATAGTGATGAAGACTGATGTGTTTTGTTCCTTATGTTGTTTTTGTTTCTTTTTTGCTTATGGATGTTTCTTTTTGTGGGCTATGCCCTGAATATTTATGCACTTTCAGTGCTCTTGGTCTGTAACTTAACTGTTTGTTTACTCTGCTACATCTTTTTGATTATGTTTGTCAATCTTTTAGCTAAAAAGGGGGAATAGTTCTTAGTTCTTGTGTTCTTTTTGATATCTCTGCTATGGCTCCCGCCCCTTGAGGGGGAGTACTTATGGAGGGGGAATAACTATTGTCCGTGTTCTGCTACTCAGGGGGAGCATATGCTTTTATAGATTATGGTGATATATTAGTTCTTGTGTGTTGTTGGTTTTATTTAAAGTCAGATCAAATGTTTTGACATCTTGTTTGAGAGGATTTATTTTTCTCTAAAGCAGGTTCTTTGTGTGAGAGTTTATTTCTCTCTGATGTGAGGCTAGGTTTTTTGTTCTGCTACGTTTGCCTCTGTAGTTTTTGGATTGGAGAATATCCAATTTCTTTTCCCTCTTTTTAGTTGGGCTATGCAAAGGTTCTTTTAGCCAAAAATTTCCAAAAGGAGAGATTGTCAAGTCTAGTGTGTAGTGATTGGCTACATTTTGGGAAAACATGTATTCTAGCAAGATGTCCTGACATGTTGGTACAACATCATAGTTTGCCCTATTTCAGTTTCTCTGAAGATTTACAGAAACTTTTGAAGATTCTATGTAGATGTGTTTCACGTATTGTGTGGTCCAAGAAACGTGTTTTTTAAAAGCAAATGACATGTTGTGCTTTGCCTTGTTTTTGAAGAAAACATTTACAAAAACTTTTGATATTATTGGATTTGATTATGCAGATGTTAAAACATTTATAGAAACTTCTGACACGAATAGATTTACTTCTACAAAAGATTGTGCAGATATCAAAACATTTATGGAAACTTTTGACATGAATAGATTTGATTCTATAGAAGATTGTGCAGAATGGATGTCAAAACATTTAAGGAAACATCTGATATGATTGGAATTAATTCTGCAGAAGATTGTGCAATAGTCATTAGATCTGTTGTTGATCAAGCCCAAAGCCCATGCTTTTCTAGGGATATTTAAAGGACGATTCTAAACCTAAGAAGATAGCCCATTGTTAGGGTTTAGTTGTCGTTGTCATTTGTGAGCCATTCTAGTATCTTTTTTATACTTGAATTGGATTGAGTTTATTGAGTTGTAATTGTGAGTCACTCATGAGATTTTTAGCAAGAGTGTATTCTGTTTCATTGGAAGTGTGTCTTCTGTTATTTGGTTGTTCTTCAGTTGTTATCTTTGTTGTGTGGTTGAAGGGAAGTTAGAAGGATCTCATATCTAGAAGAGTCTTAGATAGAAATTCCACGGGTAGTGATTAGGTGAGAAGTTTGTAAAACTAGAGGTTGTTTAAAACTTCAAACTAATATTGTTATAATGGATTTCCTTCCAGTCTTGGATGCCCCCAGACGTAGGTGAAGTTCCATTGAAATGTGTTAACAATTATTTGTGTTATTTACTTCATGTTACTTACTTGAACACTATTATTGTTTGTGTTATGACAATGTACTGATCCTGGTGTCGTGACATCGTATACGACATCTGGGATCTGCATACCAAAATTTCACATAGTTTCCTCTGTTACATTATGTTGTAGAGAGTGTGAGGTTGTTGAGTGTGGCTACTTGCAATCTGAATCAATGGTCTATGAACTTTGATACCAATATTAAGCATATCAAAGACTCCATTTCTAAATACAAACAAATTGGTGATGTTATCCGCCTTGGACCAGAGCTCGGGATTCCTGATTGTGGTTGCGAAGATCACTTCTTAAAGATCGATACCAGCAATCACTCGTAATAACTCTCTATTTGTTTTCACTTTCATATGTGAAGAAATTACTTTATTTAGTGAAATTGGTTTTTTATTGCATATGGGAATGTTTGAAAGATATATTGGTTGGTGATTAGACTGATGGCATAATGTATAGTATTGGAATGCCTATTATCAAAGGTTCTGAGAGATATAATTGTCAAGTTTTATGTTTCAACCGAAAGATTAGTATGATAAGACCCAAAATGTGGCTTGTAAATAATGGTAACTATAAAGAACTTCGATGGTTTACTGCTTGGAAACAAAGAGATCAACATGATGATTTTCAACTTCATGTTCAAGTTTATGAGGCATTTGACCAAAAATCAGATGTTTATATTATGTAACAAACCATATAATATATATCTAGAATAATATCATACAAGTGTTAGTAATTGGTACTGATCCAACATAAGTGCCTAATGGCATCAATATATATACATGTCCAAACTAAAAACATCAATGGAACATGTTATACAATAATGCCTAAACAATAAAAATCTAAGAACTATGTGCAATATCTTCATTGCACACAACTCCACAGCGGAATATCCGAATAACTGTGTCCCTTGAAACATCCATAAACAGCTTCTACCGAATTCAACCTACAAGGATTACCTGAAAAACAACAACAATAATGGGATGGGATGATAATCTCAGTGAGTTCTCCTATCCTATGGGTCCACTCGGCTCTACAGGGTTTTCTAATCAATATTCAACTCATATCCAACTCAAGTCAACAAGGGAACGAAGACTTGAGCGATGGGGAAACTATCTCGCAATCGTATGACAATATGCATCTGAGTTCTCATAACTCAACCTCGATCATTATTCAGATCACAAAACATCAATTCCCGAATGGACTTACGTCTAAGCCAGGCCAGGTTCTTGCATGCTCGTATGATTCGACTTTCGCGGTGGATATCGGGTCCTCTATGAGGCTTAATCCCCAGTTCAAGCGACCGTCACCCGTATGGGACTCTAACCCACCTAGGGTATCTTTCACCGTATGGGAATCTAACCCACCTAGGTGTCCACCTTTCCCCCATGTCCGCCATGGTTGGGGCTCAAACCCAATTGAGGCTCGAATCATTGGTCCCACATCCCAATGCTTAAAAAGAAGAGATGATAATCCCGAGTGGATGTGTGGTGTTTAGGCCATGGTTATCCCTGCGTTACCATTTATTTTGGTATCCAGGTCGACGTTTTTCAAGTTGGTTTCTTCGCCGATGCTGACAGGCGTTAATTATTATCCCATCAGAGTACAAATTGTTCGTCTGTTCTTGGTATTCAATCACTCTTCATCCTGATCATCCGAAAGCCGAGGCTATTTCGTATCGACAGGTTCACAGTGGATTGAATAGGGGCAGCTGTAACACCTCAAAATTTGCCCTCCTCTCTTGGGACTAGCATTAACATTGTACATATCATTTTAGGTCATTAGGCATTGCATATCATGTGGTTACATTGTGCAAGCTATCTTCCCAAGTCTTGGTCAGAAGATGAGGAAGTCCAAGTGCGAGCCTAGGGTTTATTGACTGATCATTGGCCATCTGAGGATTGGGCTGTCAAATTAGGGTTTCATGGTTCTCAATGGATATTGGTCTTCATCTTGATTGCAATGATACATCATCATCATCATGGTTTGATTTCATCAGGAGATGGAGGCAGATTCCTTGAGATTAGGGTTTTGACCACTGGTCAACCCTAATCAGTTGCATTGGGCCAGTCAGGGTATAATCAGGAGATGGGGTTTATGATTGATATGGGGATCATTATATGATTATATTGTGCTTATTGAGGCTAGGGTTTCACCCTTGAGCCATTTCAGTTGGAGATTGGAGCTCAGATTGATCTATGCATTGCCTAATTCATCTATCAGATGAAAAAGTCAACTGTGGTCAACTGTACATGATTTGATGGATTTGGAGGTGGAAATGAGTTGGATGCACTTCATTCATGTTGGAACAAGTGTTATTTGACATCTCAAAGCTTAAGAATGAAGAAAATCAAGTCAGGACAAAAACTGCCAAAAATAGAAAGTGACTTGTAATTGAAGTTTCCAAAAATGGAAAGTTTTTGACCTCAAGACCACGTGTCCAAGAATGCTTCAAATGAAAATTTGTTCAACATGAAAGTTGTAGATCTTGTTCTCACCTTTCCAAAAAGTCCAAGAACTTGAAAATCCCATGTATGGTTGTCAAGTTATGGCTCAGTGAATTTCAAGAATGACCCATAATCAGGAGGCCATAACTTCCACATGGATTGTCCAAATTGCAAGTTCTTTATATGCACAAACTCCATTTGACATGTACTTTCATGGTGCATAATTGTATTTTCTCAAAAGTGGCCAATGCAAAAAGTCAAATTTCAACTGGACAGTTAAATGAATCAGGGGCAAAATTGTCCAACTTGTGAAATAATTGGAATTTTTGAGTGGGGATTTTTGCTACACTTCATAAATGGTATTTGAAAGTTGTTGGAATCATCATAACATGCCTAGGCTTCATGGTTTGGAAATTGGCCATTGAAATGAAATTGAATAAATGAATAAAGTGCCATCACATGTGGAAAATGAGAAATATGTATCCAATGAAGGTGAAACAAGTGGCAACAGCTCACACATGGCATTTGGAAGTTGTGTGAGCTGTCAAAGAGGTGGCAATGAGCTGGCATTATGAAATTCCAATTTTGCCCCTAAGCTTGAAATTAACATTTCACTAACAAATGCAACATGGTTAATTAACATGATTAAGTGATGATTAAGCACACATATATATTCCTAATCACATGATAATCATAACAGAATATCACAAATCCCAAAACCAGATCTGAAAAACTCTTCATTCTCTCAAAAATCTCAAGAACATAAAACCTTCAAATCCATCAATCTTCTTCAATTTTGCATCAATTTGCAAAATTCTTGTTGCATTGATCTTGTATCACCATACTCTCCATCTGTTTGAGAAGTTTGGAAGGAATGGAGCTTTGATTCGCAACTGTCCAACATTGCATCTTCAATGGTGAATTCGAATTGCAAGCATTAGGAACCACTACAGTTGAACTTGAGCACATCAATCACTTGCCTTATCACACTACCGCATCTGTTTGGAGCTAACACGCGCGAATTCGTCCAATCTCATCGCTGCCATTTCCAGGTGTGAAAAATTCGAATCTCAAGATTTGTTGCATGCTTAGGTGCGTTTTGTAGATCATTGATGGTAGAGCATCGTGATAGTCTTAGTTTTGTGAATGATGAACTGTAGCGCATGAAATCCTGACTTGAAGTTACGATCAAAAACCCTAACATGATCGATTCGCGTGATATAGCAACTGTTAGGTTAAATTGAGTTCACATTTGGAGTCCACATGTTCATACGGTTCGAACGGATATACGCTTGTGCATTTTGGTGTTGATTTGAAAATTGCATGTTCTTGAGTGTTCTGGTAAATTGTTGAGTGAAAACGATGATGGAAGCTTGCTTGATCCGTTTTTCCATTTAAAAATTTGAATAGCGTGTTTCCCTCCCCCGCCTTACATAATTACAAGTCTGCCATTGGGATATTTTAATTAATTTCAATTAATTTATTTAATTGTTAAAAAATTCATAACATCTTTAAAAATTCACCAAAAATCCATAAAAAATCAGAAAAATATAGGAATTTTTGTGTTGACTTCCTTGTTGACTGTAGAGTTTATTTGACCTATTGATTGAAGTTGTGCATGGTGGAAATGGTGTTTGACCTAGGGTTCTTTAACATGTGCTATATTTTGATACATTGTGCCAATTCCATTGTGAAATGCTCATAGTGTGAAATAAATTCTTGAAAATTTTTGTGATGATTGTGGACTGATCAATGTTTATTTACATGTAAATTTCATGAATTTTTGATACCTGGCCATTGAGATGTGAATTTTTGAACTTAGGTGTGACAATGTGTGTCACACCTCATTATGTCAATTTGCTGGATTTATTTGAATGACCTAGGCTTGTTAGAATGATGTGAAATTTTGCATGGATGTTCATTAACATGTTAAGATGCTATGTGAATTTTTGTGGAATTTTATGTGGCATTTTCAATTTGATTGCTATTTTTCATCTCTGTTGGTCAAATGTGCAAGCTTGTGTGACATATGTTGGTAGATCTTATGTGAAATGCTCATATGGTATTGAATGATCATGAAATTTGGTAGGAATGTTATAGACACATTGTATGACATCCCTGTTTTGGTCTCATCCATTTCTTTATTGTCTTCATGGATTTATGAATTTTTGAAGTGGCTGCATGTGTTGATGTTGTGATTTGGAGCATATAATTGTGTCTGTTTTTATTGATTTTCATTGACATGGTTTCCTTTGCCCAATTAAGCTGAAATTTGGTGTGCCATACCTTGAATAGACCCTGTTTAGGTGTAATTTATTTGAGATTTTTTGGATTTGTTTTGATATGGATTTGAATGCAATAGTTCTGTTTGGATGTTTGGTGTTCCATTTGAACTAGTTTGGATTGTTTTGTGCATAAAAGGAACATGATGAATGATATGGACATGGGACTAATTGTGTTGGCTTTTGTTTGACATTAATTTGACTTTGGTTAGAGATACCTTGCTGTTTAGGATTTTTTCTTGCTTTTGGACCCTAGGCTTGGCCTAGTGGTCTAGTTGCTAATATTTGCTTGATTTTTCAGGATGAATGGCATAAGGCTCATGGAGAATGATCCAAGTTGATTGAAATGGTGTTGTTTGATGTTTGTACACTAACATAACATTGTTTTGTAGGTTGTGAAGTTTGGGCTTGAGCTCATAGCTTGCCTTTGTTGTGCATTGGCTTGCATAGTTTGACTGATTAACTTGTTGTTTTCTGATTGGTTGTCTGAGTTATTAACTGGTTAGCTTTTGTACAGGTACCTTTAGTCGCTCTAGTTCTTTTAAGAACTTGCTTGGTAGCCGCTGCTCGGTTGTGTAAACCGCTTGAGGTAGGTCCTCTTGACTTCATGTAGTCTGGGAGACCCGGCTGTTACCGGGCCGGGCAAATGTCTGAAGTCCTCCTTAAGAGGCAATGATTGTGGTTGTTTATTTTTCGTGCCAAGCAGGTGAAAGTCCTTTAAGTAAGGCAATTGGTGGAAGGTAGGGGTATGCAGTCTACCCCCCACTATTCTGTGAGTCTTCTCCTTGCTCCCATTACATGGTTGTAGCATTGAGATTACAAGCCCAAGATCCGTGCAGTGCACATTGTGTCAGAGTCTCTGAGTATAGAAGGGTTCCCCCATTCTGGACCCATGCTCATTTGTCAGAAGCTCTCCCTGGTTAGGGATAAGAGCTGTGAGGTCTCATCCTCACTTCATCCTTTCATCTGCTTCACCTTAGCCTCGTAATGGCAAGGTTAAGAGCAAACCCAACCCGTACAGACGACTCGCTTCGGCAGTCAAACCTATTGATTGAGCCCCCTTGTTTGGCTATAGTGCATGCTATGTGGATATCTGATTGACATGCTTGTTTGAGATGCTTGTTCTCATTTGATGTATGCTTATATTCTGTATGCTTGTGTGCTTGCTTCTTTCCTGGATAGGAGTAGTTTGCCTATGCAAGTAGGATAGAAAACTGAACTTAGGGATGACTGTGCATGACAACATCTAGGCTCGAGTCGTAGTCTCCCTAGTGTTGTGTCTCCCTGGTTTCTGGCTAGTAATGCAGTCCCTTTCAGGGGAACTACATCGCCCTGATCCTCGTTCCAGACGAGGTATGTAGGCAGGTGGTCGTGCGAGACCACTCCGGGCAACCTTTTTCTTTTTTGCGTGTGTTTACTTGTTATCTGACTGTGTGTTTTGGTTCGGATGCCGACGTAAGCCCAGTGATTGGCAGTCGGGCTCCCCGTTTGCCCCTTTAAGTGTGTTTTGGTTCGGATGCCGACGTAATTCCATCCAGTGGTTGTCGGGCTCCATGTTTGCCACCCTTGCTTGTTTGTGTGTTTTGTGTTGTTTGGCGTGCGTAAGCCGAACTACAGTGGCTCTGATTCTTGTTCCAGACAAGATATGTAGGCATAGGATGCGACGTCCTATCGAGCTCCCTTCTCTTAACCCCACCTGCGTTCCCTTGTGTGTGTGTGTGATGTTTTAGCAACCTTTTCCTTCTTAGAACGTGGATCCCGTCGAGTACGACGGACGTGAGGGGTGCTAATACCTTCCCCTTGCGTAACCGACTCCCTTACCCTTTCTCTTTGGTCGCGAGACCATTTCCTTTCCAGGTTTCTCTGAGCGTTTCCTTTCCCTATTTTGGGATAAATAACGCGCAGTGGCGGCTCTGTGTTGTTTTTTTATTTTTAGCTCGCCGGTTGATTTTTCGCAGAATGCGACAGCTGGCGACTCTGCTGGGGAAAACCCGGATGTAGACCTACGCTGGTCCATCTTCCCTAAGCGAGTCCTTCCTAGCGTTCTAGGATAATTTAGGTTGCTTGTGTTGTTGTATTTATTGCGTTTATTATTCTAACCAGTGTATATATTTGCATTAATGTCTGCATGCATCATTCTATCATGTTGCCGTCCTTTGTGCAGGTGGTTCCTCTGTGTTGGGGTGGGTGTTCTGAGTGAGGCCCAATACCCAGGCCTGAGTACACACCTAGGATTAACGTGGTCTCATGTCTCTTCACATGTTGTACGACATGATGCGGAGACATGTCACCACAGCCGGACGAGGTTCATTTGAGAGAGTCTTGCCGGGTGGAGTTATTCCGCTTAGGTTGGATTATCTCTTTTGGGCTATTGACTCTGGTGACCGATCATTTCCCGGATCTTTTGGTTTAGACGATCTCAGGAGAGCTACAATGGCACACCCGAAAGGGCAAACCCATTGAGTATCTCTGCCCGATTGTCGAGACCATTATCCGCCTTAGGATGACCTGATTAGAATTTACCTGTGAGGGGAGGGTTGATTCTTACAGATGCATGTTCTGTTGGTGACTCAGATGGTGACTAATGGTTCCGTGGATCAGAGTCATATTTAAGAGTCGGATTTATGGTCATTTATGTCAGAGACGCCGGAGTGCTGTCCGAGATTTATCAGTGGGGATCCGTTTATTTCAGGATTCCCCGGGCCGAGTTATTTATCAGTGGGGATCCGTTTATTTCAGGATTCCCCGGGCCGATTCAGAGGTTATGGGTATCTGCTCAGAGACTGTCTGGTGATGATGATGATGATGTATCTGTCTTCCGTTTATTTCGGAACCCTTGAGTCGGATTTGTGGTTAACCAGACCTCAGATGGTTGTGATCGGTTCAGAAATCCGAGTTGTGGTTCAGAGCAACAGATGATCAGATGACTTGGAGGATGGCAATGCATTGCATTCATTCATCTGCATCATTCTCAGTTTGCATTCATCTGCACCTAAACCACGTTTAGCCATATGGGGAGTATTATCGATTGAGAATCTGGTTGAGAGACATCCTGATGCCAGAATGTTATTGTCAAAATATTATCTGTCTCGATGAAACCAGAATCAAAGGACAGAATCTTCCTCATATGGATAGACGTTGCATTCATGCATACTAACCCATTTGCTGTTTTGTAGGTGTCAACCGGTGCGCATAGCTTGTTTGCTCAGATATCTTGCTGGGGGTAACAAACCCAAACTGATGGATTCTCCCAACGCCGACATCCTCGAACTGAAAGAGATGGTGAGGGATTTGTTCAGGGTTGTGCAAGGGCTTGCCTTGGGGCAGAAAGCCATGGCCGAGAGATTAGAAAGGATTGAGGGCTGGATGATCAAAGAGAAAGTTCAGGGAAAGGCTCCGTCATCTGAAGTAACAAATCCCTCTGGCTCTGTGGTGAAGAAATCCCTTGACAGTGGTCAGCCCAAGAAGAAGGTTGAATCAGGTGGTGCGCAGACTAAAAGAGAATGCGGTAAGGATCGTTATCACCCTTATGCTGCCACTGCAACCATTCCTGTTGGTGGTTCATCTGTACCACCGAGACATCCGTCACCTCGCCCGGGAGCATAGAGAGCTGGGAACCAGGTAAGAGGAAAGGGAGTCGATCGCCATTTTGACAAGCCGCCCGTGACATATGCTGTTCTGTTTAAAGAGTTGATGGATTTTGGGTTGGTTCAGCCGAGGGCGATGGTTCCGATGAGATCAGATCAGAAGCCTCCTAACTATGATGAGAACGCCCAGTGTGAATTCCATTCTGGAACACCGGGGCATAACATTGAGGGTTGTAGAGCATTCAAGAATGTTGTCCAGGACCTGGTGGATTCCAAAGCCATTAATTTTGCACCATCTCCGAACGTTAATGCCAATCCCATGCCGGCACATGGTCAGGCGATGGTGAGTGCAATTGCTGAAGATTCGGGTCACGCCTGTGTGATGGGTGAAGAGAATGACAGTAACTGCAAGTTCAATAGTTGGATAGAGCCATGCGTACCAGGAAGCTGGAAGGCCTAAAAAGATCAGCACTGACACTCAGCCTGAAGAGTAATGTTTCTTGTTTTCAGTTTATATGCATGAAAGCCATACGTGTTGCCCGACACGTATTGGTTCATTGTAAGGGCCACCTCATGTTTAAATTTGCATTTTCTGCATCATGAATAAATGGATGTTTTTCAGTCAAAAAGCGGTGTTCCCTGTTTTTCATTTATTTTTGCAGTTTAAAAACAAATAAAAATGGCAATGTTTATTTTTCATTTTTTTCTCCTTTTGATTTGTCTCGTTCCGAATTCCAAAAAATAATTCTCCGGATCTCGTTGATAACAATTTGGTTACACCTCATATGACTTCGACAAACCGATTTATCATGCCGAAGAAGAAGGCGAAGAAGATTGTGATCTGCCGGAATTAGCCAGGTTGTCGAAACAAGAGGAGAAGGTGATTCAGCCGCTCGAGGGGCGATGCGAGATTGTTATTCCAAGCACCGCCGAGGTCAGGAAGGAAAGGAAAATTGGAGTCGCTGCAGAGGCGAATCGAGAGCAAAATGGTAGCCCTGTTGAAAGAGCATGTGGATGCCTTCACCTGGTCATGTCAGGATATGCCAGGGTCGAATATCGGTATCGTTGTGCACAAGCTACCATGAAGAGAAGACTGTCCTCTAGAGAAGCAGAGTGTCGGTGCCACGTATCATGGTGACTTTGTTTCATGATATGATTCATCATGAAATAGAATGCTATGTTGATGACATGATAACAAAGTCCCAAACAGGAGTGGGGCATCTGGTGGAGATAATTCAGACTGAGGTTGAATTCAGATAAGTGCACTATCAGAGTGCGGGCCGGTAAGCTGCTGGGGGTTTATTGTAAATAAGAGAGGAATCGAGGTTGATCCTGTTTTAAAAAAAAAAAAAAAAAAAGAACAATAAGAGAAACGCCTGAACCGAGAAAGAAAAAGAGAGGTTCGTGGTTTCTTAGAAAGATTGAACTACCTGTCATGGTTCACATCTCATCTAACAGCCACGTGCGAACCTATATTCAAGATGTTGAAAAAAAAAGATCAAACGGTCAGGTGAAATAATGATTGCCAAGGGGCATTGAAAAAATAAAAGGATAAGTTGCAGGAACCTCCGATTCCGATGTCTCCTGTGGAGAGCAATTGTCAATTCTGTATTTGACGGCCTCGAGGGGTCTACGAGGTGTATTGGGTCAGCATGACTAGTCTTGTCGAAAAGAGCATGCAATTTACCTAAGCAAAAAGTTTACCGACTGTGAAACAATACATTCACTGTTCGAGAAAACTTGCTGTACTTTGGCATAGGCTGCTCGCCGACTGAGACAGTATATGCTGGTTCATACCACTTTGTGGATTTCCGAGATGGAGTTGATCAAGTACATATTTGAGAAGCCAGCATCGACCGGACGGGTTGCGGGAGAGCAAAAGAATGTTGACTGATTTGTGATCCGCTCAGAAAGCAATCAAGGGGTGTGTTGTCTGATTACATCTCTCTGCAACCCGTTGAGGTTATCAACCGATGAAGTTTGAGTTCCCTGATGAGGACATCTCGAGGTACTCAAATCGAAAGATTGAGAGTGACCGATCCCGGAGGAGGGGCCTGACCCCAAATCCGAACGGATTCTGATGTCTGATGGGGAGGTTAAGGAGAATAAGATTTTGTTGCCCGGATAACGTTTGAATACACCAACGACGGTGTGATTGAGTAGGAAACTGGTATCCTGGGTATTAATCTTCGGGGTGTCTACTGGGGCAACGCCTTTCTCGTTGGTGTATGGAATGAAGCCGTGTTACCGGTTGAGGTTCAGATTCCCTCTTTGAGAGTCCTGATGGACGTGAAGTTGCAAGAGGCTGAATGGGTAAGGACCCGGTACGAAGAGTTGAGCCTGATAGAAGAAAAGAGGCTGGCGGCCATCTGTCATGGGCAGTTATATCAGCAAAGGATGAAGCGTGCTTTTGACAGAAAGGTGCGACCTCGGGTATATCACGTGGGTGATATGGTGCTGAAAAGGATCCTTCCTCCTCAAAACGATCGTAGGGGCAAATGGACACCGAATTATGAAGGTCCATTCGTGGTCAAGAAGGTTTTCTCTGGCGGAGCCTTGTTGTTAACGACCATGGATGGCGAGGATTTTCCATCCCCTGTAAACGCAGACGCAGTTAAAAAATACTTCGTATAAATTGACCCGCTGGACGAAAAGAATAAAATAGTCCAGGCAAAAATGGGCGTCCCGGCGAACCAAAAACAGAAAGAAAGGTTCGGGCAAAAATTAGGGATAAAAATGAAAAATGTACACCCGGCAAGTCGAAAACCTGAAAAGGCGACTTGGGCAAAAAATGGGTATCCCGGTGGACTGAAAACCCGAAAGGGCGGTCCAGGCAAAAGAGGGATTGAAACGAACAACTGCGTCTAGCATGATCGTTTGCGCTTTGGTTAAGGCATCATGGATAATACCCGGTAGGGATCAGTCAGAAGCGTCTTGTTCAGAAGGCAGAAAGCATGGAGAGTCTGAGGACATATGGGGTGTAACCGAGTTGGAACTCGATGAGATTGCGGGTTTCACATTGCTATTAGGATAGATTTTTCCTTTTGTGCGCAATTACCTCTTTTCAGGAATTGCTTCCTTTTGTATTGCTCAATTTGAGCCACACTTTTCCAATCAATACAATGCATATTCAGTCAAATATTTTTGTTTTTGTTTTTCATTACCGCTTTGATTGCAAAAACATCCAGATATTTTTGATAAAGAATCTTGCATTTTAAGACATACAGGTCCCTTCCAATGCATGTTTATAAGATTGAAAGCTTGAAATCTTATTCGGAAGGTTGGGTGACCCAAGTGTTGAAATCTTGACGCGCCTGGGGCACGGTTTTATCTAACGATTTGTTTTGCAGGAACTATTAGATATTTTCACTCGCTTGCAGGTTGTGATGTGGAAGCTTTGACAAGTAATAGATCCCCAGAGAGTCCGACCAGGGACGAATGGATATGAAAGGATGACGCAGACGTTGCGGCGTACGACGATCCTTGATGGTAATCAAGAAGACTCTTCAAAGTCGGAAGATTGGATAGTATGTAATTCCCCGCAGAGCCCGATCAGGGACGAGTGCATGAAGAAAGGACGGAGAGACGACGAGACGTCCGATGACCCTTGAAATTAATCAAGAAGACTCTTCAAAATCGAGAAATTGAAATTTCTGTATAATTCCAGGAGTACGTTCTCGTCGAGCGCGGAACGATTTGGAATACAAGAGGATGGAGCAGAAAAGGTCCAGACGAGTCTGGGAATTCTCAAAAGTGGAAAGCCGATGCGAGTATTGGAGGTGGATACCATGGTTCGATGAGTCGACGGGTGTTCTGTACCTACTTTTCTCATTTTCCAGCTAAGTCCCCAAGCAGAATCGTAAGGACCAACTCCCCAGCAGATTTAAGGTCTGTGGTTTCCCTAGCCGAGTCAGGATGGGTTATCCCCGGCAGGTAAACGGTGTCCTCAGCAGTCAGGCCAGAAGGTTGCTGTTCCCCGAGTGGAGCGGGTTTCAATGAAATATATCTCCAGCAGTGTTCATCCTACCAGTGGATTGAACAAAGTCCCGTAGCGGACAGATTTTTGCATCACCAGCTGAGTTGATTCTACCTATGGGTTGCATGGGCTGTCCCCAGCGGAGTGGCATTTGTTTCCCTAGCAGGGTCAGGATAGTCATCCCCAGCGGGTGTCAAATCAATGTTTCCCCAGTCACCAGGCCTGGAGGTTGCTGTTTCCCCAGCGGAGCTCTTTGTGAGCATTTCCCCAGCGAAGTCGTCAGGTATCTGTGAGGGTTCCCGAAGCAGAATCAGGATGGGTACCCCCAGCAAGTCAAAGACTGTTGTATCCCCACAGAGTGTTGGTGGTTCTTATCCCCAGCAGTTTCCCGAGCGGATTGGGTGCAAAGGAAGTTCTTCCCCAACAAGGGTTACCTTTTCCCAGCAGCAGTGGTATTTCCCAGCAGGGTGGAGATTGGAGTATTGACAAGTTCCTCAGCAAAGTGTCTCGCGCTCCTCAGAAGAGTCCCTTGAGGGGGATATTTTTTATGCATTCATCATGTAAATAAGCATAGCATATTGCATAGAAAAAATAATAAATCGCGTAGCATTTCCATAATTATGGAGCATTACGCAGAAAAAGATCATGCATCATTGTTGCAAGCATAGAGCTAGTCTCAAGCCGTGGTTACCGTTTGAGAGGTGGTTGTGCCAGAAAGCGAAGATTTTACTCTGTGGAGTTTGGTATCATGACGTTAGATCAGCAATGTTCCCCAGTAGTGCGATATTGGAGGAAAGGTTTCCGTCGGACAGAGATGGAAATGAAATCAGAGGAAAGGTTACGCGATCAGCGCGATTCAAGCCGTGGTTACCGCTTGAGGATTGGTTTTATCAGACAGTGAAGGTGTTACTCCGAGGAGTTTAGCATCATGGTTTTAATCAAGGATATTCCCCAGTAGTACGATACTGGAGGGTAAGTTTCCGTCGGACAGAGATGGAAGTAATATCAGAAGACGTTACGCGATCAGCGCGATTTCGGGGTCCAAAAAGAAAAACAAGAAAGAAGATAATCCCCAGCTAAACGCGAAGTGTTTGTCTGCCAGGGTTGAATAGAGAGCAGTCGGCTCAGGGCTTGTCATCCTCAGCATGGGTCGTTGTGGCACTCCGGCCAGTTTCCGATTTCCAGATCGAAGAAGTTTCCGATTTCCAGATCGAAGAGGTTCTCAACCATCAGGACGAAGAACTTGTGGCATTCCGGCCAGTTTCCGATTTCCAGATCGAAGAGGTTCTCCACAATCAGGACGAAGAACTTGTGGCACTCCGGCCAGTTTCTGATTTCCAGATCGAAGAGGTTCTCCACAATCAGGACGAAGAACTTGCGGCAATCCGGCCAGTTTCCGATTTCCAGATCGAAGAAGTTTCCGATTTCCAGATCGAAGAAGTTTCCGATTCCCAGATCGAAGAAGTTCTCCACAATCAGGACGAAGAACTTGTGGCACTCCGGCCAGTTTCCGATTTCCAGATCGAAGAAGTTTCCGATTCCCAGATCGAAGAAGTTCTCCACAATCAGGACGAAGAACTTGCGGCAATCCGGCCAGTTTCCGATTTCCAGATCGAAGAAGTTTCCGATTTCCAGATCGAAGAAGTTTCCGATTCCCAGATCGAAGAAGTTCTCCACAATCAGGACGAAGAACTTGCGGCAATCCGGCCAGTTTCCGATTTCCAGATCGAAGAGGTTCTCAACAGTCAGGACGAAGAACTTGTGGCACTCCGGCCAGTTTCCGATTTCCAGATCGAAGAGGTTCTCAACAGTCAGGACGAAGAACTTGTGGCACTCCGGCCAGTTCCGATTTCCAGATCGAAGAAGTTCACGATGTTTAGATCGATGCAGCTTGCGGCAATCCGGCCAGTTTCCCGGTATCCAGACCGAAGTGGTATCCAGACCGAAGAGGTGTCCAGACCAAAGTGGTGTTCAGGCCAAGAAAATGAAAAAGGAGAGCGGGGTTCAAATGCAGAGATCCGAGGATCGTTAGCGCAGAAAATTCCGGGGTTCAAGAAAATAAAAAATAAAGAAAAAATTCGGGGTTCAAGAAAAGCATAAAAAGAAGAGATGATAATCCCGAGTGGATGTGTGGTGTTTAGGCCATGGTTATCCCTGCGTTACCATTTATTTTGGTATCCAGGTCGACGTTTTTCAAGTTGGTTTCTTCGCCGATGCTGACAGGCGTTAATTATTATCCCATCAGAGTACAAATTGTTCGTCTGTTCTTGGTATTCAATCACTCTTCATCCTGATCATCCGAAAGCCGAGGCTATTTCGTATCGACAGGTTCACAGTGGATTGAATAGGGGCAGCTGTAACACCTCAAAATTTGCCCTCCTCTCTTGGGACTAGCATTAACATTGTACATATCATTTTAGGTCATTAGGCATTGCATATCATGTGGTTACATTGTGCAAGCTATCTTCCCAAGTCTTGGTCAGAAGATGAGGAAGTCCAAGTGCGAGCCTAGGGTTTATTGACTGATCATTGGCCATCTGAGGATTGGGCTGTCAAATTAGGGTTTCATGGTTCTCAATGGATATTGGTCTTCATCTTGATTGCAATGATACATCATCATCATCATGGTTTGATTTCATCAGGAGATGGAGGCAGATTCCTTGAGATTAGGGTTTTGACCACTGGTCAACCCTAATCAGTTGCATTGGGCCAGTCAGGGTATAATCAGGAGATGGGGTTTATGATTGATATGGGGATCATTCTATGATTATATTGTGCTTATTGAGGCTAGGGTTTCACCCTTGAGCCATTTCAGTTGGAGATTGGAGCTCAGATTGATCTATGCATTGCCTAATTCATCTATCAGATGAAAAAGTCAACTGTGGTCAACTGTACATGATTTGATGGATTTGGAGGTGGAAATGAGTTGGATGCACTTCATTCATGTTGGAACAAGTGTTATTTGACATCTCAAAGCTTAAGAATGAAGAAAATCAAGTCAGGACAAAAACTGCCAAAAATAGAAAGTGACTTGTAATTGAAGTTTCCAAAAATGGAAAGTTTTTGACCTCAAGACCACGTGTCCAAGAATGCTTCAAATGAAAATTTGTTCAACATGAAAGTTGTAGATCTTGTTCTCACCTTTCCAAAAAGTCCAAGAACTTGAAAATCCCATGTATGGTTGTCAAGTTATGGCTCAGTGAATTTCAAGAATGACCCATAATCAGGAGGCCATAACTTCCACATGGATTGTCCAAATTGCAAGTTCTTTATATGCACAAACTCCATTTGACATGTACTTTCATGGTGCATAATTGGATTTTCTCAAAAGTGGCCAATGCAAAAAGTCAAATTTCAACTGGACAGTTAAATGAACCAGGGGCAAAATTGTCCAACTTGTGAAATAATTGGAATTTTTGAGTGGGGATTTTTGCTACACTTCATAAATGGTATTTGAAAGTTGTTGGAATCATCATAACATGCCTAGGCTTCATGGTTTGGAAATTGGCCATTGAAATGAAATTGAATAAATGAATAAAGTGCCATCACATGTGGAAAATGAGAAATATGTATCCAATGAAGGTGAAACAAGTGGCAACAGCTCACACATGGCATTTGGAAGTTGTGTGAGCTGTTAAAGAGGTGGCAATGAGCTGGCATTATGAAATTCCAATTTTGCCCCTAAGCTTGAAATTAACATTTCACTAACAAATGCAACATGGTTAATTAACATGATTAAGTGATGATTAAGCACACATATATATTCCTAATCACATGATAATCATAACAGAATATCACAAATCCCAAAACCAGATCTGAAAAACTCTTCATTCTCTCAAAAATCTCAAGAACACAAAACCTTCAAATCCATCAATCTTCTTCAATTTTGCATCAATTTGCAAAATTCTTGTTGCATTGATCTTGTATCACCATACTCTCCATCTGTTTGAGAAGTTTGGAAGGAATGGAGCTTTGATTCGCAACTGTCCAACATTGCATCTTCAATGGTGAATTCGAATTGCAAGCATTAGGAACCACTACAGTTGAACTTGAGCACATCAATCACTTGCCTTATCACACTACCGCATCTGTTTGGAGCTAACACGCGCGAATTCGTCCAATCTCATCGCTGCCATTTCCAGGTGTGAAAAATTCGAATCTCAAGATTTGTTGCATGCTTAGGTGCGTTTTGTAGATCATTGATGGTAGAGCATCGTGATAGTCTTAGTTTTGTGAATGATGAACTGTAGCGCATGAAATCCTGACTTGAAGTTACGATCCAAAACCCTAACATGATCGATTCGCGTGATATAGCAACTGTTAGGTTAAATTGAGTTCACATTTGGATTCCACATGTTCATACGGTTCGAACGGATATACGCTTGTGCATTTTGGTGTTGATTTGAAAATTGCATGTTCTTGAGTGTTCTGGTAAATTGTTGAGTGAAAACGATGATGGAAGCTTGCTTGATCCGTTTTTCCATTTAAAAATTTGAATAGCGTGTTTCCCTCCCCCGCCTTACATAATTACAAGTCTGCCATTGGGATATTTTAATTAATTTCAATTAATTTATTTAATTGTTAAAAAATTCATAACATCTTTAAAAAATTCACCAAAAATCCATAAAAAATCAGAAAAATATAGGAATTTTTGTGTTGACTTCCTTGTTGACTGTAGAGTTTATTTGACCTATTGATTGAAGTTGTGCATGGTGGAAATGGTGTTTGACCTAGGGTTCTTTAACATGTGCTATATTTTGATACATTGTGCCAATTCCATTGTGAAATGCTCATAGTGTGAAATAAATTCTTGAAAATTTTTGTGATGATTGTGGACTGATCAATGTTTATTTACATGTAAATTTCATGAATTTTTGATACCTGGCCATTGAGATGTGAATTTTTGAACTTAGGTGTGACAATGTGTGTCACACCTCATTATGTCAATTTGCTGGATTTATTTGAATGACCTAGGCTTGTTAGAATGATGTGAAATTTTGCATGGATGTTCATTAACATGTTAAGATGCTATGTGAATTTTTGTGGAATTTTATGTGGCATTTTCAATTTGATTGCTATTTTTCATCTCTGTTGGTCAAATGTGCAAGCTTGTGTGACATATGTTGGTAGATCTTATGTGAAATGCTCATATGGTATTGAATGATCATGAAATTTGGTAGGAATGTTATAGACACATTGTATGACATCCCTGTTTTGGTCTCATCCATTTCTTTATTGTCTTCATGGATTTATGAATTTTTGAAGTGGCTGCATGTGTTGATGTTGTGATTTGGAGCATATAATTGTGTCTGTTTTTATTGATTTTCATTGACATGGTTTCCTTTGCCCAATTAAGCTGAAATTTGGTGTGCCATACCTTGAATAGACCCTGTTTAGGTGTAATTTATTTGAGATTTTTTGGATTTGTTTTGATATGGATTTGAATGCAATAGTTCTGTTTGGATGTTTGGTGTTCCATTTGAACTAGTTTGGATTGTTTTGTGCATAAAAGGAACATGATGAATGATATGGACATGGGACTAATTGTGTTGGCTTTTGTTTGACATTAATTTGACTTTGGTTAGAGATACCTTGCTGTTTAGGATTTTTTCTTGCTTTTGGACCCTAGGCTTGGCCTAGTGGTCTAGTTGCTAATATTTGCTTGATTTTTCAGGATGAATAGCATAAGGCTCATGGAGAATGATCCAAGTTGATTGAAATGGTGTTGTTTGATGTTTGTACACTAACATAACATTGTTTTGTAGGTTGTGAAGTTTGGGCTTGAGCTCATAGCTTGCCTTTGTTGTGCATTGGCTTGCATAGTTTGACTGATTAACTTGTTGTTTTCTGATTGGTTGTCTGAGTTATTAACTGGTTAGCTTTTGTACAGGTACCTTTAGTCGCTCTAGTTCTTTTAAGAACTTGCTTGGTAGCCGCTGCTCGGTTGTGTAAACCGCTTGAGGTAGGTCCTCTTGACTTCATGTAGTCTGGGAGACCCGGCTGTTACCGGGCCGGGCAAATGTCTGAAGTCCTCCTTAAGAGGCAATGATTGTGGTTGTTTATTTTTCGTGCCAAGCAGGTGAAAGTCCTTTAAGTAAGGCAATTGGTGGAAGGTAGGGGTATGCAGTCTACCCCCCACTATTCTGTGAGTCTTCTCCTTGCTCCCATTACATGGTTGTAGCATTGAGATTACAAGCCCAAGATCCGTGCAGTGCACATTGTGTCAGAGTCTCTGAGTATAGAAGGGTTCCCCCATTCTGGACCCATGCTCATTTGTCAGAAGCTCTCCCTGGTTAGGGATAAGAGCTGTGAGGTCTCATCCTCACTTCATCCTTTCATCTGCTTCACCTTAGCCTCGTAATGGCAAGGTTAAGAGCAAACCCAGCCCGTACAGACGAATCGCTTCGGCAGTCAAACCTATTGATTGAGCCCCCTTGTTTGGCTATAGTGCATGCTATGTGGATATCTGATTGACATGCTTGTTTGAGATGCTTGTTCTCATTTGATGTATGCTTATATTCTGTATGCTTGTGTGCTTGCTTCTTTCCTGGATAGGAGTAGTTTGCCTATGCAAGTAGGATAGAAAACTGAACTTAGGGATGACTGTGCATGACAACATCTAGGCTCGAGTCGTAGTCTCCCTAGTGTTGTGTCTCCCTGGTTTCTGGCTAGTAATGCAGTCCCTTTCAGGGGAACTACATCGCCCTGATCCTCGTTCCAGACGAGGTATGTAGGCAGGTGGTCGTGCGAGACCACTCCGGGCAACCTTTTTCTTTTTTGCGTGTGTTTACTTGTTATCTGACTGTGTGTTTTGGTTCGGATGCCGACGTAAGCCCAGTGATTGGCAGTCGGGCTCCCCGTTTGCCCCTTTGAGTGTGTTTTGGTTCGGATGCCGACGTAATTCCATCCAGTGGTTGTCGGGCTCCATGTTTGCCACCCTTGCTTGTTTGTGTGTTTTGTGTTGTTTGGCGTGCGTAAGCCGAACTACAGTGGCTCTGATTCTTGTTCCAGACAAGATATGTAGGCATAGGATGCGACGTCCTATCGAGCTCCCTTCTCTTAACCCCACCTGCGTTCCCTTGTGTGTGTGTGTGATGTTTTAGCAACCTTTTCCTTCTTAGAACGTGGATCCCGTCGAGTACGACGGACGTGAGGGGTGCTAATACCTTCCCCTTGCGTAACCGACTCCCTTACCCTTTCTCTTTGGTCGCGAGACCATTTCCTTTCCAGGTTTCTCTGAGCGTTTCCTTTCCCTATTTTGGGATAAATAACGCGCAGTGGCGGCTCTGTGTTGTTTTTTTATTTTTAGCTCGCCGGTTGATTTTTCGCAGAATGCGACACAATCATAGGTGACTTCATTCACCACAATACACAACAATAACATGGCATGTTCCATACAATGCGTCTCATTCTCAATCATGGCAACAATTCGTCCACAACTTCCACATAAGCGTCGTACGAATGAATACCTTATTCTCATACATATATCACACATGTTCCATAACCTAGATTATATTTCTAAGTTATTAATCAAGTTATTCTCCTAGGTTTCCTCACTCATCTTTGTAAGGTTTTTAATCATGTTATTTCACAATCAAACATATCAACAATGTTCAAAATTCATCATAATATAATATAACATGGTATAATAATGATAGCCTTTTTCGTTACCTTCTAACACATCCGTCCGCGTCCAAAACGGAGTTATAATCCTCAATTAACTCATTAATTTATCTTAATCAAGATTTAGACTAACATTTATTCATTCAATATTTATTCAACAACAACATCTTTAGCCTAGTGTTAAGGCTTGTACCATACCAAGGAGGACCCGGGTTCGAACCCCATTGGTGACATATTTTACCTCACAGACACCCTTTTCCTCTGTTCTACCATTTCTACAAATTACCACTACTTCTTTCAACAACAACCCATCATATTACATGTTCTCATGCACATGTAAATCAAGGATTTCAAGCTCACAATCACAAGGATTTTCAAGGTCATAATTACAACCAATCATTTCACCACAACCATAAGAAATCATGTTATCATAACCAATATAAGAACACAACAAAGCACATGTTCATGGAAGTCAACAAGAGCAAGAACATTTTCATTATATAGCATGAATTATCATGATTTGTCTAACATTCTACAACCCTAACTTTTCTAGAAACCTAGAGTTTCTAACTAGAACTCACATAGAAGATGAAGATGAAGATAAGTATGGTGAGAAGAAGATGAGATGTTGTTGGGGAAGATGATGATCATCCATGGGTTTTCTTCTTTTTCCTCCAAGCTCTTCTTTCCTCTTTCTCTCTTTCTCTTTCTCTTTCTTTTCTTCTCCTTTTCCTGATAACTCTCATTCTCTCTTCTTCTATTCTTATCCTCTTTTTTTACCAACCTCTACTTTCTTATCCACCACACACACACACACACACACACACACACACACACACACACACACACACATATATATATATATATATATATATATATATATATATATATATATATATATATATATATATATATATATATATATATATATATATATATATATATATATATATATATATATATATATATATATATATAATATTAGGTAGTAACATAAAATATCACAATTGATATTTCATCTTCCAGTACCAATTGACCAATTATTAATGTTATAAAAAATGTCCTCTCTTGTATTTATTAATATTGGTTTGTCCCTTTTATTAATAATTAATCTCTTCAGAGTTCACTGGTTACTCTATTGGTCCCAATTGACAACATTTAGAGCACATAGGAGCTCCAATTGTTACAAATGATAATAGATAGAGTACATAGGAACTCAAATGGTCTTAACTGACAACTAATTGAGCATCTAAGGGAATATGGGATATTACATTCTCCCCCCCCCCCCATAACTTTAAACTCGCCCCCGAATTTCCTTCACTCAACAAACGAACAATTCTTGCATCAACGTCTTAGACCAACAATTGACTTCTCTTCAATTTCAAGTCTCTGACATGCTCATTCTTCTAACTTGTCTTTGCTATCAAATTTCCTTCTTCATAAACTCTTGAAACTTCTTGATTTCCATCACAATCTCATTCTGATATTGGATTAACATTTAAATTTGCTTCCACTTAATTCCTCTGATATACCGCTCAACATCAGTTGGTCACTTTCCTCCCGGAAACCACAACTTCCCTTCCTTGCACTAAGTTACACAAAACATAATTACGACATCTTATCTTGACTTGGTTAATCAATACTCATTAATTCTTCATAAGAAAATTTATTGATTCCTTAACCACACACAATATTGACTACTCTTCTCTTATTATTTCTTCAACAATTGCGACAACTTTGTAATCAATTTATTGATAATCTCATCAACTTCATTTGATCTGATACTGTATGCTACAAGTCTCTACTCCTATTAATTCACTTCTCTTGTACTACTCCAATGAGATAGAACCATTAGCACGAGATTGTCTTACTCTCATCCTTACCTCCATTCTTACGAGCAATTATCTCCATGATCCCCATAGACTTGATTGAGCTCTTTCTTTCGTCACCTTCCATTGTGATACTCTGATTCCAATAGTGGAACACCTGGGATTCCTAGGCACTACTGTTTAGCTAACAATCTACAAAGAAACACACTTACCTTCCAAAGTGCCTACTATCCAAAAATGGTACTAGAACCTTGCCGACTCCCATTAGTAGAATAACTTCCTTGATGACTCACAAAAGTTTAGAATAAGACCAACACTCTTCAGAAGATAGGTATCCAGGAGTTACATTACTACAACCATAAAAACGTAGAACATCCAAATTCATCATGTGTTTGATGCAGCTAAACCAAATTAGTTTGACAATATCCGGTTCTGGTTACTATATTCCATATCAAATCCTCTTGTAGGGTTTTGATCCATTCAATATTTCTACCGATACATGATCTCGACCAAAAACAACATAACACCATCAAGGAACTTTAAATTATCAACGAGACACCACTTCTAAGGAACTTAAGCAATCTAGAGCGTAACTATGAGTGTCCATACACCTCATAAAGTCACACATGATATTTCACACACATCTAGAGATAACATTTCACTTCATATCCCTGTCGCATTGCGCGAAAAACCGGCGGGAAAACAAGAACAACAGAGCCGCCACCGTACGTTATTTATCCCAAAAGAGGGAAAGGAAACGCTCAGAGTAAACCTGGAAAAAGCATGGTCTCGCGACCAAAGAGAATGGGATCGGGAGTCGGTTATGCGAAGGGAAGGTATTAGCACCCCTACGCATCCGTCGTACTCGACGGGATCCACGCACAATAGGAAGGAAAATGGTTGCTAAAACACTGCTCAAACACACACACACTGGCTGAAAGAGACACAAGAAAACAGACAAGACTGACTCGGCAGGATATCGCATCCTGGGCCTACTTAGTCTATCAGGCATAGACATCAGAGTCGAAGTAGTTCGGACTAGGGAAAAACATGCTCGCTAGGATGTCGCATCCTATGCATACGTATCTTCTTGGACTAAGAAGAATCAGAGCATTCGTAGCTCGGCTCACGCACACAAACAAAACAGCACAGGAAATCGACTGCCAATCGCTGGACTTACGTCGGACTCTAACCAGAAAAGGATAAACGACTCACACAAACAAAACAAAAGGGCGCCCGGAGAGATCAGCTCATCTCCTGCCTACGTACCTCATCTGGTATGAGGATCAGGGCGACGTAGTTCCCCTACGGAGGAAAAAAGGGAGACTAGCCTAACCAGATAACAGAGGGAGACATAACTAGGGAGACTACGACTCGAGCCTAGATGTTATCATGCAAATCATCCCTAAGTTAAGGTTTCTAGCTAACTTGCACAGGAGGCAAGCCTATCCTAAACATGACTTGCACAGGAAGCAAGCCACACCTAACTTGCACAGGAAGCAAGCCAAACTAAACCTAACTTGCACAGGAAGCAAGCTAAAACAAACACACAAGCACAAGTAGCACACACTATACACAAGCAATGGGCTCACACAAAGGTTAGGCATTGAAGCCAACTGGAATGGGGTTAATGGTGCTCTTAACCTTGCCATTGAGGGGCTAAGGTGAAGCAGATGAAAGGTGAGTGAAGATGAGACTTCACAGCTCTTATCCCTGGCCTGGGAGAGCTTAAAACAAGAATGTGTGGGTTCAGAAAGTGGGAACCCTTCTACACATTTAAAACTGACTCAACTGTACAATTGTACAAGATCTTGGGTTTGTATCTGCAATGCATCAACACAGTAGTGTGAGCAAAACAGATGACACACAGAATAGCAAGGGATAGATTGCATATCCCTTGGGTTCTGCCAATTGCCTCTTCACTTAGGAGGTCTTTGACTCTATACAAGGACAAATGTAAACAGTCACAAACATTGCCTCTTAAGGAGGACTTCAGACAGTTGTCTGGCCAAGTAACAGGCCAGGTCTTCCAGACTACATGAAGTAAAGAAGTTATACCTCAATGCAAATTGCTCTTAAGCAAAGCAAAGCAAAGTTCTTAAAGAACTATAATCAACTAAAGGTACCTGAAACCAGTCAAACAGAATCAGTACACAACTCAAAGTCAAAGCAAAATGAGATAAGGATCAACAGTCTACACAATCAGTTAACTGTGCAATGCACAAGGCTCAAGCATATGAGCCAAGCAACCTACAAAACAAACAAGTTAGTCATGATAATCAATCAAGCATCAACCAATTTGTATTGATCTCTCTAAGGCAACTGCTTCTTATTCTGAAAAAATGAACTCAAACATGAGCAACAGGACCACTAGGACAAGCCTAGGGTCAAAAGGGGATGAGAAAGTCAAAACAGCAAGTGGCAAGTGTCCAAAATCAAGTTCAAACAATCAAGAAACAAACTCAATTGGTTCCACAATCATATCATTCATCATCATCATTTCATAAGCAAAATAGGTCAAGGCATGGCATATGGAAGCCCATAGAAGTCAACAGCAAGACTCAGTTCAAAACCAATCATAAACAATCCAAAAAATCATCAAATAAATCATGGTCAAACATAATCCATAGCATGGTAAGCACACCAAATTTCAGCTCAATTGGATCATGGGAAGTAGGGAAATGAAAATCAGAAAGGCAGGGCAAGTTCAAACATGCTCAAAGAAGTCAACCAAACATGCATCAACTTCAATAAATCATAAATCAGTGATAGCAAATGAGAAATGAATGGGATTAAAACCATGATAAACCTAAAGATGTCTACTAATCACATGTCAAATTTCAAGTCCATCCAATAATGTATGAGAATTTCACAAATCATATGGCATCATGTGTCACAAAAGTCAACATTTTGGTCAAACAGGGGAAAAAATCCCAAACAATTTAGGAAATGCCATCAATAATTCCATAAAAAATCACATGTAAACTAGACATCCATAAGCATGTTCGTGCAAAAAATCAGACCAAATTGAGTTCATTAGGCAAGGTAAATAAAATCATGAAATTGGACATCAATGGTGTGACACAAATTGTCACACCCTAATTCAAAAAATCATAACTCACAAACCAGCAATGATAAATTCACAAACTCTACACCAAAATCATCATGAATGTGTATAGTTTGAGCACAAAAATTTTGGAAGCCATTGGATAAAGCATCATCATTTCACAATTGATTTGGCAAAGTGTACAAAAAATTGACACATGAACAAAACCCTAGCACAATTAAAAATCCATCCATGCCAAAAATCTGGAAAATATATGATAAAAAACTAGAGATTGAGATGAACAATATGCAAAAAAATCCCATGAATTTTGGATGAATAATGAATGCTATATGATTTTTGGAAGTTGGCCATGGCAAATGAAATAATTATTGCAAAACAAAATGATTTAATGAAATAATTGATTAAATAATCCGGGCGATGGCAAAGTTGTAATACTGCGTTCAACTTAATGGAACGCAGCGTTCCTCTTAGAATACGTGGCACCGGCTGGTTGGTTACATGGGCAATGAAACAGGGCGCATGCAAAATGAATTTCCAGAAACACGATTCTGGGTTTAACATGAAATTAGGGTTTTGTGTTTACTGTTCATCATCATCACCAAATCGTGATGAACATTTTTGCCCAGAAATGGAAAACAGACATGGCATTCGAACCAGCACACAATGCTCATCAACATTTCAACAACCATTAACATCAATTCGAGCTATCCAAGAAGAATCGTGCAAAAACAACAATGAACACCAAATTTCATTTCAGCATATCTTTCCAAATACACAACCATTTTTATTGATTTAAAGCTCATTGCAATCATGGTAAAGAGATCTATCACAAGCATATCATGGTTTTAAGAAATGGGAGAGTCGAATTCTTACCAAAATTGAAGTACAGTTGTGATGCAATGGTTCTTTGGTTGTATTTGCTCAAAACAGATGCTCTACAAGCTTCCAGAAGGTGAATGGAGGAGGGAATTTGGCTCAAGCTTGCTCGATTCAGCTCTAACTCATGGCTGCCATGGATGAAGCTCTTCCAAAACAGTCCATGAACAAGGCTTTACAGCTGTGGTCTCAAACTTGCAATGGCTTCAACAAAGTTGGTGGGTGATGAAACAACCAAACCTAGCTCGGGTTCTTTGAGATTTTTTCAAGAAAAGTTCAAAAATGCAAAAATGGATTTGAGAGAATATGAGATTTTTGATCTGTTTGAGTGAGAGTGGCTAGGGCTTTTCAGAGTAAAAAATGGAGTATATATTTGCTGTTTAGTGTTTGTATTAGTTGGTTAATAGAAATGTTAAGCACAATTTGCATAATGACATGTATTTGCTAATTTTTGATTTCCACTCATGTTACATGTCCATGTGCTAACAGCTGCGAAAATGGGCCTCAAACATGTCCAAAATGTGTTTTCAGAACATTTTCAATTGGTAGGAGGTGTTGGAATTGGTTAATTTGCAAAGTCAATTTTTCACTTCTCTTGAAATAATTCAAGTCACTTCAAAAAGTGCCATTTTGATCGGTGAGTTTTTGGTAAATTGTGATGACATATTTGGAAAGAGGGCATCAAATGTGACTTGTAGCAAAAAACCCCATCCAATTTGGCCAAATGGTTTGGAAGATATGCCACTTTGAAGTTCAAAAATTTGTGAGAATGATTTGATCATAACTTGCCAACCATACATGGGAATTGAGTGTTCTTGGACTTTTTGAAAATGGGAGAACAAGACCTTCAACTTTCATGTTGGGTAAAAATTCATTTGAAGCTTGTATCATGATGTAAGTTTGAGGATCAAGACTTTCCATTTTTGGCAAATTCCAATTACAGGTCAACTTTCTATTTTTGGAAATTTCTTGTCTGGCTTCAAATTCTTCCATGATGATGTTTGACATGTTATATGAGGCCTATATGGACATGAATGAACCCTCTCAAACCAATTCCCACCATCAAATCACTGATTAAATGCACAGTTGACCAACAGTTGACTTGCTAGGGTTTCTGGTGGACTGCACACTGACTGATGACTTCTGAGCAATCAAAACTTGACCAAACCACTTCAAAAGGACCCCTAGGTCATGTGAACATGTTGGACCAACCCTAGAGCCTTGTCTCAATGGAAATTGCACTTGCTTGCTTGACTGACTGATCTCCTGACCAGTTTGACCTAATCTGACTCATGATCTTGCACTAGGGCAAAGGAACAATGCAATGCTATGCAGTGGACTATGTTAATGCTATGACCTAATATGAGAATGTATGTACAAAAGGTAGGTGCAAATTTGAGGTGCTACAGCTGCCCCTATTCAATCAGCTGGGAACCCGAACGGATGAGAGCAACGGCTATCAGACTTTCAGGGTAAACAGGGATTGAATACCAAAGAACCGTAGAAATTTGCACTGCTGGATATGATACAAGAAGAACCAAGTCATTTACCGATGACGACTGCATGACAATTTCAGAAAAGCGAAACCATTTACCGATGGTTAAAAAACTGGAAACTTGATATTTACCGATATCAACTTCAGCGAGACCATTTACCGATGGCTGCTGGGAAACAACTTGATGTAAAAGGAAGCAAGACCATTTACCGATGGTGGCTTCAAAGCAATTTGATATTTACCGATATCAACTTCAGCGAGACCATTTACCGATGGCTGCTGGGAAACAACTTGATGTAAAAGGAAGCAAGACCATTTACCGATGGTGGCTTCAAAGCAATTTGATATTTACCGATATCAACTTCAGCGAGACCATTTACCGATGGCTACTGCAACTGGGGATCCGATATTTACCGATATCGAAGAAAACGGGGCCACTTACCGATGGCATCTCCACTTGGGGGGGAACAAAATGTTTGTGTACCGGAATCAGACAAAACGTTTACTGATGGCTCTTGGAGATTTTGATTTTATCAACAAGAAAGTAAAGCATGACCAGACATTTACCGATGACTGGGATGAGACTCGATGTTTACCGACATCAAAAGATGATGTTTACCGACATCCAAAAAACGACCCGACATTTACCGATGACTGGGATGAGACTCGATGTTTACCGACATCAAAAGATGATGTTTACTGACATCCAAAAAACGACCCGACATTTACCGATGACTGGGATGAGACTTGATGTTTACCGTCATCGAAAGATGATGTTTATCGACATCCAAAAATGACTAGACATTTACCGATGACTGGGGAAATACTTACTGGGGGAGAAAAAATAAATATTTGTAACCGGGAACCAGATAGGACATTTACCGATGACTCTACTGGGAATCTCTAGCTGGGGAAATATCAGACATTTACTGATGACTGAGGAAAAGACTCGATGTTTACCGACACCAAAACAATGGTGTTTACTGACACACAAAAAAAAATGACCAGACATTTACTGATGACTGGGGTGAGACTCGATGTTTACCGACACCGAAACAATGGTGTTTACCGACACCAAAAAGGGAGACACACGCGGGTGCTGACACGACACTTACCGGTATCACAAGAACGACATCTTAGATATGTCAAGGCAAGGCTGATCACTTGCTGGGGATCTCACCGAGGAGAAATAAACTTTCTGTCACCAACGGGTGAGGAAATAAACCTCTGTGGGGATATCAATTCTGAATGCTGTCATGAGCAACTGTAGCAGACATGCTGTGCTGATGTTGAACAAAATGATCCGCCTCTGCCGGGGATACAGTCTGGTTGAGTTAACACATGAATGCATATGTTTGAATTTTTATGGCGTAATGCTCCATATGGAATGGAAATGCTACGCAATTTGAGGATGCAATGATCACTACATGCAAAATGCAAAATGATGAAAACTCCGCTGGGGAATACACAGGACGACTGTGCTGAGAAACTTTCAATACAAATCCGCTAGTGGGAATAACAAGGCAACTGCCGGGGGATCATCAATACAACTCCGCTAGGGGGAGACAAGGCAACTCGCTGGGGAGTAATAAAGCAACTTGCTACTGACAAAACCGGCAACTATGCTGGGGACGGCCCAACCAATCCACAAGTAGGATGAACTCTGCTCTGGGAAACAAATGCTTCGCTGGGGAAGATAAACCAGGCAACTCTTTGGGGATAATATTCGACGGGAGTAACAAGACGATTTTACCGAGGCGTGACAAAGCGGCTTCACTGGGGAAGACTCGAACAAGCCTCAGGTAGGATAAACTCTGCTTTGGGGAATATCTGTTACTCTGCCGGGGACGACCCATGCAATCCACAGGTAGAATAGATTCAAGCTGGGGATGCACATATCGATCTGATACTGAAGCCTGTCCACCCCACTGGTAGGATGAACTATGCTGGAGAAATATTTCATGAAGCCTGCTCCACTCGGGGAAGACTTAACCAATCCATAGCTGGGATAGAAACTTTGTTCTGGGAAAAAACTGCTGGAGAATGCTCACAGGTGACGACCTGCACAACGGAATAACAGATGCCCCAGGGGATACATGGGCAAGATACGCTCAAATGTCCTCAACATTCAAAATGATTTTCAAATGTTTTAATCTTTTGCACGTTATTGTTTAGCCTTCATGTTTTTTATATGCAATGTTTATCAAAAATTCGGACGTTTTTGCAAACAAAACAGTAAAAGTAAAAAACAAGAGAGCAATTTATCTGAATAACGACTTTTATTGATTGAAAATGTGCCTGAGAAGGCAAAATACATTGGGAAGCAATTCCTAGGAAGAGGTAATTATGCACAAAAGGAAAATAAACTATCCTAATGGCAATGTGAACATGGCATCCACTGTTTCCCAACTCTGTTATAACTCATAGATCATCAGTTTTTTCCCAACTCCTTGCTTTCTGAGAAGACTGACTGGACCGATCACATCTTTCGAGATGGCAGCTGACGAAGCGCGATGAAGTACAGATAACTCAGACTGTAGTCTTCGCTCTAATCCCTCTTTTGCCTGGACCGCCCTTTCGGGTTTCAATCCACCGGGATACCCATTTTTGCCTAAGCCGCCCTTGCGGGTTTTCGACTTACCGGGTGTACAATTCTTTTCATTTTTATCCCTAATTTTTGCCCGAACCTTTTCTTTCTGTTTTTTGGTTCGCCGGGATGCCCTTTTTTGTCTGGACTCTTTTATTCTTTTTGTCCAGCGGGTCAATTTATGCGAAGTATTTTTTGACTACATCCGAGTTAACAGGGGACGGAAAATCCTCACTGTCCATTGTTGTAAGCATCAAGGCTCCACCGGAGAAGACCTTCTTCACAACATACGGACCTTCGTAATTAGGAGTCCACTTGCCCCTGTTATCTATACCGGGAGGAAGGATCCTCTTCAAAACCAGATCACCAGTTTGAAATGTCCGAGGACGCACTTTCTGATCAAAGGCTCGCTTCATCCTTCTCTGATATAACTGCCCATGGCACACAGCCGCTAACCGTCTCTCTTCGATAAGGCTTAACTCATTAAACCTTGTGCGAATCCACTCGGCTCCGTCCAGCTTGACATCCAATAATACCCTCAGAGAAGGGATCTCCACTTCAACTGGTAGGACTGCTTCCATGCCATACACAAGGGAGTAAGGGGTTGCCCCGGTCGACGTACGCACTGAGGTACGGTACCCATGCAAAGCGAAAGGCAACATCTCATGCCAATCCTTGTACGTAACGACCATCTTCTGCACAATCTTCTTGATATTCTTGTTAGCTGCCTCTACAGCACCATTCATCTTCGGTCTGTAAGGAGAAGAATTGTGATGTTCAATCTTGAAATCACTGCAGAGCTCTTTCATCATTTTGTTGTTGAGATTTGAACCATTGTCAGTGATGATTCTCTCAGGAACTCCATAACGACAGATGATTTCCTTCTTAACGAACCGGGCAACCACTTGTTTGGTAACGTTGGCAAAGGAAGTTGCTTCCACCCATTTGGTGAAGTAATCGATCGCAACCAAGATGAAGCGATGTCCATTCGAAGCAGTTGGCTCAATCTTCCCAATCATGTCAATGCCCCACATGGCAAACGGCCAAGGCGAGTTCATGACATTCAACGGGCTTGGTGGCACATGCACCTTATCAGCATATATTTGACACTTATGGCACTTCCGAGCATATTTGAAGCAATCGGATTCCATGGTCATCCAGTAATAACCGGCTCTCAACAGTTTCTTTGACATTGCATGACCACCAGCATGTGTACCAAACGAACCCTCGTGCACTTCTTGCATCAACATGTCTGCTTCGTGTCTATCCACGCATCTGAGCAAGACCATGTCGAAGTTCCTCTTATAAAACACATCGTCCTGATTCAAATAAAAGCTTCCAGCTAGCCTTCTCAGGGTCTTCTTTTCATTCTTCGACGCACCTTCAGGATACTCTTGAGTCTTGAGGAAGTTCTTGATATCATAGTACCACGGCTTCTCATCAATCGCAACAGACTCGGCTGCAAACACATACGCAGGCCTCTCGAGTCGATTCACCGCAACATGTGGCACATGATTCCACCAATGAACTTTGATCATAGAGGACAACATACCCAAGGCATCAGCCATTTGATTCTCATCCCGGGGGACATGGTACAACTTCACCTTCTTGAAGAACGTCAGTATTCTTCTGGTGTAATCTCTATACGGAATCAAATGCGGCTGGTTCGTATTCCAATCTCCATTGACCTGATTGATCACTAGAGCGGAATCTCCAAATATGTCAAGAGTTTTGATTCTCAGGTCGATGGCTTCCTCTATCCCCATGATACAAGCCTCGTACTCAGCTTCATTGTTGGTGACGTCGAAAGTCAATCTGGCAGAGAAAGGTATATGAGCCCCTTTAGGATTAATGAGCACTGCCCCAATACCGTTACCGTTCATATTCACAGCCCCATTGAACATCAGTGTCCACTTGTCATCAGGATCTGGTCCTTCCTCGACAAGCGGCTCTTCGCAATCTTTTACCTTCAGATACATGATGTCTTCATCAGGGAATTCAAACATCATAGGCTGATAGTCATCGATCGGTTGCTCGGCAAGGTAGTCTGACAGAATACTACCTTTGATGGCCTTCTGTGACGTGTACTGAATGTTATATTCTGTTAAAATCATTTGCCATCGAGCAACGCGCCCGGTGAGAGCCGGCTTCTCAAAGATGTACTTTACTGGATCCATCTTAGAAATCAACAAGGTAGTATGGTTCAACATATACTGCCTTAGTCGGCGAGCAGCCCAGGCCAAAGCACAGCAAGTTTTCTCGAGCAGTGAATATCTTGTTTCACAGTCGGTAAACTTTTTGCTAAGGTAGTATATGGCATGCTCTTTTCGACCAGACTCGTCATGCTGCCCCAATACACACCCCATCGAGTTCTCGGTAACTGATAGGTACATTATCAATGGTCTCCCTGGAACTGGAGGAATCAGGATTGGAGGTTTCTGTAAATACTCTTTAATCTTGTCAAAAGCCTTCTGACAGTCATCGTTCCATTTGATCGCCTGATTCTTTCTAAGCAGTTTGAAAATTGGTTCACATGTGGCAGTTAAGTGAGATATGAACCTTGCAATGTAGTTCAACCTCCCTAAAAACCCACGGACTTGCTTCTCCGTTTTCGGTTCAGGCATCTCTTGAATAGCTTTGACTTTAGCTGGATCGACCTCAATCCCTTTTTCACTGACAATGAAGCCTAACAGCTTCCCTGATCTCACCCCAAACGTACACTTGTTCGGATTCAGCCTCAGTTTGAACTTGACCAATCTGTCAAACAACTTCTGCAGATTTACCAGGTGCTCCTCTTCTGTCTGCGACTTCGCAATCATATCATCCACGTACACTTCAATTTCTTTGTGCATCATGTCATGAAAGAGAGTCGTCATTGCCCTCTAATAGGTAGCACCGGCATTCTTCAGCCCAAATGGCATCACTTTGTAGCAGAATATGCCCCAAGGTGTAATGAATGTCGTCTTTTCCATGTCCTCTGGCGCCATCTTGATCTGATTATAACCCGAGAAACCATCCATGAAAGAGAATACCGAGGATTGAGCCGTATTATCCACCAATACATCAATGTGAGGTAATGGGAAATCGTCTTTCGGACTCGCTCTGTTCAAATCCCGGTAATCGACACACATCCTGACTTTGCCATCCTTCTTCGGCACGGGGACAATGTTGGCAACCCACGGTGGATAACTGGTAACAGCCAGAAAACCTGCATCCCACTGCTTCTGAACCTCTTCCTTGATCTTGACAGCCATATCAGGACTTGTTCTGCGAAGCTTCTGTTTGACCGAAGGACACTCTTCTCTAAGAGGTAACCGATGCACCACAATGTCTGTATCCAACCCAGGCATATCTTGGTATGACCAGGCGAATATTTCCACATATTCTCTCAGCATTTCAATCAGCCTCCTCTTGACAGAGTCTTCTAAAGCAGCCCCAATCTTGATCTCTCTTCTGGCGTCCTCAGTACCCAGATTAACAATCTCCAACTCCTCCTGATGAGGTTGGATGACCCTTTCCTCCTGCTTCAACAGTCTGACCAATTCTGCGGGGAGTTCACAGTCTTCCTCACTCTCCTCTTCGGCTTGAAAGATGGGATTATCAAAATCATATTGAGCCATAACAGAATCGTTCACAGTGGATTCCATGAGATCACTTCTGCATGGTTAATGTTTTGTTTTTAGAAAAAGAGTTCAATAAAGTCACAAAAAACAAAAACATTGCCATTTTTATTGTTTTTTAGAAAAAGTGAAAACAAAAAATAAAAAGACAGGGATCACGAAATTTGATTGCAAAACGTCCTTTATTTATGATAAAAATTGAAACATGAGGCCCTACAATGAACCACTACGTCTTGGGCAGAACGTAGGGTTTTCATGCAAAATGAAAAAAACAAAAGAAAATTACTCTGTCTGAAGAGTAACTTGAACCACTTCTTCAGCCGTCCAGTTATTGATAGACTCCCCTGGTGCACATGGGCGAATCCAGATGTCCAAATCGCAATCACTGTCACAGTCTTCACCACCGGTTGCAAAGACGTCCCCATGATTCATCAGCCCGGCGCTGGTAAAGGTACTCGGACCCGCTTGTACACTCTGCTATGCTTGGAGAGGCTCATAACCGATACCGAACTTGTCCTCCTTGACAGGCAAGTCCACCATCTTGCCCCAACCCTCAGCTCTGCCAGAATCCACAACTTCCTTGGCTTGCTTGTATGAAGCAATCGAAGCACCCGGCTTCCTCTGATCAGCATAGGCTACCTTCTCAAGCGCCACGGTCTCAAATGCCTGGCACAATGTTTCATGGATCTCGCCATCTACCTCGACATACTTGAACGAGGACAAATGACTCACCAGAATCTCTTCTTCGCCACACACGGTCACAATCTGACCGTTCCAGACATACTTGAGTTTTTGATGAAGAGTTGACGAGACTGCTCCAGCCGCGTGAATCCACGGACGCCCCAACAAACAGCTATAGGCGGGTTGAATGTCCATTACATAGAAAATGATGTCGAAAACTTCCGGACCTATCTTCACTGGCAAGGTAACTTCACCAAACACAGAACGTTTGGATCCATCAAATGCGCGCACAATAAGGTCACTGGGAGTGAGCACAACTCCCTCAACATCAATCTTCTTCAAAATCTGCTTTGGCAGGACATTCAAGGACGACCCGGTGTCTACCAATACGTGAGACAGAACAGCACCCTTGCACTCCATAGTGATGTGCAAGGCTTTGTTATGATTACGACCCTCAGGCGTTAAGTCTAGGTCAGTGAAACCTACACCATGCCTGGTGCTCACGTTGGCCAACACACCCTCCAGTTGGTTGACGGAAATCTCTTGCGGTACGTATGCCATGTTCAACATCTTCAGCAAGGCATCACGATGTGCCTCCGAGCACAACAACAAAGAGAGAATTGAAATTTTGGACGGAGTCTGGTTGAGCTGATCTACGATCTTGTAGTCACTCTTCTTTATGATCTTCATAAATTCCTCGACGTCCTTTTCAAATGAACCCTCAGCTTCCTTCTGAGCCGGTTCTTCGTCAACAACCACCTGTTTGCCCTTCGCCCTAGCAGATGCCTCAGCATTGGCATCTCTTAACGGCTGAGGAGCAAACAGTCGTCCACTCCGGGTAAAACCTCCTGGTCCACCGACGTTGTCCACCACAGGACTCACAACCCCAGGAGTTTTCACTGGTGCACTGATGGTCACAGGTGCTTGACTGGCTGACCTCATCTGATTATCAGCCCTTCGATTGCTGCGATAGGCGTTATCATACCTCCAAGGGACAGCCCTACTATTCTCAACTGGTCTTCTGCCAGACGCAACGATAGTAGTTGGAGCACTGATGGTTACCGGAGTAGAAATGGTAACTGGAGTACCACTTGCTGTAGATGTACCAACAACCCCTTGTCCTCGTCCTTCAGACGGTTTAAAGTATATGGTGACAGTCGACACCGACCCGTTATCTTTGGCAACCCGACTGAACTGGAGACAACCTTCATCAATCAACTTCTGAATACCAGCCCTCAACTGGTCACAACCATTGACAGCTTCGCCACAGCCCAAACAACCCTCATCACATCCCGGGTAGACACCCCCCTTCAACAGACGGCCCTTTACTACCAGCAGAGAAGTTTGAACATCATCAACATTATCAACTAGGTCTTCAGCTTCTCCCCCTTCAATACAATTTACCCTATGTCCTCCATGCTGAGGCATAGGATTGTTCACTACATTAGGTACCGGAGCAAAGTTGATCGCCTTGGAATCGATCAAATCCTGGACTTTGTGCTGGAAAGCCTGACATTTCTCAGTATGGTGCCCTGGCGCCCCAGAATGAAAATCACAGCGGACGTTGGCGTCATATCCAGGTGGCAATACTGTGGGTGGAGCCATTGTACGTAACTCAACAAACCCTAACCGGAGTAGTTCGGCGTACGACATTGGCAATGGATCAAAACGTCGATCAGCCATTCTCTGTCTGGGCTGATACGGACGTTGTTGCTGTTGTTGTTGTTGTTGCGGTTGTTGAACCCTTTGTTGTTGTGGACGAGGTTGTGGTGCAGGAATGGTCACTGCAGCAACTGGACGATACTGATCTCTGTTTACACTGCCTCTGTACACATTTCCTCGGTGTTGTACAACATTGGTCTCTCCTTCTCTACGGCGAGGTTCCCCAGAGAAGGGTTTCTTCGATGACGAAGAAGAACCCACATCATGAATTCTGCCAGCCTTGATCAGACTTTCAGTTCTCTCGCCACAGATGACGACATCAGAAAAACTTCCGAATGGACAGCTTCCCATCCGGTCCATATACACACCTTGAAGAGTGCTGATAAACATATCTGTCAACTCCCTTTCCAGCATAGGGGGTTGAACTCTCGCAGCAAGCTCGCGCCATCTTTGGGCGTACTCTTTAAAGCTCTCATTGTTTTTCTGACACAAACTCTGCAGCTGAGTCCGGGTCGGTGCCATATCCATGTTATGCTTGTACTGTCTAAGGAATGCTTCACCCAAATCCCTCCAGCATCTGATCGAATCTCTTTTCAACTCCATGTACCAGTCCAAAGACGCCCCAGATAGGCTGTCTTGGAAAAAATACATCCACATCTTCTCGTCGTCAGTATACGCCGAGATCTTTCGATAGTATGCCTGCACATGAGTGCGAGGACAGGAGGTGCCGTTATATTTGTCGAAAGTGGGTGCTTTAAACTTGTGCGGGATTCTCAGTCCTTCCACTAATCCCATATTAGTTACATCAAAACCAAGGGAGTTTTGACATTCCATAGCACGGATCTTTTCAGCGAGGGCCTCAACTTTGCGGTCTCTTTCATCAACCCTACCCAAGATGTCTTCGTCTTCACTGAGCAAAGTAAACATATCCTCTTGTCTGTCAACAATCGGAGCTTGATTACGGGCCGGAGCACGGACTACCCTGGCATTAGCAGCATCTGGAGCAATCGGTTGACCATTGATTCGAATACCTCTTAACTCTTCCCCTACAGCATAATTGTTGACGGGCACAACCGCAGTAGGGTTATCATTGGTCGGGCCTCCCTCTGGCAGAGCTTGGTTGGGTGGTGGAAGTGCAGCTTCTTGTCTCTGAACCAGGGCTCGGAGTTCTTCTTGTCCTTGTGCAACCCCTTGCATCATGTGCATGAACTGGGCCATGTTAGCCCTCATCTCTGCTAACTCAGCTTGTACTTGATCCATATTCCTTTGATGGTTGAGTCTCGTTGAGTAGCGGTGCGGTCTCTGATCAGCTATCCTGCCTGAACACAGGAACCAAAGTGAGAAGTCGGCATAAGAACACCTGTTATGCAAATGAGATGAGTATGATGTTTAATGATGCGTATGATGCACATGATATGCTCATTTCTCAGGCATTCAAAGAGCCTGATCCATCCTCAAAAGATGGCAACCTGCAGCAACGAGGAAACAACACAATACAGGGTAAATGAGAACAACAGGGAAATACCACCAAATTTATCTATACATAAGGACAAAAAGATCATACAACCAAGTCAACAAAGATATTCAGGGTACAAACAAATGAATCCCATCCAACAAGCCTGGAGGTGATTCTCAAAATAAGCATCAAAGATATAAGCTAAGACAGACGGTCTTCCGGAATGAGGGTCTTCAGGTACTGGCACTGGTCTATCAACAATGTGCATTCCGAACATTCTGGTAGAGGGGTAATCTTCTCCTTCAACTGTCTTCTAAGCTCCATGACTTCTCCTCCAAGATAGTCCTCTGATGCCTGTCTCGAATCCACCTCTTTCTTCAACTGGGCGTCTTTGTCTTTGAGTTGCTTCTCTAGGTCTCTGATGTTCTTCTGATAGTTGGCTTCAGCTCTCTGCAGCCTCAAGCACTCCCAATGTTCTGTATCTAACATGGATTCCATCTCCTCATAAGATCTCTTCTTGCTCCTTGCTCTGCTAGCATCCTCTCCTTGCATTTCCCTGAGTTGATGGGCCAAGTTCAACCTATCAGCTTTGGCTTTGTACAACTCCATCTGGGTGTCTTGCTCCTTCTCTCTCAATCGGCGATTCTCCATCAGAGCTTGCTTATAGTGCTCAGCAGGCACACTATCAACAAGGATCAAGGGTGGTTGCTCCTGCAACGGCTCCATCCTATCGTAGGGTAGCAACAAAATTTCCACTCTCTTCTTTACCCAATCAGTGTAATCAGGCATTGCAATGGAAAACTTCTTCCCTAAGACAGATCCATCCTTCACTCCAACATACCTCCAAGCTCTCCCTATCTGTTCCAATCTAGCCGGGTCACTCTGCTTCTCAAAATATACACTTTCGGCTACTTCAGCTTCAAGTGGTCTTCCCTTCATTACAAACCCTAACTAACGAAGAGACAGAACTGGATTATAATTTATACAACCTTTGGTCCCCATGAGTGGCACGTTCCGAAATTTTCCACAGCTCATAATAACATTCTTCACATCCATCCGGTAAGATTTCCATCTGATATCATATGAGGTAAGCGACACGACCCTCTGAGTCCACTTAAGAGTGCTCTGAGTATCCATAAAGGGTCCACTGGCTGGCAGAAGGGACATGAACCATCTGAGCAGAAGAGGTAGACAACATCTGATAGCTCCACCCTTACCATGCCTACTGTGAATAGCATAGTAAGTGTCAGCTAACAGAGTAGGAACTGGATTCCTTCCCAGGAAGACACTGATGGCAGCATAGTCAATGAAATTGGGCATGCTTGGGAATAGGACGATCCCATAGATCATAGCAGCAAGTTGGGCATGAAAGACTTCCCAATTCCCCTTCTCGGCTTCATCTCTAGCAACTCTCAGGAGAAACTTCAACGGCAGACACACAACTTCCCCACTAGGCTTCCAATTATCACAAATTTCTTTGACACTCAACCGGAGAGCTCTGGCAACCACTCTAAAGTCAACCTCCTTAGGCACGTCCAGGAAAGGAACCTGATGCTGAATAGGGACACCCAACAGAATAGAATACTCCTCGAGAGTAGGCGCCAACTGGTAGTCTTGAAAGGTAAAACATCTGAGCTCCGGGTCGTAGAACTGAAGAAGTTTCTGCAGCGGCACCGGATCAACTACCGTCTTCAACAACGTCAGAATATCTCCATACTGGCCAACAAAACCCTTCAGATGATCGCTAGTCACAAGGCCACCCAACTCTATCAATGAAGTCAACGACTCACGATGAAAACTGTAGGAACAGGTCTTCCGCTTCGGCTCTGGGACTGTTGCCATCTTTATCAGTGAACAAGCTCTGGAATGTACCTGAGAAATGATATGCATGCAGGGATTAGTTTTTTTTCTTTTTTTTTCTTTTTTTATCTTTTTTTTTTTTCGCGTTTCTTTTGAAAAAATAAATATGCTATGATGCACATGATGCAGACAGGACTGGCTGGTTGTGCATCTCTGATCACAAGGTCGAAGCTTCGGTCTAAACTCAAAACCCAAATCCAACTTGAAACCCAAGGTCAACTGAAATACTGTTGTCTGAACCTAAAGTCACCAGCAGAACCACAAGTCACCAACGGTACCTGTAATAAAGATCAAACTCTTCCCCACTCACAGGTGTCGTCTAGGCCAGGGTAAGGTCGAGAGAAACGCAGCATAAATAACCTTTCGCAGAATACTATCATATACACACCCGAAGTATGTAACGACAATATCCCACCAGGGTCTGAACTGCTCGTGATATCAATGTTCCGCTAAGTGGCACAATACCACCCGCTTCCCATGAATCACTCTATTCCTAATCATCCTAGATTTCGCTCATGGTCTGGGTATTGGACCTTTTACCTCAAGTGACTCCCACCCCAACAAAGAAAAACAGACAACCAGCCAGGCAGATGAATAATGAATGTGAATGAATGCAAACATAATTGCAAACATAAATGCAAACAATAAATGAAATGAACAAATAATGAATGCAATAAATAAACACAGCACAAAGCAACCAAAACCCTAACCTAGAGAGCGCTAGGAGAGACTCGCTTAGGGAAGATGGACCAGCAGAGGTCAACTTCTTTTACTCCCCAGCAGAGTCGCCAGCTGTCGCATTGCGCGAAAAACCGGCGGGAAAACAAGAACAATAGAGCCGCCACCGTGCGTTATTTATCCCAAAAGAGGGAAAGGAAACGCTCAGAGTAAACCTGGAAAAAGCATGGTCTCGCGACCAAAGAGAATGGGATCGGGAGTCGGTTATGAGAAGGGAAGGTATTAGCACCCCTACGCATCCGTCGTACTCGACGGGATCCACGCACAATAGGAAGGAAAATGGTTACTAAAACACTGCTCAAACACACACACACTGGCTGAAAGAGACACAAGAAAACAGACAAGACTGACTCGGCAGGATATCGCATCCTGGGCCTACTTAGTCTATCAGGCATAGACATCAGAGTCGAAGTAGTTCGGACTGGGGAAAAACATGCTCGCTAGGATGTCGCATCCTATGCATACGTATCTTCTTGGACTAAGAAGAATCAGAGCATTCGTAGCTCGGCTCACGCACACAAACAAAACAACACAGGAAATCGACTGCCAATCGCTGGACTTACGTCGGACTCCAACCAGAAAAGGATAAACGACTCACATAAACAAAACAAAAGGGCGCCCGGAGAGATCAGCTCATCTCCTGCCTACGTACCTCATCTGGTATGAGGATCAGGGCGACGTAGTTCCCCTACGGAGGAAAAAAGGGAGACTAGCCTAACCAGATAACAGAGGGAGACATAACTAGGGAGACTACGACTCGAGCCTAGATGTTATCATGCAAATCATCCCTAAGTTAAGGTTTCTAGCTAACTTGCACAGGAGGCAAGCCTATCCTAAACATGACTTGCACAGGAAGCAAGCCACACCTAACTTGCACAGGAAGCAAGCCAAACTAAACCTAACTTGCACAGGAAGCAAGCTAAAACAAACACACAAGCACAAGTAGCACACACTATACACAAGCAATGGGCTCACACAAAGGTTAGGCATTGAAGCCAACTGGAATGGGGTTAATGGTGCTCTTAACCTTGCCATTGAGGGGCTAAGGTGAAGCAGATGAAAGGTGAGTGAAGATGAGACTTCACAGCTCTTATCCCTGGCCTGGGGGAGCTTAAAACAAGAATGTGTGGGTTCAGAAAGTGGGAACCCTTCTACACATTTAAAACTGACTCAACTGTACAATTGTACAAGATCTTGGGTTTGTATCTGCAATGCATCAACACAGTAGTGTGAGCAAAACAGATGACACACAGAATAGCAGGGGATAGATTGCATATCCCTTGGGTTCTGCCAATTGCCTCTTCACTTAGGAGGTCTTTGACTCTATACAAGGACAAATGTAAACAGTCACAAACATTGCCTCTTAAGGAGGACTTCAGACAGTTGCCTGGCCAAGTAACAGGCCAGGTCTTCCAGACTACATGAAGTAAAGAAGTTATACCTTAATGCAAATTGCTCTTAAGCAAAGCAAAGCAAAGTTCTTAAAGAACTATAATCAACTAAAGGTACCTGAAACCAGTCAAACAGAATCAGTACACAACTCAAAGTCAAAGCAAAATGAGATAAGGATCAACAGTCTACACAATCAGTTAACTGTGCAATGCACAAGGCTCAAGCATATGAGCCAAGCAACCTACAAAACAAACAAGTTAGTCATGATAATCAATCAAGCATCAATCAATTTGTATTGATCTCTCTAAGGCAACTGCTTCTTATCCTGAAAAAATGAACTCAAACATGAGCAACAGGACCACTAGGACAAGCCTAGGGTCAAAAGGGGATGAGAAAGTCAAAACAGCAAGTGGCAAGTGTCCAAAATCAAGTTCAAACAATCAAGAAACAAACTCAATTGGTTCCACAATCATATCATTCATCATGTGTCACAAAAGTCAACATTTTGGTCAAACAGGGGAAAAAATCCCAAACAATTTAGGAAATGCCATCAATAATTCCATAAAAAATCACATGTAAACTAGACATCCATAAGCATGTTCATGCAAAAAATCATACCAAATTGAGTTCATTAGGCAAGGTAAATAAAATCATGAAATTGGACATCAATGGTGTGACACAAATTGTCACACCCTAATTCAAAAAATCATAACTCACAAACCAGCAATGATAAATTTACAAACTCTACACCAAAATCACCATGAATGTGTCTAGTTTGAGCACAAAAAATTTGGAAGCCATTGGATAAAGCATCATCATTTCACAATTGATTTGGCAAAGTGTACAAAAAATTGACACATGAACAAAACCCTAGCACAATTAAAAATCCATCCATACCAAAAATCTGGAAAATATATGATAAAAAACTAGAGATTGAGATGAACAATATGCAAAAAATCCCATGAATTTTGGATGAATAATGAATGCTATATGATTTTTGGAAGTTGGCCATGGCAAATGAAATAATTATTGCAAAACAAAATGATTTAATGAAATAATTGATTAAATAATCCGGGCGATGGCAAAGTTGTAATACTGCGTTCAACTTAATGGAACGCAGCGTTCCTCTTAGAATACGTGGCACCGGCTGGTTGGTTACATGGGCAATGAAACAGGGCGCATGCAAAATGAATTTCCAGAAACACGATTCTGGGTTTAACATGAAATTAGGGTTTTGTGTTTACTGTTCATCATCATCGCCAAATCGTGATGAACATTTTTGCCCAGAAATGGAAAACAGACATGGCATTCGAACCAGCACACAATGCTCATCAACATTTCAACAACCATTAACATCAATTCGAGCTATCCAAGAAGAATCGTGCAAAAACAACAATGAACACCAAATTTCATTTCAGCATATATTTCCAAATACACAACCATTTTTATTGATTTAAAGCTCATTGCAATCATGGTAAAGAGATCTATCACAAGCATATCATGGTTTTAAGAAATGGGAGAGTCGAATTCTTACCAAAATTGAAGTACAGTTGTGATGCAATGGTTCTTTGGTTGTATTTGCTCAAAACAGATGCTCTACAAGCTTCCAGAAGGTGAATGGAGGAGGGAATTTGGCTCAAGCTTGCTCGATTCAGCTCTAACTCATGGCTGCCATGGATGAAGCTCTTCCAAAACAGTCCATGAACAAGGCTTTACAGCTGTGGTCTCAAACTTGCAATGGCTTCAACAAAGTTGGTGGGTGATGAAACAACCAAACCTAGCTCGGGTTCTTTGAGATTTTTTCAAGAAAAGTTCAAAAATGCAAAAATGGATTTGAGAGAATATGAGATTTTTGATCTGTTTGAGTGAGAGTGGCTAGGGCTTTTCAGAGTCAAAAATGGAGTATATATTTGCTGTTTAGTGTTTGTATTAGTTGGTTAATGGAAATGTTAAGCACAATTTGCATAATGACATGTATTTGCTAATTTTTGATTTCCACTCATGTTACATGTCCATGTGCTAACAGCTGCGAAAATGGGCCTCAAACAGGTCCAAAATGTGTTTTCAGAACATTTTCAATTGGTAGGAGGTGTTGGAATTGGTTAATTTGCAAAGTCAATTTTTCACTTCTCTTGAAATAATTCAAGTCACTTCAAAAAGTGCCATTTTGATTGGTGAGTTTTTGGTAAATTATGATGACATATTTGGAAAGAGGACATCAAATGTGACTTGTAGCAAAAAAACCCCATCCAATTTGGCCAAATGGTTTGGAAGATATGCCACTTTGAAGTTCAAAAATTTGTGAGAATGATTTGATCATAACTTGCCAACCATACATGGGAATTGAGTGTTCTTGGACTTTTTGAAAATGGGAGAACAAGACCTTCAAATTTCATGTTGGGTAAAAATTCATTTGAAGCTTGTATCATGATGTAAGTTTGAGGATCAAGACTTTCCATTTTTGGCAAATTCCAATTACAGGTCAACTTTCTATTTTTGGAAATTTCTTGTCTGGCTTCAAATTCTTCCATGATGATGTTTGACATGTTATATGAGGCCTATATGGACATGAATGAACCCTCTCAAACCAATTCCCACCATCAAATCACTGATTAAATGCACAGTTGACCAACAGTTGACTTGTTAGGGTTTCTAGTGGACTGCACACTGACTGATGACTTCTGAGCAATCAAAACTTGACCAAACCACTTCAAAAGGACCCCTAGGTCATGTGAACATGTTGGACCAACCCTAGGGCCTTGTCTCAATGGAAATTGCACTTGCTTGCTTGACTGACTGATCTCCTGACCAGTTTGACCTAATCTGACTGATGATCTTGCACTAGGGCAAAGGAACAATGCAATGCTATGCAGTGGACTATGTTAATGCTATGACCTAATATGAGAATGTATGTACAAAAGGTAGGTGCAAATTTGAGGTGCTACAATCCCAAAATAATTCATCTCAATCGTCCTGTCCCGTCTTCCATAATCTTAGCTCATGCTCTTACTAATATACAGTCCGAGTTACATGTTTAACTTCAGGAATAACTGATTCCCGTTCCTCCTGGGAAGTATAATTCATGAATCCTTCCAATATGGTAAAGTATCATCATATACAAAAATTCTACTCTCCTGGAGGTTTACATCTAAGCCTAAGTATCCGAATGAATTAATCAATTTCATACCCTGACCAACCACTTCGCACCTTATCAATACATACCATACACCTAACTAATCTCTTCCAGATCACCACTTATTAAGTCTCTTCCAACATCATTCCTTATGGTTCTCATTACCCATAGTAATGATACACCCAAGAGTTACTCACACCGAATATGGTTCACTAGGTTGGTTTCCCAAACATATGACTTCTATGATATCTCTACAGATGACCAACTACGCACAACACCTTCAAAAATCCCAATTTCAAAACTACCAATCTGACTTGTGGTAACTTGTAACTCCATCCTCAATTTGTACACCCACAACGGTACACTTATGAAATTTAAGACACCCTTAGCTCCAACACGGTGTGAACGTTTATACTCCGGGATCAACCAACCAAACACTCCTCAAGAAGATAAATAACAACCAGACTTCCAATAAGCCAATATTACTCTTGCAATTCAAATAAAATTCACTTAAGATGAACCTTATCATTGCCATGCACTTATGACTGGAATTTTCTTTTAAACCAATACCTACCACACCCTTCATCATACTAGGGTTACTTGTTTAGATGACTTGCTACGGACAATCCTCATTGTCTCCCAATAAGCTCTTACAACATAACATATTCAACATCCTACACTTAGTCCATATGCTCCAGCTTAGCTTATCTTTTGTTGGCTATCACCAACTCAACTTCTTAGAATACAAGACTCACGACTTAACAAATGTGTGTTACTTCGCATCCATCTCAAGACAAGAAATCCATTACACTTACTTGTGACCATAATGCTGCTATCACATACTTCTCTTAATACCAAGGTTTAACTTCCTTCATTCCACTACATACTCTAGAAATCCTCGATGCGAACAATCATCAACTGCATGCCCATAACTTCGTCTTAATGAATCTTAATGGTCCTATTGTACCTTTATCTAAAATGAACCCTATTACAACGATTGTATTGTAACATTCACACTGCTTCCACACTCTGCGTTCACTTATCTTCCTATGGTAATTCTCCCAATTCCAATTACAAAACCATTATACTAGAATTCCTTAAATCCAACTTATTTGCTCTTCTCCTCAACCAGATCTCATACAACCAAAACTCACTAGAGCTTCCATTACTATATAATGTGCGTTATCTCTCTCCAACACAAACTTTTATAATTGATCCTTAGGTAACTCAACATTCCATAATGGTCTCTTACTAACACTGAACCACTGTTGAGCTATTCCAAATCCGATCTCCCTTCTAAGACTGAACATACTTGGTTTATCTTTTAACCTCCATTTGGTCCATACATGTTTCACTTGTAATAGGAAGCCATGTCCTCGAGTCTCTCCTTAGACTTCACCACTACCTTAGGCTCCCAACAAAATTTAACGTCCTTATCCCTCAAGTCCTTAACCACTTTCAAGGTACCATTCCAAATATATATTCCATGAAGTACTCTCGTTCTTCCAAAATGTTTTAGTGGCCTTAGAAACTGAAACACTGATACACTACCTTACTTCCAGACCTTATGACATATGTGCAACATATGTAAGTTTAAGGAGTGCCTTAGAGGGGGGTGAATGAGGCACTTATAGTATTTTTCCGGATTTTTGACGGTTTATGATTTTTACTTTCTTAAATTCTTAAGTGATGAAAAGAGGTAAAGTGAAGAAGGTAAAGGACACAACGACGTATAGTGGTTCCCCTTACAGATCGAGAGTACTCCACTCCCCTTTCAACACGAAAGAGAATTTACTATCTGTTATGACTTGTACACGACAGACACAATCACCAAGAACAACCTCTTGTGATTTACCAAGTTGATATGAGAACAATCCTCTCAAACTCAACTCTCTTGCTTCCAATAATCCTGGACAGCAAGGTGTTTACAAAACACACAATCTTAGTTTTCAACAATTAAAAATAAGATATGGATTACAACAATGGATTGAATGTAAAGTTTGTAGTAAAATGATCACACAAAGTGAAATATCAATTTGCTTGATCTTCTCTTCCAATGAAAATAATTAACCACACAAAAATATTAGATTGCTCAAGAATTTTCTGTTTTGAATGATATGAAAATATGCAGAAAAATATTGAATGAAGATTTAAAACAATAAGTGTGAATTCTGAAAAATTCTAAGAGATTGATTGGAAGAGGTCATATTTGAATTTAAAAGATCATGTATTTATATGCACATAACACCTCAAATGAAACATGGCAATGTTTTGAAAAAATCATGAACAATTGTCAAAGATGAAATGAAAAGGTTCCATGAAGTGGTGCATGAAGAGGTGTATGAACAACCAATGATTTTTCAAAAATGCACAGTGGTAAATCGATTTACATAATGGGTAAATCGATTACCCTGTTGCAACGTTTAAAATTTTTCAAAATCTTTCAGTGGTAAATCGATTTCCCTAAGAGGTAAATCGATTTACCTAGTTAAAAAACTTGAAATTTCGCTTCTGGAAATGTAATGCTCCAGTGGTAAATCGATTTCCCTAAGTGGTAAATCGATTTACCTAAGTGAAAAAATTAAATTTTGCTTTTAAAAAATATGTAAGCTTCAGTGGTAAATCGATTTCCCTTATAGGTAAATCGATTTACCCAGTTTGAAAATGAAAAAAAATGATTCTAGGACATTTTCCATGCACTATGAAAAGTTATGCAATAGCCATATGAATACTTGAGCATCTAAGACTTTAGTGAAGGTAAATATTCTCATTATACCTTCTTGAAGTGAAAAGCTTAACTTCTTGAATCAAGATGCTTTATCATAGAATAACATCTTTGCCTTCTTGTTGCTTGGAGTTTTGTCTTCATCAAAAACATTCATCATAGAGAAGCTTGACTTGACATTCTCCCCCTTTTTGATGGTGACAAATAATCCTCTTTGATGCGTGCAATTTCCGGAAACAAAACTTTCTCCCCCTGAGATGTATAACTCCCCCTAAATTTGAGAAGCTTATGATCATGTTGACTTGATCATCTTGAAGAAGATTTGTATCAATTGTACCTTAGGAAATTCACAAGCATACAAGCATATACACCTTTCTCCCCCCTTGACATTATCAAAAAGAAGGGAAAGATGGGTGAAAGATAACCACATGACAAATATAAAATAGAATATACGGCATAACGTGTAAAACACCTTCAAGAGGTCAGAAAGCACAAAAAGAGAAAAGTTTCAGGGGTAAATCAATTTACATCATGGGTAAATCGATTTACCTAGTTCAAAATATGCCAAATACGAAAAAACAATGTTACTGTTTTATGGGTAAATCGATTTACAGCATGGGTAAATCGATTTACTCAGTGCCAAATATGCCAAACACAAAAACCAGTGCTACTGTTTTATGTGTAAATCGATTTACATCATGAGTAAACCGATTTACTCAGTGAAAAAGGCTAAAAAACACATATTTTTTTTCAAAGATTCATGCAAGAGACACCCAATGAATAATGTAAAAGAAGGGAGTAGAAGTAGAGAGCCATGAAATAATTTTCACAGGTAAATAGATGAGTTGGAAACGTATGTGCACCTTTGATGAATTATATGTCACACTCATCCAGAATGCCAAGTTCTCTTCGAATCTTATAGAATGGTTCTTTTGCGAGTGGCTTTGTGAAGATATCCGCCAGTTGATTATGAGTATCGACAAAGGTAACTTCGACATCTCCTTTAAGCACATGATTATGAAGGAAATGATGTCGAATGTCTATGTGTTTGGTCCTTGAGTGCATGACCGGATTCTTTGTGATATTAATCGCACTTGTGTTGTAGCATCGGAGTGGTATGCATCCAAAGTCGATTCCATAGTCACTTAATTGTTGCTTTAGCCAAAGATTCTGGGCACATCAACTGCCTGCTGCTATGTATTCTGCTTCAGCCGTACTAAGAGCAACACATGCTTGTTTCTTACAGGACCATGAGACTAGAGCATTACCAAGGATGTGACACGTTCCACTAGTACTTTTTCTATCTGTTTTACAACCTGCATAATCCGCATCAGAATAACCAATTAACTTACAAACACTACCTTTAGGATACCATAATCCAACGTTGGTTGTTCCTTTGAGATACTTCATGATTCTTTTGACCACCGTGAGATGTGACTCCTTTGGATTTGCTTGGAAGCGAGCACATAAACACACGCTAAACATTATGTCAGGACGACTTGCTGTCAAATATAATAAAGAACTAATCATACCTCGATACTTCGTTATATCAATTGACACACCCGATTCGTCTTGATCAACATAAGTTCCAGAGCTCATTGGTGTTGACATTTCTTTACAACTATCCATTTCAAATCTCTTTAACAGCTCTTTGCAATACTTTGATTGGTTGATAAAAAGTCCGTCTTTTAGTTGCTTGATTTGCAATCCAAGGAAGTAGTTCATCTTTCCCATCATAGACATTTCAAATTCACCTTTCATTATCAACGCAAATTCTTCACATAGTTCTTTGTTGGATGAACCGAAGATTATGTCGTCTACGTAGACTTGAACAAGTAAGGTATTCCCTTTTATTTTCTTGATAAATAAGGTCTTGTCTACTTTGCCTTTTTCAAAACCTTTTTCACATAGAAAATTACTTAGACGATCATACCACGCCCTTGGTGCTTGTTTTAATCCATAGAGCGCTTTCTTCAGTTTGTATACATGTGAAGGATTCTTGAAGTCTTCAAAGCCCGGGGGTTGTTTGACATAGACTTCTTCGTTGATGTAGCCGTTTAAGAAGGCGCTTTTGACGTCCATTTGAAAAAGCTGAAAATTCATTGAACATGCGTAAGCAAGTAATAAACGAATAGCTTCTAACCTTGCAACTGGAGCGAAAGTTTCCTCAAAGTCGATTCCTTCTTCTTGATTATACCCTTGAGCGACTAATCTTGCTTTGTTTCAAACAATTATCTCATTCTCATCAAGCTTGTTCTTAAACACCCATCTTGTTCCAATGATGTGCTTACCACTTGGTCTAGGAACAAGTTACCAAACTTGATTTCTCTTGAATTGGTTTAATTATTCTTGCATAGCAACAATCCATTGATCATCTTCTAGAGCTTCATCAATTTTGGAAGGTTCTATTTGCGAAACGAACGCCATGTTTAAGCATGCATCCTTGAGATTCAATCTTGTAGCAACACCTTGACTAATGTCACCAATTACTTTGTCAATGGGATGATCTCTATGAGTTCTCCATTCCTTAGGTAGACCATTTTCATTTGACTCTTGTTGAATCGGTGCTTCTTGATCCTTGTTTGAAGTATCTTCTTTAGGAATTTCTACAAAATCATCATCATCATCACAAAAAATAATTTCCTCTTTCGAGGGGTTAGATTCGTCAAACTTAACATGCATGGATTCTTCAATATTTAAAATTCTTTTATTATAAAATTCTGCATGCCTTACTTGTAAGAGAATAACCAAGAAAAATACCTTCATCCGATTTTTCGTCGAACTTACCAAGGTTGTCTTTGTCATTGTTTAGGACAAAGCACTTGCATCCAAAGATGTGAAAGAAAGAGATGTTGGGTTTCCTTCCTTTGAAGAGTTCATATGGAGTCTTCTTTAGGATAGGTCTTATGTTAACTCTATTGCTTACAAAACATGTCGTGCGAACCGCATCTGCCCAAAAATACTTAGGAAGATTTGAGTCGCTAAGCATTGTTCTTGCAAGTTCCACCAATGACCTATTCTTTCTTTCAACTACTCCATTTTGTTGTGGAGTCCTTGGAGCCGAGAAGTTATGAAATATTCCTTGATCTTCGCAAAATTCTTCAAAGGAGGTATTCTGGAATTCTCCACCATGATCGCTTCTTATGGAGGCAATTGTTAATGATTTCTCATTTTGAATTTGTTTTGCATACTTCTTGAATGCTTTGAATGCGTCACTTTTCTGCACTAAAAAGAAAGTCCAAGTGTATCTAGAATAATCATCAACAATAACTAGAGCATATAAGTTACCTCCGAAGCTTCTTGTTCTTGATGGACCAAATAAGTCCATGTGTAACAGTTGTAGTGGCCTAGAAGTGGACACCACATTTTTGGATGTGAAAGTTGACTTAGTTTGCTTCCCCTTTTGACATGCATCGCAAAGCCTATCTTTGATGAATTTTATCTTTGGCAATCCAATGACAAGGTCATGTTTTACTAACTTATTCAAGTGCTCCATGTGAATGTGAGCAAATCTCTTATGTCATAACCATGAGTCATTGTTATTTGCCACAAGACACTTAACCTTCAAAGAAACATCGTCAAGGGAAATCATGAAAATATTATTTATTCGCTTACCTATAAGCATTACCTCTTGTGTGATTTCTTCTTCAATTAAGCATTCATCTTTTGTGAACCTTATTTTGAATCCTTTGTCACAAAGTTGGCTTATGCTTAAGAGATTGTGCTTTAGTCCTTCGACATAAAGCACATCTTCGATGGATATGAAATTTGGTGCACCTACTTTGCCTATGCCAAGAATTCCTCCTTTGTTGTTATCTCCATAAGTAACATAACCCTTGGCCTTAAGCTTTAGATCTTAAAATTTGTGCACATCACCGGTCATATGCTTGGAGCACCCACTATCCAAATACCAAAGATTTGTTGTGGCCTTCAAGCATACCTACAAAACAAAGTTAAGTTTTGTTAGGTACCCAAATTGCTTTGGGTCCTTTATAATTAGTACCTTTCTCAACCCAAACATAATGCCCTTTTGCTACACTAAAATTTCTAATGTAGCAAGCATTAGGCGTATGGCCAATAATACCACAATAAAAACAGGTTGGTTCAAAATTGCTTTTATATCTAGGAACGAAAGGCTTTTTCTTGATAAACTTTTTCTTTTTAGGATGTTGATGCACAACTTTTGGTGTGTTGACTCTTTCTTTTGGAGGTTGATCCTTAGGCCTTACAAAGATAGTTTTACTTGTACTTGGTTTAGAAAAATTGGAGTAACCAAGTCCACTTTTGTCATTTGAGTACCTTTGTTGGCTAAGAACCCCTTCCAAACCAATTGGTCCTTTTTCATATCTTTCAAGGACTCTTTTAAGTTGGACAATTTGGAACGAGAGAGACTCACACTCTAGACATAAAAAAAAATTCTTTTCACTAATCATCTCTTGTTTCTTATTTTCAAAAGCTTCAATCTTTTCTTCCAAGAAAGAAATTTGTTTCTTTTGAGATGATATAGTTTTATAAAGAATTTTGCACTCATTTAACAATTCATTAATTGCATCTTGTACATCATCATCAAAAATAGAAAAATTATTACTAACCTCTTCTTCATCATCGGAATGATGTGAAGCCATTAGCGCCAAGTTTGCACATTCCTCGCTATCCGATCCGGATGAAGAACTAATTTCATTGTCCTCCCATGCAAGATAAGCCTTTTTATTTTTGAAATCCTTCTTGCTCTTGAATCCTCCTTTCTTTGAAAGTTTAGGACATTCCGACTTTATGTGGCCTTGTTTTCCACATTCGTAGCATGTTACATCTTGCGTAGATGTGGTGGCCTCCTTTTTCCTGAAATGTCTATTCTTTTTAGCGTTAAAGGATTTATCATTTTTGTTAAAGAACTTACCGAGCCTTTTAACAAGGAGCATGAAGTTCTCATCTTCCTCCAATGCATCATCATCTTTATGTTCTTTTGAGTCTACCTTCAAGGCAATCCCTTTAGATTTATTTTCTTGGCATTCATGTTTCTCAAGCCTACCAAGTTCTAACTCATGTTCTTGAAGTTTACCAAAGAGTGATACGAACGTCATTGTTGAAATACTTTTCTTTTCGGAGATAGCCGTCACCTTCGGTTGCCATTCTCGAGTCAATGATCTTAGTACTTTAAGATTGAGATCGTCATTTGTGAATTTTTTTCCGAGAGAAATCAAAGGGTTTGTTAAGTGAACAAATCTCTTTTGTAGCGCCACGATGGATTCTCCGGGCAGCATTCTCAACATCTCATATTCTTGACTTAATGTATTCAACCTTGATCTCTTTACTTCGGCGGTGCCTTCATGTGTCTCCACTAAGGTGTCCCATATTTCTTTCGCCGACTTGCATTGAGATATGTGGAAGAACTCATCCATGCTTAAAGCACTTTGAAGAATGTTTATTGCTTTCTTTTAATTTAAGATTTTTTTCTTATCATCTTCATTGTACGAACTCTTTATCTTTGGAGTACCAACACCATTGATCACACTCGTAGGATTATGTGGACCATTTTCAACGGCTTCCCATATGCCTTCTCCTTGGGCTTCTAGATGTGCCTTCATATGGATCTTCCAAAAATCAAAATATTCTCCAGAGAAAAGTGGTGGTTTGTTACTACTTCCACCGTCTTTGAAAACCGGATTCGTGCTTGCGGAAGCCATGCGGATCTTTTAGAAACAGGTTACCTATAACCTGCTCTGATGCCAATTGTAAGTTTAAGGAGTGCCTTAGAGGGGGGGTGAATGAGGCACTTATAGTATTTTTCCGGATTTTTAACGGTTTATGATTTTTACTTTCTTAAATGCTTAAGTGATGAAAAGCGGTAAAGTGCAGAAGGTAAAGGACACAGCGATGTATAGTGGTTCCCCTCACAGATTGAGAGTACTCCACTCCCCTTTCAACACGAAAGAGAATTTACTATCTGTTATGACTTGTACACGACAGACACAATCACCAAGAACAACCTCTTGTGATTTACCAAGTTGATATGAGAACAATCCTCTCAAACTCAACTCTCTTGCTTCCAACAATCCTGGACAGCAAGGTGTTTACAAAACACACAATCTTATTTTTCAACAATTAAAAATAAGATATGGATTACAACAATGGATTGAATGTAAAGTTTGTAGTAAAATGATCACACAAAGTGAAATATCAATTTGTTTGATCTTCTCTTCCAATGAAAATAATTCACCACACAAAAATATTAGATTGCTCAAGAATTTTCTGTTTTGAATGATATGAAAATATGCAGAAAAATCTTGAATGAAGATTTAAAACAATAAGTGTGAATTCTGAAAAATTCTAAGAGATTGATTGGAAGAGGTCATATTTGAATTTGAAAGATTATGTATTTATATGCACATAACACCTCAAATGAAACATGGCAATGTTTTGAAAAAATCATGAACAATTGTCAAAGATGAAATGAAAAGGTTCCATGAAGTGGTGCATGAAGAGGTGTATGCACAACCAATGATTTTTCAAAAACGCACAGTGGTAAATCGATTTACATAATGGGTAAATCGATTACCCTGTTGCAACGTTTAAAATTTTTTAAAATCTTTCAGTGGTAAATCGATTTACCTCTTAGGGAAATCGATTTACCTAGTTAAAAAACTTGAAATTTCGCTTCTGGAAATGTAATGCTCCAGTGGTAAATCGATTTCCCCAAGTGGTAAATGTGATTTACCTAAGTGAAAAAATTAAATTTTGCTTTTAAAAAATATGTAAGCTTCAGTGGTAAATCGATTTCCCTTATAGGTAAATCGATTTACCCAGTTTGAAAATGAAAAAAATGATTCTAAGACATTTTCCATGCACTATGAAAAGTTATGCAATAGCCATATGAATACTTGAGCATCTAAGACTTTAGTGAAGGTAAATATTCTCATTATACCTTCTTGAAGTGAAAAGCTTAACTTCTTGAATCAAGATGCTTTATCATAGAATAACATCTTTGCCTTCTTGTTGCTTGGAGTTTTGTCTTCATCAAAAACATTCATCATAGAGAAGCTTGACTTCACAACATAACCATACTTTCTCCTTCACCTTATGGAATTACTCACAATACTTATTCCATATCAGTGAGTGTATCTTATTCCACTAGCAATTCACACCTTTCTCAAAGCTCTGACAATTTTTCCAATAGAGATCCTCGACTTCTCAACTCCGTTAACACTGCAGAATCGCTTGAACGATACATTACTCTTCAATTCCATAATACCCAAATCACAACTCCTCTGAAACTTCAACCGGCCATCTAGTTCTCCTTACTTTCTAACTCTTGGCTTGAGCCTATCCTCAAAGCACAAGTTTAACCCACACTTCGGAGTCCTCGTGGTCGCTCAACCATGATCCTACCTACCATGCACATAGCATTAGGTTGATCAGGCCTAATACTACATACAATGATATTAAGAATCATGTTGGCTCAACACACATATGAGGCAGGAATAGATTTACTTATGATGTTTCAAGGCTAGGTCGAGAATCGACCTGCTTTGATACCAACTGTAACAACCCGTATAATATATATTTAGAATAATATCATACAAGTGTTAATAATTGGTACTGATCCAACATAAGGGCCTAATGGCATAAATATATATATACATGTCAAAACTAAAAACATCAATGGAACATGTTATACAATAATGCCTAAACAATAAAAATCTAAGAACTATGTGCAATATCTTCATTGCACACAACTCCACAACGGAAGATCCGAATAACTGTGTCCCTTGAAACATCCATAAACAGCTTCTACCGAATTCAACCTGCAAGGATTACCTGAAAAAACAACAACAATAATGGGATGAGATGATAATCTTAGTGAGTTCTCCTATCCTATGGGTCCACTCGGCTCTACAGGGTTTTCTAATCAATATTCAACTCATATCCAACTCAAGTCAACAAAGGAACAAAGACTTGAGCGATGGGGAAACTATCTCGCAATCGTATGGCAACATGCATCTGAGTTCTCATAACTCAACCTCGATCATTATTCAGATCACAAAACATCAATTCCCGAACGGACTTACGTCTAAGCCAGGCCCGATTCATGCATGCTCGTATGATTCAACTTTCGCGGTGGATATCGGGTCCTCTATGAGGCTTAATCCCCAGTTCAAGCGACCGTCACCCGTATGGGACTCTAACCCACCTAGGGTATCTTTCATCGTATGGAACTCTAACCCACCTAGGTGTCCACCTTTCCCCCATGTCCGCCATGGTTGGGGTTCAAACCCAATTGAGGCTCGAATCATTGGTCCCACATCCCAATGCTTACTCATCTAAGCATACCAATAGAGATGTGTACCACCACAGAAAACACACATTCTGAATACATGATCGGTTCCATAATCATCGGTTCCACGAACCATAACAAATTCATCAATCATAGGTGACTTCATTCACCACAATACACAACAATAACATGACATGTTCCATACAATGTGTCTCATTCTCAATCATGGCAACAAGTCGTCCACGACCTCCACATAAGCGTCGTACGAATGAATACCGTATTCTCATCCATATATCACACATGTTCCATAACCTAGATTATATTTCTAAGTTATTAATCAAGTTATTCTCCTAGGTTTCCTCACTCATCTTTGTAAGGTTTTTAATCATGTTATTTCACAACCAAATATATCAACAATGTTTAAAATTCATCATAATATAATATAACATGGTATAATAATGATAGCCTTTTTCGTTAACCTTCTAACGCATCCGTCCACGTCCAAAACGGAGTTATAATCCTCAATTAACTCATTAATCTATCTTAATCAAGATTTAGATTAACATTTATTCATTCAATATGTATTCAACAACAAGATCCTTAGCCTAGTGGTAAGGCTTGTACCATACCCAGGAGGTCCTGGGTTTGAACCCCATTTGTGACATATTTTAATTCATCAAATAATTAATTCATATCAATAGATTGATCAAATGAATCATTATTCTCAAAAATTTCACTAAAAAAAACTTCACTTCTTCACAAACAGAAAATCACCTCACAGATACCCTTTTCCTCTATTCTATCATTTCTACAGATTACCACTACTTCTTCCAACAACAACCCATCATATTACATGTTCTCATGCACATATAAATCAAGGATTTCAAGCTCACAATCACAAGGATTTTCAAGGTCATAATCATAACCAATCATTTCACCACAACCATAACAAATCATGTTATCATAACCAATATAAGAACACAACAAAGCACATGTTCATGGAAGTCAACAAGAGCAAGAACATATTCATTATATAGCATGGATTATCATGATTTGTCTAACATTTTACAACCCTAACTTTTCTAGAAACCTAGAGTTTCTAACTAGAACTCACCTAGAAGATGAAGATGAAGATAAATATGGTGAGAAGAAGATGAGATATTGTTGGGGAAGATGATGATCATCCACGGGTTTTCTTCTTTTTCCTCCAAGCTCTTCTTTCCTCTTTCTCTTTCTTTTCTTCTCCTTTTCCTGATAACTCTCCTTCTCTCTTCTTATCCTCTTTTCTTACCAACCTCTACTTTCTTATCCACCACACACATACATAATATATATATATATATATATATATATATATATATATATATATATATATATATATATATATATATATATATATATAATATTAGGTAGTAACATAAAATATCTCAATTGATATTTCATCTTCCAATACCAATTGACCAATTATTAATGTTATCAAAAATGTCCTCTCTTGTATTTATTAATATTGATCTGTCCATTTTATTAATAATTAATCTCTTCAGAGTCCACTGGTTACTCTATTGGTCCCAATTGACAATATTTAGAGCACATAGGAGCTCCAATTGTTACAAATGATTATAGATAGAGTACATAGGAACTCAAATGGTCTTAACTGACAACTAATTGAGCATCTAAGGGAATATAGGATATTACATATTAAGTACTGAACACAAAGCATTTCCCCATTCTTAGAGCTATTGCAACTGAAGTTTGTGAAGAACTCTTTACTCCATGTCCTCCTCATGCTGAGCTTGCATTAAATTAAGTCCCACGTCGATTTTCTAAAACATAAGATAAGTGTTTATATAACTTATCAATACTAAGTCCTTTGACATTATGGATACTAGAATGATATTGTAGCAACATGGGCTTTAGGTTCAAAACTAATTCATAATTTTAATTAATTTAATTTCTAAAAAATCAATTACAATTATTATTTAATTTAATTTAAATAGTTAGTTAATTATTACAAAAATAAATATCCTAGTAATCCTTTTTTATTCTAATCATCATTGTCACGTATGCAAAAGTGGAGGGGGACTACAAAAATTCAAAGGTCATCAAAATTAAGGAGCCATAATTTTTGATTTTGTAATAGGGAGACAAATTGTTTAAAACGCCTAAACTAAGAGGACCAAAAGTGCATTTAAACTAATTTATAGTTAATTTTTTTAATTGTTTTTTCAACAAAAACTTAATTGGTAATTATGATTGAGTTTGTTGAAATAACATATTGCAAAAATTATTTTTGTTGTCTAGATTAAGTTCAATTAAATTTATCGAAGGTGTAATGTGAAATTGTTCACGTGAGTTGTTATCATTCAAAAGACATACATAGTTTTCGCGAATAATTACAAATTTGTGATGGTAAATATACGATAATTATTAAGATTTTTCAAACGATGATGTCAAAAAAACCATATTACTTGATAAAACTTATTATTAATATATGATCATTACGTTGAGATACTTTTATTTGGATAAATGTCTCTCTTTGCTCATTATAAAATTTGAATCATTAGATGGATGTTAAAATTGTATTTTCTAATAAAAATATTAATAAAATAATATTAATAAAACAATATTAATGAAATAATATAGTTCAACACTGAGAATTTCTGTATTAATAGACACAAAGTAGTTGTTTGTTAATGTACTAAATTCACTTCTAAATTAATAAAGTGGTCCCATTTGCAATATAATAATTTTGTGTAAGTTAATTATCTTATTTTATTTTGAGATGAATATTATGATATTAATTGTCTCATTTTGTTTTAAGAAATATCATGAGAAAAAATTGGTTCTAAATCAATTTATATAGTGTTTTTAATATAACAAATTTGATTTCTCACGAGGATATTATTGTTTTTTCTCTCAATCAAATCATGTGATTTATGATTCATCAAGATCAAACTCAACACCCTCAAGAACTAGAGCATCATTTATAAAACAAATTATTAATACTAATGAGAAACTCAACCCTCTTTGTTTGTTATATATTTCTAATCTACATAAAAAGGATATTAAATTATTATCAACAACTTATTCATATTATTACATTATGAGAAAATACAAAGACATATTATTGATATAGATTCAACCCTTGACTGACAACTTACATCGAATTAGTTGAACTAGCATTGTGCAGCCGTAAGAAACTTTATGCAATAGACACAAGGTATATGGTTTGCAAACTAATGAAACTCACTTGTGAATTAATAATGTTGCCTCATCAACGATATATTAAAGTTTTGTAAGTTATTTGTCTAATTAGATTTTGAGATGAATATTATAATGTTAATTTCTCATTTCATTTTTAGATGAATATTCTAAAGTTAGTTGTCTTATTTGATTTTGAAATGAATGAGGAAGAATTATGGGTATTATATAGTTAGTGGGAGTAAGTTTATAATCCTAGTGTAATGTGTTAATTTTATTGTATTAAGTAAATAATGATACATGTTTATTGTGTGAAACCAAAAAAATTGAAATAAAAATTTATTAATTGATGATCTTTGGGGACACCTCTTTTGTGTTAAGTTTTTTTTATACTTAGATATTATTCTCAAGGTATATTTTGGTTATCGCAAAAACATTGGGATGTTTCAATTACTACTTGAGACTCTTTGGTCTCAATTATAATTACCTTCAAGAAAATATGTAAATTTAGGAAATTGAGTATTTTTCAACAAGTTAGTTGTGGAAGTATTATATATGATCTTATTAACGCATAAAGAAAGCTTAAATAAAATCATTAAGAGGATACTTGAGCGACTCAAAATTGAATTGTTGAAAAAAGAAACCATAAGAATTGCCAAAGAGAACAAAAAAATGTTTATGCTCACAAATCAGAGATCTGACAATATGGAGATCATCAGTATGTTCGAATCTCATCCTTTTAGAGGTTTATGTATAATATACATCTTAATTCGAAAAATATATGAACATATTTATGTAATTTGGTTTCATATAAATTTTCAGGAGATAAGTAATATTTGGTGCCTACGAGTGTCTTAAGGTTATTCAAGAGTTGTAAATGTGTGGTCGAAATCGCCTTAATAGCATATGATCCAGGACTCCAATCCTGGTATAGTTATAGACTTCTACGCCAACGCCTACCCACAATAATGGGAGGCCAATTCTTTTTGTATCTAGAGTGCGAGAAATTCCAGTTAACTACTCTGCTACAACCATTAATGACTTGTTGAGTCTGCAACCACATGTCAAGTGCATCATTCATAGAAGAAGAATACACTTTCTCGCATGGAGGTCATTATGATATTCTACTTGAGTTATGTAGGTCAGTCAAAAAGTTAACAGACACATCTTTATTCAAAGATACTCTCTCCTACTGAAATATATAAAAAAATATGTCCTTAAAAAATTCATGTTGATATTTGAAGTCTGAAATTTCTGTAAAATGAATTGTGTGTTCCCCAAAGATATCCAATCATGCCTTACAACAAGCAGAACAATTTTCATCAAAGGAACTAAGAGAAACATAAAACAATATATAAAGATATTACGGTACTCTACATGTGACATGTGTTGGCCTAGCTCATCAATAAGAGTAACTAGGAGAAAATAGTAAATATGTATTGCTTGCAAACACCCAAAATATAATTTATATTTAGTGGTCATGTCAAAATTTACTTCCATGTCACGAAAACTTTTACTAAAACTGACACTTTCCAAAACATGTTAGGCTTTTTAGGGGAGACATTGTCCTTTATAGTAAAATTTATAATCTCTAAATCTAGAATAGTATCACTAAGACCATTCAAATCTCTATCAAAATAAAAGTTCATATCATACATACCACTATCTCTCAATATATGAACTTGTAACAACCAAGACTATATTTTAGAAGAAAAAAAAATGATATGGGGCAGCCTCTACTTCCGAGTAAAAATGATATCCCCAACTCTAATAGCTAAAAAGGCTAGCCTCAATTAAAGATCATTGAAGAAAGGGCCTTCACCAACGATGATGTCTTCAACCATGCTTTGCAATTATTTATCGAACCAAATAATTTCCTCCTCCATATGAATCAATTGACATGTTCTTAGGCTAAAATAATGTTTGGCAATACCCATGCATGATCGAAGTTGAAGGAGCTCACTGTGTGGATCTCTTAACTATGGGATAAAATGAATTAACTCAACAGTCTTGGTGCCTGACCATAATGAAAATCAACACACAAAGAAATAGATGGAAATTTAACCCTTATCTCACGCAGTAGGACCGATTGGTATACCATGTTAAAAACATTTGAGAAATCTAATGTGAGCATAGTAATAGAACCATATCCATGTCTCTTACTCAACACCCTATTAGCACTATGAAAAATAGCCTCAACACAACTTGATACCCCAACTCCAAACTAGAAGCCATTGAGATATTGTGTCATCTATTTATTGAATCTTTTCATAGAAACCTTGGATATCATACGCCTCCAAATGTACTTGCATTAATAGGGTCTATCCCACCATTAGAAATTAATAATAACATCAAGGGTACGGAAGCAACAAATTCTACTAAAATAATTGAGAATCTTCCTCCTAACCATATGTTAACAACTAAAGTGATTGCACATAACATATATCTTGCCACATTAGAACGTTCTCTATATGGATCTATGTGCTTGAAGGTATAAAGATGATAATACTACTAAGAACCTTCCTAACTTTTTGATGATGACAATACCAATGATTGTTGAAATCGGTGGTATTGACTTCCAACTCTATGATGATGGTGACCAATATTGAAGAAATTTCAAGCCTTGTCAAGGAGAAGAGTCAAGATTCCACTGAAGTGCGTATGTATATATATATATATATATATATATATATATATATATATATATATATATATATATATATATATATATATATATATATATATATATATATATATATATATATATATATATATATATATATATATATATATATATATATATATATATATATATGGAAAAAGATCTTGAAATCCACAGAGTTATAAAAGAGAGGAAGTGTGAAAGCTTTCATGGTCGTGTATGTCTTAGTGACCAGAGTTTTGTCAAAGTATGAGAGTAACTTCTAAGATATTAAGGTAATTGACACACACACACACACACATATAAACACCCCCCACACACGCACACACACTTAAAATATCTTTTAAACCTTAATTTTAATTATCAAAACTCTTAAAAATATTTTCAAGCCCAAGCTAGTTGATTATGAAACTGTCAGCTTCTTTTTGAAGCATTTTTTGAACTACCTAATCGCTTGGGACCTTAAGACAATCGATTGGAAGAAGAAAAATCAACTACAAAATTGATTATGATAGTGTTTTAATTGATAATAGTTATCTATCCAAACTTTCCAAAATGGGAAAAAGTAATTGATTATTTAGGTTATCCATTTGATTGGGATAATGACCTTATTTAATGAGCCATTAAAATTGACCATAGATCGTTTCCTTTTTTAACTTTCTATTCTCTTATATAAAGGAGATGCCTCTCTTCCTCATTTCACACCAAAATTATGAAATTATCTATTTCTTTGAGATCTATCTCTCTAAAATATTTTTCTTTTCACATAAGTTAGCTTAGTTCCTCTGAGTAAAAAACTACTTGTGAGGAAGAAATTGTATTGGTGTCGTGCCATTGTTACTAACCTCAAGAGTGTGATTGTCTTAAAAAATCGAGTTTGGTTTTTTGAGATTAATGAGTCTCAAAATCTATGTTTGGTTCTAGAAATTAGGCTAAAAAAGTTTGGTTTGGTTATTGAGATTAGCTTGGAAATATCTAACCAGTTCATTAGCTATGCCTGGGAAAAAGCTTTATTTTTTGTTAGGGATAAGTCATTGTAAAATCACTAGATCAGCTTGTATCAAAGTTCTTGGACATAACCTGTAAAAACTCAAGTTTATAGTCAAAAACTCAAGAATGTCTTTTTAGGATAGGAGTAGGCCAACATTTCATTGAACTAGATAAATCACTGGTGTCATCTCTCTAAACCCTTATCTCTTACTTTCTTCTATTTGCTTTACTATTTTTACTTTTTGTTGTTTGTTTTACTCTAATATTACATAATACTAATACAATTCATTTTTTAAGTAAAGAAACCTTAAATTTTATCGCGAAATTTGAATACCACAATTCAACCTCTATTATGCTTGAAGTCACTTGCCCAACAAGTGGCATAAAAGTATAACTTTTGTTAACAACTAATCGTTCCAGGAGGAAAAATGAATTCAAGATATTCAGTAAACAAAATCTCATTCTTTAATAGAGAAGGGTATAGTTTGTGGAAAGAGAAAATGAAGTTTTTCATAGAAGGGATGGAATATGGTATTTGAAAGTATATGAAGAAAGATCCATTTGTTCACACGCATAAATTTAATGGTATTGTAGAAACAAAGTTTAAAAGGATTGGACCAAAGATGATAAATAAAATGTGCAACATAGTTTGAAGGCGAAATCTATAATCACTATCACTCTCAGTCTTGATGAATTTTTGCGAGTTTCTCACAAAGAGACTGCAAAAGAAATGTAGGACATCCTCCAAATTACCTATGAAGGAACCACTGAGGTAATTAAAGAGAGTAAGGTTAGGAATATTAACTCATGAGTACTAACTTTTTAGAGTAAAACTCGAAGAGAACATAAATCAGATGTAAACACGATTTACTCGTATCGTAAATCATATGAGAATTCATGGAAAAACATTTTTAAATGAGGAAATAGTTCAAAACTAATTAGATGTTTAAGCCATAGTCGGTAACCGAATAAAGTTACCGCAATTTGCAAATCTAGGGATCTAGCAACTATGGACACCCCCCCCCCCCCCCCCCACACACACACACATACACACAAACACACACTCTTTTGGTAAATTACAAAAATATGAGATGGAGCTGAAGAGACTTTCTGATTATGAAGAAGATGACAAAAAAAAAAAAATATTATACTAAAACCCACCAGAATTAAATATATGGAGCTAGAAGATAAAAAGTGTCTAAGTAAAAGTAATGAATTCATGGAATTCATGTTATAAAAATTCAAGGAATTCCTAAAGAACAAAAAATAAATTTCAAGACTCCATAAGCAAAGTGAAGAAAGTTCCTCATCCATTCTTACATGTCATCATTGTGGAGATGAAGGGCACATAAGACCAAAATATCACCAAAACTAGAGAAAAAACCAAAATCAAAGAAAGTTCAAGAAATCCCATAGAAAAGTAAAGATAGCATACATAGCTTAGAATAAAGATGATATGGAATCCTCAAATAAGGAAGAAGAAAATATCTTCCTCATGGAAAATCATCAAGACGATGAGCTCTCACTTTTCTTATCAAAATTTATTTCGCATTTGTAAAAAGCTAACAAAAGAAATAAGTAAATTATAAAAACTTATCTCTACCTCCAAAGGAACTATCTCTTCCCTTAAACTGAAAAATAAAAACATGTTGGAAGAAATAGAAAGTCTCGGAGAGAGACAAGATGATCTAATTCCAAACTCTTCCTCCTCGCAGGAAGTCTTAGATGAATCTATCAATTGTGATCAATGTAACATTTTGAACAATAAAATTGATGATCTTCAAAACATACTTGATAAATTGACTAATGAAAGAAATGACTTGAATCTTTTGTTAGGAGACTAATGATCGTCTTACAATAAGGTTGGTCATGGTTATGAACCTAAGAACAACAAGAAGACATTTTAAATAATAATTACACATCTCACTAAAAGACCTAAAATGAAAATATTGTAATAAGGAAGGTTATATTGTCATGTTCTGTTTTATTAAGAAAAGTCATGAGAGCAAAGATGGAAATCCTTATTCATACTTTTATAAAGAGCATTATGAATGTAAACATAAAAAGATGTATGCTTAAAATATGTACTCTACTAACATCAAGGGACCCAAAAATATTTGGGTACCAAAGGTGAAAAGTCAAATTGTGATACTGATGGTGATACTGAAAGTAACTATTCAAGTCACACAAGTGAAAAAATAAATATGTTCTATTGTTGCACTCCTATGAGGGAAGAAATATCTTCACATAATAACAACAAAATAAAATTATTGAATCTTTGATTTTTGGTAAGATCCCTAATATTATCCTTTAGTTGTTCTAATTGATTAAATATTAATTTCACAAGTTACTTAGTATTAAGTAATTTGTGTAACGAAGATAATAGATTATGTTCAATTCTTCTATATGCTTGGTATGTAAAAAACTTAATGAATTTTTTTAAAAACTTGCTTTCGAAAAGATCATGATTATAGAAGAAATCATACATATTATCTTTGGTGAACTAACCCCTATTAGGCAGAAATAGAGGTTGTTAATTGTGTAGGTATCAGTGAAAGAACATCCTTGGAAGATGATAATCAGGGGAAAGAAAAATATCAAAGACAAGAGGAAGTCCAAAGTCCAAATGGAGAGATCAAGTTGAAAAAGTCAACTTAGAGAATCAATGTCTATCTTAAGAATGAAGGACCATTAAGGACCATCCCATTCATAATGTTAATGAAGAAATTTCTAAGGAAATTACATCTCAATATTCCCTTAGCGAGGAATATAACCTTGTGGACTTTCGTCTCACAAATTGAGCCAAAGGAAAATGATTGAGCTATTGTAACACCCCAAATTCTATTAAATTATTTAATTGAATTATTTCAATTTTTTTATTTAATTATTTGGTGTTTGGTGTGTCTTTAGATAAAATTATATGATTATATGTTGTTGGGGTGTAGTGGCAATGGTAGGGTATGAAGATAATGTAGTAACTTGGTAGAATTAATTAAAAAATAATTTTAATAATTTTAATTTTAACTATTATTGGAAATAAAAAAAGAAAAATGGGTGAAATAGCAGTTTTGAGTCATTTATGTGAATTAAGAAAAATATATGTCAAAAGGAGAGAAGCTAGTAATAAGTTGGGAAAACCATAATTTTAGAAAATATGGAGAACCATATAAATTTTAAAAGTTGGGGAAAAACTATGTTTTAGAGAATCTGACAATACATAAAAATAAGAGGCAAGAAGAACAAGACTTTTGGGAAGGAAAGATAGGTTTGAGAAGAGGAATTCATAGAAGTTGTTCAATTCATCATTGTTGCAGAAAACCTAAGGTAAGGAGGATGAAAGGACTTCAATATAAGTGTTTAGCATGAAAGGATAGAGAAGAGAGACACTTACTCTCATTAGGGATTGTGTAAATTCTGTTTTGCCGTGTTATTGTTATATGACTTTTTTGTGATCTATTGATTGATATGTGTGCATTCTTGTATTTTGATTCGATACATATGTTGATGCCTTTGATAAGGAAAGATTAATGTGATAACCATGTTAATTTCATGTTTTTGAATACCTTATATAATGTTAGGAATAACTATTTATTTTTGGATTTTTACCTTGCCTTATAATTGTGTGATGATTCGTGTCTGGGCCCTATGAGGCGAATTTTTCTAATAATAATTAAATCATGGAATATACTTGTTTGGAGTCTGATAGGTGTATTTTTAGGGGCATCTAGAACTCAAATAAGTGTAATAGGAGAGTTTTTAAATATGTTCAATAGGGAGGAAGGCACATAAAATTGCAGGCAAACATAAGAGGAAATTGACCGTCTTATTTCAGGCATAATTTGTGTTTCGGGACACAAATTTAGGCACGGCTCAAAGAGTTGGAAAACTAACGCGATAATATTTCTTTTGAATTAGATAAATTGGGTCTAGGGGTGCTACAACAGTAGTAGTTCGTTGGTTTTTATACCAACGTCATAGGGAATTTTAGTCCTGCATTGGTCATCATGTTTCAGGCATAACTTGAGTTTCATAAGTTCTTTTGGGATTCTGTCAGTTGAGTTAGAAAGAGGGTATAATGATCTTTAGAATTGAAGAGTTTAGTAATTTTATTATGAGTATATAAAGTTTCGTGCTATTTTGAAATCAGACATCTTGTTTTAGAGTCTGTGCATAAATTATTGCGATAGGACTGAACTGAAACGAATAAAACTACAGTTTCATAACTCTTTGGAGGTACACTTAAGTGTGTTTGAAGGAAGGTTTAAATACATTTTGGACTGAAGATTTTCATAATTTTATCATAAGTCTTTAATGTTTTGTTCTATTTTGAAGTTAGACAATTTCAGAGTTAAGTCTAGAGTTTTGAGCAATTTTGAAAGTGATGACCTTTCATTATTATTTTTAAAGAGTTTAAGAGTCTTATTTTATTTAGTTAGAGTTGTTATAGAATTGTCAGAGTTACTTTTGAGTTGTTTAGAGTTGGGGATCAGAATATAGGATACACTTGAGTTAAACTTGGAACACTATTGACATTATAAAGTTACACATTGAGTAATATTTTTAGGTGTTTAAGGTTGTTAATGCAAAAGAGTTAAAATTAGTTGTTGAGTAATTAATAATAATAATTTAATATTATAAATTATAATATTTTTGAGTTGAGTTTGAAATATTTAATATTTTGAGTTGTCAATAGAGTTGTTAGAACAATCAATTGACTTTATAAGAGTTATCTTTATGGATAAGAGTTGGAAGTATAACATATTTGAGCACCTTAGAGTTATTTTAGAGTTGCAGAAATTATTGTAAAGTTGTTTAGAGTTTCTTGAGAACTAGGTTGAGTAATAATATAACTTTACTCAATTATTGATAATTTTTTAGTTATAATGTAATTATTAAATTTAATTATATGATAATGTTGTGTTAATTTTTGTGAATTATGATGATGATATGTTGTTGTGTGAACATGAATTATGTTTTTGAATTATGAGTATGTTGTAGTGGAATGATAGTTTGGGAGGGGAACTATTATCGTTGGATCAATGCGTATTTTGTTTATTGTTGGGAGGGGACTTTAAATATTATGTTGTTGTGCAGTGACGTATTGTGACATGCATTCACTATGTCATTGTTGTTGATGAAAGAGGAAAGTTGCAATCCGAGCAGGATGGATTAATGACTTATCCTGAATCCGAGCAAGGGGAATTCGGGGTCCGAGTAGGGTGAATCAATTGATGATGATAAGATACCACATGCATATGAGTCTAGTTGAGGTTATGAGTCTCATTGCATGATATAAAGGACGAATATGTGATTGTTGTGTATGTTGATGAAATTGGTGTGAGAATGTTGTTGATTAATTGTTAATATGTACATGTTGTTATGAATGAGTGTGGGACCATGTTGTCGTTGATTGTATAATAAATGTGTCCTTGTTTTATATTCTCTACCTTAGCATTCTTTACACTATTTATATTGAATGTTGTTTCTCACACCATTTGCTTCATGTTGTCCACCATGGACATCTTGCAGATAGCTAGGAGTGAGCATTTTTGCTATGTGTGGAAGGTGGCTTATTGGAGTTACTCATTGTTTCTTTTATTTATCGCTTTATTATATATTAGTGGTTTTTAGTGCTCTGATAGTGTAACATCGAGGACGAGAGTTTGTTATATTTTATGTTGATGTTAATTTTTTTTGATATGGAGTTAATAATTTAATCATGAAGTTGCTATGGAATTTTTTGTTGTTGTGTAGTTTCAAATGATTTGATATGTTTTCGAAGGGTCGTCGTTGATGACACCTTAAATTTTCTAGTAATGCTTTTTATATATGTTTCAGGATTTAGGGTGGTATAGCTATCAATAAAGAACATTGGTCTTTTTCTATGCAAAAAAGGTTTAAAAAAATTTGAGAGAGACAAAGTCTAGGAACTTGTTCCCAAAGCTAGCTAATCTAGTGATTTAAACCTGAGAGGAACTTTCGCAACAAGCTTGCTGCTTTTGTAAATACTTTGAGAAATAAAACAAAACATGTTATGAAAGGTTACAATCAATAGGAAGTCATAGATTTTGATGAAACTTATGCCTGTGTAGCTCGATTAGAAGCCATAAGGATGATTCTAGCCTTCTCGTGCATTATAATTTCTTAAACTCTTCTAAATGAACGTAAAGAGTGCAATTTTGAATGGTTACATTTAGAAGGAATTGTATGTTGATCATCCTCTCGGTTTTAAAAATTTTCTTAGTTATGCTTTCAAAATGAAAAAAAAAGGCTCTCTACGATCTAAAATAAGCTCCAAGAGATTGGTCTGATAGTCTGAGCAATTTTCTACTTGAAAATAAGTTTCTAAGAAGGAAGGATGATATAAATATTTTTCAAACCGAGCGTATTTTTTCTTGTATATGCTTTATCTATTCGATGCTACTAATGAATCCTTGTGCAAGGACGTTTATGATATAATGAAGATTAAAATTGAAAGATGGGAAAGCTTCGATAATATCATGGGTTACGAATTCATTGATCAATTCCTTAAACATATTCACATAAGGAATATATAAAGAAATATAAAGCTCTACAACAACAAAGATGAAAAAGGTGTTAATGTTATTGGTATTGGCTGTGATCATGGAACCTCTTAGAAGTTTGAGGCGGTAAATTTCTAATGGATTTATCAGTCCTATATTTGGACCAAATCTCATATAAAATTAATCGTAGAGAAGGAAAATTGATGGAGGTTTGTAGTTCCCTTGAGAGGGGGAGTTTCTCTCAAGTTATCTCGAGGTTTTGAGGTAGGACACTTAATAGAGATTAACAAATTAGAAAACTCTAATTTATTCTCTAATAAGTGATTTATTAATTGCTTAGTCAATTAAATTCATTTCTACTAACAGTTGGTTAAGTATTTAAGTGTTTGTAGAGCAAAGTGGTGTCAAATGCAGTACACCTAGAACTCAATTTCAGTCTCAGGTCCAAAGAGGTTGAAAAAAGGTTGTCCAAATATTTCCTAAGGGGAAATGATTATCTCTTGGAAGGAATCTAGGAAAGAAAGAAGTAGAATATAGAATTTGTGCTCGGCTTAGAAAGCTTCAAAGTCTTATGACTTATGTTCGAGAAAGAATCAAGGGGAGAAAGTTACCTAAAACTTACCTATTGTTTGATCTCAAAGCCTGGATGCTACATTCCGTGGGGAGAAGTAAGATTTTAAGTCTTGTTTTTTATGCCTTACTCTAGATTGCTCCTGACAATCTCCTTATAAGGTAACTTGTTTTGTTTACATGTGATATATGTGTTGTATATGTTTCCTGCCTTTTTTATTATGCCAAGGGGGGGAAGTATACTATCAAGGGGAGTAGATTAAACTCTCTACTCATGTGAATGGGAGTTTAACCTCTCCAATAATATATTTATATGTCTTCTTCTACCACCTTCCTAAGAGATGTATTATCATCATCAAAAAGGGGGAAAATATGAATTTATGTGCTTGTAGGTATAAAGCTGCTAATCCTGCTGAGAACCTTCCCAAATTTTTGATGATGACAACATCAATGATTTCTGAAGTCGGTGGTAATGATTTTCCAACTCTTTGATGACGGTGACCAACCTTGAAGACATATTAAGCCTAAATAAGTAGTAGACTCAATATTCCATTAAAGTTCTTATATTATCAATGTATTTGGAAAATGATCTTAAAAACTCCAGATTTGTGAAAGAGAGGAAGTTTGAAAGCTCACTTGGTCGTGTCTCTCTGAGTGAATAGAGTTTTGTGGGAGAGTAACTCCTAGTATACTAAGGAAACACACACACACACACACACACACACACACACACACACACACCACACACACACACACACACATACACACACACACACACATACACACACAAAAAGCTCTTTTGAACCTCTTTTTTAACTATCAAAACTTTTAAAAATGTTTTCAAACCTGAGCCATTTGATTAGAAAACTGTCAGCTTTGTTTGAAGCATTTTTTGAACTACCCAATCAATTGGGGCCTTAAGTTAATCGATTGGAAGAAGCCAAATCAATTACCTAACTGATTATGATAATTTCTTAATGATTTATAAAAACTATCTATCCAAACTTTCCAAAATGGCCAAAGATAATCGATTATTTATGCCATCTAATTGTTGTTTTTACTTTCCGTTGTTTGTTTTACTATGGCCTTAAGGAATACTAACACAATTCATTTTCCAAGTAATGAAACCTTAAATTAAATCACGAATTTTAAAACTGTAATTAAACCTTAAATTCTTATTTACTTTGATTTCACCCACATTGGGGCTTTGGCCGATCCAGAACAGTTGCCTACAAGGCTTTTCAGATGTTTTACCAGGTGAGAACTATTTCAAAGTTGCGGCCGACATCTTGTTATCAAAATCGACCATAAAGAGAAGGGGGGGAGGTCATGGAGCAATTACATAAGTAATGGGGAACAAGCACATTAAATGCCTTTCCCGTCATTTAGATGTTTCACCAATTTTTCAGGCACGTGACCTTAGGCTCACAGGTTAGGGCATGCCACTTTTCTCTAGGGAATTTGAGGGCACTTGAGTTTACTTGTATTCCCATGGAGAAATATGGTCGTCGATTATTTAACTTTTTATTTTCCGTTCGACCTAGTCCGGTACTCGCTCTCCTCTATATAAGGTTTCTTGAATTTTTGGGAGAATTTTTCGCCATTTGTGAGAGTCAATTTCCCTTTGCAAGAGATATTTCCTTCCTTCTCATGACCATTTTCTTGAGCACTTATTTTCTTTAGAACGAACATTTCCCATTTTGAGGACTACGTACAAGACGAGGTTGCAAATCAAAAGCTTCTATGTTATTACGTTATGAAGAATGGTGTTGTTGAGGAGCAACACGCCACTTTTGAGAGGACATGCACTACGATGATGTATCATCTCAAACCTTTGTTTATTAAGGCAAAGGTGGATAATTTGGCCATCAACAGAGTTTCGTTAACGGGGGAGCAAGTGTCAATTTGATGTCGGATTCATTATTTAAAAAGATGGGGAAGACAAATGTTAATCTTTGACCTCATAACATGGTTTTGTTGAATTACGAAGGCAAGACTAGTCACATCCTGGGGTTAATCCAGGTCAAACTCTCAGTTGGCTCCACCACTAGGCCAACATTATTCATGGTAATCACATCCAATGCTAATTACAACTTGTCACTTGGATGTGAGTCGATCCATGGAATAGGTGTAATTCCTTCGGCTATGCACCAGAGGATTGCCATCTGGGTGAAGATGGTATAGTGGAAAACATCGAAGCTAACCATAGTTATTACATGGCTGAAGTCAGTAAAGTTTTCAATAAGTAATTTAACAAAAACTGGGCAAAGATTACTCCATGTTATGCAACAGAAGAGGTTTATACTCCTCAAAAGGATGCTAACTATTTCCTGAACCTTCACCCAAATCATAAGTTCATTTGGGATAAAGAACAGGTAGAGAATCAATATGCCAAAGAAGGAAGTATGCCACCCACAAGGTGGACCATGGTCAATGAAAATGACTGTTGAGTCAAATTCATTGGCTCGGATTTCGTCTTACATGGCCGAAAATAGATTAAATCCGACCCTTGAGGCTGAAGCATTGTAGAATTCGACTCTTGAAGCCAATATCGAAAACACTGATAATTTTGGAGGTGGCCTTTATATCCAGAAAACAGCTTCAGAAATCCAGAGGCTTGATTATATCTATCACAACGAGCCTTTGGGGTTTGAAAAAGATCCGCTTGATTCAACTAAAAAGATGCAGGCCCAAGACCCTTTAGAGGGAGTTGATTTCAGCGGTGAAGTAGTGAAAAGACCAACCTACATCAATGTGAAACTCAAACCAAACATGAAGAAGAAGGTGGTTGAATTTCTCAAAGAATTCAAAGATTGTTTCTCTTGGTACTACAATGAGATGTCATGGTTGAGTCGAAACATGGTGGAATTAAAGCTGCCAATTTGACCTGGCTAGAAGCCAATGAAACAACTACTAAGAAGGTTTGCACCAGAGATTATGTCGAAGATCAAAGAGGAGATCAAAAGGCTACTCAGGAGTAAGTTCATTAGAACGGCTAAGTATGTCAAATGGTTAGATAATATTGTACGCGTTATAAAGAAAAATGGAACTTTTAGAGTTTGCATAGATTTTAGAGATCTAAATAACGCTACACCTAAAGATGAGTATCCAATGTCGGTGGCAGAAATGCTAGTAGATCCATCGCATGCTTCGAGTAATTAAGTATGCTATATGGGTATTCTGTGTACAACTAGATCTTTATAGCTGAAGAAGATGTACCTAAAAAGGTGTTTCGATGCCTAGGTGCAGTAGGAACTTATGGATGGGTAGTGACGCCCTTTGATTTAAAAATGTTGGGTCAACCTATCAAAGAGATATGAATTCAATGTTTCATGACTTCATCGAGACTTTCATGCAAGTCTACCTTGATGACATAGTCATAAAATCATCATCAGAAAATAGTCGTTTAGGTCATCTTCGAAAGTCTTTTAAGAGGATAAGGAAATATGGATTAAAAATGATTCCATTAAAGTGTGCTTTCTGTGTTCATGCAGAAGACTTCTTGGGGTTTATGGTGCACAATAAAGGCATAGAGATCAATCAGAACAAAACAAAAGCAATATTGGATCTCAAGCCTCCTTCGACAAAGAAACACCTTCAGTATTTGTTGGGGAAAATAAATTTCCTAAGAAGGTTCATCTCCAACTAAAGTGCCAAGACTCATTAGTTCTCACCATTACTTCGACTCAAGAAAGAGAGTAACTTCATATAGGGGAGTGAGTAGAAAGAGTATTTCAACAAAATTAAAGATTATATGATGAAGCCTCCTATCTTGTCGCATCCAAGTAGAAATTAAAGTATAGAATTTTACATAGCTTAACCAGATTCGACCATAGGAAGTATGTTTGTCCAAGAGGATGAAAATGATGTCGAAAGAGCAATTTATTATCTCAGTTGAATATTAGTTGATGCAAAAACTAGGTATAATGCAATCGAAAAATTATGTTTGTGCCTATATTTCTCATGTACAAAACTTAAGCATTACATGAAACATGTCTACTCTTGTTTTAATGTTATTAAACATATGTTATCAAAGCTTATGTTACATAGTCGAATAGGCAAGTGGGCTTTAGCACTCACTAAATACTCATTGACTAATTGTCATTTGAAAGTAGTAAAAAGGCCAAATTGTTGCATATTTAATTTTTGAGAACTCAGTGGTTAAAGCAATATAAGTTTATGTAGGTACTAGGCCTTGGAAATCGTACTTCGACGGTTCTAGGCATAAAGATGGAACTGGAGTTGGAGTATTTATAATTTCTCCAGAGGATATATCGACCAAATTCAAGTTTAGAATCAAAGGTCTCTGTTCGAACAATGAGGCTGAATATGAAGCCTTAATAACATGACTTCAGATTTTATTGGACTTAAGGGCAAGAGATGTCGAAATAAAAGAAGAATCAAAGTTGGTGGTTAGACAACTGAAAAAAGAGTATAAATGCATTAAAGACAATTTGATGATGAACTTTGTCAGGGCCAACTCCTTGCTAAAACGTTTCGACCATATCTCAATTGACCACATACCTCGATTGGAGAATAAAAAAGCAAACGTCTTAGCCCAAATTGCTTCAGGTTACAAAATCCCCAAGGAGAGATTAGAGGAGTTGTTCGAGATAAAAGATAAGTTAAGCACCTTTATATCTTCCCCACAAATAAACCACCTTGGAAATGGTGGGGTGAAAGCCAGAGCCATCTTGCTGGTGGGCTATGGGGGAAATTTAGGAAGATACAAATTCAATGCAAAGGTGTATTTATCCTTCACATAATCATGAATGCTCAAGTTGGGGAGTTTTGCCATCATTTTCTCTTTGAGAGTTGTGGCTGCTTCACGAATTGTTCGGCTAAGGTTATTGGGGTCATACATAGTTTTAAAGTTTTTATGGAAAGCTTGGATCTATTTAACGTGTTTGGCTCTACCTTTGTTGAATTTTTGCTGCAGAGAAGAGAAATCGTCAATTGGATACCGAGTTAATGTTGCAGCATTTGAAAATTCTTTGGCGTGATAGGCTTTCCAAGTTTCAAACTCTAGGGTGTTGTAGAAAGATGGTTCGAAAGAAAATGGAATAAGCACAACACGATCAGTAGCATGTCGAGCAATTTTTCGAAGGTATCCGTCTTTAGAGTAGTCGACAATGCAAATACATAGTTCAATTTTTCGGTTGAAGAAGAGCTTGGGCACAGTTTGACTAATTCCAGACTAGCGTGACACCAAGTTAGGTTGATAACAAAGGATTTTAACGTTTTCTTTGGAAGTCTCAAGTATGTTTTAATGAAGCTTTGAAGTAGGGAAATCTTCCCAGATTCTCTTCGACTCAGACCCTTGTTCGCTAGTAGCAGGGAACTTTTGGGTAAACCGCTCAGGTCTATGAGTTCTTTTGGCAAAAGGAGCCATTATTGGGTTTAAGTGATAGCATTTGGAGAACATCAGAAAATAGGACAAAAATGCTTCTCAATATGATTTGTTCATATCAATCAAAGTCATTTGGGCCAGTCGAACACCTTCAACGCACCTATTCTTAATAATGTCGTTAGCGTCATTGAGCTTGTCGACATCCAGAGAAATTTCAAACATGGAATTCAACCAGAACGGTCCAGACAATAGTAGAATGTCTTTGGGTTGGAGGTTTTTCAGAGCATCAATTGGATAAGGGAAATGTTGCGACCTTCATGCAGTTGGTTAGCTAAGGTTCAATATATCTTTGCCACCTTCAAAGACTTGCAACAAAATACGCGTCTTGACAACCATAGAGCGAGGAAGGTAATGTGCTCTTCATTAGAGACTTCAGGATTGTCAGTAACATGATAATCCTCAATATATTTGCCAAAGATGGCATAGTTCGTGTCAAAGCTTATAATGTCTTCCTCTCCCTCATTAGGATCAAAATTGTCACCAAATGGGAGAAGGCCAGTAATGGCTGCTATATTAAAATGGGTGGGTGTTTCCATTCCACAAGGAAGCTGGAAGGTGTTGGTAGTACTCTCCCAGAAGTACAAAGAGGCAACCAACATTTTTTGGCAGTAAGCTGGTCCAGTTCTCGAAAAACTAAATTAAGTCGAAAATACCTCTCGACTTCCAGGTTTCACTCATTTTTGCCTCTATTTTTTTCATCCAAAGGATGTAATCCTTATTCTTTTTAGTGGGAGGAGTTGAACGGAAAACATGTAAGATGGCAATCATATATTCTAGGTTTAAAGGTTCCTTAATACTAACCATGGGTTTAGTCATTTGATAAGAAGGGAAAAAGTACCTAATCTTAGTAAGATTTACATAAGGATCATGCATTGGACCCATAAGTGCATGGATTTTTCCAGATATGGAGTAAGGAATGATTACATGAGATATATAGATTTGTATTTTTTTCTTCATAGTTGGGAGGATCTGGTACATACTCGTGATTTCCAATGCAAGTGGCAGATGGGAGCATGTGACCTAACAGAAGGGTTTCTTTGGTTGCTTCGGTGTTCTTCGTTTTGGAAGCCATTGTTGTGAACATGGATTTTATTGTTTGAAGAAAAAGAAATTTTGAGGATGAAGTTTATGTTAGGAATGGGTGGAAATAAAGAAGAGTGAAATAAGAGGTATTTATACTGAAAGAATAAAAAACTCTTCAGTTTTTGCTTGACAAATGACGCGAACTCTATTGACATGTGCCATCATTTTAGAGGTGAAATCGAAACAATTTTTTCTACACCTAGCCACTTCACCCTACAAAGGCAAAACCATGATGAGGGTTATAGATTAGTGGGAAAATGCGTGTTTTTGAGGTGACGGTTAATGGAAAGGTCATGATGTCCATGACGTCAGTCCACTAGCTGAAATAGTGTTTGAGAAAGTAAAAACGCCATTATCTCCTTTTCGTCAAAAGAGACCTTTTTTGGGGGCAATTTGTTAGCTGGGATTTTTGACAAGGGCAAAAATCTCAGCACAGTAATAATACTTGGAGCAAGTTAAGGTCATCTGGATGTTAATTGAAATGTTATGGTGCAAAGGTCGAAGTTTCAAGAGGAGAGGTGCAAATGGGACTTAGGATTTTTCGGGAAAAAGGAACATTTCTTCTAGCATTTCGACGGCATGATGGTTTGGGTTTTCGATTACATTGAATAACATTTATTTGGGCGCGAAGAAGGTTTTTGTTCAAAATAAATAACTACTTCTCAGTCTTATCCTGAGGACCACATGGAGAATATTCAGAAGCACGGCGCATGTAAGGATCTACACAGTAAAGGTTGAAGAAATGAACGTTAGAAAAAAATTATTTTACACCTGTATAAATAGGGATTCTAGTGTCAGAATTCGGGGTGTTCATTTGATTTCACTACAAAATCTCACAAATACTCAAACTACCAGCGTTAGAGAGAAACGAGTTCACTGATGAATGTATGAATCTTGAAACACCATTTTCATTCAAATGCAAAGTATTTTACTTCAGTTTATGATCTTTGCCAATTTACCTTCATTTCTCATTTAACTGCATTGTCACTTTACATTTACTTTACAAACTTTTACCTTTTCTACATTGTCAAAATCATTACTTTTCTCAACTATTTCGACTAAGTCAAAATCTTTCACATCTTTACATAAAACTATAAACTAAAGGTTTTAGCACTATGTCCTAGGATTGCCTAGTTAATCCTATAAGTAACCTTCAATAAGAGACTATAGGTTGTTTACCAAATTTCCTAGTAAACACTCACTCAAAGGGAACTAGTGTAACTCTTAAGCTTGTCATTATCTGTCTCGGTCGGTGGGAGTTGGTGCAAGTCTTCAACGTCACTAGGAACCGTCTTCGGCCAAAGATGGGATTTTTATCCCTGCCCCTAGGTTTTATCCTATTTCGGGGGTGGAAGTTTCTTAAACTCCGCCGCATACGTTCTTGGAATGGATAGTTCCTAAGAAGGGGAGTGCATCATATGCACTTTTAGTATGTTCCGCCTTGTTAGACCCTGTTTCACAAATTGAATCTATGCCATATTACCAAAGATTATAATATCATTTGTATGTGAAACATTTCTTTAATAAAAATAGTTATTTATTTGAATTTAGAAGAACCTTGAGAAATACTTGTTTTGTGCATGGATGGGATTATCATACGCCTCTTGGAAAATCAGCACTAGGAAAACCACATATGACCATCTGGAAATCAGTTTTACCTTGTATAGGATATGACTCAAAGAATTAACTTCCCTACCCATTTCTTATCTCTATAATAAATTGTGGGGACCTTCACCTACAAATTTTTGTATTTGGAGTTTTGCTCAGAATCATGAGCCAACGTTTCATCGGATTACCACCTCTCCTAGTGTCTAGGTGAGTTGCTTGGATTTTCAGCAATAAGTTCCCTTTGACTAGGACACTTTAAGTGTGAGAACCCTAACGAATTTTTCCTTTATAAAAGGTGCATCATTGGCTTGAATTGATGTGTATGTTAGTTCAGTTGGCCTGATGGTAAGAGCAAAATTGGCCGATATGTCTCCCTAAGTAGGAGGTCGGCAGTTTGTTGGATTCATTGGGTTTTCTTTATCCTTCCATTTTGGCCAGTGTGTAAGAGATCTACTTTTATGTTCACCTCGAACTATATTCAGATTTGTCAAACTTCCACTATATATTGAGTCTCTTTAAGTGGTACGGCTTGTCGCTAGGATAAATAAGGATTTTGAATTCGCGACCGAGTGTTCATTTCTTCAATTGTGATAATGTCGATTCGTGGATTATTTTGGATTATTTCTTATATTTGGAGATAGTGAGGGAATTTTCTAGGTCATAAGGTCTCCTCCTCGATCCTCCTAATGATAATCATCATAATCAATAATCAGATCAAGAAGGTTTGAAAGATGAGTCCCCTGACATGAGAGAAAAGACAAATTTCGACTTCTTCCAACTACAACTCCATGGTGATCTGGTTTTAAATAAAATGGTATTTTATCGTGGAATTTCGTTGGAGTTTGATGTCAATTGCCATAAGTGGTGTCCCTGTTCTGCGGGGGGACTCAAATTGTGATTGATTTACGATGTTGAATTCTTGAAGTGGTGGTCTTGATCTCTGATATGGTGGCACGAGATGGATCTACAAGGTTAATACTCCAATGCTCAATTCAGTTATAGAGTCCAAGGTGAGTAAAGTGAAAAAGTGGATATGTAAAAAGTGTACCTTGAATCTCGTGTGTCTTGATTATATACCTTGGATAATTTTGACTAAGCTTTGAATGGTTGTGCTGGATAGTTGGATTTTTCCTGCATTGGGCCTTTGGCCTGTCCATAACATCTACAAATGGATATTTCAAACCAAAAGGGATTCAAACTGTAACATTGAGAGATATAAAGCTCTTCTTGTCGCCAAAGGATTTACTCAAACAGAAGGAATTAATTATATAGATACTTTCTCTCTATCTCTTCGAAAGAATCTCTTAGGATCATCATGGTATTAGTAGTTCATTTTGATTTAGAGTTGCATCAGATGGATGTAAATACTTTGTTTCTAAATGGAAACACTAAAGAGACAATATATATAATGAAATCATAAAACTTTGTGTCAGGAGACCCAAAGGCCATGGTTTGCAAACTCAAAAAATCCATGTATGGCTTTAAACAGGCTTCGTGTTAATGGTATTACAAATTTCATCAAGTTATATCGTCATTTGATTTTGAAGGTAATCCACTTGATAATTGTGTATACCAAATATTTAGGGGGATTAAACTCATTCTCTTGATATTATATGTAAATGATATCCTTTTGGAAAGAAACAATATAGGCATATTGTAAGAAACCAATAGATTTTTCACAAAGATTTTTTAGATAAAAGATCTTAGGGTCGCCTCCTTTGTCTCAAGAATTCAAATACTTAGAGACCAATATCGATGTATTTTAGAATTACCACGGAGGACTTATATTGATATAATTCTCTATAGGTTTTCCATGTAAAATAGTAAACCAAGAGACACACTCATTGCTATAGGAGACAAGTTTAGCCTCAAACAGTGCCCCACTATAAATCTTGAAAATGAAGAGATGCATAAAGTTCCCTATAATTCAGATATGGGGAGTCTTATGTATGCTCATGTTTGCACCCGTCTTTACCCAAGATTTATTGTAGGAGTTCTTGCCATATATCTAAGCAACACAGGTATGCACCATTGGATAGCAGTAAAATTGATTAATGTGCTATCCGGAGAGAACTATAAACTTCTTTCTCACTTATCGAAAGTCAAGTAACTTGGAGATCATTAGGTATTTTGACTCCGATTTTGCAAGATGTGCGAATAGTAGTCATTCCACATTTGGTTACATATTCCTTTTGGCTAGAGGAGTTGTCTCCTAAAAGTCTTCCAAACAGACTTTAGTGTCTCCACTACCATGGCAACAGAGTTATTAGCTTGCTTTGAGGCATTAAATCATGAAATTTTGGCTATGTCACTTTATCTCAAGCCTACACATTGTTGGGAACATGGAAATTCTCTTGAAGGTTTATTGTGACAATAATGCATTTTTCTTTACTCCAACAACAATATGAGCTCTACAAAATCAAAATTTAACATGTTAAATATTTTGTTGTGAAAGAAAGAGTTCAAGAAAAACAAATTTTGATAGAACAAATTTATCATGCCAAATGTATAATGTTATATATATATATATATATATATATATATATATATATACTCTCCAATATATCATACATAAGCATACTCTCTCTTCTTACCATTTGAAGAGTGTTCAAGATCTCATGAGTATCACTTGAAGATAATTCACAAGCCAATAAGTATAAGTCATTTGTCTTTGCAGTTTAGTGTTTCAGAATTATTGTCAAAAGATTTGTAATCAATGGATCCATGTATTTCTAAATATTAACTTGTCGGTCATTTAACTTTATACATGTATGTTTGAATATTTGGTTTCTACACTAAATTATATGTTTGTACTTGCTAAAAGTTCAATAGTGAAAGGAGTAGAGTCTCCTCACATAGTGGTTGTGAGAGTCTGAAATTTTGAGTTTAGATGCTAGGTTATTTTATAGAGATTTCATGGGTTTATCTAGGAGTGGTTTCCACGTTTCCATTATCAGGAACGTGGGCAGAGAAGACCCGTTCTCCCAAAACATGGGGATACGGTTTTCCTCCTTCATTTACATCCTTTCACTATTATTCCATGTGTGATAAGTGAGGTAGATCGTGGATGGTGGATCCAAGCCCCTTGGGACGACTCGCCATACGCTTCAGGCGACAACATCCCTTCGGATGCCCATATCATTTCAGGTGACTAACCCACTTCGAACGTCTAAATTCCTTCATGCCCCTCGCTCAATTTTGTCATAGATTATTTTATCATAGATCATCTCTTATTTAGACTAAAAACATTATCTCAATCCAATATTATATTATGTTGATTAATTTGTTATTGATTTAAATCTTAAAATTTAAATTTGAAGTTATAAAATTTATCTATAAAGTGATAATCGTCTCACTTTAAATTCATGCTAAGACGAAATTTTGTTAAATATAAGATTCTTAATACATTTTCTTACGTCCAAGGCTTAAATTGAACATCTAACATGTTCCACTTAATTTAAATTTAAGTTAAATTAGTGGTATTGATAACCAAAAGAAAAAAACACAAATGAATATCAAATTTTTCAAGAAAAAAATAAATAGAAAAACAACTTTGAGCACGAAAGCGAAATGGTCAACATGGAGCGTCAAACGAGGGCAATGATGTAATACAAATCAAAGAGTAAATAGTTAGTTATGAAAAAGTTCTTCATTTTATACATTTTTTATTTGTTTTAGTAATATTGATATTTTCATATATCATTAGCTGTTTATTCATTTTTATTTTATTTTTATTGGTTGATATTCTTTCTATTTTTATTTTAGAAGTTTCACAAAAGCTTTTTTATTTCCTCATATTTTTTAAATTAAAATTGGATTATGTATTCATTTTTAATAATATTTAATTATAGTTTTAGTTTTAAATTTTTATAAATAATCATGTATAATTAAACAAGAATATTTTGTTGTATTATAGGGTAAAATATGTTTTACTCAATAAAATTATAAAATTTTGTTTTCGTTTCACTTTAAACAAAATTTAATTGTTAGTTGTCCTAATAAAATAGTTTTAATTATTTAAAAAAAACAAAAAAAAAGATAGCTAAAATGGTTAACCCCAAAATATGTTAAAAGAAGAAACAAGTTACAAGTAAGTAAATAAACAAGCCATTCCAAAATTAAGAAAATTTATAAAAAGACAAAGTGAATCAATTTCGAATAAAGTAACTCCAAACAACCATAAGACAACTATCAAACTAAATATTGTCAAATAATAAAAAATTCTAGATTAATCAACTTATATGCACGACATTTACCCTCTCTAAAGATGTGAATTATCATACAATTCGTGTTTTGAGTCAACAATTAGACCACGTATTTCTTAATCTCCAAAAAAAATCGAAGAGGTAGGCTTAAAAGATAAAGTAAGAAATAAAGAATCACACTCTAACCAAAGTCCATGTAAACTTCTTCTATGTAATATTTCTATGACATTCAAGGCTCTGAGTAGCTTAGTTGTTAAATTATCATTCTAACTTGAATTAAAAGCAAAACAACCAAATACATTGGTATGATGATCTCTAAAAAATCCACTACAAATTGGGGCACAAGAATCGTGAAAATAAATTTTATTAATATTGCACTTGTTAATATATATTATTGAATATATTTATTTAAAATATTTAGGACATTATCTTCAATCATTTATAAATAATATATTTTTTTAAATGGATGAATTAAATAATAAAAAATTAAACATAAATTAGAGAAAAAGACAAAATTTGGACTTAAAATCAAAATGCTGGTTTAATATGGTTGACTAAATGTAGTTGTAAAACTGTCTATAAGAAAGTAAAAGATATGATTTTTTATGAGAAAAAGAATAGTTTTATAGGGGAAAATATATTTAACTTAATAATATATCATAAAAAACATATTTACTAAATTTTGATTAACACCCAACTCGCCACTTAGTCTAACCTTAAGTATGCGATGCATATTGAATCCTAGCATATCCTCGTTTGGTCTCAACATGGATACACAAATACTCACTCTATTTGACAGAGTCGCGAGATGGATTGAACAGAGTCGCCACCGAACTTTATTTATTCCCAAAGAGAGAAAGATAAAATATTGATAAAGCCACTAAAAGAACGACAATGATATTGGTCGTCACAACCAAATCAAGGCTCGAGAATCAATAATGCAAGGGGAATGTATTAACATCCCTCATGTTCGTTGTATCCAACGGAAATTATTTGGTTGGTTGTGTGCGTTAGTGTTAGCTTAGAAATGTTAGGCTTCTCAAGTCATTAGAAAAGGAAAAAGAATGGGACAAAAAGGTTTATTTTTTTAGGGCGTGAAAAAGAAAAGAGAAAATGTTTTTAGATTTTTTTATTAATGTGTCTGACAATATTTAAAAATCTCGATCCTACGTATCTCCGGGTGCAATAGAGAACTCAAGACTTAAGTAGTTATGGGTAGAAAATATTTATTTGTTGGTCGATTTTAGCGAAAGCTATTTTGTGTCAATCGACGAAAAAACATTGTTTGCTACCAAAAACAAGTGAGGAGCGAACACTTGCATCACATTGAATGGATTTACAAATCAACATTCATAGAAAAATACCACTTATTTCAACTCACACGATTTTTGGACGAAGCATTGTCTCACATCGTCTCGAGACAAAATACCTTTCATTTGAAAAATGTTTTGAATGAGTGCCAAAAGGAAAAATGATTTGAATGTGTTTGAACTATTCTTGATGAATACGAGAGTTCGGACGGGTGAGAACTACATCTCGTTTTCCAACTCTTGAGAGCTCGTGGACTATACCCCGTTCCTTTTTCATCTTATTTATGAAAAGAGTCTAATAGTTTTAGGTCTCTTTGAGTTTATTGAGAAAATGAACTCGATGGTGATCGAGGTTTATTATGTGTTATCAAATTGATTGAAGGATGATGAGTTTTTGGATTGGCGAGAACTACATCTCGGATCCTAACTCTCAATAGCTTGTGGACTACACCTCGTTCCTTTTCATCCAATTTATTAAAAAGTGTTAAGTAATGGTTAAGTGTTTTTTATTTTTATTGGGAAAAATGGTTTGACGTGAGATCAAACATTTGATTATCGTTTAGGAAAGTGATTTGATAAAATGGTATGAAAGTGAAGTGAAATTGAGTGGAAATGGTTGATGATTTGACTTGAGAAAAATGACTCGACTTTGGATCGAACGCTTATTATTTTTTTGTTCATTTTGAAAATGGTTGATTTTATTCTTTTTTTGTTGTTTAAGGTTAATTCGTCTAACTAATGGTAAGAAAATAAAAACAAATAAACACAAATTATAATCCAAGGGATGAGGGATACACTTGTCAATCGGGAAATAAGAAAGCGAGTAAAAGCAAACCCAATCAAACAAATAAATGCAAACATAAAGATCTCATTGTAAGAAGGCCCAAGAGTAAGCCAAAAGATTGGAAATAGTGACACACACGACATATGCATAACACACGTTCATTGTAATTAAATCGAAAGAAGTAAAACGAAGATGAAATATACACAGATCAAGATCATGATGCAAGGATTTGAATCAATATCACATAACGCAAGGACGTGCAAAGCAACAGAAATTAGAGTTCAAGTTTGATTTAAACGCAACGACGTTGGATCGTTGTATGTTATCGTGAATTGAAATAACTGTTAACGTGAAATGTATCATGGCAAGATGGAACGGAAGGGAAATGAACTCATACACTCAATTAATGAAATCGTAAACTGAGGCTTATTTCAGACAATGGAAAAGTCAAAGGTATCAAACCGCAATTAAGTAAACCTCACAAACATAATATAAAATAAGTGAATAGTCGAGAAATGCACGTAAAATTATAAGTAATGTGCTCAAAGCCGGTTTGTGTGTATCTACAACAAATGAAACATCATATGCAAAAGGTCACAACACAGGGAAATACAATTAATATGGATAGAAATCCGGCAGTGCAATGACATAAAAATATATAATCAAGCATTGAATCCACGATCAAATGTCACAAACAAACAAAGCAATGACAACAATGTGTGTTACCTTATTACAAATTTGTCGAATCCACTGATCTAATTCGATTACGCAATGCAAAAGTGAATTTTAATGCGCAAAAACATAATATCACGTAACTTAAAGTTACCGCATATGAATCATGATGTAATGCAACCAATCATTTAAAGCACAACATCAAAACGCAACCGAAAACCAACACGTGAACGCAGTGACATCTCATAAATATATCGAAAGAAAATTTGGCAGAGTAACGACATATGAACGATGTCGAATCCGCATATTTATTTCGATTTAAACACGACAGGAACAAAAAACAAAAACAACCATAACTTTCAATTATTTCCAGTAGTATTATACAATTATTACATTTCATCGCAACATAATCGAAACAAAAAGGAGCAGCACAAATAAAACACAGCGATACGAAAATAAGATGTAACATCAAACAGAGACAAAAGTAGAATAAAAGGAGAAAAGACCAACCAAAGCGGAAATTAAACCGTTATCGCACTGGGTACTGTTGTTGAACTTATCGGAATCACGAGCAAAGCGGCGTTGAAATGCTAACTGCTATCAAAACAGAGTTGTACCGCATGTCCCCATAGAAATGCAAGGATCAATCCAAAAAAGGTTGCTTCCCCCACTCTCTTTCCAACACGTGGTGGTTACAGTTTGAAAAGAAAATCCATTCTCGAATCCTTAGAGTTGGTCGCGTGTGAATCGAAAATAAGCCTCCCTTGTTTCATTTTTATTGGTTGAGATAGAAAGGATTGGAATGTGTGGCATCTCCTTGGGGCTCTTTTTCTTATTATTAACATTTCTATTTTAAATTGAAGAAAATCAATAATTAATTGCCAAACAAAATAAAACAAAAACTCAAAACTCAAATGATTCTATTTAATTTTATTGATTATTTTAACTAAAAAAATAAAAATAAAAAGATTAAAAGATAAACAAAAATCGAATTTAAGGATGTCCGAAAAATTAAAATGAATGCACTAAAAGTATCATCACGAAATAAACTTCTCAGAAACATGTAGATTTTGATCAAATTTTGGAGTAAAAAATGTCCGGTTGAAAATGCTCAATCTAATCAAAATGCAACCAAAAAAGTAGTCGAAAAAAATAAAACGAACACATTAGGTTAAACTACGTGAATCGTAGATCAATAAAACGCCCGCAAGCTTGATTTCGAATTTTTTTGCCCGCTAATTTCACATACATTTGAGAATTGATTCAACCGGTCTGTCTGTAGATCTGAAAATTTATTTCGGTTAACAATTTAGACATTATGCGGCATGAAATGCATGTCATGATATGCATGTGATGCAGATGATGTGATGAATGTATTGATTCGATAATTCAAGATCAAAATTTAGGGTATGATAACTATGGTCGTAACAGGCCCAAACTTTGTCGCAAGCAAACAATGTCTCATTATACAAATACAAAAGACGGCTACAGATTGACCGTAGTACATGCTACAGTGGTAGCCAAGCCCAGAACTACCATGTGTTTTCTTCAATTTGCATAGCAAAACACATCTCTCATCACTTCATTATCTGCTTTAAGAAATACCTTAAACAATTACTACATCAATTTACAGGTCATACATTAATCAACAACCAAAAATCATAAGGATCTAACATGCATGGAATCATTCATAGGCTAGGGTTTATAAAGAGGGAAAATTATCAACTTAAAGAAGAGGGAACCATCTCTCTCAAATTGAATTCCTAGTTCCTTTTATCTTCCTCAACCTTGAGCTGAGTTTCCTTTTTCCAAATGGTTCATTAGTATATTATTAATTCAGTTTTGGATAATTAAGTAGCTCTCGTACGGTAGTATTCTTCTAAGACGGTGATAATACATATTTCTATTAATTAAATTAAAAATAAAAATCACTATCCTATAAAAAAATTTAATGAATATTATGTTGGAACAAGAGGATTTTTAAGAAAGATGAGAGATTAAGAAGAGATAAAAGAGAGAAAATTGATTTGTATAAGAGGAACGTATTAATGAGTGAAGTCCCCACCTGTGAAAACCGGTAGATTCGTTGGAAATTATGCATTTGTATTGACCCTCATGAATTAACCCCAATAGTGGTATCACGAGCCTTTGGTTCGAGTGAAGGTGTCGACTCACTTGTACGAAAATATCCCCACATGATCGTGGATAGAGTGTCTCGTTGAAGAGTGTCAACGGAGGTACAAGTATATTTGGATGAAAGACCTTCCACTTGAGTGAGAGCATTGTGGATAGACTCACTTGAGAAAGTGTATTGGGAATAACAAATGTGAATAGTATGGGGAAGTCTCACATTAGTTATAAATGTGGAGATTTAAACATTTATAAATTGGAGAATCCGTACACCTATCACCTTAAAGTTTTGGGTGAGTATGTGATGTATTTCTCACAAGTGTTGCTCATAAAGAAAATCATCAAATAAAAAATGTTCTCTCATGTTGACTTCCGAATTGACTCCAATATATTATAATATTAACCATGTCTTTTATAAATTATTACTAATCAACACTTCGTCCATCTTATAATAGGTGTCTTTTTTCCTATTTTTATTTGTCACAAATTATTTATCCTTTAAGAATATCAATGCAATATTTATTATTTCTTTCCATTAATTTATCCTTATTTATCATATTTTAAATTATGTAACTACTCTGTTATTTATTATTAATAAGATCGTTTTAATAAATAATATTTATTTTATTATTAAAATTAACACAATTAATCATTATTTTAAAAATTATAAAAATTTAAAAGATGACATATTGTTAGAGGGAGTAATAGATTCACAAACTTAAAGAGTAAGAAATTTATTATATTAAATTTAAGAGCATTAACTTTTCAATATTAAAATCACTAGCTAATATTACATTAATTTAACTTGTATAATTAATTTAAAATGAATTTAAAAAGAACAAATATTCTCCTGTATTAAATTTGAAATTAATGGAAGACTGGAAAGATAGAAGTACTATGAATTATGATCAATTATGATAAAGAGATGAAAAAGAAAAAAGAGGGGCTGAATAGTACACGTGTACGGAATAACACCATATTACTAAAATATAATTTTAATTGAATATAATTATCAATCATCTCATATTTATAAATGATTACACACAAATGATTAATAAATTTCATTTAAAAATATATTATTTTTAATTACTAGAATTTTAATTTTAATAAAAATTACGCGGGAAATCTCTCATACAGAATTTTAAAAATAACTATAATAGATAATAAATTTACACACGGAGTATCAAATATTAAATTTTCGAATTGAAATAATCATAAAATTTTCAAATATTAATTTATTAATTGAATTTTAATTATTATTATTTTTTGTAAAATTAAAAAAAAAAAGAGAAATTCTAGATTAATTACACTAGGGTCCTACCATTGCATTGACCATTGCCACCTCAGGTTGTTCAATGTGGTCCTTCATCTACTCTACAATGTTTCCTTCTTTAGTTCTCTTCTACTTTTTAATCTTTAGCACTAACACTTATTCACTTTTTCCTTCTTATTGGTTGAATTCTTGGTCAGCACAAACCAAAACTGACAGGGAAAGTTTTCATTCATCTCTGTCAAACCATAATCTCAGGTGCTGTTTTTTTGTTCTTCTTTTCTTCCTTATAGAGTTTCATCAAAATCTCAACAATTCATTTTTCTAGAGGTTGGTTGGTGGTTAAATATTCCCAATATGAAGCCATTTACTATTATTGCACTTTTCTTAATCATCTTTTTTTCCATTCCTTTCAATTAATTAATTAATTAAAAAGCTTTTTTTAAGATTTTCAAAATCAATTAAGATTTCTCACGTGTTGAACATATTGAAATTAATACCTATATTGATGTAATATATATTCTCATAATTTTTAAAATGGAAAAAATTAAAATTAGTTGATGATTAATTTGTTTTTTTCTCTGTATTAAATTTATTTTTGTAGTTGGTAAATTCATGCACAAGGTAAAGATCGCCGTTGGTTTGGTCATTGTAGATTTTATTTTGAGATGCATTTCGCAGAGACACGTTGAACATTTCTTTTTCTGTCTCAAATCTGAAAAAATTAAACTTCTAAAACACTTTTCAATCAAAATTTTCCTTAGTTCATGCATGTTCTAAAAAAACCAGAAACCAACCAATAGCAAGCAGAACCTAGTTTTTTTTTCTTTATTTCTTGTTTTTTTTTTTACTATAAATACAAAGCAAATCTCTTCCAAAAACACACACAAATTTTCCGAAAAAAGTTTAAAGAAAAAAAAAAGATGGAGCAAGACTGTGGTGGTGGTGGTGGTCGCGGTGGTGGTGATGGAAGAAGAGGTGAGATGAATAAGCAAGTTCATAATCATCCTCAGCCTCAGAAGTGTCCTAGGTGTGATTCATTCAACACCAAGTTTTGCTATTACAACAACTATAGCCTCTCTCAGCCCCGTTTCTTCTGCAAAACATGCAGAAGATACTGGACTCAGGGTGGAACGTTGAGAAACGTTCCCGTTGGTGGTGGTTGTCGTAAGGGAAAGAGGGCTAAAAATTCAGTCATGAGTTCTTCAAGTAATTCCATTGGGAATTCTTCTCTGGCTCATGCTCAGTCAGCGCTGCACCAGTCGACTGATCATCAGTCGACTATGGCTGCGCTGGCTAGAGACTCTTCTTCAGTTTTAGCCTCATTTTCCTCTACCGTTCCTTTTTATCCCGGTGGTGTTGGTTATATGTCATCTTTTGCGGCGTTTAATCCGTCTCTGAATCCAAATCTATCACCACACAATTTTAATCCGTCACTAAATGTCGGCGGTGTTGGTGTTGGAGTTGGTTCTTCAAATTTGGGTCTTTTACAAGGTTTTAACGTTGCTGCTGCTGCTGCTCTTGGAAATTCATCACAAGGACAAAACCGTCCATCTCAGTTTTTTCATCAAATGGGTGGTAATTGTGGACCAGTGTTTACATCAGAACAACAAGGTTTGAATTTGATTCCTCAATCTAATATGGTTAATTCTAGTTCTGTTTCCGGTTCCGGTTCCGGTCCTGCTTCTGATAATTGGCCTCAGACCTACATCAACAATGCAAACAATAATAGACTCTCTGAGCAACAATCTCTTTGGAGTACTGTCAGCACAACTTCAATTGGTGCTAATTGTGATAGGAATGGTGGCGGTGTTGCTGGTAGCGGCGGAGACGGCGTTTCTGTTTCTTTGGGTCCAAATCAATGGCCTGATCTGTCAGGGTTCAACCCTCATCAGTGAGAAGACATATACATAAATCTGAGCAATTAATATGTCTTGTTTCATGTTTTTGTTTAAATTTAAGATATTAGTAGAATATATACTATAGTTATATATATCTATATATTATATATATAGGCTTATTATAGATACAGGGTTTTGTTAAATGTTGATCCAGTTGATTTTGCAAACATTGAACCCTTGAGTATTTTTCTTTTATATTCATTATTACTGTTATTAGTATTATTAGTATTACAACAGAGACATTCTGGGTTGGGTTAGGTTGTTTTTGAATTTTACATATAAATAATAATATTATGATAACTAGTTATATACAATTATATTATGAAATGAAGTTTTGTTTCTGTAACAATGTTCTACTATCATATGAAAAAGTAAAGTTAAATTGTGAAATGACAAGAATTAAGGAAAATTATTATAATCTTAACGTATGCATATAAAGTGAGTGATGTCTATGTTGAAAAAGCTGATGGAATGGTTCCATATTGAGACGAACATGTGGATCACTGAAGAAACAAAAATTCTCTTTCACTTTCAAAAGATTTTTAATTATTATTTTTATTTGTAACGGTGTTTTTGTGCGTTTTAACTGTTGCAAAATTTATCTTTTTCTGGTTTGCTTTATACACTATGTGGTTTCTTACTCATGATGATTCGAATTATAGTGCATGCAACTAAAAATAGGATACATGAATTTTGTGTATTAACGTTAATTAGAAGACACTTACATGTGACTTGCATGGGATTGTTTGATTATGTTATCATTAACTAATCCATTCTATCTGAGTTTGGGTGTTACATGTTTTTCTTAATATGAAAGATTATGCGACTATGATTTATGATTAGATTTAAGATTTTAAGTAGAGTAGGGTTACCTGAACCACAGAAATTAAATAAAACTATATAGTAAACACAAAATGGTTTAGTTTTTTTATAAGAAAAAATATAAAAAATACTCAACAAATTATAAAAAAAAGTGAAATAAAACGAATCCAAATCAATTAAAGATTAAAACAGATCATTAAAATTGCAATCCTCCAAAACATACGAATGCTTAAATTTAGTTTAATGTCAATCTCACGTCAAGCCGTTTAATGACCCGGAGAATATTCATCTTCACTAAGAATTCTCCTTTTTTTTAAACAAAATGGTTTGATAGAGTACATAAAACTGTTATTTATTACCACTCTCAATTTTATGAAAAGATTATTAATGTTTTGGTGTTATTCTTAAAGTTCAATAAAATATTAATTATTGTTTTCTAATAATACATTTTTAATATTTATCACAAAGAAAAATATATAAATGATATAAAAATAATTGCGTGTGTATGATAAAAATAAAACAAATAATTTTATTAAAAATAATAAATTTTATTAATGTGTGAAATATGCGGGTCACACCGTCAATATGATAGATAAGATAAAATCTTTTTTGTCAAGCTTCCATTTTAATTTTAAGGGTTGGAGTATTATAAACATGACTCATGCTACATGTTGCGGGTGAAATATCAATTTCAATATCCAATCGATTAATATCCAACTGATTGATTTGAGTGTGGAATCAGAAAAGACTGATCTTCCCCCTTAATGAGGAAAAACGGTGGTATTTATTGAAAGCTGACAATAACGATCATTTCAAAAACACGTAATTTACCACACCCTAATAATATTGTAATTCAATAATCTCGATTTAGGTTAAACACTAATGTTTTAAGTGGTTTGCTTTGCTTCAGGTCGAGCAATTTCATGATTTGTCAGACAACTTTTTCTTTAACTTTATGGAAAAAGATAGAGTTGATTGAATTATGAACTAAAGTTTCTTTAAAACCTAGATTAAAATTATATCCAAGACAAATTATTTTATTGACGTTGTTTGGACAATATTAGATATTTATTTGGACAACGTCACTATATATTTCTTTTATTACAATGGTTACTTGTATGTTTATTTTATCAAATCTAGTTTTTATATATGTTTAATAAACATGAGTCCTACATTTTAAAAAATAATATAATTTTTATTTTATAGTTTTATAGTTTTTTCAAAACATGACTTTTCAAAATAAATAATTTAAAGAAATGGTTAAAAAAATTTAAGAACACTCTCTAAAAACTTAAAATATCAAGTTTTTATAGAAAGTTGGAAAGTTATGTATGTATTGAAAATTAAAATATTTAGCATTTTCAAAGAAAAACTTTTTGTCAAAAATATTTAAAGAGTATTTTCAACACAATTGTTAACATGACTCATAATTTAAATTAAAAATAAAGGGCTTATTTGATTTACAAAGAAGCTGACACTACTCACTAAATACTATATAACAAATACATTCAGGTTATTATTATTATTCTTTTGTCATATACTAATTTAATGGACAACACTACTAACAAATATAATATATATATATATATATATATATATATATATATATATATATATATATATATATATATAATATATATATATATATATATATATATATATATATATATATATATATATATATATATATATATATAAGGGAGAAGAGGAAAAATAAATAAGGCATATATATATATAATATACTTTTGGTAGAAAATTAAAAAGTATTTAAATATTTTAGATATTTTGTAACTTTTTACTAAAATAATTAGGAAGGAGAAAAATTATTAATTAATAGATCTAAAAAATGATATTCTTATCACTACAATACTACGTCGACATCGTACTTTATTGTTCATCAATACAATGAACCATGAAATATTATAATAATATTTTTTAAAAAATATACAAAATTATTATTTCTTATTTTTTAAATTTTTAAATTAAAAGATATTGATATAAAAATAGTTGTGTGTATGTGAAAATAAAACAAACAACTTTATTAAATGTGCCGGTCACGCCGTGGTATGTTTTTTGTCTGAAAATCTTCCATTTTTAACTTTAGGGTTGGAGTATTTATAAACATGACTCATGACTCATGCAATATGTTATAGATGAATTATCAATTCTAATATCCAACCGTTTGACTTGAATGTGAAATTAGAATGACCGATTTTCCCCTTAATAAGGAAAGACATTGATATTCATTGAAAATTGATAACAATGATCATTTTTAAACAAGTAGTTTATCACACTTTAATAATAATATAATTTAATAATTTTGATTTACGTCAAGCAATTTCAAGATTCACCTTGATAAATCCGCTCTTTTATGGAGAAAAAAAATTGATTGAGTTATGAACTAGAGTTTCTTTAAAAGTTCAATCAAAACTATCTCTAACAAATTATTTTATTGATTGATGTTGATAAATAATTTTGAAATGACAAAAAAAAAAGTTTCTTAGATATTAATTCGGACAACGTGACTACATATCTATTTTATTATTACGGTTACTTGTGTGTTTATTTTATCAAATCTAATTTTTATATATGTTTAATCAACATGAATCCTACATTTTTTAAAATAATATACTTTTTTATTTTACAGATTTTTCAAATCGTGACTTTTCAAAATAAATAATTTAAAGAAATTGCTAAAAATATTTAAGAGCGCTCTTTAAGAACTTAAAATAAGTTTTTATAAAAAAATTGGAAAATTGTGTATTTAATATACTGAAAATTAAAATATTTAGCATTTTTCAAGAATTTTTTTTTATCAAAAATATTTAAAGAGTGTTTTTAAGACACTTGTTAACATGACTCATAATTTAATTTAAAAATAAAGGGCATATTTCTATTGCAAAGAAGCTGACACTACTCATTAAATACTATATAACAAATACACTTAGGTTATTATTATTCTTTTGTCAGATACTAATTTGATGGGCAACATTACTAACAAATATAACATTTACTAATATATATATAGAGAGAGAGAAGGAGGAAAAATAAATGAGGCATATATATAATATATTTTTGTTAGAAAACTAAAAAGTATTTTAATATTTTAGATATTTTTTAATTTTTTATTAAAAGAATTGGGAATGAGAAAATTTTATTAATTAAATTGATATCAAAAACAATATTCTTACAGTACAATCTTATACCTATACCATATTTCAATGTTCACCAATACGGTGAACAATCAAATATTATAATAATATATATTTTATAAATATAAAAAAAATATAATTTATTATTATTTTTTAGATTAAAAATATTGATATAAAATTGTATAATTAACCAACTTCATTAATCTATTAACCAACCTTTCATATTTTATTAACCAACTTTGTTTACTGCTAAAAAAATATTTTTAATATTTGGACGTTTATTAATCAATTTCATAATTTCATAAACCATTTTTTTACTTTTCATTAATCAACTTTGTTTTACAACTAAAAATTATTTTTAATATTTGAGCGTTTATTTACCAAGTTCATCATTTTATTAATCAACTTTTTATCTTTCATTAACCAACATTGTTTCATTACTTAAAGTCATTGTTTATGGGTACTGTCCACGAACAGTGTTTCAAGTATTCTTCATGACAATATTCACGCATTGTTCATAAATATATATGTTTTATTTTAAAAAAATATTGTTCGTCATATAAATACAGTAAATAATATATACGATGTAAGTATTTGGTGTCAACAATGAATGAAAGAATAACATTCCTGAATTGATATTAATAATTATTTTACAATTGAATTCGAGAAGGTTTAAACTCCTCACTTTTAAGTTACAAGATTAAACTCTTATCATTGAGCTAACACCACAAGTATTGTATTTAGAGGTGTCAAAATTGACTTGCCCACATGGGTGGCCCTTTCAAGCCTAGTAAAACAAAGAGTTTTGGTCTTAAAATTTTAAGACAGATTTATAAGACCATTTTATTCCTTTAGTAGTCCGTCTGACGAGTATAATTATACATTTTAAAATATTATACTAATATGTTTTGTCTAGTAGTTTAATAATCAAAATTTTATCATTTAAAAGTGAATAAGTAAGATGTCATGGATTCGAATGTGTGCTCTAGCATTAGATGTATTTGCACAACTATCAATTGAATTGAGTTAGCAAAATATTATGTTTTATCTCTTTTACTCTATTCAATTTTATTATGTTAAATATTATTACTTTTATCAAAACTATGTTAAATATTATACACCAACAAATCCATATTTGAATATTTGATGCATCATTTTCACATTTTGCAAGGGTATCTATGGACATTGATTTGAGAACAACTTTTATAATGTTCTTGTGAAAATAAATGGATTTGCTTTTTTTGTTGACTTGGAGTATGAAAACTTTTTGGCATTATTGTGACAAATGTATGATCATATGACATGGCCAAGACAATTGCAAGAAAATTTATGTGGTGTCTAATGCCACTAACAAGTAGGGTAATGTAGAATCTTCCCTTAAGTCGCATGCCATAATAGGTAAGGATGTTTCAAATGGGGAGCCCTCTAGTTCTAAGGAACCTACGCAAGGGATGAAGGGAGTATCCATAACTCAACTTGTCTCAGAGTCTACAAATGGTGTCCCTGAAATGGGAAATATGTGAAGTGTGGTAGACAATGCTATTATGGAAACAATTAGATCACTTGAGATAGAAGATACCACAAAAGCAAATAGTTCAGATTCTTCTGAGTTTTTTTATGCTACTCAACAAGAGGTTGATCCCAATCTGCAAGATTCCATTATTCAAAAGGAAATCATTTTGGGACTTGTGAACCACAGAGGGTTTCGTTCTCTTATTATCACACCAATATGAGAAATTCCAACAACCTAGTTCATTTACCTACTTTGTGCATGGAGTTGACTTGGTCTAATGGAAGAAAGGGTTCCAATCACACTCATATGATATTAGATAGATGTATTTTTAGGATTTCCTTCTTTAGTATTTGCTCAAGTGTCTCTTACTCGATATTATCTAAAGCCATATTAGACCACTTCCCTTTACTGATAGATTTCAAAACAACCAATTGCAGACATGCCTCTTAGTTCTGATTTAGGAGCAAGTGGTCTCTCCACCCTCAATGTCACAAAGTCATTTCAAATTATAAGAATACTAACATCATGGGATAACCCATGGATAATCTAGACAAAATTTGAAAATTCTTAACGATAAACTGAAAAATTTGATTAAAAAGATATTTGGAAGTTCCATTATCAACTCAAGAAAGTTGGAGACAACCTCGTCAATATTCAAGACACAATTAATTCCAATGGCCAAAGTGACTCTCTCTTAACTAGTAAAAGCAAAATCAAATTGAGCTCCATCAAGCTTTGTGTATTGAAGAAGTCTTTTGGAGAGATAAATTCATATTGAAGTTGTCCTTGGAGGGATGTTGATGGAATATTTTCATAATACTATGAGCATCTTGTCCCATAGGCTGAGATGTTGGTCGATTCGGCGAATGGATTTGAATACCTCCATCGCCTTGATGGATACTCTAGTTACAACCATATTTTCATTGTAGAGGAAAACATAGCAAAAACAGCATTCTGATGCCCAGGGGCCTTAAGCACGTACAAATGGGTAATGATGCCTTTTGGCCTGAAGAGCGCTTGTGCCACTTACCAGAGAGTAATGAACTCGATGTTTCATGAATTCATTGAATCATCCATGCAAGTTTATATTGATGACATGGTTATCAAATCTTCATCATAGAATGGCCACCTTGACCATCTTCGATAATCATTTGAGGAAACAAGGGCTTAAAATGAACCCATTAAAATGTGCATTTTATGTTCATGCAAGGGACTTTCTTGACTTTGTCATCCATAAGAAGGTCATAGAGATAAACTTAAACAACACAAAATCCATACAAAATATTGGTTCTAAGTGTTGGCAGCAATTTTGGTAAAACAAAGAGTGTTCACAAGATGTTGCATGTGATGTCTTAACATAAGATATCTATGTACCTGCTGGAGTTTAAAAATATAATTATGCAGGATTGTTTTAGGATGTCATACACGATGTCATGGCATCTGATATTATGTACCTGCTGGATATTTAAAATGGAATTATGCAGGATTGTTCCAGGATGTCAGACCTGATGCCATGACATCCTGTACATAGAATATTCAGGGTGAATGTTATGTATTATGTGATTGCGCATTTAATGGCAATTTATGTATGATTGAAGGTCTGATTTGCAAACGCATTCAATCATTAATTCCAACCTGATTTACTTATTTTCCAAAGAGATCTAACCAACTGTCATGAGAAGATTTAATTGGAAAATAGTTTTAGGGTTTTCAAGATGTCCAAGCCCAGCTGGATGCTTCTATAAATAGGACATGGAAAAACCTGATTAGACACACAACCAATACAGAGCGAAATACTGAGAGAGAATAAGGGTTTGTGTCTTGTCTGGTCGTGTGACTTTTAAGCCATTCAAGTCATCCATAGATGATTGAATTGGTCTGATTTGTGAGTTGTAATTTGTCACTCTAAGCTTGTAAGCATTAGTGTGTGTCTACTTTATTGAAGCTGTTAAGTAAGATCAAGTGTGTGTCTACTTGATTGAAGATCAAGTGTGTGTCTTTGAAGAGTGTCTTCTTTTCATAAGTAATTGTTGTTTATAATCAGAGGTGGGATTGAGGGGGAGTGAGCGGGTTCTCATATCTAAGAGTTCTTAGGTAGAAGTTGCACGTGTAGAGATTAGGTGAAAAAGACTGTAACTTGTGGAGTGTACTGAAAGTCTTTGAACTGATTTTATTTAGTGGATTTCCTTCCTGGCTTGGTAGCCCCCAGATGTAGGTGAGTTGGACCGAACTGGGTTAACAATTGCTTGGGTCTCTTGCATTACTATTCTTTATCTTTATCCTGTTTGTTTTACTTAGATATTAGTGTCGTGACACTATCTTCGACATCTCATATCTGATACCAGAATTTCACAAAATACTAAGTCTCAGACCAACAAAAAACAACTCCAGTCCTTGTTGGGGAAAATCAACTTTTTAAGAAGATTCATTTTGAATCTGAGTGGCAAGAAAAAAGTATTCTCACCACTACTACGTTTAAAGAAAGAAGAAGGTCTCGGGTGGGAAAAATATCAATAAGCCTTTGATGAGATTAAGAGGTACATACTGAAGCCTCCAATGTTGTTACTTCCCATGAGGAACAAAGCTATGAAGTTGTACATTTATGCATCTGAGTTGGCAATTGAGAGTATGTTAGCCTAATAAGATGATGATGGCGTCGTATGAGCTATATATTATTTAAGTCGAATCATGAGTGATGCTGAGACTAGATACGTTATGGTAGAAAATTTGTGTTTATCATTATATTTTTCTTGTACCAAACTCAAGCATTGCATAAAATCTTCAGATGTGTTTGTTTATTCACACTTCAACATAATTAAGCATATGTTGTCGAAACCAGTTTTACATAATAGAGTTGGAAAATGGGCATATCCATAACTGAATACTCTTTAACTTACGCACTCCTAAAGACCATGAAAGGCAAAATTATTTATGATTTCACCGTGGATCATGTAGTAACAAAAATAGCGCAGAACTATGTCGAGTTCCTGACATGGAAATTATATTATGAAGGTTCCACTCATTCCAAGGGAACTGGCATAGGAATTTTCATCATGTCCCGTAAGGAACTCCGATTAAGTATAAGTTCAAGATCAACGACCATTGTTCCAACAATAAGTATGAATGTGAAGCCTTGATAACATGTCTTACAATATTATTAGACTTGGGGGAAACCAAAGTTGAGGTCAAAGGTGAGTCTGAATTGGTAATCAAACAGTTAACAAGAGAATACAAATGCATTAAAGATAATATGTTAATACACTTTGTCAAGGAAAATACAATACTTAAACGATTTGAAATTGTGGATATTGAACATGTACCACAAATAAAAAACTAAGAGGACAATGATTTGGCCCAAGTAGCCTCAGGCTACAAGGTAGCGAAGATAAAGTAAAAGAACTTGACTGAAGTAAAAGACAAACTGGTATCGACTAATGTTATCCGACCAGAGTTGTCAATGCCAAAACTGGTAGGGGAAAGGAATTAATACTCAAACTTTTTGAAACTTTTTCCATCAACAACATAACAAACGAAGATTGGCAGATGGAAATAATTGAGTTCCTTATAAATCCAACAGGAACAATGGAACGAAAAACGAAATACAAGGCACTAAGTTACGTCATTATTGGGAACGAGTTGTTAAAAAAACTCCACAAGAGGTGTTACTCAAATGTATTAGTGAGAGTGAAGCTTACTTAGAAATTTATGACACCCACAACGGAAGCAGGCCACAAAATGAAGTGGTTATTGTGTCCACAGGGGGTATACTGGCCCACCATGTTGAAGGATTGCATTGAGTTTGCTCAAGGATGTCAAGAGTGTCAAAAACATGGAGGAATGCAACATGTACCCACCTGTGAATTACATCCGATCATCAAGCCATGGTCATTCAGGGGATGGACGTTAGACCCAATAGGTGATATCAAACTTACGTCTTTGAAAAGCCATAGATATTTCCTAGTGGGCATTGATTACTTTAAAAAATGGGTTGAGGCAGTGCCCCTGACTAACATCGATCAAGACACAGAGATTGACTTCATACTAAGTTTTCGCGGCTGGAAAAATGACAGAATCGTCACCATCATTTATTCATTCCTAAGGAACAAATAAATAATGATAAAACCTATAAGCTAAGGGTGAGATTCTAGGTTCGGGAGTCGGTTAAGTAAGGGGAAGGTACTAGGCCCCCCTTACCTCCATTTTACTCAATGGGATCCTTCTCTAATTCTAGGGTTATTATGTGTTTACAAATGCTTGCTTAAGTATCGATTAGTTGTTAATTACTTGCCATATTTATAGAGAAAATTAGTTTAATTAAAACAGACGGGAGATCAGAAATATTTTTTATTGTCGTACTCACTAGAGTTTACAATTATATGCCTACGTACCTTCACATTGGGCGGGGGATCAAAGTTTCGTAGTTCTTGTATAAAAAAGTTGTTTGTTGATTATTTTTATCCTTGAAAATTCTCACCCATCGGGGGCGGAGAAGTGATTGATTTTTAAGAAAATACCCCAATACGCTAGGGTAGAGGGCTTACAGTTTGAGGTGTGCTGAATTGATTTTATCCTTTAATCATTTTGCATCGTGACACAACATGATTTGATGTGGTTTGGTCAAGTTGTGAATGACATGGTGTGATGCTTCGATTTGGTTTATGCAGGGGGCCTGTTGGTTCAAAGAACAGATTGTTATGTTGGACTGCTATGAGAGTTTGGATGTTGGTCAGAAGTCGGTTATATAGTTTTTCAACCTGAGGGAGGCTCATTAACTCATAAGTAACTCTTTTTAGGAGTAAGTTCATTGTTGATAACCCGGGCGACTGCTGTCAATACTGACATCTTCACATTATTAATGCGCCAAAGCAATCACAGCTCTAGCTGCCTAGACACCTTCTAATACCTGATTCATGGAATTAAGCAATATCCTCAAGTTTTTTGCCCGATCCAATATGCACACCAGCATTACTATTTCTGGTTCCTGACAGGCCAATTATTATAGTTGGCTTTGCAACCATTTGTTGCTATCCACCGTATTTCGGAACAGCCCTGAGAGACAAGAGTAGCCATTGAATTGTTACCAAGATTCATACCTTCTACAATCCTAACTGCTATGGCTAGCACATTTATGAGGGATCCTGCTATTTTTGCTTCTTGATGTACTGATTCGTAAATGATTTGAAGCTTGAATTAGCTTATACTTTGTAATTGGCTCATGTTGTATTATTGTAATGTATTGGAAAATAAACAATGAATGTATGAACTTTTGAATGAATGAAATTGTGTTAATGTATGCATGTTTAGAAATGAACTGAATGTTTGGACATTTAATAGATTTGAAAAATAGTTTAATGATGGAAATGAAAGTTGGAAATGAACATGAATCGAAAATGGAAATGTATGGTTTGAGATTGGTTTATGATGATTGAATGTTATGTGTATGTAATTAACTTCTAAGTAATTTGGGAATTGGAATGAAAAAGAGCTCAATGAACATGGTTCATATGGTTTATGTATTTAGAAATCAAATGGATTATGAATGGTAAATGGTTTAAAAATGGAAATTAGACGATATCTTGAATTTGACATAATGGCTTAGGATGTGTGGTAAATGAACATGGATAGAAACGGTTTAGTCATAACCAAGGTTTAAAAATAAACATGAACATGGTTAAAAGGTTTAAAATGGACATGAATCATGACTTGGGAAATGATTTAGTTTAACATGAACATGAACATGAAATGAATGAGTTGTCTTGTAAATGAAGAAATCCAACTAGAAACTAATAAACATGACTTTGCCTAGTGAATCAAGATCCATGAGATGGGATTCATTTTTAGGGTGGTCAGTTAACTTTGGTCAACTGGTTGACCAAAAAGTCAACAGTTGACCAAAAGTTAACTTAGATAAAAATGTGTATTTTCTTATTGACAAATGAATATAGACCACAATTCCTTTGAACCAAAGAGCTTACGTCATGATATGAATCTAGCCAGATGAACACTAATCAAACAAAAGGTCATGAACATGTGAAGCTTGGAATAAATCCTAATCAAGGAATCATGACCATGAATCTTCCAAGCACATGAACCATCCATAATGGGCCAGATAAATCAAATGAATCCTTAATCCTTGAATGCACACACCATATGTGATAATGTCAATCAGAAACTAGGGTTTTAGGGGTTTGAAATGACCTCAATGATGATTACAAACATAGTCCAAGAACTAGGGTTTTGCTTCACTAAGAAGCCAAAATTGAATCACTAACGGTGGGCATAATGCATAAGCATCAAGAGTTACCCTCAACTTAGGGCTTGATTAGGGGCCACCCCTATATTGCTGAGAAACCCTAGTTTCCACTAGGTGCAAACAGAAAACTCTGGATTCCAGTCACCTGTCTTCTTGTGTTGAACCATGCTTATGAATTTGAAACAAATGTTTATGATGATATGCAAATGATTAGGTTTAGTGACCTATATGGTCCTTGTGAAGGGTAGGGTGAATTTTGGGGTATGACAGTTTCCCCTATTTAATCTTCTCGGACTTGAATGTGCGGATAACAACAGCTTCCGGACAATCAAGGTAGAAGGGGATTAAATACTAGAATATCGAAAAATTTGCCCACCAAGAACAAATGGAATGGAATGTGAAGATAGGTCGCAAAGAGATCTCTTCAATGAGGGTACAGAATGAACAAATTGGTCTTTGTGCAGGGAACTGCAGAGGATCAGAATGTTATTTGGCAGATGGGCATTTATGAGAGGTTAGATATGTATGACACATGCAGTGTGCTAATGCAGTATGATTGATGATTTTTCGTCTTTCTCTTAGCTTTTTTTTTATCATTATATTCTTTTTCATTTTCTATTTTTATCTCTTTTCATTCTTTTCTACTTTCTTTTCTTTTCTCGCCTCCACTATCAAGTTTTGGCATGTAACAAGTGATCGAGGTATTCTCGCAGGATTCCGTGAAGGTAAAAGAAACAGGTGTTTGCAAAAGGCAAGTACCGGTGGATATAAAGAATTGAAATGAGATCTTATGCAAAAGGCGGAGAGACGTCTTGCTAAAGGCAAGCAACTCAACTGAGAAGTGACCTTCTCTTGCAACAGGCAACAATAGCTCATTAACAAGAGAAATGGAATCTTCAAATATAGTTAAGAAAAAAGGGATAGACATATTTCTCACATAAAAGGTGACGAGAACCCATTAGCCAAAGGTTAAGAAGAAAATGAGAATGAAGGACAACCTCGCTGGGGGATATGATTTTTTCCGTACAATAGGTAGCAACGGCTCCTCTACACAAGAAAAATGGGTCTTCCAAATAAAAGGTTAAGAAGAAAGATCGTCAAATTTCTCACACAAAAGGTTGTGAGAACTCCTTAACAAAAGGTTAAGAATAAAATGGGACTGGGATTCTCGTACAAAAGGTAACGAGGTCTCCTAGACACAAGGTCCGTTGGGGATTCTCACAGAAAAGGCAGTGGGAACTTCTCAACGAAAGGCTAAGAAGAAAGTTCGGGATGAGATTCTCATACAAAAGGTAACGAGAAACTTCTCAACAGAGGGTTAAGAAGGCGCATGAAGATGGATATGATTTCTCATGCAAAAGGCAAATGAGAAACTTCTTAACAGAGGGTTAAGAAGAAATATGGAAAGGATTTCTCATACGAGAGGAAATGAGAAACTTCTCAACAAAAGGTTAAGAAGAAAGCTGAAAAGGATGATCATTTCATACAAAAGGTAGAAACGACTCCTTTGCAAGAGAAAATTTCCATGCAAAAGGCAAGGGTCACTTACAAAAGGTAAGCAGGTTTAGGAATAGAAACGCTCGAGGCAAAGGCTAAGGAGACTTACAAAAGGTAATCAGTCGGGGTTAACAATCTTTATACGAAAGGGACAAATGGGACTCACAAAAGGTAAGCGAGGAGGGAACTACCTCTCATGCAAATGCCAGGGGATACATACAAAAGGTAAGTAGTGGAGAAAAGGTCACAAATATTTTCACAAGGCAAAACAAAGAGTGGGACAAGACCTGCTAGGTAAAACCTAGACTTAAGGGGAACTTCCATATGAAAATGGGCTTTGGCACACTCTGACAGGTGGGGAACTTTGTAAATAGGTATGAAAACCTCATATCGTCCCTCAAGCACAACAACGGGGATGAAGTTTTCAAACAACGGCTACCCAAACCCAGAGACTCACGAAACCTATATCAAGCGTTTAAATAAACGGGAAGCGAAGATCTGACAAAGGTACTCTACTCGTGTAAAAGGCAACGAGGGGGAGACGTGATTTTATGCACAAAGCAACGAAATAAACTCACAAAAAGTAAGTTATCTCAATAATTTTCTCCAAGCGAAAGGCAATGAGGGTTTGCAAACAGCAAAAATAGAATAGACTCATAAAAGGTAAGCACTTGACGAAAGGTCGCCGATACTTGTAACGGTTCTGAAGATATTTTTCCAGGAAAAACCCAGATTTGAGAGAATTTGCTAGATAAAATCTGGGCTTTGATACGCTTTGTCAAGTGGGGATCTTGCAGTAGGCACGAAAACTTCATATCATCCCTCAGGCACAATGGCGGGGATGAAGTTCTCGAAACAATTCAGGCTATAAGACAGGTTTATAACAGGATGTAAAAGACTTGGGAAAACTTTTTCTAAAAATCGGTATTGTCTTAACACCTCAGGCTTCATGATTATAAGAGTCGGCCCCAATACCCCATATGTCGTAGCCCCAATTTTTGTCCCAAATAAGTCCTTAAGTAGTTTATCCTAGCAGTCAACTCCGACTTAAGCATGCTCTACGTAGGGGACCGATGAAAATAAGTGAATGATCACAAAAAAATTCCTGCTTTGTTCTCAAGTCATATGAAAATCCGGGCTAGGTGACTCTCATACGGTCATTTAACCCAGCAAAATAAAGACATATGTGAAACATGCAGAAGAAAAATAAAAAGTATATACAAATAAGCCTATTTGTTTGTTGGTTCAGAGGTATCTGGTGCTGAACTTGGTAGGGTGGATTACGATCCAATCCCCCACAACTGCAAATTGGGTTAAATAAAGGGGTTACACCAACTTATGTACCGGAGCCCCATGCTTAGAAAAATAAAATAATAAGCCTATTTGTTTGTTGGTTCAGAGGTATCTGGTGCTGAACTTTGTAGGGTGGATTACGATCCAATCCTCCACAACTGCAAATTGGGTTAAATAAAAGGGTTATACCAACTTATGTACCAGAGCCCCATGCTTAAGATCATAATCACTAACCATTCACTTTACTATGAGTATGTACGGATAACGGGCTTAATGTGATTGCACCTGAATGAAAAGGACTTTAAGAAAATGAAAAGAAGGCTTAGGTATGGTGGGGTAATGTGGATTGATTTGTATAGGAACGAAGCCTACGACCGCAATTGCGGGAAGTGTCACTACAATATCCTTAGTTCGATTCGTTAGTACCTATCGATACATTCCTTGAATGAAATCGTAAGTCTTTTTGCCTCGAATTAACTCTAGTTGATACTGTTTTTCTTGCATAAACTATAAAGTGTTTTGCTTGAGGACAAGCAAAGGTTTAAGTGTGGAAGAATTTGATCACACTAAATTACACCGTGTTTTTGACCCGGATTTCACATGTTTATTAGGACTTTATTATCATTTTGTTTTTATTATGCTCTCTCTTATCTTGTTTTCAGATATTTAGCACTTTCGGACTCTTTTGGAAGAAACGAAGCAAAAAGACCTAAAATTAAGGTTTTTCGGCGAAATTACACACATGGCGTTGCACATGGAGGCCGATGTAGGAGGAGCCATGAGTCATCAGCCCTCAACTAGGAGGTAACCGCCACGTTCCCATGATCCACCCCATTTACACACATGGCGGGCGCCATGAAGGGATGGCGGGCGCCACCTTTGGTAATCATGTTCCCACTAAGGAGAAGTTGGAGGGCACCATGGTCTTTGCAAGCTGCTGAAATCCTCTATAAATAGTTCGTTCCATTTCATTTTCTAATTATCCAACTTAGTTTTACAAGACTAAGCATATATTTATCATTTGTAATAGCGATAATCCGTCACATCGGGGGGTTATCGCACCTTTGTGATTTTTAGTTGGGTCACTTCGAGTTGCTGTCGTCTTTAGCTTCAGGAGTCAGAGGTTTATTCTTTTACCAGAGTCGAAGCCTCCGTTTGGAGCAGGTTCTTATTATCGCTTTATTTATTTATTTCCCGCATCGCTTTTACTTTATTTATTTTCCGCATCACTTTTACTTTATTTATTTCCCGCATCGCTATTACTTTATTTATTTTCCGCACTCGCTTTACTTTATTTATTTTCCGCACTCGCTTTACTTTATTTATTTTCCGCACTCGCTTTACTTTATTTATTTTCCGCACTCGCTTTACTTTATTTATTTCCCGCACTTTACTCGCTCTTAACGCCTCACATTCTAAAACAAACTTTTCATCATGATTAATACCGTTGTGTTTGTTTGTGTTACCATGTCTGGCTAAATCTTTTAAAGGTTAGAATGTAAGGATCGCGGTTAAAGTAATGTTTCACATATTGAATCTGTAGAAATACTTTAAAGGCTGTTTTGATTTTTAACTTGAGTTTTCTAAAAACAAACTTGGTTAGTTTTAATTATTCAAGGAGTGCGAAAGCACCCTGGCTTAGTTAACTAAGAATTTTTATCACTTTAAGGAAAAACTATTTTTGAAACTATTTTCGGACGCGTTGATAGATCTAAAATCAGGAAACTCCTCGGGTAAAAATTTCCAAATCAAAATCACTTTTCAACTAAGTTTACGAGTCTCATTTCTTAAAAATAAGTTTACTACTTTAGCGTTCTGTGTAACACCCTTCTAAAATACCCCAATAATTTAATTAAATATCAAAATACAACATCAGAGTAATTATGCAGTTAAGGGTGTCACATGATCACTTCACACCATGTTCCAAAATAACAGTCATGCTCTTTATTTAATCAAATAAATAGTTGCATAAATCGCAGCGGATCTAAATCAAATCAATCAAAGCATGTAACACATTACATGTAAAATGGTTCACAACCAACAGTAAAACATTTAAAACATCCCTTCCCGATGTTACATCTATCAGAGCACGACCCACTAAGGAGACTACACTAGACTCCAAGCATTCGATTCTACTCAACTCATTTCTCGTTACCTGAAAAATAGTTGTAAGGGTGAGTTCCTCAATCGATATAATAAGTATTATAAAATATCATGTCATGTTAAGTAATTTAACACACTTCATCACCCTAATCCAAACACATATTCAGTAACAGCACATCAACTCAAATATCATATTCAACACAAATGCAACTCATACTCGTACTCAACATCAACACAAACACACGTATAATATTGGAATACATCCATTCATATTATACGCCATACAGATATTATGCAATGAGACTCCATGCATGCGGTACCGACTATTTGTGAACATATAGTTCAACCTCACCGTCCAAATCCAGGCACGGCTACCAAGCTCACTAGTCCCACTCATTTGAGACATAGTGACTCACTCACTAATTCCTCACCATGGGAATTAGCTACCACCCCAAATGGGCCATGCTATGCACGCTAATCACCTAGCATGCAAACATCAACAACAACAATCACAATGATTTACTCACTAATTCCTCACCATGGGAATTAGCTACCACCATAAGGCCACAATATGCATGCTAATCACCTAGCAATGCAACATCAACAACAATTTAAGAATAGACACATGCTCACACTCTAAGCCATAAAATAGTCTATTCACAAATGCATACATTCACATCATCATGTATACCATCACATATCATCAACAAAAGCATATCATATCATGCCACATAATAAATCATAGTATTAGCACACTCTACTAATACCTATACTATTCAAAACAACGGGAATTGATCCCTACAACATCATACCTCAGCTAAGTACATCACTCAGCCTAAACAACCAAAAACTGCACAACCATTGTTCAGGAAAATCACAAATCTGCCCATACGCGTATTGCCTATGCCCATACGCGTATTGCCCAAACCTGACCAAGTCCATACGCGTAATGCCCACGCCCATACGCGTATGCTACGCGTACCACATCCTCATACGCGTACCAACAGAGACACTTTTACGTTCAAAACATCATCTCTTTCACTCATACGCGTAAGGCCTCATCCATACGCGTACCAGCCATCTCATACGCGTATTGCCTAGTGCCATACGCGTATGACCAGAAACCAGAATTTCCAGATCTGCAGTGGCTTTCTCTGCTACGAGATCTATCCAATTCAACCTTCTACAGTCCAAATTTTACACGCAATTCATTCATATCATCTAACACGAATCAGACACTTTCGATTTCACAAATTGCCAACCTTTCTACCTCTAATTCCTACGAATTTCTTCCAATTGGGATCCAAATTTCGTTCATCAAATGTTTCACAGATTCGGCATATATCATTCTAATCAGAGTCAAATTCATGGTTTATCACTACCCATTACATGTTATCCCATAAGACCCATCAAACGACGATAAACCCCCCTTACCTGAGTAAATTCGGCAATTCCGTTAGCTACAAGCTTTTCCTCTTCTCTTGCTCTGCCTCTTTTCCCTTTCTCTTTCAGCCGCTTCTCTTTTCCTTTTTCACGTGAAAAACCCTTTTCCAAAAATTAGGACTTTTTATTATTCCAACTTATATACTCCAATAATAAAACCCAATAATATTATCCCAATAATAATATTAATAATCCAATAATTTTCTAATTATTTAATTAAATTAATAAATAAAATATTAACTTAATTTAAACAATTATCTTAATTTCATCGGGGTGTTACAACTCTCCCCCACTAAAAGAGTTTTCGTCCTCGAAAACATACCTCAGGCGAACAACTCAGGATAAGACTCCTTCATCTGACTCTCAAGTTCCCAAGTCACATTGCCACCTGCTGGTCCTCCCCACGCTACCTTCACCAAGGCGATCTCTTTACCCCGCAACTGCTTCAACTCTCGATCCTCGATCCTCATAGGTGATGTTTCAACAGTCAGGTTATCTCTCACCTGTACATCATCTACTTGGACTACATGTGACGGATCATGAATGTACCTCCTCAACTGAGATACATGAAAAACCTCATGCAAATTCGCAAGCGACGGCGGTAAAGCGATACGATAGGCTACCTCTCCTATCCTTTCTAAAATCTGGTAGGGACCAATAAATCGAGGTGTCAACTTCTTCGACTTCAAAGCTCGACCAACTCCAGTTATCGGAGTAACACGAAGGAACACATGATCTCCCTCTTGGAACTCAAGTGACTTCCTCCTCTTGTCATGATAACTCTTCTGACGACTCTGAGCAATTCTCATCTTCTCCTGAATCATCTTAATCTTGTCCGTAGTTTGTTGAACAATCTCCGGTCCAACCACAGCACTCTCACCGGACTCATACCAACATAAAGGTGTCCGACATCTCCTACCATACAAAGCTTCAAACGGTGTCATACCAATGCTCGAATGAAAACTATTGTTGTAGGTAAACTCAATCAAAGGTAAATAACAATCCCAAGCACCTCCTTTTTCCAAAACACAAGCTCTCAAAAGATCCTCTAGTGACTGAATCGTCCTCTCAGTCTGACCATCAGTCTGCGGATGATATGCAGAACTCAATCTCAGCTTAGTTCCCAAAGCCTTCTGCAAACCTTCCCAGAACTTCGATGTAAATCTAGGATCTCTGTCCGAAACAATACTCGACGGAATACCATGCAAACTTACAATCTTCTCAATATACAACTCGGCTAATTTCTCTAACGGATAATCCATTCTGATCGGAATGAAATGAGCCGACTTCGTCAATCGGTCAACTATCACCCAAATAGCTTCAAAATTCTTAATTGTCCTCGGTAAACCAGAAACAAAATCCATACTGATACTGTCCCACTTCCACTCTGGAATAGCCAACGGTTGCATTAGCCCAGACGGCTTCTGATGCTCAATCTTTGACTTCTGGCAAGTCAAACAAGAATAAACAAAACTCGCAATTTCTCTTTTCATTCCCGGCCACCAAAATAGCTTCTTCAAATCATGATACATCTTTGTAGCTCCAGGATGAATACTCAAGCCACTACGATGTCCTTCCTCAAGAATACTCTTCTTAAGTTCGGTAACATCCGGAATGCACAGCCGATTACCAAACTTCAAAACACCATTCTCATCAACTCTGAATTCACCACCTTGACCTTGATTCACTAGAGTCAACTTATCAACCAAAAGCATATCGGACTTCTGACCCTCTCTAATCTCATCCAGAATACCACTTGTTAACTTCAACATTCCCAATTTAACACTATTGTGAGTACTCTCACACACCAAACTCAAGTCTCTAAACTGCTCAATCAAATCCAATTCCTTCACCATTAACATAGACATATGTAATGATTTCCGACTCAATGCATCAGCCACTACATTCGCTTTACCCGGATGGTAGTTCAAACCAAAGTCATAATCCTTCAGAAACTCTAGCCATCTCCTTTGTCTCATATTCAGCTCTTTCTGATCAAACAAATACCTTAAACTTTTATGGTCACTGAAAACTTCAAATCTTGACCCGTACAAATAATGCCTCCATAACTTCAGAACAAATACCACAGCTGCCAACTCTAAATCGTGTGTCGGATAGTTCCTCTCATGAACCCTCAGCTGTCTCGAAGCATAAGCTATAACCTGCTTATTCTGCATCAACACACCACCCAAACCCAACAATGAAGCATCACAGTAAACCTCAAACAGTTCCGACGGACTCGGTAATATCAGGATAGGAGCAGTAGTTAACCTTCTCTTTAACTCTTGGAAACCTTCTTCACATTTTGAGTCCCAAACAAACGCTTGCCCCTTTCTAGTCAACATCGTCAACGGTAACGCCAACTTAGAAAATCCCTCAATGAACTTCCTATAATAACCAGCCAAACCAAGGAAACTTCTTATCTCAGAAACTGACTTCGGAGCTTCCCACTTAGATACCGCTTCTATCTTAGAAGGATCAACAACAACACCACCTCTTGAAATCACATGACCAAGAAAACTAACTTCTTCTAACCAAAATTCACACTTTGACAGTTTAGCAAATAACTTCTTTTCTCGCAGAACTCCTAAAACCACTCTCAAATGCTCAGCATGCTCTTCTTCAGATTTCGAATACACCAAAATGTCATCAATAAACACCACAACAAACTTATCTAGGTACGGATGGAAAATCCTATTCATATACTCCATAAATACTCCAGGCGCATTAGTCACACCAAAAGGCATTACAGAATACTCATAATGTCCATACCTCGTTCTGAAAGCAGTCTTCTGAATATCCTCAGTTTTCACACGTATCTGATGATACCCAGATCTCAAATCTATTTTGCTGAACACACTCGCACCAACTAACTGATCCATCAAATCATCAATCCTCGGCAAAGGATACCGATTCTTGATCGTCACTTTATTCAGTTGCCTGTAGTCCACACACAACCTCATAGTACCTTCTTTCTTCTTAACCAATAACACTGGTGCACCCCACGGTGACACACTCGGACGAATAAATTTCTTATCCAACAGATCTTCCAGCTGACTCTTCAATTCAGCTAACTCAACAGCAGACATACGGTACGGAGCCATCGATATCGGTCTAGTACCAGGTACCAAATCAATCGAGAACTCAACTTCACGTTCTGGTGGTAATTCATTCACTTCTTCAGGAAACACATCAGGAAAATCACACACCACTGCTAGATCGCCAATCACCAGTTTATCTTTAGCCTCCAAGGTCGCTAACAGCATAAACAACTCTGCCCCATCTGTTACTGCCTCATTCACCTGCCTTGCTGATAGAAACAAACTCTTTCCTTCCTCAATCTCAGGAAAGATCACAGTCTTATCAAAACAGTTGATATAAACTCGGTTAAACACCAACCAGTTCATACCCAAGATAACATCAATCTGCACCAACGGAAGACATACAAGGTCTATCCCAAAGTCTCTACCAAAAATACTCAAAGGACAACTCAAACAAACTGAAGTAGTAGTCACTGAACCCTTCGCAGGAGTATCAATCACCATACTTCCATGCATCTCAGATATCTCTAACTTAAGTTTCACAGCACAATCCAAAGATATAAAAGAATGAGTTGCACCTGTGTCAATAATAGCTACAAGAGGAAAGCCATTAATATAACACGTACCTCGGATCAAACGATCATCTGCAGAAGTCTCAGAACCCGATAAAGCAAAGACCTTGCCTCCCGACTGATTCTCCTTCTTCGGCTTAGGACACTGTGGGCTAATATGACCCAACTCTCCACAGTTGAAACAAGTCACAGTCTTCAACCGGCAGTCTGCAGCCAAGTGACCACCTTTTCCACACTTGAAACACTTCTTCTCATTACTGGTACACTCATGGATACGATGTCCAGCCTGACCACATCTGTAACACTTAGCAGGAGCACTAGAATCTCCCCCACTAGGCCTCTTCATCCCACTCTGTCTCTGGAAACCTTTGCCAGCTGCGTACGGTTTCCCACGATCAATCTGATTCTTACCTTTCCTATCAACCCTTTGCTGATAGCTCTCTGCTCTAGCCTTGGAATCCTGTTCAAAAATCCTGCAACAGTCAACCAAATCAGAAAACACCCTGATCCGCTGATATCCAATCGCCTGCTTGATCTCGGGACGCAACCCGTTCTCAAACTTCACACATTTGGAAAATTCCCCAGTAGCCTCACTATAGGGAGTATAATACTTTGACAGCTCTGTGAACTTAGCAGCATACTCAGTAACAGACCGGTTACCCTGCTTCAATTCCAAGAATTCTATTTCTTTCTTTCCTCTGACATCCTCTGGAAAGTACTTCCTCAGAAATCTCTCTCTGAACACTGCCCAAGTAATCTCAGCATTCCCAGCAGTTTCCAACTCAGTGCGGGTAGCAACCCACCAATCATCAGCTTCCTCTGACAGCATATGCGTACCGAACCTGACCTTCTGGTTATCAGCACACTCAGTCACTCTGAAGATTCTCTCGATCTCCTTCAACCACTTCTGAGCACCATCTGGATCGTATGCTCCCTTGAACATTGGAGGATTATTCTTCTGGAACTCACTCAGTTGACGAGCAGCTCCCATTCCCACAACATTCGGATTCCCTCCAAGTACTCCAGCTAGCATACCCAGAGCCTCATCAATCGCAGCATCATCTCTACCTCTTCCAGCCATCTCTATTCTGAAAACCCAACAAACTAAAACAATAAGTACTGATAGGGTTACACAACACCTATCCCGTACAGGGGAAACAGAATAATTACGACTCGACTCGACCGACTATGCTCTGATACCACTAATGTAACACCCTTCTAAAATACCCCAATAATTTAATTAAATATCAAAATACAACATCAGAGTAATTATGCAGTTAAGGGTGTCACATGATCACTTCACACCATGTTCCAAAATAACAGTCATGCTCTTTATTTAATCAAATAAATAGTTGCATAAATCGCAGCGGATCTAAATCAAATCAATCAAAGCATGTAACACATTACATGTAAAATGGTTCACAACCAACAGTAAAACATTTAAAACATCCCTTCCCGATGTTACATCTATCAGAGCACGACCCACTAAGGAGACTACACTAGACTCCAAGCATTCGATTCTACTCAACTCATTTCTCGTTACCTGAAAAATAGTTGTAAGGGTGAGTTCCTCAATCGATATAATAAGTATTATAAAATATCATGTCATGTTAAGTAATTTAACACACTTCATCACCCTAATCCAAACACATATTCAGTAACAGCACATCAACTCAAATATCATATTCAACACAAATGCAACTCATACTCGTACTCAACATCAACACAAACACACGTATAATATTGGAATACATCCATTCATATTATACGCCATACAGATATTATGCAATGAGACTCCATGCATGCGGTACCGACTATTTGTGAACATATAGTTCAACCTCACCGTCCAAATCCAGGCACGGCTACCAAGCTCACTAGTCCCACTCATTTGAGACATAGTGACTCACTCACTAATTCCTCACCATGGGAATTAGCTACCACCCCAAATGGGCCATGCTATGCACGCTAATCACCTAGCATGCAAACATCAACAACAACAATCACAATGATTTACTCACTAATTCCTCACCATGGGAATTAGCTACCACCATAAGGCCACAATATGCATGCTAATCACCTAGCAATGCAACATCAACAACAATTTAAGAATAGACACATGCTCACACTCTAAGCCATAAAATAGTCTATTCACAAATGCATACATTCACATCATCATGTATACCATCACATATCATCAACAAAAGCATATCATATCATGCCACATAATAAATCATAGTATTAGCACACTCTACTAATACCTATACTATTCAAAACAACGGGAATTGATCCCTACAACATCATACCTCAGCTAAGTACATCACTCAGCCTAAACAACCAAAAACTGCACAACCATTGTTCAGGAAAATCACAAATCTGCCCATACGCGTATTGCCTATGCCCATACGCGTATTGCCCAAACCTGACCAAGTCCATACGCGTAATGCCCACGCCCATACGCGTATGCTACGCGTACCACATCCTCATACGCGTACCAACAGAGACACTTTTACGTTCAAAACATCATCTCTTTCACTCATACGCGTAAGGCCTCATCCATACGCGTACCAGCCATCTCATACGCGTATTGCCTAGTGCCATATGCGTATGACCAGAAACCAGAATTTCCAGATCTGCAGTGGCTTTCTCTGCTACGAGATCTATCCAATTCAACCTTCTACAGTCCAAATTTTACACGCAATTCATTCATATCATCTAACACGAATCAGACACTTTCGATTTCACAAATTGCCAACCTTTCTACCTCTAATTCCTACGAATTTCTTCCAATTGGGATCCAAATTTCGTTCATCAAATGTTTCACAGATTCGGCATATATCATTCTAATCAGAGTCAAATTCATGGTTTATCACTACCCATTACATGTTATCCCATAAGACCCATCAAACGACGATAAACCCCCCTTACCTGAGTAAATTCGGCAATTCCGTTAGCTTCAAGCTTTTCCTCTTCTCTTGCTCTGCCTCTTTTCCCTTTCTCTTTCAGCCGCTTCTCTTTTCCTTTTTCACGTGAAAAACCCTTTTCCAAAAATTAGGACTTTTTATTATTCCAACTTATATACTCCAATAATAAAACCCAATAATATTATCCCAATAATAATATTAATAATCCAATAATTTTCTAATTATTTAATTAAATTAATAAATAAAATATTAACTTAATTTAAACAATTATCTTAATTTCATCGGGGTGTTACATTCTGCACACCTTTTATAAGTGATAATAAGAGGCCTTAATTTAAGGGTAAACTCGATTCTGAATACGCGAAAGCGACAGTTCCTGTTAAATGGATTCTTTTCAAGAGTAGAAAATATTGCCTCATAAGTAGTTCTATTTAGACAATCGAAACATCACTTAACTGAAGTGAAATACATTCAACCTGTCTTTACCTGCATTAATATCTCTTTTATACCGCCTTAGATAAACACCATAACGATAGTATCGATAGATTGACGATTGGTCTCTGTGGGATCGATATTCTTTTATATTACTTTGACGTAATTCGTGCACTTGCGAATCACGCAATCAATGTATTGTACAAGAGAAACTTCGATATGGTTCTGCTCAGATGCGTGGATAGACACGAAGCATACTTATTGATGACTGAGGTCCACAAATGTTCCTTTGGTACTCATTCCAATGGACATGCTATGGCTAAAAAGATGTTGCAAGCAGGTTACTATTGGCTGACAATGGAAGTTGTCTATTGCAAGTTTGTGAAGAAATGCCACAAGTGTCAAATATATGCAGATAAGATTCATGTTCCTCCGACACTGTTGAACATCATCTCCTCTCCATGGCCCTTCTCCACGTGGGGAATTGATATGATTGGCATGATTGAGCCCAAAGCTTCGAATGGACATCGTTTCATTTTGGTGGCAATTGACTACTTCACAAAGTGGGTTGAAGCGACATCGTATGCAAATGTAACCAAGTAAGTGGTTATGAGGTTTATAAAGAATCAAATTATATGCCGATATGGTGTGCCAAGTAAGATCATTACTGATAATGGATCGAACTTGAATAATAATATGGTGGAAGCTCTTTGCAAATACTTCAAGATTGCACATCATAATTCCTCTCCCTACAGACCTAAGATGAATGGGGTTGTTGAAGCTGTGAACAAGAACATCAAGAAGATCATTTAGAAAATGGTTTTGACGTACAAGGATTGGCATGAGATGCTCCCATTTGCTTTGCATGGGTATCGTACATCCACCCGCACTTCAACAGGGGCAACCCCTTTCTCATTTGTTTATGGCATGGAAGTTGTGCTCCCAGTAGAGGTTGAGATCTCATATTTGTGTGTGCTCATGGAAGCCAAGTTGACTGAGGCTGAATGGTGTTAGACCAGATTTGACCAGTTGAATTTGATTGAAGAGAAGAGGTTAACTGCCATGTGTCATGGTCAGTTGTATCAGTAGAGAATGAAGAAAGATTTTGACAAGAAGGTCAGACCTCGTGTGTTCAGAGAAGGCGACCTTGTGCTCAAGAAGATTCTATCTTTCAATCCAGATTCTAGGGGAAAATGGACTCCTAATTATGAAGGCTCATATGTTATTAAGAGAGCCTTTTCAGGCGGTGCTTTGATTCTTACAACTATGGATGGTGAAGAGTTCACACGTCCTATGAATGCAGATGCAGTCAAGAAATACTTCGCCTAAAAAAGGAAAAGAACAACTCGCTCAGTTGAAAACCTAAAAGGGCGGCTTAAGCAAAAATGAGCGTCTCGGTGGATTGAAACCCGAAAGGGAAATCTAGGCAAAAGTTAGAGACATAAAACAGAAAAATTATCCCGATAAATTGAGTACCCCACCTTGGGGAAATTTATGCAAAAATTAGGGATTATGGAAAGTAACTGCATCCTGCTGATCTTCAGATTTGAAGACATTCTTGAGCAATTCGGTCAATTCCGGTTCATCATCTCCAGCCGACACCAAGAGCACAGTGGATATCGAAAGTTGGTAGAAGGATTAGTGATCATTGTATTCAATGTAGCCCTTTTCCATGTAAATTACCATTTTTCAACTTTTGTAAAGATCTATGGAGTCTTGTCATTTACAGACTAGCATTCCATTAAATAAAGTTGAGCTTTTTATCCAATTGTTTCTACTCTTGTTTAATTCAGCCTAATAGATTTAGATTTTTATTATGATCATTTTTGAAATTAAATTTTAATCAAAATAATGTTTTCTTAAATATATAAAAGCAGTTACTTTAAGCAATCGATATCATTTGAAGGAATATCAACAGCGGTTTGAAAAGCGGTAAGCCCTAAATGCGGAGCATTATTGATTCTCCTCAAGCAGTGGGCGTAATCCATATTTCATCCCCGACAACATTTCAGGAACCGAGTTTTGTTGGTTTCCCCGACTGAGTTTTTTGGCCTCCCTTGAGTTGTAGGCATGTTATTTATGCAGTTTGTGCGATTTCGGAAGAATTTTGCTTCTCCGGAAGTCATCAGAGTTACTCCTGATTTTTTAGCAGCTATTGTGTTTGTCCCCTGCAAGGTTGTCTCCCAGTTGATATGGTTTTGAATTAAAATCCCCCGCAGGGTTTGTAGCAGTTTCCTCAGTAGATCCTCTCCTTGTGCTTTCCCTAGCCAGATTTGAGCCTTTGAGATGTTTGCTTGATTCTCTCCAGCAGTTGTTTCCCTCCTGTAAGGATTGGCTAGGGGTTTGTATCGATGATTCAAACTAGTGACATTTGTTTCCTTTGTGATCGTTTTGTTAGCATAATCATCATTTAAACATATACATATACATATACGCTCATGTGATTTCACTATTGCATTTTTTACACTTGGTAATACATTATCTCTCTGATCCTCTGCTATGGTGGTATACTTTTCCCCCATACATATTTGGTTTGTCTGTCCTCTTTCAACTGTAGAGTGTCAGCCCATTAAGCAGAAAGACTTTAACCTTTCTCTTTCCCCACCGAGTTATTTCCTCGTGGATGATTGTTATTTCAGTTTCCTCCCTAGTAGAGTATCTGGACGGAACCACTCCCCTTGAGTTATATCCACATTGGGTTGAGTCCTTGATTGACCGTTTCTTTCTAGATCTTACCTAGATAGATACTTTTGGTCCCCTGAGAGTATATTACTCAGTAACCGGTAATATTCTTCTCATGTCTTTCACTTTTGCCCAATACCCGACAAGAGTAACTTTTTCTCCCCAGCGGATTCGTTTTCACGTTTCCCCAGGAAGTATATCCTTGATATGTTCATCCTAACCGATGACAAATATTTTCTTCCCTTGCTTGAGTTTATCCTTGATATGTTCATCTTAACCGATGATGGATATTCTCTTTTTGGTATTCTACTCAGTAAAAAGGTAGTTGTAATCCCTATTTCTTCCCCAGAGAGTTAATCCTTGATATGTCCATCTTGACCGGTGACGGGTTTCCTTCTCTTTCTGGTCTTCTGCCTAGTAACCGGTAGTTGTAAATCCTGCTTGCTCCCCTTTTGTAGAGTCTATCCTTGATATGTTCATCTTAACCGATGATGAATATTCTCTTTTTGGTATTCTATCCAGTAACTGATAGATGTAATTCCTAATTTTCTCCCCTCTGAGTTTATCCTTGATATGTTCATCCTAATCGATGATGGATGTTCTCTTTTCGGTATTCTACCCAGTATTCGATAGATGTAATTCCTAATTTTTCAAGCAGTTTATCCTTGATATGTTCATCTTAACCGGTGACGGATATCCTCCCTAATTTCCCCCAGGCAAGTTTATCCTTGATATGTTCATCCTAACTGATGACGAATTTTATTTCCTTCGAGTCTATCCTTGATATGTTCACTTTAACCAGTGACGGATATTCTCTCTTTGGTCTTCTGCCCAGTAACTGGTAGTTGTAAATCCTATATTGGCTTTTCCCTGCAGTTTATTCTTACCCAGTGACTGGTAACAAATACACCTCCTGGTTGCCTTCAGCGAGTCATCCTTGATATGTTTACCCTAACTAGTAACAGATGTCCTCCCTATCATATTTTTGTTATCCCCTTACCCAGTAACCGGTAATGGATAATAGATTTCTCCTCCTCCTGTGTTGAAGATCTTTTCTTCCCCAGTTGAGTTTAAGTGTGCATTTCCTCAGTGAAATCGTTGTTTCTTGTTTGGGACGAGTATTTTAGCTTTGTTCTGATTTACCCATTTCTCCTGCAGGTGTTCCTTTTATTCCCCGACTGAGTCCTTCCATTGATTTATTTTCATGGAGTCCCTCGAGTTCCCCAATTATTTTTAAGTTGTAGCCTGGCCTACGTACAACCCTTTTATCCCCCTAGAGTCTCTGTCTCTCCAGTGAGTTTTCCTTATGGAATGCATTACACTCCTGCATACTTTCAGTCTCTACGGATTATTTTCCTTCGTGGCAGCATTTTCCCCCACATAGATTTACTTTTAACATCCATATCATATGCATCACGAGGTCTCTTAGGGACCAAAGTTTGTTTCTATATGTTGTTATTTAACTCCATTCTACTGAGTCAATATGAAGATTTTAACCTTCACCTCCTCAAGTAGAATGTCCTTAAATAGAGGTAGCTGTAAGACCCTAATTTTGACCCTAAGATCCCTCATGCTATCTCATCATATGCATTAGCATTGGGATCACATCTTGGCATCCTCCTGACCCCTCATTCATTGGGTTTGCATTGGGAGAGATCACAAAGCACCATTTGATTGTATCATACTTTGTATTTTATCATTTACTAACCAAAATACCAAAAAAATATGTCTTTGTACAATCTAACTCTTATGTAGGTAGTGCACATGCTCACTTTTGATCTATCAAGCTTATATATGGGGTTCAAGACCCTCAATGCAAGGAGTTCAATCAAGAATTGATTTACTATAGCTCTAAGTATCATATATGGATCCCCATGATCTTCACATGTTATTTTGATCAAGAATTCATCAAGAGTTTGGAGTTTGTTTGCCTTGGAAAACCTAGTTCATCTAGGTATCTTATGTAACTTCTTCAACAATTGATCAAATATTTAAAGGGATACTTCAAATTTCATCATCTTATGCATATATGATCCTCCATGAGTCCCAAAAGTCAAGAGAATGTCAAGCTAGCAAGTTGGTTTATGGTGGTTGACCAGAGAAAGTCAACTGGTCAAAACTAGGGTTCCCTAGACCCTATCTCCTACAATATTTATCATATGAAAATTATTCCAAGATTAAAGTTACTCTAAATGACATTACAAAACAACTTTCATGTTGAGGTCTAGAGCTAGTTTTGCTTGGAAAGTCATTTTTTATGGTGAACAATTATAGGTCATTTTGTCTAAACCCTAATTTGGAGGTCAATTTCCCAAGACCATAACTTTCTCAATTTTATAAGATGAAAGCTATTCAAGTTGCACAATCAAATTAAAGATGTCTACTTAAACTTTTATGTTTGGAGGAAGAACAAATTTAACTTTTAAATGCATGTAATATGGGGATACATTATAGGTCATTTTGGACCAATGCGATTGAACAAGTGATTTTCCTCAACTTCAAAAATGCATAACACCTTCATACTAAATCCAAATAACGTCAAATTTTTTACCATTTTGAAGGACTTTGAGAGAGAGATACAACTTTGATGAAGGAACTTTTCTCATTTGAAGCTCATATAAAAAGTTAGCAAAGATGGAATAAGTGAACATATGGCTTGACACTTAGATTTTTTTTTGATATGTTTGATTTTCCAAACTTCCACCTTAAAATTCATCATGATCGAAGCTTTAAATAAAAAAGTGTTCAACATTAAAATTGTTCCTCTTGAGCTAACCTTTCCAAAAAGTCCAATTTCATCCCATTTGGACAAAGTATGAGTGACTTGCGCATGGCTTGAACTTGGATCACCATTTGGCATATATAAACTTGCATTCCTCATACACAATTGCATGGCTTACCAATGTGACTTCAGTAATGTTTGTACTCATTTTTGGACCTAAAGGGATGATTACATGGGTCTATCACACACCCATGCACCCATGCAATGAACATTGCTATTCTTGGAAATTTGATTCAAGTGTGCAAATAACAATCATTTGGCCTATAATAGAGACCCTTGCACTCTGAATTGAGGACTCTGCGCACCATCTTTGAATCCCCAACTCCAAACCCTCTCACTCAAAGGATAACCTTGAGGATTTCCATTGGAAATCGAGTTTGAATCTCCACTGTTTTGAGATTCAAATCTCCAAGAGTCATGTTGCTTTTGTTGATTCAATCCCATTTCATCAAGTGTCCAGAGCAAGGCCAAGTGAAATTGGAAGCAAGATTGTGTTCATACAGACCTGCATTGAAGGTAATTTTCAGAATTTTTATCTCTTCGATTCTCACTCAAATCTCCATAATTCTTCTTGATTTTTGGTTGTCTGAAGTCCTACCAATGTAGGCAACAAGATTGAGTTGCTTTGAGGTCAAATTGAAGCAACTCAGATCATGATCCTCAAAATTCAACTCCCTGTATCTTTTAATATACTTGGAGTTTGGAGAAACTGAGGCTAGATTCGAGCTCCTAAGCATTTTATCTTTAAATTCATGTCCTCCTTTTTAATTTTGGTGATGGTTGAAGGTGGACCAGTCCGGTGAGGTCCACCTGAGAAGAAAACCGGAGTTACAGCTCCGGTCGTGTGTTGGCACATCTCAGACCATAGGATCCTTGCAAAATGTTTTAATCTCGTGCGTTGGTTTTAAATACCATCCCTGCAGCGCATTGACTAATGTACATTGTGGAATGCGCGCTGAGGACCACTTGATCTGCCACCTCAATTAATGAGGGAGATCAGGTGGTCCACGTTTTTTGCTATTTTCTGATTTTTACTTTATTTAGCTTATTTTCATTAATTCATATTAATTTTAATATTGATCCAAAAAATATGAGACTTTCACCAAAAAATTTAAATAAATTCCTCTTTCATTTTCTAAATTAAAATTATTTTTTGGATCATTATTAATATTTTTCATGATTTAATTGTTTTTGTGAATAGTTTTAAGTTTCCAAAAATAATGAATTTTTTTCTCCAAGGTCCTTTGACCTTGTTTGACCTATGATAAATCTCATGACCATTTATTTGGTGTTTTGATGAGGTTTTAGGATTTTGACCAACCATAATTGAATTTAATGTGTATTTTAATTGATTTTAATTGTTTAAATGCAAAATTGAGCTTTTGATATTGACTTGTTGAATTTAACTTGTGTTGTTGGGCCTTGGTCAAGGTTGATTTGACTTTGTTGAGTTAAAATAATTGGATTTAGGGGATTGATGAAATGTACATTTCATCTCCCGAAATGAATGAATGATTTTAATTTGATAAAAGTCCTCATTTAACCAATTTGTGTTGATTCCATCCCCCCTCCCTCTTCATCTCAATCTCATTCTCTTCTCATTCATTTCATGGACATATGATATTTCTATATCCTAAGGCTAGTTGATTGCAAAATCAACCTAAGTATGGATGAGATTAGGTCCACCCCCTTTTGCATTTTCTTTTAAGTGTGGTATGTTTTAGGAGTATGGTTTATAATGCCACGTCTCTAACATGCATTAACACTAAAATTTCTATTGCTCGACCTCAGATAGTTGTGACTTCTACATAAGTTCAATTATGATTGCTTAACATAACGCTAAATTTTGACCCAAAGGCATAACATTCTAGTAAGTGAGATTGTAAGTCTCCCCTCTTTCATGGTATTGTGTGGAAACCTGGCCTTTTTTCCTTCCTTTAGAAGTTGTCTTGGTTCAAGGATCCATGCTTGTGAATAGTGGGTTGAATGTTCTCCAAAGAATGACTTAAACAATAAAGCAAAAGCAATACTAACTTCTAATCAACTAACAATTAACATTTAATTTCAAGCCATTTACTTTTATGCCCTTTAATTTCAAGTCTTTATTCATTTTCCATTATGCATACCATTTAACTTGTTTACTTTAATGCCATTTTCACTTTGCTCACTTGAGCCATATCTTGTGATTATATTATGATTATATATACCTGTTTGTGTATTTTGCTTGTGTTTGTGGTCTTTTGACCTTAATGTACATAATAACAACAAAAACCCTAAAAAAGACTTGTGTGGACTGTTGGCCTTATGCCATTGCATTTTAAAAACTCTTTTCTTAATCAAAGTTGTAAATGAACTTAACTATACTTGACTTAAACTTTCAAAAGACAAAAAGAACTAACACTCATTCAAACCTTTTTAGGCCTTTTGTGCCTTTGTTAAAATTAAATTTTTGTTAAAAGCAATGAATTCACTTTGAAATTGTTACCACGAACTACGAGGTTTTGATCCCTCATTTTATGTTGGTACGTAGGTGTCGCACCTCGAAAAAATGGGGATACGATTTTAAGCGAAGCGCAATAGCACGCTCGCAATGATGGACTGAACAGAGTCGCCACTGAACTTTATTTATTCCTAAAAGGAAAGGGGAAATATCGATAAAACCTCTAAAAGAAAGGATAAGATATGGTCATCGCAACCAATATCAGGGTTCGGGAGTCGATTACGCAAGGGGAAGGTGTTAACACCCCTCACTTCCGTTGTACTCAACGAGAACCATTAGGTTAGTTGTGTGCGTTAGTGTTAGTCGAAATATTGGGCTTTTCGAATTATTAGGTGGGAAAGAAAGAATAGAAGAGAGAAGAAATGTTTTTGGATTTTTAACGAAGGACTAAACCTAAGTTTTTTATTAGTGGGCCTGACAAGATTTACGAATCCTGCTCCTATGTATCTCAAAAGAGAAATCAAGGCTTACGTAGTTCTGGGTAGAAAAATGTTTGTTTGTTGGTCGATTTTAGCGAAAGCTATTTTGTATTAATCGACGAAAACATTGTTTTACCCAAAACAGATGAGGAGTGGACGCATACCACACATTGAACGAATTTATAAATCTACATTCGGAAAAGCGTCACTTATCTCGACTCAACAATCGTGGCCGAAACATTGTTTTGTATCACTTAAGACAATATATCTTTTATTTATGAAAAAGGTTCTTTGATTATTCGCACGATGGCGAAAAAGAGTTTGACTGGTTGGATGTATTTTGAGTGATGGCGAGAACTTGGATGAGCGAGATATACATCTCGAATCCTAGCCTCAGGAGTGCACGGTATACACCATGTTCCATTTCCATCTTTATTGGCAAAAGTGTTTAATAGAGATTAAGTATTTTTAGGTTTGATTGAGAAAAGGGTTTGAAGAAACCGCGTTGACAATTTTAGACGATGGCGAGAGTTAAGATAGGCGAGGCATCCACCTCGAATCTTAATCTCAGGAGTGCACGGTATACACCATGTTTCATTTCCATCTTTATTAAAAGAGGTTAAGATAGGAATTAAGTATTTTGGAGTTTGAAAGACGAGCACTTATGACTTGCAAGCTCTTACAGCTTGGGTCTAGTACTCGGTACTACGTCTGGACATTCCACCCAGGCAGTCTGTTTCTTTCCAATATTGCTAAGAAAATGATTCGAATATTTACGAATGTTTTGGAGGGAAGACGAATATTTATGGCTTGCAAGCTCTTACAGCTTGAGCCTAATATTCGGGATTATAATTGGATATTCCATCCAGGATAATCTTTTTCTTCATATTTTACTTAGAAAAAGATTTGAATATTGGAGTGTGGAAGAGAAGACGAATATTTACGACTTGCAAGCTCTTACAGCTTGAGCCTAATATTCGGGATTGTAACTGGATATCCCATCCAGGATAATCTTTTTCTTCACGTTTTATTTAGAAAAAGATTTGAATATTGGAGTGTGGAAGAGAAGACGAATATTTACGGCTTGCAAGCTCTTACAGCTTGAGCCTAATATTCGGGATTATAACTGGATATTCCATCCAGGATAATTTTTTTCTTCACGTTTTATTTAGAAAAAGATTTGAATATTAAACTAAAATAATTAAAGTACAAAGGTTTGAAATTATTGAAAGTTAAGTTGATGTTGCTTAAGAGCTCATTGTAAGGAGGCCCAAGAGTAAGCCATGTAACCGGAAACCAACCTAAATTGAAAGCAATTGAATTTAGCTTTAAGCTAACTTAGAGTGGATTCATATAAAAATCACTCTATAAGAAGCCGAGCACCTGAATCTATGCATCTAAGCGATTTTAAAATGTTAAATTTAATTTTAACTCCGAGATCACAACGCAATAAAATCGATATAACAAATACTCAAATAAAATATTTTCTAAAAAAATAAGCAAACAATTAATTAATTAACTAAATAAACTAAAAAATTGATCAATAATCAATTAATTATCAATCTAAAAACTAGTCAAAAGTAAAAAATTATAACTAACAAGAGGATGTAAACAAAACTAGACCCAATAGAACATATATACTGACCTTAATTTATTAATAATAATAATAATAATAATAATAATAGATAATACAGTAATTATAACTAAAAATAAACAAAGTAAATAAAATATGAAAATGTGATAGCCAAAATGAGACAGCGCCTCTTTTCAAATTTTCAAGGCCAACGAATCTCCCTTGGACACATGGCAAAGATTAACTAAAAAAAATAGTGGAAAAACAAAATCATACAAAAATAAATAAACTCAGTAGCATAAAAAAGCTTCTTTCTCTTCTTTTTTCAAAATGCTACTCATTGTGGGAATCATAGAATGAAAATGGAATATATATATATTTTTTGTAGTTCATTTTTCATGGGCAAAAGAAGAAAAAAAAAGGTTAGGAAAGAGAGATTCAAGTGAGTTTTTAATGGTTGCTTTTGGGGTGAAGATATGAAAATAATGCAATATTTTTCTTTGAAATCTTATGTGAGGTTTATGGTGCTTGATTGGTAGATGAAGGAGTTAGTTGGATATGTGGGAGGAGAAATAGTATAAAATAAAAGGAGGGAATTATATGGAAATGTGTAGTTACTACATTGAAAGAGAGGTGATATTTGTTGAAGGAATAATTTTTTAATGGAATGGTTATGTGTGGTGAGAAAGAAAATGAGAGATGTTGTTTTTGTGACTGTATGAACGTGAAGTATGTTCACGTTAAAAGCATAACAACTCTCTGCCTTGTATGCACTGCCATACTTTAACAAATGAGAGAGAAATCTTATTGGGTAATTGGTATGAGCTGTTTTAAAATTGAGAGAGACAAGTGGATCTTATGGAGGCGCTGTTTTGAGTGTGTGCTCCGTCTTTCAATGCCAAGTGATGGTTATATAGTGGACATATTAGGGTTACAAACTTATTTAATACCAATAGTGCCCCTTTAGATATTTTTGTAGTACAAAATGAATGTGAAATATTTAAAATAAATAAAATGATATAAAATGAAATAAACAAAATAAAAATTAAATGAAACCATAATTAATTCTATTTTAATATTCATAACATTTTGATGAGAAAATAAAAATAAATTAACTCAAAAATGAATAAAAGCCGGGCGTAAAAATGCTCAAAAAATTAAAATGAATGCACCAAAATGATCAATGCGAAATAAACTTATTGAAAAAATACAGTGTTTCTTTTAATTTTGAAATATTTTTTGACCGGTTAAACAGGTTCGAGCTGATCAAAAAGTGGCCGAAAAATTAGCTGAAAATATAAATCGAGCATACCAGATTAAACTACGCGAAACGTAGATTAATAGAATTGATGTCTAGAAGCTTGAATTTAAAATTTTTCGTTCACTGATCTGACACACATCTGGCGATTAATCCAACCGGTTTGTCTGTAGATCCGAAAAAATTGTTTCGACTGATATTTTAGGCACTATGCGGTATGGCATGCATGGTATTCTATGTAGACATGCAATAGCTATAATGAATGTATTGAATCAGTGATTCAAGGTCAAAATTGGGGTATGACAGTTGCCCCTATTTAAGTATCTTCAACTAGAGAATATGAAGCAGGACACTCTTCATATGATCATGGTGGGAGATAGTTAAATACTAAGAAGACCCGGATTTTGATCCTGAATCCCTAGGACATGATATGATATGATATGCATGGATGCATGATTCTTTTTTTGTAATTTTTATCTGCTAGGGATATGGTGGACCCTTAACAGGAGATGCTACTAGACAGACCAACCTGTGGGGAATGCTAATGGTCCACAGGGAGACAGACAAATGGTAAAAAACAAACTTGTTGGGGAAGACAAATCCTGCTGGAGAATCAGACACACACTGGGGAGTAATCAAAGTGAAAGTTGATAAATAACATTTAGAGTATAAGAGATTTCGGTAGTAAGTTCACGTATGACTTACTAAACCCGAATAAGGAAAAAAAGCTACAACAGGTTCATATATGACCTGACAAGGGAATAAAGTTCAACAACAGGTTCATATATGACCTGAATAGCACTGAAACAAACATATAGAAAGACTCTTCAAAACAGATTCATATATGACCTGGCTATAGCACAACAACAGGTTCATATATGACCTGACAATGCTGGGGAATATCAAGAAGTTCTGACAGCAGGTTCAGATATGACCTAACAAAACTCAGAAAAATTCGAGAAGAGTGTATCAACAGGTTCATATATGACCTGATAATACTGGAATGAAAGCTCGACAGTAGGTTCATATATGACCTGACAACACTGAAACAATCATAGAGAAAGACTCTTCAGAACAGGTTCATATATGACCTGACACTGGAATAAAGCTCAACAACTGGTTCATATATGACCTGAATAAAGCTCAACAACAGGTTCATATATGACCTGAATAATGCTCAATAACAGGTTCAGATATGACCTGAATAATGCTCAACAACAGGTTCATATATGACCTGACAATGGCATAAAGTTCAAAAACAGGTTCATATATGACCTGAATAGCACTGAACAACAGGTTCATATATGACCTGATAATGGAATAAAGTTCAATAACAGGTTCATATATGACCTGAATAGCACTGAACAACAGGTTCATATATGACCTGACAATGGAATAAAGTTCAACATCAGGTTCATATATGACCTAAATGGCTTGAACAATAGGTTCATATATGACCTGATAATGGAATAAAGTTCAACAACAAGTTCATATATGACCTGAATAGTATTGAACAACAGGTTCATATATGACCTGACAATGCTCAACAACAATTGGACTCTTAACCGTAAGTAATGGATTATAACCAACTTTTAATGGATTTTGCCAACAATAATTGGACTTAAAAAGGACTGCGAAAACCGGGTGTTGGTTTAAGGGCACCAGAGACAAACTGGAATTAGAGGTTAAAGGATATAGGATCAACAACAAGACCTAGGTCAATGCAAAATGAGCACGAAGTACATTTCGGCTATGCATGATTTGGATTTTTTTATGCATGATATATGAATGATCATGATATGAGATGCTGACACTAGGCAGACTGGGAGTCTGTAGGGACTGTTTATGGAGATCATGATTCCTCAACACCGAGAACTCAACCAAATATTTTATGATAGATGTTATCAAAGGAGAATTTTATCAAGCTTGGAAGCCACAACTTAGCAAATGGGATCCTTTTGGGGGATTAATGAATCGTGCTAGCATAATTTCCGGGCACTCGTCTTAAACTCAATAGTTGTTGACGTATGGCAGAATTTGTTTGAGCAGTTTGAAAGCATGAAGAAAGAGGTTTTGCCCCTCTGTGGCTCATCTTGCCCCAGTCTGTTGGGTCTTTGGAAATGTTCACCTTGAAAGTGAGTTTGGAAACAACTTGCCATGAGACTACCTCGAGATGGCTTGCCCCAAGTGTTTGAAACTTGCAATGGTCTGAACTTGACTAATCCAAATGTTGGAATGGTAGACTTTTGATTGACTTTCCTTGGATAGTTGGACTTATTGAGCTTTGAGGTGGCTTGCCCCGGTCTGAGTCTTGAAGCAAATTACTCTTGGCGAGATGACCCTTGGGGTGATTAGCTCGAATTAACTGATGCTCAAAGTGATTTGCCCCTGACTAGACTTCTTTCACTTTATCAATTTCCTCAACTGCATATTGTTGGAATTTCTTTGACGCTAAGTGTTGACTCGCAAATAAGATCGTGCCTTCAAAAAAAATGGTAATTTTAATGCAATGTTTATGCAAAAATTTGAACTCAAAGTTTATTGATATGAATGGGTGAAATACAGTGAACGGGTCGTTGATAAGAACACAATGGTGATCAAGTCATTCACAGTATGCAAGTTGGTGCCATCAAATGATTAACAAAAATCGTTTGGAGTCAAGTTAACACAACCTTGTTATAGTATGCTTTCAAAATACCATGTCTCAATTAGGTCTTTTAAGGGTTGTAATGTGGCCTGGTTCACGGTTTTTTTTGAAACAAAAGGATATAAGGCTCAAAATTTATTTTTACCCACCCCTTCTTCTTGATGATCTCCAGTTCCTATGTTCAGTTAATTCAATACACGCATTCGACTTCGAAAGTGCGAAAGTGAAAATGGGGATTCAAGGCGAGATTTTCTTGAAATGGCAGTCACCTTATTTTGTTTTTGTTGAGGATTTAATGACCTCTTTTGATTGATTTTCTTTATCCCTAATTTTTCCTGGACCGCTTCTTTGAAGCTTTCGGTCCATCGGGATGCCCTGACTTTTGCCTAAGTCATTTTGTGGTATTTGACTTAGCGAGCTTTTTTTTATCTCTTTTTTTTAAAGGTGTTGACTGCCATATTATTGGTGGATAAGGATCAACCAACACTAATTTTAGCTTTTCTTAACTTCTTCGACACTTCAACATGTGCGTGAAGGATAACATGTGGTTGAACCTAATTGGAGGGTGTACATATGGACGATTTTTTTGAAAGATCGAATGCACGATCAAACTATCTGAACACAACTACCCTGCCCCAGGTTAAGATTAAGGGTTTTAGATCCGAAATAAACACCGACTTCTAGGCTCAAAGTGGTTGACTAGGGATTAACTCCTTATCTCTTTAATGTTTGGGGAATTGAAACAATGCCTTACATCATCGACAAGGTTTTACTCAAACGCATACCACAACAATTTTAGGTGTTTCGTTTTCATCATCCTCCTTCCAATCTTTGTTAACACAACGATTTGATAAACAAAAGTGAATGCAAGGAGTATTTTTGTTTTTAACATAAATGAAAAACGAGTGAATACGAATGGATTAATTCAGAAGATGCATAAACATTTCATTAATCTTACCAATTCAAAGAAAACAACAATTCTTAAAAGCAATTAACGATCAACATGCAAAGAAACTACAAAAGAAGTGTTGAAACAACCAAATGATTGCCAGCTTGGGAATGACTTCTTCAAAATTGATCCATTAACTTAGGGGGACACCCCTTGAGATCTTCGCACTTATCCGGTCGATGGGTTAACGTTTACCACCAAGCTTCCTTCTTGAAAGGCTATGTACCCGTTGTCAATCAACTGTTGTACTTTGGCTTTGAAAGTGTTGCAGTCTTCGGTTGAATGCCCTCTTGATCCAGCATGATATCCACATTGCACATTTGGGTCATACCCGGGTGAGTAAGGTTGTGGAACCGGCTTGAGAGACTTGGGAACCACCAACGAGTTTTGAATTAGAGGTTGTAGAAGTTGGCTATATGTTATGAGGATTAGAAATTCAAGGCGATATCTCAATGCTCTCACCAGGAAATGATGATATCTCGTTAGGCACATCCTTGACCTCTTACTTGTGGTACAAAACCTTGAGGGGTTTCAGGGGTCCTTTCCCTTTCACATTACTTGACCCAGAAATCAAGATATATGTACCTGCCTTCCTCCTTCAATGCTTCTTGAATTTTTTTTAGACATGGTTCTTTGTTCTAGACGCGTGTCAGGAATCACTTTGCTCTTCATGGACAAAGGATGGATGAGTTTATTTTTTGTATTTTTGGAAAATGTCATGCATTATGATGAAATGCAGATGCAAGGGAATGTGAATGAATGCAATGCAAGCCATGCATATTTGTTTTTTTTTCAATACACGGGTTCAAAAGTCTGAGGTACTGATGAATCAGATTGCTCTCCAAGAACAGGTTCTCTCCGGGTATGATCTAGGGTTACAAAGGTTCCTAGAGTCATGGATCCATTAGACTGTTTGCTACCTGCGGCAACTTACTTGCCGGGCATCAACTCTATCCAAAGAATCTACTCTAAGTGAGGTTCTGGCATCGATCCAACGAGAAATTCATCTCGCAGACCCACACTCCACAACCATCTTTCCTAGTTGGACAAAGAACTAAGGTTCTACAAATGGTTCTCAGAGTCATGGATCCTAAAGAAAAGATCGAAGCTTACGGCAACTTACTTGCCGAGCGACAGCATCCTCTCAAGAATATGCTATGTAGACATGCAATAGCTATAATGAATATATTGAATCAGTGATTCAGGGTCAAAATTGGGGTATGACAATAGGCACAAGTCCGAAGGTCTTGTCAAACCCAAAAATATAATTAATGAATTCTTTTCTCATCCCTCCACTCTATTTATTGCAAACATCATTTTGTACAAAAACACATAAGCATACAAAAAAGGGCTCCCTAGGAGTACCTAGGACACTTTGGGTGTTAACACCTTCCCTCTATGTAACCAACCCCCTTACCTGTAATCTCTGGAATTTTATTAGTTTTGATTTGAAAACTTCTTATCTTTGGGTTTTGTTCTTACTTTTCCCTTTTCCCTTGGAAACAATAAAAGTGTGGTGGCGTTTCTGGTTTAATTGACGTCTAGCTTATACATAGCCCGATGGTCATGAATTTACCACTACAAACTGCATTATAGGTCGACACATTCAATTACAGGTCGACCTATGGAATTTTTTTCCTGACTCTAGGTCAACACATATGTTTCAACATTAAATCTTGTAGCTTCTATTTCATGTGCCGAGTCTTTAGGTCGACAAATAGGGAGCGCATAACAATCATAGATCGACACATAACTTTAGACAGGTTGAAATATGACTTTAGACAGATCAACCTGTGCATCAAACAGGTCGACACATGACTTTAGACAGGTCATCCTATGCATCACACATATCGGCATATAACTTTTATAGTTCAACCTAACTGATGTAATTTTTCAAAAATTCATATTTCTCTCAAGTCCTTTGCAGTCCTTTTTGTCCTAAATCACCCATGCATATAAATACTTTATACATGCATCATTTTATAGAAAGTTTCTAGAGTGAGTAAAACTAAATGAATCCAAGATTTCAAAGCATCTCATCATCTTCAATTCAATCTATGCGTACACATAATCAAACTACGCATAATCATTTTTTGATTGGGTGACATCTAGATTGGGATTGGTAACTTCCAATTAGGTTTGTTGTACCAAGAATATTGGATTGAGATCTTTGAGGGATTCAAATAAGAAAACCGAGGTGGGGTTTTCCTTCAAGATCTTTAGGGTTTGAAGGTTTTGGACAAGATTGTGCAATTGGGATTCGATTGAGTGAAAGCCTTGGGACTAGGTGTCTCATGCAAGAAGGTAGCATGAAACGGTGGATCGTGTTGACAAATCTTGGGTTTAACAAGTGTGCGCTTGGGATTAATGCATCCAGGTGAAAGCCTTGATATAAGGAGGTTGTTCAAGGAAGTAGCAACAACAGGTGAATTGAAGCGACATTGTTGGTGTCTTGATCAATATTTGATCAAGGTTTTTGGAGGTGTTAGAGTCAAGAACAAACTTAGGGTTTGTGGGATTTGATTTCTCATCTCTTGTATACATACATTTGCAAAGTAAGATTGATGATAATAATATCTCAATTCAAATTCGAATTGAGGGAAGACGTATTCATCGCAAGGTCAATTGGGAAACTGTCTAAACAAATCCTTGTATACTCTCTCTCTCTCTCTCTCTCTCTCTCTCTCTCTCTCTCTCTCTCTCTCTCTATATATATATATATATATATATATATATATATATATATATATATATATATATATATATATATATATATCTTTTATTTTTCAGTTTGCAAATTGTTGATTACTTTGATCTCTTGATCAACATTGTTTGGATAATTTTTTTTGAATCATTTATGAAATTTGTGTTGTTGTAGTAATCACATACCATTTGGTAGTGATTGGATTGTTAAGAACTACAAACACTATACAAACATCCAAACTTTGTTGATCACACGCAAAGCGTTCGACAAATTGTTTTCACTAGTTTTTTTGTGTGTTGTTATCATTGGAGATATACCTTTACTATAGTAGGGTTTCAATTTTTTGTTTAAAGTGTTGTTAATCAATTTGTGAATTATTATCATATCATTGACACTTTTACGCATATTCGGGCTATTCAAAAGTAGGTTCGATTAGACGATTTTTGATCCGGGAAATATTTGGAACTTGCTTCCGCGTCATAAATTTTTCTAAATAAATTTTTCAAATAAATTTTTAACTTAAGATCTATTCACCCCCTCTAGATCTAGGTCTATCGCCTAACATGGTTCCCCAGATGAACCCTATGAACCTTAACCCTAACCCGAGCCCAGAAACCTCTAAACCTTACCCAGAAACACACCAAACAATCCCTAAACCTTAAATCGGAACCCTCTTAACCCTATAAAACATTCAAACACCAAATCAAACAAGAAAACTTTTGAAACCCTAAGCCAACTTCTAAACAAAAATCAAACACAATCACATATCTAATGGTCCAAAGAAATCCCCACCTTCCCTGTCGTGTCCAAATTAAGCTGCATGTCTTCCCTTTAATTCCTTGATTTGATTATTTTTTCCCCCTCTCCAATCTCCTTCTTTTTCTTTTGCAGGTGTCTCTGATGAAGGTCTAGCTCGGAGCCACTTAAGGTTTCCATGTGAAACATTAAGGATTCAGAAATCCGAGCTCTAGTGAAGGGTTTAGAAATTTGCAATAGTTTTTAGGGTTTTTTTCTTCCTTATTTTAAGAATTAGACTTGGGCTTTTATAGATTTAAATTAGGTTTAGAAATTCAATTAGATTGTTAATTTTAGGAAGTTTGTAATTTGATTGATTATAATTGATTTGATTAGCTTTTTAGGTTTTCGGATCTGGTCTTACTTTAGTTGTAAATTCAATCCGTTTCTAATGTATCTTGTAATAGAATAGGAAAGATTTGATTGAATATTCAAAATTATATGTTTTGATCCAATCTCCTTGATTATGCGCTTGTGATTAGGGTTTTTGGAATTGAATTGGGAATTTGGGAAATTGAGACAGAATCAGGGTCATGGACTTGACCCGGTTGGGTGGTGGATTTGGGTCAACCTTGACCCATTTGACTTGGATTTGGGTAATCTCTTGGCCCAACTAAAATGGAATTGGGCTTTGGGTTCGGTCAACCCTTGACCAGCCCATTAATGTACAAAAATGGACTTAAATAAAAACTAAATACTCATAAAATTAGTCAAATATTCTAAAAACTAATTAATTAATAATATGATTAATAAACATTATCTTAATACCACTAGCCATAATCTAATTAAACATCACTTGAACCTAATCTAATTACTTAATTAATTTAGTCTAACCAATTTTATAATTTAATCAAAGGACAATGCACTTAATCCAATTGATAATGTTTAATCGATATGACATTAATCTACCATCTCTTAATTAAATTTTTTATGATTAATAATTAAGGGAAAAAATAAATGGTTAATGTAAGCTAAGCCCTAGACTATAGTAGTTAATCAATGATGAGATCACAGACTTAAAAAGTCAAAATGGTCCCCCTTTGACATTTAGGTCATTGGGGTTGATTACATGACTTACATGGATTCCAGACATGTCAATGACCTAAATCTAAGTTAGGAGAAAGGAGGTCAAAATTTGGGATACGACAAAACGATTTTTACTTTCCAATTTAAGAAAGACAAATTTAAGTCATTAATTAATATTTTATTAAAAATAAATGATTACAAAAGTACGATTTCTAAAAAAGTTTAATTTTTATTTTTTTTAAAAAATGACCTTTAAAAAATTTCCACTACCTTTTTAAAAACACTTATTTGACAAAGATAAATTAATTCAACAAAGTTTTTTTTAAATTTTATATATATATATATATATATATATATATATATATATATATATATATATATATATATATATATATATATATAATATATATATATTATATATATATATATATATATATATATATATATATATATATATATATATATATATATATATAATATATATATATATATATATATATATATATATATATATATATATATATATATTATATATATATATATATATATATATATATATATATATATATAAGTTAACATATTTATCATAAGACTCATGATATTTATTGTTTATAATTCAAATAAAAATTCATTGACGAAATATAAATATTCAATTAGAAAATACCATGAAAGATTTTATAAAAACGTAACGATTATAATATATAATTTTAAAAAGATTATTGAATACAATAAAATCTAACAAAAATTATTATAAACAAAAATATTATGATAATTAAAAACTAATATTAAAATATAAAAAATAAAATAAAATAATTTAAACACATATAATTATAATAAAATGAAGATATAAAAATACAAGACTATAAAAGAAAGATAAAATTTATTCAAAATAAAACTTTTAATATTTTAATAAGTTAATTTATATTTAAATAAATAAATAAGGGTAAATATGTAAATATAATTATAATTAATGAAACACCTTCCCTCCCCCTTCAAATTCCTCCAAATCGGAGGGAAGCAAAAAGTAGTTCATGAGAGATTTTGGTCTCCTTCATCTACCTTCCTCCCCCTTTTAAAATTTGAACAAAACACATAAACTATTAAATATTCCCTCTCATCTCCTCCCCTCCGTTTACCCGGATCAAACACACCCTTAAAGTTATGCACAATAGTCAAAATTTTGGAATTGCACCAAACACTTATACTGAAATAGAAGAAATTAGCATTGATATCCTTATTACTAACCTCTTTAGAAATATTATTAATGATTGTCATCTTAGAAATGGAAGAGATTAACATTAATACCCTTATTACTAACCTCTTTAAAAATATTATTAATGATTGTAATTTTCTGGATGAAATAAATGGTAAAGAGGCTTTCTATTTATAGACCAGATTATGGTTTAAATATATAAATAACTCATGGGAAAAATTAATACCATAATCCATTAGGCCAATCTATTATTGAATTCCAATAATCGATTATTCAAGGCACAAATGAAAGGTTTCAATATTTAGTTGTTACCAATCATTAAGAGACTGACCTAATCGATTTTAAACTCAACCAAGAGAAAGTAATTGACTATATTATAAGGCCTAATCCATTATTCATTTGAAAAAAGTTTTCCAATCAATAAGACACTCCCCTAATCAGTTAGCTAGGCCTTTAAAACAATTTCAAGTGGCTTAAATAAAATATGAGCGCTTCTCAAAGGTTTTGTGTATGTGTGTGTGTGGTTTTTCCATAATACTTCCAAAAATACCCTTGTGTTTTTACAAGAAGATACTAGAATACGACCAAACGAGGTTTCACACTTTCTCTCTTGAACAACTCTGAAGCTTTAGATTTTTGCATCATTATCTTTGAGTTTAGCATCACACAAGAACCTTGAGTCTTCTGGCTTGATGATGCTTGATATTTCTTCAAGTTGATTACCATCATCAGAGAGTTAAGACGATAAACCAGCAATGAACCTTGAAACATAATTCTTCACCTGAATAATGTTTGACCTTAGTGTTGACTTCAAAGAGATGACTTGATCTTTAATATGATAACTTAGTTAACCGTCTTGAATATCTTCGATCGCTTGATCTATTTTCAACAGATAAGGACTTCATTGGATATCGTTTGATATCAGGTGTTGTCATCATCAAATCGAAACAACTACTTAGTGTACTTGCAACTTTTCTATTAATAAACTTCACCACCTTAGATCACATTGACAATACATTCAAGCACATAAAATCACACTACAAAACTGCTCAGTCTAACTCACGGAGCAGACATTGATCTAAATGAGCGGAGTTATCCTCATCCAAAAGATAGAGACAAGCAACCTTATCGCCTTAGCAGATGATCTAGTCTTCACATCACTGGTTGTAATGTGTTAGTTTAATGGGGTAACCTCCTTGTCAGTTGTCCTTCTCAGTTGTTCTTAATATTCATTCTATATAAAAAATAGGGAAAAGAGTAAAAATAAAAATATTACAAAATTACTTTGATAACCAAATGATTCAACAACAACCTAGTCTGATGTTAAATGACTTTAAAATCTCCTCATATGGGGAAGTTCGAGGCAACATGGGCAATTATAATCGAATAAGAGCGAGCTGAGGTTGAATAGTGGTTAGGCATATGGGTTCAAGTAGACCAACTACTAATTGTCAATAATAAATATTTGTACAAAAATCAATGGATTATTGAATTTTGATGGATAAACTAGATTATTTCTTAATATAAATTTTAATAAATTATTAGTGGATTAATGAAACATTTTCATCTATGTATTGAATCCAAATCAAAATCAATTCAATTCATATATTTTATGATCCCTAGTTAAGTTAAGTGAAATTTAATAACTAATAGTATATTAGTAAAAAAATTACCTTGAAATTCTAAATTGATAAGTATTTTAAACAAAAAAAAATACAAATATGAAACTTTTTGTATAAGACTAAAAGATAATATTCAGTTTTTTTTTACCAAAAACAAAAAAAAAACGAATTCATACATATCCCTTACTTAATCATTTAATTTTACATCATATTTTTTTATTAAATTATTTTAAAATAAATTGATTTTTGTTTTAAAAATATGATTGCTGAACTAAATTTAAGGGTATAAAGAATGGGATTTTTTACCTAATTAACCCACATTTTCGAAGAAATTCCCAAAATAACCCAGTTTTCAAAAAAATTCCCAATATACCCCACTTTTAGAGGGAGGCTCCAATTGGATTGGCGCCCCCTCTTAAAAATTACAAGGAGGCGCCAATTGGATTGGCTAGGGCACCTGCCCTAGCCAATCCAATTGGCGCCTGTGTGTTATTTTTAAGAGGGGGCGCCAATCCAATTGGCGCCTCCCTTAAAAAAGCCTCAAATGAAAAAACTTCCAACAAGAAAGTTGTATATCTTTTCAAGACAATGAATTTGGATATAAATTTTGCATCATTTAGAATTTGTTTGAGAAAGTTATGGGCAGTTGAAGTTGGACTTCTGAGTTTGTCAACTGTTATCAGACTGATAATGTTTTGTATTATTGCATGTGTTTCTTTTAGGAATATGAATTTTTGTCCAACATAACATTTGAACTAGACATCTTAAATTTTCCAATGCACTTGGTACCACCTCAAAATAATAAAAAATGAGTGAGTTAGGTCCTTGCGAACTTGACCCAAAATTAGGGTTTATGTCAAAATGACCTATAATGTTTTGAAATTAATGATGAGGTTCCAAGTTTCAAATGGATTTTTGATGAACATGAAAGTTGTTCATATGGCGACTGTTGTTAAAACTTGAATGGAGGTGCCAATTGGATTGGCTAGGGCAGGTGCCCTAGCCTAGGGTAGGTGCCCTAGCCAATCCAATTGGCGCCTATGTGTATGTTTTAAAAGGAGGCGCCAACTCAATTGCCGAGTCCCTCATAAAATGCCTTTTTTGTCTTATAAATAGATGCGTAGTGTGACCTATTGTTCCACAATTCATATAATCATTTGGCTATCATGTTTGGTGTTCGTCGCCGATACGGTAAGGTGATTTATGCGAGAGACAAACCTCAATTGCTGATGCTGTTTTGGAACATCACCACGTTAGATCAACTGAAGAGGGAGCTGGTTCGATGGTTAGACGGGAAAATACCAGAAGGGGAAAAAATCAGAAGTATTGAGAGACTTGACAGTATCTTTGGTTGGGTGCGAATGAAGACTGATAAGGATGCTAGGGAAATGATGTTCGGTCGAGACGATATTAATTTGATTGTTGTAATCAGTTAGAATTATTTATGTTTTCAGATGTTTTGTACTGATGTTGGTTATGAAACTCGTTGTAACAAGAACTTAATGATATATAATGATTGATTGTTACAGAAATACAATGTTACAAAAAGCATAAGATCTAGATACAATGTTACAAATAGCTTAAGATCTAGATATCATGTTACAATAAGCTTAAGATCTAGATGATGCTCCTTGATTGGGACAGTTGTTTTTGTTGTGTCCTGGTTGACGACAGATACTACATAATCTTATCATTTTATCTGTGGAATCCATCTCTGTTCTTATACGTGTGCTGTTTGGCCTTCCTTTCTTCTTTCTACGCATCTCTTCATTGTGCCAAACAATATCTCCTTCATATGGAGGCCAGTAATCCTCCATTGGTAGTACTGAAAAGCTTTTACTATATACATTCATGATGGTGTTGGCCTTGTACACATCAGATAAATGGGTGTAAGCGTCTTGACGAGTATAAGCGCATGCTGCAATGACATGGGAGAAAGGTATGCGGAAGGCCTGAAATTTTCCACAATCGCACCAACTTCTGTGTAGTTTAACCGCGTAGGCTAAATTTGGTCTCCCCTCGCTGTTGCCCATTGTTTCCTGGATGCTGAAATTTTGTCTATGACGGTCAAACACTGTTACAGCGTGTGTCGTAGCTTTGATGCTCTCCTCTTTCATGACCTTCATGCAACATTCACTGAATACTTGTCCGGACATTAACACTGCACTCCATCTTTCACCTCTGCTTGCGAACATAGAAGCCAACCTATAATAGGTTGATCTTACCAAGGCGGTTATGGGCAGGTTTCGAATTCCTTTGAAAACCCCGTTCATGCATTCCACAATGTTTGTTGTCATGTGGCCCCATCGACAACCACCGTCAAATGCTCTTGTCCACTGCTCTACTGGGATGTTATTTATCCATCTCCCCGCGTCTTCATTAGACAGTCGAATCTCATCACGATAATATTGAAAAGACGGTTAAGTTAAAGCATACCCAGCATTCACCACCTTCTTGCGAAGATTCTTATCTTTTATAGCACGCATGAAGTTTTGTGCAATGTGTCTGATACAGTAGACATGTGTAGAAGGAGGATTATGCCATCCGTTGTCATGGTTGTTGTAGGCACTTTCGATGGCAGCATGTCTATCAGAAATCAGACATAGATTGGCTTGTGGAGCGACATGCGTTCTGAGATGTCGAAGAAAGAAACCCCATCCAGCAGCCGTTTCACCTTCAACAAGAGCAAAGGCAATGGGAAATACATTGTTGTTACCGTCTTGTGCAACTGCCATGAGCAACGTACCCTTGTATTTTCCGTATAACCAAGTGCCATCAATTTGCAGGAGAGGTTTGCAGAAAGCGAAACCTTTGATGCACGGGTCAAATGCCCAAAAGAGACGGTGAAATATTCTATTACCTGTAGCACAGGTTCCGTCTGGCATCATTGCTGGCACTGTCTCCAGAATTGCCACAGTTCCTGGGACATAAGTTTTTAGTGCCCATAAAAACCGTGGTAATTCCTTGAATGAGTCCTCCCAGTTGCCGAAAACCTGCTCAACAGCCTTTGTCCTCGCAATCCATGCTTTCTTGTAAGATGGAGTATAATTATATGTTGTTCGGATATGGGATATAATTATACTCACCTTCACTGATGGGTCTTTATTTACCAATGGCAGAATGTCTCGACATATCAAAGCTGTGCTCAGTTTACGGTGATCTTGTTGAACGGTTGTTGCGACGCAACTGTGTGGTGGGTCTATTGAAGCGATCTCCCAAGAGTCATTTTTCTTCTTGTAAGATGCAGCCAAACGAAACTTACAAAGCATGTTACGACATTCGATAACATACATTCTAGAATCAGTGTGTTTCACCGTAAAGTCAGCAAAGTTGTTCATGTGGTATTTTTTTATTGCCAAGACACATTCCTCTTTGGTACGAAACATGTCTCCAACCTTTAATTCGCCTACTGGTCTCGGATACGGATTATAGAAGACACTGTCGGACATTTCATCATCGTGAAGATCCATATTTGTCATATGTTGAGGAGGAATATAGGCATGAGTAGGAGGTATTAGTGGTTGTTGAGCCTCATCTTCATCGTCGTTATTCAGGATGTGATCAACCTGTATCTCAGTCTCCTCTTCTTCTTCATCAACAACATCGACCTCTACTTCTGCTTCTGGGTTGAGTTCATCTGACCATTGTGCATCATCTGCAGCATCTCCACCAGCTGGATCCTGATCTGTTAGTTGAGACTGTTGAGACGGTATACATGGTTGTAGAGTAATGTACAACTCGATACAATCCATGCCTGAATGTTCATGACTAAGAAACATGCTTTCAACATCTTCATCGTCTCGTATCTTTAGGGGGAAAAACTTGCATTGACCATTCTCAAAAAATATAGGATTCTGATATGTCATCTTTGACACAATACCTGATGCTATAAAGGATTGTATTCTTTTTTTGAAATGCAAAAAGGTTGCATTTCTCTTCATCGTGACTCTAATGGTATCAGTGTTTCTAAAACAAAAACCATGAAGCTCAGACTCAAAAATTTCACCGTTGCAGTGAACGTTGATACTGTATAATGATGAAGATGACATTTTGGAGATGAAAACTATTTTGCAAGTGCAGATGAATGTGAGTGAAGATGAAAAGTATTTTGCAGATGATAAGTATTAATGTGAGTGAAGATGAATGTGAGTGAAGATGAAAAGTATTTTGGAGATGAAAAGTATTTTGCAAGTGCAGATGAATGTGATAGTAAGACACTTAAATAGATGGTATCAGTGTCTCACATTGAAGCTAGTCTGAGATACCTTGTCAAGCATGCAAGTAATTTCTGAGATGAGGTGTCTGTCATGCAAGACAGTGTGAGTTGATGTGTCAAGCATGCTAGCTAGTCAAGAGTTGATGTGTCTGTCATGCAAGACAGTGTGAGTTGATGTGTCAAGCATGCTAGCTAGTCAAGAGTTGATGTGTCTGTCATGCAAGACAAAAGTGAGTATTTAGCATGCAGGATACTAGAGAGCCACGTGTCAGAGATGATGTGTCAATCCTGCAAGACAGTGTGAGTTGATGTGTCAACCAGGCAAGGTATCAAGAAGCTAGTCATCAGCATGCAGGAGACAAGACAGACAAGTGTCGGACACCTAAGATGGTCAGAGATGATGTGTCAACCAGGCAAGGTATCAAGAAGCTAGTCATCAGCATGCAGGAGACAAGACAGACACGTGTCGGACACCTAAGATGGTCAGAGATGATGTGTCAACCAGGCAAGGTATCAAGAAGCTAGTCATCAGCATGCAGGAGACAAGACAGTCACGTGTCGGACACCTAAGATGGTCAGAGATGATGTGTCAATCATGCAAGCCATCAAGAAGCTAGTCATCAGCATGCAGGAGACAAGACAGACACGTGTCGGACACCTAAGATGGTCAGAGATGATGTGTCAATCATGCAAGCCATCCATAAGTGATTTGTTCAGCATGCAGGAGACAACAATGCCACTTGTCATACATGCAGAAGGTGGCGCCAATTGGTTTGGCGCCTACCTTTAAGGCTTGTACATGGTCGCCAATTTGAATGGCGCCCCCATGGAGTCAGTCCTCGAAACCAAGCATTCAGAACTAGCCTTGCATGCATGTGCCCTAGGGTGTCGCCAATTTGAATGGCGCCCCCACTTTAATATTGCACATGGTCGCCAAATGAAGTGGAGACACCATACAAACACAATTTTTCATGCACTCCTCCATTTGCCTATAAATTGATCCACTCCTTCAACAATTCTTCCACACCAACATTCTCACTACTTCATCTACATTTCTCACTACTTCTTTTACAATTTCATCTTCAACAAAATCTTCCATTTTCATCTACACCAACTCCCCAACAATATGTCTTTACTCACAATGGGCGAAGCACACAGAGGAACAGTTGCAAACATCGCGACATACGTAAGTTTTTTCTTATACTTCTTTTTTATGTTTCATCTCCACCAACCCCATTTTATTTTTAAATACCGACTTAGTCAAGTGTTACATTATTTCTATTATAGGAGGTCTCAAGGTTTCGAACTCGAGTCCACGAATTTGTCCCAATGGACCCGATGATTCAACCTTATGTTGAACTCGCCGGTTTTGGTCACCTTAGCAAAATTATGTCTTGGTCTATAGATAACAAGTTCATTCTAGCCTTATGCGAAAGATGGAGGCCAGAGACACACACATTTTGGTTTCCAACCGGTGAGTGTACCGTGACGTTAGAAGACGTTTACATGCTTTTAGGACTACGAATTGAAGGCAAAGCTGTTAATGGTAAGACCAACTATGCAAATTCAATTTGCATGGAGCTTTTAAACACTGATTTGTTAGATGATAATGCTAGGGGACAAGGTATACTACTTTCACGCCTAAAGTCATATTATAATAGTTTTTATTTAGATGAGCATTCTACCGAAGATGCTCGAATCATCAAAACTAGGTGTTACATTATGTTGTTACTAGGATCCTTTTTATTTCCCGAAGGTAGTGGTTCTAGCATGCATATTATGTACTTACCTTTACTTTGACATATAGATAGAATAGGTAGTTATAGTTGGGGATCCGCATGTCTAGCCTATCTCTATAGTTCTTTGTGCAAAAACTCCCACAAAGATACTTCTACATTTTCTGGATGTACTGTTTTGCTACAAGCATGGGGATGGTCAAGACTACCGTCTCTAGCACCGGTCAATAGCAACCCCTTCACTTTTCCATATGCAAAAAAGTAAGTTGTTTAAATTGCTATATCTTTACTTCCTTCCTTACAGTTTATTACCCATAACTAATTTATTTTAACTTTTTGGTGTAGATGGTCGGCACGCGGTATGAATTACAGCAGATGTCCGAGACATTGTATTACTCAATATCGCAACCTGTTGGATCACCTTCGACCGGCAGACGTAAGCAAAATAATTTCATTATTTCTTCATATTATGTTGACTTTTTCTACATTCATTTAAATTCTATCGTCTTTAACATTTCAGTTCATTTGGCGTCCATACCTTAATATGGATCATGAGCATCAGATCAACCCTGAAGACGCAGCCGTATGGACAACATGCACACCGATAATACGGTTCACAACAGTGGAGCTGCACAACACCGACCGTGTGAAGCTGCAGTTTGGTATGGTCCAGAATATCCCAGATCCCCCAGCTAGCCTAGGAGAATGGCATATGCGTAAAGTGAACGACCAATGGAACTACAACCCTTGGCAAACCTTCGCAAGATCAGAGTGTCGCAAGTGGAAGCACCGTCATGACCATGTCTTAACTGACGCAGTCATGCCAAATGAGGTAAAACCAAGTCGTACTTATATGGCTTGGTATAGATCAGTTGGATTTCAATTCATCACCGATGATATGTACCTCTACGACCCACGCCAGACAAGTTACACACAAGAAGGATCAACATCTAACCCCCAACAACATTCTCAGCCCGGTTACTCACAACCACCTATCCGACAAACTTTCCGTTCCACAAACACACAAACATACAACCAAAACATGCCATTCACCCAACCCCAAAACCAAGAACAACCCCCATACCACCACCAACAAATGGACCATCAACCTTCGACCGAACATCGCTTCGCACCCACACCATCACCCTACCAAAGTCGCCTTACCCAAAACACTAACCGCCCCATCACCTACCGTAGCCAAGAACCCCAAACATCACAATACCAAAACATCCCACAACCATATCTCTTCCAAACACCCCAACAACCTTTCCAACCTTTCCTAGACCCATCATTGTCACCTATGTCCCCCTTCAACCGTCCCGGTCGCCCATCCATGAGTCAACCACACCCCAACTTCTCTGGCATGGGTCATGAGCTCAGCTACGCCGGTACACCATCATTGAATACTGAAGACTATGCTGAGTTGGCTGAATACCTCAACGGATCTTCTCTTGTAGGAGGTAACGACGCTCCTGGACCATCAGATGAACAAACACCGGTGCAGAATCGTCAACGTGGGTTAGGGCCAAGGGTTAGGGTAGCTAGGGGATGTGGGACCGGAGGTCGGTTAGGTGATCCCGGTCATCACCATTAGGATTCTTTGTGTAAAATCCAAATTTTATTAATATCAATTCGTATTATGTCAAATTTATCTTTGTGTAAACTCCAAACATTAGGTTTCTTTCATAATTCTAAAATAAACACATATCATAATACAAAAATTTATAGGTCAGAAACCCTAATTCAAGGACTTGTTATTGTTATGTTGAAGGGCTTGAATTTGGTCCCTTTTGGCAAAATTCACATACACATATTTTGACAGAAACCCTAATTTTGGGTCAAGTTCGCAAGGACCTACCTCACTCATTTTTAATTATTTTGAGGTGGGACCAAGTGCATTGGAAACTTTAAGGTGTCTACTTCACTTCTTATGTTGGAAAAAAATTCATAACTCTAACACAAACACATGCAATAATACAAAACATTATAGGTCAGATAACAGATAAAATGTCAAAGAGTCCAACTTCAGGTGCCCATACCTAACTCATAAAAATTGCAAATGATGCAAAACTTTAGTCCAAATTCATAATCTTGAAAATATCTACAACTTTTATGTTGAAGGCTTTGTCATTTGAGGCTTTTATCATTCAAACTAAAGGGCTTGAAGTTGGTCCCTTTTGGCAAAATTCACATACACTTGTTTTGACATAAACCCTAATTTTGGGTCAACTTCGCAGGGACCTAACTCACTCATTTTTTATTATTTTGAGGTGGGACCAAGTGCATTGGAAATTTTAAGATGTCTAGTTCAAATGTTATGTTGGACAAAAATTCATATTCCTAAAAGAAACACATGCAATAATACAAAACATTATCGGTCAGATAACAGTTGAAAAACTCAGAAGTCCAACTTCAACTGCCCATAACTTTCTCATAAAAACTCTAAATGATGCAAAATTTATATCCAAATTCATTGTCTTGAAAAGATCTACAACTTTCATGTTGGAAGTTTTTACATTTGAGGCTTTTTTAAGGGAGGCGCCAATTGGATTGGCGCCCCCTCTTAAAAATAACACACAGGCGCCAATTGGATTGGCTAGGGCAGGTGCCCTAGCCAATCCAATTGGCGCCTCCTTGCAATTTTTAAGAGGGGGCGCCAATCCAATTGGCGCCTCCCTCTAAAAGTGGGGTATATTGGGAATTTTTTTGAAAACTGGGTTATTTTGGGAATTTCTTCGAAAATGTGGGTTATCTCGGTAAATTTGCCTAAAGAATGATCATCATACAAATTTACTTATCTTTTCGGAACAGAGCTCAAACGGCCCACCCCACCCATATATATATATATATATATATATATATATATATATATATATATATATATATATATATATATATATATATATATATATATATATATATATATATATATATATATATCACGACAAATATTGAATATATATAATATGTAAAAGTATCATCGGTTTTAAAAAAATGTAATTTTATATATCTTTTAATATTAAATTGTTTCATTTTTATTATATGTGAAATTTGTTGTAAATTGTAAAAATATATCAAAGGAAAATTACTATTTGTGGATTTTTATTTATTTATTTTTAGAATTGATGCATGTTAAGCATTTTTAAAAGATCAATACTTAATTTTATATATTTTTATTTAATTTTACCATATTTTTATTTGATTTTTAAAAGATTGATACCTAATTTTAAAATCGATACATTTTTATAAGATTTTAAAAACTCAATATCTAATTTTTAGTTTTTACAGTATTTTAAAAAAAACAGTAAAAAGATTTTTTTCCTTTTACTGACTTTCTTAGATTAATTTTTCTTAAACTATAAAATTTAAAAGAAGTAAATTATGAGATAGGTATTATCGATTAGAGGTATGGGTATTCAAAACTGAATCAATCCAATAGAAAATCGCAAATCAAACCAAATCAAACAAAAACTGTAACACCCTAAACCCCAAAATTTATAAATACAGCATTAAACGACAATTTAAGGTGTCATCACCAACAATCCTCTTAAAACAGATCAAAACATTTGAACTACGTAGCGGAAAAACATGTTCAACACAACTTTATAAATAATTTATAAACTCCACAATAACAAAAGCAACAACAATTTCGAAAACATATTAACTCATGTCCTCGATGTTACACTATCATTGAAGTGAACCACTAATGTATTTTAAAGCAAATAAATAAAAGTGAAGAGTATCTCCAACAAGCCACCTTCCAACACACAACAAAGGAATCACTCCTGAGTATTTGTAAGATGTTCATGATGGACAACATGAAGCAAAGGGGGTGAGAAACAACAATCAATATAAACAGTATGAAGAATGATAAGATAGAGAATATACATCAAGTACATATTCATTACACAATCAACATCAACATAGTCTCACACCCACTCATAACAACATGTACATATTCACAACCAATTAACAACATCATGAACAATCAACTACATATGCAAACATGTATGTACTATACTCCACAACTGACTCATTATGCATGCAGTATCATTCATGAAAACTCAGGTTCATCTTGCTCCCGATCCCCACCATAGAGCATACCAAAATTCATTACCATCACCATAGGTAACACTTCACCATCTCCCATATGGAACCGACTACTCGCTCCTGATCCCCACCATAGCACGAGAGCACACCAAAAGTCATTACCATCATCATAGGTAACGCTTCACTAAGTCTTCTTTAGAATTAGCTACTCGCTCCAGATCCATCCCATCGGAGCAGAGCACACAAAACAAACAGAAGCCCATACACCATGATGCATGACTCTCAACAACAAGCATTATCACCATAAAATTCACCAAAAAGAACATCACGCATATTTCACCATTTATGCACAACATCATTCATCATACACAATAATTAATCAATGTCGTGACATCAATAAACAACAACAAATAACAACAAGTCAATAAATATAACTTCATAAGAATTCAAAACAACAAGTCATCATTGGATAAACACAATGATTCACTAACTGATCATGCAAGTCATTACAAACATTTCCACTGTAGATACATGATTATAGTTCAAACAATTGTCCAAGCACTACCATGAGTTATCTCTACGCGTTAGCTTTCCAAAGTTTCAAACGATGGCTCATTTGGACCCATGGAACATAAGTCACGACCAAAATCGATAAGTAGATCAAACAACCGAAACAAGGACAAATCAATTGATCCAAGGGACCATCGAATGTTCCAAACCAACTGACTTCACTTTTTCACTTTTTTGGCTGGACCAACCGATTACACCTTATAACTAATCGATTGTTCCTTCTTTTTTTTCCAAAATTTTGAGGGAACCGATTGATTGTTCCCCTAGGACCAATTGATTGGTCTAATGCAATTTTGCCCAAAAACCTTTTTTTGCATACAATCAGTATCCACTTCATCTCCTAACCTCCAATCATAATTCCAATCAATTCATACAAAATCTACATACCAAAACAAGATTTTTAATAGTGAATCACATTATCATAATCATCACAACACTTATATCATCACAATCCATATCAATTTCATTAACAAATTCAACAACAAATTTCATCAATTCATGAATAAACTCAAGCCTTCACACCTTCATCAATGGCAAAACCTCATACATACATATTCATGATAATTCAAACATTGTTTCAGTCCTAGCAACACATATAAACACAAGATCAACTAACAAATATCCAGAATCTCACACAACAATTCATCAAAAGAAAACCTAGAAACCCTAATGAGAGTAAGGACCTCTCTTCTCTACCCCATCATGCAATACATACATAATGATGGCCCTTTTATCCCTCTTTACGTTAGATTTCCAACAACGATGATGAATTGAACAACTTCTATAGATTTCTCTTCCTAATCCTAGCTCTCCTTCCCAAAAGCCCTTGGTTCTCCTTTGCCTCTTATTTTCACGTACTATCAAATTCTCTAAAACCTAGCTTCTCTCCCAACTTTTAGAATATATAGTAACCTCATTACTTTCGCCTAATTATTATTATTGCCCAAAACTCCTATTTCACCAATTTTCTCATTTTATTTCTAATAGTAATTAAAATTATATTTATTATAATTATTTTCTATATTATTTTACCTTCTGATCACACTCTACTATTACTACCACACCCTAACAACATTTAATCATATAATTTTATTTTAATTCAAACCAACGTCGAATAATTAAATAAAACAAATCCAAGTAATTCAATTAAATAATTCAATTGAATTCGAGGTATTACAACTCTCCCCCACTTAAAAAAAATTGCCCTTGAAAATTACCTGAAGGAAATAGAGTCGGATACGGCTCTCTCATCTGGCTCTCCAACTCCCAAGTTATGCTTCCACCAGTTGGTCCTCCCTACACTATCTTCACCAAGGTAATTTCCTTACCGTGTAACTACTTCACTTCCGGGCCTCTATCTACATGGGCGATGCCTCAACAGTCAGGTTCTCTTTCACCTGTATATTGTCCACTTGGATCAAATGAGATGGATTCAGTATGTATCTCCTCAACTGAGACACATGAAACACATCATGGAGATTAGCAAGTGGTGGTGGCAAGGCAGTCTGATAGTCCATTCTCATATCCTTTAAATGATCTGGTATGGACCAGCAAAACATGGTGTGAGCTTTTGAGACTTCAAATCTCGACCAACATTGGCCACTAGGGTAACTCTCAAAACACATGATATCCCTCTTAGAACTCAAGTTCTTTCCTCATCTTATCATGGTAGCTCTTCTGGTGACTCTACGAAGCTTTCATCTTCTCTTGGATCGTCTTGATCTTCTCGAAAGTTTATTGCATAATCTCAATTCCAATCACCGCACTCTCACTAGATTCATACCAACACAGAGGTGTCATACACATTCTACCATATAACGCCTCAAACAGGGTCATCCTAATACTCTAATGGAAACGGTTATTGTAAGTGAAATCAATCAGAGGAAGTAGTTATCCCATGCACCTCGTTGTTATAGAACATAAGCCCTCAATATATCTTTCAAGTCTTGGATAGTCTTCTCTGTTTGACCATCAGTCTGCGGATGATAAGAGGAACTCAAATTCATCTTAGTACCCAACATTTCTTGAAAACTCTACCAAAACCTCGACTGGAACCTCAAACCTCTATCTGACACAATGCTCGACATAATACCATGCAAACTAACAATCTTCTCAATTTATAGCTCAACTAACTTTTGCAAAGGATAACTGATCTTAATCGGTATGAAATGTGCCGATTTAGCCAGTCTATCAACAATCACCTAAATGGAATCACATCCCTTCATCATCCTCGGTAAGCTTGTCACAAAATCCATGGAAATGCTATCCCACTTCCACTCAAGAATACTCAATGGTTGCATCATGCCTAACAACTTATGATGTTCAATATTCGACTTTTGGCAATTCAAACAAGCATACACAAACTCAGCTACTTCCTTCTTTATTCCTGGCCACCAAAATAATTTCTTCAAGTCTTGATATATCTTAGTGGCACCGGGATGAATACTGAGACCACTTATATGACCTTCCTCAAGAATACTCTTCTTAAGCTCGGGTACATCTAGTACACAAACTCTGTCTCTGAGCCTCATCACACCATTACAGTCAATTATGAAGTAACCACCCTTACCTTGATTGATTAACACAAGTTGGCCAACCAATCCCACTTCGGCCTCATGACCTTCTCTGATCTCTTCAAGGATACCATTGGTCAGATTCAACATACCCAACTTCACACTATTAGGAGTCTATTCACATACCAAACTCATGTCTATGAATTTCTCAATCAACTCCAACTATCGAACCATCAACATTGACATATGGAATGACTTCGTACTCAATGCATCAGCTGCAACATTAGCTTTTTCAGGATGGTAACAAGATAAAATCATAATCTTTCATAAACTTGAGTCATCTTCTCTACCTCATATTCAATTCCTTTTAATCAAATAAATACTTCAAACTCTTGTGATCGCTGAACACCTCAAATATGGAGCCAAAGATATAATATCTCCAAATCTTCAACATGAACACCACAACTGCCAACTTAAGATCATGCGTAGGATAATTCCTTTCATAAACTCTTAACTGTCTAGAAGTGTAAGCCACAACCTGACCATTCTACATCAACACACCATTGTCATACCTCGATTTTGTTTGGGACTTTTAAAACTTTCATATATTCGATCTTATTTTCAGTTTTCATCAGCAGTATATCATGACATGCATTTCATCATAAATAATACCTAAAATATTGACCAAAATAAATTCTTGAATATACAAACAGACTGGTTGAATCATTTCTCAAATACATGTAAAATCAGCAGGTAAAAAGTTTCGAAATCAAACTTGCAAATATCAGTATTATTAATCTACGGTTCATGTAGTTTAACCTGGTATACTAATTATATTTTTGACTACTTTTTCAGTCGTGTTTTGATCAGCATATGCTTGTTTAACTGATCAAAATCTATTTCAAAATTAAATCAAACGCTGTATTTTTCCAAGAGGTTTATTTCGCGCTGATCATTTTAATGCATTCAGTTTATTTATTTTTAGCATATTTGCGCTCGACTTTTATTCATTTTTAGTCGTTTTATTTTTATCTCTTTGTCAAATTATTCAGAAAAATTAAATAGAATTTTCCATGTTCTTATTTTATTTTTATCATGTTCCATTTAGAAGTTGTGAATTTTATTTGATTTAATTGATTTAAATTGTTTTAAATCAATTAAATAATCTAGAATGGACATTTTAGGTATTTTAAATTATCTCACAATGTGTGTTTATTTATGTGTTTCTTTGAGTTAATCATGATCATTAGATCAAGATTAATCAATGATCCTCATTAGCAATTCTTGTCCACTTCATTTCATCCAATCAAATAATAACTAGTGTAAATAATTAAATAAATAAAATCTGAAAAATAATAAATATTTCTATCTTTCCAGTCACTTGAAGTCGCTCGCTCACTATAATCCATGGGGTCTTTTTTATTATTATTTTGGATGAAGAGAAGATCCTCCAACAAAAAGGGGACACGCGTGCCGTTTCTCACGGTACCCACTTGGTCCACCCTTACGCCTTGATTTGAGGTACATGATACTCTATTATCTCCTAGATTTTTCCTCTCTCTTGAAACGAAAAGAAAAGAAAAAGGAGAATCTCCTCTTCTTCTTCAACCTCATCTCCGTCCATACTCCCTCCGCCACCATAAACACGGCCACACCACCTTCATCCATCATCTTCGCCGGCCATAACAACACTGAAATACCGCTCTTCCACAAACCTCCTCCTTCTCTCTCTTCTGGCCTCAACTCTACTGTACCCTTCTGACCCATTTCGGCGAACCCCTCTGCCACAATAAATCACTTTTACTCCCTCATTCGCCAAAACCTTCGAATAAAATCGGAATCTCCATTGGATACCACAACTCCGCCTCATGTCCACAATCTTCTTCGATCTTTTCCCTCCCTTAAATTTAATTCTAGCGACAACAACCATCATCTTCACAACGAAAACCATCATGATTCGATCTTCATTAATAATACAATAATAACCTTATCTCACACTCAATAAAGTCGGATCTACACAACCTTCATCAAGCCGCCACGCACAAAAACTATTCCTACACCGAAGAAGAAGACTATGGAGCCAAGAAGAGTGGGTTCAACACGAGATATACTCCCTCTTCTCAATATTTTCGGATTCCTGTAGTTTCTTTTTTTCTGCTATTGCTTAATGTTTATGTTGTTTATATGGATTCAATTAAGTGTTGTTGATTATGCGTATATAAAAGTTAAAGAAAATATTAGATTGTGTTAACATGTTCATGTTTAGTGCTATGGTAATCTAGTATTAGTCGGAATTGTTTTAATATTGTCGATGAGCCTTAAACGTTTGGCAAGATGTTTTAGTTGTAGGTATGCAATTAGTTTCTTTATCAACTAGTTATTAGCTCCACACTCAAAAACGAGATATTGGATTTGGGTTATTGATGAATCGTTTTAGAATGAACTAATGTTGCTATGTGCATTTGTTTTTTTTGTTGAGCCACATGCCTTGAAATCATTGGCCATGGGAAACACACAGTTTGGTATCATGACTTGTTAGAATGTGTTCAGTAAATAAAATGGAGCGCAACCCCCTCTCAAGCAGCCACCATTTTTTTTGTTAGTTGAAGCCCATTGTATAGCTTACATTGTTGTGTTATTATTCTCTACTATTGGATAATATTAAGGTTAGTTAGTGTTGGTTTTGGGTTAGGTCTAAAATACCACTTGATATCCAAACTCCCTTTATTTTGATCCCCCTATATGTTGTAACTGATTTTTTTTTATGTTTCGCTATTTATTTTTCTTGCAAATAAATTGGATTTTTGATATGAGAATTCGACAATCTCATGCCGATATGTCGCCAAATTTCAATAAATTAATAGAATATTTCACCATATTATGATCTTGCGAATGATATTAATCATGTTGTCATTTCGTACAAATCGATTTTGAGCACGCTGATTCAATTCAATCAATTAAATCGACATCGTCACCTATCTCTTCCTCTTTTAATTATAATTAATTAATTAAAATTTGATTATTTAGTTAATTTTGATTAATTAATTTTAGTTAACTTGATTATTTAATTCAACTAAATAGTTTTGATAATTAATCTTAATTACCTTAATTAATCGATTTAATTGAATTTTAATCAATTAATTTTGTTAATTAAATATTGATCGACTTATTTTACTATCATTCTCAAGCTAATCCCATTCCATTTCATCATCTATTCTAAACCATGTTAAAACCACTAAAACCACACAATTCTCGATTTAACATCAAACCCAAATTCAAAATACCTTTGTAAGTCGATCGCTTTTAGCATCTCCATCAATCTCACATAGCTTACTCTTGGGCTTTCTTACAATGAGACTTATTCGATACTAATTAATCGATTAGATGATTGATACACTAAATATAAACCAATTTATCCTAAAACACACATTCAAACCTTGATCCAATATCGAGTACTTTTATTCAAATCAATTCAAAATACCTAATTACGATTAAATACCATTTCATTTAGAAATGAAAAGGGGGATGGTTTTGAGCCTTCAACTCCTCTCCTCAATTGTTTGAATACAAGTTCCCTTACTCGGTTAGTCAGGCAATTATCATTTCTCTTAAAAAATTTAAATCGATTAAATCAAATCATTTTCGTAATAATCTAAACGAAAAGGGGGTGGTTTTGAGCCTTCGATTCCTCTCCTCAAATGCTTGGATATGAGTTCCCTTACTCAACCATTCAAGTATTTGTCGTTTATCTAAAACACATCAACCATACATAAACCTATTTTCACAATCTCCTAGGTGAAAAGGAGAGTGGTCTATAGCCTTCTATTCCCTTTCCCGAATACTTGGATACAAGTTACCTTAATCGATTATTCGAGTATTCGTCATCCATTTAAAACACCTTAACTATTATCAAACCCTTTTATGATTAAGGAAGAAAAGAAAGATGGTGTTGAGCCTTCGACTACTCTTCCTGAATACTTGGATACGAGTTGCCTTACTCGACCATCTGAGTAATCGTTATCCAACAAAATATCTCAACACATTGAATCTATTTTTTTTCTCGTCCTCGTGCAATCGAAGCCAATCAAACTAAACATCCAATATATTAATCCAACTTGTCACCCCATGTGATCAAAACTCTTTTCAGAAAGAACATTGTTTAATCATTTCTAACGCACATAACAAACTAGTGCTTAAGCCTCCATCGAGATTAGACAAGCCATTGTTTAGCCTTTAGAACATGATCTGAACAATTGTTCATTAAAAGACACCAACCAACCGTAGTTACCCGAACTACGAACATTCTGATTTCCTTATTGCACTATAAGGATACATAGGCACGAGATTGTGAGATCTTGGCGAGCACACTAATAAAAATCCTCCCATTTCCCCTTTAGAGGTTTCCATTCATCTCCATTTTCAAATCTTTTATTCACTCAAAGAAAACAAATAACATTAGCTAACATTCAAATCGCAAATTAAACTAAAAGGTTCTCGTTGAGTACAACGGACATGAGGGGTACTAATACCTTCCCCTTGCATAATCGACTCCCAAATTAAAATATGGTTGCGACGACCATTATTCTGTTGTTTAAAGGTTTTATCGATATTTTCCTATTCCTTGATTGGGATAAATAAAGTTCGGTGGCAACTATGTTCGAACTATTTTTCTGTGACCATCACGAGGAATCATATTTTTTGAGATGTGATAGATGGCGACTCTGCTGGGGATATTCTTTTCCAAGCAAGAGAGAGTTAAGCCTAACTTAGTTTGATTTTCGATGAATGTTAGCCTTGTTCACGTGCTTTCTTCTATCTTTTTTTCTTTATCACATTGTATTATTTCTATTTGTGATATGCTTTTGATTCTTATATTGCTATTGGGGGTTCTCTGATATTTGGTACTCTGTGATATAGGCTTTCTACCAGATTCTGAGAAAAACCATAGGAGTAAGTTGGTGGTTGTGTAGTAGAGGCACACGAGGAGCATTCCGTTTTGGGACGATACAAAGACCCCGCCTAGAGTAGATTCTCTTGAGATATCATTCTCCGATGATCCTTCGTCACGATGATGGTGTTCTCAAGTTGGACCGGTGACTTTAGGGATCTTTTAACTCGTTCCATCCGTGGTGGTTATGTAGTATTAACCTACGAGACTCCAGACTTGTTAGATTAATGTGAGATCCCCAATCAAATGAGATCCCTTGGACGTATTACTGCCTTATAGTAATATTTCCAACCTCGATCTATGACTCCGAGAACCTTGGACTCGAGGATTGTGTAGTAGAGGCCCACAAGGAGCCTTCCTTGTTGGGACGACACGAAGACCTCACTTAGTCGAGATCATCTTAAGGGTATTAGTGTCTGGAGAGCCTTCATCACGATAGTGACTTTCTCAAGAAGGATCCATGAATCTAGGAACCTACAAGCTATAGAGCCTACCTATGGGGTTCCATTAATCAGAGATGCCAACTACTTACTCGTTGTTATCATTAATCTGAGAGCATGATATATCTATAATCCTAGACATGGCACTGAATCCACTCACATACCATTGCACTTGCATTCATCATCATGCATTGCATATCATTTTCAAATAACAAAAAAACTCATTCATCCTATGTCCATAACCTGCAGCTGATTTCCTGACACTCGTATCGGACTTGAAGCATCCCTTGAAAGATCATGGATCCGTTGGAGCAAAGTCATATTGCATTGAAAGGAGATATAAACTCAATGAAAAACCAGATTGACCAACTTGTGGAGGCTATGATAGCTTTATCAAAGAGAGAGGACAACACTCAGCGGACTGCAATCATTGAGAATGTCATTCCACCTCCAGTAAATGATCCTACCCAACCTTAGCTTGTGCGAAACCCCGTTGATAACTCTGTTGTACAAGAATGTCACATTGTCTAAGATGGGTGTTCCTCATATCATGATGTTGTTGAGTATCATAGTCTTGCATTCTCTGCGCCAGGTGCCCATCGGACAAGCCTGATGGTCAATACTGAACGACCACAAGATGATGAGATTACTGAAAGATGTTGCGTGCTAGAGAAAAGAATTAGAGTCATAGAAGGGAGAGATATTGTTGAATTAAATGCTTTAAACATGCATTTGGTACCTGACCTGGTTATACCCGCAGACTTCAAAGTACCAGAATTTGAGAAGTACAAAGGGAATAGTTGTCCAAAACACCATTTGGTGATGTTTTGCCGAAAAATTACCTTTCATGCTCACAATGATAAGCTAATGATTCACTATTTTTAGGACAATTTGATTGGGGCATCGTTGATTTGGTACGTGAAGTTAGAAAGGAATCATATTCAGTCATGGTTGGACCTAGCTAACACCTTTTTGAAGTAGTACAAATACAATTTGGACATGGCTCCCGATCACGTGCAGTTGAGAGCCTTATCTCAGGAAAGAAACAAATCCTTTAGAGGGTATTCCCAAAGATGGAGAGAGTTAGCGGCTTGCATTGAGCCACCACTCTTAGATAAAGAATTGATGGACTTATTCAGGGATACCTCGCAAAGTCCTTACTTCAAAAGGATGATCAGCAGTGCATCATCACACTTCACTCACTTGGTGTCAATTGGAGAACGCAACGAGTGTGGACTCAAAAGCGGAAGAATCCAATGCGCCTCAAATATCCAAAGCATTGAGAGTGAATCTATTGTCAGTTCACAAAAGGGAGAAGATGATGAAGTTAATGTCGTCTAGGAAATTTCAAAAACTCCATATCGAACACCATTCTCTCCAAATGATCAATATCATCCTACAATTCGAGGACCTCCTCGGTATCAATGATAGATTCCACATCAGTAACCATACCAACGGTAGAATGCTCCACATCAACAGCGTCAGCACGCTCGACAAAGTCCAAGAAAGCCAGAGAGGCATATTGATCCACTTCAAATGCCATACAGTCAAGTACTTCCATATTTAATCAAAAGAGGACTGATAATTCCCAAGTAGCTAAATCCAGTAATTCCTCCATATCCATCAGGCTTTGACGTCAATGATCGATGTGACTTTCATGCAGAGGAACACGAGAATTCAACTGAAGATTGTAAGATGGCCAAGAGCAAGGTATAAACTCTTTTTGACTCCAAGATGTTCTCATTTGCGCCTCAAGGCCTTCATATCAACAATACTCATTCACCTAGTCTTGCGGTTCCATCTGTCCATGTTATGGAAGAAATTGTTGAGAATAGATATGAAGATGATTATCATACTAGTCTCAATGAGGATGAAGGCCTCCAACTTTGAAGAAAGATGGCCTAGCGGAGAACCAAGCACGAGAGAGCTTCCTCTACATTGACAATCATTTGGCTATTTCTAGCATTTCATTTGTATTTTTCTTTGCACGTTAAGTACTTATTTGCTTTCAAGTATTGTTGTTTTCCTTTAATGGTAATATTAATGAAATGATCATGCATGTTTTGAACTAATCCTTTCGTATTCACTCATATTTTCCATTCATATCAAAAAAACAAACATATTTTTCCCATTCACTTATCAAATTGTTATTTTAGCAAAGATTGAAGGGAGAATGACGAAAATGAAATACCCATAATTGCTAATGGTATGCTTTTAGATAAAATCCTGCTGATGATGTACATGCATTGTGTTAAATCCCCAAACACCGGAGAGATAAAGAGTTAATCCATAGTGAACCACTTCGAACCTAGAAGTAGGTGTTTCTTTCGGATCTATAAACCCTTATGTTTAACCTGGGCAGGATAGTGTTCAGTTAATCTGACTACACATTTAAATTACAAGATGAAACATCCCGTCTATGGATCAACTACATGCCATTCTTTGCACACATCCTGATGTGTCGAAGGATCCAAGCAAAATCCAAAGGTTATTCTGGTTGTTCTTCAATAACCAATGACTTGGCAGTCACAACCTTTCAACCAAATAAGAGAAAATGAAAAAAGCCTGGTAAGTCGAACACCCAATGCGGTGACTTAGGAAAAAATTAGGGCAATCCCGGTGGACCAAGTGCTTCAAAAAGGCAGTCAGGGCAAAAGTTGGGGATCAAAACAAAAATCAAAATAGGTCATGAAAATCCTCAGCAAAAGCAAAACAAGATTCAGTGACCACCATATCAAGAATCAAAGGGCCACTGATATCTATGACAAAATAAAAATAAGGTGACTGTCATTTCAAGTGAACCTTGAATCATTTTCTCTCTTACACCGTCAAACTCTCTTGGAATAAGAATATGTGTTGAATTAAGTGAATATAGGACTGGAGAATCATCACGAAGAAGGGGTGGGTTAAAATAAAATAAGAGCCTTATATCTTTTATTTCAAATAAACTGTGAACCAGACCATGTTACAACCCTTAAAAGACCTAATTGAAGTATGGTTTATTTATAAAAGCATACTACAATAACGTTGCGTAAACTAGCTCATAAAGATTTTCTAATATTCTATCATTTTTTCGTTGTATCTTTCAGACACTAGTTAAATCAGCACTACGGTTGAACTAATGGTCCAGTCGTCACACACTATCACATTATTCCAATAAATGATTTTTTCAAAAATACATGAGTATTGCATTAAAATTACCATTGTTAAAAGAACAATTTTAACTGCAAGTAAGTACTTGACATCAAGGAAATTCAAAGAAGAAATCATAGAGGAACTTGATCATTCATCAGTGCTGACCCGAAGTAAGACCACCTTCTAACCTTATGGATCAGGGGCATGGCATCCATCGACTATATTAACCAAATATTTGGTTAGGCTAAAAGACAAATATTCAAGCATAAGTTGAGCAAGGAGGTAAATTATCTCCAAAGATTCAGTACATCTAGGGCAAGCCTTTCAAAAGCTCAATTAGGGGAAAACTATTAAAAGATTCATACACTGGGGAAAATTTGGTTCAGGCCATGGTATAATCGTTCCCAGAGTTTCCTTTCAAAGGAGAATTCCTTCAAAGACCCTACAAGCTAGAGCATAGCAATATCATAATCATCATGCATTGATTACGTCACTACACTCATTAAATAATTTGCTTGACATCAAGGCATATTAGACAAAGAAGTTGAGATTCTCTCATGAACAAATATGCAGCTTATCAGCAATGGATTAAACTTGGGGCACCATGAGCATCCATATTTATCCTAATCATCACATCGATAAAAATCGAGTTTCAGGAATTTAAAACCTTTCACCAACCAAAAGTCCAATCCATATTGGCAATTATCAAAAACAAAAAAATGTCCAATCCCTATTGGCATCTCCAAAACCAAAGTCCAATCCATATTGGCAACCACTGAAAGTCCACTTTGTTGGTGTAAGACCCCAATTTTGACCCTAAGATCCCTCATGCAATTTCATCATAAGCATTAGCATTGGGATCATATCTTGGCATCCTCTTTACCCCTCTTTCATTGGGTTTGTTTTGGGAGAGATCACCAAGCACTTTGTGATTATATCATACTTGTGTATTATCATTTTACTAACTAAAATACCAAAAATATGTCTTTGTATCTATCTAACTCTTTTGTAGGAAGGACATGATCTCATTGATTCATTGATCACAACTAGGGTTTGAGACCCTCATGAACAAAAGAGAACAACCAAGAATTGATTCAAGAATGGTTATGAACATCATATATGAGTCCCATTGATTCCTACATGTTATATTGATCAAGTTTGCTTCAAGAGTTTGAAGGTGATTTGCCTTGGAAACCCTAGTTTGACTGGGTATCTTGAGTAACTTCTTCTACAAGCTATCTCACCCAATTGATCAAATTCCTTAAGGGACACTTCAAATTTCATCATATTATGCATATATTATCTACCATGAGCCAAGAAAGTCAAGATAATTGGAAATTAGCAAGTTGGTTGATGGTGGTTGGCTAGATGAATTCATCTGATCAAAACTGGGTCTCCCTAGACCCTATCTCCTACAATTTTCACCATATGAAAATTATTCCAAGAGAAAACTTACTCTAAATTACATTCCAAACAACTTTCATGTTGACACCTAGAGCTATATTTTCTTGGAAAATCATTTTCTATATTGAAACATTATAGGTCATTTTGTCTAAATCCTAATTTGAACGTCAACTTCCCAAGGCCATAACTTGCTCAATTTTTATGAGATGAAAGATTTCCAAGATGCAAAATCAAATTCAATGTGTCTACTTAAACTTTTATTTTTGGAGTGGGAGCTAATTCAACTTTTTTGAGCATGTGATATGAGGCTACACTATAGGTCATTTTTGATCTATACCATTGATCACGTGATTTTTCCAAACTTCAAAAATGCATAACTCTATCATTTCAAATCCAAATGACATGAAATTGGTGACAATTTTGAAGTTATTTGAGAGAGATACAACTTTAATGAAGACACTTTTCTCATTTGAAGCTCCCATAAAAAGTTAAGCAAGGTGGAATATTGAGACATATGGCTTGACACTTAGAAAATTTTTGATATTTCAAATTTTTCCAAACTTCCACCTCAAATTTATCCAAGTTCCAAGCTCCAAATGAAAAAGTATTCAATATCAAAATTGTTCCTCTTGATCTCACCTTTCCAAAGAGCTCAAATTCATTCATTTTGGATGAGAAATGCATAGGCTGCGCATGGCTTTAACAGGCTGATATCATTTGGCATGGATCAATCTTCAAACAACAATGCACATGTGCCTTGCAATCCAATCAAGCTTCAAAGTATCTGAACTTCAAATTTGGACTTTCAGTTATCATTCCATGGGCCTATGCGCACCCATGCACCATTCCATCATCATTTGCCAATTTTGGAAAGTGGAGAGAGTGTGCAAATATCACATGGATTCATCTATAAACTGAGGCCCTTATGCTCAGAATTAACACACACAATGCGCCAGCTTTGATCCCCCTATTCAAACCTTCCACTCTCATAGGATAAACCTGATAAATTCATTTATATTTGAGCTTGAATCTCCACTGTTTTGGAATTCAATTCTCCAGGAATCCATTACTTCTAAACCTTTCCATTCTCTTCCTGCAAGTGATTAAAGTGAGTCCAAGTGCAAGCAAGCTCAAGATCCATCAAGTTCAGACCTCCATTGAAGGTAATTTGCAGAAATTTTAAACTCTTAGATTCTCTCAATTTATTGCTCAATTCCATTGATTATTTGGTTGTCTGAAGTCCTACCAATGTAGGCAAGAAGATTGAGTTGCTTTGAGGTCAAATCGAAGCAACTCAGATCATGCCCCTCAGATTTCAATTCCACATATCTCTTAATATATTTGGAATTGGATCAATTGGAGGTCAGAGTCGAACTCAGTGATGTTTTTTCTTTAAGATCGTGTCCTTGTTTCATGTTTTGGTGATGGTTCATCTTGACCAGTCCGGTGGAGCTCACCGGGGAAGATGACCGGAGCTCTGGCTCCGGTGATGATGTGTCTTGCATCTGAACCATATGATCCTCTAGCCACGTTCTAATCTTGAGCGTTGATGCTGATTACCATTTATGCCACGCGGTTGACTAAGACACATGTGGAACGCGCGTTTTGGATCATCAGATCTGCCATCTCAATTATTGAGGGAGATCTGATGGTCCACGTATTTTAGAATTTTCTGATTTTTGTTTTAATTGCATTTTCTTCAATAGTTCATATTAAATTCAATATTGATCCAAAATATATGAGACTTTCACCAAAAAAATTCAAATATTTTCCTCTTTCATATTCTGAATTAAAATTATTTTTTGGATCGTTATTAATATTTTTCATGAATTAATTGATTTTGAATTTGTTTTTAATTGTTTAAAAATATTTTTGATGTCCAAAAATTATGAAATGTTTTCTCCAAGGTCCTTTGACCTTGTTTGACCTATGATAAATCTCATGGCCATTTATTTGGTGTTTTGATGAGATTTTAGGATTTGGACAAAACATATTTGAATTTAATGCATTATTTTATTATTTTTAATTGAATAAATGCCATTTTAATTGTGTTGACCATTTGTATTGACTTAACTGAGTTTGATTGTTTGTTGTTGGGCCTTGGTCAAGGTTGAATTGACTTTGTCAAATTAATATCATTGGATTTAGGGGAATAATGGAATGTACATTCCATCTCCCAAAATGAATGAATGATATTAATTTGGTAAAAGTCCTCCTTTGACCAATTTGTGATCTCATTCATCCCCCTCCCCTTCATCTAATTCCCCTTCTTCATTCATTCATTTCCATTTGGCCAGTGACATCTCAAAGTCCTAATGCTAGTTGATTAAAAGATTAACATGAGTATGGATGAGATTAGGTCACACCTTTTGCATATTTTTGTGTGTGGTATGTTTAATGAGCATAGTTCATAATACTATGTCTCCAACATGCATTAACACCAAAAGTCCATTGCCCGACCTCAAATAGTTGTGACTTCTACATAAGTCCAATTACGATTGCTTAACATAGCGCTAAATTTGTGATATAAAAGGCATAGGTATTCTAGTTAGTGAGATTGTAAGTCTCCCCTCTTCCATGATATTGTGTGGAAAGTTGGCCTTCTTTCCTTCCTTTAGAAGATGTTTTGGTTCAAGGATCCATGCTTGTGGCAAGTGGGTTGCGTGTTCTCCAAAGAATGTCTTGAAATCAAAAGCAAAACAAAACTAACTTCTAACTTACTAACCATTAACATTTAATTTCAAGCTTTTACTTTAATGCAATTTATTTTTAACACTTTATTTCATTTGCCATTGTACATATCATTCTAATTGTTTATGTTAATGTAATTTTCACTTTGTCCATTTGGACCATATTATGTGATATATTTTGTTTGTGTTGCTTTGTTTGTTTGATTGGTCTTTGACCATTAATGCACATAATAACAACAAAAACCCTAAAAAACTTATGGATGGACTGTTGGCTTGATCATTATGAAGCTGTTATTTTGAACCTGTGACTTGTGGAATTCATCTGTTACATGGGCTATTTCTGTAGAAGATCATGAAGTGAATAAGCTTGGATGAGGCCATATTTATTTGATGCCTTTGCTCTTCAATATAATATAATTGTGCATTTGTTTATTGCTTGATCCTAAAAAGTTCAAGGGAATTCTGGGTTTCTATTGACATACCTGTCTATTGGATTGCTACCTATTTGGTCAGATCTTTTCAACTCTAAACTTTTAATTTTGTACATAGGATAGTCTCTTCATCTTCTCCAAATTTCTTTAATTTCAAAATCTCTCCCTCCATTTTCAAAACCTTCTTTGTGTGAACTACTTTTGTTCTAAACTTTGACCACTTTCAAAAAAGGTAGAAACTTTGGCCTTATGCCATTACATTTTCAAACTAATTTTCTTAAATCAAACTTGTGAATAAACTTAAATATACTTGACTTAAACTTTCAAAAAAGCCAAAAAGAACTAACTCATTCAAATCATTTTAGGCCTTTGTGCCTTTCAAACTCAAAATTTTGTTAAAAGCAATGCACGCATTTTGAAATTTGTAGCACGAACTACGAGGTTTTGATCCCTCATTTTTATGTTGGTACATAGGCACAAGTCCGAAGGTCTTGTCAAACACAAAAGTATAATTAATGAATTCTTTTCTCATCCCCCCATTCTATTTGCTTGTAAACATCACTTTGTACAAAATACATATGCACACAAAAAGGGCTCCCTAGGAGTACCTAGGACACTTTGGGTGCTAACACCTTCCCTCTGTGTAACCAACCCCCTTACCTGTGATCTCTGACTTTTATCAGTTTTTATTTGAAAACTTCTTACTATTTGGGTTTTGTTCGTACTTTTCCCTTTTCCCTTGGAAACAATAAAAGCGTGGTGACGACTCTTGTTAATTGATTTCTAGCTTATCAATAGCTTGATGATCATGAGTTTCCCGCTACAGTTGGCATCTTCATAAAATCAAATCCAATCAACATTAGTATCCAGAAAGTCTCACCTTCAAAAAAGGGAGACCAATCCAAAAATAACCAATAACCATCTTGCATTACCACATGTACTGCATACAATAAACACACATAACTTTTCTGCCAAATTAGGAAGTTGCATATCAAAAAGCTCTCTTGCAAAAAATGAGAATTTCTCATTAACATGCACCAGACGTATACATAACATAATAATTCCTTCCCATCAACCCTTTGATGATGACATAACCTTATTTTTTTCAATCAACTCTGATGATGACAGTCTTTACCATCAGCCCTCTGATAACGACAATCTACAACTAGTCTTTCCCATCAACCCTTTGATGATGACAATTCTTTATGACCTTTTCCGTCAACCTTTTGACGATGAAAAATTATTTTCCATCAACCCTTTGATGATGTCACTTTATAGTGAAGTTTATTTTCGCCAACTCTTTGACGATGACAAATTCTTTTCCATCAACCCTTTGATGATGTCACTTTATAGTGAAGTTTATTCTCGTCAACCCTTTGACGATGATAATTTATTTTCCATCAACCTTTTGATGATGTCACTCCATAGTGAAGTTTTCTTTCCGTCAACCCTTTGACGATGTCACTCCATAGTGAAATGCCTTTCCATTAAGCCTTTGACGATGATAGTTATCTTCCATCAACCCTTTGATGACGACATTCACTATCTTCTATCAACCCTTTGATGATGATATTCCCCAACAATCTCTTCGGAAATAAAAATAAAACCCTACAAAAATCCAATTACCCAGTTGCATTCTCACATCACATGCATCATTCATAAATGATTTTCCCGCCAAAATAGGAAAATTCATCAAATACAATCCTATCAATCATCAGCATACCCATGCATAGCACTCCCGCCGAAATGGGGAGTTACATAAAAAATGAACCCCCCAAAAAAACATTTGCATTCCTACATGCACCTAACAAATCCCCAGCAATTGCATACTTACATACATCTCCAACATCATTCCATGCATGATACTTCCACATATGTCATACAAAACATCAAACATAACATAATTCAGGATCCAGGGTCAATCATATGTATCCCGGGCATTCCTCATTTAACTCAATGGAGTTATCACCCTGCATGTGCTCGTGGAATTACTTCCCAGTAAGTCATTCTTCAACTTTATGGTTGATAATGATATTCCCTAGCGTCTTTGCTTTGTTTCTCCCCAAGCAGAGGTTACCCAAAAAGTCTTTTATGAGTTCATTCCCTGTAGAGATTTTCCAGTAAATCTCCTCCAAAAGGAGTCTTTTCTAAACTATTTCCCCCAATAGACGAACATTTGAGATACTACTTCATTGAGTTGAAGAATCTCAATTGTTTTTTAGATACTACTCTAGTATCCTCGAAGAGTCTTAGATACGATTGAGGTATCATTCCCCTTGTTAGAATATCTTGATTATATCATATAAGATGTTGCTTCATTGATTCAGAGAATCTCATTTGTCTGTTTGAGATGTTGCTTCGTTGATTCAAAGAATCTCATTTGTTTTAGAGATACTTCTCTAGTACCTTTGGAGAATCTTAGACACGATTGAAGTACCATTCCCTTATTGGAATATTTTGATTATATCACATAAGATTTTGCTTCTTTGATCCTTAGAGAATCTCGCGTATTTATTTCAAGACATTGCTCCGCTAATGTTCAGAAAATCTTTGATACAGTTGAGGTATCATTCCATTGTTGGAATATCTCGATTATGTCATCCAAGATATTATTCTGACAATTCTCGGGAAGTCTTGATGGTTTCATTTACCTTATGATAACTTTTCTCACTATATTTCTCATTGCATCTTCTTTCAGCATTTCATCCTGGCATCTCAAAGGATAAAATTCAGGTCTTTTTGTATTTAATTATCTTCCACCATGAATGTACGAAGATCATTGTTATTCATACCTTCTGGTCCAAGCTAATTAAATAAGGGCAACTGTCATACCCCAATTTTGTCCAAGCATTTTAAAACTTTCATAATTTTGATCTTATTTTTAGTTTGCATCACCAGTATAGCATGACATGCATTTCATCATAAATAATACCTAAAATATTGGCCAGAATAAATTCTCGAATATACAGACAAACTGGTTGAAACATTTCTCAAATACATGTAAAATCAGCGGGTAACAAGTTTCGAAATCAAGCTTGCTAATATCAGTATTATTAATCTACGATTCGTGTAGTTTAACCTGGTGTGCTTGTTATATTTTTCGACTACTTTTTTAGTCACGTTTTGATCATTATATGTCTGTTTAACCGGTCAAAATTTATTTCAAAATTAAATCAAATGTTGTATTTTTCCGAGAGGTTCATTTTGCGCTAATCATTTTAATGCATTCAGTTTATTTTTTTCGAGCATATTTGCGCCAGACTTTTGTTCATTTTTAGTCGTTTTATTTTTATCTCTTTGTTAAATTATTCAGAAAAATTAAATAGAACTTTCCATGTTCTTATTTTATTTTTATCATGTTCAATTTAGAAGTTGTGAATTTTATTTGATTTAATTGATTTAAATTATTTTAAATCAATTAAATCATCTAGAATGGACAATTTAGGCATTTTAAATCATCTCACAATGTGTGTTTATTTATGTGTTTTTTTGTGTGTTTCTTTGAGTTAATCATGATCGTTAGATCAAGATTAATCAATGATCCTCATTAGCAATCCTTGTCCAATTCATCTCATCCAATCAAATAATAACTAGCGTAAATAATAAAATAAATAAAATCTGAAAAATAATAAATATGTCTCTCTTTCCAATCACATGAAGCCACGCGCTCACCATAATCCATGTGGTCTTTTTTTTAATTTTAATTTTGGTTGGAGAGAAGATCCTCGAACAAAAGGGGGACACGCGTCCCGTTTCTCACGGTACCCACTTGGTCCACCCTTACGCCTTGATTTGAGGTACATGATACTCTCTTATCTCCCAGATTTTCCTCTCTCTTGAAGCGAAAAAGAAAAGAAAAAGGAGAATTTCCTCTTCTTCTTCAACCTCATCTTTGTCCATACTCCCTCCGCCACCACAAACACAACCATACCACCTTCATCGCCGACCATAACAACACCGAAATACCACTCTTCTCACAAACCTCCTCCTTCTCTCTCTTTCGGCCTCAACTCTACTGTACCCTTCCGACCCACTTCGGTGAACCCCTCTATCACAACGAATGACTTCTACTCCCTCTGCCGTCACAACCTTTGAACCAAATTGGAACCTCCATCAGACACCACAACTCTGCCTCACGTCCATAATCTTCTTCGATCTTCTTCATCCCTTCAATTTAGTTCTAGCGACAACAACCATCATCTTCACACTGAAAACCACTATGATTCCATCTTCATTAACAATACAACAATAAGCTTATCTCGCACTCAATAAAGTCGGATTTACACAACCTTCATCAATCCTCCGTGAACAAAAAATCTTCCTCCGCCAAAGAAGACGACTATGGAGCCAAGCAAAATGGGTTTGACATGAGATATACTCCCTCTTCTCAATATTTTTGAATTCCTGTAATTTCGTTTTTCTGTTGTTCCTTAATGTTTATGTTGTTTTTGTGGATTCATTTAAGTGTTGTTGATGACGCGTATATAAAACTTAAAGAAAATGTTGGATTGTGTTAAAATGTTCATGTTTATTGCTATGGTAATCTAGTATTGGTTGGAATTGTTTTAATATTGCCGATGAGCCTTAAACGTTTAGCAAGATGTTTTAGTTTTAGGTATGCAATTAGTTTCTTTGTCTACTAGTTATTAGCTCCACACTCAGAGACGAGATATTGGTTTTGGGTTATTAATGAATCGTTTTAGAATGAACTAATGTTATTATATGCATTTGTTTTTTTGTTTAGCCACGTGCCTTGAAATCATTGGCCATGGGAAACACAATTAGATATCGTGACTTGTTGGAACATGTTCATTAAATCAAATGGAGCGCAACCCCCTCTTAAACAACCACCTTTTTTTTGGTTAGTTGAATCCCCTTGTGTAACTTATATTGTTCTGTTCTTATTCTCTACTACTGGATAATGTTAAGGTTAATTAGTGTTGGTTTTGGGTTGGGCCTAAAAGCCCACTTGATATCCAAACTCCCTTTATTTTGCACCCCTTATATGTTGTAACTGGGTTTTTTTGTAGATAATATTGAGTTTTGCTATTTATTTTTCTTGCAGATAAATCGGATTTTTGATATGCGAATTCTACAATTTCATGCTGATATATCGCCAAGTTTCAATAAATTAATAGAATATTTCACCGTGTTATGATCTTGTGAATGATATTAATCATGTTATCATTTCGTACAAACCAATTTTGAGCACACCGATTCAATTCAATCAATTAAATAGACGTCGTCACCTATCTCTTCCTCTTTTAATTACAATTAATTAATTAATTAAATTTTGATTATTTAGTTAATTTTGTTTAATTAATTTTAATTAACTTGATTATTTAATTCAACTAAATAGTTTTGATAATTAATCTTAATTACCTTAATGAATCGATTTAATCGAATTTTAATAAATTAATTTTGTTAATTAAATATTGATCGACTTATTTTACTATCATTCTCAAGCTAATCCCATTCCATTTCATCATCAACTCCTAACCATGTTAAAATCACTAAAATCACACAATTCTCGATTTAACATCAAGCCCAATTTCAAAATACCTTTGTAAGTCAATCGCTTTTAGCATCGACATCAATCTCACATAGCTTACTCTTGGATTTCTTACAATGAGACCTATTTGATACTAATTAATCGGTTAGATGATTGATACACTAAATAGAATCCAATTTATCCTCAAACACACATTCAAACCTTGATCCAACATCGAGTACTTTTATTCAAATCAATTCAAAATACCTAATTACGATTAAATACCATTTCATTTAAAAATGAAAATGGGGATGGTTTTGAGCCTTCAACTCGTCTCCTCGATTGTTTGAATATGAGTTCCCTTACTTAGTTAGTCAGATAATTGTCATTTCTTTTTAAAAACTTAAATCGATTAAATCAAATCATTTTCGTAAGAATCTAAACGAAAAGGGGATGGTTTTGAGCCTTCGATTCCTCTCCTCAAATGCTTGGATATGAGATCCCTTACTCAACCATTCAAGTATTTGTCATTTATCTAAAACACATCAACCATACATAAGGTAAAATAGAGAGTAGTCTAGAGCCTTCTATTCCCTTTTCCAAATACTTGGATACAAGTTTCCTTACTCGATTATTTGAGTATTTGTCATCCATTTAAAACACCTTAACTATTATCAAACCCTTTTATGATTAAGGAAGAAAAGGAAGATGTTATTGAGCCTTCGACTCCTCTTCCCTAATACTTGGATACGAGTTGCCTTACTCGACCATCCGAGTAATCGTTATCCAACAAAATATCTCAACACATCGAATCTATCTTTTTTCTATCCCCCATGCGATCGAAACCAATCAAACCAAACATCCAATATATTAATCCAACTTGTCGCCCTCGCGTGATCAAAACTCTTTTCAGAAAGAACACAGTTTAATCCTTTCTAACGCGCATAACAAAATAGTGCTTAAGCCTCCGCCGAGAGTAGACAAGCCAATGTTTAACCTTTAGGACGCGATCTAAACAGTTGTTCATTAAAAGACACCAACCAACTGTAGTTCCCCGAACTACGAACGCTCTGATTTTCTTATTGCACTATAAGGATACGTAGGCACGAGATTGAGAGATCTTGGCGAGCACACTAATTAAAAACCTCCCCTTTCCCTTTTAGAGGTTTCCATTCATCTCCATTTTCAAATCTTTTATTCACTCGAATAAAAGAAATAACATTAGCTAACATTAAAATCATAAATTAAACTAAAAGGTTCCCGTTTAGTACAACGGACGTGAGGGGTGCTAATACCTTCCCCTTGCGTAATCGACTCCCGAACACAAATATGATTGTGCATCCATAATTCTATTTTTTAAAGGTTTTATCGATATTTTCCTATTCCTTGATTGGGATAAATAAAGTTTTGTGGTGATTCTGTTCAAACTATTTTTCTGTGACCATCGCGAGGAATCGTATTTTTCGAGATATGATAGATGGCGACTCTGTTGGGGATATTCTTCTCCTAGAAAGAGAGAGTAAAGCCTAACTTAGTTTGATTTGCGATGAATGTTAGCCTTGTTCATGTGCTTTCTTCTATCTTCTTTTCTTTATCACGTTGTATTATTGCTATTTGTGATCTGCTTTTGATTCTTATATTGCTATTGGGGGTTCTCTGATATTTGGTACTTTGTGAGATAGGATTTCTACCTGAGTCTGAGAAAAACCATAGGAGTAAGGTAGTGGTTGTGTAGTAGAGGCCCACGAAGAGCCTTCCTTCTTGGGACGATACGAAGACCCCACCTAGAGTAAATTCTCTTGAGATATCATTTTCTGGTGAGCCTTCGTCACGACGATGGTGTTCTCAAGTTGGATCAATGACTCTAGGGACCTTTTAACCCGTCGCGATGGTTATGTAGTATTAATCTACGAGATTTCAGACTTGTTGGATTTATACGAGAGCCCTAATCAGATGAGATCCCTTGGACGTATTACTGCCTTACAATACTATTTCCAACCTCGATATATGACTCTGAGAACCTTGGACTCGAGGTTTATGTAGTAGAGGCCCACAAGGAGCCTTCCTTGTTGGGACAACACAAAGACCTCACTTAAATGAGATTATCTTAAAGGTATTACTGTCCGGCAAGCCTTCGTCATAGCAGTGACGTTCTCAAGAAAGATCCATGACTCTAGGAACCTATGAACTGTAGAGTCTACCTATGGGGTTCCATTAATCAGAGATGCCAACTACTTACCCGTTGTTTTGATTAACATGAGAGCATGGTATATCTATGATCCTGAACATGCATTGAATCCACTCACATACCATTGCATCTGCATTCGTCATCATGCATTGCATATCATTTTCAAATAACAAAAAAACTCATCTATCATGTGTTCATAACCTGCAACTGATTTCCTAACACTCGTATCGAACTTGAAACATCCCTTGAAAGATCATGGATCTGTTGGAGCAAATTCATATTGCATTGAGAGGAGATGTAGACTCAATGAAAACCAAGATAAACCAACTTGTGGAGGCTATGCTAGCTTTAGCTAAGAGAGAGGACAACATTCAGCAGACTGCGATCATTGGGAATGTCATTCCACCTCTAGTAAATGATCCTACCCAACCTCACCTTGTGCAAGCATCGATAGTGTTTTACACACATGCCGTGTACTATGGAAGAAATAATAGTACAACAACCTGGTCTGATGGACCTACCTTCTATGATACCACTGTGTAACACCCTAAACCCCGAATTTTATAAATAAAGCATTAAACAACAATTCAAGGTGTCACCACCGGCAATCCTCCACAAACACATCAAAAAATTTGAACTATGCAGCAGAAAAACATGTTCAACACAAATTCACAAATAAGATATAAACTCCACAATAACAAAAGCAACAACAATTTTGAAAACATATTAATTCTCGTCCCTGATGTTACATGATCAGAGCAATGAGCTACTAATCTATTATAAAGAAAATACTTAAAAGCGAAGAGTAGCTCCAACAAGCCACCTTCCAACACACAACAATAAGGAATCAGTTTTGAGTATCTGCAAGATATCCATGGTGGACAACATGAAGCAAATGGGGTGAGAAACAACAATCAATATAAACAGTGTAAAGAATGCTAAGGTATAGAATATACATCAAGCACATATTGATTACACAATCAACAATACAGTCTCACACTCATTCATGACAACATGTACATATTCACAATCAATCAACAACACTATGAACAATCAATTACATATGAAAATATGCATGCATTATACTCCACAACTAAATCATTATGCATGTGGTACCATTCATGAACACTCGAGTTCACTCGCTCCCGATCCCCACCATAGGACCAGAGCACACCAAAATTCGTTACTATCATCATAGGTAGCGCTTTACCAGCTCCCATATGGAACCAGCTACTCGCTCCCGATCCCCATCAAAGCATAAGAGCACACAAAAATTTGTTACCATCACCATAAGCAATGCTTCACTAATTCTTCATTAGATTAGATACTCACTCCCGATCCATCCCACCGGACCAGAGCACACCAAAACTAGACCGAAGTCGGTACACCATGATGAATGACTCTCAGTAACATGCATTATCATCATAAAATTCACCAAAAGGATCACCATGCATATTTCACAATCTATGCACAACATCATTCTTCATACACAACAGCTAATCAATATCACGATATCAACAAACAACAACAAACAACAATAACTCAATAAATATAACTTCATAAGCATTCATTCATTTTAATTCACAAAAACAACAACTCATCATTGGATAAACACAATGATTCGCTAATCGATCGTACAAGTCATCACAAACATTTCCACATTACACATATGATTATAATTCAAACAATTATATAAGCATTACTATAAGGTATCTCTGTGTGTTAGCTTTTCAATAATTCAAACTTCGTCTCATTTGGACTTACACAACATAAGTTACAACCAAAATCGACAAGTGGATCAAACAACCGAAACAAGGACCAATCGATTGATCCAAGGGACCAAACTGACTTCGCTTTTTCACATTTTTTGGTTGGAGCAATCGATTACATCCTATAACTAATTGATTGTTCCATTTTTTTTTAAATTTTGAGGGAATCAATCGATTGTTCCCCTAAGACCAATCGATTGGTCTAATTTAATTTTGCCCATAAACATTTTTTTTTGCATACGATCAGTATCCTCTTCATATCCTAACCTCCAGTCATCATGGCAATTAATTCATACAAATTTTACATAACCAAACATGATTTTTAACAGTGAATCACATTATCATAATCATCAACATATACAACACTTATTTCATCACAATTCATAGCAATTTCATTAGCAAATTCAACAACAAATTTCATCAATTCATGAATAAACTCAAGCTTTCACACCTTCACCAATGGCAGAACCTCATACATACATATTCATGATAATTCATCACATCGATTCAGTCATAGAAACACATATAAACACAAGATTAACCAACAAATTTCTAGAATTTCATCATACAATAATTCATCAAAAGAAAACCTAGAAACACTAATGAGAGTAAGGATCTCTCTTCTCTATCCCATCATGCAAAACACACATCCTTATGACCCTTTCTCCCCCTTACCTTAGATTTCCAACAATGATGATGAATTGAACAACTTCTATGGATTCCACTTTCCAATCCTAACTCTCCTTCCCAAAAGCCCTTGGTTCTCCTTTGCCTCTTATTTTCACGTCCTGTCAGATTCTCCAAAAACCTAACTTCTCTCCTAACTTTTAGAATATATAGTAACCTCATTATTATTTTTCTATTATTATTACCCAAAATTCCTATTTCACCAATTTTCTCATTTTATTTCTAATAATATTAAAAATTTAATTATTTTAATTAATTTTTTAATTTATTCTACCTTCTCACCACACCCCAACAATATTTAATTATATAATTTTATATTAGTTCACACCAATATCGAATAATTAAATAAAACTCGAATAATTTTATATTATACTAGTTCACACCAATATTTAATTATATAATTTTATATTAGTTCACACCAATATCCAAAAATAATTTTATATTAGTTCACACCATTATAGGTGTTACAATCCAACCCAAACTTAAATCTATTATGCCTTAACCTTACGATTATGAACAATTTTCTCTTCCTCACACTTAAAATTTTAGTTTCAACCTTCTCAAATCTCTCATAGCAGTATCGCGTGTTCTTCGACACGTACATCTTGTCTCTTCTTTTCTAATTTTTACTCTCTTATATTCTTTATTTTTTACCTTCTCATTTTAATGCAATTGTTCTCTCTTTCAATTCCATTTTTATCACACATCTTATTTTCTAATCTCTCTTCTCTTATGTTTTTTTCTTTTTTATCTTTACTAATATCTCATCTTCTCTATTTTTTTTGTTTCATTATAAAGTTTTTGATATCATTTTATGCTATTAGTTTATGTTTGTTATTTCACTTTTGTCTAATCTGGTTTTTACATATTAAATGAGAAGTTGTTGTCCAAATATGATGAGTTTTGTGATTATTTGATAGTGTATGAATGACTACATATAAAGGTATGATGTCATCTCTATGTGTATGTATGGCTAAATAACTTTTTTAGTAAAAAATTGAACCAACCGAACCGAACCAAACTACATTAGTTTGATTTGGTTTGATTAAGTATTATTTTTAAAAGTCAATCGAACCGAACCAAACCATAAATTTTTTCTCTTGCAGTTCAGATGATTTTTAGCAACAAAAACGCCTAAACCGCACTGCGAACACCCCTAATTAAAGGTATTCAAATTAATGGGTTATTTGAATTTTTGATGTCCATATTCAAATATTCAAATTCATATTATTAGAATGATTTAATCAAATCTATATTTTAGATATTTTATTAATATGATTTTAAGTAAACTTATATTTTGGACAACTATATTCAAAACAAAAGCCATATATATATATATATATTCTCCTTTTACCTATAATAATCTTAATTATTTATTAAATTTATTTTACTTTTTTTCTCACTCTATAAAAGGAGGGAATATATATATAAATTAATTATTTTTTATTAAATTATTTTTCTAACACAAACAAAAGTTATTTTAATTTAAAAGGAGGGAATATATATATAAAAAATAATTTTTGTTTGTGTTAGAAAAATAATTTAATAAATATTTTAATAAAAAATAATAGCATAAAATAATTATCGATAACTTTTTAATTAATTATCGATAATATTTTTTAATTTTTGAAAAAAAATATTTTTCTAACACAAACAAAAGTTATTTTTTATAAAATAAAATAATTAAGAAAACTTGATTTTAACAGAATTTAAATTAATATTAATTATAAATATTATCGATTAATAACTAATTTATAATCATTAAAAAAATTCAATTATAATAATTAATTTTAATAACCTAATACAACATATAAATTAATTATGAGAGTTACCGTGTATTAGTATCTCTGTTATTTATAATTATTAAAATATGTGGTACCTGAATTAGGTCAAGGGTGCGAGGTAGATTTATCATTATTCTCCTACGTACACATTTCAACCTTGTTTTGACTCGGTTCCATTTCTAACAAAACTTCTTTAAACATTCTCGTGTTTTATAGTTTTTTTCTTTTGTTGGATGAGATATGATTCTTTGTAACAAAAGTTTTAATGTTTGACCCTATCATATCACTAACAAATTTAAGCCCTCACTCACGTATATTTTGTCTTTGATGTCGTTGTCTTCCAAAGAAAAATGTTGTAGTTGTGAATTGTGACGAAATATGTGCAATCATCATGCCATTGCCATACAACTGCTAATGTCTGATTTGTCATGTTTCTATTTGGCATTCATTAGAATGATTTCGGTTGGAGGATCTTGCTGATCTAAAATCATAATGATGTTCATTGAATTTGGTGGGAGGATTACGTTGTGGAATATATGATTAAATTGTACTATCATATTGGTAAAAAAAATTGTACTATCATATTCAATGGTAATAAAATACAATATATTATCAATCTTGTATTATTATGTTAGATTATGTTGGTTGGAAATTGAAAACAATTGGAAGAAGTTATTTGTTCCGTAATTTTTTATTTAGAATGATAACGATATTAATTAAGGAGTTAAATACTAAGTTTTTAAATAAATATTATTTAAGCTACTATTACTAAGACCATATGGGTCATCTAGGTAAAAAACAATATGGCCCAGATCCACGCACTTCTTAGTTTAACTTTTTTAGGAAATTGCTCTTTAAACCCTTAATAAATATACAACACCTTTGAAATTTTAAAATTGACGTTCATGCATTCAGAGATGTATCTTCTGACGCCTCCAAATCACAACCAAAATTCGTTAGTCTGAGATTCACTTCATTTTGAACAAAATTATGGTCCGAAGATGCATTTTCGTACGGTCTTTGGTATATTCGGCGATGCATCTCTGAAATGTCTCATAAAAGTTAATACAAACGGCAGATTATTTTGGAGATGCATCTCTGGAATCCTCCATGAATCATATCAAAACAACACAATTGTCCAATATGTGATGTCAACTTATATTAACTTATATTAAAACAAAATCAAAGTATAATAAGGGGATATTAAAGTTAAAGGAAAGTAAAAGTTCATACATTAATAAAAAAAGTTAAGAAAAATCATACATAACATTTGTCCGAAAATACAAAAAAAAATAATACATCCCAATATAAACTATTGGGTATGTAGAAGCATATGTCTCCTCTGTCGCATGTACTACACGACATTCCATTATGTAACTCAGAAACCATGTGATCCACTAGGGACTCTATGACTACTCTACCATCTCCGCAACACGTTGATATACCATTTTCACACTCTCTACCTGCTCATCCTGAACCTCAATTACCTCTAGGTTAGCTGGTCTAGGTAGTTCTCCAGGAGCGTCTAGCGCCATGATATGGTGTGACACCCTATATAACCATGTCAAGTAGCCCTCAACACTAGCCCATTGTACAAGAGTTGGTTCCCGACAATACTCCTCTGGTACATGGTGACTCTCGAAATCATCCAGTATCGCCTATAGATCCCTGCAGCATACATCGGGAGGAGCTGACCCATGGTGAGATCTAGAAATAATATGCAAGTAGCCAAAACTGGCGCATCACTCGCTCGGGCATATATGGCTACATAAGAGATGCCCAACATCCCAGCTAGCCGAAGTATAAGGAATTGACATCAAATTGACGTCTCTGGCAGCAACCCTCGTATGTGTAGAAGCAAACATCATCTGATACCATACGATTAAGAGAGACTTTGAATAGCTTGACCACACCATTCCCCCTGTACGGAACAAAAGCAACTGCACGAGGCAAGTCCTCTGTGTCGTTAGGTGCAACTTCAAACCCGGTGATATGGGGGAAGTGAAAGATGATCTATCCTTGAAAATGGTTTGAATACAATATTAAGAACAAGTGTAATAAATGAATTATGAAAATATTAGTAGCAAGAAATTATTGTAACCGGCGTGTAGCACCCTGTCATTTGCTTTGTCTTCCAAAGGCAATCCTCACCCAACTTCTAATACAGGTAGACCAAACAGGTAGGCCCCCAGTTGTACTCGTGAATCACGCTCGGGTGTGAAGTACTTGAGGTAGACCACATCGATATATGTTGCACTTTTTTCCAAAAACATGGACGTGTCAACTAAGAACAATAGGTAACACCTCAATGCGCAATGTTGGTGGTACCCAACCAGCACATCATCACCTTCGGCATCCAAGGCCACTGCAGGTGGTTTTTTATAAAGGTTTTCCAAAAATCTAAAATTTGCATGAACACCTCTAGTGCGAGCTACCTCCTCCGCCACGTTACTAAGGTCAACCCCTAACAAGGTGACCATCAAATTGACCATTTCCTCCCGCCTGATCCTCCAGTGGCCCCGTAATCTCCCCCTGATGGTAAGATGCAGGAGGCATGAGACATCATCCAAAGTGATGGTCATCCCGCCTATAGGTAGGTGGAAAGATAAAGTCTCTGAGTTCCACCTTGATGCAAAAGTCATTACCATGCCATGGTTTATGGTCATGTATGTAGAAGAACATAAACCAGCAAGATTGAAATAGCGGATAACATCAACAAACCAAGCAGTAATGGGTTATGGAAACTCTAAAATATTCTTTTCATGGTTAATCATTTTCAAATACTCACGCTCCTTTAAAAATTAAATATAACCATTATTATAGATTTAATTAGTTGACAACATATGTATTGCAAAAGAAAAGAAATATACCTCTCAATGTCATACATGTCTAGTAGCATGCTCTGCATAATTATAAAGTAAGAAGGTATCAAATGGTCCTCTTGGATAACTCTAATGGGGCATCCAGATCGGCTTCCTCCTGGGCTTCATGCGCTTCAGCGTCAACAGGGGCCTCACAAACCTCTGGTTCTGCTGTATCATATGCCTGAGATGTCTGAGAGAGTCGGCTGGCGGGGGCTACAAAGTAGATGCAACATCAAACGAGTTATCAGTAATTTGTGGTCTTGTGGTCCTCGCTACGACTCTCTCACATCGTACTGATGAGGTTTGGGACACACACCCTTGCCTAATCTGACTAGTGTTTTCTTCAATAACTGCACTTACATCATAAACCGGGACATATATAAATTGTTGGAATAAGATTTGTTCAAGCCCCTAAAAGGTTTTGATGATAACAGAGTATTTAAAGAACAAAAGGATTTGCTAACATTTTGTTTAAGTGTGCATGATCAAAAGCATAAAACTAATCGTGATTGTTAGCATATGTGGAGAAGTAATTTAAGTCGGATTCTGATTGATTAGAATCTGAACTAGTTTCTCACCTCTAAGGGCATCAGACTCTGGCCTCATGACCCAACTTCTAATGACAACTCTTACTCTGAAGGTGTGAAGAGCAGTTGATCCGTACACTAATTCAAAGCAGTCTTATATAATCAAAGCCCCAAATCTCTGGAAAAAGTCAACTAGGTTTTTAGCTTTGCAAGGCTTAAGAAAAAGGGATGTGGCGTCTTCAGACCGTTCTACCTTTTGGTAGATACCTAGTACAAAGAAAGATACTGAGAGAAATGTTATTATTCAATGGATAAAGCTTCAGACTAGAAGTAACTCTCCAACGTCTCTCTTGACATACTTCTTCACTAAGTTTGTTATTGTTCAAACCTCCAATGACTTTTTTTCTATCTCTATAAAAGGAAGTTGAAGACTCAAAGGAAGGTTACAACAACACAACATATAGAAAGATCTTAGCATTACTCTGAGTTGTTATTGTAATTGTTATAGCATAGGATATTAATATTTCTTATCTTAGATTTATCTTACAAATCTTTGAAAGGTTGAAAACCTTTGTAATTGTTGCATAATTGTTATACTTATGATTGTGTATCAAAGTAGAGTAGTTATCTTGTCTACTAAACAGTTTGTTTAAAGTAGAAGAAGCCTCTCGCCTGCATGCTTGAGGAAGGAAGTCTTGAACTAGAGGGGTTAAGCAGGAAGTCTCATTCTATGTATATTGAGAAAGGAAGTCTTGAACCAGAGCGTTTAAGCAGGAAGTCTTGAACAGGGGCTTAAGCAAGGAAATCTGATTCGGGGATGTTTGAGCAGGAAGTCTAATCAGTGGCTTAAGCATTTGTAATCAGTTTGTTCATAGTGAAAAGCTCTTGTTGAGGCAAGGGGACTAGATTAGTCTCAATTGAGGAGAGAAACCAAGATAATCTTTATGTGTTGTTTGTACTTACTTCTGAAATTTATTTTCCACTGCTATTACACTTTCTTTTAATAAACTTTTAACATAGTTCAGACTCCGAAGCTCTAAGTTCAGAAGTGGAACAATTTTTAAAATACACAATTCAACCCCTCCCCCTTCTTGGGTATTTTTCTCACCTTCAATTGGTATCAGAGCATGAGTTGTGCTAAACACCTAATCATGGTACAGGGAATAAATCTTGATAAATTTACCTACAATATCATGTCTAGTCCTGTTGTTTCTTATGACTATAGTACCATTGAGAAAAATCTCATGGAAACATGGGATGAGCTTGATAATAAAGGCGATTCTGACAAAGACGATAGATAAGAAAATATAGCTCTTATGGCCATCACAACTTCAGATATAGAAGATGAATCAATCTCAGACTTAGACTCAGATAGAGAAGATGAAGTATTTTCTACCCTGTTTGTTTTAATTTAACTTTGTTTATTCAAGAACTCATGTATCGTTGTCAAGATAAAGCAAGAGATATGAAAACCTTGAAAAAGGAATGTGATCTTCTAAAGGAAGAACTTAAAATCTCTCAAAAAAATGTTGAATCATTGGATAAAGCAGGAAGTTGGTCTTCAAGATTGTACTATGACAGGTCTTGACAGAACAAAGCTTGCCTCCATGATATATGGGGTAAGCAAGAGCAAAGAAAAAAAATCCGAGAAACAATGAGAAATATGATATCTCTAAAGCTCAACTCTTGAAGAACTTAGACACTTCTTCTTTAAGCAGTGCTCTGACAGTGCTACAAATGTCTTATGCGTTTGACTTTGATAAAAGTAAAAGCTGGAACAAATTAGAATCCAAGATTATTGAATCAAAGGTTCTGATCAAAATAATACCTAAGATTCAACAATCAAAGATTCTGAAGAATTCTAAACCTAGAAATCCAAAGTCAAATGTTCTGAAGAAAGTAGAACCCAAGACCTATGGAACAAAGATGCAGAAGAGTTCAGATGTAAAAACTCACCCAAGATAAAAAAAATTATGAAAGAAAAGCCTGGAATGAGTATAAACTCCACTATCAAAGAAAGGCTCAAAATAGAAGAAATCTTGTCAAAACTAAGCATAGAGTACCCATAAAAAGTATGGGTACCTAAATACAACATTGTTTTTACTGCATATTTGCCTAAGGGGAGAAGCAAACCATCAAGCATGGTACTTGGATAGTGGCTGCTCACGTCATATGATGAGAGAAAATCATATGCTCCAAACCCTAACTCTGAAGGAGGAAGGAGATATGAGATTTGGAGGAGGCCAAAAAGGGAAGATTATTGGTATAGGAACTATAGGTAAGTCTCCAATGTCTGTAAATAATTTATGGTTAGTTAGTGGACTTAAACATAATCTACTGAGTATAATTCAATTTTGCGACGATGGTTATAAAGTTGTGTTTGATGAGAACTTTTATTTTGTAATCAACAAGTCTGATAAAAAAATCTAGTTCAAAGGAAAGAGAAAGGGAAATGTTTACAAAATCAATCTCTCTGACCTGACTGACCAAAAGGTTGTCTGCCTTATGCCAATGAGTGATGAAAAATGGGTATGGCAGAAAAGGTTAGGTCATGCTAACTGGAAGTTGATCTCTAAGCTTAAAAAACTAAAACTTGTTAAGGGTCTGCCAGATTTCGAGTATCACTCAGATGCTCTGTGTGGGGCATGTCAACTTGGAAAGATTATCAAAAGCTCTTTCAAATCCAAAAACACTGTCTCAACCTCAAGACCTTTGGAACTACTTCATATTGACTTATTTGGTCCTGTTAGGACTGCTTTAATCAATGGAAAGAAATATGGTTTAGTCATTGTTGATGATTACAACAGATGGACTTGTGTTAAATTCCTCAAATCCAAGGATGAATCATATAAAGTATTCAACAAATTATGTACACATATTCAGTCTGACCAGGATCTAAATTTTTTGAAAGTCAGAAGTGATCATGGTGGTGAGTTTGAAAATGAGCCCTTTGAAATCCTTTATAATAAAAATTGAATTATCCATAAGCTCTCTTTTCCTAGAACTCCACATCATAATGGGGTTGTATGAAGAAAGAACAAATCATTACACGAAATGGTTGTGGCCATGATTCACGAAAATAACCTTCCTAAATATTTGTGGGCATACTTATTGTTATGTTCATAATAGGATCTATATCAGATCTATTTTAAATAAAACATCATATGAACTATTCAAAGGAAAAAGCCAAGTATATCCTACTTTCATCCATTTGGATATATTTGCTACATTATGAACAACAAGGTCTATCTAAATAAATTTTATGCTAAAGCTCAGAAGGGTATATTTTTAGGATACTTTGTTCACCCTAAAGCATACAAAGTGTATAATGAAACCAAAATGGTTGAAGGGTCTATACATGTCAAATTCAATGAAAAAAGGTATGACTATGATATGTCACAGCCTGTTGAAAGTATTGCAGATTTACAAGTTTCTAAAAAACATCCAGAGATTGGATCTTCAGAAGTTAAAGTCATAGAAGTCAGAGATTCAGAAGTTGTTGAACCAGAAGCTGATCATGTATCTGAAGCTATTTATAAAGAGGAGGATTTAGAAGAAGCCCAAGATGATTTAATAATTTTTGCACAATCCAAGAAGTATTTCAAATATAAAGACTCATATCCAAAAGATCTAATCATTGGAAACAAGGATGATCCTTTGAGAACTAGATCAACTTTTAGAAATGATAATTGCATGTTAGGTTTCATTTCCTTGATTGAGCCAACTTCTGTGAATGAGGCTTTATCATATGATGGATGGATTGTGGCTATGCAGGAAGAATTGAACCAGTTCCAAAGAAATGATGTGTGGGATCTGGTCCCAAGACCAAGCGAGAATAACATCATTAGAACAAAGTGGGTGTTTAGAACAAGTTGAACGAACAAGGAGAAGTGATAAGGAATAAGTCCCGACTGGTAGCTCAAGGCTACAGTCAATAGGAAGGTGTAAATTTCTATGAAACCTTTGCCCCTGTGGCAAGGTTAGAGGCAATTAGACTTCTTCTCTCTTATGTTGTCAATTATAATATTATCCTTTATCAAATGGATGTTAAAAGGGATTTTCTGAACTGAGTCATTTATGAAGAAGTGTATGTAAAACAACCCCCTGGGTTTGAGGACTCGGTCCACCCAAATTTTGTGTTTAAACTCAAGAAATCACTCTACGAACTCAAACAAGCTCCTAGAGCTTGGTATGGGAGATTGAGTAATTTCCTCTTGGAAAAGGATTTTGAAAAGGGTCAGGTTAACACTACATTATTCAGGAAGACTCTGAATAAAGATATCTTAATTGTTCAGATTTATATTGATGACATTATATTTGGTTCCACTAATGCATCTCTATGCAAAAAAAAATCTGAGACCATGCAAGCTGAGTTCGAGATGAGCATGATTGGAGAATTGAAATTCTTCCTGGGAATCCAAATCAATCAAGGAAAGGATGGAACTTATGTTCATCAATCCAAATATACAAGGGAGCTTCTGAAGAAGTTTAATCTTGAAGATTGTAAAATTATGGCAACTCCTATGCATTCTACCTGTAGCCTGAGCAAAGAGGAAAGCAACTCAAAAGTTGATCATAAGATGTTCAGAGGTATGATTGGTTCTTTGCTTTATCTTACAACATCTAGGCATGATGTTTTATTAAGTGTGTGCTTATGTGCAAGGTTTCAATCAGATCCTAGAGAAAGACATTTAACTGTTGTTAAAAAAATCTTTAGGTATCTAAAAGGATCATCAAATATGGGACTTTTTTATAAGAAATATCTAGATTATAAGCTGACTGGTTTCTGTGATGCTGACTATGCTAGGGATAAAATTGAGAGGAAGTCCACTAATGCTAACTGTCAATTCTTAGGTGAAAACCTAATATCTTGGGCTAGCAAGAGATAAACAACTATTGCTCTATCTAAATCATAAGTTGAATACATCTCTCCTTCTAAGTGTTGCACATAGCTACCATGGATAAAGTATCAGTTAGAGGATTATCAGATTTGTGGTAACAATATCTCTATCTTCTGCGATAATATTACTGTTATCTGTCTAACAAATAATCTAGTTCAATACTCCAGAATAAAGTATATTGAGATTAAACATCACTTCATAAGAGACTATGTTCAGAAGGGTGTCGTAGATATTAAGTTCATTAATACTAACCATCAACGGGCTGACATATTTACAAAATCCTTGGCTATTAAAAGGTTTGATTTAATCAAAAAGGATATGAACATGGTGTATGTTGACGATCAATGTCTGTGTTTTGTCAGAGTATCAATATTTGATGTTGGTCAAAAGTAACTTCAAACAGAGGCTAGGAAACTGCCTCAGATAAAAAATGGCTTTTGATAGATTATCAGACTCTGAGACTTTAGAGATGGATTAATTTCTTCCGATTATAGTCACATGTTTGATAAATATCTTGCATAGTATCTTTTGGGTAAAGACTGTTGGGCAGTGATGTGAAACTTCTTTATTTATTTGAATCCCCCCCTATGTCATCACCTCATGCTTGCTTATTCATTTATTGGTATGGTTCTAAAGCAAAGAATGTAATACTAAATCCTTGTGTCAAAGTGTTTTCTTTAAGAAACATCTGATTGTGTGTTTTGTTCTATAACTTATTTGTTCATGTCTCTTATGTGTGTCTTTTATCTTGCTTCGTTTATCTTCTAATTGATTCATAAGAATAAACATAATTGAAGGAATTAAAAGGCTGATAATGTTTACTAAAGAGAAAAAGGAACATTATTCATAAGGGAGATTACAAGATCATTCCTAAAACACTATTACATGGGTCTTCAGTCCCGATCTTCTTGATCTTTTGTTCCCTTGTAAGTCTTCAGAAAATCTTTGTAATCTTCATCCCACCCTTCATCTTTCTCTTTTACTAGAAGCTTGCTTTTCTCAGCAACTCCACCAGATGTACCTTCCCCTATGGTTTTCTGATTTTTTGCAAGTTCTCCAGTTTCATTCTTTTGTTTCTTTATCTCCTCTCGTGCATCCTTTCTCATTGAGTTACGAATTTCTTTTGTAAAATCCCTCTTCTCTGCTTTGAATGTTCTCTTCTTTCTGTCCAATCTTGTGATTTTTATTAAGCTGAACGGTTTATTGTTGTGTGCTACATCTGATTTTATAGAGTCTTGATAGAATCTTCTTTCTCTTGAAAACTATTTTCTTTGAGTCTTCTGTTTATGGACTTACTGTTTCTTAGAATCTATGTAGTCAGAATATATCTATGACCACCTTGGAAATTATAGTTTGTGTTCATATTTGTCATCGGGTTCTGCATTTATTATCTTTTTGTTGATGACAAAAGGGGGAGAAAATAATGGGAATATTTAAGAAGTTTAAAAGTATTTTTTAATACTTTTAATTGATCATGAACCCTATTCACTTAATTATTTAGATATTAATTTTTTCTGAATGAATTTAATATCACTGAGCTTAAATGACTAGTTTTGATTTAACAAATACAAGGATTTAAGGAAAAGCTTACAAACCTTACCTTAATGAATTGTCAAGACTAAAAGAAGATCTTACAAACCTTAACCTAAGGTCTGTCAAACTCAAGGGGAGCTTACAAACCTCTGAACCTGATATTAGACTCTGTTGATTGAAATTATAAGATTAAATTAACATAGATAAGGAGTTAAGAAGAGCTTACAAACCCCGTCTTAATGGGTTATCAGACTTAGGGGGAGCTTACAAACCTCACCTTAATAGACTGTCTAACTTAGGGGGGGCTTACAAACTTCAGCCTCTGATGTTGGACTGTGTTAATTAAATCATCAACCATTGTTCTTAAATACATTTGTTTGTCATCATCAAAAAGGGGGAGATTATTAAAACAAGATTTATTCAAGCCCCTAAAAGGTTTTGATGATAACAAAGTATTTAAAGAACAAAAGGGTTTGCTAACATTTTATTTTAGTGAGCATGATCACAAGCATAAAACTAATTGTGATTGTTAGCATATGTGGAGAACTAATTTAAAGTGCGATTCTGATTGATAAGAATCTGAAAAGTTCATCGCCTCTGAAGGTATCAGACTTTGGCCTCAAGACCCAACTTCTTATGACAACTCTGACTATAAAAGTATGAAGAGCAGTTGATCTATACACTGATTCAAGCAGACTTGTCTAATCAAAGCCCCAAATTTCTGGACAAAGTCAACTAGTTTTTTTAGCTTGACAAGGCTTAAGAAAAATGGATATGACGTCTTCAAACCGTTCTACCTTTTGGTAGATACATAATACGATGAAAGATACTAAGAGCAGTACTATTATTTAGTGGATAAAGCTTCAGACCAGAAGCAACTCTCAAACGTCTCTCTTGGAATAGTTCTTCACTAAGTTTGTTGTTTTTCAAACCTCCAACGACTCTTTTTCTATATCTATAAAAGGAAGCTGAAGACTCAAAGGAAGGTTACAACATCACAACATATAAAAAGATCTTAGCATAACTCTGAGTTGTTATTGTAACTATTATAGCATAAGATCTTAAGATTTCTTATCTTAAATTTATCTTAGACATCGTAGAAAGGTTGAAAACCTTTGTGATTGTTGTACAACTGTTATACTTCTGATTATGCATCTAAAGTCATTACTAAAACGTTTTTGGCTTTAAAATTTATTTCAAGATTTCTCTTTTCTTCTACGATCCAAAGAGAATCGGGTTTACCCATTACTTATCCATTTAATAGATGCGTATGAATAAATGGACTTTTGATTATAGTTTCCCACAATTCAAAACTAATACTTTTTTGAATAAAGATTTTAAATCTATCTTGTCATATTTCAAACCTAGCACCATTATACAATGGAGGTATATTTAGGAAAAAACTCTTGTTTAAAAATGTGTTGGAAGTCATCTTCCTCTTGATACCATGAGTCTTTAAATAGGAAATAGACTTGGATGTCACTTGTTGGACATATGACTCCATACACAAGAGGAGGGTGAATTATGGGTTTCTGAAAAAATTGAAGTCTCGAACCCCCTTATCCATAAAAATGAAGCTTATGGATAACTTTTAACCAAACAGAAAACACAGAGAGAAGCGGCGAGCCTTCCTTCCAAATGAAGAATTTAAGCGGTTAGTCTTCTTTCCAAATAATAACTTGGAGCGGTTAGTCTCCAAGCTTTTAAAACTGAGATTTTACACGAGTTGATGTCGAACATGGGTGAGCTTTTAATCTAGGATGAACTCACGAAAGTTTTATACAATATAACTACCAACCAACTTTAGATTTTATACCAGAATGATCTCGAACCTATGAAAGCTTTTGAAGGGGCTGAGCTTCGAACCTAAATGATGACTTAGTAACTAAATCCCCAAATCAAAAAATTTTAACGGGTTTAGTTTCGAACCCAATTAATCTCTAAATGGATAAATTATCCAACCAAGGTAGAAACAAAATTTCATTGGTGAATTATAATTCTACCCTTATAGAATTACAAAGTACCTCACTCGCAATAAACCTTTCTTGAAAGCGCTACGACTTAATTTCTAAGTGAGAGAAAGTGAGAAAATACTTTTAGAAAGATAGTGAGGTGTGAGATATGAGAGCTCACGTTTTTCTGGATGTTAAAATATGAGAGAAGAGACCTCTATTTATAGACTAAAGGTTGGCACAAAAAGGAAAATTTTGTGGCCAAAATTAATGAGTCAATCGATTGGCATCATGCACCAATCGACTGTTTGGCCTAAAATGAATCGATTAGAAAAACTAAAAAGGAAAGAAAATATATATAACCGTTTTCATTGATTAAGACATTGTCCTAAGCGATTAGGGCACACTTTTCCACTGGCCCAATATATTGGATATAAATGTCAATCGATTGGCTAGTACAAAAAGTTGTCTATAACTTTTATGACAACTCCCAACTCAATTGGCACAACTTCAAAGCATTTTTAGAAATATTTCTTTGGGAAAATACATTTTAAAACTCGTGTATGTGGGTGCGAGCGTGCGTGTATGTGTGTCTATGTTAGTTAGTTATGGCAAACTGTTACACGCTTCAAGACTTGTAAAATGCTTCACTCTTATAGACATTTGTTTGATATTTACTTGGTGTATGTGAGAGGATCAAACTCATCAAACTTTACTTAGTTTGCTTGCATCTTTAACCACTTTATACTTGAATTTAATTTTCATTATTCAAAGCATAATTACTAGGCTTGGTCTAGCCAACTTTCCCTTTAAAGGTAGATTGGAGGAGGGGGCCTTACGCCCAAAACGGAGCAAGATGTGACTTTAGCTTCCATTGAGAGAGAAATAAAATATTTAGTTATCGTCATCTAAATCATATTCATCTTCAAAAGAACTCTTTTTATTTTTAACCGGTAAAACATTAAATCATATTCATCTTCAAAAGAACTCTTTTTATTTTTAATCAGTAAAACATTGACTTAAATGTCCTTTTGATTTTCAATATTTTTAACATTTTAGATTAGATTATGTGGCACCATCTCATTAAAAATATTTACTTTTAAAAATAATATTTGAGCCAAAGGCCCCCACATACTTAAACGATACCAGTCAAACACCCAAGCTTACATTAGTGTAAAAGAGCTATTGTTTTGTTGAATATTTGATGTGGGACTTCATCCGTTCTTCATCCGCAAAATCTGCGACACACGAAACCCTTGGAAAATGGTATACACCTGTGAGTTTTGATAGCTCGCGTTTATTGATATCAGGAAGAGAGAAACATCTTACACATCATGATTCACAAAGTCTTGTAGAAACATAGAAGGTTCAAGCTCTCAAAGAGAGAAGTCATCGTAAGCAATAAATAGTTCATGTGACTTTGCAGTGCCATCCACAACTAGATCATGTGACTCATCAATACACATAAGAAAGATGACAATATATTTGAAACAGCCCAATCAAGATAATCAAAACAACCATGAAAATGCACAAGTCAAATAGCTAAATAGTTCAAACAGTCTTTGGCTAATAAACAATGGAATAGCGATTTGTGCAAATTTTGCTACGATACAGTGCTGCTATCACTACTATTTAACAACACTGTTCTGAGCTATAGATTTTCAGAACCCATCGATGTTTGGTTTATTGAAATAAAGACACTCGGGAAACAAAAATAAACATACGTACTTCATGGCAACTTCAACCCAGCTTTGGTAACTTCATTTGACTGACAAAGGTGTCAGTTTTTGTCTGTGACTTTATTTGACTGATCAACTGCATGATGTGTGAAAGGTTGTTAACAAATAATAAACAAAAGTATACAACTCTTTGCACCTCATTTTCTAAAATGTTATACTATTGATGAAGAAAAATGTTGATGAAGTGTATCAGATATGATACGAAGATGTTGCTTAGACCCTGCATGATTATGATGATGATGATCATATGCAAACCGAAGAGAAGGAACCATTGATGATTTGTTGAACAAACTTGTGTAAATTGATGAGAAGGAACCATGTGAAAGAGAAACTGTATTGTTGCCTCATGACTTGTTGTTGATGAAGCAGAAATTGTTCTTGTCGATAGGTTTCAAAGCTGTTCATTGTTAATGTGAAAGAAGAGATTTGTGGTTGTTATATGTACAATTGAAGGCCCACATCCAATTTTCAACAACAAAGATTAATGTTTATAAAGATTACACAATACTAAATTTATATTTGTGGAACTACTGCAAAGAAACATGGGCTTTAGGCCCAGTTTTATCATTTAAAATTTGTAAAATAAATTTATAAACTTTTTAATGAATTATTTTTAAACTTATAAATATTTTGAATTAGGCGACGCCACATAATCTAGACCACGTTAGACTTTTCAAATGTCACATCCACAAAAGTTTAAGTTTTTGTGATGACATTCACTCATTACATAATTTTTTTTTCTAAGTTTTGTAGAATTTTTAATTGATTTTTTTACTAATAGTTTGTTTCTTTAGTGTCTTAATCAAAATTTATAGCATCGTGGAAACTTATTCCATTAAAAATTGTTTTAATTGGACAAATTTTACGGGTTTTATGGTAAAGTTGTTTCCACTAAAAACTGTTTTAATTGGACAAATTTTACGGGTTTTATGGTAAAGTTACGCTGACAAGAAATGGATCGAGACTTTGACACAAATTAAAAGAAAATAAGTAGTTTGAAGAAATCAATAGTTTCCCCTAGGTTTCAAGAATCCAAAAATCTTAGTAAGTTACTAGAAATATCACATCACACTTAACTACCCAACACAGTTCGATATAATATTTGAATAAGTAACATGTCAGAAAAAATCAGGAAACACCGCACACCATATAAATGGTGTAGCTTAATTGTACGATTTTTGATTATTCTTTTATATTTGAAGGAAAAGGGAAAAAATGTCAACGGACCTAAATTATAATCTAAAATGGATTTTTTTTGAAGTCCTAGGAGATAAAGGTTGATGATCTATCATCCTATGAGTTAAACCCTTTGATTTTAATATCATTTAACATTTATCTTATATGTTTGTTATGATTTATTGTTACATATAGTTAACTTTATTAACATTTATCTTATATATTTGTTATGATTTATTGTTACATATGTAGTTAACTTTATTAGGTTAAAACCTCTTTATCTTATATTTTGGAATTGATTAATTTATCTAGGCTTTGGAAATTTGAAATTTCAATCATTTATCATTGCTAATCATTTGACGGTTGAAAATGAAGTGGTTGAAATTATACTATATGTAGGGAGTTTTAGCTGCTCATTCCATATACTCATCCTTATCATTTTATTCTTTGTACTTCCACAACTTTCATTATGTTAATATCGAGATAGCATTCTTAGTAGTGACTTAGTATAATAAGTCTGTGATATTTGGGCACATTTGGTCCGTTCTTCATGTGGGCACAAACCATTAAATATTTATTTGAGCACATGTGGTCACTTACGTTGAGTATATATAATCATATTTTTTCAAAGTAAAAATGATTATATTTTATTTGAGGTATAGATAGTCAACCTTGTTGACTTCGGCGTAGATGTCTTTTCTCTTTATTTTCAGGTTAGATTACTATTTCTCTTTTTTGGATTGAGATGGTCATTGTAATATCAAATTTGTTAACTATCATAAATGATCATTTCTTCTATTTCGATGCTGATGATCATTCAGTAAACTTTGTTGGTTGTAGCACAAAATGATAATCTTTCTATATATAATTGCAAATTATTTTACACATGGAAAAAAACATATTATAGTATCAATTGTTCTTAACTATGTTGTTATCATCATTAAAACTCCATAAATAAAGATTATTGTTCTTTAAATCATATTTTATTTAACAATAACTAGTAAAGAAAAATTAAATTATGTAAGTCACTGTTTTGTCGGATAGAACAAGTGTTTGCCTATAAATAATACATTTATTTATATTTTATAACACATCATCAATCAAACAAGATTTTTTTTACACGTCTCTATCATTATTCTGCTAAATTTTAATTTTTGCATTTTTTAATTCAAATAAATATCTAAATATTGTACTTAACACTCTCTATTAATTCATAATTTAAAGACAATTTTCTCTCTCTCTCCCCGTAATTCTTAATAAAAAATCACATTTTGTGTATTTTTAGCGATCCGTTAACCTATAAATTTAACAATTCAGTTTACCAATCAAATTTACAACTTAATTCTATCTAGACATAACGAGTACAATTAATTTCTGAAATTCGACAACATGATTTCTTGAGTTATATTTTTAATTTTTTTGTTGTAGTTGTTCATTTTGATTGAACTTTGTTCGAGGTACATAAGTTGTTCAACAGCCACTCTAGGACAGCATGAGTCCAAATCCAGCTCAAGTTTCTATTTATGCAAGTGATATCAACCAGATTCCCTAGTCCAAATCCATCTTACAGTTACACACTATTAGAACATGCTCATTGTTTGTTTTCAACATAATAGTTTCTAGAATAGACACATAAATTCAAGCAGAAAACAACAATTTGCACATGGACCAAACAAGTTTCTCAAATTAAATCACCAATACATGAAGAAAAACAACAACATAACTTAGAACTAAACCACCCACATACATTTTTCCTTCTCTTCTATACCATTATACCAAATGTATTTCCATTCCCCCCTTATCCAAAATCACAAAGTTAGTTCCTTTCATCAAGGACTAGTTCATGTCATCCAATATTTACACATAATACAAACTGAAAAACAACATAAAACCTATGAAACACGACACCCCGATCACTGACACAGGGACCTGTAATAATTGGAAAAAGTGAATAAGTTTATCGTAACACAAACACAAATTTTTTCATACCAACCAGCTAGCTGAAGTAATTTGAAGGATGTAGCTGACATAGGATCTCTCTGATCAAAGTTCCAAAGTACACTCTTCTCTCACACCTTTAACTTTCCCATTTTTCTAACAAGTATCTTTTTTTTTCCTTCTTTTTCTTTTTTCAATAAAGTTAAATGTAACTAAACCCAACCCAAAAATACAAAACAAAACAAAAAAACACAGAAACCTAATCAGTAAAACTAAACAAAAGGACCAAATTAAAGATAACCTTGAACTTGAACTTGAACTTGAGTCAATTATTCATTCTAGATCAGAGAAGTAACGGACGAACCAATATTATTTGCACCTTGGTCATTCCAAACACCAATAGCCGATGATGATGTTGCATTCAAGTAAATTGAAGAAGCGGGATCATAAAAACCACCAATATGTTCCATCTGGTTTTGCATTTTTGAGCCAAATTGTAAGTCTTGGAAAGCGCCGTTGCTACCTGCATCTGAACCATATTTCAAACCATCGTCGAAGAATTTATGTTGCAGTAGAGTAGAGCTCAACACAGAAGGCATAACTGATGTATTATTTGATGCAGAAGTTGAAGAACCAAAGATTGAATCATAGTTATTATTTGAAGTATTAAACCCGTTTGTATAACTATTATTTTCAAACCCAGATGAAAAACCTAATCCAAAAAAATTCATCTGAGGCTGAAGATCATAACCTGAGCTTGTTGAGAGCCTAGAAGTAATATTGAACCTTGAAAATGGAAGATTCGGATCACAAGGGTTATTAGTACTAGATAAGCCATAAAACATAGGGTTCATATGATTTGAAGTTGAACTAGGAGTTGAAGAAGGAGAAGAAGAATTAGAAGTAGTAGCGGTTTCAATGGTGGATATTGGTCTTTTGATGAGAGTAGTAGTAGAAGTAGGACCATTACTACTACTAGTACTACGTTTGTTGTTTCTCCTGTAGCCACCACCAACAGGAACATTCCTAAGAGTGCCACCTCTTGTCCAATAACGTTTACAGGCTTTGCAAAAGTGTCTTGGTTGTGACAAACTGTAGTTGTTGTAGTAACAGAATTTTGTGTTTGAGGAATCACAACGAGGACACTTGAGTGCTTGTTGCTGCTGCTGCTGATGATGCTGTTGCAGAAGCTCTTGACCTTGTTTTTCCATTATCTTACCATCATCTATTTGATTCTACACCAAAAACAAAACAAGAATTAATAATGGAGGTAAGAAAAAGAAGAAAAATATATAGTTAAATTTAGGGTAGGTTTTAGTTCTAGGGTTGTAATCATTAATGTATGAGAAGAATAACAGGTAGATATTCTCTTCCAAAAAGAAAGCAACAAAATTATTTGGACACTGCATTTGTCTGAATAATTGTGGGAAGAGAGATATAGAGAGAGAGAGAAAGGGAGAGAGAGAGAGAGAGAGAGAGAGAGAGAGAGAGAGAGAGAGAGAGAGAGAGAGAGAGAGAGAGAGAGAGAGAGAGAGAGAGAGAGAGAGAGAGAGAGAGAGAGAGAGAGAGAGAGAGGGAGAGGGGGAGAGAGGAACCTGTGGCCATTGGTTAGTAGTTGGTGGAAGGATGGTAACCATTTTCTCGCAGTTAGCTAACATTTTTGTTCTCTCAAAGGAATGCTTCAAACAAAGAGTGTAGAGACAAGAAAGAGGATACAGTTAGTGACAAGCTTGAAGGGTTTCAAATATAAGAAAGTGAGGGGCTAAGAAATATATTGAAACCAGAGCCCAGAGATCAACATAACAAGATCAAATAAATATATTTAATTAAAACAGGAAAATTACACTCACACCCATGACATAACTCTCTTTTAATAAATGACACACTTTTTTTAGGGTTAATAAAAACTATATAGGCGAGTTCTAGTTTTCTCTCTTGTAATTTTTTTTCAAAATCAACTTTATTATATAAAGATTCAGTTTGCTTACCCTTTTAGAAGAAATTGTACATGACTGATATTTATGTGTCATGATAAGTGATATTTTTTATTTTTTATTATTTTTAAATGACAGATGGTCAAACTTATACCACATCAGTAGATTGGCGTTATAATAATGTTTAAAACGTGAGAAATTCCATATTGTCTTCTCCAACGCGTAATCTCCAAATTGCAAAAATCTCCATCGTGTTCTCCAATTTGTTTTCTATCGGAAATTCTAATAGAAGAGAAATACACAAATGTGACTGCAATCTATCAATGAAGACGTGAGTTTCAAACATCCACGAAAATCATAAGAGAAAGTTCTGGAGATGCAAACATTTTGGAAAGGTACATATCATTGGTTCGAAATGATTAATATTGGGTATTATAAATCCTTTCCTCCCCAATTTCTTCTTGTTTTAGTTTTTTTTCCAGAGTGATATAAGTTGTGAGTTGTTCATTTGGGACGATGAAGTTGATGAACTGTTATCGAACACTCGAAATAAGGAAATGTTCACAGGTGCATATATGGAATGCAACAATTGTGAAGTAATACTTGGTTATTTTAAAGAATTTGGCAATGATTTCGGGAAGGAGTTTGGCAAAGAATATGGCAAAGAGTCAAGCTCAAAGAATGTTGAAAAATTGAAGAAGTTGCTGCAAATTGAAAGGAATGAGACTTTTTGGTTAATGGTTGCCCTTATTGTATCATGGATGTTGTTAGTTATTATGCTGAAATTGAATTAACTGTCAATGTAATATTCAAGTTTGTTTCAATGTAATGTTGTTGGTCTACTGTTGGTTTCAATGTAATGTTCTAATGTTCAAGTTTATATCATGGATGTTGTTAGCTATTGTGTTCAAAATGAATTAACTATCAATGTAATGTTCAGATTTGTTTCAATGTAATGTTGGTCTTTTGTTGGTTTAATGAATGAATGGGATTGAGTTGCTAACAAACATATTGTGTTCTGTTTAGAAGCTACTGATAAATGAAATATAGTCATTGTAATGCTAACAAATATATCATAACATTAAGCCTTAAAAAAGTCATTACATAAGCATTAAGAAACTGTCTTATTAGTCATTACAAAAGGATTAAGAAACTAAAAGTTGTAACTGTCTTAGCAGTCAAAAGGATTACAAAAACATCAAGCAAGTATTGCATAACCATTAAGCATCTAATAAATTGTCTTGCCAATGTAATCTCAAGACCTCATTACTTTAAAGCATGTCCCTACCTTAGGTTATACTACCACCACAACAGGTTCCTGAGTCAAAGTACCCTTTTCATTTTTTGTATGATCATTGGTTCACCATTGCTTGCACATGGGCCTTTAAATGACTTGGTTTTCAATTTCTTCAACCTATCACTTGATTTTCTTAGAATCTCATATTTCACATTTTTTGCTAATTTTGGAACTTTCTTGATAGGAATGCGTTTTCTTTTCTCAGATTGTGTCACACCAATTGTTTCAGTTTGTGCCACACCAGTTGTTTCAGTTTGTGCCACACTAGTTTTTCAATTTGTGCTACATCAGTTGTATCAGTTTGTGCCACACTAGTTGTTTTAGTTTGTGCTACACCGTTGTTTCATTAGCTTTAGTTGGTTTTCCATCAATTTCATCATTTGTTTCTCCATCAGTTAGTTCAGTTGGTTGTCCATCATTAGCTTTAATTGCATGTGCTTTACTTGTTCTAGGAGCCTTTCTTTATTTGGAAAGTCATACTTCCACCTACTTTAGAGCATAGACCCCAAAACCTACATTTACCCTTGCATTCTACCCTCACTTTGTCTCTTTTATTCTTCACAAATGTAATTTCCCTTCTATTCAAGACCGACCACTCAATTATAACATCCTTGAAATCACTCAAGGAATTAAATTCCATTCCCAGCTTAAACTCGCAATCCTTGCCTAGATGCTCCTTCATAAACTTTTTATACTTTAGAAGTTTTTCATCTTTAGATGCATCTGGATCTGAGCTACCAAACTCATCACCCACATATTGGTCTTCTTCCTTATCCCTTCTTTCACCATCCCTTCTTTCCTTATCCATTATTTCAAAATCCTTTGGTTTAATTTCTTTGGCTATCCTTTTAGGTGCAACAACAATAACCTTACCCTTCTTTGTAGGAGATTTCTTTATGGGTGACTTAGAAGCACACATCTTAAACCTATATAAATTTCCATTGAATTCAATACTAGTTGCACCAACTTTGGGCTTATTCATTTCAAATATTTCAAAACCATTATCCATTACAGTTTTTCTTTCATCCTCTATATCATCAAACCTAACACTCATTGCTTCATCATCACTTTCTTCATCACTTGAATCAGTTCCAACACTCATTTCAATGCATTGAGGCTCAACAACCTTAACTTTGATGTCTGTCACATTATGATCGACGTATAAATGACATTTCGTGTTATCACCAACAACAAAACTAGCAACACCCAAAGCACAATCATTCATGTTAACTTCAAAATAGCATCCAGTTATACCTTCAAGTTTGCTCCAAACCCTAAACTCATTTCTTTTGTATCCCCGGTCAAGTACCAGTTTCAACACGTCAAAGGCACCTCATTTTTGGCTATCTTGATCATACACATGTGTTTCAACTCCACCCATATAAAACATTGTATCCCCTCTAACAAACTCCCTCCATTATGAACAATAAAGCGAACTTAACCATTATATGTATCCTAAATCATTTCATCATCAGAGTGGTGTTCTAAACTTAACAAAAGAAAACATGAAACTCGAGTAAATTGAACGATTTTGTGCCTTGATTCACGTTACTTTGCTGAATCTATCAATTGAGTTGCTTGAACGATTTCTTGAACAATTCCTTGAAGCTCTTCAATGGTGTTTTCACTTAGAGCAAAAATGGAGAGGACTAGAATAAGGTTTCTATTGTAATTTTATAATACCAATTTACTTATGTGGCATAAGTTTGGCCATTTTTCATAAAAAAAAATGGAAAACAAATGACACAAATCATGACACATAAGCATCAGGTGTGTGTCATCCCCCCCCCCCCCCAAGGTTTAAACAAACATAATCTTTATATGACAAGATTGGTTTGACAAAAAAAAGGTTACATGGGGGTAAACCAGAACTCGCCTATATGGCAAGGGGTAAAATGGTATTAACTCTTTTTTATGGAGGACCTAAGCACAAAGAAAACAACAACTTAACAAGAATTACACGAGGGGTAGAAGCCCCTAAAATATCATTAGAGATCAAAGTAACCAATTTCGACGGGCAGTTTTCATACACCTGAGGCCACGGATCATGGTTAAAACTCATCTTCGCCAGCACATCAACACACTTATTTGCTTCTATGTACACATGAATGAATCAGACATCCCTATCCCTAATTATCAAATGCTTGATTTCTTTCAGCAGTCCCCTTCTTGAACAAAAGTTGATTCTCTTACCATTATGCATTTTATCAAACTCCAGCTTAAGACCCTAAAACACCCTCTAAAACTCTGCAAGATCTACACTACAATTCCTAACGATCTTGAAAAAACCTCCATATCATCTCCCCGTGTGATCCTGAAGCAAGCCCCCACAACCTGCTCTCATGCTCTTATTCAAAACACCATCAACATTAATCTCTTTCCACTATTTATTTAGAAGAATGCACTTAACCTGACGATTAGGTAATATCTGTCTTTGGAGGATAACATTAGCAATACACAATTTAACTTTTCCCATAATACCTATCTTTGCAAGCAGCCATGTTTAACCAACTAAGTGAAGTTCTTCATTCTTTCTGGTATACTGATTCGCCATATGGACTTCCAAGATGTATCAAACTCATGCTCCAAATTATCTACTCATATGGTCTTGTACGCGCTAGCAACTGACATAGCACCATCATTCATTCCTCTCTGTAGGCAAACATCATCACCATGGGCCGCTCTAGAAGGATAAATTGTTGTGATTTCTATGATATTATCTTCGTTAAAAATTCTACTTAGAAAATTAAGGTCCCCCTCTTCATTCTCATCCACCAAATCAACCATTTTCTCCACCTATTATTGCATATCTCTAGTTTATATCATATCATACCAGATAATACCTTATTGACCCCATTAATCATTCCATACATTAACTAGCATGCAATTTCCAATATTCCAATGTGTTCCCTCTTTCATTGCAGTCCAATTTTTCAAAAACATTTTTCCATAAGCTCGAGTCATGCCTTTTGGCACTAACAACATCAAGGTTATTGTTTCCTCTGTCATACTTCCCTCTAACAATTTGGCACCACACATTATTATCATTTGTCATCAGTTTCCACCCAAGATTAAATAAGCATGCTTTATTCATGAAGATTAAGTTTATCAAGCCCAAACCTCCTACACTTTTAGGTTGCATTAGCGCGCTCCACTTAACTGCATGAATATGTTAATGTTCTTCAGATTCTCCTCAAATAAAACCGCGTTATAGTTTCTGGACTTCCTTGATGCATTTCTTAGGAAAGGAGCATGTCATCATGGTGTAAGATGGTATCACTTCAATGACAATCTTATCTAGTGTAGTTCTACCAGTAAAACCCAAATGTTGAACTTTCCAGCTCGTTAGTTTTGACTTAATATTTTCTATAATCTGGTTGAAGTCTTTATGTTTAAGGTTCCTCCCCATAAGAAAAACACCCAAATAATTCCCCCAACTCCTTAGTGTCCTTGTAACCAGATATATAGATAATTTCTCTTCTCATATGAATTGGAGTATTGTTCAAGAAAATGAATCTTGTCTTGTCATTACTCACCCTTTTCCATGACATATTATAGAAATTGTTTGGAACATCCATAACACAAGCCATTTATTTGTACGCCACTTTCCCAAAAATAAGAAGGTTGTATGCGAATATCAAGTGAGAGAGACTAGGTTTCCTTACCTTATACCCTTCTCAGATTTAAAATAGTTGGTTTCCCTACCACTCCACCTAATTTTCATATTCACCGACGAGATGGCAGCCATGACTATTTGGATTAAATTTTGAGGGAAACCAATCTCATTAAAAACTCTATTCACAAAACTCCAGCTTAAGTTGTCATACGCCTTTACCAATTCCACTTTCAATACAAAGTATCATGTTTGACCATGTCTTGTATCATGAGCCAAAATGATATTTTTATGGATGCTCCTGCCTAGGATAAAACAAATTTGATAAGGCCCAGCAACCCTATCAATACTGTTGGTCAAAATAAAAGAGAGATAAAGAGAGTATGAAGGAGAAACAAGAAAAATAATAGTAAAAAGAAACAATAATGGTTATGAGAACTTTGAGGAGATGTTAAATAATAACGATTCATCTTTCTTGTTTTATTGGCTATAAAAGCCTTGTATATTTCATTTGTAATCATCAGAACATAAATTCAATAAATTCTTTTAGTGTAATTGAGTTGTGAAATTTTCATGTGAGGAGAGGTTAATGAATTTATATATTTTATTTTCATTAAGTTTGTGTGCTTCCGCGTTAATTTGTTCTTCCACAAATCTGATAATATGGGGAAATTTTGTGTAGTTTCCTAACAACTGGTATTAGAGCCAGTTGGTTGATTTTTCTATTTTTTTCTAGTAAAGAAATTTTTAGAGACGATCCTGAGAAAATCATATTTAAGTGGGAGTGATGGCTGCAGACGAAGGAAAAATAAAAATTGAAAAGTTCGATGGTGTGGACTTTAGCTTTTGGAAGATGCAGATTGCAGATTATCTATATCAGAAAAAGCTACATCAACCTCTCATGGAAACGAAGCCAGATTTGATGAAGGAAGATGAGTGGAACCTTCTCGATAGGCAAGCACTTGGCGTTATCCGATTGTCGTTATCTCGAAATGTTGCTTTTAACATTGCGAAGGAGAAGACAACCACTGGTCTTTTGAAGGCTCTTTCAAGCTTGTATGAAAAGCCTTCGGCATCAAATAAAGTTCATTTGATGAGACGGTTATTTACACTTCGGATGACAGAAGACACATCAATTACACAACATATCAATGAACTCAATATTGTAATAACCCAATTGAGTTCAGTTGGAATTGAGTTTGACGATGAAGTACGAGCATTGATACTTTTGTCTTCCTTACCAGATAGTTGGAGTGCTACTGTCACGGCAGTGAGTAGCTCGTCAGGAAGTACAAAGATGAAATTTGATGATGTTCGTGATCTGGTTCTCAGTGAAGAGATCAGGCGAAGAGAGTTGGGTGAATCATCATCCTCTTCAGTATTACATACAGAGGAAAGAGGAAAAAATTCAACCAGGGGATATGGACGTGGTAAATCAAAGGACCGACGATCCAAATCCAGAAATCATCGTAGTTTCAATAGTTCGAAGACTATCGAATGTTGGAATTGTGGAAAGAAAGGGCATTACAAAAATCAATGTAGACTCCCACCAAAGAATCAAGAGGTAAAGGATGAAGAAAATGTTGCTTCCACTTCAAGAGGAGAAGACGCTTTGATATGCTCTTTGGAGAATAAGGAAGAGTCTTGGGTGTTAGACTCCAGAGCATCCTTCCATGCCACTTCCCAGAAAGAATTCTTTAATAATTATGTCTCTGGAAACCTCGGTAAAGTTTACCTCGGTAATGAGCAATCATGTGAGATTGCAGGTAAAAGTGTAGTGAAGATTAAGTTAGGTGGGTCTGAATGGGAATTGAAAAATGTAAGACATATTCCCGACCTGACAAAGAACTTAATCTCAGTAGGCCAGTTGGCTAGTGAAGGCTACACAACAGTCTTACATGGTGATCAATGGAAGATTTCAAAGAATGCAATGACAGTTGCTCGTGGTAAAAAGAGTGGTACTCTTTACAAGATAGTGGGAACTTGTCACTTGATTGCCGTTGCGAAAAATGAAAGTCCCAATCTATGGCACCAAAGATTAGGCCATATGAGTGAGAAAGGGATGAAGATCATGCACTCAAACGGAAAACTACAAGGTCTTAGGTCAATAGAAATTGACATGTGTGAAGACTGTATACTTGGAAAACAAAAGCGAGTCAGCTTTCAGACAAATGGGAGAACCCTAAAGAAGGAAAGGCTTGACCTTATTCACTCTGATGTTTGGGGTCCAACTACCGTCTCATCTATTGGCGAGAAGAAATACTTCATGACTTTTATTGATGACCATTCCAGAAAGGTATGGGTATACTTTCTGAAATATAAGTCTGATGTATTTGAGGCTTTCAAGATGTGGAAAGCGATGGTAGAAAACGAGACCGGATTGAAGATCAAAAAGCTCCGAACTGACAATGGTGGTGAATATATAGACACCAAGTTCAAGAATCTATGTTATGAGCACGGAATCAGAATGGAGAGGACTGTGCCAGGTACGCCTCAACAGAATGGTGTAGCTGAGCGTATGAATCGAACTTTGACTGAAAGAGCCAGAAGCTTACGTGTGCAGTCAGGCTTACCGAAGCAGTTCTGGGCAGAGGCAGTCAACACATCAGCTTATTAAATCAACCGAGGTCCATTGGTACCATTGGAGCATAGAATAACAGAAGAGGTAAGGAGCAAAAAAGAGGTAAAACTCTCACATCTTAGAGTTTTCGGATGTGTAGCATATGTGCACATTAGTGATCATGGCAGGAATAAGCTTGATCCCAAATCAAAGAAATGCATTTTCCTCGATTATGGTGAGGATGAGTTTGGCTATCGACTATGGGATGATGAAAACAAGAAAATGATCCACAGTAGAGATGTGGTCTTTAATGAAAGAGTTATGTACAAAGATAGGCATAACACAAGCACCAATGAATCAAAATTAAATGACCCAGTTTATGTAGAGGTTGATGATATCCCAGAAAGTCCTATAATTGAAAATCCTTAATTAGAGGAATTAACTGAACAAAGCAGTGAGCAACAGTATGACGCATCAGAGACTTGTACTCCAACTTCTATATTGAGAAGGTCTTCTCGACCTCATGTTCCCAATAGGAGATACATGGACTACATGTTGCTAACTGATGGAGGTGAGCCTGAAGACTATGCAGAAGCATGTCAGACCATAGATGCTAGTAAGTGGGAGCTTGCAATGAAATATGAGATGAAGTCTTTAATCTCCAACCAGACATGGGAACTAGTTGAGTTACCTAGTGGAAAGAAGGCACTTCACAACAAATGGGTGTATCGAGTAAAATAGGATAATGATGGTTCTAAGCGATACAAAGCTCAACTAATTGTCAAAGGATTTCAGCAAAAAGAAGGAGTTGATTACACTAAAATCTTTAGACGTGAAGACTCAATAATATCTGGTCATTTTTAAGTATTGTGGCCAGCAAAGAGCTCTACCTTGAGCAATTAGACGTGAAGACTGCATTTCTTCACGGAGACTTAGATGAGGAGATCTACATGCACCAACCTGAAGGTTTCTTAGAGGAAGGGAAACAGAATATGGTGTGCAGATTAAAGAAGAGCTTGTATGGCTTGAAACAAGCTCCAAGACAGTGGTATATGAAGTTTGAAAGCTTTACGCACAAGGAAGGTTTCCAGAAGTGCAATGCCGATCACTGTTGTTTCTTCAAGAGATATAAGTTCAATTACATCATTTTGCTACTCTATGTCGATGATATGTTAGTAGCAGGTCCATATATGGATGAAATCAGAAACTTGAAGATGCAGTTATCAAAGGAGTTTGACATGAAGGATTTGGGTCCAACAAAGAAGATTCTTGGAATGCAAATCATGAGAGATAAGCAAAGAGGAATTTTGCAGTTATCTCAGGCAGAATACATCAATCGTATTTTGCAAAGGTTCAACATGGGCAATGCCAAACCGGTTAGCACACCTTTGGCAAGTCATTTTCGCCTATCCAAGGACCAGTCTCCTCAGACGGAGGAAGAAATAGAATTCATAGATAAGATTCCATATGCTTCATCCATAGGAAGTTTGATGTACGCAATGGTATGTACTAGGCCAGACATTGGCCATGCAGTGGGAGTTATAAGCAGGTTTATGGCAAATCCAGGAAAAGCTCATTGGGAAGCAGTCAAGTGGATTTTGCGGTATCTACGAGGCACTAAAAAGAAATGTCTATACTTTGGCAAAGGAGAAATAAAAGTACAAGGATACGTTGATGCAGACTTTGTCGGTGAAGTTGATCACTGAAGAAGTACGACTGGCTATATATTTATTGTTGGTACTGGAGCAGTTAGTTGGATATCGCGAATACAAAAGATTGTTGCTTTATCCACTACTGAGGCTGAGTATGTAGCAGTCACAGAAGCTAGTAAGAAATTAATATGGCTTCAAGGATTGTTAACAGAGTTGGGTTTCATGCAGGAGAAGAGTGTTTTGTATAGTGATAGTCAAAGTGCAATACATCTAGCAAAGAATTCTGCATTTCATTCAAGAACAAAATACATTGGTCTTCGTTATCACTTCATTAGATCTCTTCTTGAGGATGAGGTACTAACATTGAGCAAGATACAAGGAAGTGAGAATCCAGCTGACATGTTAACAAAGGTGGTGACAATTGATAAACTGAAGTTGTGCTCTTCTTCAGTTGGCCTGCTAGAATAATAAATTGATAAACGTTGTTGTTTGACCAAGGTGTGAAGACTGATTAAAATCACTCTTCAAGTGGGAGATTGTTGGTCAAAATAAAAGAGAGATAAAGAGAGTATGAAGGAGAAACAAGAAAAATAATAGTAAAAAGAAACAATAATGGTTATGAGAACTTTGAGGAGATGTTAAATAATAACCATTCATCTTTCTTGTTTTATTGGCTATAAAAGCCTTGTATCTTTCATTTGTAATCATCAGAACATAATTTCAATAAATTCTTTTAGTGTAATTGAGTTGTGAAATTTTCATGTGAGGAGAGGTTAATAAATTTATAGATTTTATTTTCATTAAGTTTGTGTGCTTCCGCGTTAATTTGTTCTTCCACAAATCTGATAATATGGAAAAATTTTACGTAATTTCCTAACAAATACAACTCTTAATCTTGTTTAATATCAGCTTACTTAAACACATGTAGATAAATTACATAATGAGATATATCTAAACTGTTGTATCTGGTTAGGATTAGTGACCTTGGGAATCATACAAATTTATGTTTGATTTACCTCTTATATGCGATCAGGTATTCTATATAATTCCTTGATGTATCTATAGACACTATCACCAACTGTTGACCAAGATTTTTTATAGAAGCCTCCTGAGAATCCATCTAGACCAGGGGCCTTCTAAGGTTGCTTAATCTCTTCGCTCTTAGCATCTTCACTTAACTTCCTAAAAGCATATGAATTTAACTTTGGAAAGGTTACCTTCGAAGGTTGCCACAATCATGTAATTAATGACGCATCTAATTTTTAATCACACTACTACATCCCATTTGTAATATTTTATTATGATTATTATCATTTTATAATATTGCTGTACCATTTATTAATAAATGATACATTTATTTATTGAAATAGTTGCAAGCATATGAATGAGAGACAGTAAATGAAATACAAATAACATTTTAGTATTAACATATCATTTTTGCAATTATATGATTTGAGAGGATATGGATTTATTTCTCTTTTGTTGGGATTTGATTAGTTACAACCTATTTAGAGGAGGGATTTAATTTGATCCTAATAATTTTTCCGTGTCTCTTATTTGTGTTTTTGGTAATTCTTACTTCTTACCTTTTTGTTATTTATGAGATAACTTTGTCAATATGGTTTAGAGTTTTTCTTGAAAATGTTCTTTGGATAGATATGAGGTGAACTCCTGTCCCTTCACGAGTTGGTTTTAGAAACATATCTTGTACTTATACCTATATTGGATAGAGTGTTTGTGAAATTATGTGCTTACAGGTTTAATCAGGAAGTGATCAAAGTTCAAAGATAAGCAAGATATGTTTGGCGCTGATAACATCATGGTTTTGATGATGACAACACACGAGGATAACAAGCTTGAAGAGTGCAATTATTGAAGTTACCTTAAACAATTAAAGATGCACAAGATGGTTGATCAAGTTATTCCTCTGAATCTAGCTAAAGTATTAGGGTTTTATGTTCACCAGTGATATTCTCTCATGATGATATATGGATTGAACATATCTCAAGTCTCATCCACAAGAAGATTCAAGTGAAATACTTATGTGATTGGTATATAGGGGAAAGGACTTGAAGCTTCAGGGTGTGAAACAGAGGAAGTGTGAAAGTTCGCTTGATCGTGTCTAGTTGAGTGGTCGGTGTATTGTAAAAACACAAGAGCATTTTTCATAAGTAGTATCGCTAAATCACACACACACACACACATACACAAACACACACGCACACACGGATGCGCGCACACACACACACACACAAAAACTATTCTTGAAGCCTCTACTTTCAAATAAAACCACCTAAAATATTTTTGGAGCCTAGTAAGATAAATTAGGAAGTGTCAGATCAATTAGGGCATGCTTTTGAATTTCCTAATCGATTAGAACAAATGCCTAATCGGTTAAACAAGGGAGAAACATGTCAATTATCGATTATGACAGTGTCTTAATGAATGTCAATGGCTCTCTATCGAAACCTTTTAATTTGGGAAACAATAATTGATTATTGCATGTTCTAACTCAATTAGCTAATTGGTTAGGACATTAATTTTTCTCATAGATTGTTTTCTAAATTGAACCATTCATTGGCTTATAAATATAGGTTTTCCCCTTCATTTCATTTCATTTCATCAAGAAAACTTGAGATATCTCACTTTCCTCTCTCTCTCTCTCTCTCTCTCTCTCTCTCTCTCTCTCTCTCTCTCTCTCTCTCTCTCTAAATTGTTTCTCTTTCTCTCACATATTTTTAACCATAGCATTTTGAGAAACGTTCTTGAGTTTCGTGAGGAAGTTTTTCAGGAAGGGGCATTGTTATAAATTCACCAAGAGTTAATTTTTCTCTTGAGTGGATTATTATTCCTTAGGTATTAATTGTTTAGGTTGAGCTAAACTTGTTAAAATCTCATTTGGGGGATTAGTGTAAGTCTCTATTTGGTTTGTAAGCTATGTCACTTGAAGAAAATCTCTCCTTTGGATTCGTGAAGAATAACCGAGCTCAACCCTATATTAACGTTCAGTTTGTTTGACATCAGTCATTTATAAAATCTTGATTTGGTTCGTGGTCAATCCAATATAAAACCTCGATTCAGTTTGGAGGATAGCCAATTCAAAACTCCGACTTGATACGAGATAATTTCGTACAAAGTATATATTAGGCTTATAGAGTAACAAATCAAAGATTTATTCTTTATTTGGCATGAATACTAACCTCCTCATTCCTTTGTTTATTGTTTGGTTGGAAGTTCACCTGAAACTTCCTTTTTCTTGTGTAAGGGGGTTTGTGGGCTTAACCTTCTAAAAGCTCTTAAACATTATTTGATATTCTCAAGATCAATTATTGGGGAGAGGAGTATGTCACTTCATTAAGACCAAACTTTTAGAAATCTTTGATGTTATCTCTCTTCCATTAGCTTTTTACTCTTTGTATATTTTTTCTTTTCTTTTTTGTTGCTTATCAAAACATTTTTTTATTAAAATGTTTTCAAACTCTGATTTAGATAACAATTTTGTTTTAAACCATTTTTTTAAACCTCCACAATCCCCCTCCCCCCTCTTGTGTATGGAGTCACATGTTCAATAAGTGGCATCAGAGCCTAACTCATGTTCAAAAACTAAATGTCTCATGAGGAGGATGACTTCCGACACTGTTTTTAACAAGAGTACACCTCAGTCATTTAATAGTGGTAGGGTTGAATTAAGAAATCCTATATTTAAAATATTCATTCAAAATGTTAATTTTGAATCATGGGAAACCACGATCAACGGTCTGTTTATTCTTACTCACCAAGAAAATGGAGAAGTAGTAGATAAACCAAATTTTCTATGGACCGTTGAGGAAAAGAGAAAGTTTGAAATGAATTTCAAAACAAAAAAAATTCAAGTCATGTATTTAGATGATAATCAACTTTTCTATGTTCTTAATTATAAATCTTCCCAGAAAATATGGGACACTCTTGAAATGATATATGAAGTTTCTCCAAACACTACTACAAATAATACATATCATGACAAAACTTTCAACTCAACCAACCAAAAACCTATGCAAAATGTCAAGGTGCGCCATGTTTTATTTATTTATTTAATAAATACCATATATTCTCTCAGTTTCTAAATATAACCGAGGGGAAAAATAATTCAGGGCATGCTTCGAATCCCTGCAACAACAACTTATGTTTGTATTTCTTTTAAAGTGTTGTCTTTATTTTTATTTTTATTTTAATTTTTAATTTAATGATTTATACCTTAAGTTATATTTAATAACTGACGGATCATATTATCATATTTTACTATAAAAATATTCGTTAAAAAGATTTTACCTTAAACCTAATTTATATGTAGTCGCTCCAAAGTATTACGCATCATTATTTGGGATGGATTACAAGACAAAAAAATCTTCAATGTTCTTCAATCTTGAAGAAAACATTTTTTTTGCCCTTGCAAACTATCTGACATAATGATTTTGTACTTTTGTAATAACCTTCCTATATTGTCAATCAAAGAAAACATTGAGAAATATATTCATTTCCTCGGTTGACAACATTGAGGAATTTGTTTCTAAACACAATTGTGAATTTCTCTTTTAAGTTCTCTTACATGTTCTCTTTGTCAAGAAAACATTTGTTCAAGATAATGAAATCTCTCTGAGATGGATTGCAAGTACAAGAAAAAAAATCTCTTAGTTGGAACAGATAACTTATCAGAAATTTATAAATATATGTTGTTCTCCAAGAATCCATTGTCAAAATCTTGATTTGTTAAAACAATTTATTTTAATATTTTGTGTAAACAATATAAAATATATAAAAAAAAGCTCTTCCCCCTCGAATTTTAAAAGAAACTGAGAGTTATGTGGCGCTTGGGTTGAAACATATTTATTATTTTTTTAAAAATTTAAAAAGAAACACATTTTACCTCAGTTTTGAGTAATAACCAAGATAAAATATAAACGTGTTTATTCAGTTTCTTCATTGTCCTTAAATAAATCTTTGTTGTCCATTTAATGAGTATCAATGCTTAAGACACTTTCATTAGTGATCCTCGTGAAACCTAAAATCCTCATTATAAAAGCATTATGAATATTAAAAATTGATAATGAAAATTTTGAAACTTAAAAATGTATTTATTTTATTTGGGAAAAATTCTCAAGGATGGATTGTAAGAGCAACAAATATTTGGATTTTAAATAATCATATGATGGAATATTTATTTTATTTACCTAACATTTTTTTATTTTATATCAGACATTTGATCTTCCTCAAGATCAATGAAATGAGGATTTCCAACATTTGCTCTTCTCTAAGATATCCAATATTTGTTCTTCACCGACAACAATGACGATGAAGAAAAAATTTAATATTATGTGTAAATAATGTAATATTCTGTGTAAACAATGTAGTTTATAAATAAAATAATTTATTAATATTTTGTGTAAATAATGTAATGCGTATTTTTAAAAAATAACAATATATATTTTCCCTCGGTTTTGTTCTTAAACTGAGAGGTATATGGTGCTTATTTAGAAAATATAAAAAAATTATTGTTGGGGATCAAAGTCATGACCATTCCAACTATCACTTCGGTTATTTTTAAACCGAAAGGTAAAGTGACAGTTTTCCATGACGTCATTTACTACCTCGCCTTTTCATGATGTCATTTGGTACCTCGCCTCTTTAATCGTCAATTTGTAACAACCTTCCTATGTTGTCAATAAAACAAAACATTGAGAAATGTATTCATTTCCTCGGTTGACAACATGAGAGAATGAACACACGAGGCGAAGAAGATGAATTATTTATTCATAAATGTTTCTCTAAACTTATAAATGTTGGAAATGATCTAAGAACCTTTGTCACTAACAAATATCTAAGAATTAAAACTTGGAATCAGAAACCTGGTCCAATCCTTAAATCGAGAGATGAGAATGTTTACTATTTTTAGAAGAAAAAAAATCCAAGGAAGAAATCGTAGTTTCTATGAGTCATGATCGTTGGCACCAGGGATAAGTTTAAAGTTTTACACCAAATCTCAACCGTTAATATGAATGAATCAAATAGTCATTTCTTTTTCCTAAAAAATAGGCAACATTTTAAGGGGAAAATAACATATTTTTTTAATTAATTTTATATGACAGTTTGATTCATTTCTATTAATGATTGAGATTTAGTATAAGATTTTCAGACTTAAACATGATATCAATGGATCATATATATATATATATATATATATATATATATATATATATATATATATATATATATATATATATATATATATATATATATATATATATATATATATATATATATATATATATATATATATATATATATATATATATATATATATTCCTTTTATGGAAGTTTTCACAAGTTAGTTAAGCTAAAGTTTTGTTTTAGGAAATTTTTAGTTTGTTTGTTATTAGAAGTTGTTAGATGCAATAATTCATTTAGGGGAGCTTGTTCTTCTAACTATATAAGTTTGTATTGCACTCTTTTACCATTAAGCACAATAACAAACTTAATTGCTTCACTTCTATCTTCTTCTTCCTTAAGCTCCTTTCATGGAGTTTTTCACATGTTGCATGAAGTTCTTTACGTATTGCATGAGTTCCTAAAAGCTCCACTAATGAAGTTTTTGCTTTCTTAACATGGTATGACACGCCACTATTATTTTACCTTTTTCATTCTTCATTTGATCCATTTCTTTTTCTGTTTTTTTTTCCTACCATGGCTCTGCCACGACCTCCTCCACCGAAACCAACTTCTGATCCAACCAATCCCTATTACGCTCATCCAAATGATGGACCTTCCTCAGTCAAAGTTACACCAGATCTTGAAGATTCTAATTACCATTCTTGGGCAAGATCAATGCGTCGCACTCTTGGTGGTAAACTGAAGTTCGATTTTGTTGATGGTTTTATCCAAGTTCCCACATATTATTTTGATCCATCCTTCCGTGCGTGGAATAGGTGCAACATGTTTGTTCATTCTTGGTTGCTTAATTCAATTTCTGAGCCAATTGCTCAATTGATTGTGTTCATGGAAAATGCTATAGATGTTTAGAGTGATCTCAAGGAGAGGTTCTCTCAAGGAGATCTTGTTCGGATAGCAGAATTGAAACAAGAAGTTTATGCTCTTAAAAAATATTCAAAGTCTATGAATGAATTCTATTCCACCTTTAAAATCCTATGTGAATAGTTAGAAATCTATATGTCGATCCCTACTTGCACGTGCAAAACCAGATGTTCATGTGAGGCCATGAGAAAATCTGGAAAGAACTATAAAATGCTTAATGCCATTTGGTTTCTCATTGGCTTGTATGATAACTTTTCTATGGTAAAATCTCAAATCTTACTCATGGATCCTCTACTTGATATGAACAAGATTTTTTCTTTGGTGCTTCAATATGAGAGACGAAACAGTTTTGCACCAGTTGAAGACTCTCAAGCTCTTACCAATGTAGTTGGATTCAAGAAATTCAATTCCAAATATGGTAATTCATCAACACCGTCACATTCTTCCAAGTCAAAGTATGCACTCATAATGGTAAAATGGGTCACACTATTGAAGTTTGTTATCGGAAACATGACTTTCCACCATATTTTGGCAAGGACCCGATTATCAATAACACTGCCACAAATGATGATGATAATGAGATGGCTAATCATAGACCTCCTGCTAACAATGGTTCTTCTACCATTACACAAGATCAATATGAGAAACTAGTGTTTTTACTTCAGAATTCAAGCATTAATCAAAGTATTAACCTTGCAGTTTCTAACCAAGTTGGATCATCTTCATTCACATGTGAATGACAAAGTTAAATCTCATTCTTTTTCTTTCAAAGGGTGTTCACTTGAGTCTTGGATCATAGATTCAGAAGCAAGTGATCATATATGTTAATCAAGTTCTTAGTTTATTTCACATGATCAGGTTCATTCTATAAATGTTAGGCTTCTAAATGGCCAATATGCTCTAGCTAGACATGTTGGCACAATTAAATTTTCACCTGATTTTATCATAACCAATGTTCTTTACATACCTGACTTTTCTGTAAATTTAGTTTCAATTTCCAAATTATGTCAATAGTCCAAGTTCAAAGTCAATTTCACTGATGATCACTGTTTTATACAGGACCCCATCATAATGAAGATGATTGGTATGGGTGAGAGCTTTGAATTTCCAAATTATGTCAACAATCCAAGTGCAAAGTCAGTTTCACTGATGATCATTGTTTTATACAGGATCCCATCATAATGAAGATGATTGGTTTGGGTGAGAGCTTTGAAGGATTGTATCACTTAATCCCGAAGGACATGCATTCTGAAGTCAATGCCACCTACAATTAATCCACATACAACATAGATAACCATGCATTATGGAATTTTTGATTAGGTCACTTATCCCATAATAGAATGCAAATCCTTAATAGTAGTTTACCTTTCATTATTGTTGATAAAAAATGCAGCATGTGGTGTTTGCCATTATGCTAAACATAAGAGAATGCCTTATTACTCAAACTTCAATAAATCCAAGCAACCATTTGAAATTGATCATTTTGATGTTTGTGGTCCCATAGCCATTAAATCTAATCTTAATCATTCTTATTTCCTAATTGTTGTGGATGACTTTAGTCGATATACATGGCTAATCCTCATGAAACACAAATCAGAAACCAGACAAAGTGTAATTGATTTTATCAAAATGGTTGAGACTCAACATAATTCACATGTTAATACCATTAGAAGTGACAATGGTCCTGAATTTCTTATGCCATAATTTTATGCTTCCAAGGAAATTTCTCATCAAAATAGTTGTGTTGAGTCGCCCCAACAAAATGGAAGAGTGAAAAGAAAACACCAAGACATTCTTAACATTACTAGAGCCTTAATATTTCAAGCCAACATTCCAAAGTTTGTTTTGGTCATATGCAGTTAAGCATGTTGTATAAATTATGAATAGAGTACCTAGCTCAGTCTTAAAAAACAAGTCACCCTATTATATGTTGTACAAGGAAGACCCTGAACGTCACACCTAAAAATGTTTGGATCCTTGACATATGCTTCCACCATACAATCACACATAACCAAACTTGACCATAGAGGAAGAAAGTGTATTCTCTTAGGCTTCAAGCAAGGTGCCAAAGGGGTTATTCTCTTATACATGAATAACCAAGACATATTTATTTCTAGGAATGTTATCGATTATAAACACATTTTCCCTTATGCCCCCAATTGGAAATACCATACAGGTCCTACGTTTGAAAAAACACCAGAAGAAATTTCACCTATTTCCTATAATCCTTCACAACATGATGCCATTTCTTGTGAAGAACAAATTTCCACCAATCTTAACCATGACAATTCACACATGACATATGATTGTGGACCTGACATTAGCTATCTTGAAGATAGAAATCATGATCCTGACATTTCCCCAATTCATAATGAGCCTAACACCACTGCTGACCTTAAAAAGTCACACATACCTACCAGACATAGAAACCCTTCAGCTCATCTCAAGGATTATGTATGTAGTTCTTTAAGCAATCAACCAATGCCACCATCTTTAGTTATTCCATATCCCATTTCATTTTTTCATTCTTTTAAGCCTTTGTCTCCTAAACATGAATCTTTTAGCTTCTCTATTAGCCTTGATCATGAGCTAAAAACTTATGAGGAAGAATGTAAGGATGATAATTAGTTAAAAGCTATGAATTCTGAATTGGAGGAACTGGCTATCAATGGTACTTGGAAACTCGTAGATTTACCACCTAATGTCAGACCTATTGGGAGCAAATGGGTATATAAAATCAAGCATAAAGTTGATGGTACAGTTGAGAGGTATAAAACATGACTTGTTGCAAAAGGAAACTGTCAAATAAAATGTCTGGATTTTTTTGATACCTTTTCACCTGTAGCAAACATGTCCACAGTTAGGGTGTTGCTTGCAGTATCCTCCATAAAGAACTAGAATTTACATCATTAGATGTCAACAATTCTTTCTTGCATGGTGATCTAGATGAAGACGTTTACATGAGTGTTCCATTAGTCATTATATGGACCAAACCCAATCAAGTTTGCAAGTTAATCAAAAGTCTCTACGGTTTAAAGCAGGCTAGTAGAAAGTGGTATGAAAAACATACAAACTTGTTACTCTAACTTGGGTACACTCAGTCAAACTCATGTGTTGATGATGGAATCCTGGAAGGCACATCTTTACAAGAGTTTTATTGTATCAAACAAATCCTAAACAATGCTTTCAAAATCAAGGACCTTGGAAAATTGAAATATTTTCTTGGTCTTGAAGTGGCACATTCAAAAGAGGGAATAGTCATACCATAGAGAAAGTATTGCCTAGATCTATTAGAAGACACATGACTACTTGCAGCTAAGACTGCTGAGACTCCTCTTAATCCATCCATTAAATTGTACCAAGATCAAAGCAAGCCTTTTGAAGATGTCACAACATATCGAAGACTCGTTGGGAGATTATTGTACTTAAACAATACAAGGCCTGTCATCACACTGGCAACACAACAACTGAGTCAATTCTTGCAAAATCTCAGCCAGATACATTACCATGTTGCATGTAGAGTGCTTCGATACTTGAAAGGGCATCCTGGTAGAGGTTTAATGTTCTCTAGGAATTCAATCTTTAAAATTTTGGAATATAGTGATGCAGATTGGGCAGGATGTGTTGATTCAAGGAGATCTACATCAGGATATTGCTTTTTCTAGGATCACCCCTTGTATCTTGGAAAGCTAAGAAGCAGCAGACCATAGTTACATCATCATCTGAGGCAGAATATAGAGCTCTTGGATCATCCACATGTGAGATGATTTGGTTACTCTATATCTTAAAGGATCTTGATATTACATGTTGCAAACTTCCAGCATTGTATACCGATAATCAAAGTGATATTCACATAGGAGCATGGAACACACAAGACCTTAGCACTTTGAAGCCATGACGGGTGGCTCGTCATCATCCATGACACCCGTCATGGCGTCAAAACCCCACATTTTTCACTTTCAGCTTCACAATGCAGTTGGCTTTCCTTTGTGGTTTCATGTAGTTTTTCACATCCATGAAGGCATGCAGATGCCTATTAGTGCCAAAATGAAGCATATAACATGATTTTAACAACGAAGAAAATTAACCAAGCATTATTATACTAAAACGAATCTTATTTTTCATAGTTTTATACAAGTTTAAAGTTCCTCCTTTACTATTCTTACTATTATTATTTGTAGTTGTTATCTTTATTTGTTGGTGTATCAGAGCAAAGTCTCCCTTTAAGCACTCTTAATATTAATAATGTTCACTGCATTTCTAGGTTCTTATTTTACTACTTTTATAATGTATGTTCATTATGTTCATGCCATGCTATCATTAGTCATGTATGAGTAAACAAGTTAGGGTCTCAGACCTCATGCAAATTATATGAGTATTAATCATAAAAAGAATAGAATTTTATTTTGTAACTACTAATTTGAAAAGAAAGATGTTCGCTACAAAAGTAGGAACACATAGATACAACTTATGCATCGAAAAGGCATATATATATATATATATATATATATATATATATATATATATATATATATATATATATATATATATATATATATATATATATATACTCCTGATAAAGAATATTTGGTTAAAATCCCTAAGGCGGGTCAGGTGAGATCACAATCGTCATGTCTGTAGGGGTATTTATTATATGTCTTCTTTCTAGATGGAAAACCCTTTTTATATTTTTCATGCCACCAAGGGCCATTTAAGAAATGTCCCTTCAAATCCCATGTTTAAGTGTCATTTGATAACGTCTAATGTCCTCTTTGACTATCATGTAACATCTCATCCATGATTTTCTGTAACTCTCATGAAATCATGGAGTTGTCTTATTGTAAGTGTTATATGTGATTGTTCATGTCATCTTCTAACACCCTCAAAATACAGGGTCCGACTTTCTCCAATCATCTACCAGTGCTCTTATAGGGTTGGGACCGACCTGTTTATGTCATATACCAACACTCCCCTTAATTGGGATCCAATTTGTTGATATTTATGCAACTCAGTATGATTGGTCCTTCCTACTAGACCTCAACAACTCAGTCTTGAAAATTTTGGGATGTACATAAGCCCCCCGATCACGATATCAAAAAGTTTGAAGTGTTCAGACAGAAAATTTCTAGAATTCCTTCTTCCTTGAGATGTCATTTATTCGGTAAGTTACCGTGTGATAGTGGTTTTTAAAAGAACTAAAATGAAAATTATTTTCTCTCTCCTAATCATGATGGTTTTTATAGGGAACCAACTTTTCATCGTGACTTTAGCTTGATATAGCTTCTTAACCGTTGTAAAACTCACTTGTATAAAAAGACTTATTCCATCTTTGTTCCTTTACCGTTTGCGATTTCTCTTCCTTTTCTTTCAAGACTTGTTGTCCAGATTTTCTTTCTACCTTCTGTCAATCATTTTCTACAAGCACAAACCTCAGGTATTGTTTCTCCGCATCATTTACTCTTTTCCCTCTTTTTTGTTCTTTTATTATGGTTAAAATACACGATTTTGGTGATTCGAGAGAAGTACCAATTTCCCTCACTGCCCACGAGAGAAGAAAACTTTGGGCCAAATGCATGAAAGAGTGTGATACCCATATGAAACAAGCGTAGTTTGATCAGATTATTAGGGAAATTTATGGTGAGATCATTTCACCTCATAGAAAAATTGACTTGGGGTCTTCTCCATCAGGTTCTGTGGATATTTTGATGGAGACGATAGGATCTTTGATTGACAAGTAAGTTCTAAGTTATGACCATGGTGTCATCAACGACAACAACATCTCAACTTTTCTCTAACATACATATTTACTCTACCAGGAATGAGGAGGATGTCATGTTGAACCTTGTGTGGTTGGTGAGAGAGTTTGCATTACTCGACCAAAGGGAGTATTAGACAAGTATTTTTACTTTTACTCAGGCGTAATCATGAATTTTAAGATTTGTATCCCCTTCACTGACTTTGAACCCGACCTCCTCAAATCCTAAATATCTCCCCTTCTCAATTATGCCCAAATGGTTGGGGTTTTATTAAAGCTTTTGAACTTGTTTGCAAGACGGTGATTATAACCCCTACTTTATGTTTGTTCTTTTCTTTATTTGAGCTGAAAGGGGAAGACAAAGGAGGCTGGGTTTCCCTTATTTGAACCCTAAGGAAAGGTTTCCTCCAGTCTTATACTACCAACTATAAAGGTTTCAAGGATAAGTTCCTTTGAATAAATAGTGTGGAAAGGTGCCCCAAAGTCATGTATGCATTGGACGGGAACTACCGTTTCCCAATTTACTAGATGGGTTTCCGATGTCTGGTTTTTATTATGATAAGCTAAATGCTTTAGAAAATCGAGTATTAGCCGTTATGGATGTCTTTCGAGTAGTAAAAGTCAATAACTTTCTATACATGGTCGATGACCCGGAATAAATTTATAAATTCTTAGGTAATGTTTATACATGCCTCTTATTATCCTCTCGCGGCCTCATTATTTTATTTTTGGGAACTTTATTTTTTTCATTTCCTTTCAGCTGATATGACAAGCCTTAAGCTAACAGAACAAAATAAATTAATGGCTGAAGCGAGGGTGATGCGTGGGAAACGATCCTCCTTTAAGAGCGACTTATCCGGTATCTAGAGACGAGCTCTTAAAAGGAAGAAATAGATGCTACGAAGGCAGCCCCAATTGTTTCGGATCCCCAAACTACCTCGGCTCCTCCTTTTGGAGGATTAAAACCGAGCTCTCCAAAGAGGATTAAAACTCTGATGAATGACCATTTTAATCCTTCCGACTTTGCAGTCACCGCTTTGATGCAGGATTCCAAAGGTAGCCATCAATCTAACCCGTCAACTTAATTCAAATTTTGGTCCAACATTTTTGATGGTTTAAAGTTTTTTAATGATTATCTAAATATGACAGAGGATGTCAAGAAGGTGAAGACTATAGGTGCTCAAAAGCTAACCTAAAACATTGGGGTCTACCTGATGAGATATGTTGTCATGACTTGGGGACTGTTTGAAGTCAGTTCTGCTTATCAGAAAAATGAAATCCTTCTTATTAAGGACGTGACCCAATTTAAGGAAAACCTTAAAATTCAGACTTATAAGGTGGAAGACCTGAACAAGCAATTGATAAAAGTACAAAAACAAAAGGAAACCGCATAATATAAGTGTTTGGAACTCGAAGCGACTAAAGTCGTCTTGGTCCAAGATATTGAACAAGCTCATGATCTTAAAGAGACACTGAATAAATCCTTGCAAGAAGCTCAGGTAAACTTGCTTTTAGCTGGCGATGAAGCCTTGGAGAGGTCTAAAGCCCAACCGTTATGCCTCAAGCGTGACCTCAATGTGTCTGAGATGGACTTCTTCAAGACTATATTGGATGGTCGGCTTGTGGATATGGAAGATGCCTCTTCTGAATTTGAGGTTCCTAAGGATGTGACAACCAACAATCCGACCCCTGATGCTCAATAAGGTGAACAACATGATGTTTAAGCTTGTTTATTTTTATTGTTAGCCATCTACATGATGTGCTTTTTTTAATGTTTGGATAATGTCTTTTTATTTCTTGTAACAAGTTTAAGCCCTTCATAGGTCTTATTGGGTATATTTTTATTCTGCTCCACCCTAATTGTGTATTTAGCCCCGGGCATATATTTAAATTGTCCAGGATTATGTTTTAGCGGTATGCAACAGAACTCGGTCTTGTTGCGTATCAGTTCACTCATCTTTAAATAAATTACAAATCTTAAACTAGTTGACTTGTTGATAATTTATACCTTTTGGTTAGGTGATCAACAAATTTATTTTGTTTAATATAGGTTCCTTAGACCTTCGATTTGGTCATAGATTTGATTAACATAACCCAACTAGAGATCCTTAATTTCATGGTTGGTTTCATTCGGTCAGAAGTTTATTTTTACTAACATAACATGGCCAGAGGTTCTTATTTACGTGGCTGATTAATTAGGTCAGAGGTTTTATTGACATAATCCGGCCAGAGGTTCTTATTTATGTGCCCGATTAATTAGTTCAGAGGTTTTATTAACATAACCCGGCCAGAGGTTCTTATTTATGTGTCCGATTAATTAGGTCAAAGGTTTTATTAACACAACCCGCATAGAGGTTCTTATTTATGTGGCCAATTAATTAGGTCAGAGGTTTTATTAACATAACTCATCCATAGCTTCTTATTTACGTGGTCGATTACTTAGGTAAGAGGTTTTATTAACATAATCGGACCATATGTTCTTATTTACGTGGCCGATTAATTAGGTCAGAGGTTTTATTAACATAACCTGGCCATAGGTTCTTATTCACGTGGCCAATTTTATTAGGTCATCAATGATGTCTATCATACTTTTCCCTCCTGGGATGAGCTCGACTATACTGTAAAAATATGAAAATAACACAAACATATGAATTGAGAATGCCTCACTAAAAACCCTTTCCCTTGCAAGGGAAAAGATTACTACCCACAATTTTTATTTAATAATAGCATTACATAATGTTAACTATAATAAAACCTTAGGTTGGAAACATTCCAAGCCCTTGACATTTCTACTCCTTTCAAATTCTCAAGTTTGTAGGCTCCGTTATTCAGCTTTTGTTTAACCCGATAAGGTGCTTCCCTGTTTTGTAAGAGTTTTCCCTTCTTTAGTGTTTCTCTAATATTCTTCAAAACTAAGTCACCCTCTTGAAAACTTATCGGGAAAACTCTAGTGTTGGACCTTCTACCCATTCTTTGTTTCATTACACATTCTCTCACATGAGCCATTCTTATGACTTCTTCTATGAGGTCAGACAAGTTGTCTAATACCTTCTTGTTAAGGTTGTCGTCAAAATTTATTTGATTCCAGGTTAGAGACTTGACTTCTACTGGTATCATTGCATCAGTCCCATACACCATTCGAAAGGGTGCCTCCTTAGTAGTTGAATGAGGAGTAGTGTGATAAGACTATAAGATCTCATGCAAGTTGTCATACCCCAAAATTTGCCCGTTAATATTACAAGGCATTTTTAAGACACCCCAACTTATTTTTCAAGGCATTGATCCTAAAAGAACAAAGGCCCAACTCATAGGTGGCCAAACCGAGGAAATGACTCCAACTGGCATGCTCGCTAGGCGAGCAAATCCTTCGCCTAGCGAACCCCTCGCTATGCCACTCGCCTAGCGAAGCTTGCGAATACCAGAAAATTCTGGGCTTCATTCTGAGCCCATTAGGTCATAAAAAAAGCATTATAACTACCACAACTTCAGTCAGAAAGGGGAGGACGAAAACGAAAAGGAGAACGAAAACGAAAAGGAGAACGAAAACGAAAAGGAAGACGGGAGCAAGAGTAAAGGCACAGCAAACCCTGGAGGCTAACCCAGAGAATTCAGAGCAACCCTAAAGGAAACCCTGAAGGAAATTCATTTGCATCAAGGTCCAACTCAATCCGACTCGCCAATTCAAGGTTGCAATTCGATTGCAAACAGGTTTGCATTACTATTACTGCTTTATGTTCTTAATTTGCATGTGATATTATAATCGAATTCATAAACATATTTGAGGTTTTGCATGTGAATTTGAGTGTGCCTGAATATTGTGAATGCTGAACCATGTAATTTATGTATCGGATGCCTTAAGGCGTGCAGCAGGTTGAGGTCGTACTATTCTGAAATTCAAAACCCGCAGCCGCTCGCTAGCACATCGCTAAGCGAGCAGGTAGCGAGTATTCGCTAGGCCTTCGCTAGGCGAGGCAGAGGCGAACGTGACAGTCGCTAATATTTTGATTGTTTTGTTCTATGCTTATCTGATCTGTTCTATGTTAATCATGCGTTATTTTGCCTGACATTCTTACTGTTGTGTTTCTTTTTGCGGTGCAATCCTCGATTGCACCCTGATTTGGTATACTGACCTGTGTGCTGAATGTTGTAAAGGTTCACATATTCCCAGGAACAAGTAGCTTGCTAGGTATTCCACTTTATTTGTGGGATACCCTTGTGGAGATTCATCCTAATTACCTAATTGTTTTTAATGTGGAGATTCATCCTAATTACCTAATCGATTTTAATGTGGACCTAATTTCTTAATTGATTACAACTACCTAATTGATTGTAAAATATTGCCGTTGATTTTGGGGATCTTGGACCTCTCTTTGTTGCCCTACGATATTACGGTATTATGGTCATGTCCCGCGAATGTGGGGATACACTTAGCAAAGACCCTTCGGTTAAATCATCATAGTCCCTCGAATGTTGCCTTTGTCCCTCGATGACCCTTCGGTATAGCCTACGGTTAAATGATGATCGTCCCTTCGAATGCTAAGGTATCCCTACCAAGGTTGCCTTCAATGACCAATCGATGACCCTACGATGTCCCTTTACATCCAAAGGATAAAACTACTTACTTCTCAATAGTAAGGACAGTTGTACCCTCATAAGGATAGGAAACGCCCCTAAAGACCTTGGGCAGGTATAACTCTTAATTGCTTATTCACAACTTAAAATACTTTTCACACCTCACACCTTTCAAAATATCTTTTAGAAAATCACCACTTGGCATACATTCGTACTAGAATCATTGCCGAGTTATATTTTTCTAAACGATTTTCAAAACTAAACGAGATAACCACTTTATATACATTCATACAAGAATCATTACAAAGTTAAATTCTCCTTTTCAAAACATTTCCTAAACATTTATCAAACACTTTTTCAAATAAGAAAAACATAAGTGATTAAGCAATTAAGAGCCCATGGATAACCATGGATACAAAGGGTGCTAACACCTTCCCTTTGTATAATGTACCTCCCAAACCCAAAAATCTAAATTAAGGTCTTTCCTGTTCTTTTCCACCTTTCCTTATTGGATAAAAGAAAAGTCGGTGGCGACTCTTGCTAACCGCGACATTTGCTTTCCAAAGCAAAAACACAAAAGTCTAGTTCACCGTATGACACAAGTACTCGGCCTAAAGCCTATTCTCTTCATCCAGATTTTTCTTCATTCCTGATTGGATGATCCTATCGGCTGCTTATGATTGGCCATTAGCCTGGGGATGCTCGACCGAAACAAATCGGTTATGTATGTCGAGGTGCCTATAAAATTCTATAACCGACAAGCTCGCGAATTATGTGTCATTATCGGATACAATGATCCCTGGTAGGCCAAAACGACATATGATATTTCTCCAATAAGAACGAAGGACTCTCTCAGCTATGACTCGGGATACGGCTTCGGCTTCCACCCACTTAGTGAAATAATCCACTACTACTATAAGAAATTTTAGTTGTGTGATAACTAATGGAAATGGGCCAAGAATATTCGATCCCCACTAGTAAAAAGGCCAATGGGATATTACTGAATGTAATAACTTAACATGAGAATGTATGAAGGGAACATAAATTTGACATTTCTCACAATGATTTACAAATTGTATGCAGTCTTGTAGCATACTCAACCAATAATACTCGACCTTGAGTATTTTTTCAAATAAAGATCTCCATCCAATATAACTTCCACACACTCCTTCATGCTCTTCCTTCATTATAAATCCTACGTCTTCTTCATCAACACATCTCAACATCAAAAAAGATTTTCCCATTTTGTATAGTTAGTCACCTACCATGAGGTGTCGAGCAAATATCCTTTTAATGTGTCAGGCTTTAGTCTCCTCATCTGGTAATTATTCTTGAGTCAAGTATTGAATGATGGGTGTCATTCAGACCTATGCATTTTCTAATACCATGACTTTCTCCATTTTTGTGCTTGGTGCCTTCAAAGTTTCTTGGATTACCGTTCTGTTTAACCCAGGACCTTTGGTGCTGGCTAGACAGGCTAACATATCGGCTATGGAATTTTCTTCCTCCATGCTGGTGGTCAAATTTTGTGCCAACGATTCATTGAAATGAATTTAAGCCATTTTGGAAGGCTCCCACGAACATCTCTTGATTTGGATGGGAGACTTTTATAGTCTCTTCATTGAATTGTACCATGTATTCTCTGAGGGATTCAGAGGGTCCCTGGAGAACGTTGAACAAGCTGGCGGCAATCACCTTTCTATGTTTGTTGGAGGAGACATGTTGCACCATATTTCTGGTTAGATCTTGGTAAACCGTAATTGATAATCTGGGTAGACTCGTATATTAGCATAATACCACATCTTTTAACATTCCTACCATAAGCTTGCATTTTGAGGTGTCAGAAGCCTTGACTAGTGTCATTTGATTGTTAATTGATATTATGTGCTCCTGAGGATCACTTTTCCCATCGAAGGATGGCAAAGATGGTGGTTTGAAGTTTTCTATGACTTGATCGCCCTAAATTACCTCAAAAAAGAGGTTGAGGATTAAGTTGTTCCTCCTCATCTTCATCTTCCTTGGTGTTTTGTGATTGTTGTAGCGTGTGGATACTTTACTGCAAAGATTCATTCTACTGGTGCAAATTTTCCATAATTGTAAGGAGTTGTGCCAGGTTTGATGGGGTGCGAGGTTCACTCCTGCTAGGAGATGATCCGGACATCGTATTGCTATGGTGAAATGTATTATTTTGTGAGGCATGGGAAAGTTTTACATAGGCCCCACAGTGGGCGCCAAATGTTCCTGATAAATACTATTTGGTTAATCTCCCTGAGGCGAGTTAGGTGAGATCATAATTGTCCTATCTGTAAAGGTATTTATTGTTTGTCTTCTTCCTCGATGAGAAGCTTTTTTTATACCTGTCATGCCTCAAATGATCATTTAAGAAATGTCCCTTCGGATCCCATGTTTAAGTGGGATTTGATAATGCATGTCGTCCTCTCTAACTATCATGTAAATGTCTCATCCATCATTTTCTGTAACTCTCATGCAATCATAGAGTTGTCTTCTAACTGTTATATATGATTGTTCATGTTGTCTTCTAACACCCTCAAGAGACAGGGCCCAACTTGCTCACGTCATCTACCAATGCTCGTATGGGACCGGGACCGGCCTATTTATGTCATATATCAACATTCTCCTTAATCGGGATTCGAGTTATTCATATTTATGCAACTCGACATGATTGTTCCTTCCTATTCGGCCTAAACAACTCGATCTTGGGAATTTTGGGATATACATACATACATACATACATATATATATATATATATATATATATATATATATATATATATATATATATATATATCACATAGTAAACAATTTTACCTCAGTTGAAAAATATAACCGAGGTGAAAAGTGAGTTATTTTTGGATTAAAAATAAAATATGTAGGAAGCGTCACTTTCAATGAAATAAAAACATAAACTGAAGCTGTTAGGATTCAAAGCATATACCATGAAATTAGTTTACTCTTTAATTTTCATCTAAAATCGACATATTAGTTTAATTTTTTAGAAAGAAAACAATGACACATACAAATATTTTATCTCGGATTTTCGTTACGTAAGTGAAATCAAATTCATAAAATATATTATTTATAGTAGTGCATTTATTGTTGATAAGACATTATTGTTTTAGTTTGATGCTTTTAGGGACGAGCTAGTCGTTTCCTTATCAGCATGATTCATTTCACTCATAGTTATCTTTTTTTTCATTCGTTAAGAAAGATAATGTTTAATTTTTTTAAGGAAAAGAACTTGGCATCCCAACTACATCGTCATTGATCTGAGTTAGATCGAGAAGATGGTTTCATAGAGACACATGAATTGCTCATTGTGTTATACTCCTTCTGTCTCAAAATAATTATCAATTTTGTAAATAAAATTTGTTTTAAAATAAATATCATTCTTTTTTTTAATGTAGAAAGTATTGTTATTTTTTAATTGTGTCCTTTAATTATTAATATATACACTATTTCAAATATACTTATAAGATTTATTTAATAAAAATGTAATATCTTATAACAATATTAATATATTTTTTAGTCTATACATAAAAATCTTAAACAACAATCATTTTAAAGGTTTTTTTACAAAAATAACCCACTTTTTCAAGGAAATTCCCAAAATACCCCTGGTTTCAAAAAAAATCCCAAACTACCCCACTTTTAGGAGAAGTCGCCAATTGAATTGGATACTCCTCTTAAAACTTGAATGGAGGCGCCAATTGGATTGGCTAGGGCAGGTGCCCTAGCCAATCCAATTGGCGCCCCTGTGTAGGTTTTAAGAGGAGTCGCCAATTCAATTGGAGACTCCTTCTAAAATGCAATTTTTGTGTTATAAATAGATGCGTTGTGTGAGTAATTGTTTCACATCTCATATAATCATTTGGCAATCATGTTTGGTGTTCGTCACCGATACGGAAAGGTGATTTATGTGAGAGACAAACCTCAAATGCTGATGCTGTTTTGGAACATCACTACGTTGGATCAACTGAAGAGGGAGTTAGTTCGTTGGTTAGATGGGAAAATACCAGAAGGGGAAAAAATCAGAAGTATTAAGAGACTTGACAGTATCTTTGGTTGGGTGTGAATGAAGACTGATAAGGATGCTAGGGAAATGATGTTCGGTCAAGACGACATCAATTTGATAGTTGTAATCAGTTAGAAATATATATGTTTTCAGATGTTTTGTACTGATGTTTGTTGTGAACCTCGTTCTAACAAAAACTTAATGATATATAATGATTGAAGGTTACAGAAATACAATGTTACAAAATGCTTAAGACCTAGATGGGTAGAAGGAGGATCATGTCATCCGTTGTCATGGTTGTTGTAGGCACTCTCAATGGCAGCATGTCTACCAGAAATCAAACAGAGATTAGCTTGTGGAGCCACATGCGTTCTGAGATGTCGAAGAAAGAAACCTCATCCACCAACCATTTCACCTTCAACAAGAGCAAAGGCAATGGGAAAGACATTGTTGTTGCCGTCTTGTGCAACCGCCATGAGCAAAGTACCCTTGTATTTTCCGTATAACCAAGTGCCATCAATTTGAATAATAGGTTTGCAGAATGCGAAACCTTTGATGCACGGGTCAAATGCCCAAAAGAGACGGTGAAATATTCTATTACCTATAGCACAGGTTCCGTTTGGCATCATCGCTGGCAATGTCTCCATAATTGCCACAGTTCCTGGGACATATGTTTTTAGTGCCCATAAAAATCGTGGCAATTCCTTGTATGAATCCTCCCAGTTGCCGAAAAGTTGTTCAACAGCCTTTGTCCTCGCAATCCAGGCTTTCTTGTAAGATGGGGTATAATTATATGTGGTTCTGATATGGGATATAATTATACTCACCTTCACTGACGGGTCTTTATTGACCAACGGCAGAATGTCTTGACATATCAAAGTCGCGCTTAGTTTACGGTGATCTTGTTCAATATTAGTTGCAATGCAACTGTGCGGTGGGTCTATTGAAGCGATCTCCCAAGAGTCATTTTTATTCTTGTAAGACGCAGCCAAACGAAACTTACAAAGCATGTTACGACATTCGATAACATACCTTCTAGAATTAGTGTGTTTCACTGTAAAGTCAGCAGAGTTGTTCATGTGGAATTTTTTTATTGCCAGAACACATTCTTCTTTGGTACGAAACATGCCTCCCACCTTTAATTCGCCTTCTGATCTCGGATACGGATTATAGAAAACATTGTTGGATGTTTCATCGTCGTGAAGATCCATATTTGTCACATGTTGAGGCGGATTGTAGACATGACTATGAGGTATTGGTGGTGGTTGATCATCATCTTCATCGTCGTTGTTCAGCATGTGATCAACCTGTATCTCGGTCTCCTCTTCTTCTTCATCAACAACGTCCACTTCTGCTTCTGCTTCTGGGTTGACGTCATCTGACCATTGTCGATCATCTTCACCAGATTCATCCTGACCGGTTAGTTGAGACTGTTGAGATGGTATACATGGTTGAAGAGTAATGTACAACTCAATATAGTTGCAGCCTGAATGTTCATGACTAACAAACATGTATTCAACATCTTCATCGTCTTGTACCTTAAGGGGGAAATACTTGCATTGACTATTCTAAAAAAATATTGGATTTTGATATGTGATCTTTGACACAATACTCGATCCTATACAGGATTGTATTCTTTTCTTCAAATGCAAGAAGGTTGCATTTCTCTTGATCGTGAGTCTAATGGTATCGGTGTTTCGAAAACAAAAACCATATAGCTCAAACTCTTATGTTTCACCGTTGCAGTGAACGTTGACACTGTATAATGATGAAGATGACATTGTGTAGATGAAAAATATTTTCTTACTACAGATGAATGTGAGTGAAGTGTCTTGGATGTTTATAGTAAGACACTTAAATAGAGGAGTGAAGTGTCTCACATGCTAGCTAGTTCGGAGTGACGTGTCGCACATGCAAGCTACTCCGAAATGACGTGTCACACATGCAAGCTACTCCGAAATGATATGTCAACCATGCAAGCTACTAAGAAGTGACATGTTCAGCATGCAAGAGACAAGACAGCCACGTGTCAGACATGCAGACACACACTCCAAATGAATTGGCGCCCCCACTCATTCCTTGCACATGGGCGCCAATTCAAGTGGAGACACCATGCATTCAGACCTCGAAACCAAGCAATCAGACCTAGGTCTTGCATACATGTCCCTATGGAGGCGCCAATTTGAATGGCGACCCCTCTTAAAGGTTGTACATGGTCGCCAATTCAAGTGGAGACACCATGCAAGCACAACTTTTCATGCTCTCATCCATTTGCCTATAAATACATCCACTCCATCAACACTTCTTCCACACCATCACTCTCACTACTTCTTCTACAATATTTCTTCTACAATTTCATCTCCAACAACTTCTTGTAGTTTCATCTACACCAACCCCCCGACAAAATGTTTATCCTCACAATGGGCGAATCACATAGAGGAACGGTTGCAAACATCGCAACATATGTGAGTTTTTTCTTTTGTTAACTTTTTATCTTTCATCTTCACCAAACCCCTTTTATTTTAAAATACCAACTTAGTCAAGTTTTTTATTCTTTCTTTTATAGGATGTATCAAGGTTCCGAACTCGGGTCCACGAATATGTCCATATGGACCCAATGATTCAACCTTATGTTGAACTCGCCGGTTTTGGTCATATAAGCAAGATTTTGTCTTGGTCCATAGATAACAAATTCATTCTAGCTTTATGCGAAAGATGGAGACCAGAGACACACACATTTTGGTTCCCAACCGGTGAGTGTACCGTGACGTTAGAAGACGTCTACATGCTTTTGGGACTACCCATTGAAGGTAAGGCTGTTAATGGTAAAACCAACTATGCAAATTCAATTTGCATGGAGCTCTTAGAGACTGATTTGTTAGATGATAATGCAAGAGGTCAAGGTACACTACTCTCACGCCTTAAGTCGTACTATAATAGTTTATACTTAGATGAGCATTCTACCGAAGATACTCGAATAATAAAAACTAGGTGTTACATTATGCTGTTAATTGACTCGTTTTTATTTCCCAAAGGTAGTGGTTCTAGCATGCATATTATGTATTTACCTCTACTTAGACATGTAGATAGAATAGGAAGTTACAGTTGGGGATCTGCTTGTCTAGCCTATCTCTATAGCTCCTTGTGCAAAAACTCACACAAAGACACATCTACATTTTCTGGATGTGTTGTTTTGCTACAAGCATGGGGTTGGTCAAGACTACCGTCTCTAGCACCCGTCAACAACAACCCTTTCACATTTCCGTATGCACAAAAGTAAGTTGTTTAAATTGCTATATCTTTACTTACTTCTTTAAAGATTATTACCTTTAACTAATATTTTTTGACTTTTTGGTGTAGATGGTTTGCACGTGGTATGAGTTACAACAAATGTCCAAGACACTGTATTACTCAGTATCGCAACCTGTTGGATCACCTTCGACCGACAGACGTAAGGAAAATAACTTAATTATTTCGTTATATTTTGTTAACTTCTTCTACATTGACTATAATCCTATCTTCTTTCACATTTTAGTTCATTTGGCGTCCATACCTTAATTTGGATCATGACCATAAGGTCAACGCTGAAGACGCGGCCGTATGGACTGCATGCACACCGATAATACGGTTCACAACTGTGGAGATGCACAACAGTGATCGTGTGAAGCTGTAGTTCGGTATGCTCCAAAATATCCCAAATCCCCCAGCTAGCCTAGGAGAATGGCATCTGCGCAAAGTTAACGACCAATGGAACTTCAATCCATGGCAAAGCTTCGCAAGATCTGAGTGTCGCAAATGGAAGCACCGTCATGACCATGTGTTAACTGACGCAATCATGCCAACTGAAGAAAAACCAAGTCGTACTTATATGGCTTGGTACAGATCGGCTGGTTTTCAGTTAATCGCCGAGGATATGTACTTGAATGACCCACGCCAAATGACTTACACACCTGACACCTCAACATCAAACCCCCAACAACAGTGTCAGACCTGATACACACAACCCCCTGTCCGTCAAACGTTCCGTTCAACCAACACACAAACATACAACCAAAACATTCCATACACCCAACCCAATACCAAGAGCATACCCCATACCACCAGCAACAAATTGACCATCAACCTGAGACTTAACATCGCTTCGCACCCATCCCATCATCCTACCAAAGTCGCCTAAGCCAAAACACCCATCATTCAACACCAACCGCCCCTCCTCCTACCGTAGCCAAGAAGCCCAAACCTCACAAAACCAAAACATCCAACAACCCTATCTCTACCAAACACCCCAACAACCTTTCCAACCTTTCCTCGACGCATCGTTCACACCCATGTCTCCCTTCAACCGTCCCGGTCGCCCATCAATGAGTCAACCACATCCCAACTTCTCTGGCATGGGTTATGAGCTCAGCTACGGAGGTACACCATCGATGCATATTGAAGACTATGTCGAATGGTCTGACTACCTCAACAGACCTTCTCCTGTAGTTGGTAGTGACGCTCTTGACCCCTCAGATGATCAAACACCGGTACCGAATCGTCAACGTGGGTTAGGGCCACGGGTTAGGGTAGCTAGAGGATGTGGGATCGGAGGTCGGTTAGGTGATCCTGGTCATCACCATTAGGTTTCTTTGTGTAAACGGAAAATTTTATTAATATCAAGTGGTCTTATATCAAATTTATCTATCACTTACACCATAAAACACAAAAAATTGCATTTTAGGAGGAGTCTCCATTTGAATTGGCGACTCCTCTTAAAACCTACACAGGGGCGCCAATTGGATTTGCTAGGGCACCTGTCCTAGCCAATCTAATTGGCGTCTCCATTCAAGTTTTAAGAGGAGTCTCCAGTTTAATTGGCGACTCCTCCTAAAAGTGGGATAGTTTGGGAATTTTTTTAAAACCAGGGGTATTTTGGAAATTTTCTTGAAAAAGTGGGTTATTTTTATAAAAAAAACTAAAAATTTAATTTTGAGACTGTATTTTAACAAAGAATAAAAATACATCATTTTAAACTATTAAGTTGACACAACACATGGAAAGAAAACGAATTAAAAAATAATATCATAAATACACCAATATATATAAATAAATAAATAAATAAATGGTGTGTGTTAGATATAATAATATCATAAATACACCAATATATATAAATAAATAAATGGTGTGTGTTAGATATCTAAAATAGTGTTAAAATACCATTTCTCATCAATCATAACTATCATAAAATAGTGTTGTGATTCTCACCCTTATCTTTTGTTAGTTGTTGTAAGTTTGTTGGAGAAGCTTTGTTTTCCCTACTAACTTCACATTTTAGGCTACATGATTGATGGATTGGACCCGTCCATAAAATATGGTACACTAAATAAAATTAACTAGAAAGAAAGAGAAAAAGTCTAAACATAAAAATAATGGCAATTTACAACAAATATACCTTTTCACTTTTATTATTTACAATAATTTTTAAGGTGAGACAAATTTAAAAGTATAGAATGTTAAAGAGAGAGTGGGGGAGAGAGAGCAAAGGGGAGACCGAGAGAGGGAGATGATATGGTGCCTTAAAGTGCAGATCCATGTGGTGGCAGCTCAGCTTCTAAGGAAAAGGAATAAAATATGAAAGATAAAGCAAAACACATATAGGAACATATGGATTTTGTAGTCCCCAAGGGATCTTCTATTTCTTAAAATTCCCCATCATTATTCTTTAACAGTTTTTTCTTTTTTGACTAATTTTTTAGTAGTTCAATATTCCACTTTAAACCTAGACTTTTGGTGATTAAAGTTGTCTATTTTAATTATTATTCACTGCCAACATAAATTAATTTAAATAAAATATGAAAAAAATTAATTATTAATGTATTAAATTTGTTTACAATTGATATTATTTTATATGTTTATCTTTTATATAAGAGAATTAATTAGTGTTTTAAAATGATCTTTATTAGATAATGGTAGAAAATGATATGACATGATTAAGTGTCTCTTGAAGAAATGACTAATTTCGTTGAAATTTTGTAAGAACAAAGTAATACTATGAAAATCAAATGATATGATATGATTAAGTGTACGTTGAAGAAATCACTAATGTCGTTGAAATTTTGTAAGAATAAAGTAATACTATGAAAATCAATAATAACTTTTTAAATATATATTTTCTTTCTTTAAAATATTTGTAAAATAACTTAACTTTGAGAACATGTAATTAGCTATAATCTTTATATATGATATAATTTTTGTAATAACTTTTAAATATACAGCTTATTTAAACATCTCTCACTCTCTTATACTTTAATATGGTATTTAGAGCTTGTTGAGATTAAACTTTTTACCGTATTTTACCCAGTTGATCCACTGTCTTCCAATGAGAAATATTTTAGGTGACTCATTCCGTTCACCACCATACCGCCGCTTTTTCGGCCACAATCGACACTACCCCTATTAACGTCGACGCTTCTGACGTCCTTTTGGGGAGATACCTATACCATCAGAATCGCCACTTCCAGATCGATGAATCCTCAAAATCTCACTACCGCTCAACTTCCCATGCGCCTTCACGCGTCACTTCTCCTTCCGCGTGTGGACCTCATGCGCCACCGCTCCAGCAACATGTGACAGCGCGTCCGGAAGCCCCTCCCGTCGCGGTTTCCATCACCTACGCCACCGTCCTGCCCGTTTTCCAGATTTGTACTCAATTTTCCATTTCAAGTACTCAACTCTCATGGAAGACACCAATTCAACCATATTTACTAAGGTTTCATTTATCTAGTGTGAGAGACTAATCGGGACATCCACTGAATCATCTATGCTTGCCTCCCACCACCATAGTTGTGGTGGACGAAACAGAGGACGCAGTGGCCAAAGCCATGGTATTTGTTGTAACTACTGCAATCGTTACGACCATATTGAAGTTGAATGTCGTACAAAGGCAAGAGAGCAACAACGACAACCTAGGGTTATTGTTGCCACTCAACCAACTATTATCAAAGAAGTTGTTATTCTAGTTGTTGATTATAATGAGTTCCTTCAGTTCAAAGCAGTTCATCAACCATCATCTTCTGCCACTGTTGCCCAGTCTGGTAATCATGTCGCTTTTGTCTCTAAATCCCCCTCCATTGGTCATTGGACCCTTGACTATGGTGCCTCTGATCATATGAGTGGTAATAAATTTCTTTTATCTCATTTGTCTTACTCTGATTCTCTGCCTTTTGTCGCTGTAGCGAATGTCTCTAAAATCAAAGTTCAAGATATTGGTCAAGCACACCCACTTCCAAACTTGTCTTTATATTTTGTGCTCTATATTCCTGGTTGTCCTTTCAATCTAATATTTGTTAAAAAGGTCCCTTGTACTCTTGATTGTTCAATTATGTTTATTGATAAATTTGTTTATGTCCAAGATTGACGTATATGACGGCGATTGGAACAGGGAGTGAGTCTGGGGGATTATATCATCTATCACCATCGGTGGCATGTGCTTTTATTGCTTCTCAAAGCCTTACACATCAACATTTAGGCCACCCTAGCATTAATATAATGTGTCTTTTAGTTCCTAGTTTTTCTTAGCTTTCGTCATTTGAGTGTCAGTCTTGTAAATTAGGTAAACATACTCGTCACACATATTATTAATGAGTAAATAAAAGTGTTGCATCACCTTTTGCTTTAGTTCATTCTGATATTTAGGGTCCTAGTCGTGTCAAGTCAACTATAGGATATTATTACTTCATAACCTTCATCGATGATTTTTCATAATGTACTTGGTTATTTTTGATGAAAAACTGTTCAGATGTCTTCCATATATTCCAAGAATTTTATGTCGAAATAAAAAATCAGTTTGACGCTTCCATTGAAATTTTACGCACTGATAATGCTCATGAATATATGTCATCCCAGTTTCAATATTTTTTAACATCACATGGGATTATTCATCAATCATCACGTGCTCACACACCACAACAAAATGGTGTCATTGAAAAGACGAATCTCCATTTTGTTGAAACTACACGGACTCTTTTACTTCACCACAATGTCCCTTCTCGTTTTTGGGTGATGCTCTTATCACAACTTGTCACCTTATCAACCAAATTCCTTCATCGGTCCTTCAAGATCAAATTCCATACTCTATCTTGAACCCACAATATGATATCTATCCCATTGTTCTCTGCGTCTTTGGTTGCATATGCTTTGTTCATGACCTCGGTCCAGGTAAACACAAACTTTCAGCTAAAGCTCTAAAATGTATCTTTCTAGGCTACTCACGTATACAAAAAGGATATCATTGTTTTTGTCCCCAACTTCAATGATACATTGTTTCCTCCGATATCACATTTTATGAAACCACACCATTTTTCTATGCCTCTATTTTACCTGATGAGAATGGTACTTCAGATGCTCGAGATATCCTTCCATCATTCCCACAGTCATTACACCTCCATTGCAAGTCTAACAATGATGGACAGTCCGTCTATCAAAGGTTAGAGATGATATTGATCAACCAACACTATCTCCTGCTCCAACTGCTCCTTCAGTTATGTCTCATACACTTGACCTTCCAATAACATTACGAAAAGGTATCTGATCTCATCATCCTAATCCTAAATATGCGTGTGTTTTAAATTATGTATGTCTCTCTACTTCCTATGTCTCTTTTGTGTCTGTTTTGAATTTTGTGTTTATTTATAAATCTATAGGTGAAGTTATTACTGGTCCCAATTGGCTTCAGGCGATGGTGTAAGAAATGGTTGCTTTACATTCAAATAACACTTGGGACATTGTTACTTTACCACCAAACTAAATTACAGTGGGATGTCAATGGATTTATACAGTGAATGTTGGACTAGATGGTTAGATCGGTCGTTTCAAAGCCCATTTGTTGGCCAAAGGATATACACATATATTCAGTCTTTATTATGGTGACACTTTTTCTCCGGTGGCCAAGATTAGTTCAGTCCGTATCTTTCTTTCAATGGCTATTATTCATCATTGGTTGCTTCATTAGTTGGGCATTAAAAATGGCTTTTTACGCAGAGAATTCGAGGAGGGAGTTTATATGGACCAGCCTTCAGTTTTACTATTCTTAGAAATTCTAGATTTGTTTGTCGGGTTCGTTGTTCTCTTTAGGTGCTGAAACAGACCCTACATGCTTGGTTTGGTCGCTTCAGATCTGCCTTGATACAGTTCGATATGACTATATGTGAAGCAGATCACTATGTTTTCTCCCTTCATTCCTCCATCGGTCAACATATCTTTCTGGTGGTCTATGTTGATAACATTATTATCATTGGAGACGACACTGAGGGTATCCAGCGACTTAAAACTCATCTTTTCAAAAACTCTCAGACAAAAGATTTTGGTCCACTCAGATACTTCTTAGGTATTAAAGTTGCCCAATCCTCATCCGACATTGCAATAAACCAGTACAAGTATACCTTAGATATTCTCAATAAAAGTGGTATGCTTGATTGTCGTCTTGTTGATACTCTTATGGATCCCAACGCCAAGCTTCTTTTGGGTCAATGAGAGCCATTGAAAGACCAAGGAAGATATTGATGGCTTGTGGGAAGACTTAACTATCTTATAGTCACCATACCGGATATTACATTTGTGATGAGCATTGTGAGCCAATTTCTAAATGCTCTTTGTAATAGTCATTGTGATACATTTAATCGAATTCTTAGATATATAAAGAATGCATCAGGAAGAGGACTATTAAATGAAGATAAGGGTGATGCTAGAACCATTTGTTATTCAGAAGTAGAATGGGACGGATCACCATCGGATAGGAGATCCACATCCGAATATCTTGTTCTAATTGGAGGTAATATGATCTCATGGAGAAGAAAGGAAAAAAATACAGTTGCACAATCTAGTACTGAAGTTGAACACCATGGTATAGCAGCAGCCTCAAAGGAGCTTGCATGGCTGAAAATTTTACTCTCATAACTTAGAATAAGAGATCTTCAAACACAAAACTCATATGTGATACTCAAGCAACATTGCACATTGTATCTAGTCTGGTTTTCCATGAACGAACCAAGCACATAGAAATAGACAATGATTATGTAAGGGATAAGGTACTATCATGAGAAATCACCACAAATTCCGTAAAATCCAAAGACAAATTAGTTGATATGTTTACAAAGTCTCTTAGGGGTTATCGAGTGGATTACATTTGTAACAAGCTCGACTCATATGACATATATGATCCAGCTTGAGGGAGAGTGTTAATAATATGTGTATATAAAATAGTTCCACATCGACTATAGCATGTAATTAGTTGTAATCGCTTTATATATAATATAGTTTCCATAGTTTCTTTTAAACACACGGTTTATTCAAACGTCTCTTACTCTTTTATACTTCAATATACTTATTGTTAACTCTTTATTTATTTGAAAACAACAAAAAAAACTTTTTATTTATTTATATTTTCTTCTTAATTAATTTGTCTGAATTAAATCGCACATAATGAGACGATGAGAGTTCATTTGTTATTAAAAATAATTTGCATACAAGATACAACAAAAAGAGAATAGATAGAATGTTGGGATAGAAAAGTTATGGTCTTATCTATTTAAAATTCGGACCGACTAATAAAAGGATTAAATTCAATATTTTTTGAAAAACTTATTTATTTAAAAATGTCATATTTAAACTCTGTAGACTTATTTATTTAATTTAATAACAACCTATTTAAATTGCACAAGTTTGAGAAAAAATATTTCATTTTAAAGAGACTGGTCAATTTTTTTATTTTCCAACAAAGTTGTGTCAAGAGCTTTAGTTGGTTAGTGTTTTGTGCATTTCAAATGGAGAAAAATCAAGAGTCCAATATGATTAAGGTCAAATCTATTAATTATACATTATGTAAGACTCTCAGAGAATATATTATACATCAAAGACTTATATGATCCTATTGAGGGGGAGGTAAAATGAGTGATAAGTCTGATGTCAAATAGAAGAAGATAAACCAAACGATATTTGTTGTAATCAGGAAATGGTTGGACTTGAGTGTATATTCAAATGTTGAAGTTCAAATTAATGTATAGAAAATATGAAATAAATTGAAAGAGTTGTATGAGCCCAAGAACATGCAAAATAAAACATGTTTGATTCAGAAGTTGGTTAATATAAAATATAAGGATGGTGACTAAATGACACAACATAAAAGTGTGTTTCATACTATGAATCAATTTAGTGCTACTGATATAAAGTTGGATCATAAGTTTCAAGCCTTATTATTTCTTAGTTCATTTCCTGAGAATCAGGAAATTCTTATTGTGACACCACTACTATAATATGTGAAATTACCTCAGTTGGTAAAGGGATTTCACCTCGGTATCATGGACGAGGTAAAGAAGCGTGTCATTAGAAGAGCGACACTTTTTCCCTCGGGTTTTTTCCACCTAAGGGGAAATCTAGAACTGATCATGGGTTCGATCCTCACAAGCAACATTTTTTCTGTTCCCCTCGTTTTGATTTCAAAACCGAAGGAATAGATTAATTGAATCTTTTTACCTCGGGTTAAAGAAACAATTGAGGATAAAACCTTTATTTATTAATTTTTTTTACAACACTTTCATTTTAACCTATGTTTTTCTTAAACAAACTTGAACCTAAATTATTTTGAAACATAACATAATGGATTTTTTTTTGAAATACAACATAGCCTAAATATAACAAAGCTAAAATGATATACTGCACATTCTCTTTTTACAACAAAACTTAAACATATACCAAAGTGAAAATTCTTGGACAAATGTCCTAAAGATTTCACTTGTGATTGGTATCTGGTCATGAAACACCTATAATTTGAACAACATATAAAAACAATTAGGATAACACACTAATAACAACATTAAACCTTCAATAACAACAAAATTAATCATTCAATCTCAATAAATATAAATTACTAAATCATATAAGCTGCTTGCTTGTTAGTTTTCTCGTATTTCTTCTTGGTGATCATAACGAAACATATGCACATCATCTGAATCATTTTCTTCATATGATATATGCATGTGCTGCGAAATATGGGGTTACTGATATAAAAAACTTGTTTTTCCTAGGATTCCATGATGAATGGTTTATTCATATGATTTGTCTTGCGAAGGTCAACCCACGTGAATCATAAATCATCAGTTTGTACATCAAAGTTACTGTTAATCCCCTTGCACTTAAATAAAGGAACTTTAAATATAACATAATCAATCTCCTGAATCTCCCTAATGACCCCAAAGTACGGTTAGATGCCATTACATGATTTTTTATCTTTGGAACTAGAGAAGTGCATGGATTATCCCTCAACCATAAGTCCACTATTTTACATGGTACTACGACCATCCTTAGATTTGTATAAAACAAAAGTTTACTAATGTTGTATGGACTCTAAATTATTACGACATCCATTTAATTGTCTCATATGACTTCCGATATTTAGAAACCCTTTAATTAAACCAATTAATGAAACATTTGTAATGCTCTATCAACATCCATTTTCACTCATCCATGTGATTGTTTTTCTTGATAAGTCTTTAGTGAGTGGATAAGTGATGACTTCTCGGCAAGTGTACCGATAATGTCGTAGTAATAAAGAATATTGAATCCATATGTACTGCTATTTAACAAGACAATATTGTGCAATGCGTAGAAAATAGTAAATATGGGGTTTTCAGGTTTTAAATGCGAAAAGAAAATAAAGTGTTCTGACAGCAACACGAAAGCGGTCAGGTTGTGTATAAAATCTCATATTTCTCTATTATTGATGTTCAATGTATTACATGAATGGCATCGTCACTATAATCCCATGGCGAATTAACAAAACCGCTATACTCAATTCCTTCGTGTATAGCTCACTAATCTATACTCGTAGTTTTCTATCCCTAGTCCACCGACATAAGCAAGAATAAACAATGAAATAGAACGTTAATTCCTAAGCCACTACTCGGAGTTTCCTATTCCTAGTCCACCAACATGAGCATAACAATTGTCATAGGTCCAACATATAGGTTAATGGTCAGTATTTCCTATGTGCCTAAAATCATATCAAAAGAGTATCTCATATAAAAAATAGTGAGAACAAGGTGCAATTGAATAGAATTATATATCAAATTATTCATGCAACATCAAATCAAATATATTTCCCAACAATATCAAAATAGGTTCATTAAACACAACCTAACCTAAAGAGAATTAGTTACTAATTATGAAAATTACAATACCAAAATCAAATAAGAAGGTTACATAAGAAATCCCTTGAAGAATTGTCCTTCAATGGCTTCAAATGCTCCCCAAATATCACTTAGGGTGCTGCAAATCCTTCCTACATGTGTACAAATTCAGAACCCCTGAAAAAAAACCAATTTTCCCCTTTTAAAGCCTTCAGAATGGATTAGAATGCGTTAGAAAAATTCAAGAAAAAAGTCATCGCGCGCGTGATAACCTGGATCGCACCCACAATGCGACCTTTAGTTCTCTATCATGCGTGCGATGTTTGCAGATGCTGCGAGTGATTATTCCAATGGCTGCATGTTTTTGCTCACTTTTCACCTGATTTTTACTAAGTCCTTATTTCTTCACACTTAGTCATTTTTTCCTCTTTCTTTGTTCTTTGTTCTTCATTTTTTCTCCTCTTTAACTTGTTTTTATCTGTTTCTTCGACCAAAAATATGCAATGACCGAGTATCATCACAACCCCAAACTTGAATCGTTGTTTGTCCTCAAGTAACTTGCATGCACTGTCAATTCCAAACAGAAAACAAGTTTCACAATACAATTGAACATCACCATATAACTTTTTATTTATCTGGCCATCATTCTAGCTTCCAACTTCCATCCGGAAAATTCAGGAAAACATCCTCAACTTTGACAAGTACTCAACTTGTCTCTAATCTCACCTTGACTCACTCAATGGATAAGGTAGTCTCTTAATCAACATGCAAAATAGTTTATACTGAGTTTGAGCATGTTCTAATTCATTTGTCAAAGAAATCGAAACACACACATTTGAGGGATTTCTTGGTTGTATCTTGGGTTATGTTCGGGTAGGATATTTTTGGGAAAGTAAGTTTAAACCTTTGGAGTTAGGTACCTAGTTCTCCTTCTATTATCATACCCATTTGTTCATTCTTGACGGTACTAAAGATACTACTACTGTGGTACTTATTATGCACTTTGCATTCTTTTTATCTTTTTTTTAATAAGTTCCTTTTTCTAACTTCTTATTTTCTCAAAATTTTGAGTTTTTTGACCAGTTTTCTCTAGTACCCAAACCCCAAACTTAAAACTTTGCTCAATTCTAAGAGAAATCCCAAAATTAATCTTTTTCATACCACTTAAGAACTATAATTCTACCTAACTTCAAAGAGAGGGTGGAGAGATAAGATCTTTTGAGTCATACAACTAAGAAGTAAGGATAAGTCACCGAAAGAAAGGCTAAGCTCAAAGTGGTTAGCAATGTATGTATCTATTACTACAAGGTAGTTTAGAAAGGCTCAAAGTTAAAATAAAACAACTACCTATGTGTGTGTCAATCAAACTAGGAAAATTTAATCGAAAATATTTCAAACCTGATAAAACAAAAATGTATGGATACACTCAATAAAAAAGAAATAGTAAACAATGGAATTTATTTGGCTCAAATCATACTAGTTGAGGTATATGAAGATTTAGTACAAGTCGCTTGATTCCTTTTTCATCTTCAAGTTGTAAGTTATTTTCCCAACGAACAAGTTTCTATTTTGGTTCATTTGTTCAATGCTATAGTTGCAAACTTTATAAATCTGAAAGAAACAAAAGCTACAAACTTATTAATTAAAGATAACATAGATTGTAATGGAAAGGCATGCTCGAGCGGATAATTATTCTTATTGAATTATAAGAATAACATAATGTAAAATTTACAAAAACAAAAACTAGTTATAACCGATGGGTTGCCTCTCATCCAACGCTTTTTTTCTGTCATTAACTTGACGGTGGAATTCAGGGGTCCGAAAGTATTAGGGAAACTTTTTCAGTTGGAATCTCTCCTCCATAATAATGATTCATTTGTTTTCCATTCACTTTAAATCTCCTCATATCACCAGGATCTTGAATTTCAATGGTCCCGCTTTGGCAAACTTCGGTGACAACAAACGGTCCCGACCAGTTGGATTTTAGTTTTCCTAGAAACACTCGCAATCTTGAATTGAACAGTAAGACTTATTGGCCGACTTGAAAGTTTTGCCTTACGATATTTTTGTCATGATATATTTTTTTCCTTTCCTTGTAAATTAATGCATTCTCGTACGTAGATAATCGCATCTCCTCTATTTCGTCTAATTTCAACAATCTCTTCTTCCCAACTAACTTTTCGTCAAAATTTAGGAATTTTACCGCTCAATAAGCTTTATGCTCCAGTTCCACAGGGAGATGACATGTTTTACCATACACAAGTCAATACAGAGAGAACCCCGAATTGTTTTAAAAGTTGTTATGTATTCTCATAGAGCGTCATCCAATTTTTTGACCAATCTTTCCATGACTCTGCCACTATTTTCTGTAGAATTTTCTTTAGTTATCTGTTCAAAACTTTGACTTAACCACAAGTATGAGGGTGATATGACATTGACACTTTATGTTTAACATTATATTCTTCTATCAATCTTTCCGGATACTTTTTGCATAAATGTGTCCCCCCACCACTGATTAGTACTCTAGGTACACCAAACCTGGCAAAAATATTATTTTTCAAAAATTCAGTGACAGTTCGAGCATTATTAGCATTGCAAGCAATTGCCTCAACCCATTTGTCAACATAATCAACATAGAAAAGAATATGATGATATGAATTTAATTGGGGAAATGTACTCATGGAATCAATTCCCCAACAATCAAATGGTTCTACCTCAAGCATAATATTTAAAGGCATCTTGTTTCATTTTGAGATGTTACTTGTTCTATTGCATTCAGGGCATGTAGACACATATAACTTACAGTTAATAAATAGAGTGGTCCACCAAAACCCACTTTGCATTATTGTTTATCCAATTCTCTCACCACTATGGTGTCGATAATGCGCCGAGCTATGGCAATGCCACATAATGTTGTCTGCTTCTTTACTTATTACACACCTGCGAAGTAAAACATCAAGGCTTCTTTTAAATAAGTATGGATCATCCCACAAATAAAATTTTCTTCTTTATATAAATGTTTCCTTTGCTGTCAAGTGTATTCTTCTGGCATTGTGTTTGTCGCGTTATAGTTTGCCATGTCCGCAAACAAAGGTCTTTCATTGATTGACATTAGTTGCTCGTCCGGGAATGTCTCTGTAATACTTTGCTTATTTATGGCCACTTCCATATTTTCTAACCTCGAGAGGTGATTTGGCACAACAATTTCTACTCATTTCTTATCTTTAATTTCCATATCAAATTCTTGCAACAAAAGCACCCATCGTAGAAATCTTGGTTTGGAGTCACTTTTATTGAATAAATACTTCAAAGCTACATAATATGTAAAAATAATAACATTTGAACCAATTAAATATAGGCAAAAAATTTCCAAAGCAAATATGTCGCACCTCGAAAAAATGAGAACACGACCTAGTGAAGCGCAATCGCACGCTCACAATGATGGACTAAACAAAGTCTCCAACGAACTTTATTTATTCCTAAAAAGTAAAGGGGAAATGTCGGTAAAACCCAAGAAAGAACGACGGTGATTATGGTCGTCACAACCAAATCAGGGTTCGGAAGCCGATTACGCAAGGGGAAGGTATTAGCACACCTCACGTCCGTTGTACTCAACGCGAACCATTAGGTTTTTTGTGCACGTTAGTGTTAGCTTAGAAATGTTAGGCTGACTCAAGTTATTATGAGGGAAAGAATAATAGGATCAAAAGAAAAGAGAATTTTTTTTGGATTTTTGCAACGAGGGACTAAACCTAAGTTTTTTATTAATGAGCCTGATAAGATTTCATAATCCTGCTCCTACGTATCTCAATAGAGAACTCAAGACACACGTAGTTCTGGATAAAAAAGAAAAGTTTGTTTATTGGTCAATTTTAGCGAAAGCCAAATTGTATTAATCGACGAAAAAACATTGTTTTACCCAAAACAGGTGAGGAGCGGATGTTTGTATCACATCGAATGAATTTACAAATAAACATTTGGAAAAACGTCACTTATCTCAACTCAACAATTATGGATGAAGCATTTATTTGCATCATCTTAAGACAAGGTGTCTTTCGTTTATGAAAAGGTTTTTCTGATCAATTGCACGGCGGAAAAAAGAGTTTGATTGGTTGGATGTATTTTTGGGCTTGAAAGACGAGTCTTTATGACTTACAAGCTCTTACAACTTGGGTCTGATACTCAGGATTACATCTGAACCTTTCACCTAGGTAATATTTTTCTTTCAATTTTATTAAGAACGGGGTTTGAATATTTACAAGTGTTTTAGAGAGAAGACGACACTTATGGCTTGCAAGCTCTTACAACTTGGGCCTAGCATTCGGGATTACGACTGGACCTTTCACCCAAGTAATCTTTTTTTTCCGATTTTAGTTAAGAAAATAAAATAAATAAATAAAGATATTTATGTAAGGGTTTGAAATTAAATTAAAATGATTAATTCACGAAAGTTTGAGATCAATGAAAATTGAATGGATATGCTTAAAAAAACTCGATGTAAAAAGACCCCAAAAATAAGTTAAGTAAAATAAATAATTATTTATTACACACTTAAAAGTTAACACGGAAAAAATAAAAATCAACAAGTATTTAAAAATCTGACTAGATAAAAGGATACAAAAAACGGTAAAATAAATCGTAAGAAGTTATAAAATTTTTCAATAAAACGGAAATTAAAAAATAAAAACAAGTGGAGAAAAAACATTTGTTGTCAGCATGGATTAAACCCATGGCCTGGTGGGAAGCAACGAATGCCTAAACCACCCAACCATGGGTGGCCAGTTGGAAGCCAAACATGTTCATTAATACAAGACACAAAACTAACTGAAATTAAAAAAAAAACTGGGCCATGGGGGTGGCCGAATGGGCCACTTAAAACATTTGACGTTGGATCCAAGGCGGGTCATACCCGACCCAACTCAGTTGTTACTGACACATATTGAGAGAAACCCTAAAAACCAAGCCAAGTGGTCGCTACCTCAAAACTCTTAGAAGAAGAAAAGCCCAAACGAAAATCTTCTCCTTCCTTATTACAATTTCGGCTGGCCAACACATTTTCTCATGAATCCCATCATTTCTTCATGGATCCAGCTTTCTCCTTACGAACCCGTTCGTCACACAACCTCATTTGGCCGACCAACATTCATGCTTCTGCTGTTTCAAGTACTCGCGGCGGAGGTCTCCAAACGGATACGATTCTGGCCATTACATACACTCACGATGACGACCTTCGAACGACCATTATTCCGGAACACACACACATACATTCGTGACGGCGGCCTCCTCACCCAACCGCGATTTCAGCCTCCTCACCAACCATGATTTCGGCCAATACTCAACCACGATTTTGGTTTCGTTCTCATTCCTTCCTTCTCAACTTTATTATTATTATAACATTTACATTGATTACAACTTTTTTTTATTAAAATGAAAAACAAAATGGAATAGGAACAAAGTGGTTTTAAAGGCACAAGAGGACTACCTTCAATCGCAAAGGAAGCGATTTTGTCTTGCTTTCAGATAAACTAATTTGTCTCTTAGTAATTTTCTTATTTTGCAATCCCTTTTGTTCGAGTTATGAGTGTTTCAATGAGCTTCAGTGTGAAGCTCAATGAATTCAGAAATTTGGGTGATGTTTGGGTAAGAAAATTTTGTCACAGTGTCTTAGTTTTTTTATTTTCAATGTTGTTGTCTCCTTTTTTCTTCCTGCTTACTGATGATTTTAGATGGGGGAAATTAGGGTTTTTGAACTGATGTTGTTGATGAAGGTGGCATAATGCAGAGGAATCAATGGAGTTTGGTGTATGTTTTGCTATTTTGGTGAAATTGGGACTGCTGTACTTTCTGCCTTGCTGAGTTTGTCTCTTTGTGACAATGAAAATATTACTTTATTTACAAATTACTACAATAGTACTTTTAGTTATCTCCCTCTCATTTTTTGAATTTTCAATTTAACTCTTGGTCCTTATTGCATAAAAATCATGTCTCTTACTTGAAGTTTAACCTTTGTGACATTCTTGACTCGCTACATGACATGCCCATTCTCTTGGTGCTAGGTTGATGAACACAAATGGAGATGTCTTGATGCAAAGAGGATTAGTGAAGGACTTGAAGATGAAGAAATGGTGTGCTTGAAATTTTGAAGATTTAAATTGTTAAGTCTTAGATTCATGTTACTTAGACCTAAGTTTAAAATGTATCAAAACTCTAAAGAACATGGTGTAATAAATTTTTTTATGTAACTTGCATCTCAAAATATTTGTACAATTTTTAATTGATTTATTTGAAAAACAAGAGAAAACTTATGGTTCATGATTTGGTGGAATATGAATGAATATAAATGAAGATCCTATTTTTTATGTGAATTGGTAAATAGAAAAAAAATTCTAATGAAAATTAAATAAATGAATACCATTAAAACGAAATTAAAAAAATGGAATGATTCATGAATATGAATGCTTATGAGTGAAGATCCTAAATTTTTATGTGAATTGGTAAATTGGAATAGAAAAAATTCTAATGAACATTAAATAAATGAATGTCATTAAAATGAAATTAAAAAAATGGAATGATTTTATGAATGCTTATGAATGAAGATCATATTTTTTAAAAACTTTTATCACCCTTTTTTTCAACAAAACTTAGATCAATCATAAATCAAAACTATGTTCTAAAGGAAATCGAACCTTTTTATGATCTTTTTCAAAAATAAAAATAAAAACATGACTCAAACTAAAAAAACTACATTTATTTATTTAAAATCCATATTCCAAACAAAAGTCAAACATTAAGGTTTTACTCGTTAAAAGGGATTGTGATGACAAATGATCATGGATGGTAAATTAAAATGGCATGAGACTTACAACTATTCTAAATTGAACGAAATAGTCTATGAGTGAAAGATGTATGTATGATAAAAATGTATGCACTGGTCTTAATAAAGCGACACAAGCAAAACTAATCTCTCATTGATTAATGAATTATGACCTATGCATGGAAATGGGATCTTAACCAGATGAAATGATCATGGGACATATTGCAATGAAACACTCAATAAATTTATGTAAATGAGTGGATGCAAATTGATAAATACAGATGTTTGAAATGTAAATGAATGCCTTTAGGCCGGGAAAATTTTAGGGTATGACAATTGTCCCTATTTAAATATCTTTACTAGATGGCATGAGTGATGATAATCCTAATGGTATCCAAAGTGAAAGGTATTTAAATACAAATGACCTAAATTTTTCCCCCAGATATGATGACATGCCGTGCTATGAGCTGAAAGACTTTTGTTTGTTGGGGATTTGATGAATCCTAACATGATTTTTATGATGGATGATGAACAAACCTGTGAGGAATGATGGAAATACGGTAGCGGTGATTCATAGGAAATATAAAAGGAAATGGGTGAGGACTCATTGGGGGTGACAAATTAATGAGGAAAAGACACTGGGGAATATTCAAAGCACGATTTATCAATAGGTTCAGACATGACCTAACACTTTAGAATACTTCTGACAATTCTGGGGAATTCTTATAAGAAATATATCCAATCAAAGACTTTGGAGATTTCTAACATGAAATTTATCTAAAACAATTGTGTGGATGATTTCTAACAAGAATATATCCGAAATTTCTAGACTCCTGTACGAGAAGATTATCCATGCAACATACTGGAGTTTTCTTACTAGAAAATCATCCATACAAACTAGATTTAGGAGTCTTCTTACGAGAAGATCATCCATGTAAAAGGCTAAGATAACTCTCTATGAAGAAATCAATCAAGGTAAACATCATTGGAGGTATTTCTAACTAGAATAACATTCAATCTCTCTGCATATGCCAACAATAATTGAACTTTAGATGGTGTGCCAGCAACAACTGAACTTTTTAAATGGTGTTGGCGACAACCAAACTTCAGGTACCAATTACGATTGGATCTTCAAACGGAGTGCCAGTTATAACTGGACTCTTAGAGAAAGCCAACAACAATTGGATTTTAAGAATAGAGCGTCAGTTACTACTGGACTTTAAATAAATATCAATGAAATTGGGATTTTGAAATGATACTAGTAATAACTAGATTTTTTTGAAGATAATGTCAGTACAACTGAATTCCAGAGACTTCAATGGTAATTGAGCTTGTGAAATGATACTAGTGACAACTAGATTTTTAGGGTACCAAATGACAATTGGATTTTCCAACAAGATATTAGCGACAACTAAACCAGACATACCCATAGCAATCAGATTGGAGATAGCACCAGTGACAACTAAATTCTCCAGGATTCCCATTATGATTGGACTTTAGATGAAGTGCCAGTGACAACTGGACTTTGGGTCAAGGGATAACAATCAACGACGAGACCAAAGGGTAACGCAAATGAGTACAAAGTACATTTTGAACCATGCATGACTTTGTTTTGGTTTTATGCATGATATATGAATGATCATGATATGCAACGCTGACGCTAGGCACGCTGGGAGTTTGCAGGGACTATTTATAAAGGTCTTAATTCCTCAACACCAATAACTCAACCAAACGCATGTAATAGGTGAATTCAAATGGGACTCTATCAAGAGATAGATACAACTAGCCAAGAGGATCCTTTCAGAGGATTAATAGGTTGTGCTCCATGGAGATTCTTGTTGGTGATCTAGGAGTGTTTCTGCAACCTTGAGACTTTTGGGAAGACAAATGATTTTCTCTTGGTTTTCACATATATCAAAGTAATTCTGTTTTTTTCCACTACGTTTTAAATTCTTTTCAAGTTTCAAAATTTCACTATTAACACATAAATGACACTTTGCATAATAAAGAAAAACATAGAAGAACGCAATTAACAATGATGGATAGGCAAAACTTGTATTTTATTAAGAATGGTAGCACGCAAATGGCGTAGCTCCATGGAATGTTACAATTTTAAAAATGGCAATAAGGAAAGGTTTAGATTGAATCCAGTGACAACTAATAACCATGACTCCAGAACCTTGCTTCTGAAGGGAGCAACTAGATTGATTTTCCACCTCTGATTCTTTTGTGTTGATCAGTAACAACTGATGCAGTTTACGCCTTTTGTCCCTAATTTTTTGACTAAGTAGCCCTTCCATCTTTTCAACTTAACGAGCTATCATTTTTTATTTATCCCTAACTTTTGCTTGGATCGTCCTTTCGAGTTTTCAATCCACCGGTATACCCATTTTTTCCTAAGTCGCCCTTTCAGGTTGTTGACTTAGCGGGTTTTATTAGGCATAGTATTTTTTAACTACATTAGAGTTCATGGGGTGTGAGAACTCTTCATCATCCATAGTTGTAAGAATCAAGGCACCTCCGGAGAAGGCTTTCTTTTCAACATATGGACCTTCATAATTGGGATTCCATTTTCCACGTGAGTCCTTGTGTATTGGAAAGATCTTCTTAAGCAAGAGGTCTCATTCTCTAAATTCCCAAACACGTACTTTCTTGTCAAAATCCCTCTTGAGTCATTTATGGTACAACTGTCCATGGCACAGAGAGGTCATTCGCTTCTCATCTATGAGGTTTAACTGGTCAAAACTGTTTTGGATCCATTCAACCTCTTCTAGCTTAGTCTCCATCAAGATTCTCATTAAAGGTATCTGCACTTCGATTAGGAGAACTGCTTCCATCCCATATACCAAAGAGAATGGGGTTGCCCCTGTTGAAGTGCGGACGGAAGTCCGGTATCCATGCAGTGCAAAGGGTAGCATTTCGTGCCAATCCTTATAGGTTTTCACCATTTTCTGCAGGATCTTCTAGATGTTTTTATTAGCGACTTCAACAACGCCATTTATCTTTTGACGATATGCTGAAGAGTTATGGTTCTTAGTCTTGAAGCTTTCGCATAATTCTTTCATTGTATTATTATTCAGATTCGTCCCATTATCTGTAATGATCCATCTTGGAACCCCATAGCGGTAAATAATCTCCTTCTTGAGGAACCGCGTGACCACTTGTTTTGTCACATTAGCAAAAGAGGCGGCTTCTACCCATTTAGTAAAGTAATTAATGGCAACCAGGATGAAACGGTGACCATTGGAAGCTTTAGGCTTGATGGTGCCAATCATGCCAATGCCCCAAATTGAGAACGACCAAGATGATGTCAAAACATTTAGTAGGGTTGGAGGCACGTGTACCTTGTCAGCATAGATTTGACATTTATGACATTTTCTGGCATAATTAAAGCAGTCAGATTCCATGGTAAACCAGTAATAACCAGATCTCAAAATCTTCTTGGCCATGGCATGCCAATTGGCATGAGTTCCAAAGGATCCCTCATGAATTTCTTTGATCAACGGGTATGCTTCGTGTCCATCCATGCATCTAAGCAGAACCATGTCGTGTTTTCTCTTGTATAACACACCATTGCTTAAGAAGAAATTGGATGCTAACTTCCTCAAAGTTTTCTTCTCAAGGGTTATTGCATCTGTTGGATATTCTTGGTTTTGCAAATAGCATTTGATGTCATGAAACCAAGGTTTTCAATCGGCTTCCTCTTCAACCAACTGAAAGTAGGAAGGCTCAACTTTCCGCTCTATCTGAATGAGAGGCGCTTCATTATGGAATCTAACTTGGTACATTGAAGCTAACATATCCAAAGCACCAGCTATTTGATTCTCAGTTCTCGGGATATGACGGAAAGTGATTTCGTCAAAGTATTTTATCAGCTTCATGACATAGGCACAATATGGGATCAACTTGGTATCATGGGTTTCCCATTCGCGTTTGACTTGGTAGATTACCAAGGCTGAGTCTCCACATACTTCAAGGATTTTGATTCAGAGGTCAGTTGTTGCTTGAATGCCTAGAATGCACGCCTCATATTCGACTATATTGTTTGTGCAATCAAAACACATCCTTGTTGTGAAAGGAGTGTATCCACCATTAGGATTAAATAGAGCAACTCCTACGTCATTCCCCATGTAATTGGAGGAACCAACAAACATGATCTTCCATTGAGATCTGAGTTTAGGCCCTTCATTAGGTCCTGGGATTTCACAATCTTTTACTACCATAATGTTTTCATCAGGGAAGTCGAATTTCAACGGCTGGTAGTCTTCAACAGGCTGGTGTTCCAATTGAGATCTGAGTTTAGGCCCTTCATCAGGTCCTGGGATTTCACAATCTTTTACTACCATAATGTTTTCATCAGGGAAGTCGAATATCAACGGCTGGTAGTCTTCAACAGGCTGGTGTTCCAGGTAATCAGACAACACGCTTCCATTAATGGTTTTTTTGGATACATACTGGATGTCATACTCAGACAATAACATCTGCCAACGGGTGAGTCTTCTGGTTAAAGCAGGCTTTTCAAAGATATACTTTATTGGATCCATTTTTGAGATCAACAAAGTTGTATGACAAATCATGTACTCCCTTAGATTGCGAGAGGACCATGCTAAAGCACAACAAGTTTTTTCCAAGAGTTAATATCGAGTTTCACAATCAGTAAACTTCTTCCTCATATAGTAGATGACATGTTCTTTTCGACCGGTTTCATCATGTTGTCCCAGCACGCATCCCATTGACTTTTCAAGCACAGTCAAATGCATAAAGAGTGGTTTCCCCTTAAGAGATGGAATTAGAATATGGGGCTCTTGCAGGTATTGTTTGATCCTCTCAAAAGCTCTTTGGCAGTTAGAGTTCCATTCAATTGCTTGATCTTTTCGAAGCAACTTGAATATGGGCTCACACATAGCAGTCATATGAGATATAAACCTAGAAATGTAATTCAACCGTCTTAGGAATCCTCTAACTTTTTTCTCTGTGCATGGAGCAGACATTTCTTGTATTTCTCTAACCTTGTCTGGATCTACCTTAATTCCTTGTTGACTAAAAATGAAACCAAACAACTTCCCAGATCGGACATCGAAGGTGCATTTAGCAGGATTTAGCCATAGTCGGAATTTTCAAAGACGCTCAAATAGCTTCTGCAAATGATCTATATGATCCTCTTCACTTTGGAATTTTGCAATCATATCATCGACATAAACCTCAATTTCCTTGTGCATCATATCATGCAAAAGAGTTACCATTGCTCTTTGGTAAGTTGCCCCAGCATTTTTGAGACCGAATGGCATTACCTTGTAGCAAAATGTTCCCCAAGGGGTGATGAATGTGGTCTTTTCCATGTCTTCTAGAGCCATCTTAATTTGATTATAACCCGAGAATCCATCCATGAAGGAGAAGACTGTGAACTTAAAAGTGTTGTCTACCAGAGTTTCAATATGTGGCTGGGGAAATCGTCCTTTGGACTAGCTTTGTTTAGATCCCTATAATCAACACACATCTTAACCTTGTCATCCTTTTTGGGTATTGGCACGATATTAGCTACCCATTGAGGGTACTTCGCAACTACTAGAAACCCGACATAAAATTGACGTTTCACCTCATCACAAATCTTTAGAGCCATGTCGGGTCTTGCTCTTCGGAGCTTCTGCTTCACCGACGGGAAATCTGGCTATAGTGGTAGCTTGTGGACAAAAATATCAGTATCTAAATCTGTCATATCCTAATATAACCATACAAATACATCTACATATTCTTGTAGCAACTTGATTGATATTTCTTTGATGCTTGCCCCAAGTGTAGTTCCAACTTTGACCTCTTTCTTCTCTTCCTCGGTGCCAAGGTTGACTGTCTCCACCGGTTCTTGATGCGGCTGAAGGGATTTTGTCTCGTTCCTGAGCAACCTTGCCATTTCTTTTGGGAAGTCGTAATCTTCTTCATTGTCCTCTTCTGCTTGGTAGATGGGGAATTAAAAGTTATAGGAAGTAGTAGGGTCACCGAATTCAACTAGTTTATTGATTATTCTTCATGTTTTTTAAATGATGGTCTTCTTAGAAAAGTGAAAATAAAATGGAAAAGAAAGAAAAACATTTTTGTAGTTTTTGAAAGGATTGCCATTTCAAGGAAAGAAAAACAAATAAATGAACGATAAGAATTTGAACAAAATGCTCTTTATTTGTCATAATGATTTTGAAATTTAAAGTGGGCCTACAAATGATCCGTTAGCCTTGGGCAGAGCTAAGGATTTTGAAAAACAAAGGAAAACACAATTACTTTGACACAAGAAAAACTTCTAGAATCTCAACTACCTCCCAATTTGTTAAGGCTGCTTCACAATGGTATATCAGATTTGATGCTTCTCCAACTTCAGTATCATCTTCAACTGCACCAACTTGATCCCCATGGATAAAACCTGTGCTTAGGAAGACTTCTTGAATACTCTGCATGCGGTCCTTTACAGGGACCATGGCTTATTCCTTAGCATAAGGCTTATACCCAAATCGAAACGATCCTTTATCTCGCTGACATTGATGACCTACCCCTAACCTACAGGGCCTCCACTTTCAATAGCTGACTTCGCGCTTTCCAAAGAGGCGAACGGCAAACTGGCTTTCTCAACAGGATCTTTTACTTCAGAAAGTGTGGCATTAGCTATTTCAAGTGCTTGGAAAGAAGTCTTCAAGGCATCTTCATCAGCCTCGATATAACGGAAAGATGAGAGTTGACTAATGATGAAATCTTCTTCATCCGAGACAATGACGAGCTTGTTGTTGACGACAAACTTCATTTTCTCATGCAAAGTGGAAGTCACCGCCCCAGCAACATGTATCCACAAATGTCCCAAAAGGCAGATATAAGCGGGATTGATGTCCATGATAGTGATTGGGAATACATGCGGTCCAATTTAGATTTGTACCTCTACCTCCCTAACCACTGTCCTTCGGGAACCATCAAATGCTGTTACCACAAGCGCACTGGGTTTCATCTCCGACCCTTGGTAAGATAATATAGCAAGTTCCCTTTTTGGCAAGACATTGAGGGATGATCCAATGTCAACTAAGACCCTGGCCAGAGCATCTTCTTAGCACTTTATGGATACATGCAAGGCATGGTTGTGATTCTGTCCTTCCTTGGGCAGCTCCTCATTGTTGAAACTTAGAGTGTTGCAAGCTGTGATATTGGCGACCACCCCATCGAATTGGCCAACCGTTATATCTTAAGTAACATGAACTTGAGAAATTACTTTCAGTAGAGCCTCCCTATGAGCTTGGGAGTTCAGAAGCAAGAATATGATAGATATTTTTGACGGTGTTTGATGTAGCTGATCGACTATCTTGTAGTCGTTTTTCTTTATCATTTTCAGAAACTTAATTGCTTGACCTGATTGCAATGTTGACTGTACCCCTCCAGATTCTGGGGCAGGAACTGTACTTGTAGCTTCCTTTTTCGGTTGTTGAGGAATTATATCGAAATCGGGAGTATAAACCTGACCACTACGGATCATTATGCTCATCCCTGCGATGTTTGTGATATTGCCATTAACATCCTCCAAGCTCTTCTCACACTCAACATCTTTGGGTTCTTCATCTATCACTCCATCTACCACAGTTATGTCATATTTCCAAGGCACGACCTTGGTGCTTTCGAAGTGAAAGGGGGTACGCATACAGACTACCACGGGTGATGGGTGAATAACATCTCTTGTTTGATAGGTTATCTCAACAGGTTATGGTAGATTGAAAAAGGGTTCAATTACTGAAATTTCCTCGTTTGTTGCAGAACTACAAACTTGTAAAACACCATGGTCCATTAAACTTTGAATATCGGCTTGTACCAATTTACACCCTCTTGGATAAACGACACATTCTTCACAGTTATCGTGACATGTATCAATCAAACTAACTCTCACCAATCTTGCATAGAGTGCTAGCAACAGAGTTTTAACATTTTCAACATTTTTTATTATACAAACGTCAGATACATCTTCAATGGTATTAGCAGCACCATGCGTAGGCGGTGGATTACTCTTTATGTTGGGTCCAACATCTCTAAATAAAAGGATCTTCTTCTCAACCAACTCTCGCATTATATGCTTCAAAGCATAGCATCCTTCCAAATCATGCCCAGGGGCGCCCTCATGGAAAGGACAATGGGCATCTTGATTGTACCATGGAGGCAAAGGAATTGGTGGAGGACCCAAATGTCTGGGAGTCACCAACCCTTTCTGCAGCAACGATAGGTACAACTTAGTGTACGTCATAGGTATCAAAGCTAAAGCAGGTCTACCTCTTTGTACCCTATTCTAATTTGGAAGATTTTACGGACGCGGGGCTTGTGGCCTTGGTTGTTGATAAACGGGTGCCGTAGGTACTCGTTGGTATATTGGTGCTTGTTGAACAGGTTGATAGATAGGAGCTTGTGATTGGTTGAAAGCCAGTGTGACTGTTGCCACATATGGTTGTTGGATATACTGTACTGGATAAGTTGGTTGTTGTTGAGCAACTTATTGCTGATTCTTCCTCCACGAGTGACTCCTTCTTTGACTGGTTGACACTACATTTGTTTCACCCTCTTTCTTTCTTTTAAAACCTCTGGAAAACCTTTTGATATTGTTACCAGATGTTTCAGTGGTGGTTATCATTTTGCCATTTTTTCAATCCAAGCTCGACTTTTCTGCCCACAGCAACCAAGTCAGAGAAACTTGCCGATACACTACTCACCATCCTTTCATAGAACATAAGCTTTACTGTATCCACGAACCAATATGTTAACTCCTTCTCAATAAGGCGTGGTTCACCTTGCGAGGCCACTTCTATCCATCGTTGTGCATATTCCTTAAAAGACTCGTTATCTTTCTGGGACATGCTGAGCAATTGCCTCCTATCCGGGGCCATATCCATGTTATATTTATAATGCTGGATGAAAGCATCACATAAGTCTTGGAAACAACGAATTCTACTTTGATCAAGGCTTAAGTACCACTTAGAGGGAGCATCCCTCAAGTTGTCTTGGAATCAATGTAGCATAAGTTTATTATCCTCAACGTGCACATCCATTTTCCGATAGTACATAATGAGGTGACTTTTAGGGCACGAGTGCCCCTCGTACTTATCGAAATTCAGGGTCTTGAATTTTGCGGGAATCACAAGACCAGACACTAAGCACATTTCCCTAGCAGCAACGCCAAAGAATTGATCACCTTCCATAACCCTTAACCTTTTCTCAAGAATCTGGAAATTCTCTTTCATTCCTGTTATGTATTTATGCCTTTCATCATCTTCGTCAGAAAAATTCGAAGCATGTTGTTGATCTTCAAAATAAGGTTTCACATGTGCATGGACAAGGGGTGGTGCAAATGTATGGAGCATGGGATGAGCTTCATTGATAGTTGGTAGAGGATCTATTTGTTGAGTGGATTGTACAACTATAGGGGCGTCTTTAACTGGAGGTTCAAAGTCGGGAGGTAAATCTAAGATTGGCCAAGTAGTAAGTATTGTCATTGCAGGTTGGGGTTCAATCGTAGAACTGATGACTTCTGAAATGACCGTCGTTTGGGTGTCCAACTTAGCCTTAATGACTTGTAGTATCTCCATGACTTGACCCATGTTTCCTTGTAGGTCCTCAAGTTCCAAGCTTACTCTTTCTAATTCTTGCTCTTGATCTGCCATTCTTTGACGAGCGTTGACTCTGGTGTTATAGTGGTGTTGGGGACTCAGTGTGGAACTGGAAGAAGACATAAAATAAGGTTTGTTTGAAGAATGACATGGATTCATGTATGGGCGTATATGGATGCATTTTATGCAAAGCTCTTAGTTATCTTTTTTTATTTATTTCAACCATATTAGAACATATTGTTTGCAATATCTTGAATAAGAATAAAAGCATAATAATTGAGACCCCAAATGACAACTTCCATTAATTTAAATTCAAATTCGAATACAAAGTGATTTAACTTCAACTACAAATGATTCAAATTCAAATACAAAAGCTTAAAATACAAACAATTCAAATTCAAGTACAAGTAAACTTAAGCTCCATCTCAACCCTTTTGATTGTAGCAAGATCTGTGGTGAGCTCCTTAACCATTTTCTTGTAAAACTTGACAAAATTGAAAACTTAGAGAGGTGCGTTCTCTAGACACATGCACCAATCAGCTTCTTAGAGTTTTTCTGGGAGTTCAAACATGTTAAGGTTAGCAAATCTAGCCAAGTTGAGGAACTCGCCATTCCATTCAACATAGAGGTCTTGGAGTTTCTTGATGATGTGCTAATCTTTATCTAGGGCCGCTCTAGCCTCTCTATACAGCCTTCTCCAATACACACAATCATTCTTTAAGAGCAAGTAGGTTGCATCACCTTCTTGGCTCTCTAAAACTGCAAACCTCCTATTAGCTTCTTCCAACTGGTACTCGAGGCGGTGACAATTTCTTTCAGCTTCTTCTTTCTGGAGGATCTCACAAGACAACTTATCTTTGCACTTATTGAGAGTGTCCTTAAGTTCACGGATTTGTGCTTCAAAGTCGAGCTTAATTACCTTCTTTTCCATAAGAGACCTATCCAACATTCTTCCTAACTCATAAATTCTATATTCATCTTTCTTGAGCTCTTCGTTTCTGGTCTGGATCACTGGTGTAGAACCTATAAGGATATGATCAAGATCATCCTTCTGGTCTTCCAATAACCTGGCTCTTTTGTTACTATCTTCAAGTTTCTTGTCTTTCCCCTTTCGTTCATCCTTCAAATTTTGATTTTCCAAGACAACTCGGTTCATCTTAATCTGTAACTCAGTATTCTCCAATTAGAGCTCTTTAACCTTAGCATTGAGTTTCTCCATGTCCTCAGGAAGTATAGGTTTTTGCTCAGGAAACTTACGGAAAGCTGAAGCATTAAAGATAAATGGCAAATGGATTACTTTAACTCTCTCTTTCACCCATCGAGTGTAAAGTTCTTTAACAAGGGTGTTTCTTTTTCTGAACTCTTTACCCTTTCTAACAATCTTCAACCAAGCCTTTCAGATCGTTCTTACATCAAGATTACTTGCTTGGATGTCAAAGAGCACAAATGGCTGCAAGTCTTTTGCTTCAGGAGGACCATCCATGGAGTAGACGTGTTGCATCCTAGATAACATAGGCATATAATTGATGTAACCCTTAGTTCCTAAAAACGGCACATTAGGAAATTCCCCACAACTGACAATGATGTTTGGGGTTTCCCATTCTCTAACATACCATCTGATAGAACTTGCAGTGAGAGAAGTTAGTCTTTGAGGATATTTAAACTCTTTAGCCACAAAAGGGCCTTTTTCGGGCATATGTTGCATGAACCAAGTATAAAGCAAAGGAGCACAACATAACAAAGTTCTACCCCTCTTTCCATGTCGAGCGTGAAAAGCATGGTACATGTTAGCTAAGAGAAATGGTACAGGATTACCGGAGAGAAAGACTTCTACGACTACATGATCCACAAACTTTTCAATGTTTGGGAAGAGCACAATCCCATGGATCAACAGAGCCAACACGATATAGAATGCCTTCCAATTTCTTTCTTTCTTAAATTTCAGAGCTAGTTCTTCCAAGAACCTCATGGCAAAACCTTTGAAACCCCCTTCTCGACCTAATTAGCTAGAACAGTTGGGACATCGACACTTAGGGCTAAGGCTAACTTCTTTGGGTCCACTTCCTCTTCAAGCTTTGGAAATTGATTGAAATCTTTCAATTTTAGACCCATTATTCTCTAAACTTCTTCCAAAGTATGAGCTAGTTAGAAATCAGCAAATGTGAAACAACGTAGAGGCGGATCATAATATTGTGCCAAAGAGAAGTTAATCCCATAGTCAACTTTCTTAGTCAGAAGGCTCAAAATTTTCTCATAGTCTTTTCCGAAGTCATCATGCTTATTGAGAGTCAAATCAGAGATCAATCCTTACAGACTGCCAAACTTAGGTACCTTGTACTTGAGTGAGAAAGTGTTTCTTCTTGGAGTTGTCATTTTCAAGTTCTCAATTCCTAAAACAAATATGAGACAACTAAGAGTTTTCTTTTTGTGATGTTGATGCAATGTATATGGATGAATGTGATGCATTTTTTTATAAGTTCATAGTCTTGATGTATAGATAAATCTGATTGCGTCATATGGAACAGGGTTCTCACCAGGTATGGTCTAGGGTTTCAAAAAAAGTTCCTAGAGTCATGGATCCATTAGACTATTTGCTTCCTGTGGCAACTTACTTGTCAAGCATCAACTCCATCCAAAGAATCTACTTTAAGTGAGGTTCTCGCGTCGACCCAACGAGAAATTTATCTTGTGAACCCACACTATGCAACCACCTTTCCTAATTGGCCACAAGATTAAGGTTCTACAAATGGTCCTAATAGTCATGGATCCTATTGAAAATATTGAAGCTTACTACAACTTACTTGTTGGGCGACAACATCCTCCCAAGGATCTACTCTAAGTAAGGTTCTCGCACTGACCCAACGAGAAATTCATCTCGCGGACCCGCACTACTCAACCTCGTCCTATCTTATGTTTTTACTCGAGACTCGGGTAAAAAGTCTTTCCCACAAGGTTTACAATCAGAGTATCTAAATGGAACCAATACAACAAATTATATCAATATGATAATAAAGATATCAAAAACAATAAAGAAAATCCACACAAGTAAACAAACAAAGGCACACAAACAACCTAGCTATGCTTGACTCACTTAGGGAAATCGGGGATCCCTTGCAGAGTCGCCATTTGTCGCACCTCAATAAAATGAGAATACAACCTAGCGAAGCGCAATCGCACGCTCGCAATGATGGACTAAACAGAGTCGCCACCGAACTTTATTTATTTCTAAAAAGGAAAGGGGAAATATCGATAAAACCCAATAAAGAACAATAATGATTATGATCGTCGCATCCAAATCAGGGTTCAGGAGCCGATTACGCAAGGGGAAGGTATTAACACCTCTCACGTCCGTTGTACTCAACGGGAACCATTAGGTTTATTGTGCGTGTTAGTGTTAGCTTAGAAATGTTAGGCTTCCTCGAGTTATTATGAGGGAAAGAATAATAGGATCAAAATAAAAGAGAAGATGTTTTTGGATTTTTTGCAATGAAGGGGACTAAACCTAACTTTTTTATTAATGGGCCTGACAAGATTTCACAATCCTGCTCCTACGTATCTCAATAGAGAACTCAAGGCATACGTAGTTCTGGGTAAAAAATAAAAGTTTGTTTGTTGGTCGACTTTAGCGAAAGCTAAATTGTATTAATCAACGAAAAAACATTGTTTTACCCAAAACAGGTGAGGAGCGGATGTTTGCATCACATCGAATGGATTTACAAATCAACATTCGAAAAAACGTCACATATCTCAACTCAACAATTATGGATGAAGAATTGCTTTGAATCTTCTTAAGACAAGGTGTCTTTCATTTATGAAAAGGTTTTTCTAATCAATCGCACGACAGCAAAAAAAAGGTTGATTGGTTGGATGTATTTTTGGGCTTGAAAGATGAGTATTTATGACTTGCAAGCTCTTACAACTTAGGTCTAATACCCGGGATTATATCTGGACCTTTCACCCCAGGTAATATTTTTCTTTCAATTTTATAAAGAAAAGGGTTTGAATATTTATAAGTGTTTTAGAGAGAAGACGAACACTTGTGGCTTGCAAGCTCTTACAACTTGGGCCTAGCATTCGGGATAACGACTGTACCTTTCGCCCAGGCAATCTTTTTCTTCCGATTTTAGTTAAGAAAATAAAATAATTAAAAAAAAGAGATTAATGCAAGGGTTTGAAATTAAATTAAAATGATCAATGCACGAAAGTTTGAAATCAATGAAAATTGAATAAATATGCTTAAAATAACTCGATGTAAAAAGACCCCCAAAAAAGTCTAGTAAAATAAATAAATAAAAAATTATTTATAACACACTTAAAAATTAACACGGAAAAAATAAAAATCAACAAGTATTTAAAAATGTGACTAGATTAAAGGATACAAAAAACGGTAAGACAAATCGTAAGAAGTTATAAAAAAAAATTCAATAAAATGGAAATTAAAAGATAAAAACAACCGGAGAGAAAAAAACATTTGTTGTCACCAGGGGTCGAACCCATGGCCAACATATATACTCGGGACAACGACCTCCTCACCCAACCGCGATTTCGGCCTCCTCACCCGATTGTGATTTCGACCAACACTCAACCACGATTTCGGTTTTGTTCTCATTCCTTCCTTCTCAACTTCATTATTATTACAACATTTACATTGATTACAATTTTTTATCAAAAGCAAAATAGAATGGAATAGGTACAAAGTGGTTTTAAAGGCACAAGAGGACTACCTTCAATCGAAAAGGAAGCGACTTTGTCTTGCTTTCAGGTAAACTAATTTGTCTCTTAGTAATCTTCTTATTTTGCAAACCCTTATGTCCGAGTTGTGAGTGATTCGATGAGCTTCAGTGTGAAGCTCAATGAATTTAGAAATTTGGGTGATGTTTGGGTAAGAAAATTTTGTAGCAGTGTCTTAGTTTTTTTTTTTTCAATGTTGCTGCCTCCTGTTTTCTTCCTGCTTACCGATGATTTTATATGGGAAAAATTAGGGTTTTTTAACTGATGTTGTTGATGAAAGTGGCATAGTGCAGAGGAATCAATGGAGTTTGGTGTATGTTTTGCTATTTGGTGAAATTGGGACTGCTATACTTTCTGCCTTGTTGAGTTTGTCTCTTTGTGACAATGAAAATTTTATTGTATTCATAAATTACTGCAGCAATACTTTTAATTATCTCCCTTTTTTTTTAATTTTGAATTTAACTCTTGATCCTTATTGCATAAAAATCATGTCTCTTACTTGAAGTTTAACCTTTGTGGCATTCTTGACTTGCTACATGACATGCTCATTCTCTTGGTGCTAGGTTGATGAACACAAATGGAGATGTCTTAATGCAAAGAGGATTAGTGAAGGACTTGAAGATGAAGAAATGGTGTGCTTAGAATTTTGAAGATTTAAATTGTTAAGTCTTAGATTCATGTTACTTAGACCTAAGTTTAAAATGTATCAAACCTTTAAAGAACATTGTGTAATAATTTTTTTTATTTAACTTGCATCTCTAAATATTTGTACAATTTTTAATTGATTTATTTGAAAAACAAGAGAAAACTTATGGTTCATGATTTGGTGTAATGTGAATGAATGCATGAATGAATATAAATGAAGATCCTATTTTTTATGTGAATTGTAAATAGAGAAAAAATTCTAATGACAGTTAAATAAATAAATACTATTAAAATGAAATAAAAAAAAAGGAATGATTCATGAAAATGAATGCTTATGAATAAAAAATTTAGTTTTTTTTTTGTGAATTGGTAAATTGGAATAGAAAAAATTCTAATAAAAATTAAATAAATGAATGCCATTAAAATAAAATTTAAAAAATGGAATGATTCATGAATATGAATGCTTATGAATGAAGATCCTATTTTTAAAAAAAAAATTATCACCCTTTTTTTCAACAAAACTTAGATCAATCATGAATCAAAACTAAGTTCTGAAGGAAATCTAACCTTTCCATGATCGTTCTCAAAAATAAAAATAAAAACTTGACTCAAACTAAAAAAACTACATTTATTTATTTAAAATCCACATTCCAAACAAAAGTCAAACATTAAGACTTTACTCGTTAAAAGGGATTGTGGTGACAAATGATCATGGATGGTAAATTAAAATGGCATGAGACTTACAACTATTCTAAATTGAATGAAATGGTGTATGAATGAAAGATGTATGTATGATAAAAAATGTATGCACTGGTCTTAACAAAGTGACACAAGCAAAGCTAATTTCTCCTTGATTAATGGATTTTGATCTATGCATGGAAATAAGATCTTAACCAAATGAAATGATCATAAGACATATTGCAACTGAAACACTCAATAAATTTATGTAAATGAGTGAATGCAAATTGATAAATACAGATGTTTGAAATGTAAATGAATGCCTTTATGCGGAGCAAAATTTAGGGTATTACAAAATACTACTGCTAGCAATTCTTTTTCAGTGGTGGTGTAGTTAACCTGATTTTCATTTAAAACTTTGCTTGCATAGTAAATTGCATGGAAAAATTTTACGCTTCGTTGACCAAGTACTACGTCAATAGTATAATCACTGACATCACACATAATTTCAAAAGGAAGTTTCCAATTTGGTGACAGAATGACCGGGGCTGTCATTAATTTATTTTTTTATGACAAAAAAATAGTGTAGACACTCTTTAAGTTGAATTCATTTTCCTTGATTAGCAAGTTACATAAGGGTTTAGAATTTTTTTAAAAGTCTTTAATAAATTTCCTGTAAAAACCTGCATGACCTAGAAAACTCCTTACTCCTTTAACATTTACGGGAAGGGAAGTTTTTCTATCACTTCAATTTTTGCTTGATCGACTTTTAACCTGAAATAGACCATCAAGATGATGACATGCCCAACTCATAACATAAATGTCCATACACAATTCAAATATCCATTACCCCAACCCCCTTAAAGTCTCCATTGTCCAAAAGTTCCACATAATAATAATAATAATAATAATAATAATAATAATAATAATAATAATAATAATAATAATAATAATATTTTTATTAATTTAGGCGATTGTTTAAAAGTGAATATTAATAATGAAAAAATAAATTATATAATTATTTTAACTTTAAAGCAGTCATACCAATAATTTTAAATTTAGTATTTTCTCTATCTCATAAAAATGATTCTTTTGAATTTTGTATAATTTATAAAATAATAATTAATTATGTTTATTTATAAACTATTAGTATGTTAATTTTTTTTATTCAAACATTTATCTTTCAACTCCTTCACTCGAAAGCTACTCACTACAAGAAAAATAGTCTCCAACGATGTGATATTGTCATGTGAAAACTACGTCGCATAAAAAAAACGTTGCCACATAATTTTCACGACGCTGAACATTTTTAAAAAATTAGGTATTGCCACGTGAAAAACACGTTGCTAAAAAAAGACGTTTTGCCACGTGATTTTCACGTCACTAAACATTTAAAATTAAAAAATATATTAAAATCACCTTCTTTCTCACGAATTAGCTACTCTCTCTCTCTCTCTCTCTCTCTCTCTCTCTCTCTCTCTCTCTCTCTCTCTCTCTCTCTCTCTCTCTCTCTCTCTCTCTCTCTCTCTCTCTCTCTCTCTCTCTCTCTCTCTCTCTCTCTCTCTCTCAACAAAGGTGTTTTTTCAAAGAACAACAACACAAACGTTTCTGTTTCATTCAAATCGACAAAATCAATAAACACACAGGTTGGAAGAACATATTTACGTGTTTTTGGCGAGTCTACATTCGCGTTTGGAAGCTTCACAGCATCTGGAGGAGGTGATGGTTCGATGAACTTCCGAGAAATGGTGTGGTTTTGCAGTGGCGAGAAATGGTAAAGGTTTTAAGAAACCTAATTTGAAAAGAGAAGAGAGATGGTGTTGGTGTTGGTGGTGTTTGTACCTATCCATATGTACATATTAGTGGCATATTAGTGGCGTGAAAATCACGTGACAAATTTACGACGTGATTTTCACGTGACAAAAAGGTTGCCACAAGTACTCCTGCGGTGTGATTTTTCATGTCGCTAATTAATGGTTGTGATGTGATTTTCACCTTTGTGAAATGCAAATCACGTGTCTAATTACAATTTTTTTAATGACCAAATAATTAATTATGTTAATTAAAATAATAGATCCAAATTTTAATAGTTTTTGTACTAACTATAACTAATAGAATTGTTACTTAAATTAAAATATATAGTAAACGAATTGGTATTATAAAAAAAACAAATAACTTGTGACAAAAAATATTAAGTGTTATACAATTATTCAAATTTAAGTTTGAAATCACTATTTCAGGATCAATTCGTGATCGTAGAAACTACTAATTAAATAATTTATTAGGCGGTGTTGTCCATCGTGGAAGATCTCAATAATCTTTTTGGTAAGATATCAAATTTATTTTATTTTTAAATTTAATTATTTAACGACGGTTTTAAATCAATATTTTTTTTAGATTAGTGGCGTTTTTAAACCGACACAAAATTTTAATTTTTTTAAAATTTTAATCTTTCAACAACGATTTTAAACTCCTACGAAATAATCACTAAAAATTTCCGCCGCTAGATAATTGAAAAGAAACACAATTTTTTAGTCACTTACGTGATGTAGACAATTCTATAATAGAAAAAAAGAAAGAAACTATAGAGGGAGAAGAGATGTAGTATATCTGTTGGGTGTGACAATTGAGTGAATTAAGATTGTAAATTTAGAAGAGATGAAAGTGGGACCTTGATAGTGCCTACCCATACCCACTACTGAATTAAGAAATAGTGTGGACAAAAGATTCCAAATTTGCAAACATGAAAGAAACCCAACGCGCACGTTAAAGGGAAATGTACCCTAAATTAGAGAGAGGAAATAAAGCTAGGGCATAGGAGAGAGAGAGAGAGAGGGACCAAAGCATCAAAACCAACCCATCAAAAGCTGACAACAATGCACCTTAAACAAATGTACAGACAAAGATCTCACTCTCTATTTTCAGATTTTCTACTTCCACTTGTTTTAGACACTCACTTTTTTGCTCGGAACATTTTGTGTCTTTAGTTAGATGAGAATACTTTTATGCCCTTCTCTTGTCCTTTTGCTTCAAAGGGTTATTATGGCTTTGATTAATAATGCTTTGCTATTCCATTCTCATGGGAGATGGATAATCTACTTTGTAGTGTGGTGTCACTGCAGTTTAGATCTCATTTCTTGATAAAGACTGGATTATTGCAATCAGTTTAATAATTTTAAAATCTGGCTCTCTTTTCAAAGTAATAAAATAAATTATTCATTAAAATATATGAAAAAGAAACATCTTAATGACTACGCATACTTCTAATCACAATCATAAATAAGAAGTGTTTCTTATTGTTTTTATTATCAAAAATTATATTTAAAATATATTTTTATTTTTATTTTTAAGTATATTTTATTAAAATAGAAGTAGAAAACAGTTAAAATAAACAGGGTCTAAATTTTCTAAAGGTCTTGAGTTTTTTAAATTTTAAAAATGTATTTTTAAAAATAAATCTATCAAATAAGTTTTAAGTTTTTTTATCTCTAAATATTTAAAAAAAGATAAGCATAATCTTTTATTTTATTTTCTCCCCAAAATAGTTTTTGAAACTTATTTACAAAAGATATTTTTGAAAACCAAAAAATAAAACTCATTCAAACAAGCCATGTATCTTGGTTATTCTTTTGAAAGAGTCAATTTTTGTTTTGTTGAAGAAGTAATGAATAATTAAAAGTGATTTAAGATTATGAAATTGATTTTGACTTGTTTGTTTCTTAAAATTAAATTTTATATATAATTGATTTTGCTCAAAAATAAAATTTATTATTTTTGGATTTAAACGTGTTTGTAACACTTAAATTGATCACTTGCGCACAAATATATCAAAACATAAATCATTTTATTTTCAATTCACTTTTAATCAAAAGGAGTTTGATCAACACATAATTGTTCACTTCAGAACTAGAAATGATCAATAGAATGATGAGGTAATGCCTTATTGCGATGGAAATGTGCTTCTAGTGCGGTGGAAAAGAGACTGACTTACAAGGTAAGTACTATAACTCCCGAGTCAATGAGAGAATAAGGCGTAATATGTGAGTGAGAGTGAATTGGAATCATGCTTTTTTCTTCACGTGTGATACCTTATATATGGGACTTGGTTGAACTCCAAACCCTATATCAAATGTGGATCTTTATCTTACTGGGCATGTTACCGATCCAAAAAGGTTTCCCCAAGACTTCTCGTGACGTAGTAGTGGGAAGCCTTTTAGAGAACTAGGTCGGGTTCCATGTACGAGGGTCATTTCTTGGAGAAATGGAAGAAGTTGGGCAACCGCCGCGAATAGTCGAGCGAACATGTGCATTAAATTCTAGTCTCATCATTGGGGCCTTTCATAAGATATTTTCGATACGTGGCCCTAGGTTTTTAGTGTAGGGTGTGACGCCTCTTCCTACATTACTCAACTTCACTCAAATGTCGTTGTATTCTTGAGGAAAAATCCAACCACAATTTTTTCGTATCCCCATTTTCTTTTATTTTGGGCCATTGATAATCATGTATTGCTTCTCTATATAATGGTCACTTAGCGGTTCAAAAACTCTTTTTTACCTTTTACGTAAATCCCAAGTTCATTTTCTTCTAGAAACTCTAATTTCTTCTTTAAGTTTTGGCAACATCCATTTCATCAATCTCTATTATTCTTTAGGTCAAACATTTCTTGGTATAATGCATCCTCTAAGTCATCTTCTTTATTTGTTACCTCCATTTTCAACTCTTTCAAGTGCCATTTTTCTCTTTCTTATTTATAGCTCATTGTTCTAGTTAGAGTGAACATAAGAGATGTACCTGGAAATATAATAAATATACCCAATAGTAATCATTCATCTTTAGCTACCAGAATAGTGAACCCAGGAATGTCAAACATCGACCCTTTATATGTGAAGAAATGTGTCAGGTCCTAGAAACATCGACCCTTTATTATGCTTAGCGATACCTTTGTGTATGGTGGAGATTATGTTGAATATGGTATTGAACCCTTTAGTTCTCATTCTATCAGAGGTATAAAGATTCCTCTAAAGTATATAAAGGGATGAAATATGATAGTCACATTGTTATGGGCATGAACGTCAGTCACTTTCCTTCTACACGATCTCTTTTAGATCTTGAACCTATTGAGGTTGCCCAGAACGAACAGATGACTTTATGCTTTATTAAATCTTTTAAGGAGGTGAATAGTCAATATCTTAGTGGCAAGGCGATTATAGATCAGATTTACTTTCGAAACCATTCCCATGGATGTCTGTTAGAAGGTTCCTACACATATGTGGGGCCGTCTTCTGGCTGGTTTGTCTCATACGTTGATTGTTCCAAGAGAATTTACAGCTTCTTCATCTCATGTTTTGGTTTGTTCTTGACGACATCAATTCACAACACATTCATTAAAGTGATTTAGAAAATAATAATTTGAAAAATAAGTTACGTTTGAAATCTAACATAGATCAAACATGTTTTTCGAATTTACAAATATATCACTAAAGAAAAGTGTACCATGTTTCCTTTTTTTTTCTTTCCCTTTTCAATTTTTAAAAGTAAAAGATCAAATTTCTAGAATCTATTTTAATTTTTAAAATTTACAAATAGAAGATAATTTTTGAAAGCGATTTTATAAAATCAAATAACTAAACAAATTTTATTATTTTTAAATTTTAAAAACTAAAATACAATTTTAAAAACTAAACTAAACAAGCTCTAAATCTTTAGACCCTATTTATTTTAAGTGTTTTCTATTTTAATTTTAATCTTTAGACCCCGATATGGAAGAAAGTTGTTGACCCTCTACTAAAATGCCTAAAAAGGGAGGAAGTCGCCTACACTCTTGTTGAAGTACACAAAGGGATGGTCGATCAACATCTTGGCGCTTGAGCCTTAGTCAATAAACTCTTTAGATTAAGATAATATTGGCCTTCTATGGTCTAAGATGCCAGTGATTATGTGAAGAAATGTGTCAGGTCCTAGAAGCAAGAAGACATTCATTACGCCCTTCCATCAGAGTTGCATATGTTAACGTTGCATTGCCCTTTTTACAATGAGGGATGGATACCATCGGTCTTTTCCCCCAGCACCAGGCCAACTTAAATTTCTAATTTTGGAAGTTGATTACTTCACTAAGCGGGTTAAACCATAGGCTTTAGCAAAGATTACTACTACCAACATTCTAAAGTTCTTCAAATGGAACATCTTGGCTAGGTGTGGAATCCCTCAATCCATCAAGGGATAACTGAACACAATTCATGGATAAGAACTTAAAGCAACTACTAGAGGAATCAGAGGTCAAACAACACTTCACCTTTGTGAAACATCCTCAAACAACGAACCGAGTTTTGTTGAGAGGGTTGAAGTGGAGATTGGAAGAAGCTAAGGTAAATTTGGTAGATGAGCTTCCATATGTTCTTTAAGCATATATGAACACACCTCACTCGAAGAAGGGTGAAACTCCCTTTCGAATTACCTATGGAACTAAATTTATCATCCCTATTGAAAAAACAGAGTTTAGCTGGAGGATGGTGCACCCCTCGCCAGAAGAAGACAACACCCATGCAATCAGGGAGGAAGTCTAGCTTTTAGAAGAAATGAGAGAATTTACTAGCCTCATTAGTTCCATTGTGAAGCATGAAACCACAACCAGATACAACAAGTGAGTTTGACCTTGAGAGTTCTAACTCGTAAACCTTGCACTAAGTCGAGTCGACATCAGAAGGAAGAATGTCAGGGATGGGAAGCTTGTCCTAAAGGACACGGTGGATGTGAAAGCTTGATTAAAACAGATAGCATCCATTAAGACTATCAAATTTGAAAATTCTGGTAAGAATAATAGGAAGGTTGGGTCCTTTTCTAAAGAGGATCAAAATAGATTTTCTGTCTTGTATGGAGAAGTTGAAGTTAATGACCACTCAATCGAAGTGGTAGGTTACTTTTTATCTAATAGTTTAGATTTAGTTAATGCTAAACAATTTGAAAACGATGACATTCTTGAAGAATATTTGACCCCGTTGAAACTTATAAATGAGCAGAACATGGAATTCCAAAAGCAAGTTGGGCCAACATCACTATCAGAATAATGAAGGAACCCTTAGAAGAGGTTGACGATCATCCAAGTCCTAAGCTTGAGCCCTATTTCAAAATGGTTTAATCCAAGTCCAAAAGGAAGAAGAAGGCTTCAAGGTCTAATAATTCTTCCTTCTAGATCCTTGTTGAGGAAGTCATTCCTTTTCTGAATTCTGATAACACAAATTCCCTCCTCACCATAATCCCATCTCAAGAGGAGATATAAAAATCTAGTGTTTACATTTAACAAAGGTGGGGCATATGGCCCTGATGGATTTGGAGCCTACTTGTATCAATCCTTTTGGGATGTGGTCAAGGTTGATGATATTAGTGCAATGACTAAATTTTTATTTCATGGATGGATCTTGTCTAACTTCAATGTTAATACCCTGATCCTCATTACTAAGTCCAGTAATGCACACTTCAGTGAGCAGTATAGGCCAATTTCCATGGCCAACATTAAGTTCAAAATCATATCAAAGGTGATTGTTGACAGGTTGGCTCAAATCTTACCCTCCATAATTTCAAAGGAACAAAGAGGCTTTGGATATTACAGAAATATCAGAGACTGCATTTGTTTTTCTTTTTAGGCCATTAAATTGCTTCACAAGAAATCTTTTGGTGGCAACCTAGCCTTGAGAATAAACATCTCCAAAGATTTTAATACCCTTAGTTGGGATTTTATATTGAAAGTCTTGAATCAATTTTGCTTTATCTCTACCTTCTATAATTAGATTAATGGCATTCTCTCCTCTGCAAACATTTTCATATCCATCAATGGTGCTTAAAAGGGTTATTTCAAGTGTAAAAGAGATGTCAGGCAAGTTGACCCTTTGTCATCTCTTTTATTCACTCTTGTTGATAAAGGTATCTGAAAGCTTATGGTTGATGGTCATTTGGATGTCACCAAAGTATCCATGTCATGTAAGTTCCCATCTCACTCTTTATATGCTGATGATATGAGGGTTTATTACAAGGGAAAGACTAATGGTTTAGCAGCTTTCGAAGTGCTTTTCACCAAATATGCCAACCATTCTAGTCAGCGTATAAATGCATCCAAGTCAACTTTTTATGTCGGGGGGCATATCTCGAGCTAGGGAGAGACACATTGCTGACTTGCTTGGCTTCAATTCAGAATCATTACCATTCTCTTACCTTGGATTCAAAATTTTCAAAGAAAGGCCTAAAATAATACACTTTCAAGATATTACAGATAAGGTCAAAGCAAATCACTCATCTTGGAAAGCCTCATTGTTGTCCATAGATGGTAGAGTGATGTTAGTAAAGTATGTGTTGGTGTAAGCCCTACAGGCTAATAGTTTTATTAGAACTTGGAACTTGTATCAAATAATTTATTAAGAATAAAAGACACTTATTTGCTATGTTTGTTTATCCAAAATAATATAGTCCCTAAAATAGCTATTCCATTTAATAAAACATTAAGTCTGACTTAATCATGAGATCTCATTAAACCTAAGGACACTATCTTAAAGGTATCTATAGTCAAGCTTTATTGTGAAGAGGGATAAAATTAAATCATTGAGATTATTATATGGATAAGCTAATGATCACATCTCATAGATCATGGACAAAGAGATATCAAGTCTTCACATAGATATGTATATTGGGAGTAATACTTATATTGGATTGACCCATCATGAGAATACTACATAGAATGATATGCAAGTGTCATAAGTTATTCTCAAGGTGATAGTGGTGTATACCACCTTTTGACCCAAAACCACTATGGACCCTAGATGTCGAGTCGATTACATTATTTCCAACCAAATGTTGTCCGTAATTAGACTATCATAAAGACGGTTAATGGGTTATTCACAATTCGTGCTAAGGGATATAAGTGACCTAGACAAAATTTTCTCATCCTGCGTAACATGATATATGTCTACAGGCTCAATATTTAACTACCCAAGGGTGACACAATCTATGCCTTATGTTCAATATAGACATGAGGGAAAAAGGATAATTGTACACACAAACATTACCATGGAAATATTTTGTCATATCACAAGATATTTTCATGACTTGGGTAGCAGTGATGTGTTGTTTGAAATTGTTCAGTATTTATAATAAATGTGTGATTTAGTATAATTTCCAATGTCCCGAGAACCTACAGGTTCATACACAAAAGGAAAAAATGATGAGAGATATAATGAATAATTTAAATATGAAACACTGTAAGGTACGATGTACTTCAGATAATTACAGAACACTGTAAGGTATGATGCACCTAAGTAAATTATAGAACATCATAATGTACATTGCACTTAAGTGGGTAATACAAAATATTGTAAGGTACCGTGTAATTTAGTGAAATATCATACACTGTAATGTACAGTGCACTTAAGTGGGCTTTTTCAGCTTGCAACCAACACATGCAGCTATATAAATATAACCCTTGTGCATAAGCTTTTACACATGATGAAATTTAGTTTAGAACCCTATCTGTATTCTATTTCTCTTTCTCTCTCTCTCTCTCTCTCTCTCTCTCTCTCTCTCTCCTATATATATATATATATATATATATATATATATATATATATATATATCCCTCTCTCAAAGTCTTCATTTGTAGTTGCTAGTATTGAGATTGAAGGCACTATGTTCGTGTGGACTGAGTAGAGGTTTTCTTGTTCAACACTCACGATCGATCTTTTGATTCTATATCAACAATTAATCATCACAAAAGGTAACTAATACATCACTTACCAGGCTCATTCGTAAGGATACGCAAGGTAAATTTTTGTTTTCCGATGCGTTTCATATCACGATTTCACTTCAGTGGTATCATAGCCACTTATGAAACCATGAATCAGATAATTGTTTTTTTCTATATTTTATTTATTAATTTGATTAAACATACAAAATGAATAAAATAATAATAGAGAAATTAAATATCGATATCCATTTTTGTATGATTTGGATGATTCGATGTTGACTATGCTTTGGAATCCGACTTTTGTATGGTGAAGCAGCAATACATCGATCATCCATAATGTATACAAATATGATTGATGAATTTATATAAGATATAAATAATTTTGGTGCAACGATGATATATTTGATATATTATTTTATTTCATCTATTCGATTAGTGTGATGATTATGTTTAATTTGAATAATCAATGTTCATTCTGCTTCAGAATTTGACATTTGTATGGTGAAGCTACGACATTTCGACCAGTCAAGTTGAATAATCGATCATTACGTTTTTTATTGTATGAATGTGTTGCATTAGGGTTTATGATGATGCAAGATTTGTACAATCAAGAGTTGTACAATTAGGGTTTGTGACAATGCAAGATTTGTGCCTTTAGGGTTTGCAAAAAGCATCAAGTGTTGATGCGAAATACACAGCTTATTCAAGGTGAATTGTTCAATTTGAATTAGCTTAAGAGAACCACTATCTACTGACTGGTCGGCGAAACCCCCAACTAACTCTACGTAGTATGATCAATCAACAAAATTTAATTTGATTTATTTAATTAACATAATTTAATAATATTATTAATAATAAAATTTGTTTATTATTATTGCTTTGTGCTGAGCGTTTATGGCCTTATTTCAGTTTTTTAAATTGGAAGGAGTTCCTACCTAAATAACAAAGTTTTGTGTAATCAACCTAACACTCACTTAAAGCAACATGATATATGGATCTTGATCCAATAGAAAATCTTCGAATGAGATTTTCCGAATCAAATATTGAGGGTCATTTTGTTTGAGTAAAATAGTGGGGGCCTATTTTCATTAAATGCCTAATTGAATATGCTTTTAGTGATACTTATATCTTAACAGTTTTTTTAAGTAGATTACTATGCCAACAAACACCTCTAACAACATTTTGCGATCAATCCTAGACAAGCAAAAACTGTATGGGACATATTTTTAGGATTGACACTGAATTTTGAGGATTATCCTCAAACATCAAAAAACACTTGTCTGTTTTAAAGACACATGTTCCTGAAGAGAAGCCTCTTAGCTCCGCTCTTAAGGTTGAAAGATATTCTTATAAGAAGCATGTCGATGATTCCACAAATACATCATGCCTCATGCTAGCTACCATGAACTTATAATTTTAAAAGCGACACAAGCACATGGAAAAGTTTGATATGATTGAACACCTAAAGATGCTCTATCAAGATCAGGCTAGACATTAAAGGTTTGAAGTTTCCAAAGCCCTTTTTAAGGAAAGCTAGTTGAGGGAGCCCTTGTAGGTCCCCGTGTACTCAAGATGATTGTGTATGTGGATAACGTTGAAAGGTTGGGTTTTCCCCTAAGAAAAGAGCTTGTGCCTGATTTGATTCTGCAATCGTTTTCGGAGAGCTTCAGTCACTGTGGTTCTTTTGATTCGCTGCTTTAGGTAAAATAACATGTGCAACAAGATGTAAATTGTAAAGAGGCATCATGTGGGATAATATGTTCTTGCATGAGGTGCAACATCTCGCCTTAGTCTGTAAGCCAAGTTACATGAGTAAATTTATGTGTGATTATGTTTAATTCCAAGGAGATTTATCATTTATGAGTTGTATCTTTTTCGTAATATGGTTATTAAAGGAGATTGGATAAAAAATAATGTCCCAGACAAAATCAAATTGAATGAGATCAAATCACTTGGTGGAAATTAATGAATAAGCAAATCAAATTTGCATCAAAACTAAATATGCATCAAATTAAATATGCATGTTTTAAAATCAAATGTCCAGACCTAGAAGATGGTTTTCTACATAAAAAAAACGCATTCCTAATAAAGAGAACATGCATAAGTATTGAATATCTAGTGTTTTAGGGTTTGTTCCTTGAGTCTTTGTTCTTGTTATTATTTGTGTACCTCTATAGTGCTTAAGTTTCCTATAAAATGCATAAAGGTTATTTTGTTAGTTTAATTATATTTCAACAATCTTTAATTCTGATTTAATTATTGATCACTAGGGTAGTGATTGAGAGAAAGTGAGAAGAGTTCTCATATTTATGAGGAGTCCTAAATAGAAATACATGTGTAATATTAGGAAGAGAGGCATTAAAAATGGGTTGTTCATCTAAGACTATTTGTGTTAATACTATTGAGAGTGGATTTCCTATCTTGGGTTGGAAGCCTCCCAGACGTAGGTGACGTTGCACTGAACTAGGTTAATAATCCTTTGTGTTCTTTATTGTTTTATGATTTATATTTTGCGTCATGTTAATCTAATATAAGCATGTTGTACACATTTTCCCAGACATTGTATCCAACATCTGTTATGCGAAGAACAAAATTTCAATTGGCATTAGAGAAATCACCTTGTTCTATTTGGGTGAGCTCCAGGGATAGTATTTTCTATTCAAATGGATAATACTAAGGAAGGAGGATCAGTCAATAGATCACTTGTCTTGGATGGTACCAACTATGATTATTGGTAAGCGAAAATGATTGCTTTTATTAAATTCATGGACTATAAAGCATGGAAGGCTATAGTAAAAAGAGTTGGAAACACCCTGTGTCTACCTCCCAAGATGGAACGTCAATCTTAAATCCTGAGTGGTTTAATGCTTAAGATGAAGAAGATCTTGGAAACTCCAAAGCTTGAATGCTATTTTCAATGGTTTGGACAAAAACATGTTTAGGTTAATAAACACATGTACTGAAGTTAAAGAGGCTTAGGAGATCCTCAAAACTACACATAAGGGGACATCCAAAGTTCGTATGTCAAGGTTGCAGCTTCTCACGACCAAATTTGAGATTCTTATAATGAAAGAAGATGAATCCATCGCTGACTTCAACATTTGCATTTGTGACATAGAAACCACTTGCTTTGCCTTAGGAGAGAAGGTGTATAAAGAAATGCTGGTAAAGAAATCCTCATATCACTACGTCAGAAGTTTGATATGAAGGTTACAACTATTGAAGAAGCGTAAGACATAAGAAGCATCAAAGTTGATAAACTCATTGGTTCTCTACAAACCTTTTAGATGTCTATAAGTGATAGGTCTGAAAAGCAAAACGAAAGTATATCCTTTGTATCCAACAATGAAGAAAATGAAGATCGATATGAGAAGGATACTGAAGAAAACCCCTCAGAGGCTATAGTTCTCCTTGGCAGAAAGTTTAACAAAACCTTGATGAGACTGGATACTGAAGAAATCCATTTGCTTTGATTGTGAATATGAGAGTGAAGAAGGAACATCTAATAAAGTGATAGCCTTTAATGAAAATATGAATCTGATACTGAGTCTTGTAATGAATATATCTCTGATGAAGAGTTGGTTGAAACATATAAACTTTTGTACAGTCAGTGGAAGGAAGCATGCATGGTAGGAGAGAAACATAAGAAAACTATAAGTGTTTTTCTTCTAGAAAAGATAAACTTGTTTCAACCATAAGTGGTCTAGAATATGAGGTTACCCTATTAAATTTCAAACTTGAAAATATGACAAAATATGTTCATATGCTGAACAATGGTTCAAATATGCTGGATGAAATCCTGGAAGTTGGGAAGATGTCTAGGAATGTGAATGGAAAAGTATTTTATTGTTATATGTGATTGGCTGCATTAGGAAAAACAACATATGTAGAAGATGAATTTTGTGTAGAGGAAACATGTGGAACAAGATGTTTCAGCATGTGTTCCACTATCTGTCCTCTGTCCTTAGTCTGTTAGTTATATTTCATTAAAAAATCTGAGCATGGATCTGTTTATTTCTAAGAAGATTTGTTCAGCCTAAGTTTCTGCTAAAGTGCTTAAGAGAAAGATTTGGTTATAAGCATCTTGTTGAGCATGATGTTCTGCAAATGCTATGTGACATCTTGGTGTAAGGATTGGGTTCTAATCATCTTCAGATTTCCTTCAGAACTGTTGTGGTGTTAATTTCTTCAGAATATGTAGAAGTTTGATTTTGGAAAAAGTTTGTTTTGTTAATCAAAATCAATTTGGAAAATACTTGGATTTGATTTAGTTAGAGAAGATTTGATTGGATTTCCTTTGAAAGAAGATTTGTTTCAAATTTGTTGTATCCAAGATTTACTCTACAAAGAAGATTTATATTTCATAAAGAGAGTTAATTTAGATGTTCTGGTGAAACATGTGGAACACGATGTTCCAGTATGTGTACAGTACAACATCTGACCCTTGCTAGTAGGCCATGATAGATGTTGTTAGGTGCAAAATTTCTGATTGATCAAAATCAGATTTGTTGTTATATTTTAGCAATGCATTTATATGGATATGTTTGTGAAATATTCGTTGAGATAAATTCAATTTAAATGGAGATTTAAATTTTAATTTGAATCAAAATAAATCATATCTTTTAGAAGTTGTTAAGAAACTAATCAAAACATAATCTCCTTTATTTTTGGACGAGATCAAAAGCTGCTAATGTCCATTGGAAAAAGCCCAGAAGAAGCATTACTATTTAAGGAGACTTAAACCTCACGTTTGAGGGTGCACATTTTGAAGACTCTTTGTATTATGGTTTCTATTTTTGGGTATTTGTTTGAGTTATTATCGTGCACCACTCTAGCGCCTGAATTCATATCTTAAGGAATAAAGTTTGATTTCTTTATTGAGTTGTAAAACTTTGTTCCAAAATACTAACTCTATAAGCTTAAGAATAAAGTATTTTTGTTAATTATACACTACATTATTGCTTCATTCAAGAGGCATTATATTTGGTTTGTTTAGTCGAGTTGTATTCAACATTCATCATTACGTTTATTTATGTTGATCACTAGGGATTAGTGATTGAGAGAAAGTGAGAGAGGGTTCTCATATTTAGGGGGAGTCCTAAATAGAAAGACACCAGGGTGAATTAAGAAGAGTGGCATTGGACAATGGGCTTTTTCATCTAAGACACTTTATACTAATTCTATAGAAGAGTAGATTTCCTTTATTGAGTAGAGTTCCCCAGATTTAGGTGTGGTTTCCACTTAACTGGGTTTACAATCATTGTGTTCTCTATTTATTTTCAGCTTCATCATCTTATATAAGTTAATCTGTCATAACTTGGTTATGTAACTGGTTTTTACTTTCTGGTATTCAATGTCCCAGACATCATGCCTAACATATGTCCCAAAAATATGTTATATGTCTTAAATCAGTTGTACTCGTTGTTCCAAGCATCTAGTCCAACATATGTACTACTATGAACATAAATCCAATTAGCATCAGAGTAGGTATCCTGTTATGTTTGGGTGAATTCCAAGATTCTTATTATGTTCAAAGAATATAGCATTTCATATATCAAATACTATTTATCCTCCATAGAATAGATCCAAATGTAGTTATGAAGATTATGAAGACCAAGTAGAATGTAATTCTAAAGAAAATCTCATATCGGCTAAGATATTTAGTAAAGTCATCAGAAAACATGATAAGAGATCTAGGAATAATTTTCCTACCAATTTCAAGAACATTCAACATAAAGAAATGGGTGGTGAAAGACAAAATCTTAACTATTCCTTCAAGTGCAAAGGGATCCAATGTCTTAAATGCTAATATTTTAGACATATTCAAGCTGAATGCTCTAGTTTTTCAAGGAAGCAAAGAAAAATCAACCATGTCACTAAGGATAAGATAAATGAAGAAGGTGTATTTAATCAAGGATAAAATGTTGTAACTTTCAAAGACATGAAAAGAGGTTATACATACTGGTGAACAATCAAATTCAAAGAAAATGTATATTACTCCTATTCAGAAAAACAGATTACAGAATCTCTCTACATCTGGTCAAACATGTGTACCAGAAAACAAAACGCAAAATGTCTGGTAACATGTCTCAACATTTGGCCAAACATGATTACCAACACATTAATTATGTCACAACCATTCCGTTGTACTATTGTAAGTTGTATGGTAGACAACCTCTCCATCATCATATGTATCCTCAGTGGAATGATAAGTCTTAAAGGAATCATCAATAAGTTTGGCATGGCAAGCCTAATATTCTTGTTCATATTGCTTGCTCCTCCCACAAGGTGTTCTCTTTGTAGTTACATGTCCTTAATTCAATCAGGGGGAGCACCTCAATCCAGTTATTATTTTTGCTTGTGTTATAGCTTTCATCTTTGTTTTAATTTCAATTTTTGCGTCTCCTTCATGATTGCACTTCTCGGAATTAAGTATGAAAAGATTCATTTTTGCATGCATAAACCATTGGTTATGATTGATCTTTATCATGATGTTTTTGGTCAATTTCAAGAGTTAGTGGAATAAAAACTTTTTATATTTTTTATTTGAGTTTGACTCAAAGTAAAATCTCAAAATGCTTTTAAAACGATGAAAATTTGAGATTTTATATTTTTGATTCAAATTATGGAAATCAAACACACTTTCTGATTTAAATCAAATTGGAGAGAGGAAAAACTGGAACTTTATAACCATTTGATTTGAATCATTTTTTACACTTGATTCGAATCAATTCTTACTGGTCACCTTTGGTTGATTTGATTTGAATCAAATATTATACAAGATTCAAATCACACCATTTTTCAACACTTTCCAGTTGGGCCTGTTGGATTTGATCCGAATCATTTTTTGCACATGATTCGAATCACGAGGTCCATGATTCGAATCACACTTTCCTCATTATTCGAATCAACTGACAAATGTTTAAGATTGTGTTTTTTCTTTTATTCCACTTCACTTGTTCATTTTATTCAAATCATGAATTGCTCTTGATTCGAATTTAACTGACCTTTTCAACCATTTTCAGTGCTTAATCTCAAGCACATATAAAACCTTTTTGACATAATTTTTGTCCATCATCTGATCATAATCAACATTGTGATTTAGTGAAAAATCAATTTCCTCTGTTTTGAAAGTTCAAAGTCTTGCAACGAAATTCTTGCATCTTCAACTTCAATTTGATTTAGATCTTGATAATGAGAGATTAGTAATTAATTAAAGGAGGCGCATCCTTGAAACTAATCATTCTTGGAGATTAAGCTGAGTTTTTCAGGTTGTTTGAAAGATTGAGGTGATTGTCAATGGTGATGACATATTCTGGTGAAAAGAAGTAGGTTCTTCTCTCCATAATTTCGTTAGTAGTGAATGTATGGAAGGCTACAAATAAGAAAGAGTTCTTCTCAAATCTTCGGACAATTCGTCACTCAAGGAATAGTTAGGATCAAGGGGTTGATTACTACACACGAAGGCTTGGAGCAGATTAGTGATATTGGAAGATTCAAGAAGTGTGATTCGAGTAAAGATCACGTAGAAGAGTTTCGCATTGTGTTATATACAAGTCAAGATCCAGATAGGAGATTTTAATTTCTCAGTTGTGTTATGGATTTGTGATTGTACGAACTCTTGCAAATATTTGTCAAATATAATGGAACTATGCAGGTTTCAATGGGAGACCATTGAAGAGTGCACATAGGTAAGGCAAGGACGAATGCCGAAGCACTATAAATCTTAGTGTCACCTCTCTCTTTCTCTCTCTCTCTCTCTCTCTCATTTAATTTCATAGTATTTGCATGCTTAGGTATTTCAATTCTAGTGTAGTTTATCGTTTATTCAATTGATAACGATTTATTACGTAAGCATTAGGTTTTGTTGGAATTAGATACCTTGTTAAGATGGATTGATGATTAATAGGGGTGTAAGCGGATTAGAAAAAACCAATTAAACCGTCAATCCATACCAAAATAAAACCCATTATTTCTGGTTTGGTTCCAAAACCAAACCGAACCAATGAAAGCCGATGTGGTTTGGTTTGGTTCTCGGTTTTAGTTTTTAGGAACCGTCAAACCGATGCACCGAACCAATGGATATATTTATGATCTAAATATTTTATTTCACCCATCACTAAGCCCAATTTTTGCATCATTCCAACCATCCTCCATCTTTATTTACACTTTATTCCTTTCTGTAAAACATACATCTAGAACAAAACTCCAAAACATAAAAAAGTAGAAACCATAAGTCAAACTTGCTTTCAATGAACTGCTGCTCTCGCTGCCCACCACAAGTGTTTCTCTTTCTACCATTGTTCTAATATGGTATTATCGTCTTCTTAGTATTTAAGTTCTTTTAGTTAAATTTCATTTTTCTTTAACTTTTTTGTTTCTTCTTCTTCAATGAAATTCCTTGTAATCTTGCTACAAAATAGTTTTGATGCATATTTGAGGTGTGAAACATGTTAGTTGATGTGAATTTTATTGTGTTCTATTTGTTAAGCTTTCAAATTCCTTCTCAACCATCTAATTTCAAGTGTCAACTTTTATGATGGTGAACTTATTTCATGATGCATTGGAAATTATGTCACTATTTCGTATGGATTAAGAGAAATTTGTAATTTGTTTTAAAAAAATAGAGCATGAAATAAATTACATGAAATATATTATTTTAAAAAATAATAGCATAAATTATGCCAAAAAAACACGATAGTGGAGAATAAATTTATCAATATAATGTTTAAAAAAAACATTGTCAACCAATCAACCGAACCAAACCAAACCAAACCAAATTGGTTAGTTTGGGTCGGATCCATTTTTGAAAAAGGTTAAAAACCAAACCAAACCAAACCGACGAAGATATCATCGGTTCAGAGAAACAAATTGACATTAGAATTCTGAGAAACAAATTGACATTAGAATTTTATACATTGAATAATTATGTAAACACCTCTTGTGAATTACACAATCAAATCAATCAAATACCTAGTGTTTCATCTTATTCATCTTTGGTGTTTATGAAATGATCTAGTGCTAACGTGATTGAAATTTGAATAGTATAATTTTCACATTTTCGCATCAAACCTTCCGCTCGTAAGTATATTTGAAAACACTTTGATAATTTTTGTAAACGGTGGTTGATTTTTTTTTGGGTCTATTCACCCCCCTCTATACCATTTTATACTCCCATATTCACACCCAAAAGTTGGCATCAAAAGCTGGTCTTTTGATTGTGTCTAATCGACATCCAAAAGTTGTGAATATGGCGAAAGATGACGATCCTAAGGGAGCGAATAATAGAGCATATGTTTTCAAAGGCGAAAATTATACTTATAAGAAAGCGAACATGTATGTCCACTTGTTATCGGTTGACAAAAATTTATGGTGTGCCATCACCGAGGGACCATATATTCCCAAGGGAAATGATGATGTTGTTAAACATCTAAAAGATTGGGATGATGGTGAAACCAAAAAGGTTTCATATGATTTGAAAGCGAGGAACATACTTATTTCTGCGTTAAGCGCTAAAGTGTTATATTCAATTTCACATCATACGAGTGCCAAAGGTATGTGAGACGCTCTCTAAACTCTCTATGAGGGAACAAATGACATCAAGGATTCTAAAATTAATATGTTTAGAAAGGAGTTTAAACTATTCTGCATGGAACCCGGAGAATCCGTGAATTCCATGCTAACTAGATTCCTCCATTTAATCCACAAAGTGGGCAACTTGGATAAAACCTTTTCCAACAAAGATTTACTAAAAAATATTGAGATTTGTGTGCATGGAGTGGCAACCAAAGGTCACTGCTATAAAATAATCAAATGATCTTAGTACTTTGGACATTACACAACTGTTTGGAAAGTTAGTCGAGCCTGAGAATGAGATGAAATAACTCGCCGATAGCGAAGTAAAGTTGAAAAAGAATGATAAAGGTAAATAATATAAACACGATATTTCTTTTAAAGCTTCATATTCTAAAGGGAATAAGTCAAAAGAAGAAAGTGACAACTCTAACGAAGAAGTTTCCAAAAAGGAAGATATGGGTTTATTCTCCAGACGCTACAATAGATATCTAAAGAGAAACAAGCTCAAGCATATCGACAAAAGCCTAGTGAATTTAAGAAATGCTCATCCATCCAAGAAGGATCACAGGAAAAGTGATGATGATATTGCGTATTACGAATGTGGAAAATTGGGACACTATAGAACCACTTGACCAAGTCTCGCCAAACATCATAAAAGTAAAGATAATGATTTCTACAAGATGAAGGGAAAAAAGTTACAAAGGTTGTAGAGCCTACATTGCATGGGAAGAAGAGGATGAAAGCTCCTCCTCTAATTCTTGCTCAAGTTCAGATGATAAGTGTGCCTACTTTTTCTTGATGACACGTAAGAAATGTGAAACTTCAAAGGTATATAATTTTGATTCTGATAATGAGTATTATTACAGTGAATTGTCGAATGCATTGAATGACATATATGACAATTCTATAAAAGAGTTTAAGATAATTTTTCTCCAAAAATAAATGATTTTAAAACTTGAAGAGGAGATAAATAATCTTAATCGTGCTTTAAAATATCTTAAGGAAGTGTATGCATCTCTAATGGATGAGCGTTGTAATGTTTCAGATACTTTAGTTGAAAAGGTGGAAGTTGTGGAATGTGTTGACTGTCAAATTTCAAAACTTGAAATTAAAAATCTTAAGGGATTAACCAAAACATGCTACTTCACTATCTTGTACTTGTTCTAGTTCTTCGAGTGAAAGAGGGAAAGTTTTTAAGAAAAACTCTCATGTCACTAAAAGAAATAGAAAAAGTATTTCATCTAAAGTTATTTTACATTATTGTGGAGATAAGTGTCACATTAGGACACTTTGTCAAGTTAGGAACGTTCAAGTTCCCAATGGAAAAATGGCATGGATTCTTAAGTGTACCTCAACTAACCCCAAAGGACCCAACTAAAATTGGGTACCTAGTTCTATCTATTGTTGTTTTGTGCAGGAGTTTCTAGGAATCTTAATGGATTCTCAAGAAAAGTAAAGTAAGATATATCTAATCACATTTTTGATTGTATTGTTTTTTTGCTATATTAGACTTGTTATTTTCTAATTTTACTTGTGCAACAAGTTTCGTCCTAGATCATCGTAATTTGTATGATTGCTTCATTCTCCTTTATCTAAGTGTAGTTGCACTTTATTTATCTTATTCACATTTAAAAAAATCATTATAAGAATATATTAATGTTGCATTTGATGAGTCCTCACCCCAAAAGTCAGGGAAGAGTATTTGTTCTGATGTTTCAGGTGTGATAACAGAAAGATTTATCGACGACGAGAGTTCCAAAGAGGATCCTACTCCTTCAACAAAGGATGCAAATATTATAAAAGATAAAGAGGAAAGATTACATGAGGATGAAAAACAAGAGACCTCTAAATAGTTGCCTCGAGATTGGACAATCATAAAGGATAATTTGTTAGATCTAATCTTGGGAGACATAAAAAGGGGAGTAAGTAGTAGGTCACAAGTTAATAATTTATGTAACTACTCTGCTTTCATTTCTTAGATTGAACCTAAATCGATATTTGATGCCTTAATTGATGAGGGATGGTTACTTTCTATGCAAGAAGAACTAATCCAATTTAAACATAACAACGTTTGGGACCTTGTTCTGTGTCTGATAAAACTGTCATTGGCACAAGATGGGTATTTAGGAACAAGATGGATGAAAATGGTGTAATTACTAGAAACGAATCAAGATTATTGGATAAACGATATAGTCAAGATAAAGGAATAAATTACGAGGAGACTTATGCTCATGTAACCCATCTAGAAGCTATTAGACTCCTTTTGTCAATCACTTACTGCATAGACTTTAAACTTTACGAAATGGACGTTAAGTATGATTTTCTTAATAGCCATATAAATGAAGAGGTGCCTGTCTCACAACCCCTGGGTTTTACGGGTCACGATAATCCTAATCATGTTTTTAAGTTGAAAAGAGTCATCTATGGTCTCAAACAAGTTCCAAGAACTTGGTATGAGAAACTGAGTTAATTTTTTTATCAAACAAGAATTCAATTGTGGGAAAGTCGACACCACTTTGTTTATAAGACATAAGGAAAATCATATTCTCTTAGTTTAAATTTATGTAGACGAAATTATTTTTGGGTCTACTAATGAATCTCTTTATCTAGAATTTGCTAGTTTGTTGTAGGGAGAGTTTGAGATATCACTTATGGAAGAACTAACATACTTCTTAGGATTTCAAATCAAGAATGCCAAAGAAGGAGCTATCATAAGTAAAATGAAATATCATTTAGAGCTTCTCAAGAAGTTCGATACGAAAAATTTGAAGAGTATCTCAACACATATGACTTCAAATGTGCTTATTGACAAAGATAAAAGAGAAATGGATTTTCACGTAATCAGGTACAGAGGTATAATCGGATCCTTACTCTATTTAACCGCAAGTAGGCTAGATATCATGTTTAATCTGTGCATGGGTGCTAGATATCAAACATCACCTAAGGATTCTCATTTTAAGATCGTAAAAGATACTTTGAGGTATCTTAATAAAACCTTCCATCATGGTCTTTGGTATCTAAAGGTAGTGCTTGTAGATTGGTAGGTTGTTCTGATTCTAATTTTGTGGGGTGCAAGTCGGACAGGAAAAGTACTAGTGGTACATGTCACTTATTTAGAAGCTATTTAGTTTCTTAACATAGTAAGAAGCAGGATACCATTGCTCTTTCTATCATAGAGGCTAAATACGTACCCGCTGGTAGTTGTTGTGCACAAGCATTATAGCTAAAGAAATAATTATTAGACTATGATTTAAAACTTGGTTGCATTGCAATTAAGTGCGATAGTACTAGTACAATAAGCCTTACTAAGAATCTGGTACATCATTCACGCACCAAACACATTGAGATCCGACACCATTTCCTTAGAGATCATGTGGAAAAAGGGGATGTTGTTTTTGAATACGTTGACACTAAAAGTCAGTTTGTTGACATTTTTACAAAATCATTTTCATCAGATTCTTTTCATAAGATTTGTAGGGATTTGGGAGTCTTAGACTTTTCATACCTTAATTAAAATGAGGATTTTGCTTAGTTTCATTTTCTATATATATTTTGTTTTCACTAACACTATTTTGTAGCAAATCATAGCTTTTAGAAAACTACAATGGTATGTATATATAACCCTTGTATCTGGTTTACATCATTCTATGTGTTTGTTCTAGAGTTATGCGTAGGTTTGCTTATTTCCTCCTTATCTTACTCATTTATCTATAGCTTATGTATTTGATTATTCTTTTTTTGCATCTAATTCTTGTTAAATGAGTGATCCTAACTATGTGCATTTGATCATTTGTATAATTCTTCATGCATTATTTATAATTGTTAATGTATTCCTTGACATACAAGTTTTAATCACTTAATTCTTAGTTGTTGAATGTTGGTGTTGCATGTCTATTTACATTTTGTTGCTCGTGACATGCCTATCTTCGTGCTAAACATGAGATCTTTGTTGTTGTATATGCTTCTTAGATGTTAATCTCATATGTTCATTGAAATTATTTGTTGGTGGTAGTTTACTTGTTTTTAGACACATTTTGACCTATCTCTCTTTTGATGTTGTAAAAGGGGGAGAAGTTGTAAAGAGTCGAGAATTGTTTTATGTGTTTTTATGTTGTGAGTGGTTTTTGTGCAATGTCTCACAGGGGGCATAAGCATTTTTTGCGTTATACTCAAAGTCAAATCAATTCCAAGAGAAAGCTTGCCAAACATAAAAAAAGGGGAAAATGTAGTTGCATGTCCCTAATTCATTCAGGGGGAGCACCCCAATTCGGTTATTTTGTTGCTTGTCTTATCAATTTCATATTTTTTTTACTTTAGATTTTTGAGTCTCCTTCATAATCTAACTTCTTAGAATCAAGTTTGAAAATATTTATTTTTAGCATGCATAAACCATTGGTTAGGTTTGATCTTGATCATGATGTTTTTGTCAATTGCATGAGTAAGTGGAATAAAAACCTTTTATATTTTTTATTTGAGTTTGATTCGAGGTAAAATCTCAAAGTTATTTTGAAACTATGAAAATTTAGATTTTATGTGTTTGATTCAAATAATGGAAATCAAACACACTTTCTGATTCAAGTCAAATTGGACAGAGGGAAAACTGGAAATTTCTAACCATTTGATTCAAATCATTTTTTACACTTGAGGTCTCCATTTCTTGATTTGATTTGAATAAAATATTGTACATGATTCGAATCACACAATTTTCAATATTTTCTAGTTGGGTCTGTTGCATTTGATCTGAAGCATTTTTTTTGCACATGATTCAAATAACGAGGTCCTTGATTCGAATAACATTTTCCTCATGATTCGAATCAGCTGACAAATGTTCAAAATTTTATTTTTTATTTTATTTCACTTCACTTGTTCATTTGATTCAAATCATGAATTGCTCTTGATTCGAATCTAACTGACTTTTTCATCCATTTTCAGTGCTTAATATCAAGCACATATAAAACCTTTTTTTCCATCCTTTTTCTCACATCATCTTATCATAATCAACATAGTGATTTAGTGAAAAATCAATTTCCTCTATTTTGAAAGTTCAAAGTCTTGCAACAAAATTATTGCATCTTCAACTTCAATTTGATTCAGATATTGATAACGAGAGGTTAGTAATTGATTGAAGGAGGCGCACCCTTATAACTAATCGTTCTTGGAGATTTGACTGAGTTTTTTAGGTTGTTTTCAAGATTGAGGTGATTGTCAATGGTGATGACAAATTCCATTGAAAATATGTAAGTTTTTCTCTCCATAATTGCCTTAGTAGTGATTATCGGTAAGACTACGGATAATGCGGAGTTCTTTTCAAATATTCAGATAATTTATCGCCCAAAGATGGTGATAGTATATACTGACCATGGAACAATCAAGTACCTCATCACAAAGAAATATGTTAAGCCAAGATTAATAAGATGGGTGCTATTGTTGCAACAATTTGATTTGGAAATAAAGGACAAGAAGGGAGTGGAAAACTGAGTTGTTTATCACTTGTCAAGGCTCCCTGATGAAGTCTAGAGACATAACATTGAAGACATCAAAGAGAGCTTTCCTAATGAGTACCTTCTCATGATTACCTATAGCGTGATACCATGGTATGCAGATATTTTGGATTATTTGGTTAGTGGGCATCTCCCACTAAACTTTAATTCTTAGTAAAGAAAGAGTTTCACTCATATGTCAAAAATTTATTTCTAGGATAAATCCTTTCTCTACTAGAGATATGTTGATCACTTGTTGAGGAGATGTGTAGCCCATGAAGAGGCGCGCCAAGTCTTGACAGCTTTCCATAAAGCTCCTTATAGAGGACACTGTAGAGAAACTAGAACTTCTTCAAAATTGCTTCAATCAGGTTATTTCAGGCACCATCTATTCAAGGATACTAATAAATTAGTCAAGTCTTGTGATAGATTCCAAAGGGTGTGTAATGTGTCAGTGAGGCAAAAAATGTCACTCACAAACATTTTGGAAATTGAACTTTTTGATGTGTGGAGCATAGACTTCATGGGACCATTCCCCCAATCTTTTGGAAATATGAACATCCCTGTAGATGTAGATTATGTGTCCAAATGCATAAATTAAGTAGCAACCCCCACCAATGATGCTAAGATTGTGACCAAATTCTTAGTCAAAAACACCTTTTATAGATATGGCACACCTAGAGCTATCATCAGTGATGAGGGTACCCATTTTTGCAATAAATTGTTTGAAAATCTAATGGAAAAGTATGGGGTAAAGCATAAGGTTTCTATAGCCTATCATCCAAAATTAGTGGGTAAGTCGAGTTATTTAATAGGGCGATAAAAAGAATATTGTAAAAGGTGGTTAATCCTACAAGAAAGGACTGGTCCAAACATCCTGATGATCATTTATGCGTTTATATGAGTGCTTATAAAACCACTTTAGGTTTGTCTCCGTATAGGCTAATTTATGGAAAGGCTTGCCACTTACCCATTGAGTTGGAACACAATATTTTGGGCTATAAAAAGTTTGAACTTCAACTTTCCAGCTGTTGGACAAGCAAGAATGCTCTAACTCAATCAATTGGAAGAACATATATTTTTCTCATAGGAAAATACCAAGTTGTAAAAGGAAAAGACCAAAAGATGGCATGACATGAAATGTCAGAAAAAGGAACTGGTCAAAGGCCAACAAGTTCTTTTGTTTAACTCAAGATTGAAACTATTTCTTGGAAAATTAAAGTCAAGATGGTTGGGGCCCTTTAAATTTTTGAAATTTTATCGACATGGGGCTGCATACCTTTGAATGAAAAAATGAGGAATGAGTTTAAAGTCAATGGTCAAAAAATAAAAACATATATTGGTGATCCCTCAAGCAATACAAGGATTACCATGAATTTGAATGATTAATAACTCTTGTGTTAGAAGTCGTACTATAAGACTATAAAATAGTGTTAATGGGAGGCAACCTAGCTTAATAAATTTTTGTTTTTTTTAGGATGATGAAGTTGGAAATTATTGAAATTCTATTGATCTCTGAAGACTTGTGTCACGATTGTGACGGGGTATAAATATGAAAAGTGTGAAGTTGCATGAAAATGAAAAGTTTGAAGGAAGAGAAAGAAAAAAGGAATATTAAAAATGGATGAAAAAGAAAAAAATTTAGGAAAGAGAAATGCAGTAACAAACAAGAGAGCCATGTGTGTGACATCATGAATGTTGTACTCTTGCTAGGATAATAATGGCCATGTCTTCCATCATTTATCCTGTTAGTAATTGTGAAAAGTTACTAGACAACCACAATCCAACGATTATTTCTTTCTCTCTTCTAGAATTCAAATTCAAATTTTAACCCTAACTAGTAAAGAACTCGTGCGTTTGCACGGATCACACTATGTCTAATTTTTTGTGAAGTTGTTAGATTATTTGTTTTCTATATTTAAATGTGCAATTTCGAAGAAAAAAGTATACCATTCTATTTTTGTGTTATGAAACTTTTGATATTACTTATTATTCATATTACTTAGATGACATGATTAGAGAAACATAAATATTAACTTCAACATCAAATTTGAAACTAATAACCGAATAATAAAATAACTTATCTTAAAACAAACATTTAAACACCTAAATGACATAAACAAGTTATCCTAAACCTTCATACATTACTTCCATAAATCCTCTTTCTTTACTTTCTGATCAGCTTAACGTACAACATCTCTGAAGTAGACCGGTAATGAAAAATCAAGATATCACCAACCTTAAATTTTTTGGATTTTGCATACTCATACCAACCATTTCCAAGATATATCTCAATATGTGTTATTTTTCCTTTAAGAATCTCACAGTCATACTACTTCATTTCATCAAGGTCCACCAAGGTTAGAATATTTTGGTCCACACGTAAACCGTTTCTAACAATCTCAGCTGGAAAATGCTAAAAAAAATTGAATGTTCAATCAGTTTACACATGATCAAAATGTTTGCAAAAAAAGATATCAAAAAGATAAACATGTAAATGCAATTCAATATTTTATATGAATTATGACCATGACATTTTTCCTCCCTTTGATCCTCTTGTGATTTTTTTCTCCCAAAAATATTTATAACTTATTCCCGTTTATAAAAATAATTGTATCTACAATAGATTTTTTTTCTCATTTATAAATATATTTGTAACTTTTTCTCATTATAAAAATAATTGTAATTTATTCTCATTTATAAAAATAATTGTATCAATAGGTAGACTTTTTCCGGTTTATAAGCGCATTGAACCCATGTGTCAATTTATAAAAGATATTTGTAACTTATTCCCATTTATAAAAATAATTGTATCAATAGCTGAATTTTTCTCGTTTATAAAAATATTTGTAACTTATTCTCGTTTATAAAAATGATGGTAACATATTTCCCTTTATAAAAATAATTGTATCAACATGTAGATTTTTTCCCGTTTATAAGCACCTTGAACTCGTGTGTCCATTTATAAAAATATTTGTAACTTATTCCCGTTTATAAAAATAATTGTATCCATAGATGATAATAATTATATCAACTATAATTTATAATGTTGTCCATTAATTGAGGTCAACATTTTTAAAATAGATGGTAATATTTTTAATTTAAATGTGTTCCATGCATATAAAATTATCCATTACCATTTAATAAAATTTTATTTTTTTATTATATTATAATGATAGAAATAAATTTTATTTTTCATTAAAATAAAATCATACCATTTTTTAAATTATTCATATTTTTTTATTTTTACCTTAGTATGTTTTTTTTACAGTAGAGTATTTGAATTTTTCAATTGTTTATTTTTAATTTATTATAAAATGGTTTTTTAATTCTAAAATATAAAACCAAAATAGAATTCTTTAATATTAAATTTTTTTTCAATTTATTATTAAAAAATAATACAAAATTATTAGAAATTATTACAAATCTAAAATTACAGAAAAATAAAATACATTAATTGTACATTTATTACAATTAATTAAATTTAAAGATTAAAATAGAAATTAGAAAAGAAGAAGAAAATTGGTTAGGGAAGATCAATGTATAATTTCTAAAATATTGTTAATTCAATAAAAAACATTTTTAATTTATATAATTGAATTAATCAATGCACAGTTAACTGAATTGAATCGACCAATGTATAATTAACACTTTATATTATTTAATTAGTCTCAAAATTTGATTTTAATTATCTTAAAATTAAAATAAAAGTAAATTGACATGTTTAGTAATAATTGGTCATTTTAATTTATTTAATATTTTATAGATATAATGGCTTGATTAGTTATAATGATCAAATTTTTAATAAATTTTAAAAATTAGCCAAAAGAATGTTAACTTGGAATGCGACATTCTAATATAATGAATCTTGACAAAAAAAAGACATTCTAAGATAATGAATCTTTACCAAAAAAAAATACACTGATACTTTAATTCAAGCCATATCAACTTAACAAAAATCTCACAATTAACATTCACACTACTTAACAAAACGCTGCATACATATAATTGGCGACATATGATTCAGTTTAAAATATGGAGATCAAAGTTGTTGTTCCTCGAAGCATGTAAAACCCAAATTAAAACACATTTCTGTTGCAGTCATCAATGGGTGAAACAAAAATATTTTTGCCATCCAGAAAAGCAAAGATAAAGATGTTTATGGGAGTATTCAGTGGCGTGAGATAGCGTTGATTGACTGACAGACAAACGACGGAAGGGTCATACCTGCTTCGGTGACTTGTTCCAGTGCTTCAACTTTGCAATTTGATGTTTGAACTATTATTTGAACTCCAATTGATTAAACAAACACCAGATGAAAATCAGTCTAATATTTTAACAGATCCATGATTAAACAACCAAAACATTAAAAGTTCATAACTTTTAAAACCAAATTATATGATTCAAACAAAAAATCACCAGATCTATAAATACAAAAAAAAATTGATTCAATTAGCTAAAATGAATCAAAGATTACAAACACAAATTGATTCATTACAATATAAATCTCTCAATCATTATACAAAATTAAGAAAAATTAAAATAAGATAACAAAATCATAATCGTGGAATACAACAACAAATAAACACTATAGACCGAATCAAAGAGACGTGAATCAAAGAATTTTACCTTTGCAAAAATGAAATCAAAGATTGCTCGATCGGAATCCTCAAATGTAATAAATAAATTGATGTAGGTCAGTGTCCATTGATGAATTGGTGCTTTGGTTGTAGTTGTTGGTCAATGTTGGTTATGTTAGCCATAATTATTTTTGGATCAACTCTAACAATGATAGATCTAAAGATTCGCAATCACATATTTAAGGTTAAACTATCAATTGTCTTTCCTTAAAACTCATCAATAAAGACAACACGTCAATCTGCCAAGAACATGACTCCACCTTCATCAAACAATAGAATTGTTAATCAAAAAAGAGATGAACACGAATATATATTCACTTTTAATACTCTCTATCATATTTTATATATATATATATATATATATATATATATATATATAAATATATGTGCCAATGAGAATTATAAATAAAATTCTTGTGCCTAAAATTGGAGGAACAATGGATGTCTTCACCATTAGTAATAAGTTGGACTCATTACAAGTGAGATCCCTTCAGATGAAAAGGTAGAGCATCTAGCAAAACTTATTAAGAAAAAGTGATGCAAGTGGAAACCTCAAGTTTTAAATGAACTAAAAGCTAACAAAAAGCAAGATAGTTAATCCCCCTGTTAAAACTGGAAAAAAATGCAATCTTGGACCATATGATAGAATAACCAAACTAGAATTTAGGCTAACTATCTTAAATGAAGACTTCATGCATGATAGACAACATCAGAAGGCAAACACACACACTAACATAACTAATTTGTAAAAAGATTGAGTTGTGCCAATTTTTGGATGTGTTCCCTTTAGACAAATTCTGAGTTATAAATGAAATGAGCTGCTAAAGTAAGGGATGAAGGGAGGTATAATTTTTCTTTTCTGATATTATATGTCGCACCACCTGAAGACAGGTAATGGTTCAAGTTTGGGGGTGTGATAATTCACTATGTGTGAGGTATTATAGCCTTTAACAGTTGATTTTATCTTTTTATTCAGTAACTCATTAGGTTAATTTTAGTGCACTTTTGTTGTTTTTAAGTAAGTTGTGAAAAGCACAATATGTGCTCTCATTTGTGAGTTTTTATGTGTTTGTTACATATGCAGGGATGACTTCTAATAAGTCCTGGCACATTAGAACTAGAACACCATCTTAACCCTAACATTAAGTTGAGAGCAGAATGCAATGGGGGTTACAAAGAGTGAATGTTCACAACTTTAAGGCATGTATGGCATCAACCATAAACTTGGAGCGCATTTGAGCCAAAAATTAAAAGAGATAATATCAATGCACTAGAAGACAATACTTCCCAATAGTATAACCACTACAGCGTGCGACTTGTCCCCTCTATACAACAGGTATATCACTAGACGCTTTGTTCCATGCATGGATTGTGCACCTCATTTGGTATTGGTACGAAAGAGAAGAAATAGAAGGAATATGTTGATTTCTATGGGCAAAAAGTTATGTATAATCAAGAGATCCATGATCAAATACCTCATGAAACCTTAGAAGGAGCTAACTATAAAAGGACCTCTTAGATGAAATGAAAGGAGGTTCAAACTCAGAGAGAAACATTTGGTAGAAATTGGTTTGAAAGTAAGCTGAATCAAAGTGGAGAAATTCTCATCTCTTCATCTCAACCATTAGATACCAGTCCCTGGCATGACAGAACTCCTCTCTTGCTGATTGAAGATTACAAGATGACGAAGAATTTACTCTTAGGTTTTGATTTCTTTTTCATTATGCGTTTAAGAATATTGAGCCTAGGAACCGGTATTGATGTATGTACTGAGCTCACTATGAGCTAAATTCATTTATGTATATCAATATGAAGTAATCTTTTGTGTTATTTGATGTGGTATTAGTGCCTTATTTTATCATGCATTATATTGTCATAAATATGATTCTTTTGTTGATCATATTAGGAAAAGATAAAAGCTTGTTAATGTGAGGAATCCATCAACAAGTGAAGCTCATGATAAATATGATTGAAAATAGTAGGATATGAATATTCACTAAATTAGCTACTTTAGGCATAAAAAGCTACAATCATAGAGGGCATTTGGAATGAAACCAGACATGCATTAAAGTTAAATGCGAGGCTTAGGAATTTGTCCCCTTGTTTTCTTGTATATGCTTCTGATGTTGTAGGAATACACTTTGAGATCACATTCTGAACTCATCTAGCACGACATAAAACATCATGTACACACAATAGACAAGTTATATTAATGGATCGTTGCCCAACATACTCTCCATTATTGATTTCACTTATTTAGACCAACATTATTTCTACTATTGTATACTTTAAAACTTAACTTCTGACAACCATCAACAATTGTTATTTTTGCTCATGCTCATTCATAAAATATAGTTTTACAAATCAATCTAAGTTATTTCCATTTTCTATGTGTTTGACATCCTTATAAATCTATCAGTTACTACTTTAAAGATCATTTATACTTGCATGTGACACCTTCCCACATTACTCATATTTGTTTTAGGAGACATAAAAAAGTTGGAGTCATTTCCAATTACCTAGAGAGGGAGTTAGTCTAAAAAAAAGTAGTGGTGTTTTTATCCGTCAAAGCCAAAAGTTTCCCCAAACCCTAAACTAGTATCTGGTGATCAAACACACTCCCACAAATGACAAAACATTTTTATGGAAAAACATTTATGATGGATGGTCAAAAGCCCCTACAAATTCCAAACTTGCATTATTTATAACCAAAATTACGGGTGTATATGGGTTGGATCCACCCACAAAATCCGGTCAAATCCACCCAAAAAAATTAAGAAACGTGGTTTAGGTCGAGTAATTAGGTGGATATGAGTTTAAAAATGAAAAACCCATTAAGAAATTGAGTTTAGGGTAAAATCAGACTCAAACCTAAAAAATCCACTGACCCACTAATCAAACATTTATTATTAAAATTGTAATGATTTTAATGAATATTAACTTATTTGTTGCAATTTTAGTCTCTTGAATATTTATTATTTTAGTGAACCATGACTTTAACTAATTTTGAATATTTCACTTTTTGGTTCTTTTGATGATAATACTAGTACAATTTTATGTTGTGCAACTTTAGTTTATTGCTAATATTTTATGATAATTTTTATTAGTTGATGTATCATTTATTATTGTACGATGCAAAAAAATAGTAAAAATAACTTATCTAATTTTTTTAAGAAGATAAAAACGTTGAATGATTTTTATGAAAAAAAGGATGACTCATCATTTAGTCATTTAATATTAATAAAATGAACAAATTTGTTTGGGCAACCCATTATCTAACCCAATCCAACCCGGAAATTAGTGGATTTGCCCAAACCAACACATTAGTGTAGCGGATAGTTATTTTACCTCACTCAAACCGAAGTGTCCTATATGGAATGAATATTGAGTTTGGTCAAATCTAACCAAACCAGCCATGTACACCTCTAACCAAAATACACCCACAAATGTCAACATTTTTTTGGAATAACATTTTCGGCGGTCAAACGTCCCCACTAATGGTTATTTTTTCATTTTACATTATGGTGGCCACAAAGCAACAACTTATATCACCCAAAAAATTCTCCAATATTTTTTTCTATTCTCATTATATTTTTCTTTCTACAAAGATTTGTTGGAAATCCACCACAAACTATGGAGAATTTCAATCAATCTTGATAAATAAGATTGTTATCACCCACACAATGACAATAAAAGAAAAAAACAATTGAGAAAGAAAATAAAGAACGATGAAGGAGAAGATGAAATAAATTTTGCAGAGTTTCTCTCTGCCCACAAACTGTGGAAAACTTCTTATTCACTTTGCAACTGCAAAATACTATGAATACAATGTTATGAATGCTCTATTCACTTCATTACAAGAATAAGGGTTACTCCCTCTATTTATAGATTTAGGTTAAGTTGGACCTCAAGTCAAAGCCCAAAACTATAAAAACCCAAAATAACTAACACCACTAAAATAGACCTAAGTTGAAATCCTGTGTGAAGCAACATGTTTCGACACTTCGAAACAATAACACAACTCAACATACTAGGTGGTTCGACACTTTCTCGTTCTATCGAGAAACCTGCTTCGACACAAGGAATTACAATTCAACACACCACCTAATTCATTGTGTCTCAGCTATCTACATTCATCATAGCTCTTAGTCTTCTGAACACTTCGACCTACATTCCCTTCGTCATGATGTCTGCAATCTGATTCTCAGTTCTGCAGTGTTCCACATTCATCTTCCCATCTTCTACCTGCTCTCGAAGATAATGGAACCTTATTTCGATGTGCTTACTTCGACCGTGTGCTATCAGATTCTTCGCTAGATTGATAGCTGACATGCAGTCGATCTTCGTGGTAATTGCTCCATGACTCTTCGATGTTATTTCTTCGACCAGATTCACCATCCATGTTGCTTGACATGTACAAAGATAAATAACTATGTATTCTGCTTCGCATGATGATAATGCCACTACTGGATTTTTTCTCGAACTCCAAGCAACTGGTGCACCACCTAACATAAGCACATAGCCAGTTGTGGATTTTCGATCCTTAGCATCACTACACCAACTTTAGTCAGTGTATCCCACTAGTTTGCATTCTTTTCCTTCATCAGTTGCAGGAAACAAAATGCCATAGCCGAGAGTTTGTTTTAGATACCTTAGTATCCTCTTCGTCGCTGCTAGATGTGATACCTTTGGCTTCTACATGAATCTACTCACCATACCTACACTGTATGCTAAGTCAGGCCTTGTATGACAAAGGTATCAAAGTGACCCAATAAGTCTTCTATATTGGGTTAGTTCGACATCATCTTCATCTGAATCTTTCAACAGTTGTAATCTGGGCTCAGTTGGAGTCAAAGTTGGGTTGTAATCTTGCATCTCAAATCTCTTGAGTATTTCACCTGCATACCTTCTTTGATGCATCATCAAACCTCTACCACTCTTGTAAAATTTAATGCTAAGGAAGTATGAAATGTCACCCAGATCTGACATTTTGAATTCCTTGTTGAGATCACCTTTTAAGTCTTCGATATCCTTCTTGCAGCTATCTGTTATCAACAAGTCATCAACATAGAGACATAGTATAAGCAATTCACTCTTGCTTCTTCTTACATATACTCCATGTTCATATTTGCACTTCACAAATTCCTTTTCCCTTAGAAAACCATCTATCTTCTTGTTCCAAGCTCTTGGAGCTTGTTTAAGTCCGTACATGGCTTCATGCAGCCTTTACACCTTTCTTTCTTTGCCATGTTTCACAAACCCAGATGGTTGTGCAACATAAACTTCTTCTCTTAAGGGAACATTCAGGAACACATATTTCACATCCATCTGACACATCTTCCAGTTGTTTATGTTTGCTAGACCAACAACCAATCTGATTATTTTGATCCTTGCAACAGGTGCAAAAACCTCATCGAAGTCGATTCCTTCTTTCTGAAGAAATCCTTTCGCCACAAGCATTGCCTTGTGTCGAGTCACTTCTCCTATGGGATTCAACTTCACCTTGTATACCCACTTCACATCAATTGCCTTCTTGTCTTGGGGAAATTCGACAAGTGACCAGGTGTTGTTGACTTCGATTGACTTCAGCTCTTCGTCCATTGCTTTCATCCACTTTGAATCTTTCAATGCCTCAGCTGCATTGACAGGTTTGACATCTGCGTAGAAAGCATAGTGTACCAGCTCACCTTCTTCATTGACCATATCATATAATATAATCACACATTCTTGCAACCTTGCAGGCATATGTCTTGTTCTTTAAGGTCTACTTGAGCATGCTTCACCTCTAACTTCTTCCTGTTGAACTTCTCTTTCGACTTCACTAGCTGGTTCATCACAAAATATTCTCACTGAATCTTTCTTGACATTCTCAGTCCAATCCCATTGTCTAAGCTCGTCTATGATCATGTCCCTACTAATCACCACTTGCTTATTCACTGGGTCGACCAACTTGTATCCTCCATTCAAATGATATCCTATCAGGATCATTTGAATCGCCTTGTCATCAAGTTTTCTTCTCAACTGATTTGGCACATGTCTATGCAATATAAATCCAAACACCCTCAGATGACTCAATCTAGGCTTGACACCAGACCAACATTCTTCTGGTGTGATTCCTTCTAGCTTCTCCGTTGGACATCTATTTAAGATATATGTCGCAATCGACACAACTTCTCCCCATAATTTTTTGGGTAAATGCTTGTCTTTCAACATACTTCTAACCATATTCATAATGGTTATATTCTTCCTTTATGCAACTCCATTCTGCCTTGGAGTGTAGGGTGGAACCACCTCATGCACAATCCCTTCTTTCACGCATAATGCATCGAAGTCTTTCGACACATATTCTTCACCACCATCAGTCCTCAAAATCTTGATCTTTCGACCATAGATTTAAATTTGGCAAATACCTCTATCACTTCACTTTTCTTTTTGATCAGGTAAGAACACAGTTTTCGAATGAAATCATCCATGAATGTAACAAAGTATTTGTTACCTCCAATCGAATCCACCTGGAGAGGACCACATACATCAGAGTATATGACTTCAAGAATTTCCTTCGACCTGCTTCCTGCATCCTTACTGAAGTTGTTCTTATGCTGCTTCGCCTGCACACATTCTCCACACACTTCGTTTGGAATGTCGATTTCTGGTAATCCTGAAACCATATTTCTTCTCTTAAAATCTCTGATGTCTTTGAAATTGAGATGACCAAGTCTATAATGCCATATCTATTCATCTTTGTTGTCTGCTATTGCAAGGCACTTATGCTTTATCACATTTAGTTCAATATTGAAGGTTCTATTATGAGACATTGGAGCCTTCAAGATCAATATTCCATTTGGGTCGAGAACTCTCATCATCTTGTCTTTGATCGACACCTTGTAGTGCTTTTTGACTAACTGCCATATGCTGAGCAAATTGCTCTTCATACCTGGTATGTACAACATATTTGAATGTACTAACGTCTTGTCATCTTTCCTCATAATCAGAACATCACCAACACCTTTAGCTGTTAAAGTGTTGCCATTTGCAAATTTCACCACGTTCTTCATTGAGGGATTTATGTTGACAACCCAATATTTCATTCCAGACATGTGTGATGAGCATCCTGAGTCAAAGTACCATTGATCCTTGAATCTTTCTTCATCTCTTGTTGTAACCATCAACAACGTCTCTTCTTCTTCTTCATGTTTCGCCATCTTTGCATAAGTTTCTTCATTCTTCTGCTTTTCTGGACAATCACTAGAATAATGACCATACTTCTGAAAATTGTAACACTGAATGTGACTCTTGTCTGACTTTTAACCGCCGCCTCTTCCTCTACCTGCAACACCACCTATTTGGTTGCCTTGGTTCCAGGGTTTTCTCTTATTCAACCAGTTTCCTTCTTCCTGATTTCGACCAGTCGAATTATTATAGTCTCATCTGCCTTTGTTGCCATTCCGGTTTCCTTTTCCTTTTCTTTCTTTTACTGATTGAGCCTGCAAAGCCATATCACTCTTCGACTTTCTTGCGGCTCTTTCATCCATTCTTTTTTCATGAGATTCAAGCATTCCTTGTAGCTCTTCATTTTTCAGTTTTGACAAATCTTTCACTCTTCTATGGCTACTACCGCATGGTCGAACTTTGGAGCCAACTACCTCAAGATCTTTCCAACAACAGATCTCGATGTCAACACTTCTCCACATACCTTAATTTGATTCACCGGTTTCGTAACCTTGGTGAAGATGTCAGTTATGCTTTCATTGTCTTCCATCTGAAGCAATTCATACGTTCTTTTGTGAGTTTGTAACCTCACCTCTTTCACCTTCTCTGCGCCTCAAAATGATTTCTCCAAAAATTCCCATACTTCTTTCGATGACTCTACATCACTAACCTTTTCAAAGTTATATGCATCAACACGTTGATGAATTATAAAGAGAGCTTTATAATCTTTCTTCTTCAATTCTTTATGTGCAGCCCTTTCTTGATATATCACATCTTCTACAAGCGTTGCTACTCCTTCCTTCACAAGATCCCAGAGATCTTGATAACATAACACAACCTTTATCTGCTTCTACCAATTCTCATAATTGCTGTTCTTGAGAATAAAAAGATTTGCTGGAAAATGCCCGTTTGGATGATTCGTTACCATGGTGATTTTCTTCCCACGAATCGATTACAACCGGAGCTCTTGATAACAGATGTTGGAAATCCACCACAACATATGGAGAATTTCAATCAATATTGATGAACAAGATTGTTATCACCCACACAATGACAATAAAAAAACAATTGAGAAAGAAAATAAAGAACGATGAAGGAGAAGAAAAACTAAATTTTGCAGAGTTTCTCTCTGCCCACAAACTGTGGAAAACTTGTGGAAAACTTCTTATTCACTTTGCAACTGCAAAATACTGTGAATACAATGTTATGAATGCTCTATTCACTTCATTACAAGAATAAGGGTTACTCTCTCTATTTATAGATTTAGGTTAACTTGGACCTCAAGTCAAAACCCAAAACTATAAAAGCCCAAAATAACTAATACTACTAAAATAAGCCTAAGTCGAAATCCTGTGTGAAGCAACATGCTTCGATACTTTGACACACTAACACAACTTAACATATTAGGTGGTTTGACACTTCCTTATTTTGTCAAGCAACCTGCTTCGACACAAGGAATTACAAATCAACAAGACTTACTATCACTTCTACTTATATTTTTTTATTCCAACATAAATATGTCGCCAAACAAAATATACCCCATTAACATTTGCAGAGATATAAACTCTGGCTATATTACTTTTATCAGCAATGTTATTCTTACATCCATTTTGTACATCAATACTTACACTGTATACACTGTTCACCGTATTTATACGGTGAACAGTGTTTTTTCAATAAAAATATATATTTTATGAACAATGTTATGAACAGTACCATGAACAGTATCTTGTGATTAATATTCGTGAATAGTAATTTTAAATGGGGAAACAAAGTTGGTTAATAAAATATAAAAAATTGGTTAATGAAGTGATGAAACTGGTTAATAAACACACAACTATTTAAAATAACTTTTAGTGTAAAATAAAATTGGTTAATAAAATGTAAAAAGTTGGTTAATTGAGTGATGAAAATGGTTAATAAACATTCAGATATTAAAAATATTTTTTTATAATAAAACAAAATTGGTTAATAAAATATAAAATATTGGTTAATAAAAATATAAAATTGATTAATCATATCAATTTTAAAAATAATAATAATTTTTTTATATTTTTATAAAAAAATATTAATTACTATAATATTTCAAATACATTTATATCCATTAAAATATAAAGCTATGTAAATTAAAAATAAAGATACATGTAGATGTAGTAGGAGAGAGAATTTAATGATAAAAAATTAAAAAAGTATTATTTATGGTATAGATGTAACATGACACTATAGAAATATCATTTCGATACTTTTATTTATCAACGTTTTTCTCATTTGTATTATACTTATTTGTCTTTTTTTGTTTTCTATATATTCTCAAATCTTCAAGAGAACTAGTTCATCTACCCAATACGTCTTACATAGATCGTCACATGTTTTATATAGGAAAGATTGATTTTGATGGTAAAATTGATCCTTTTAAAATACATTTTATAACAAATGGATATACACAAATATCTGACCTCGATTACACAATTTTTTTTTTGAAAATGGTTTGAGTAACTTTGTTATTGTGTAACTTTGGTAACTTTAATTACTTTGAAGATGAATAAAAAAAGTTAAAATATATTATTTTAATGTGAGAGAATTAATAATTAAAAGAAAGATAGAGACAAAGTCACTCAAACCCAACCCGACTCTTTCTCGCATATATCTAAGAAATCATATCTTAAGCTCCTTATTTCAATTGCAACCATCCAACACTAACCTTTGCACAAACTAAACATTTAAAATATATATTTTTCATGGTAACCTTAAAGAGAAAATGTATATATGGGTAACTCATCAAGGTTTGTTTTTCATAAGGGTTCTCTTCCATGGTTTCTCGACTTCATGGATCCCTCTCATAGTTTCCTTGAGTTTGGTTTGGTATATTTAATAGAGTGGTGTAATAATTTGATATGATTAAAAGTGAATCTGATTTATTTAGTGTTTTATTGATATTCGACCCAAGGGTTTATTTATCTATTTGGGTAATATTATCATAATTGATAGTGGTCAACATCGAATGGTCTACTGGAAACAATATGAGATTGTTTTAGAATTTTAGTGTTTAGTTTTTAAAATTATTTTGTAAATATATTTAGAAAAAAGAGTTTTTAAGAAAAATAATAAAACAAAACATGGTTACTTTACTTTTAAAATCATTTTGAAGTTGTACAATATTAGAAAAAAAATTCTATTAATGAAAAACGTATCACTTTTCAAATTAAAAATCAAAAATCAAAATTTTTAAAATCTATTTTAATTTTTTAGTTTTTAAAACTCTGAATTAAAGAATAATTTTTATAAATAATTTTGTAAAATTAGGCGACCAAACAACTTTTATAATTTTGAAATTTTAAAAATTAAAAAATAATTTTACAAAATCAAATCAAATAAATTTATATCTCCCATGTGTTTCAGACTAATGGTTTTGACAAGCTCAACTACTTCTCGAGTATTAATGTAGCATAATTCAAAGAAGATTTACTAATTTCACAAAAGAAATATGTTGTGGATATTTTTGAAGAGACAGATTTATTAAATGACAGGTTTATATCTCCATGTGTTTCAGCCTAATGGTTTTGACAAGCTCGACTACTTCTTGAGTATTAATGTAGCATAATTCAAAGATGATTTACTAATTTCACAAAAGAAATATGTTGTCGATATTTTTGAAGAACGAATTTATTAAATGACATGTTAGATAATAATACAAATATTATTAATTAGTTTTTTGTTATACCAATCTGTTGTGCTGAATGCACATTTATAGGACTTTCTGTTAGTACCTTGGTGTATAAATACACTTCTTTACTCTCGTGTTGACCAAGTTATTCAATAGTAATGAAAGGTTTATTTTATTTTAATGCTAATTCAATACTCCCTCCGTCTCATAAAAAATGTCATATTTGAACAATTCACGATTTTTAAGGAAATGATTGGATGTGTTGGTTTTGATGATAAAATTAATACCATTTACTAGAATATCCTTATTAATTGTAGTTAAAAAAGTGGTTGGATAAAGTGAAAGTTAATAAATAGGGGTATGATAGTGGAAAAATAATAATAAATGTTGTATTGATATTGTAAAAGGACAATTATTTTGAGACAAAGAAAAAGTACGGATGAAACACTTTTTATGAGACGGAGGGAGTATGGTATTAGCCTCTCAATTAATTTTTACCATTTCCTCTTCTTCCTCACACACACACACACACACGTGTAACTTTATATCATCTTCTTGTTTCCATGCATCTTCTCCTATTTGCACCGCACACCTGCACTCCTTTTCTTCTCTTAGAATACTCCTGCAAGATTCTCATCATCACACCTCTTCTACTTCATGACAGATCTTTGATGCATGACATCCTTCCATTCGTCTCTCAAGATTTCACCTTATCTTTCATTTTCTTAAGATAAACAAATATCACTTTCCTTTTATCATTTTACTTCTTCTCTTCTCTCTCTTCACTCTTCTGTCTCTCTATAAATGAATCTATACACTTACTTTCACATTCAACCTTATTCCCTGAAATCCAAATTTTCTCTTACTCAAAAAACCCTTATTCATACACATCTTCATACCCAAACCCAACACATTCATCCAAACTCAACACCGCCTTCAACATAATTCAAACTAAACACAAAAAATTCAAGAACCTTCAAGAACAAATCCAAAAAAATCGACAATACTCAATATTGAACCCCAAAATTTCAACCAAATACCCTGAATATCCATCCACACTCAATAACATATTCAACAACATTAATCATAAACCCAAAAATTTCAATATTCTTCACAAACAAACCCCAAAAAACCAACTTGAAAATCGAACTAAACGATTTCACCAACAAACCTAGAAAATACATGAACTTCTTCAATCACAGCCTATAAATCTCATCTCTTTTACTCCAACCCTCACCTAAATCCTTACACCTTCATCATTCCTCACATCAAATCAAATCTTTCTCACGAACAAATTCATTACTCACCTAGAACCACTTCTTGCATGTTCATCCTCCCTCAACATCTTCTTCATAACCAACCCAATACATATTCACCATTCCTCACATCAAACCAAATCTTTCTCACGGAAAAATTCATCATGAATCCAAAATCACCTCTTGCATGTTCATCCTCCCTCAACATCATTTTCGTAACCAACCCAGAAAACTCTTTTCCCCCTTTAAACCATCATGACCGATTTAACCTATTTTGATTTTGCCATCAACCTCTCAAATTCCTACTACCTTCACCCTAATGAAAACCCATCCCTCGTTCTTGTTGCAAGCCTCATTGACCACAACAACTATAATTCATGCTCTTGTGCCATGGAAATTTCCCTAATATCCAAAATTAAGTTGCTTTTTGTTGATGGGACTTTCATTTAACCTCATACGGGTCATAGCATTTCCAATCCTTGGATCTAGTGCAATAACATGGTCCTTTCTAAGCTTCAACGCTCAATCTCTTATAATATCGTTCAATCAATATTATTTATAGATAATGCTCATGTAGTTTGGAAGAATTTGGAAAATCGTTTATCTCAAGGTGACTTTTTTAAAATCTCCGATCTTCAAGACGACCTCACACACCTTCATGAGAGTTCTTTATATGTTTCGACTTAGTTTACAAAGTTGTCTTCTCTCTAGGAGCAAATTGATTACCTTTGACCCACTCGTGATTGCACTTACGCCATACTCTACACATGTGGTGCCGCCTCTGATCTTCGCAAATATGAAACTCAAGATCGCGTATTAAAATTCCCTAAAGACCTCAATGAACCTTTTTCCACCGTTCGGTCTCAAATCCTCCTGTTTGACCCCTTTCATTCTCTCAAAAATAGTTTCTAAATGGTTTCAGGTTAAGAACTTTGTTCGATTGCTCCTTCCTCTTTTGAACATCCTACTATGGCTATGAAATTTCAACCATCTACCAATTCTGGGGGAGCTCGTGGAACTCACTCATCTTGTGGTCGTGGTCACCGAAACATGGGATATGGATCTTCTTCTCAACGCATTTGCACTCATTATGGATACACCAATCACATTGTGGAAACCTATTTCCATCAATAACACCAGTTCCTCCACACCTATTGAAACGTCATTTAACTCTGCTCCAAACTCTCAGAAATCCATAGCAACCCTTCAGGATTATTACAATCACATTGTTCAACTCCTTAACCAAAATGATTCTTCTCTTTCACCTGTTGTTTCTGAGTCTGCCCTCCCCCACATTAACTCTATATCCACATCCATGGAGGGTTAACCACTTGTATATTGGGTAATTCATGCAAGTGCCACTCATCACATAACTCCTAATCTATCTAATTTTGCATCTTATTCTTCTATATCTCCTACCAACATGAAATTACCAAATAGTCTACCATGTTAACTAATATTGATGTAATTATTTATCTTTCCAATTCTTTATTATTGACTCATGTTCACTACATTCCTACATTCAATGTTAATTTTATTTCAGCAATAAAACTTATTGATTCCTCCCTCTGTCATCTAACATTCACTAATACTCAATGTCTTATTTTGTAGAAAAATTCCAAGAACCTGATTGGTTTAGCTAATAGACATGGCAACCTTTATGTTCTTCAAGCTCGTGCAATTCCTTCAGCTCCCCTACTTGTAATTTTGTTCAACTTCTTTCCTCTAATCTTTGGAATAGTCAATTAGGTCATCCTTCTGACTTGACTCACAAATATTTATCTTCTAATTTTCCTAGCATTAATCATAACTTAAATAAAAAAAAATCCTTGTCACTTATTTCATTTAGCTAAACATAAGCGTCTACCATATCCTGATAGTAATAACACTACTTCACATGTTTTTCCTCTTCTTTATGCTGATATTTATGGTCCTTACTCCACACCTTTTGTTACTAATAAAATATTTTTCTTACTTTAGTTGATGCTTTTACTTGCTTTATTTGGGTTATTTTTATCACATAAATGCGAAACTTGAAAACACAATTTTATTTCTTTTATCCATACTCAAATTTATGCAAAATTAAAATGTCTTCTAACTGACAATAGGCGTAAATTTTTAATGAATACTTTTTATCTATCCCAAGACATCTTCATCATAGATCCTGTGTTGAATTCCCTTAAAAAATGGAATTGTTGAGCAGAAACATCAACATATCCTCAATGTTGCAAGATCCTTATTATTTCAAGCAAATCATCCTAATTTTTTGGGCACCTCTCTATTACTCACGATGTTCTTTTAATTAATCATCCAACTTCTCATCTTATTCAAAATGCCACACTTTTTTTTTGTTTAACAAACACCTGATTAAACTACATTAAAATATTTTGGTAGTCTTGCTTATGCATCCACTATTCAACAAAATTATACTAAATTTGATCCTAGATCCAAAAATTGTGTTTTTCTAGGTTATAGAGAAGGAACCAAAGGTTATCTTCTATATGATTTAACCACTAACAATTTTCTTGTTTCCAAGAATATATGTTTTTATGAATCCCTTTATATTTTTGCTTAAACTCATGATCATCTTCCTCTTCCACCAATTCCTACCATTCACCGTGACCCTTAAGGCCTTAACTCAACCCCACAAATGACACTATCACCAATTCCCCTTCACCACAAACCACCTTTATCCATCCTCTTCCTCAATCTAACCCTTATCCCTATCCCTCCATTTCAATCCAATTCCACACAACAACCTATCCTTCCTTCATCTCGACCCACTCTTAAAAATTCCACTAGCCAAACCAAACTACCTTCATACCTCAACAACTACCACTACAATATTCTGAATACTAAACCATTACCTCATTCTACTCCACCCTTACCACTTTTCCCTCTTTCATATTTTATTTCCTATGACAATTGCAATACCCTTTGTAAAAACTTTTTTCTTTCCATTTCCTCCACTCCTGAACCTACTACCTTACCAAGCTAGTAAATATTACTACTGGCTTTAAGCCATGAAAAATGAACTTCAAGCCCTTATCAAACAAACACTTGGACAATTTTTGACCTACCACCCAAAAAAGTTCACATTGAATGCAAATGGGTTTATAAAATAAAACATCTTGTTGATGGTTCTAATGACAGGTACAAAGCAGGAATTATAGGAAAAGGCTACGTTCAACTTAGAAGGTGTTGATTATTTTGATACCTTGTTCCCTATTGCTAAATTAACCACAGTAAGAACCCTTTATCCATTGGTATTTGTCAAAAATTAGTATATAGAGCAACTAGATGTTAATAATTCTTTTCTTTATGGAGATCTAAATGAAGAGGTTTATATAATCATCCCTAAAAGTTATAATTTTCTTCATTAATCTCTGACCATAAAGTTTTGTAAATTAAACAAAAGCCTTTATGGGCTTGAACAAGCTATAAGTTTGTTGTATTATAAGATGTTTGGATCTTTAATTTCTCTTGGTTACATACATTCCAATGCTGATTATTCTTTGTCTACAAAATCTTGTGTTAATTGCTTTACTACTCTATTAGCTTATGTTGATGAATTAGTTTTAGCAGTTGATGATCTCACGAAAATTATGAATGTCAAATACTTAGGACCTTTTTGATACTTTATTATGGGTCAATCTTCATTTGGTATTTTAATCAATCGACGTCATTATACACTTGATTTACTAAATAAAACATGTATTCTTGCTTCTAAGCCAACTACTACTCTTTACAATCTTTACCTCAATCTTCATTCCACTTCATTTGTATCTTACTATAACTCTAATCAATATCGTAGACTCGTCGGTCAACTTGTTCATTAAACTACCACTCATCCCGACATCTCCTTTGATGAACGGAAGCTTAGCCAATTTATCTCTAAGTCAAGTGTTACACACTACCAAGCTACCCTTCGTCTTTTACACTATTTAAAATATTCCTTTGCTCAGGGACTCTCTTACCCAGTAAATACTGATTTAATTCTTTTTGGTTTTACAAATAATGATTGGGCTACTTTCCCTATAACAAGACTATTCGTCACTATTTTTCCATCTTTCTCGGAAAATATCTAATCTCATGGAAGTCTAAGAAGAAAACAACAATTTCTCACTACAGTTCTGAAGTTGAATATTGCGCTCTTGAAAGCCTCACATGTGAAGTACAATGGTTGCTCCACCTCTCTAAGGACCTCCGCAATGAATTTCAAAGACCCACTTCTCTCTATTGCAACAACAAATTTGTAATCTACTTAGAGCATGATCAAACCTTTCACGAGCACTCCAAACACACTGATATCGACTACCACTTGATCCGACAAAAGCTGGAATATGGACTCATCAAACTCTTCCCAATTTCATCATCTTCAAAAATTGATGATGTTCTTATTAAACCTCTACATACCCCATTTTATTCTTCTTTTTTCTCCAAGCTCGAATTTTTCGTAAAAAACAATCCAGCTTATGGGGGAGTGTTAGATAATTATAAAAATATTGTTAATTAGTTTTTACTATACCAATCTAGTGTGTTGAATGCACATTTATAGGGTTTTGTGTTAGTACCTTGGTGTATAAATACACATTTTTACTCCTGTATTGACCAAGTTATTAAATAATAATGAAAGATTTATTTTCTCTTAATTCCAATTAAATAAGACAAATTAGTTGATACTCACATGAATTCAAATCTTAAACTTATATCTAATCACAGGGAGCCATTACTAGTTTTAAAGAGTTATATAAACTTCTTAATAAATTAATCTACCTCACAGTCATGCTCCTAAGCATTTCATTTCCAATCATTGAGGTAAGTCAATTATTAAACTCTCATTTCCGAGAACATCAGAATATTGTGATATAGATCTTAAACTACATTAAAGGCGCTCAATGAAAAGATCTAATTTATGAGAATATTTTAGATATACTCAGATGAATGTACATTTATATGCCTATTGTGTAACTTCACCTAGTGACAAATAATTTATTTTTGGATATTGTGTACTAGTCAGAGGAAATTTAATATCATGAAAAAGTAAAAAAGAAAGTGTGGTTGAGAGATCCACTGTTATGTTGTGATATAATCCAATTTAGTTAGTTTGTTATAGTTGCCTGGGTTACAAGTAATCGACTTGTATATATGCATATGCATAGTGTAATACAATTTTTACAATCCAATACAATTACTTTTCATTCTCTCTCTCTCTCTCTCTCTCTCTCTCTCTCTCTCTCTCTCTCACACACACACACACACACACACACACACACACACACACACACACACACACACATTCCTTTCTCTCCTAAGTGAATTAGCACTAAAAAATTGGTATCTAGAGCTTTTGGTTCATTCTTCTTTATCGTGTATTCAAGAAATGCACGTTGGTGGTCGTGTTTCCATGGATCGCGAATCATGTTTGCTGCAAAGATGAATGGTAGCAATCATATTCCCAATTCTCTTCCAATTTTTGATGAAAAATTAGACCCAGTGGAGTAAACAGATGTAGTCATTATTTGGTTTTCAGGAAACCTTAGAAGTGGTAACTAATGGCACTTCTAAGCTTGCTTACAATGCAAACAATGCCCAAAGAATATTTTATAAGTATGCAAAGAAGAAAGATTGCAAGGTTGCATTTTGTATTCAATCTGCAGTAGATGAGGCGAATTTTGATCAAATTTCTCATGCTGAAATGGAGAAAGAGGCATGGCATATTCTTGTCAAGTATTATGAAGGTGGTGAAAAGATTAAAGGTGTAAAGTTGCAGGCACTACGAAGAAAGTATGAGTTGCTACAGATGGGAGAAGATGAAAAGATTGCAAGCTACGTCTTGAAGGTGTTGAATCTGATCCATCTCATGAAAGACTGTAGCAAAGTCATAATTGATAAGATGATAGTTGATAAGGTAATGCGTACATTGACCTCTCCCTTTGATCGTGTTATTGTAGCCATTCAAGAATCCAGTAATCTTGGAACCTTGAAATTGGAAGATTTGGTTGGTTCATTGGAGGCACATGAGTTCAGGATTATAAAGAGGAAAGGGGTTCAAGATTCGATAGGCCCGGACATGGAAGAAGCATGATGATTCCAACAAGTTCAAGGGCAAAGAAGACAAAACTCAGAGAAACAAGTATTAGGTAAACCCTCAAAAGCATAAGGTCGATGATATGGCTTCTGAATCCTTGAAAAAAGTAGAAGGAAACTCATATCAGAAAGATAAACATGACAAGAAAAATATGCAGTGCTACAACTGTGAAAAGTGGAGTCACTTAGATGATGAAGGAGAAAACCTTGCATAATACTGGTACAAGAAAGAAAGTGAGCGACAAAAGTCAAGGATGACAAAGGAGCAAACCTTGCACAAGACTGGAGCATACACGCTATTCAATCCAATCAATGATAAGATTGTGATGAGTCGAGACATTGTGATTGATGAGAACTCTTCTTGGGATTGGAATTCAGATGATGTAACTAACAAGCCATTAATGAGTTATGGAATTGATGAAGAAAGTAGTGAGCATGAAGAAATTCAAGTTCATGACATACCAGTCACTATCAAAGTTGAAGCAAATAATAGGGAGGTGTGGCTAGCACAAGCCCAAGACCTCAAAGAACCAGAGTTCTCCCAACAAGGCTTCAAGACTATGAGGTGATTCATGATGATAAATTCATGCCATATGGATGGATAATTGGTTCATTTCTCTTTACTCTCAGGTGCTGAACTAATCAGTTATGGTCGAAGAGTTACAAGTGATCGAAAGAAACAAAACATGGGAGTTAGTTTACTTACCATCACACACAAAAGTTATCAAGGTAAAATGGGTGTTCAAGCTAAAGCATAATCCTGATGGGTCAATTTCCAGACACAAAGCAAGATTGGTTGCTCGAGGATTTCTTCAAAGAGCATGACTCGACTATTCTGAAGTATATGCACTAGTAGCTAGATTGGAGACTGTCAGATTGATGGTAGCCTTGGCATGTACGCAAAGATGGTCAAAATATCTCTTAGATGTGAAATTAACATTTTTTAATGGTCCCCTAAATGAAATTGTCTATGTCACACAACCTTCTGAGTTTGTGATACAAGAGGATGCAAGGAAAGTGTACAAGTTTCACAAAGCTCTTTATGATCTCAAACAAGAACCTAGGGCATATAATATGAAAATTGAATCATACTTAGTCGAATTGGAATTCATCAAATACAGGTCCGAGTATGATGTCTATGTACATGTCATAAGATATAACCATCATCTGCTTATATGTCGATGACTTGATAGTAATTGGAAATAGCATGTATAACTTATCGAAGTTCAATGAGTTGATGAAGAGGGAATTTGATATGTTGGATTTGGGAAGCTTGTCGTATTTTCTAGGCATTGAATTTCAAATTACCAAGCGAGGTATGATGTTGCATCAAAGGAAGTATGTCAAAGAAATACTCAAAAGATTTGGGATGGCTGATTCGAATTCCGCATCCTCACATGTTTAACCAAATCTAAAACTAGAGAAGCATGAACAGGAGGACAAGGTTGATGTCACTTTGTTCAATCAAATTGTAGGATCTCTGAGGTATATGTGCAATAGCATACCTGATATAGGTTTCACAGTCGGATTGATAAGCAAGTACATGAATGAAGCAAAGGTGTCACACATGATAGCTGCAAGAAAAATCCTGAGATATCTAAAAGGATCAATAAACACTGGAATCATGTTTCCACGAGAGTCTGAAAGCAAAGAAGTTGTGATTAATTGTTATTCAAATGCTGATTGGTGTGGAGATAAGGAAAATCGAATAAGCATGACTAGTTATTTATTTCAATTATTTGGTGCCCCAATCTCATGGTGCTCGAGAAAGTAATTTGTGGTGGAATTATCATCATGTGATGCCGAGTATATAGAAGGATCAAATGCTGCTTGTCAAGCAATCTAGATTAGATCTGTGCTGGATGAGATAAAGGTCGAAGTAAACAAACCTCTAATGTTGTAGAGCGACAACAAGTCGACCATTAATCTTGCAAAGAATTCAGTTCTACATGGAACGAGTAAGTACATTGATGCTAGATTTCACTTCCTGGGGGGAAGGTAAAACAAGGCGAACTTGAGGTAAGGCGTTGCTCGAGTGAAGCACAATTGTCTGATATTTTCACCAAAAGATTGAAGATCGACAAATTCCTGACTTTGAGAAAGAAATTAAGAATAATTTAGATCGATTATGATCAATTTGTATTTAACAACTTGGATTATAAAGGGGTATGTTGTGATATAATTCAAATTATTGAGTTAGTTAGATAATTTATTATAATTACTTGTGTTACAAGTAATCGACTTTTATATATATATATATATATATATATATATATATATATATATATATATATATATATATATATATATATATATATATATATATATATATATATATATATATATATATATATATATATATATATATGTGTGTGTGTGTATAGTGTAATTCAATTTTAACAACTCAATACAATTATTTTTTATTTTCTCATTTCTTCTCATCTATATGTATTAGCACTAACATGTTAAAGTTGAATGCATAACCACGACAATGACATGTGAATTTATTTGATTGAAATAGTTATTCATAGAGTTTTAGTTTTGACAAGACAACACAAATGACACTAATACGTGATAATAAGCATCACGACATGTTTTAAACAAAAAAATTTAAGAGAGATTTTTTTTTGAAAAAGATGATAACTTTGTAAGCTAGAAGATCAAATTGAATGATATCTCCACTAAATTTGCCAATTTCCAATGATTAATTGACAAATGTCTAAACCAAGTCCTTGACAAATCCTCAAATCAATACTATGTAACAAGTTTATCGCACATGTTTTATATGCTCCATATTTTGAGGAAGTGTGTTAAACATTATTACAATAATATAAATACAAGTATGCACTGCAAAATATTGTATGAATCAAATATATCATGCATTCTATTGCTGAAGTATTAAAAATATTTGATTTGTTACTTTTTCTTATAAAAAAATTAGTATTAGCATTAAAAAAAGATTGATGATTGTATAACTTTATGATGATTTGCCACTAGCTCTTTTTCCAAGGACGACATTTCTCCACACCAATTCCAGCGAAGCATTATTTTAAACAAAAAAAGTTTTTGTTTATAGTAACTTACCTATTCATTATTTCTGAAGAATATCATATGTCCACTATGTTATTGCAATCAATACCAATAGAAAATTGGTTCTCCTTACTTTATAGAATTATAAAATTTTGTTTCATTTTAAAACATGTGCTCTTTATATAAAAATATTTTCAAGTGATTAATTGTGATATAGAAAATAAAATATCAATTAGAGGTGGTATATTTTAAAAATAATAATAAGCTCCTTTTTAAAATTTTATTATTTCAATAAACGTAACACTTTTACTTTATCAATTATTTTTCTTTTACTAACAATTAAAACTAATATAAATTTAAGAAGAACTTTGTCAACTATGGTATTTTTTTAATAAAAAATAATCTCCATAGAAAATATCTAATTTATATATTAAAATTAACATAAATTTTATCTAAAAATATTTGAATAAAATGATGAAGATTTTTTTCAACTTAACTATCTTAGATCTGAGAGATTTATCTCTCTATTGCACACCAAGGATATTTGGTCAAAAAAATATTAAATTTTTTGAAGAATAGTTTTCTTTATTTATTTATTATAATTCTTCCCTTAAAAGATTAATACTTATTCGATTAAGATGTGGTAGGACTTTAAGTTGTCGTAGGACTTTATTATATTATTAAAAATAAATATACTTAATTTATTAGGGAAATATGTGATTGGCTTTCTGTTATCTGTATTGTTTAGTGGTAATAAATCTAAATGAAGATGACAATAATATGTAGCCACGTGACGACAAAAGCAGACAGTAGGGAATAGTCATGGGAATTGGACCATACATGGAAGCATTATTTAGTTGCATAGGAAATTCCACTACACGGTCTTTTCTTTTGATACATACAGAATCTATCAGTAGAATAAAATCACGTTATGGATTGGACTCTTGCTCAAGAAACAAAGTTTTATAACTATCCACAGTCTGAGAATGTTTGTGAATACTACTATTATATACTACATGATTATAGTAGAAATACTTATTAAAAAAAATAATCATTATTGTTATTTTCTTTTATTTATAATATATTTAATTATTATTTTTTTTTCTATAATAATTATTTAAAGATAATTTTGACAAAAATGTATTTAATATTATCTTAAACTTTGTACGTAATAATTAAAAAAAACTTTTATCACGAAAGTCACTTTAAAAAAGGAACGGAAGGAGTACTATACTAATATTTTTTCTCTCCGTTAATAATATTATACTACTATTTTAACCATAGGGCAACTTTGACAAGTCTAACTCATGGTATTATTATACAAGTTCGAAATACATTGTTAAAAATTGTGTTAATGAGTGTTGTTATTACTTGAGCAAAATGCTAATGCATTTGGGTGAGAAAAGAATTAGAAAGAGAATGAAAAGTAATTGTATTGAATTGTGCTTTAAAACTGTAATACATTATGCATATAGGTCACTTGTAGCCCAAGTCACTATAACAAACTGTCTAACTAACTAACTTGAATTATATCACAACATACCCCTTTATAATACAAGTTGTTAAACACAAACTAATCATAGTTGATCTAAATTATTCCTAATTTCTTTCTCAACGTCAGCAATTTGTCGATCTTCAATCATTTGGTGAAAATATCGGTCAATTGTGCTTCACTCGAGCAATGTCTTACTTCAAGTTCGTCTTGATTTACCTTCTCCCTCAGGAAATAAAATCTAGCCTCAATGTGCTTACTCCTTCCATGCAGAACTAGATTATTTGCAAGATAACTAGCTAACTTATTGTCGATCTGCAGCATTAGAGGTTTCTTTACTTAGACCTTCATCTCATCCAGCATAAATCTGATCCAGATTGTTTGACAAGTAGCATATGATCCTGCTATATACTTAGCTTCACATGATGATAATGCCATCAGAGGTTACTTTCTTGAGCACCATGAGATTGAAGCACCAAATACTTGAAAAAATAACCAGGTATGCTTCTTCGATCTTCCTTATCTTCACACGAAACATCATCTAAATAGTAATTAATCACAACTTCTTTGCTTTCTGTGGAAACAATATTCTACAGTTTATTGATCATTTTAGGTATCTCAAGATTCTTCTTACAACCTTCATGTGTGACACCTTTGGTTCATCCAGGTATCTGCTTACCAATCTGACTAAGAAACATATATCAGGTTTATTGCACACATTCCTCAGAGATCCTACAATTTGTTTGAACAAAGTGACATCTACCTTGTCATCCTCTCCATGTTTCCCCAGTTACATATTTGGTTTGACAGGTGAGGATGCAGAATTCTAATCAGCCATCCTGAATCTCTTGAGTATTTATTTGACATACTTTCTTTGATGCAACATCATACCTTACTTGGTAATTTGATTCCCATGCCTAGGAAATATGCTCTAGGTGTCTGTTTGAGACCATAAAGAGTTTTATGCAACTTGTACACTTTCCTTGCGTCCTCCTGTATCACAAACCCAAGAGGTTGTGTGATGTACACAACTTCATCTAGGGGACCATTCAAAAATAATGATTTCACATCTAAGTGAAATGTCGACCAACCTTGCTTGCATGCCAAGGCTACCATCAGTGTGGTCGTGAAACTACATGGTATTCCATCTAGTATTATTTCTTATAGAACCCGAGATTCACGTCGAGGTTTTGGGAGAGTTTTTAGGCAGTCTTAGGAACCAAGTTGAGGTTGAGTTCTGTCTACCATCCGTAGACAGATGATCAGATTGAAAGGACTATTTAGTCTTTGGAGGATTTGTTGAGAGCCTGTGTCGTAGAGCAATGAGGTGCTTGGGACGATTTATTTTCGTTGATTAAGTTCACTTATAATAACATTTACTATTCTAGTATTAGAATGACACCCTTCGCGATATTGTGTGGTAGGAGGTGTAGAACACCTTTGTGTTGGTATGAATCTGGTGGAAGTGTTATACTTGGGCCAAAGGTTATTCAGCAGGCCACTGAAGGTCAAGATGATTCAGGAGAAGATGAAAGCATCACAGAGTTGACAAAAGAGTTATCATGGTAAGGGAAGAAACACTCTTGAGTTTCAAGAGGGCGACCATGTGTTTCTAAGAGTCACTCTGGTGATTGGTATTGGTTGTACGTTGAAGTCACAAAAGCTTACTCCATGTTTCATTGGTCCTTATCAGATTCTATGGATAGTTGAATATGTTTCCTATTTAGTTGCCTTACCACCTTCTCTTTCGAATCTTCATGACGTTTTTCACGTGCCTCAGCTTCATAAGTATATTCTCGATATGTCTCATGTGATCCAAATGGATGATGTGCAAGTGTGAGATAACTTGACTATTGAGACATCACTCGTGTAGATAGAGGATCGAGAGGTGAAGCATCTGCGAGGTAAATAGATCGCTTCAGTGAAGGTAGTGTGGGGAGGACCTGCTGGAGGTAGCGTGATGTGGGAGTTGGAGATCCGGATGAGAGAGTCTTATCCAGAGCTGTTTGAGTTAGGTAATTTTTGAGGGCGAAAGTCCTTTTAAGTGGGGGAGAGTTGTAATACCCCAACTTTAGTTATTGATTTTTAATTTAATTTATATTATATTATTTTATTTATTTAAGTGATATATGTGCTTTATTAGAATTTTTTATATTTAATTATAATTAGTTAATAATAGAAAATTAGAGAGAAATGAGTGTTTGGAGTAAAGAGATAAGAGTGTGGTTAGATTTGAAAAATAATAGAATTATTAATTATTTGAGATAATTGATTTTATTAGAATAACTAAATAATTATTTAATTAGAGTATTATTTATTTAAATAAACTGGATTTTTAGAAGAAAAAAATAGAGTTTAGTGAGGGTGTGAAAGGAAATTAGGGGTGAGTAAGTAAATGGAATTTTAGGTTAAATAAATAGATCCTATGAGGGGAAGTTCTATTAGACCGTGAAATTGATAAATTGGAAAAAAGAGGTAGAAGGCTAGAGCAATCATATGAATAAGAGAGTGGTAGATTCCAAAGGCAGGAGAGTTCAACGATCAAGCAACTTCGAGGTAAGGGAGGGGGGAACTCTTTACTTATGTGCATTTGGATAATAGGATATTGAAGGATCCTAACCCTCATATTTGTCTCTCCTCAACTTTGTATTTATGAATTGTTGTTTGTTTGTTTATAGGCAAAAGGGTTTGCCTTGAACTCTTATGCCCTATTTCTTGAATACCTTGTATAAGGTTAGAAAAAACTATTTATTTTTGGATTTCTACATTGCCTTGTGGTTGTATGATGATTCGTGTTTGTGCCCTATGAGACGGATTTTCTTAATGATAATTGAATCAATGCATATACCTGTTTGGAGTCTGATATGTGTTGGTTTGGGAACAAAAACTATAAAATTCACAAAAATATCCAAATGACCTTTTTTCCCACTGAAAATCACTTTTATAAAAAAATTGAAAAAAAAAAAAGAAAAGGGAATTTGGCGGGGGGATGCCTCACCGGAAATCGATGGAGGCCGGAACAGTGACCCGCGGCAGGCGAGTCGCGACAGAGGGTAGCAGAGTTCAAGAGTCGCGCGGCGGGTGGCGGAGGCCATCGAGGTTCGATAAGCGGTAGTAGACCATGGGGCGACGACAGCAGGTTGGCTGCGGGGAGGGGACACTTTCAAGCGCAGATGGAGGTGATCTAGCGGTTTGCACTTTAGTGTTCGAGTTGTTAACCAGTCTGTGAGTTTTGAGCAATTTCGGGTTTAGTGACTTTTTGATACCCTTTTGATGAGTTTAAGAGTCAAATTTGTTATGTTAGAGTTTTTAGAGTTTCTCTTGAGTTGTTTAAAGTTGAATCTGATGAGCTTTAGAGTAAGTGAGAGTATTTGACTCTTTAGAGTTGTTTTGATAAGGCTAAAGTTGCCTTGAATATTTGTTGCGTTACCCTGTTGGTGGTCTCACATAAGTGATAATGTGGATTACTATGTTGGTGAGTAGTATTAAGATAACGTGTTAATATTTTACACTATTGATGTGTATGTATGAATATTATATGTTGATTTGATTGATCTATAATTGTATAACATATTTTTGAGTTAAGTAGTTCAGAGAGAACTGCTGTGTTGGCCTTGCATTATCAAATTGTGCTTTAGAGAGAACCTTATTCAGAGAGAATATTTTTCGAGTACGGGATGTGAATGTTGTTTCTTTGATTTGTTGCATATGTGTTTTTGTGAATTGTTGTGAGTCCCATACATCTCATGTATATTAGAGATAGGTGGGACTTCGGTCTGGCTAGGTCAAGTGCTCAGAGAGAGCCGATGACAGTCTTATTATTCAGAGAGAATATTGTGTTCTAGACATGGACAAATCAATAACACATCTTTAAAATCCAATCCATTGGTACCACATTCATTCTTGGAGGGGGAGTCTATTGCATTAATACATTTGTATTATAAATGTTGTTGTTGTTGTGTATTATTATGTAAGAATGATAATAGATGTTATGTATGACTATCCTTACTGTTTAATGCACCACTATCATTTGTAAAGTTATTCTCACCATTGTTTGTTGTTTTGTCGTGTTATGTACTCTTCTGGAATACAAATAATTAAGTATAGGAGTAGATGATGGTGACCTGGAGGAGGGCATTGAGACCTCTTCGTTTATTTTGATTTTTTTTGGTGTTATGTACGATTTTTGAAAAAGCCCCCTATAAAAAAGTTTGGATTCCCTCTCTATCTTATGAAGATTTTCCTGTTTTGACCCCTAAAAAAACTCAATCATAAAAAATAATGATGTGCCATTCACACATATGTAGTGCCCTATCCACTAGGGCGTCTTGCTTGCTTTGTATTTTATCACATTTAAATATACATATTGCATACTTAGAATGTTAAATTAGAATAAATATATTTTAAACATTTTGATTACACTTTTGTTTTAAAAATATTTATTACACTTTTAGTACATTATATTTAATACATAATTATTTACAAAAAAATTATTTAGTATTTAATTATATTAATTATATAATAATATATGATTTGTTTTATATCACTAAATTATATAATAAATTAATATGGAATTTATATAATAAATCTATTACATATAATTTAATTACTATATTATTTGAATTAAATACGATTTACTTGATTAATATTTAATTAAATTAAAAAATAATATTTAATTGATTAATATTTAAATAAATTATGATTTAATTTAAATTAATTTAATTAATTTAATAGTAATCATTTAAATTTTTTAATTAAATCAATATAAATTGTAATCAATTAAAATATTTAATTAATTTAAATTAAATTTTAATCGTTTAGTTTATTAGAAATAAAACCTATTTTGTAAAAAAAAACATTTCCCAGTTAAAAAAAAAGTATAGAATTTATATATTATTATTTTTCAAATGTGGACAAATGTAATTAATCAAATAGAAATCAAATTAATAAAATGTAAATCTTATATATAATTAATCATAAAAACTATTTTTTATCTTATTTCTAACTATTTATTTATGTATTGTTAAAAATAAGTAAATATTTATTTATGTTTTTGAAAAAAAAAGAGATGTGTGACACCCTTGTTGGTTAAATATAATTATTGCATTTTTTCTTTAATTAAGAGTATTTTGGGATAAGGTGTTACATATATCCCTGTGATTCCTAAGTGATAAGATACAAGTTGCATATCTCGTCTTTCGAATACTCGTCGTCCTCTCAAAACGTAATAAAGCAATCGAATTTAACTCATTCCTTTTATTAACTTTACTTAAGGAGCTTTTGGATACTTTGACAAAGAGAAAAATTAAACTTTCAAGTATTTCAAATAATAGGAAGAAGAGTAAGGAACAATCAAAACCACCAAAAAGACCTTTCCGTTGAAAATGCATGCTTCCATCCACTTTATCCACTTGTCTCCAAAGCCTACTTTTCTAAGCATAAACCTTAAATAGTTCCAACTCACACAGTCATAGACTTGTTCAAAATCAACTTTTAGTAAAATACATTCCTTCCTTTCCTTCTTTTCTAAGTCTATGATTTCATTAAATACTACAACCATATCTAGTATTTATCTACCTAGCACAAATGCAGTCAGACACTCTCAATAACCCTGCTTAATATCCCTTTCAGTCTTTAGGGTAAGATTTTTGACAATATTTTGAATAAGAATTCTACCTGACATATTGGTATATATTCTCACAAACCTTGAGGAATCTTATTCTTTGTTATTAGGGCAAGGAATGAGGCTTTGATATCCTTTGGTAGTTTGGCATTCATATGGAATTCCTTGACAAATTTCACTATGCCACCTTCCAATATGCTCTAAAATTTATGTAGAAAATCAAAATTCATTTCATCTGGGTTTGGATAGCTCTTCTTATTTCCTCATGTGTTAACTCTTTTTCTAATGCAACCTTTTCCTGCATATAGATCTTCATGATATCAATTCCCTCCAAGACATGTATATGGTTATTTGGTTCTTGGAATCTTTCCTCAAACATTGTCTTCATTTCCCCGTTCACCCCAACTACATCTTCAATTCTACTTCCTCTGTGTACAGTGATTGACACTATTGAATTTCTTCTTCTTTTATCCTTCATAATTGAGTGAAAATGCCATGTGTTTAAATCTAATTCTCTTATCCATTTATGTATAGGTTTTTTCTTAAGCAGACTTTCCTTGTACTGCATATTTTTTCCATATTGCATTTGAGGTTTCCTTCCTTCTCTGTACCAATTCATAACTTCTTAATTAGTCATTATTAAGAACCATTTCATCTATATCATTCAATTACTTGACTGTTTCATCCACCTTTAAATCCATCCACCCAAATACTTTATTATTCCACTCTCTTAATCTTGTTCTTCTTTTGAGTCAGAAATTTGGAATTAAACCAAGTCATTTCCAAATATGAAAAAGGGAAAATTGGATTGGATAATATGTTGAGTAGTCAAAGATTTTCAACTAATAAATGTGAATTTGGATTTTCTAATATTGATAAACCTAGTACAAGTCAAACTATATTTACAAAGGCTACTAGCAAATTCAGCAATAAGGAATCAAATGAAGAACATATTGTAAATCATCATAAAAGGTCTCATGATAGAAATAACTTTTATGTCAATAAAAGGAATCATATTTTTATACCTACTTATTTTTATTATAATAAAAAAGGTTATACTCCTAAGTCTTGCTATATAAGAAACTATGGTGTTTCTTATGGTGAGTTTGTATGGGTGAGAAAGAGATTTAATCCAAAAGGACCCAAATAATATTGGGTACCAAAGTACTATTAATTATTTTGTAGGTATTTGAAGATGATATACTAGTATTGTCAAATCAAGATTTATCTTTCAAGATACAAGACCAATGATATGGTAATTCTAAAAGTTTCATTAAATGAAATATGTTTTGAAGAAGTATCAATATTGATATCAACTTTGAATTCATATTGAAATCATGTGAAGATGATAACTCCTCTTATGTTTAACTTTCATATGTATAACTTATTCTTGTATGATTTTATCTTTTGTATTTCACCCATCTTTCCCTTCTTTTTGATAATGTCAAAAGGGGGGAAGGATGCATATGTTTGTTATTTCATTGTTTCTATTTTATTATAGGTATAAAAGTTTATCAACCCAAATAATTTCAAAGCTTCATGAATTAAGGGGGGATTATCAACCTAGGGGGAGTTTTCCGGAAGTCAACAATCATCAAGTATTTGTCATCATAAAAAAAGGGAGAGATTGTGAAGAAGTTTCTTTGTCGCATCTTGAAAAATACGATTCCTCGCGATGGTCGTAGAAAAAATTATGTTCGAACAGAGTCGCCACCGAACTTTATTTATCCCAATGAAGGAATAGGAAAATATCGATAAAACCTTTTAAAAAATGGAATAATGGTCGTCGCAACCATATTCGGGTTCGGGAGTCGATTACGCAAGGGGAAGGTATTAGCACCCCTCACGTCCGTTATACTCAACAGGAACCTTTTAGTCTAATTTGTTATTTGAATCTTAGTTAAATGTTATTTGCTTTCTTCGAGTAATTAGAGTTAATAATAGAGATGGATGAAGACCTCAGAAGGGGAAAGGGGAGGTTTTTTATTAGTATGCTCGCGAAGATACATCAATCTCCCGCCTACGTATCCTCATGGTGCAATAAGGAAATCAGAGCATTCGTAGTTCAGGCAACTACGGTTGGTTGGTGTCTTTTAATGAACGACTGTGTAGATCGCGTTCTAAAGGCTTAAACACTGGCTTGTCTACTCTCGGCGGAGGCTTAAGCACTGGTTTGTTATGCGCATTAGAAAGGATTGGCAGTGTTCTTTTTGAAAGAAGTTTTGGTCACGCGGGGGCGACAAGTTGAATTAATGTATTGAATGTTTTGATTGGTTGAGATGTTTTTGGTTGGATGACGATTACTCGGATAGTCGAGTAAGACAACTCGTATCCTAACAGTCGGGAAAGGGAATAGAAGACTCTAGACCACTTTATTTTTCATCCTTAATTATAGAAAGGATTTAATAATAATTAAGGTGTTTTAAATGGATGACGAATACTCCGATAATCGAGTAAGACAACTCGTATCCTAATAATCGGGAAAAGGAATAGAAAACTCTAGACGACTTTCTCTTTCATCTAAGTGATTATAAAAATAAGTTTATGTATGGTCGATGTATTTTTAGAATAAACGACAAATGCTCGAATGACTGAGTAAGACAACTCATATCCAAGCATTTGAGAAGAGGAATTGAAAACTCAAGACCATCTCCCTTTGCGTACAGTTTGTTATGGAAATGATTTGATTAAGTTGTATATTTGTAAAAATGACAATTGTTCGACTGACCGAGTAAGAGAACTCGTATTCAAACAATTGAGGAGTGAAATTGAAAGCTCAAAGTCAACTCCCTTTTCATTTAGCTCATTGTGAAAATATTTCGATTTAATCGGGTTTGGAAGTTTGTAGAGGAACGACAATTATTTGACTGACCAAGTAAGAGAACTTGTATTCAAATAATCGAGGAGAAATATTGAAGACTCAAAGTCATCTCCCTTTTTGTTTTGTTATTATAAGAAGATTTGATTTGTTTGTGCTTAAGTGGATTATAAATGACGACTATTTGACTAACCGAGTAAGAAAACTCGTATTCAAATAATCGAGGAGAGGAGTTGAAAACTCAAAACCATCCCCCTTTTAATTTTCAAATGAAGTGTTGTTTAACTGTGATTAAGTATCTTTAATCGAGTTTGAATGAAAAATACTCGAAGTTGGATTGAAATTTGAATATGTGTTTGCGAATAAATTGGATTACTTGGGTGTATCAACCATCTACTCGATTAATTAATAACCGAATGGATCTCATTGTAAGAAAGCCCAAGAGTAAGCTATGTGAGGTTGATGGCGATGCTTTAAAAGCGATCGACTTACAAAGGTGTATGAAAATGGGCTCGATATTAAATTGAGAAATAAGTTTTTTTAAAATGGTTTAATGATTTGATGATGAAACGGTTTGAAATAGAATCGAAAGTGATTATGAATTTATTGGATAGTTTCGGTTTGGAAATGATTATTGTGACAAAGGTAATCATGTTTTTTATTAACAAAATTAAATAATTAAAATTTGATTAAATCACTTATTTAACATAATCAAAAATAATTAACAAAATTATTTGATTTAAATCAAATATTCAAGATAATTAGAATTAATTATTAAAATTAACTAAGTTAAACAAAGCTCGATTAATTAATTAATTCGATTAAAATTAAAGCGGAATAAGCGACAAAAATTAAGACATAATAATTGATGCAAATTAAACACAATGTGCTCGTATCCTGTTTATACCTAGCGACAACGTAATCGAAGTGTCGTAAGTAGGGACCGAAACGTGGCGAAAATATCATATTGATGTATTATATCTTTGGTGGCATATCATAATGAAATTCCCGAATCCACAAATTGAAATCTCGATTTAACGCGATGTAATAGAAACAAATTATATTTACAAAGTTCGTAATGAATTGCCAAAAGTCAACAATGTCACGGCATAATCGGGTCAAAATCTATGTATATTGTAATGTTTCAATCAACCAATTAACAATATAATTCCAAATTTTTAGCAATCAATTATCAATACAATTACAGAACAGAACCCAATTGAACTCTGAACCTTGGAAAGATACCAGAAAATGATTTTTATCTTTAAGGTTTCAACATATTAAAAACTCACTTTAAATCCAACTTATGCAACGCCGAGAAATTAACCGGAACATTCTCAGCAACATTTATAAAATTGTATCAACCCAAGTCCAATATATTAATAAAACATAATAACATTTGAATTCAATTTACACAATATTATCATTAAAACATTTTTCATTCAATATAGATTTCTATATAAAACTGGTTATGTCCACCGATATGCATATGTAACTATAACTAAATGCTGCAAATTTAATCATGTTTGTCCAAAATTAAAGAATGCTATGAACATTAATGCTTCAGTTTAAAATACCTAAATTGCATTCATCTGGAAAAACTTTTCGGCAACTTATAAACTACGCTTGCAATGACCGAAAATATCTTAATATCTTAAAGTAACCGAAGGCATATTATAGCAGTGTGAGCTAAAAACTCAATTAGTAGAATAAACTTCAAGCAAGGCATATTACAGCAGTGTAAGCTAAAAACTCAATTAGAAGAATAAACTTCAAGCAATCGGTACATTCATGACAATGTAAATCCAAGACTTAATGTGCAGCAGTATCTAAACTACAAATAACAACACATTCATGATAATACAAATTCAAAGCTAATGTGCAGCAGTATCTAAACTACAAATAGCAACACATTCATGATAATACAAATCCAAAAAAAAAACTAGAAGTACTTGCATATTACAGAAAGGTAAAAATGTTTGACATTTTATTTAATTACACAAGCATTTTATTACTATAACAAACATTAGGTCCAACATTTTATCATTTGAAATCTATGGTTGTAACAGGTCATAAAGTATTGTAAATGACACAAGTTACTCAATAAAAATCCAAAGGTGTACAATCAACTCAAAATAGTACAGAGCGAGTATCCAAAGAGTAGGCATGTACATACCCTGTACATTTCAATTACCATATGCAGTTTGCATTGAGTTTTACTAGCTCATGACTTCAAGTAAAAAAAAAAAATCGGACAACCAATATAACCAATGAGCCACGACGAATATGCGACATAATCAAACAAAAACCAGAAATGGAAATCAAAGTAAAAGATATGGTGCAATGTAACACAGAATCAAGATCTTAAAATAAGTTTAACATTGCAACAGTATTCTTACCGAGTGCGGAACCGTTGCAATCGTCGGAGGCTGGTTAATCCGTGTGGATGAGTCGTGAAGTCGGAGGGTGTTGTTGATGTGGAGCTCGCGACATCGTTATGAATGGAGATGTTGTAAAAGCGTGACCGCTGGAGACGGAGAAGAGTGGAGGAGGACGAACGTTGTTGTCGGCGGAACGTTTGAGCTGTCGCCGACAAAAGTTTGTCACGGTGAGCGGTTGGAGGTGCGTACGTTTATCAACGTCGGCTTTGGTGCTTGGTGCGGTTGTCGCTTGGTGTGGGTGGCGAAACCGTTATAAGCGGTTGTGTAAGAGTACAGAAGTGGGTCGCAGTCGAATGAGTCCGTATCGGAATCAGACTCGGAATCGGTGGAAATGAAGAGAGATTGAAGAGTGGAAGAAAACCAATCGTGATGGGTTTGGTATACGGTAGGCTTATCGTGGTCCTTCATGTGAACTATGAACGTTTTTGGACGGTGATGATTGGCATTGTGAAAAGAGCGTAACGAGAAGGAAACAGAAGATGGTGGTGAAAACAGAACCCATAATGTGGGTTCGAAACAGAACAAAAGAAAAAGATAAGAGAATAGAGATGTTAGGTTAGATTTGATTAATTAATGGTTAAATAATCATGGAGGAGGAGAATAAGTTGGAAGGGAAGAGAAGATGAGAGTGGCCGTTGAGAGTGGGTAGTGATGTTGAGAGAGTGTGAGCCTTTTATTACTTTTTCTTTTCTTTTTTTTAATATTATTTTTATTACCATTGGAAGAAGAGAGTTTTCTTTTATTTTCATTTTTTTTAATTATTATTCAATTTATTTCTAAATTCTGATTGGATAATAACATGTACATGGATTGTGAACTTAGACCCTTGATTAATTTGAATCGACGATTTAGATTGAATCAAAGAAGCACACCAAGAAACACACATTATTTAAATAAATCAAAATGTATATATTGCATTTTTTAGATGACTTAATCGATTTAAAACAATTTTAATCAATTGAATCAAATAAAATTCACAACTTTTTAAATAACCTTGATAAAATTAAAATAATAACATGAAAAATTTTATTTATTCAATCTGACTATTTTGACGAAAGAACAAAATTAAAACGACTAAAAATGAATAAAATTATGGCAAAAATTTGCTCAAAAAATTAAATTGGATGCATGAGAATGATCAGTGCAAAATATACTTATTGAAAAAATACAGCGTTTCTTCAAATTCTGAAATAAATTTTCACCGGTTAAAAGGCTCAGGCGGGTCAAAACGCAACTGAAACAGCTGCTGAAAAATACAACGAGCACACCAAGTTAAACTACATGAACTGTAGATTAATAATACTGGTGTCTGTTGTAACACCTCTTTTTCTACCCCAAATTATTTAGCATATAATCAGAGTAAATAAGCACGCATATAAAGAAAAGGGCGTCACATCGACGTTTTCGAAACTTAAAACTTTCAAAAACCAACAATACATCTGGTCATTCAAAATAACACATTTCACTCATCATGAATATTCAAGCAATATGCGTTCGCAACGGAAAATAAAGAATACTCATGTATTTCATAAGATGATCCATGTCCCATACCATGATCAAATAAAATAAAACAATTAATGACATAAAGCATATCAAAATAAGCTACGAGTTCAATACCACTAATCTACCCAGTGTTACATGACCAGAGCATTGACTCATCACCTAATTTCAAACTAAATACGGAAACTCTCCAGCTATTCTTGAGCGAGCTACCGTCCACCTACTCCAGCAATACTACTCTGTAGTATCTGCACGATACCCATGTAAAGGTAACATTCAAACAGAAAGGGTGAGAATTCCAAATCATTATGAAATAGCATAATAAGGCATAATGAATTAAAACGCAATTTAAGGATTCATCACACTTGGTATAATCACATCAATAATATTAATCAACAATCATCTCACATATTTCAAACGTACATCACACTCACATCAATACATGCATTAAATGATCACATAACTATAGACGACTCAATGCAAGACAATGTGACTCTATGCATGTGGTACCGCAATGTGAACTCAAAGTTTCACCGCTTTCCGATTCAATATCTAGAATCCAAGCCACGCTTCCGATCCGGACAAGACCAAAGCCCTACGTCTGTTTCCAATGAAGAATCACCGCTTAAAACTACGCCTAATCCCAATTAAGGATTAACGTCTGCTACGTCTGTTTCCAATGAAGGATCACCGCTTAATACTACGCCTGATTCCAATTAAGAATCAACGTCTGCTCATGTGAACCCACAGTTTCACCACTTCCACAATGAAGTCAACCATGCTATGAATGAATGCACACATACCAACACATATGCAATTAAGATCTATACCATCTTAACATTCCACATACCACCATAACTCACAATTGGTACATATACACATTCATCACCACACATCATCTATGATTACATATACACATCCATAACCAGAAATCATTCACAATCCAATAATGGTATACATACACATTCATACAATATTTTATTTTCATCATGATAAAATTCATGGCATTTATAAATCACATAATATTTTATAACATGGAACAATAATAATAATCCTTTACGTTATCTTTAGTCATGTTATTTCACAATCAAACATATCAACCATGTTTAACACCCATCAAAATAAAATTCATAGAATTTGTAAGACGCATAATACACTATAATATGATATCATAATAATAGCCTTTTTCATTATCTTACCAATGCATCCGTCCGCATTCAAAACGGAGCTATAATGCTCAATTAATTCATTAATCTATCTTAATCAAGATTTAGATTAATATTTATTCATTGCATAAGTATTTAACAATAACCTCTCTAGCCTAGTGGTAAGGCATGTACAGATTCAGGGAGGTCCTGGGTTCAAACCCCACTGGTGACAAATTCTGTACATGTTAACCGGTTAATGCCCTGGGCTGGTGCTCCATTTTTCTTTTTCCATTGAGGCCAAACCTAAACCTCTCACCTGAATCGCCCCATCTATCTTCCTGAGCTAATAGCCCGAAGGGGCCCACTAGGTCAAAGTGTAAAACCCAATCACCCAATCTACATTGGATCTCACCTGAATCGCCCCATCTATCTTCCTGAGCTAATAGCCCGAAGGGGCCCACTAGGTCAAAGTGTAAAACCCAATCACCCAAAAAGCGTTCTTCCAATCACCCAAAAAATGCAATTTTTCATAAATCGTAACAGTGTTAACCGGTTAGCGCCCGGTTAACCGGCCTGCGCTAATACGAAACAGAATGCAGATTTCTCCGCATTTTTCATCGTTGGAGGACTTCCGGACCTCCGATTTTGATTCCGTAAAAAGCTACACGTTCAGAAAATTAGGACTCATCCAAATATATATTAATTCACAGTTTTAGCATAATTTAATCATCACAATTCAAGAGTATTTATCAAGACCTAATAATTCCAAACCATGCCAATTAAGGATTTCAACCTAAATCATGTTCCTACCCATTAACCCAATCATACTAACCCATAATAATAAGGATTTCCCCCCTTACCTTGTAAATCTGATGAAAACCCTGACTCCTCGTTACTTTTCCTCTCCTCTTTCTCTATTGCCTTTAGTGCTCAAGTGAATTCTAATTCTCACTTCCTTCACTCTTACTATTTATAATAGTATTCTAGTTGGGCTTAATCATGATATCCATCTAATTTAATCACTAGGTCTAATAATACATAATATTTAAATACCTCTATTTAAATTCCAATAATTAACCACTCACTATGCACACTAGGTTAATTAATAATTATTTAATTATATCTCATATCACTAAATAATTAATTATCACACTAATTAAATTAATTAATCCATTATTATACTACCTCACAACTGCTTAATTACTTAACACTCCAAATAATTAAATTAAAATATAATAAAAATAATATAATAATTAGTTCCTAAAAATTGGGCTGTTACATCTGTAATTTTAATTCTGAAACTTTTTACCCGCTGATTTTACATGTTCTTGAGAAATGATTTAACCAATTTGTTGTATTTTCAATAAATTTATTCTGAATGATATTTTAGGTTTTATTCATGATGAAATGCATGTCATGTTATGCGTATGATGCAAATTAAAAATGAAATCAGATTTACGAAAATTTAAATATGGCCGGACAAAATTGGGGTATGACACTCTTATGAAGACAAATATGTTGAAAACAAGAGAAATAATGTTTCATGCTCAAGTCAAGATTGAAGATCTTAATTTTTCATAAGTTTAATTTAGATCAAAATATGATATCTCAAGGATCTAATTGATGTTTCTCATCTAAAGTGATATGCAATTCATTATTCATATACCATAGGCGCTCAAGAAATAATTATGTACTTTGATCATTCAAAAACTTGTTTTTAACTTGAAATATTTCAAGTTTTCTTTCAGCAACAATCCATTGTCATCGATAAACAATGGATTGTCATAAATGTGTTTTTAATTTAGAAAAAAAATCCAAACTTTATTTTTACTAATATCCATTGTCTTGTTTCCTATGCCTAAATAATTTTCCAAAACCAAGTCAACAACAATAGATTATCATTCCATAACAATAGATTGTCACAATTGAGTTTTTTTTTTAAAATTAATATTGTAACAACGGCAACAATAGATTGTATGCTTAGAATAATCCATTGCTCCTAAGCATAATGAAATTTTATGAACTTTGACACACCTTTTCATTAGCCCCTTTCGTGGAATCCTTTCCCTAATGATTACATCATATTTCTAAAGTTTTTCTAAAACATTGCCATGAATTTTCGAAAGGTATCTTATTTCATATAAATAATAGTAAGTTCCATATTCAAACTTACATCTTTCATACATCATTCTTCATATAATACAAACAAGTTTTTAAGTGTTCATATATCCCTTACAATGAAATTTTATGCATAACTTTCATATCATTGAAAAAAAGTTTCATTCAATTATTTTAAGCACTTAAAGTATATATATGTTTGGATTGTGATCAAGAGAAAGAGAATATAAAATTTATTATCTTAGAATTCAAGCAAACTCAAATATTACTCAAAATTTTATACAAGGTTGTATTGTTTGTTCACTATTGTTGTTTGGTATGATCATCACAAGTTGGTGGTGATTATTGTAAAAGGCTCTTTAATTCGGGAAGATTCAAAGTCCAACATAGTTTTGGTGTTTGTTGTAAAATAAAATGGTGTTGCTTTCTTGTGTTGGTTTATGTTAGAAGATTGTAGGATAGGTCTTGGTGTAAGACTTGTACAAAGACCTAACATATTAGAAAATCTCTTATAGGGTGCGAGGGGACTAGATGTACTATTGATTGAAAAAGGGAACTAGGATACATATTTGTGTTCTTTAATTTACCATATTTATTTTTTTGCACTTTAGTATTTAAAGTTCTTCTAAAAGTTCAAAGAAAAAAGAAGAGCATATGAACCGTTATCTTAAAATCGAGAAAATACTGACAATCTAATTCACTGTCATCTCAATGCATCACTTTGCATATCTTTTCAAACATGATTTTTTTCATTTTATTTAAAACCTAACATGATTTTCTTATAATAAAATCGATTTTAATTTACATAAAAAAATTGCATTGGCAGTGATATTGGATTTCCTAAAGTTCACACATTATTTTATTTATATTCCATTCTATTTTGTCTACATTGTTATACTATATATACATCAAAACACTATTTAAAAAACTTATTTAGTTTGTCATTCACAATCCACCGCATTTACTTCTTAATACACTTCTTATCCTTATAATTTACTTACGCAAGTGTTATGAATCAGAAAAACAAACTCGCTACATCCTTGAAATATTGAATTGACCATCAAGTCGCAAATTATTACTTGTTCAATACCCATATTTATATATTCATTCGTTGATTTTTTAATAAATTCCTATTAACCTTAAAATCAACTTAATATGAATATGTAAGTAAATAAATAAATAACTCACTTAAAAATCTAAAAAGAAATTTCAATATGGCAAGAAAAACTTTTTTCATTCTTCTTGTCCTTCATCTCATTTCTAAGTTCTTGAAATCCAACTTTCCTTTTGCATAAGTCACTTGTTGGATAAGACACACAACACAATTTAAAAAGAAGAAAAAAAGGTTTCATTGAAATCGAAAAAATTGTAGATGAAATGCCACAAAGAATATGAAACAACGTCAATGATTGTTGTATACAACATTGATATCATCCTTATCAAAAATTTGAGAAAGGACCATGAATAATAATTTACAAAGTGAAAGAAAATAATTAATACATATTTTTCATCCTCGATCCAAATTTATTTATCTACAATGCACATAAATAATTGAACATCTGATTTGCTATACGATTTCTCAAAATTATTATTATTCTAAACTTTCCTGTTTTCTTCTGATGATTTGTATAAATAGGGTAATCTTCATGATGATCCCGAGGGACTTGGGAGCCATCAATTGAATCAGAAGATCGGATTTTGGGTTTGCTCACAATACTATTATATTCATATCCAAGAGAACTTCCACTTGTTTGAGATACTTGAATTAAAAGACCAAAAGTAACAACATAAATTCAGATATAAACTAGTTGAGAACACGTGGAAGGAAAATTCCTTGGTGAAAGTAAAATTAATTTGTGGCATAGAAGATTAAATATGTAATATCAGTGGACCTTGTTTTATATTTAAATTTCTTGGTGTGTGTTTGTGTGTGTGTGAAATGCTTTTATTATTGTATAGACCATATATACAAGAGCATTGTGTTAGAGTTTCATCAACTACCAAAGTAATATGATAAGAACGCTTTGTGTTGTTTTTTATGAATCCCTTTTGTTGATCTTATACAAGAGCATTGCGTCGGATTTTCATCAACAATCAATGATAATATTTCATATTCTTTTATGAAATTTCATCAAACACCTTTCTTGCATTATATTTTGTTGGGTTTCAATGAAACCTTAAATTTTTTTGTGCTTTTTAACTTATGTTGTATTTTTTGTTGCAACAAATCACTACTACGTAAAAGTCATTTCACAACATTTAGAAAAGGGATACCATAACGAATGACCAATTGTTGTGAGGTATGGGGTGGTTATATGTATGATGCTTTCCATTACGATCGTGCGACCGTGACTATAGGTTATGCAGTATGCTACCTATCACAATGGTTACTTTAAACAACCATTGTGATATTCTTAATGTATAACATTTAACAATGGTTGGTATTGTAAGACCCCAATTTTGGCCCTAAGATCCCTCATGGCCCATATCATCTCATATCATAGCCTCAAGGATCATTGCATGCCTTTGCTTCCCTCCTAGTGGGTAGGTTGCCTTGTGTGTGTGGTTCTTGATCACCAAGCATGCCTTGCATTTGTATATTATTGCTTTTCATATGTTTATCATCCAAAAAGTACAAAAATATTGTCAGTCTAACCTTGTTGCTTGCAGTTGAAGCAATTATCAGCAATTAGGTCAAAGACAGTCAACAGTCAGTCAAAGCAATGGATGATGGCCATTCTTGCAGAATTTGGGCACCATGACCAATAATCAAGAGTTCACACAACTTGGGACATCATTGGAAATCAAGGTCTCAAGGAATTAAGGTTTGGAATTCATCAGAAGTGGTTCAATCATGCAAAACCCTAGAAAAGTCAACAGAAAGTCAAACTTGGTCAACTGGCCATTTAATCAGTGATTTGATGGATGGAATTGATTTGAAGGAGTTCATTCATGTCTATACAAGCCTCATATGTCATGTCCAACCTCATCATGGAAGAATTTGAAGTCAAACAGAAAATTTCCAGAAATGGAAACTGGACCTGTAACTGAAACCTGCCATAAATGGAAAGTCTTGATCCTCAAACTTACATCATGATACAAGCTTCAAATGAATTTTTGCCCAACATGAAAGTTGAAGATCTTGTTCTCCCATTTCCAAAAAGTCCTAGAACTCTCAATTCCCATGTGTGGTTGGCAAGTTATGATCGAATCGATTTCAGAAAATCTTGAACTTCAAAAGGCCATATCTCCCAAACCGTTTGGCCAATTTTGGTGGGGTTTTTTCCTACAAGTCACATTTGATCCCCTCTTTCCAAAAATATAAATTTCATGAGCCAAAACTTCACCAATCAAAATGGCATATTTTGACATTTTTCATTTAAATGCAAGTTTGACCAAGAGTTGACTTTTTGATATAAACATTTTTTCAACATTTGGCCAATTGGGAAAGCTCAGAAATGTCATTTTAAGTGTGTTTGCAAGCTCATTTTCTGCAGTACATGTGGCCATTGCTTGGTTGCTTGAATTGTAAGGAAAGTACAATTACACCATGCCATCCATACTTGCATTTTAGCCATGCCTTGTACTCATCAAAACAGAGTTTTTAGAGGCCATTCTCTGTCATTTAGAGCCTCATCTTGCAGCCTAAACCAACAACAATAGAAGGCCATGCTTAGTTGCTAAAAATAAGGAAAGTACATGTGTTCACCATGCTTCCACAACCATACTTGTACCATGACCATAACAGCTTTGATGATTTTTCTTTTTCTGCATATTGAGGACAGTAGCAGCACAGCAAGAACCATTCTTTCACTCAAAATCCATCCACCTTGCTTTGGCATTTAAAAATTTTCTGTCAAACTCCACAGTAGAAAGACAGTACTTTGCCACCAAAGCAACACTTAACAGCATATTTTAGGGATGGCATTTTTTCTGTCATGGGACACACTTTCAAAAAGCTGACTTTGCTTTTGCATTTTTCTCTAAGAAAACTCTGTCAAAAAACCTTGCCAAGCCTTGCACAGTTCTTCACCATCATTTTCATCATGTTAAACTACTAGCACATAACACAACAGCAAAAGGCCATGGTTCACACTCCTCTCAAAATGGCCCTGCTATGTGCATCTCACTCTTTCTGTCCAAGCTTACACAAACCTGTCCATTGCCACTTCTCAATCTGCTCACCATTTTGAAACTAACAGCCACAAAACCAACACACTCTCTAAAAACTGACTTGGCTGCTTTGGGCATTGAGGAATTTTCTGTCAAGAACCTCTAGTAATCAAACCTGCCATACCATAGAGCAGTATTCAACAGCATGGCCTGGCTTGGATGCAATCCTAACCTCACTTGCTGTCATGAAGGAGCAGCTGTCTAAAAACCACAAAAACTACACATTTTCTCAAGTTTCATTTTTGGATGCATTGACAAAATCATTCCAAACCTCCAATAAACCACAACCTAGCATAGTACATCACTTCATTTTTCTGCCAAAGAAAATGAACAAGTAGCAGCCAAAGGCCATTATTCACACTCTCTCAAACCTCACCCTTGCTATGCATTTCTGTTTTGCTGTCAGGAAAAGCACACAGAAACTTCATTCTCCTCTCTCTTGCATTTTTGCATTTTTGCTCGAATTGGAAAAATCATCAAAGACCACAAGAAACCTTTGTTTCCTTCATCATTTGGACCACATTGTGAAGCATCTTGAGCCCTTAAATCCCAACTGGAAGTTCCTCTTCTTGTGCTGCTTCACCAAGATACCTCCCATGGCAGATTGTGATTTACTTGTGTCCAAGCATTCTTGAGCTTAAAAAACTTCATCATCCATCAACATAAAGCACAAGGAAGGTCTGTTTCGAGCTGGAAACCTCCAAATAGCCCTGTTTCACATTTTGCTTCAAAACCAAGTAAGTAATCAACCTCCATTATTTGCCTTGCTATGCCATGTTTATGAAAGGTCCTTGAATGCTGATTCTAAAATGCTATGCCTTGCTTGAAGTGGTGCTCTTATGAGAGAGAAATCTGAATTTCTTATTTTGTGTCCAAATGCATTTCTGCTCGATTTATCATGCTTGCATTAATTTGATGAGTTTTGATGCTATATTCTTGTTGCCTATTGCTTGATGATGCTGTTGGTACACTTAATTTGGAGTTCTGGGCATTTTGATTTTCGTGCTTACATGAAGATGATGATCATGCTGTTACCTTGAAACCCTAGTTGCCCAGAAATTTCTCATGTTTGTCTTGGTTTTGTTGTGTATAACATGTTTGCATGAAGAACATTACTACTGCCAGGTTGCTTGTTTGAGTTTGTTTATGATGATTACATGATGATGAATTTATGCTGCTGCTGTTCAAACTTATGCCCTGTCCAGAATTTTCTCATGATTTTGTTTGGTTTGTTGTTAATGTTGCATAATGATGTTGTTTAGCTGCCATGAGGATTGCCATGATAGAATTTCGATTGATGATGATTGATGAGCATGATGAACATATACTGCTATTTTGAAACCTTATGAACATGCCCAGAAAAAAACCATATGATTTGTGTGGAATGCTGTTGTCTGTTTGCTGTGTGAGCATCACCATGAATGCCTTGCTGTTTGTCTGTTGGTGTTTGAATGATTGTTTTGATGTTGGTAATAACACAATGAGCAAATGCCCTGCTCTTAAACCTTAAGTTGCCCAGAATTTCCCATGAGTATGCTTGTTCTAATGTTGGTTGTTGTTGCTTAATGATAAATGTTCATGGCCATGCTCGATTGTTTGATGCTGGATGTTTTTGTTCATGTCAATGGATGATGTTGTTTGAAAATGAATGCTGTTTGCTTGCAATGCCATGCTGTTGTTCTAAACCCTAAGGGTTTATGTTTGAAACCCAGAAATTCGAGCTGCTATTGGCTCGGGTACTGTTTGATTGGCTGGTAGCCAATCACAACATTTCGTTGTGTGTACCAAAACGCACAGCTTCAATTAGTGAGGCGGGTATTTACACAATTGCCACGCTGACTTTGCTTTGACCAACCTTTCCATGTTATTTGATCATGCTTGCTTCAAAATTTCATTCAACTTGCAAAAATCATTTCTAATTCATTATTCATCCAAAAATCATGAGAATTTTTCCATCATCTTCACATGGATGTCTAGTATTTGATTATGATTTTTAATCAATTTTTCATTGGCTGGATTTTGATTGGTAATTGGTTTCTTGACATGTATGCCAAATTGATACCTTGTGCCATTCCTTTTGTGAAATACTCATGTTGTATCCAATGAGCTTGAATTTTTTTTGTGGAGAAACTAGACTCATTCATCTTCATTTTGGTATAAAGTTTGTGCATTTATCATTTGTGGTTTGCTAGTTATGATTTTTTGAACTAGGGTGTGACAATTTGTGTCACACCAATGATGTGCATTTTCTTGATTTTTGTTCACATGTCTCCTGGCCTCCAAATGACCCCAAATTTTGCATGAATCATCTATCACATGTCTAGTTTGTGTATGAATTTTCTGGGATTTAATCATGCTGTTTTCCATTTGATTGTGAATTTTCTTCCATGCTTAGTCTTTTGTGAAATTCTCAAATTTTATTGTATGACCATGAAATTTCATATGTGATAACTAGACATCTTGACCTTTGCATTGGTGTTAACCTCATTCATTTCTCTTCTGTTTTCAAATTGATATGATTTTTTGAAGTTGACCCATGCTTGTTGACTTTCATTATGCTTACTTGAATTTTGTTGACTTCTTGATTTTAATTGACTGCCTTCCTCTCATCCAAATGCAATGAAATTTGACATGTCTACCATGATAGATGTTAGGTTTGAATGTGATTTATTTCATAATTTTTGAGATTGTTTGGGTTGACTTTTGGATGAAGTCTTGCTGTTGACCTATTTGTGCTCTTTCTTGCCATGCTTTGCATTCTTTTGCATATGAAATGACAATGATGCATGATTTGATTATGAATCCAATTGAGATTGCTTCTTAAATGTTTGAACATGAATTGGGTTGAGTTTCCTTTGCTGTTTGAATCTTTTCTTTCACTCTTGACCCTAGGCTAGTCCTAGTGGTCTTCTGAGCTTACAATTGAGCTATTGTTTCAGGTTAAGTACCAGTGCTTCAAAGATCATTCAAATTTGATTGAGTTGAATTGTTTATCATGTGCTAACCCTTGTTTTGTAGGTAGACTCATGTAATTTGAGTCTTTGTGCCTTGCACAATTGGTCCCTCTGTGGTTGACTATTGGTTCATTTCTTTTGGTTTGAACTGTTAACTTGTCTACTAATAAGTTTGACTTTTTCAGGTACTTTAGTTGCTTAAGTTCCTTGAACTTGCTTTGCTTTGCTATTTAGCAATTGCTTTTGAGGTATAAACCTTTCTTCTTCATGTAGTCTGGAGACCCGGTCTGTTATTTGACCGGGCAAACTGTCTGAAGTCCTCCTTAAGAGGCAATGCCTGTGTGTGTTTAAAATTGTCCCAAGCAGGAAAAGTCCTCATTTGAGGCAATTGGTGGAAGGTAGGGATAAGCAATCTATCCCCCACTATTCAGTGTGTCCTCTCTTTGCTCCCATTACATGGTTGAAGCATTGAGATAAAAACCCAAGATCTAATCGAGTCAATAAAGGGGAAAGAGTTCCATCTTTCTGAACTCCCCCACTTTCTATTATTTGATGCTCTCTCTGATCTGAGATAGAAGCAATGAGGCACACCCCTCATCTCCTATTCATCTGCTTCACCTTAGCCTCTCAATGGCAAGGTTAAGAGCGACCTTCACCTATTACAGTGGACTTTCAAAGTCAAACCCTCTTGTGTGAGCCCCCCATTGTTTGGCTATAGAGTGTGCTGTTTGATATTGATTGATTGATTGATTGCCTCATATACACATGTTTGCTTTCATGCTTTGTGCACTCATCATCATTAATTGCTCATCAATGCATAATCATCTCATTTGTCTTTGTGACATTATCATTGCTGTTTACCCATTCAGGACAATTGTAAGACCATCCATTGGCCATTGCTCCTATGATATGGAAGTGAGTATAAGACCATCACCTTGGCCACTCATCTTATATTTGCTTGATGCACTTGTTTGATTGTATGTGAGGATGCAATTGTAAGTCCCTGCAAGTTGGCATTTGTTTTCCTAGGATCATACTGTGTGTGTTAGAGTAAGCCCAGACAGATTGGCATCTGACATCCATTATTTTGTATTTGTTGTTGTGTGTGAGGATGCAATTGTAAGTCCCTGCAAGTTGGCATTTGCTCTCCTGTGATCATGTTGCATTATTTGATTGTATGTGAGGATACAACTGTAAGTCCCTGCAAGTTGGCATTTGTTTCCTAGGATCATACTGTGGATGTTAGAGTAAGCCCAGACAGATTGGCATCTGACATCCATGTTTTGCATTTGTTTGATTGTATGTGAGGATGCAATTGTAAGTCCCTGCAAGTTGGCATTTGCTTTCCTATGATCATATGTTGGATATTGGTATAAGTCCAGACAGATTGGCATCCGGTATCCAAGTTTCATTTTGTTTTAGGAGATTAGTATAAGTCCATTGAGTGGCCTCTGATATCCAGTTTTGTTTTAGGATCGCGGTATAAATCCATTGAGTGGTATCCGGTGTCCGCTTTTTGCTTTTTGTTTGTGAGATTGGAGTAAGACCATTGAGTGGCATCCGGTATCACCTGTTTGTTTACATTATTATTACCTATTGCTTATTCCAAAGGACACACTTGAATCATCTCCCATATGATTTCAAGAAGTGAACCTTCTAAGAAGTTTTACAATCCATATCCATCCATTCATCCTCATTATGTCCTAAACCTTTTCACACTTCAATTTTCAAACTTGACATAGATATTGTGCAAACTTCTTCATGTTTTCCAAACTAAAAACCTGGACCCAAGTCCTTGACTTTTTCAAACTCCATTTTCATAATACTTCTTTCAAATCAATCTTAATCATACTTTGACTTCACTTTCATAATCACAATCAATTAACTTCACTCATTCACTTGTTTTGGCTTTGTCCATTGTTAATCTTTTCATGCATTAGCCATAGGTTTCAATTATCATTGCGGTTGATGTAAATCTTGCCTATCCTTAGTGAGTCGACAGTAAGACTTCCGTACTAAAAACAGGGTTAACCCCTCCAGTACGTCGAAGCTATCCTCGCATGGTGGATGTTGGTTTTGGTCGAGTTTTCTCCCATTGATAATGAAAAGCCTCAGTGCTATTGTTTAAAATTGAATCCACCAACCTTTTGGAAATCTTTTAGCCGAACTACGGCGTTTTGATCCTTACCTTTGATGGAAGGTACGTAGGCAGCGGGTTCATCCGTTCAAACCCAATAATAAAATTGTATATTCTTTTCTCATCATCCCAATCATGTTTGCACAATGCTTATGTCATAACAAATAACAATTTAGTACAACAAGTGTGAAAAGGGCTCCCTAGGAGTACCTAGGACGTAGTGGGTGCCTAACACCTTCCCATTGCGTAATTTACCCCTTACCCAGACTCTCTGATCTTTTATTAGTTTTCTACGTGTAAAACTTCTTAGGCTTTTGTTCGCTTTTTAGCTAGTCCTTTGGATAAATAAAAGTGCGGTGGCGACTCGAAAATCATTGTATGCTTTGCTTATGGTTTAATCGATAAATCATATAGCGACGAATACACCGCTACAGGTATAAACAACAGTTGTGATATATACACCGAGTTTGTTATAAATTATGTGAAATGCTTATTTCTTCAATGTTCACTAAACATATAACTTTTAAATCTGATCTAGAATATTATAATATGACAAATTGAGTTATATTAGAAGAACATGTTTCCATTCAATGCTAGACAAGAGTTCTTCAACTCCTTATCCGTATTTTGCTATTATAATATGAAAATATTATTTACTTTGCAAAAAAGATAGAGGTGGAGAAAGGGGCGGTTGAAGAACTACAAGCATTAAATAAAGTTTGAACAGTTAAAGAACAAAATGCAGATAACGGGCTAAAGAGTTCTTGTCTAGAATTGAACGTGTACTTGTTTTCTAATATAATTTTATCAATCATATTATAATTTTCTAATGCAATCTGAAAAGTTATATATTCGGTAATGGATTGAAAAAACACTCAAACCATATAAGATATAATAAAATCATCTTTTAAACAAACATTAACAACAATATTAATCAACAACATTCATCAACAATAAATCTTAAACAACATACAAGATATAACAAACAACTCTTATTAAAAACAACAACATCATCAACATATAGCATAAACTACATACAACATGTAACTTTTATTAATAACAACAAAAACAACATATTAACTCATAAAATGTTTCAGAAACATACATTTTCCATAACGGCATCCACAATGAAAGGTGGATGAAGCTGAAGTGAGAGCTGCAAACTTGTGTTAATTTTGAATGGATGTTATTCTGGGTCTTTCACACAAGTTTGTAGCGCTCACTTTAGCTTCATCCTCGTTATTGAAACATTAAGCATCCCTACCTACAAGTTAAAACAAGTAGAAAGTTCAAAATTATGAAACAAGTTATTGAAACATAAACAATAATACATAAATAAATTTTAAAACATAAACTATCGTGAAGACGAAACTATAAGGTAGCCATTTGCTGAGATCTTATGCAACAAAGGAAACCCTTTGAAGAAGACAACTTTTTTGTATAAGTTTGGAGTTTCCATATGAGAGGGACGAGTGAAAGAGATATTAAGGTTTTATTTTGAGGGAGACGAGTGAAAGAGATGTCAGAGTTTTGTTTTCAGACAGACGACTGTAATATACTAAAGTGAGACATAGTTTAGATTATATACAAATAAGGAAACCCTTTCACCATTGTTGGTAATACGAACCATGAAGAAATTATTGCACCTTACACCGTGAGTGATTATAAGAATCATGGTGATATACAAGGTAAGCCCATTATGTCACGATAAATAGAAATTTGTTGGTGCTGAGATTCAAACCATTTCACTCCAGGTATATTACACTATGGTTGTTAAATATGAGAAGAGTGAAATTTATTTTAGTAAATACCAACAAAAAAATACCCAAAAGAGAGTTATTACCACGGTTAACAGGAAGGTCGTTGTAATATAGGTATTACGAAAGGTCTATTTTATAGTAGTGAGTGGCAAACAGGAACACTAGATTCCAAATGAAAAATCCAAAATAATAAATACTAATATTCTTAGACTTAATGAAGAAGATATTGGAAACCTAGAAAACCACTTTAGTAATCGCTTTTTTTGTTGCAAAATCGGTCACAAAAGTTTAATGTTACACGTCAATTGGCATGTCAGCAAAAATTGACATCGTTACTTACATTTGGATGGAAATAATTAATGTGATACACTTTGAAAAGTTGAGGGACCAAAATAGTCATTTTAAAAGTTAAGAGACCAAATTGTACCCGGTGTCATATATACAACAACAACCAAGCTTTATCCCACTAAGTGGGTCAACTATATGGATTAACTTTAGCCATAATGTACTATCATGGACCACACTTCTATCCAAATCATTGATCTCGAGATCTTTTTTAATAATTTCTCTTATAGTTTTTCTAGGTCTTCCTCTTTCTCTAGTTGTTTGACTTTTCTCAATCTGATATACTCTCCTTACCACATAATCTATAGTTCTTCACTCTACATGCGCAAACCACCTAATTATATTTTCCACCATCTTTTGTACTATATATGTTATACCAACACTCTCTTAATATTTCCTTTCTTATCTACGCCTATCTAGTCTCACTACACATTCAATGCAACATCTTAATCTCTGTTACACTTACTTTATTCTTATGTTGATTCTTAATCATCCAACATTCTTTTTTGTACAACATCACATGTGTAACTTTAGTCCGATAAAGTTTCCACTTTAGCTTGAGTGGTACCTTTGAGTCACATAAAACCCCTGAAGTCGTCCTCCCTTTTAGCTACCTATCTTAAATTCGATTGTTTACACCCCTTGTATTTCTCAATTGTTTTGTATTTCAGACCTAATATATTTAAACCGCGTGACTTGTGGGAGGATATGGTCTCCATCTGTTACCTTTATGTTAGAAACACTTCTTCTATTGTTAAACTTACATTCCATATACTTTATCTAAATTCTGCTTAGGAAAAAGCCATGTGTTTCTAAATATCATCTCCAACCTCTCAATGAAGTAAAAAGGTATGGGCTTAGGGTTGAACCTTGATACAAACTTATTGTAATATGGAAATCTTATGTCTCACAACCTTGTATTCGTGCACTAGTCGATACCCTCATTCATACATATCTTGAATAGCTCGAATATATGCAATCCTAGCCCCTTCTTCTTTATGGCTTTCCAAATAATATCTATAGGCACTCTATCACACTCTTAATATTTCTCCATCACACTCTACCACAAGTCAATAAAAATTAAGTGCAAGTATTATTGGTCCATCTGATATTGCTCCATCACACGTCGAAGTAAATAGATTGCTATCATGGTTGACCTCCTATGCAGAAAACCAAATTGATTCTCATTGACTTTAGTCTCTTTCTTTAGTATAAGTTTAATAACTCATTCTCATAACTTAATGGTATGACTATAAGTTTAATCATCCTATATTTTGCGCAATTTTGTAAATCTCCATGTTCTTATAGATTTGAACTAAAGTGCTTCTCTATCCATCTAAATTTAATTTGACCTCATAATTTTATTAAAGAGTTTGGTGAGTCATATAATACCTATATATCCAAGAAGTTTTCACACTTCAATATGTATGTTGTATGGAACAACCGCCTTATTGTTAACCATCATTTTCAACACTTATTTTACTTCTTATTTCTGAATCTGACGATAGTAATTATAGTTTTGATCTTCTTCTCTAATGTCGAGCCTGCTAAACTTTAATGAGATATCATATCATTCATTAAATAAATTTTAGAAATACGTCTTCCACCTTTATTTTATATCTTTTTCTTGAACCAAGAATTTTCCTTCTATATATTTAACACACTTCACTTGACACAAATCTCTTGTCTCTCTTTATCTTTTCTTAACAAGCTTATATATGGATTTTTCTCCTTCCTTGGTTCTTAATGATTGGTACAATCTATCAAAGCTTGGGTTCTGGATTCACTCACCGCCTTCTTGGTCTCATTTTTTGCTTTGTTATACTTTTCCCAAGTGTCGGTATTTTTACATCTATGTCATTCTTTAAAGCAATCATTTTTACTCTAACTTTACTCTAAACACTTTTATTCCACCACCATGATGTTGGAAAAAAATTGGTTTGTCCCATATCCCTTGGATTTTGAAGATAACAAATTATTTATAGAACAATAGGGTATACTAATGTTTATTTAAGTGTGCAAGATCATAGACTAAAATTCATATTAAATCCAAGTATTAGTTTTGACTCTAAAATTCCAAAGAGAAACGTGAAAATCATATTCTGATGTATCAGAAGCTGAAGAACTGACTCTGAAGAAGTCATCTTCCAAAGAGGTCAACATTGAAAGATCAGACTCTGAAGGAGTCAGTCTCTGAATAACAGACTTTGGACAAGTCTACTTCTGGTGATTAGAATCTGAGCTAGTCAAAATGCAAAGACCAAGGTGACACTGAAGGTCACTGTTCATCTATGGACATAATTTATCACGTGATAACATAAAGCTCTAGGTTCTTCATAGAGTCTGTTGGGATACAACTTCTAATTCCTTTTGTAGAAAAGGTTTTTCAAACTAGGTTTCACCTAACCTGACAATTTGGTGAAACAACTCAATGTATCCCAACGTCTATTTTGAAGCTTCTCAAAGGACTCAACAGTTTCATCTTCAACGACTATTTTCCTTATTATTTAAGGAACTAAAATACTTGAAGACCAACACAACACAAGAACACAACAATAGATAAGATACATGCCGAACATGCTAAACAACGATTGACAACTAAAGAGAAGCTACTCTATCAAAGTTTTAGTACAAGATAAACTTAGGATTTCTTATCCTTGTATATCTTAGAAATCCCTAAGTCATAAACGAGTCATATCATGCTGTATTATTTATACACCTCTGATTGTATATCAAGTGTATTCACCCAAGAATCATTTATCTGCTAGGTTAATTGTTAGAAGTCTCTTATTAAGTATTTGAGCAAGGAAGTCATGAGCTTGTGTGCTTGAGCAAGGAAGTCTTGAGCTTATGTGCTTGAGAAAGGAAGTCTTGAGCTTGTATGATTGAGCAAAGGAGTCTTAAGCTTGTGTGCTTGGGCAAGGAAGTCTTAAGCTTGTGTTCTTAAGCAAGGAAGTATTTAACTTGTGTGCTAGAGCAAGGAAGTCTTGGGATTGTGTGATTGAGCAAAGAACTCTTGAGCATGTATGCTTGATCAAGGAAGCCTCAACCTTGTGTGTGTGAGCAAGGAAGTTTTATACTTGTGTGTGTAAGCAAATAAGTTTATTGCTTGCGTGCTTGAGCAAATTGCAATCTTGTGTGATTATAGTGAAAATTTATTTTAAGTACAAGGGGTCTGGATTACTCTCGAATTGTGAAAGGAACCAAGATAACTCTGTGTGTTAATTATTCTTTCCTGCACTCTATATTCGCTGCCTATCTCTAACTAACTCAAATTCTTCAGTTTAAAATCTGACTTAAGAGTTTTAAAAAGAAAGAAATAGCCAACATAATTCAACCCCCCCCCCCCCCTCTTATGTTTTTCTCACATTTACATGATTCTTTTCCCCTAGATCTAAAACCTCTTGATTCACCTAATGTCTCTTTAGCTAGTTTTCTAATCTCTTGGACCATATTATTCCACATATCATTTTTACCTCCTTGTGGTTGTCCAAACCCTCCCTCCAAGATCTTGTGTTGGAAACTTCCTTGTTTTTCACCCTTTAAATGCCACCACTTGATTTGTGGCATTCCCATGTGACTTATTCTTTTTTCTATCCTCTGATTCATATATCCATAATTAATGCTCTATGTTAGGTAGTCAAGCTCTCTCCTAGAATAATGTTATAGTCCAAGAACATTTTCCTATTTGTCTTCCTAATAAGAAAGAAATATATATGAGAATATGTCACCCCACTCTTAAATGTGAAACAATACTCATCTTTTTTTATAAACCATGTATTAGCTATAGTAAGATCAAAAGCTAACGAAAAGTCAATGATGGATCTATCCTCCATATTTACCTCCCCGAGACCATACTCCCTCATACATCCTATCAAAACCTATTATTGTGTTCCCTACATGTCCATTTAGATCCCCTCCTAAGAAAATATTATCTCCTTGGGGTATAGCCTGAAGTAAGCCTTCTAAATCCTTCCAAAATTTTACCTTAAGGTGTTATGCTAACCCAACCTGAGGTGTGTAGACACCAATAACAATTGAGGTGTTTTGATCCATAACAAATTTCAAGGATATGATTCAGTCTTATACTCTTTTCACATCCACAATATTCTTCTTCCACTCCAAGTCCACAATAACCCACACCCCATTTCATGATATAATTTTTTTGGTGTACTAAAGCTTAAATCTTGTCTGTCCACTTAGTTTCTTGTAGGCGTATGAAATTGATCTTCCTCCATAGATTTTTTAGTAAGTGTGCCTACACTACTATGGAAAACACCTATCACATCGGTTGGAAAAGAGATACAACCACGTTGGACCAACCGTTGTGAGGTAAGGTGTGATTGTATGTATGATATTTTCCACCACAGTTGTGTGATCGTGATTATAAGTCAAGGAGTGCGCTACCTAGCACAACAATTACTTTAAACAACCGTTGTTGTATGTCTCAACCTATCACAACAGTTACTTTAAACAACCATTATTGTATGTCTTTTAATAAAATAAAATAAAAACAACAGTAGAACAACAACAACAATAGCAAGAACAATAAGAACAAAAACAAGAACAAGAAGAACAACAAGAACTACAACAAGAACAACAACAAAAACAACAATAATAATAATAATAAGAAGAAGAAGAACAACAACAACAACAATAACAAAAACAACAACAACAACAACAACAACAACAATAAGAACAACAACAAGAACAACAAGAATAACAACAAGAACAACAAGAAAAATAACAACAACAAAAGCAACAACAATAGCAACAACAACAAAAAGAAAAACAAGAACAACACTAACTAAGATTACTAACTTGAATCCATGTTTCCCTTGTCTCATTCAAGTTGGAGAAAAGGTGATGGAGTTCTGAAATTTGTTAATGAAAAAAATGATGTTTTTGAATTTTGTTTATGGAAGAAATGATGTTTTTGAGCTTGATTTAGTGGAGAAATAGAGTGCCGTAAATGGAAGAAGATGTTTGGAAGTCTAAGATGATGTTCGTCTAAGCTCGAAGTTTATCTAAGGTTTAGGTTTCACACGGATCACTAATGGTAATGTCTTGAGCGTTGATACTCACTAAATGGGCGTCAAAGATTTGTTTAAAAACGATAAAGAAACTCAATAAACACGCTTATATTTCCAACCTATCATAAAAATTGGTTAAAAATAAATATAAATAAAACCGTAGGTTCCAACCTATCACAACAGTTACTTTAAATAACTGTTGTTGTATGTCTCAACCTATTACAACGGTTACTTTAAACAACCGTTGTTGTATGTCTTTTACTAAAAACATAAAAATAAAAATGTAGGTGATAGGATTTGAACACATGACCAGACGCCACTTTTCACCACGGTTGGTACCTATGACCGTTGTGAAATGTCTTTTAATAAATCCAAAAAATAAAAAAGCTCCAAACAAAATTATTACAACAATTAACATGAAAGGTCTATTTTGTAGTAGTGTTGTATTCCATTTTCCAAAATGAATGTCATTCTCATGGACTAATTTCTTTACTTACACTCATTCACAAAAATGTGAGAATCCTTGCTTATTTTTCACTTCATTCAGACGGCGATGGGGTGACCCTCGCTCTTTTTGACACTACACTCAAGTCATATAACACGTTGATCACTAGCAACGACCTATCGTTCACATTGTTTCAAAATTGATCCATGTCATTTAGATTTGACAAAGTTTTACGTTAGTTATCGATGCGTAACACAATTCTCTTCTTTGGACCCAAAGTCAAAAAAATAAAAGACGAAAAAGAGTATTAAGCCTTTTTGTAGAAAAAATAACAATACTCCCTCAAATTTGACACCCTATTGTGTATAGAAATTGTTCAAAATTAATGAATTAGATAAGAATATGATATTAGATACTCTTTCGTCCCACAATGAATGATCAAATTCATCATTTCGCACATATTAAGAAAAGTATATAATGTATTAATGAATGAGAGAATGATATTATTATTAAAATACTCCCTTCGGTCTCAAATATAAAACAACAACAAAAATTCAATGATCTTAAATGGAAGCAAAAGTCATATATAATTGAATTATTTTATTTAATGTCACTGTTCTAAATACATCCATATTTTCTTTTCATTTATATGTTTATAACGATTTTCGAAGAAAAAATATGGATAAAATTAAAAAGAATGTAAGAATTATATGCATTCAGATATTTTTTTTAAATAATAATATTTTTTATAAATTCTCTTATATATGAAATCCGAGGGAGTATCTTTGATCAAATATTAAGAGTGATAAAAATGATAATAATTAAATAATATAATTGAAAAAGAAATAATTTATAATATAAATTAAAATTAATCATTTATTTTAAAATATTATATTATTCAAAATAATCGCTTATTATAGAAACGAGAGAAGATAATAATATGACATTCATATAGTTGAACACATTAACTGAGATAAGATTAAATTATTATTGATATTTCATCTTATTATTTTTTAAATTTCTCACAACTTCACATAATGGGTGATCAGGTAATAATTTGGTAATTTGCTAAACTGACAATTACAGCATATCCTAATTGCTCGTATCTAGTTTGTGATAATTTTAGGGATTGGTGTCTCTTCATCCACCAACTTTAGAATTTAATATGCACAAATTTGACAATTGTTCCATCATGATAATGACAATGAACATGTTTTTTTTCTTATTCTAATGAGGAAAACTAAATTGCCCTATTGAAACCCCACTTGAGATTTAGCAGGTAGCCTCCACAAATTGAAAAATGGAGCAAATAGCAAAGTGACATTACTCCAACAAATAAAATAAGCAATGCTGAAGAAGTTGGAAAGATAACAGAATTTTTCTTTTTGCCTGGCTCTTTTGAGAATTGAGAGAATTAATGTTGGGCTAATAATACATAGAATAGGGCTACATTATTTATTTATTTGACTATACGTATTTTTTTTTGGTCTAAAAAGAAAATGTTGATAACTATTACTAAAACTAACAATAAACTGAAATAATTCGAATATAAATTAAAATTTGATTGGAAAATTAAATCTTTAAACATGGTTCTTGAATCAAATAAATTAAATATAAACCAAAAAACTAAATTTATTAATTAAATAAACTAAACTTATATTATGTATAGTTTCAATTGTTAAATTTATGAATCAATTTGATTTTATATATATATATATATATATATATATATATATATATATATATATATATATATATATATATATATATATATATATATATATATATATTCCAAAAGTATATCTTAACTCTTTACTTTCTTTCAATCTTATAAAATCTATTTTATTTTAATATTTTCATATTAAAATGTATTAATTTAAAATATTAAAGTCTTAATTGCACTCTAACACAAATTATTACCGTAAGTAGATTGAAGAAAATCAAGGTTGCAGGAATGAGAAGATCTAGAAGAGGAGTTTTGAATTTTAACATTGGAAATTTGAGTGGTAATTTTGGTTAGACCACCCAATTCAATAAGAGCTTTCGAGAATTGTGAATGCAAACATTTCTCATCAAATCGAGATACCAATGTTTGTCTCACTTAATGAGAAATTGAGCTAATATTTTTTGGTTTTTTAAATGTTTATAGAGCAATTTAATTTCCATTTGGAATGGTCTCACAAAGTTTCGAAATTTTGTTATGAAAAAGAAGATACATTTTGCGAGAGAAAAGCTTAAAATGAAGATAACTTTTATATTATATTATCAAAATAAGTAGTAAATTTAATATAATTAATATCAATTTATCAATTTATTATTGTAATGAATTCATTTTTAACACATGTATTTGTTGTTTTTGACGGTTGAAGTTGTTGGAAACTTGGGGTAGCATGAAAAGGCAGCATGTATCGACAATTATTTCCAGAGTTCCTCTTTTGCTGTAACAAGCTGGTAATTTGGTGTTTAATATTTTGCAACTATACCACAACTTGTTCCTGAAAGACACAAGGTTGCAGGTGAAGTATGAATTTTATTTTTTATTAAAGTTCTATATTGATCTTTTAATAAATATATCTTATTAATACTTTTACTTACAAATATGAATACTGGGTTAGTGTCGAAATTAGATAGATTTAAGAATCAAAATATTTTTTAAAATTTTAACTAATTAATTTCTAAAAAAAAACTTAATTAATTAATTTTTAAAAAGACTTAATTAAAATTATTAGTTAATTATGTAAAAAAATATTAATAATAAATCATTCTAATAATTATTAAAAAATATTAAAAATAAATTATCCTAATAAATACATATAATTAAAAAAAAATTATAAGCATCTGTCACCTATGCAAAATATATATAAAAAATAGGTTTAAATTTTTTTTTATAAATTCGTAAAATAAACAAGTTGAATCTAACAAATTAAATTGAATTTTTTATAAACTTAAAATGATTCGAATTTACACTTTAAAAAATTGTATCGAATTTAAATCAAAATTTTAACTGAACCGATTTTTATCTAATCGAATCGAGTTGAGCTGAGATGAATTTGATTTGATTCAATTCATTTTCAACTTTAAATATAAAATATTCATGTACAACAACAGGAAGTATTAGAGTTCGAACTTAAAAAAAATATCTAATATATCAATATCAACTTTAGAAGATAAGCTATGATTTAAAGACATTTGCATTATTTATTTATTTATAGTAAATTATTATCAACAAAAGTATAAGTTTATTGGATATCAATAATATTCTATAGATAAAATAATTTAAGATTTAAATTATTTCTTAAAAATAATTAAATATATTTAAAAACTTAATATTAAGATTGAATGAGGAACATACAATTGAATGATGAAAAAAAATGTTAAGAAAAGTATATTACTTTAGTACCTCTGACAAACAATTACTATCTCTCTTTCTCTAACAAACAAAGTCCTATCTCTCTTTCTCTATGTGTGTACGGGCCTTGACATTAGCTTGTGGGGCGGGCTAGTAAAATTGGGCCGCCAAACTTAATTACATAATATGTTGGGCTAGTTTAATACAATAGTATTAGAGATTCGAGGATTTTTTAATGCATCATATATTCTTCTTACGTACTACGTGAAAGTTCAAAAATGTCTTTAGTTTCTGGAGATGTAATTTCGGATCCACCAAAAGCTCAGTTAACGTTAAAATATTTTGAAGATGCATCTTTAAAATATTTTGAAGATGCATCTTCAAAATATTTTGGAGATTAAATCGCGTCAGACCCTTCTCGTTCTTCATTTTTCATTTTCTTCAAACTCAATTTCAAATTCCCAACTATTTTCTCTACACCAAGTCAAAACTCAATCAACAAGGCTCAATGGAACTTCAATAAACATCTCTAACATCAGAAACAACATCAGAAATATCAATCTCTTGTAAAATTTTTGAGTTTTTGATAAAAAAAATTAGTTTTTGTGTAAATGAGTAGAAATCGATGATTAAAGTTAAAATGAGTAGAAATAACATTTAAGATAGTTTAGACATATTGTATTATACGTTTGTTGGCTAAAATGGCTTATCAAAACATTTTTTTTTGGGATTGCATGCGGTACATTCACACCATTGACGCACCTTCTAAGTTGCAAATTTTTTGGAGATACATCTCCAAAAAAAATTCGCGTTTTAGTTTCCCATATTCCGTAGATGCATCTCCGAAATTTTCTCAGTATTTTTTTTATTTTCTTTTTTGTGGTGTTGTTAACCTGTTCTAATTTTCTACTTTACTTTAACTTACATACATAATGGTTGATAGACATGATAGACTGAGGCGCGTGAGGGTTGCTCAGCACACATTAATTTGACGGGAGAAGAGTCAGTAAGCCCTAGAGGCTCCTGGTCTCTCTAGTCATGTTGAGCCATCTACTTCTGGAGCTCGTGCTTCTCCTTGTGCCACTTCATCTTCTTCTTCCCGTAGGAGACATGATTCACCATCTGATACATCACTCTCTCAATCTTCCCACAAGCGCCAAGTTTCCCATATTCAGGAGCCTGAGGTAGCCGATTCACCAATGCCACCTCCTACTCTAGATGCTTCTGAGTCTGTGCCACCTTCTATTATTGATCATGTTGATCCAGTTCCACCCCCAGAGGGTGAGGCTGCTGCGGATGCTAAGCTAGAGGCATTTGGAAGAGCCCCTGTTGATTTATCATTACTGTCTTTGTACCCAGACCATACTTCCAGACATATATGGGACAGAGAGGTAGCATTAGTTAAATTCATTATTTTTTATTTACGTTAATTTTAATTGACAAATTTCTGACATTGATTAATATTATTTTCAGAAGCGTGATCTGAAAAAGTTTATTAACCATATGCGGAAGATTACAACCTTGCCTCAGTCGAATGAGGATTAGTTTCAGGTTGTTTTGTGCTTATCTGACCTGAAGGACTTGTGCATTACTGGTTATAGTACAGTCAACCACGAGATGCTTAATGCATTCGTGGAGAGATGGCACTCGAAGACCTCATAATTTCACCTCTCGCTTGGTGAGATGTCTATCACACTCGACGATGTCTCGTGTTTGCTACATCTTCCGATCAGGGGGAGACTCCTAGATCATGGGATGATTAGCAAAGATGAGGCACTCGAGATGATGGTAGTGAAGGAGAATTGCGATCCAAAACGCAGTGGAAATTAAAATTTTCTCCTTTAGAGATCCTTACGAATGGTCATGATCAGTGATAGAATATTTACCTCTTGTGACGATTGAAACCTTTGGTGCAGATCTCTTGTGACGATCAAAACCTTTGATGCAGATCCACGGAGCGATCACGAACGTTGAACGATGACAACGTCTCTACTCAGTCCACACGAACGGATTCCTTCAATCTTAGTGCTAGCTGGTACGAATGAAGGCTTTGAGTGAGTGAGAGAGAGAGAGAGAGAGAGAGAGAAAATGAAAATAATGCAACCGCAAAATGAATGCTTCTGCACAAGGGTTCTATTTATAGAACCACTTGTGTGGGCTTCAAGCTAAAAGGCCCACTTAAGTGTATTTTGGCCATATCTTATAATATGCCCAAAATGACTTAAGCCCATGGTACCTTACCATATTTCGTATTCTACTCAAGTACACCGTACCTTACGATGTTCTATAATTCACTTAAGGGCACCGTACCTTACGGTATTCCGTAGTTACTCTATCTCTCATCAATCCGTCCTTTGTGTGTGACCCTGTAGGTTTTCGCCGCATTGACAATTATATTAAATCATGTATTTAACATAATAAACAGTGAGCGGTATCTAGTAACACATCACTGCTACCCAAGACACGAAAATGTCAAGTGATCTGACAATTCCTTCTGTGATAATACTTATGTGTATAATTACCCTTTTGCCCTTATGTCTATATTGAACACAAGGCATAGACCGTGTCATCCTTGTCCAGTTCAATATTGGGCCCATAGACATTTATCCTGTTATGCAGGATGGGCAAATTCCATCTAGGTCACTCATGTCCCTCAGCATGCTTCGTGGAGTACCCATCAACTGTCTTTATGGTTATCCAGTTACGGACAACGTTGAATCAACAATAAAGCACTCGACTCCACATCTAGGGTCCATAGTGGTTTCAGGTCGAAGAGTGGTATACACCATTTTCACCATGAGAATAACTTATGAAACTTTGCATAACTTTCTATATAGTATTCTCATAGCGGGTCAATCCGGTATAAATATTACTCCTAATATTCATACCTATGTTTAAGACTTAATAACTCTTTATCCATGATCCATGAGATGTGATCATCAGTCTACAAACATAATAGTCTTAATGCTTTAATGTTATCCCACTTCACACTAAAGCTCGACTACGGATACTTTAAGAATAGTGTCCTTATGTTTAATGTCTTCTCATGATTAAGTCACACTTAATACATTAAACGGACTATCTATTCCAGGGACTTTATTAATCAACCATAATAAAGAAAAGCCTTTTATTATTCGATACAAGTACCAAAAGTATTGGCCTCAAGGGCTTACACCAACAATCTCCCACTAGCACTAGAGCCAATCAGGCATACCCCTAATGCCCATTGATCCAGTATGGCCATCATGCTTCTGCTGCGCAAGAGGCTTTGTCAAAGGGTCTGTAATATTGTCAAGTGTAGGTACTCTGCATATTTTCACATCTCCTCTATCTATTATCTCTCGAATGAGATGATAACGCTTAGGTATGTGTTTGGATCGTTGGTGAGATCTAGGCTCCTTAGCTTGTGCGATAGCACCATTGTTATCATAATAGAGACCAATGGGATCCACAATGCTAGGAACCACGCCAAGTTCACTAATGAACTTTTTGATCCAAACAGCTTTCTTGGCTGCACTTGAGGCAACAATATACTCGGCCTCGGTTGTAGAATCAGCAACTGTATCTTGCTTTGAACTTTTCTAGCTCACAGCGCCACCATTTAAGCAAAACACATAACCAGATTGCATTCTGATTCCTAATATATAGGATGCTTCACCTAAGTCCTTCATAGAAAAGCATTTCCCCAACCTAGACTTTACTTGTTGTAGGGTAGGGATATCGTTTCCAATGAGTAATATGTCATCTACATATAATACCAGGAAAACGATCATGCTCCCACTAACCTTCTTGTAGACACAAGGAACATCTCCGTTCTTGATCCATGAGTAATACATTACCTTGATCAGTTTTGGGATATCCATATCTTTCAGGTAGGTGACGTATCCTGCCTGACCTACGATGGTCTTGTTCTACTTGAGCAGGTTGCTCTTACACAACTACTTGTGTTTCCTGCTCTAATTCCTCCATAGGTGTATCAATGCTTTGTGATTCTTGAATTTCTTCAGGCTCTACTTTCCTCCCACTGGTTCCTTTGGAAATAAAATCCTTTTCTAGGAAAACTCCAGTTAGAGCGACAAACATTTTGCCCTCAGAAGGATTGTAGAAGTAATACCCTCCTTTTTCTTTAGGATACCCCACAAATAAGCATTTGTCAGATTTGGGCTCAAGCTTAGTTGAAATTTGTCGTTTCACATAAACCTCGCAACCCCAAATCTTTATGTAAGACATATGTGGTCTCTTACCATTCCATATCTCATATGGTGTCTTATCAACCCTTTTGGATGGAACACAGGTAAGCTGTTGTCAATAGTGCATGTCCGCAAATGGAGTTTGGAAGATCGGCGTGACTCATCATGGATTTAACTCATTAGGTTTCATCCTTTTAGTATTAATGTTATAAGTTGGCATTATGAGATCAAGGACATATAGTCCATTGTTCATTTGTGCAGAAGCATAGAATATATCATTCAAATAAATTGAGCAACAATTGTTCTTTATTATAAATGAAAAAACCAAACTTGTCCAAACAAGAAATGGAAATAATATTCCTGCTAATTGCAGGTACATAATAACAGTTCTCTAACTGAATTATTAAACCACTAGGTAAAGTCAATACATAAGTTCCTACGGCTAAAGCAGCAACCTTTGCTCCATAGCCAACTCGTAGATCGACTTCACCTTTTTCCAAATCTCTACTCCTTCTCAGCCCCTGCACGTTTGTACAAATGTGAGAACCGCATCCAGTATCTAATACCCATGATGCAGAAGTAGATAACAAAAATACCTGAAGTTGAAGTCTCTACTCCATTCTTCATATCTTCCAGGTACTTTAGGCAGTTTCTCTTCCAGTGTCCGGTCTTACCGCAATGGAAGCAGCTGCCTGCCTTTGATATGCCTCCACTAGGCTTCAAAGCAGCAACAGTGGGTCTGGGTTTGGCAACTTCCTTGCCTTTCCCTTTATCACCCTGCTTAGTGGGCCTTTTGTTCTGTCTCTTTCCATTTCCGATCATCAGAATGGACTTCCCTTTTGACTTCAGATTCTGCTCGGCAGTTCTTAACATGGCGAGCAGTTCAGGAAGAGATTTGTCCATATCAATCATATTGAAATTTAGGACAAATTGACTGAAACTATCTGGCAACGATTGCAAGATCAAATCAGTCGCAAGTTCCTTTTCGAGGGGAAAACCCAATCTCTCAAGGTTTTCCATATACCCAATCATCTTGAGTACATGGGGACCTACAGGGGCTCCCTCAGCTAACTTGCTTTGAAAAAGGGCTTTTGAAACTTCAAACCTCTCATGCCTTGCTTGCTCTTGATAGAGCATCTTCAAGTGTTCGATCATATCGAACGCTGCCATGTTCTCATGTTGCTTTTGCAATTCTGAGTTCATGGTAGCTAGCATGAGACAAGCAATTTCATTGGCATCATCGACATGCTTCTTATAAGCATCTCTTTCTGCCTTAGGTGCAGAACTAGGAGGTTCCTCTTCAGGAACAGGTTTCTCCAAGACATACAGCTTTTTATCATGTTTGAGGACAATCCTCAGGTTTCGGTGCCAATCCAGAAAATTTGTCCCTGACAATTTTTCTTTATCAAGGATTGATCGCAAGATGTTGTTAGAGGTGTTTGCTGTCATGGTTATCTACATAAGGATTAAGAAAATATAAGTATCATTGACATATTTAATTAGGCCTTTAATCAAATATGCTCCCACTATTTTACTCAAAACAAATAACCCTCATCATTTGATTCGGAAAATCCCGTTGGAAGATTTTCTAGTGGGTCGAGATCCATATTTCACTTTGTTCTAAGTCCGCGTAGGCGGATTACAAAAAACTAGGTTATTTATGTAGGAACTCCTTCCAGTTGTATCTCATACAACTCTCGAAAATTTCAGTTGGGTGAATAACTCCTTATTCCAATCCATCATATGTATTATTCCCAACTCTTGCTTCTAAACATATATAATAAAATTATAATTAAGTTTGACTCGTCGTTTTAACAGTTGGATATTACAATTATCCCATCGCACCTTAACTAATACAAAACATGCACCTCGCGTAGGCGAAACCTACATTATTCGATACCAGTCTTGATGAGTGCTAAAACTTGGAAAGCAAACATATATAATATTCTCATAATTTGTTTAGTTAAGTTTGACCCATTGTTTTAACAGTTGGATATTACAATTATCCCATCGCACCTTACTAATATATAGATCATGCACCTCGCGTAGGCGAAACCTACATTATCTGATATTAGTCTTGATGAGTGTTAAAACTTGGAAAGCATAAACTTAATATTTAATTTGAGGGAATTGCAATTGTTCTGATCTCACCGATTTATTTATCATATAAATCGTCTCTCACATGCATCAACATATATTCACATGCATCAACATACATACACATGCATCAACATACATAATGAAACAGTTATGGCCCCTAGCGCAATTGTTCTCCCAAGCCAATGAGAGAACCTAAGTTAACCTAATAACGATCTAAGCTTCTCCAAGCAAGATCTTCAAGGTTGTCCTCCTTTGATATTGAATTCTTCTCTAAGCTTCTCCAAGCAAGATCTTCAAGGTTGTCCTCCTTTGATATTGAATTCCTCTCTTTCTTCATAACATTGTCTTCTTTTCTTTCTTCATTACATTACAGAAGAAACTCGTTTTACATACGAGGGATTGAGATGAGAAAAGAAGTTACATTAAGAGATTAAAAGGAGAGGCACGACACGCAGGTCGTATTTAAAACCCAAAACAAAATAAAGGAAGACTAAGGCCATAACTGATCACAACAAGGCAATAATAACAAACACATTATTATTATTAATTTTTAATTCCTTTAATTAATTAAAACCAAATTAAATTTCGGCGACCGATCATACTATGCAGAGTTAGCCGGGGGTTCCGCTGCCCATGACGAACGTCACGCGGCCAAAAACAGAAACGCCTAGAATTCTGGATTTGTGAATGTGACGACCGTCACGTCCAGCTTGTTACGCTCGTCACAACTCCATGACGACCGTCATGTCCAACTTGTTACGATCGTCACAAGTCCATGGCGATCGTCACGCGGCCAAAATAACAGAACTTTGAACCAGTCAACACACGTGTTCCAAAAGGCCCTAAATTCACAACTCTTTGACGGCACAACCCTTGCGCCGTCACCAACCCTAATACGCCAATTTCAGACCGTCAAACACACCTCGATTGTTGATTCAGTATGATTGATCAACAGGTCATTGCTTCACCATACTAATGTCGGATTCCGAAGCAAATGACCATTGATCGCTCAAAGAAAAACAACCATTTAGTGTTTGAATGAATGAAACAGAAACAATATATCATATATACCGTACTTTGCACTAGGATTACTTATATCATATATAAGTTGATCGGTCTCAATTGCGTAACCTATGGACGATTGATGTATCGCTGCTTCACCATACTAATGTCGGTTCCGAAGCATAGTCAACATCAATCATCCAACTTGTACACTCATGATGCCAAATTTAATTACCCATTTAATTAATTGATTCATTCTGTCTTTTAATCATATTAATACCGAAATTAAACAGCTATCCGATTCATGGTTTCGTAAGTGGCTCTGATACCACTGAAGGAGAATTGCGATTCAAAACGCAGCGGAAATTAAAATTTTCTCCTTTAGAGATCCTTACGAATGGTCATGATCAGTGATAGAATATTTACCTCTTATGACGATTGAAACCTTTGGTGCAGATCTCTTGTGACGATCAAAACCTTTGATGCATATCCACGGAGCGATCACGAACGTTGAACAATGACAACGTCTCTACTCAGTCCACACGAACGGATTCCTTCAATCTCAGTGCTAGCTGGTACGAATGAAGGCTTTGAGTGTGTGTGTGTGTGTGTGTGTGTGTGTGTGTGTGTGAGAGAGAGAGAGAGAGAGAGAGAGAAAATGAAAATAATGCAACCGCAAAATGAATGCTTCTGCACAAGGGTTCTATTTATAGAACCACTTGTGTGGGCTTCAAGCTAAAAGGCCCACTTAAGTGTATTTTGGCCCATATCTTATAATATGCCCAAAATCACTTAAGCCCATGGTACCTTACCATATTTCGTATTCTACTCAAGTACACCGTACCTTACGATGTTCTATAATTCACTTAAGGGCACCGTACCTTACGGTATTCCTTAGTTACTCTATCTCTCATCAATCCGTCCTTTGTGTGTGACCCTGTAGGTTTTCGCGGCATTGGCATTTATATTAAATCATGTATTTAACATAATAAATAGTGAGCGGTATCTAGCAACACATCACTGCTACCCAAGACACGAAAATGTCAAGTGATCTGACAATTCCTTCTGTGATAATACTTATGTGTATAATTACCTTTTTGCCCTTATGTCTATATTAAACACAAGGCATGAACCGTGTCATCCTTGTCCAGTTCAATATTGGGCCCATAGACATTTATCCTGTTATGCAGGATGGGCAAATTCCATCTAGGTCACTCATGTCCCTCAACATGCTTCGTGGAGTACCCATCAACTGTCTTTATGGTTATCCAGTTACGGACAACGTTGAATCAGCAATAAAGCACTCAACTCCACATCTAGGGTCCATAGTGGTTTCAGGTCGAAGAGTGGTATACACCATTATCACCATGAGAATAACTTATGACACTTTGCATAACTTTCTATATAGTATTCTCATAGCGGGTCAATCCGGTATAAATATTACTCCTAATATTCATACCTATGTTTAAGACTTGATAACTCTTTATCCATGATCCATGAGATGTGATCATCAGTCTACAAACATAATAGTCTTAATGCTTTAATGTTATCCCACTTCACACTAAAGCTCGACTACGGATACTTTAAGAATAATGTCCTTATGTTTAATGTCTTCTCATGAATAAGTCACACTTAATACATTAAACAGACTATCTATTCCAGGGACTTTATTAATCAACCATAATAAAGAAAAGCCTTTTATTATTCGATACAAGTACCAAAAGTATTGGCCTCTAGGGTTTACACCAACATAATAAACGGATTATCTATCACACTCGACGATGTCTCGTGTTTGCTACATCTTCCGATCAGGGGGAGACTCCTAGATCATGGGATGATTACCAAAGATGAGGCACTCGAGATGATGGTAGACCATCTAAGGGCTGACCCAGGGGAGACGAAGAGCGAGTTGGATAGGACCAGGGGTGATCATGCTAGGTTTTAATACCTGAAGAAGATATATATATATATATATATATATATATATATATATATATATATATATATATATATATATATATATATATTTGAGCTACATATAGCATATTAGGCCATAAGTGATTACCATCAGGTGAGGCTCCATGGAGCGCATGCTATGAGAGCATACCTTCTATATTTAGTTGGCACTTCCATTTTTATGGACAAGAGGGCCACTTAAACATATATCATTTACCTACGATACTTCCTGAATTTCGAGAGAATCCATGAGTACAACTGGGGGCCACTTGTTTGGTCTACCTGTACTCGAAGTTGAGAGAGGTTGTACGTGGAAGACGAAGCATGTCATAGGCAGTTGGCACTATTGACGGTATTAATTATTGGACTTTTAATGTTTCTTTGTCATTTTCATTTCATCTTTGCAAAGTCATTACTGATAATTCATTTGATCCAAACTTTTCATTTTAGGCATGGATCCTCCAGCATTGTCAGCGCAACACTGTTTGGCTGAGTGTTGAGACTTACACTAAGGATATGCCGCGTGCTACTGCTTTTTCTCCGTTTAGAGGGAACCAGATGACTGAGCCTTTTAGAGTGTATCTTGACCGTTTTGTTGCCGAGGACATGCACTTCAGCAACCATGTTGATCACTGTCAGACACGACCATTTGCCTCAGCGCGACTAAAAACCTTTTTCATAAACGAAAGATGTTTTATCCATTATAACACGACAAACAATCAAACACATCATTCCGCCAATGTGCGACTAGAAAGTAACGTTTAACCACTCGAATGCGACCAAAACATCTTTCATTAAAATCAATCAACAAAAAAATATTTTCTACCTAGAACTACGTAGTTTTGAGTTCTCCATCGCACCTGGGGATATATAGGAGCAAGTTCCAACGTCTTGCCAAACATCCTAATAAAAAATATTATTTTCCTTTCTTCCTTTTTGTAAATATGTCGAAATAAATAGAAGAAAAAAATACCTTATGCTAACACTCTCATTCGCAAAACTAATTAAGTGGTTCCCGTTGGCTACAATGGATATTGAAATTCTGGTGCACTGATATCAGATGTCATATGCGATGTCACGACACTAATATCAGAACTTCACACAATAACAATAGTAAGAAGATAACAGATGTCGTATACGATGTCACGACATCAGGTTCAAGACATGTCACACCGGAAACAATTACAGTGTAAAAAGTATGAAGTAAATAACACAGGTCAATTCTTAACCCAGTTCGGGGCAACGTCACCTTCATCTGGAGGCATCCAAGCCATGAAGGAAATCCACTATAATAGTGTTAGTTTGAAGTTCTAAACAACCTCTGGTTTTACAAACTTCTCACCTAATCAATACCCTTAGAATTTCTATCTAAGACTCTCATAGATATGAGACCCCCCTCACTTCCCTTCAATCACACAGTAGTGATAACAACTGAAAACAATCAAAGAATAAAAGATACACTTCCAATGAAACATAATACACTATTGTTCAAAAGCTCATGAGTGATTCACAATTACAACTCAATAGACTCAATCCAATTCAAGTATCAAGGAGATACTAGAATGGCTCACAAATAACAAAAACAACTAAAACCCTAATAATGACAATTAACAGCGCAACTTCATGCTTTTCTTAGGTTTAGAATCACCCTTTAAATAACCCCATAATAGCATGGACTTCGGGCTAAAAAAGAAGATCCAAAATAAATCAAATCAAATTTAATATCTCCTTAAATGTTTTGACATCTATTTTGCTTAATATCTTATAAAATCAAATCTGATGTCTCCTTAAATGATTTAACATCCATTCTGCATAATCAAATCTGATGTCTCTTAAATATTTTGACATCCATTCTACATAATCAAATCTAATGTTTCCTTAAATGTTTCGACATCCAGTCTGCAGAATCAAATCAAATGTTTCCTTAAATGTTTCAACATACATTCTGCACAAGCTTCTGCATAATCAAATAAATTGATCTAATGTTTCCTTAAATGCTTTGACAATCATTTTTAGGAAATATTGCATAGTTGGAACCGATCTTTGAGCTTCTAAAACACGCATATTGAATTGCAGAATGCATGAATCAAATCATTAAAGAATTTTCACTAAACACACGTCGAAAAATAAATCTTCCAAGAAATTGAAACAAACAGCAGGTCGTAATGTCGTACAAGCATGTCAAGACATCATGTCCAACTTCTTACTATTTCACTTGTTTTAACAAAATGATACCAATCATAAAACACATAACTAAAAATCTCCCCCTTTGGAAAATTTTGACTAAAACAACCTTTGCATCATATAGCCGGAGAGAAGATAAAACAACATCAATAATCACAAGCACAAAACCAAACAACCAAACACTTGATATAACACCAAGACATATCAAAGGCACACGCAGTAGAAATAAGTATTACAAACCCAGCCTCACAGAAAAGACATAGAGAGAAATAAACTCTCACACTCCAAGCCTCCTTCAGAAACACAATGTCAAAATATTCTGTCTGACATCACAACAAGCACACAACAGCCTAAGCACAAACAAAATTCTCTGAAACAAAATTTCAAGACATTTTGTCTGAGATCATAGCAAGTACACAATAACCTAACCACAAACATACTTATCTAAAACAAAATGTCAAGACATTATGTCTGACATCACAACAAGTACACAATAGCCTAAGCATAAAACAAATCAAACTCCCTTTGAATGTCATGATCAGCAACACAAAAATAACTCCCTCAGTCATACAGCAAACATACTCGCCCTCAAAGAAACAACATTCACACAGAGGAAAAAAATTAAGTGCACAACTCTACACTTATACTCCCCCTTTTTAACCAAAATAGACAAACAATGCAAACATTCATCAATGACAACAAAATATCATTAGACATGTGAGTTAGAGGTACAAACCATGACACACAAAGGTGCAATATTCAGGGCAAAGGCCCACAAAAAACATACAAAATCAAACAGAAAAAAAAATAGCTCCGATGTCAGTAGAAGCATCTGATTCACTCCTCGCTGACTCAATGTTTGACTCAATATCTTCCATATTTTCTGAAGCATCAGTCTACTCAGATGATGTTCCAACATGTTCATCGATATAATCCTCTTTTACAATAATTGAATCATCAATCACAACATTAATGGATTCCATCATGCCATTGGTTTTGGAGTTAAATATCCTGTAAGTTCTACTATTTTTAGAGTAACCAAGAGATATCCCTTTGAGATTCAAATGTCCAAGCTTCTGGTGCCACAACTTGACTTCATCTTCCTTGGATATTAGGCATGTGGAACACATAGTTTCTTGTGGTATCCATAAATAACAATTATCTTTAGACCTAACTCAAGTCATCAGAACATCATTCTTCTTATTTTTAACCAAACATTCTGACTTTGTGAAATTAACTTTTAAACCTTGATCACATAACTGATTAATGCTGATCAGATTTACAGTCAGTCCTTTCACAAGCAGAACATCATCTAGTTTAGGAAGACCAGTGCAACCTATCTTTCATATACCTTTGATTTAACCTTTAGATTCATCACCAAACGTGACAAAACTAGGGGAATAAGAATTAATGTCCAACAAATACTTCTTGACCCCTGTCATGAGTCTTGAACAACCTTTGTCAAAGTACCAGTCTTGTCTAGATAAAGCTCTAAGTTAAGTATGGGTTATAAGACTAGAGACAACAACCTTAGGTTTCTGCTCCTTTCTAGTTTTAATTATTACATAATTAGCCCTAGGATATGTTGGATGTTTTGGATAACCATACGGCCTATAGCAGAAAGACTTTATACATCCATATTTACCACAATAATGACATTTCCAAGGCAAAAGCTTGACTTTAGTTTGAGTTTCCTGATGTCTGGCGAGATGTTGTAATATTTGGCCGGACATCATGGGCTCATACTTCCTTTCTGGAGGAATAAATTTTGTCACAAGGGTTTTTCCTTGTTTATTTTGATATTGGTAATTAAAACCTATACCTTTTAAGTTTCCATCCCCTTTTCCAACTTGAAGAATTTCATCTAGCATATCATACCCATTGTTCAACATTCTTATGGACTTGGTCATGTTTTCAAGTTTAAAAGACAATAGAGTTACCTCATTTTCAAGATCAGTGACAGTAGATAAAAGTTTCTCTTTTTCATCTTGTAGTTGAGCTATGATTCTCTTCTGCTCTTCTCCTGTCTTACACACCTATTCACTTTTGACACAAAGTTCTTTGTAGGAAGCGACCAATTCTTCATAAGAGACATCCTCATCATAAGAATCTTCATCGGATTCATATCTACCAGTGAAAGTTGTAACATACTTAGCAGTTTCATCATCAGTTTCACCTTCAAAATCATCAGCCCAAGAAATAGACAAGCCCTTCTTTTATTTCTTTAGATACGTGGGACATTCTGATCTAATGTGACCAAAACTCTCACATTCATGACACTGGATACCTTTTCCTTGATTGGGCTTTTCTTTTATTTTTGCTTTTCTTTGAGAATCATTGTCTTTGTTGATGTCAGATGAGATGTTCTCGACATTTGGTATAGACTTCATGTTCATTCCTTTCAGCACCATGTTGAATTGTCTCCTAAGCAGTATAATAGCATTAGACATTCCCTCATCAGTATCCAAGTCACATTGGTCCTCTTCATCTTCAGTGTTGGATACAAAAGCTATGCTTTTTTTCTTCTTTTCAGATTTATCACTAATACCTAATTCAAAAGTTTGGAGTGATCCAACAACTTCATCTAATCTCATGTTGCTGATGTCTTGGGCTTCTTCAATGGTTGTAACCTTCATGTTAAATTTCTTAGGTAGGGACCTGAGAACTTTTCTAACCATCTTTTCTTGTGACATCTTCTCTCCCAAGGCACTATATGAATTTTCCATTTCAAGAACACTCATGTTAAAATGATGAATACTCTTATCATCTTTCATCTTTAGATTCTCAAATCTGGTAGTGAGAAGCTGAAGTCTAGACATCTTCACTTTAGATGTTCCTTCATGGGTTATTCTGAGAATTTCCCATGCATCTTTAGCCACAGTACATGTGTTTAGTAACATGAATATGTTTTTGTCAACTCCTTTGAATAGAGAATTCAAAGCTTTGGAGTTTCCAAGAGTAAATTCATCTTCTTCCTTAGACCAATCCTCTTCAGGCTTCAAGTCAGTAATAGCCTTCCCATCTTTGTCCCTTACATCAGGATGTTCCCAACCCTTGATGGTAACTTTCCAAGTCTTACTATCCATAGATTTTAGGTATACCACCATACGTGCCTTCCAATAGTCATAGTTGGTGCCATCTAATATGGGTGGTCTGTTAACAAATCATCCTTCCAAGGTACCAGAAAGCATCTCTCTGGACCTCCCCCAAAATAGAACAGGGTCCCTGCTCTGATGCCAATTGAAATTCTGGTACACAAATATCAGATGTCGTATGAGATGTCATGACACTAATATCAGTACATCACACAATAATAATAGTAAGCAGATAACAAATGTCGTATACGATGTCACAACACCAGGTCCAGGACATGTTACACCAGAAACAATTATAGTGTAAAAAGCAGGAAGTAAATAACACATGTCAATTGTTAACCCAATTCGGTGCAACATCACCTACATCTGAGGGCATCCAAGCCAATAAGAAAATCCATTATAATAGTATTAGTTTGAAGTTCTAAACAACCTCTGGTTTTACAAACTTCTCACCTAATCATTACCCTTGGAATTTCTATCTAAGACTCTCATAGATATGAGGTCCCTTTCACTTCCCTTCAATTACACAGTAGTGATAACAACTGAAAACAATCAAAGAACAGAAGACACACTTCCAATGAAACAGAATACACTCTTGCTTAAAAGCTCATGAGTAATTCACAATTACAACTCAATAAACTCAGTCCAATTCAAGTATCAAGGAGATACTAGAATGACTCACAAATAACAAAAACAACTAAAACCATAACAATGACAATTTCATGCTTTTCTTAGGTTTAGAATCACCCTTTAAATAGACCCAGAATAACATGTGCTTCAGGATAAAAAAATTAGCATATCCAAAACAAATCAAATTCGATCAAATCAAATATGATGTCTCCTAAAATGTTTTGACATATATTATGCATAATATCTCATCAAATAAAATCTGATGTCTTCTTAAATGTTTTGACATCCATTCTGCAGAATCAAATCCGATGTCTCCTTAAATTTTTTGACATCTATTCTACATAATCAAATCTAATGTTTCCTTAAATGTTTCGACATCCAGTCTGCATAATCTTCTGCATAATTAAATCAAATGTTTTGACATCCATTCTGCACAATCTTCTGCAGAATGAAATCAAATATGATCTAATGTTTCCTTAAATGTTTTGACAAACATTATTAAGAAACATTGCACAGTTGTGACCGATCTTTGAGATTCTAAAATAGACACTTTGAACCGTAGAATGCGTGAATCAAATATTTAAATAATCTTCACTAAACACACGTTGAAAAACAAATCTTCCAAGAAGCTGAAATAACAGTAGGTCACGATGTCGTACAAGCACGTCAAAACATCGTGTCTAACATATTAATATTTCACTTGTTTTAATAAGATGTTGCCAATCACAAAACACAGAACTAACAGATATCACGGGGTGCTAATACCTTCCCCGCGCATGATTGACCCCCCAACCAAAATTTTATTTCGATGACCATATTTTTTTCTTTTAGGATTTTATCGACGTTTTCCCTTTCAAAAATAAACTTCAGCGGTGACTTCACTGTCATTTGAGCATTTATCCGCTCAATTATTTTTTTCACCGCACCAAAGTCCTTATATGATCGATGTATCTTATAAAGGATCTTGAAGGTCTCAGAGTTGTGAAAAAGAGGAAGTGTGAAAGTTCTCTTGGTTGTGTTGATTTGAGTGACTAGAGTTTTATGAAAGTAGGAGAGTAACTCCTAAGATACTAAGGAAACTCTCTCTCTCTCTCTCTCTCTCACACACACACACACACACACACACACACACATACGCGCACGCGCACACACACACACACACACACACACACACACACACACACACATACGCACACACACATACGCGCGCGCGCGCGCACACACACACACACACACACACACACATACACACACATATAATATCTTTTGAACCTCTTTTTTACATATCAAAATCTTTAAAATGTGTTTAAGTCCGAGCCATTTGATTAGGAAATTGTCAACTTTTTTTGAAGCATTTTTTGAACTACCTAATTGATTGGGACCTTAAGCCAATCAATTGAAAGAATCCTAATAGATAATATAATATATTATGACAATATCTTAATGATTTCTAATGACTCTATATCCAAACTTTCCAAAATGGACAAAAAAACACTGATTATTTAGGTAATCCAATTGATTGGGATAATGACCCAATCGATCGAGCCATTAAAATTGCCCATGGATTGTTTCCTTTTTAAATTTACATTATCCTATATAAATGAGGGTCCTCTCCTCCTATATTTCTTTGTAATTTATCTCTTTCTCTCTCTCTCTCTCTCTAAAATAATTTTTCTTTTCACCTAAGATGCCTTAGTTCCCTTGAGTGAAAAATTACTTGGGAGGAAGTGTAGCACCTCAAATTTGCACCTACCATTATACATACATTTTCATACTAGGTCATAGCATATCATGGTCCATTGCATAGCATTTGCATTGTCCCTCTGTTGCCTCAAAAGCAAGCAAAAGAATTTCTCATTGAATCAAGGCCTTGGGGTTTGTCCAACAAGTTCACATGGCTTGGAGGTCCATTTGAAGTATTTTGGTCAAAGGTTAAGGGCTCAGAGGTCAGCAATTCATGCCCAGACAGTCAAAAACCCTAAAAAAGTCAACTGTCAGTCAAAGCAATGGATGGTGGTCATTCTTGTGGAATTTGGGCACCATGGTCAATAATCAAGAGTTCAAACAACTTGGGACATCATTTGAAGTCAAATTCTCAAGGAATTAGGGTTTGGAATTCATCAGTCAATGCATAATCAGTCAGAAACCCTAAAAGTCAACTGTTGGTCAACTGTCCATTTAATCAGTGATTGGATGATTGGATTTGGTTTGTGAAAGTTCATTCATGTCCAAATAATCATCACATATCATGCCAAACACCATCATGGAAGAATTTGAAGCCATATCAGAAATTTCCAAAAATGGAAACTGGGCCTGTGACTGAAACTTACCAAAAATGGAAAGTTTTGATCCTCAAACTTACATCATGATACAAGCCTCAAATGAATTTTTGCCCAACATGAAAGTTGAAGATCTTGTTCTCCCATTTCCAAAAAGTCCTAGAACTCTTAATTCCCATGTGTGGTTGGCAAGTTATGATCGAATCGATTTCAGAAATTCTTGAACTTCAAAGGGCCATATCTCTCAAACCGTTTGGCCAATTTTGGTGGGGTTTTTTCCTACAAGTCACATTTGATCCCCTATTTCCAAAAATATAAATTTCATGAGCCAAAACTTCACCAATCCAAATGGCATTTTTTGACCTATTTCATTTAAATGCAAGTTTGACCAATGTTTGACTTTTTGACTCAAACATTTTTTCAACATTTGGCCAATTGGAACAGCTCATAAATGTCATTTAGAAGGTGTTTGCAAAGTCAAAATATGCAGCACATGTGAATGTTGCTTGGTTGCTTGAATTGTAAGAAAAGTACCATTTAACCATACTTGCACCATACTTGTCCATGCCTTGCCTTGTACCTCAAAAGGACAGCATTTATGCAGCAATTTTTCTGTCCATTTGAACACATCTTAGCAACCTAAAATCTCAGAAAAGAAGCCATGCTTGCTCACTTGAATTTTGGGACAAAAGGACAAAAGCAACCACATCCATCCATACTTCCACACTTTACTTTGTACTATGGCAGCAGGAAATCATGGATGCACAATGCCCTCATCTTGCTATTTGCTGTCCATACAAAAAGAACAACCATACCTCTAGGAACCATACTTCACATAGCAGGTTTTAGGGATGAGGAGGGGCTGTCATTTTGAAGACTAACTGCTGCATAACAAAAAAAAAACTGAATGCTGTGGAAAAGGATCTTTGGGCCATTTGAATCAAAAGCTGTCAAAAAACTTCAAAAGGGCATTAAATCATGCTAAGGGCCAACAGCAGAAAGGACAGCAACATCAGCCAACAGCAGGTGGGGTAGAGGATTTTTTCTGTCATGAGGACATAGCAGCAACAACTAACCACCTCCAACTGCAGCAAAAAGACCAACAGACTTTCCATTCTCAAAAAACACTTCATTCTTGGCCAAGATTCATCTGTCAAAACTCCCTGCAGAAAAACCCTTGCAACTGGCCCTCTCACACTCACTCCAATTCACTCTCATTGTGCATCTCTTTTCTTCTGTCCAAAACCAACAAACTAAACTGGCTTGGCTTTTCTTCTAAAAAACTACTACCACCATGCTGCAGCAGAAAAGCATGGATGAACCTGGCCCTCACCTTGTTTTTCTGTCAAGAACAAAAAGCACCTAAACAAAAGCCCTTGGCCATTTTTCTTAAAAGAAAACCAGTTACAACACCCTGCAGCAGAAGAAGAAACAAAACCTTGGCAATTGCTAAAAATCAAAACCAAGCCTTGCACAGTTCTGGACCATCATCTTTCATCATGCTAAGCTACTAGCACATAACACAACAGCAAGAAGGCCATTGTCCACATTCCTCTGAAACCACACCATGCTGTGCACTTAAAGGAGACTATACCATGCCATATTTAATGCAGCAGAATTCGTGAATTTTTCTGTCATGGGGAGAACAGTAGTAGCAGCAAAAAGCCATTGGTTCATATCCTCAAAACCTCACCTTGTCAGTTGGCATAGAAAGTTTTTTCTAACACTGCAGCAGCCTCTAACCATCACTCAAGCTTCACTTTGGGTGCATGAACCAAAATCACTCCCAAACCTCCAATGAACAAAAACCTGGCCTTGCCTTGTGTGTTAGAATCTTGCCTTGCCAACAAATAGCTAGCCACCACCCAACTGCAGCAACAGCAGTAGAACCAAAATTGCCTGAGCCCTGCATTTCCTGCCAAACCCTGCAGTACCTAACCAACAAATACACAACCAACTCATTCATTCAAACTCTCTCAAACTTGACCTGTCATAAAAATCAATCGCAGCCACAACCAAACCTCTCATTCTTGGCATTTTAAATTTTCTGTAAAACACCCCAAGCTTGCTTTGCCTTCACAATCCTCTAACCATTTTGAAACAAGTAGCAGACCAGCCAAAACCTTTGCTTACTTGCATTTTTTACAAAATCTGTCAAGTCCTAAACCAACAAACTAAGGTTGGCTTGAGCACTGCATCATTTTTCCTGCCATGGCCAAAACCTCACTTTGACACCTTTGTTTATATCAGTCCAAACACCAACAAATCATTGAGCATACACTCTCTCAAACTTGCCTTGCCATTTGCAACTTTCTGTCCAAGTACAAAGTGACCAAACATCATCAGGCCAACATTGCATTGATTCACTCATTCCAAAAACACCCTTGCTTGGCATTTCATCTTTGATCTCCAACAGTCCAACCAACTGCATTGCATCTTCAAAAAAACCTGCCACTTTGCATCTCATCTTCTTCTGTTCAAAACAAGAGGTCAACCTTCATCATATATCAAGGCAAGGCTATAGGACAATTATTTCACTTCAAATCCATCAAAAGGCACCAGCAACACAACTGCTCCTCCAAATTGGTAAGTTTTCAACTTCCACCATTTTTAAAATTGAAACATGCTTTGAATAGGCCTTTCAATGCTGAGTACCATGATGTTTTCCTTTTTGAAAATGATTGCTTGTCCATGAAGAGATGTTGAGACAAAGTTTGGTGCTCGAAAATGTTTCTTTTGATCTCTTGATGTGCAGTTCAAATTAATGAAAATAGGGTTTGGATTGTTGTTGTATGTTGTTTAATGATTACAATGGTATGCTCAATTGACATTTTTGGAGAGAAATTAAGAAATTCGAATTTGGAGATGATGCTGCTACAGTAAACCCCAAAGCCATTTTCCAGTTTTTCTTCTTTCCTCACGTGTACTGTGCCATTCCCCTCCAGCCAATCAAAACATTCCAATTCTTGCCCAAAACGACAGTGTTTGGATAAGTGAATCATAATATTACCAAAATGCCATTTTCTCCACATTAATTCAATTAATTTCTTCAATTATTTCATCAATCTTCCAAAAATCATAAAAGCTTCAATTTTAATCCAAATTCAATGGGATTTTTTGTGTTGTGTTCATCATAATCTCTACTTTTTTATCATTATTTTTCCAGAATTTTTGGATGAATGGTTTTTAAATGGCCTTAGGGTTTGTGACATGTGACCAAATTTTGTACATCTTGCCAAAACATTTGTGAAATGATGATACTTTATCCAATGGCTCCCAAATTTTTTGTGCTTAAACTAGACACATTCATGGTGATTTTGGTATAAAGTTTGTGGGTTTATCATTTGTGGTTTGTGAGATATGATTTTTTGAATTAGGGTGTGACAATTTGTGTCACACCATTGATGACCAACTTCATGATTTTCATTGCCATGCTTCCTTACCTCCAAATGACTTGATTTTTTGCATGAGCCTACTCTTGTATGTCTAGTTTACTTGTGAATTTTCTTGGATTTATTTGAACAATTTTCTATTTGTTTGAGATTTTCCTTCCCTGCCTAGTCAAATGTTGACCTTGTGTGACACATGTTCCCATTTCATTTGTGAAATTCTCATACTTTATTGGATGGACATGAAATTTGACATGTGATAACTAGACATCCTCATCTTTGCCATGGCTTTAGTCCCATTCATTTATCATACACCATTCTTGACTTATGATTTTTCTAAGTTGATGCATGTTTGGTTGACTTCTTTGAGCATGTTCAAATGTACTTTGACTTTCTGATTTTCATTGACTGCCTTCCACTTGTCTAAATGGGATGAAATTTGACATGCTTACCATGCTATGTGTTAGGTTTGATCATGATTTATTTGGTGATTTTTGGAAAATGTTTAGATTGCTTTTGAGTTAAGTCTTTATGTTGACTTCTATGAGCTTCTGTGTGCCATGTTTTGACCTAAATGGTTCATGAAATGATGATGATGATTGATATGAGTATGAATCCAATTGGTTGTGTTTCCTGATTGTTTGAATATGATTTTGGATACTTAACCCTTGCTGTTTTGACTTTCTCATTCACTTTTGACCCTAGGCTTGCCCTAGTGGTCCTGTTACTCACCTTTGAGTTTGTGATTTCAGGTTGACCATCAAATGGCCATTGTGACCAATTCTTCTTGATTGAGCTTGCTCAAATATCATTGTCTAACCTTGTTTGTTTTGTAGGTGGCTTGGCTCACATGCCTTAAGCCTTGTGCCTTGCATGTCCCTGTGCCTCCAATTAACTGTGGTTGTCTGTTTCTGTTTGTTTTGTTTGAAGTTGCATACTAACATCTGCTTGACTGTTTCAGGTGCTTTAGTTGCTTGGTTCCTTGTGAACTTTTTGCTTTGCTTTGCTTGTATGAGCAATTTGCATTGAGGTATGTCTCTTTTACTTCATGTAGTCTGGAAGACCTGGCCTGTTACTTGGCCAGGCAACTGTCTGAAGCCCTCCTTAAGAGGCAATGTTTGTGGATGTTTAACTTTGTCCTTGCATAGAGTCAAAGTCCTCCTAAGTGAAGAGGCAATTGGTGGAAGGTAGGGATATGCAATCTATCCCCCACTATTCAGTGTGTCATCTGCCTTGCTCACACCACTGTGTTGATGCATTGCAGATACAAACCCAAGATCTTGTACAACTGTACAGTTGAGTCAGTTTTAATGTGTAGAAGGGTTCCCACTTTCTGAACCCACACATTCTTGTCTTGAGCTCTCCCAGGCCAGGGATAAGAGCTGTGAGGTCTCATCCTCACTTCATCCTTTCATCTGCTTCACCTTAGTCTCTCAATGGCAAGGTTAAGAGCATCTTTTACCCTATTCCAGTTGGCCTCAGTGCCTAACCCTTGTTTGAGCCTCTTGCTTGTGTATAGTGTGTGCTATCTGTGCAAGATAGGATAGTTTGACTTGCTTCCTGTGCAAGTTAGGATTAGTTTAGACTTGCTTCCTGTGCAAGTTAGGTTTTGCTTGGCTTGCTTCCTGTGCAAGTTAAGTGTGTGTGTGGCTTGCTCCCTGTGTGAGCCATACTTAGGATAGGTTGGCCCTTGTGCCATTTAGCTAGAAACCATAACTTAGGGTTGATTTTGCATGACAACATCTAGGCTCGAGTCATAGTCTCCCTAGAGTTGTGTCTCCCTCTGTTATCTGGTTAGGCTAGTCCTTTATCCCTCTGTAGGGGAACTACATCGCCCTGATCTTCATACCAGATGAAGTATGTAGGCAGGAGATTGAGTTGATCTCTCCGGGCGCCTTTTCTTTTCTTTTTGTGTGTGTTTGACAGTTATAGGCTCGAGTCCCTGACTCCCTATTGACCTATTGTGTTGTTGTGTGCTTGGAAGCTGATGTAAGTCCATCGAGTGGCATTTGGGTTCCAGTGTGTGTGTGTTTAGGTTCGGATGCTGACATAAGTCCAGCGATTGGCAGTCGGGCTCCACGTTTGCCTGTGTGTGTCTTGTGTGTTTGTGTGCGTGTCAGCCGAGCTACGAATGCTCTGATTCTTCTCTCGTCCGAGAAGATACGTATGCATAGGATGCGATATCCTAGCGAGCATGTGTCGTTTCCCCAGTCCGAACTACTTCGACTCTGATGTCTATGCCTGATAGACTAAGTAGGCCCAGGATACGATGTCCTGCCGAGTCAGTTTCAGTCAGTTTCTTGTGTCTCTTTCAGCCAGTGTGTGTGAGTATTTGAGCAGTGTTTAGCAACCAATTTATCCTTCCTTTTGTGCGTGGATCCCGTAGAGTACTACGGATGCGTAGGGGTGCTAATACCTTCCCTTCGCATAACCGACTCCCGAACCCATTCTCTTTGGTCGCGAGACCATGTTTTTTCCTAGGTTTACTCTGAGCGTTTCCTTTCCCTCTTTTGGGATAAATAACGCACGGTGGCGGCTCTGTTGTTCTTCTTTTCCCGCCGGTTTTTCGCGCGATGCGACAGCTGGCGACTCTGCTGGGGATTATAGAGAAGTTGACCTATGCTGGTCCATCTTCCCTGAGCGAGTCTCTCCTAGCGCTCTTTAGGTTAGGGTTTTGGTTGCTTTATGCTGTGTTTATTTATTGCATTCATTATTTACTGTTTGCATTCATTGTCTGTTGTTTGCATTTATGTTTGCATTAATGTTTGCATTTATTCATCTGTTCACCTGGCTGGTTGTTTGTTTCTCTCTGTGTGGGGGGAAGAGTCAGTTGAGGTAAAAGGTCCAATACCCAGACCATGAGTGCAATCTAGGATACCTAGGAATAGAGTGATTCATGGGAAGCGGGTGGTATGGCGCCACTTAGCGGAACATTGATATCACGAGCAGTTCAGACCCTGGTGGGATGCTGTCGTTACGTACTTCGGGTGTGTATATGACAGTATTCTGCGAAAGGTTATTTATGCTGCGTTTCTCTCAAGCTTTACCCTGGCCTAGACTACACCCGTGAGTGGGGAAGGGTTATTCATTACAGGTACCGTTGGTGACTCGGTTCTATTGGTGACTTGGTTCTGATGGTGACTTTGTGTTCAGACAGTGTTCAGTTGACCTTAAGTTGGATTTATGTTCTGATTTTGACTGAAGCTTCGACCCAGTGATCAGAGATTGCACAACCAGCCAGCCGTGTCTGCATCATGTGCATCATAGCATATTTATTTTTCAAAAGAAACGCATTGAAAAAAAATATATATAAAAAAAAAATCAAAAGAAAAGAAAAAAAAGAAGAAAAAAAATTAATCTCTGCATGCATATCATTTCTCAGGTACATTCCCGAGCTTGTCTACTGATAGAGATGGCAACAGTTCCCGAGTTGAAGCGGAAGACCTGTTCCTACAGTTTCCACCGTGAGCCGTTGACTCCGCTAGTTGAGTTGGGTAGCCTCGTGACAGACGATCGACTGAAGAGTTTTGTTGGGCGGTATGGAGATATCTTGACAGTATTGAAGACGGTAGTGGATCCAGTGCCTCTGCAGACGCTTCTTCAGTTCTGCGATCCAGAGCTCAGATGCTTCACATTCCAGGATTACCAGTTAGCACCTACTCTTGAGGAGTACTCTATCCTATTGAGTATCCCTATTCAGCATCAGATTCCCTTCTTGGACGTCCCAAAGGAGGTCGACTTCAGATTGATTGCCAGAGCTCTCCGGTTGAGTATCAAAGAAGTCAGTGATAGTTGGAAGTCCAGTGGGGATGTTGTAGGATTGCCTTTGAAGTTTCTGTTGAGGGTAGCTAGAGAAGAAGCAGAGAAGGGGAGTTGGGAAGCCTTTCATGCTCAGTTGGCCGTCATGATATATGGGATCGTCTTGTTTCCGAGTATGCCCAATTTTGTTGACTATGCTGCAGTCAGTATTTTCATTGGAAGAAATCCAGTTCCTACTCTATTAGCTGACACTTACTATGCTATTCACAGTAGGCATGGTAAGGGTGGGGCTATCAGGTGTTGTCTCCCCCTTTTGCTCAGATGGTTCTTGTCTCTTCTGCCAGTCAGTGGACCTTTTGTGGATGCTCAGAGCACGCATAAGTGGACTCAGAGGGTTATGTCTCTTACTTCCTATGATATCAGGTGGCAATCTTACCGGATGGATGTGCGTAACGTCATTATGAGCTGTGGAGGATTCCGTAATGTGCCACTCGTAGGGACCAGAGGTTGCATCAATTACAACCCGGTTCTTTCTCTTCGCCAGTTGGGGTTTGTGATGAAGGGAAGACCACTTGAGGCTGAGGTAGCTGAAAGTGTGTATTTTGAGAAGCAGAGCGACCCGGCTAGATTGGAGCAGATAGGGAGAGCTTGGAAGTCTATTGGTGTGAAGGATGGATCTGTCTTAGGGAAGAAGTTTGCCGTTGCTATGCCCGATTACACTGATTGGGTCAAGACGAGAGTAGAAACTTTGTTGCTACCCTATGATAGGATGAAGCCGTTGCAAGAGCAACCACCCTTGATCCTTGCTGATAGTGTACCTGCTGAGCACTATAAGCAAGCCCTGATGGAGAATCGTCGTCTGAGAGAGAAGGAGCAAGACACTCGGATGGAACTGTACAAAGCTAAAGCTGACAAGCTGCACTTGGCCCATCAACTCAGGGAGGTGCAAGGAGAGGATGATAGCAGAGCAAGAGGTAAGAAGAGGTCATATGAGGAGATGGAGTCTATGGTAGATGCGGAGCATAGGGAGCGCTTGAGACTGCAGAGAGCAGAAGCCAGTTATCAGAAGAAGATCAGAGACTTGGAGAAGCAACTCAGAGACAAAGATGCTCAGTTGAAGAAAGAGATGGAGTTGAGACAGAAATCAGAGGACCACCTTGGAGGAGAAGTCTTGGAGCTGAGAAGACAGTTGAAAGAGAAGATCACTCCTTTACCAGATTGTTCAGAATGCTCACTATTGATCGACCAGTGCCATTACCTGAAGACCCTCATTCCGGAAGACCGTCTGTCTTAGTTTGTATCTCTGTTTGTATTTTGTTGAGAATCACCTCCAGGCTTGTTGGATGGGATTCATTTGCGTGTAAGCCATCTCTTGGATCTTTTGTTAAGAATCACCTCCAGGCTTGTTGGATGGGATTCTCTTTCTTTGTACGTTGTTTATTCAGATATTCTGTTGACATTGGTTGTATGCCTTTTGCCCTTATGTATGTATAAGGATGTCAGCATTCCCTTGTATCTATTTGTTCTCTTGTTACTGCAGGTTGCCATCTTTTCAGGATGGGTCAGGCTCTTTGAATGCCTGAGAAATGAGCATATCATGTGCATCATACGCATCATTAGCATCATACTCATATCATTTTGCATAACAGGTGTTCTTGATCGTGACTTCTCGCTCTTGGTTCCTGTTCAGGCAGGATAGCTGATCAACGTCCGCACCGCTACTCAACAAGACTGAATCAACAGAGAAGTATGGATCAATTTCAAGCTGAGTTGGCTGAGATGAAGGCAAGCATGGCCCAGTTTATGAATATGATGCAAGGGGTTGCGCAAGGTCAAGAAGAACTTCGAGCTATGGTTCAGAGACAAGAGGCTGCGAATCCACCGGTCAACCATGCTCCGCCAGAGGGAGGCCCGGTCAATGATAATAATGTCGCTGCTGCTGTACCCGTCAACAACTATGCTGTAGGTGATGAGTTGGGGGGTATTCGAATCAACGGTCAACCTATTGTTCCAGATGCCGCTAATGCCAGAGTAGTCCGTGCTCCGGCCCGTAACCCCGTTCCGATTGTTGACAGACAAGAGGATTTGTTCTCTCTGCTCAGTGAAGACGAAGACATTCTGGGAAGGGTTAATGAGAGAGATCGTAAAGTTGAAGCTCTTGCTGAGAAGATCCGTGCTATGGAAAGTCAGAACTCTCTCGGTTTTGATGTTACTAATATGGGGTTGGTTGAAGGCTTGAGAATCCCTCACAAGTTCAAAGCACCGTCCTTCGACAAATACAACGGTACTTCTTGCCCTCGCACCCATGTGCAGGCTTATTATCAAAAGATCTCTGCGTATACTGATGATGAAAAGATGTGGATGTATTTTTTCCAAGACAGTCTATCTGGGGCTTCTTTGGACTGGTATATGGAATTGAAAAGAGATTCTATCCGCTGTTGGAGGGATCTGGGTGAGGCCTTTTTGAGGCAATACAAACACAACATGGACATGGCACCGAGCCGGACTCAGCTGCAGAGTCTTTGTCAGAAATCCAATGAAAGCTTCAAGGAGTATGCCCAGAGGTGGCGTGAACTGGCTGCTAGAGTTCAACCCCCTATGCTGGAGAGGGAGTTGACAGACATGTTTATTGGTACTCTTCAAGGTGTGTTTATGGACCGGATGGGGAGTTGCCCGTTCGGTAGTTTTTCTGATGTTGTCATTTGTGGAGAAAGGACTGAGAGTCTAATCAAAGCTGGTAGGATCCATGATGCTGGTTCCTCGTCTTCATTAAAGAAACCCTTCTCTGGGGCACCTCGCCGTAGAGAAGGAGAGACCAATGCTGTACAGCACAGAGGGGGTGTGTACAGAACAAATGCTAACAGAGATCAATATCGTCCAGTAGCTGCAGTGACTATTCCGGCACCGCAACCTCGTCAACAACAACAACCAAGAGTTCAACAACCGCAACAACAACAACAACAGCAACGTCCTTATCAGCCCAGACAGAAATTGCAGGCTGATAGAAGATTTGATCCTCTGCCCATGTCTTACACAGAGTTATTACCCGAACTACTCAAGTTGGGGATGATTGAGTTGCGTACAATGGCTCCGCCTACAGTGCTGCCTCCTGGCTATGATGCTAATGTTAGATGTGACTTTCACTCTGGGGCACCAGGCCACCATACTGAGAAGTGTCGAGCTCTCCAGCACAAGGTTCAAGATTTGATTGATGCCAAGGCGATCAACTTCGCTCCAGTGCCTAACGTCGTGAACAACCCTATGCCTCAGCATGGTGGGCATAGAGTGAACAATATTGAAGGGAAAGAAGCTGAAGATCTGGTTGTTAATGTTGATGATGTTCAGACTTCTCTGCTAGTCGTAAAGGGTCGTCTGCTGAAGGGGGGTGTCTACCCGGGCTGTGATGAAGGTTGTTTGGGCTGTGCAGAATCTGAGAATGGTTGCGACCAGTTGAAGACCGGTATCCAGGGTATGATGGATGAAGGTTGTTTGCAATTCAGTAGGGCTGTAAAAGATCGTGGAACAGCGTCAACTATCACCATTTACTTTAAACCGTCTGAAGAACGTGGACAAAGGGTCGTCAGTGCACCTGCAGCAAATGGTACCCCAGTTACCATTCCAGTGCCTGTAACCATCAGTGTTCCAACTACTATCGTCGCGTCTGGAAGAAGGGCTGTTGAGAATAGTAGAGCCGTGCCGTGGAAGTATGATAATGCTCACCGCAGTTACAGAAGGGCTGAAAGTCAGACAAGACCAGTGAATCAAACTCCAGTGACAATTGGTTTACCGAATAGAGTTCCTGCAACTGTTGGTCCGGCTGTGGATAATGTAGGAGGTCCAGGAGGTTTTACCAGAAGCGGTCGTCTGTTTGCACCGCAGCCTTTGAGGGACAATAATGCTGAGGCTCTCGCCAGAGCAAAGGGTAAACAAGCTGTGGTTGAGGAAGAACCTGTTCAGAAAGAAGCGCCCGAGGGGTCGTTTGAGAAGGACGTGGAGGAGTTTATGAAGATAATCAAGAAGAGTGACTACAAGATTGTAGACCAGTTGAATCAGACTCCGTCCAAGATCTCTATACTTTCACTGTTGATGTGCTCTGAAGCACACCGTAATGCCTTGCTGAAGATGTTGAATCTGGCTTACGTACCTCAGGAGATTTCTGTCAATCAACTGGAGGGTGTGATGGCCAATGTGAGCACCAGGCATGGTGTAGGATTCACCAACCTGGACTTACCACCTGAAGGACGAAACCATAACAAAGCCTTGCACATCACCATGGAGTGCAAGGGGGCAGTGTTGTCTCACGTATTGGTAGACACCGGGTCGTCGCTAAATGTGTTGCCTAAGCAGATTCTGAAGAAGATTGATGTGGAAGGGTTTGTGCTTACTCCCAGTGACCTGATTGTTCGTGCTTTCGACGGATCCAAGCGTTCTGTGTGTGGGGAAGTTACCTTGCCTGTGAAGATAGGTCCTGAAGTATTCGATATCATCTTCTATGTTATGGACATCCAGCCCGCCTATAGTTGTTTGTTGGGGCGTCCATGGATTCATGCAGCAGGGGCAGTCTCGTCGACTCTCCATCAAAAGCTCAAATATGTCTGGAGCGGTCAGATTGTGACTGTGTGCGGTGAAGAAGAGATTCTGGTGAGCCATCTATCCTCGTTCAAATATGTTGAGGTGGATGGCGAGATCCACGAAACCTTATGCCAGGCGTTTGAGACTGTGGCTCTTGAGAAGGTGGCGTACGCTGAGCAGAGGAAGCCGGGTGTTTCGATTACTTCTTACAAGCAGGCTAAGGAGGTTGTTGATTCTGGCAAAGCTGAAGGCTGGGGCAAGATGGTGGATTTGCCTATCAAAGAAGACAAATTTGGCGTTGGTTATGAGCCTCTCCAAGCAGAGCATAATGGTCAAGCAGGTCCGAGTACCTTTACCAGCGCTGGGCTGATGAATCATGGCGACGTCTCTGCCACCGATAGTGAAGACTGTGACAGTGATTGTGATCTGGACAATTGGGTTCGCCCGTGTGCACCAGGGGGGTCTATCAACAATTGGACGGCTGAAGAAGTGGTTCAAGTTACTCTTCTGACAGAGTAATTTTCTGTTGTTTTGTCATTTTGCATGAAAATCCTACGTTCTGCCCAAGGCGTAGTGATTCATTTTTGTAGGGCCTCATCATGTTTGAATGATTATCATTAATGAAGGACATTTTTTTGAACAAATTTTGTGATCCCTGTTTTTCTATGTTTTCCGTTTTCACTTTTTTTTCAAAACAATAAAAATGGCAATGTTTTTTGTTTTTGTGACTTTATTGAACTCTTTTTCTAAAACAAAGCATCAAACATGCAGAAGCGATCTTATGGCATTCACTATGAACAGTTCTGTTATGGCTCAGCATGATTTCGATAATCCCATCTACCAAGCTGAAGAGGAGAGTGAGGAAGACTGTGAACTCCCTGCAGAATTGGCCAGATTACTGAAGCAGGAGGAAAGGGTCATCCAACCTCATCAGGAGGAGTTGGAAACTATTAATTTGGGTACTGAGGACGACAAAAAGGAAATCAAGATTGGGGCTGCCTTAGAGGACTCTGTCAAGAGGAGGCTGATTGAGATGCTGAGAGAATATGTGGAAGTGTTCGCCTGGTCGTACCAAGATATGCCTGGTTTAGATACAGACATTGTGATGCATCGACTACCTCTTAGGGAAGGATGTCCTTCGGTTAAGCAGAAGCTTCGTAGAACGAGTCCTGACATGGCAACTAAGATCAAGGAAGAGGTTCAGAAGCAGTGGGATGCAGGTTTTCTGGCTGTTACCAGTTATCCACCGTGGGTGGCCAACATCGTTCCTGTGCCGAAGAAGGATGGTAAAGTCAGAATGTGTGTCGATTACCGGGATTTGAATAGAGCGAGTCCGAAAGATGATTTCCCATTACCTCACATTGATGTATTGGTTGATAATACGGCTCAATCCTCGGTATTCTCTTTCATGGATGGTTTCTCTGGATATAATCAGATCAAGATGGCGCCAGAGGACATGGAAAAGACGACATTCATTACACCTTGGGGCACATTCTGCTATAAGGTGATGCCATTTGGGCTAAAGAATGCGGGTGCTACCTATCAGAGGGCAATGACGACTCTCTTTCATGACATGATGCACAAAGAGATTGAAGTGTACGTAGACGATATGATTGCGAAGTCGCAGACAGAAGAGGAGCACCTGGTTAATTTGCAGAAGCTGTTTGATCGGTTGAGAAAGTTCAAGCTGAGGTTGAATCCGAACAAGTGTACGTTTGGGGTGAGATCAGGGAAGCTTTTAGGCTTCATTGTCAGTGAAAAAGGGATTGAGGTTGATCCAGCAAAAGTCAAAGCTATTCAAGAGATGCCTGAACCGAAAACGGAGAAGCAAGTCCGTGGGTTTTTGGGGAGATTGAACTACATTGCAAGGTTCATATCTCATCTAACTGCTACATGTGAACCGATTTTCAAACTGCTTAGAAAGAATCAAGCGATCAAGTGGAATGATGATTGTCAGAAAGCTTTTGACAAGATTAAGGAGTATTTGCAGAAACCTCCAATCCTTATACCTCCAGTTCCAGGGAGACCTCTGATAATGTACCTGTCAGTGACTGAGAACTCGATGGGGTGTGTATTGGGACAGCATGACGAGTCTGGTCGAAAAGAGCATGCCATATACTACCTTAGCAAAAAGTTTACCGACTGTGAAACAAGATATTCACTGCTCGAGAAAACTTGCTGTGCTTTGGCCTGGGCTGCTCGCCGACTAAGACAGTATATGTTGAACCATACTACCTTATTGATTTCTAAGATGGATCCAGTGAAGTACATCTTTGAGAAACCAGCTCTCACCGGACGTGTTGCCCGTTGGCAGATGATCTTAACAGAATATGACATTCAGTACACGTCACAGAAGGCCATCAAAGGTAGTATTCTGTCAGACTACCTCGCCGAACAACCGATTGATGACTATCAGCCTATGATGTTTGAATTCCCTGATGAAGATATCATGTATCTTAAAATGAAAGATTGCGAAGAACCTCTTGTCGAGGAAGGACCGGACCCGGATGACAAATGGACACTGATGTTTGATGGGGCTGTGAATATGAACGGTAACGGTGTTGGGGCAGTATTGATCAATCCTAAAGGTGCTCATATACCTTTTTCTGCCAGATTGACGTTTGACGTCACCAACAACGAAGCTGAGTATGAGGCTTGTATCATGGGGATAGAAGAAGCCATTGATCTGAGGATCAAAACTCTTGATATATTTGGAGATTCAGCTCTAGTGATCAACCAGGTCAACGGAGATTGGAATACGAATCAGCCGCATTTGATTCCATATAGAGATTACACCAGAAGAATACTGACGTTCTTCAAGAAAGTGAGGTTGTATCATGTCCCCCGGGATGAGAATCAGATGGCTGATGCCCTTGCTACTTTGTCATCTATGATTAAAGTTCATTGGTGGAATCATGTGCCACATGTTGCGGTGAATCGACTTGAGAGACCTGCGTATGTGTTTGCAGCCGAGTCTGTTGTGATTGATGAGAAGCCGTGGTATTATGACATCAAGAATTTCCTCAAGACTCAGGAGTATCCTGAAGGTGCGTCTAAGAATGACAAGAAAACCCTGAGGAGGCTAGCCGGAAGCTTCTATTTGAATCAGGATGATGTGTTGTATAAGAGAAACTTTGACATGGTCTTGCTCAGATGCGTGGACAGACCCGAGGCAGACATGTTAATGCAAAAAGTTCATGAAGGTTCCTTCGGTACTCATGCCGGCGGACATGCAATGGCTAAGAAATTGTTGAGAGCGGGTTATTACTGGATGACTATGGAATCCGATTGTTTCAAGTATGCTCGGAAGTGCCATAAATGTCAAATTTATGCTGATAAGGTGCACGTACCACCAAGCCCTCTGAATATCATGAATTCGCCTTGGCCGTTTGCCATGTGGGGCATTGATATGATCGGGAAGATTGAGCCTACTGCTTCGAATGGACATCGCTTCATCTTGGTTGCGATTGACTATTTCACCAAATGGGTGGAAGCAGCTTCCTATGCTAATGTTACCAAACAAGTGGTTACCCGGTTCATCAAGAAAGAAATCATATGTCGTTATGGAGTTCCTGAGAGAATCATCACTGACAATGGTTCGAATCTCAACAACAAGATGATGAAAGAGCTTTGTAAAGATTTCAAGATTGAACATCACAATTCTTCTCCTTACAGACCGAAGATGAATGGTGCTGTAGAAGCGGCAAACAAGAATATCAAGAAGATTGTGCAGAAGATGGTCGTTACGTACAAGGATTGGCATGAGATGCTGCCTTTCGCTTTGCATGGGTACCGTACCTCAGTACGTACGTCGACCGGGGCAACCCCTTACTCCCTTGTGTATGGTATGGAAGCTGTTCTACCTGTTGAAGTGGAGATTCCTTCTCTGAGAGTTTTATTGGATGTCAAGCTGGACGAAGCTGAGTGGATTCGAACAAGGTTTAACGAGTTGAGCCTTATCGAAGAAAGACGGTTAGCAGCTGTATGCCATGGACAGTTGTATCAGAGAAGGATGAAGCGAGCCTTTGATCAGAAAGTGCGTCCTCGAAGCTATCAGGTCGGTGATTTAGTTTTGAAGAGGATCCTCCCTCCCGGTACAGATAACAGGGGCAAGTGGACTCCTAATTACGAAGGTCCGTATGTTGTGAAGAAGGTATTCTCCGGTGGAGCCTTGATGCTTACAACTATGGATGGTGAAGATTTTCCGTCTCCTGTCAACTCAGATGTAGTCAAAAAATACTTCGCATAAATTGACCCGCTGGACAAAAAGAATAAAAGAGTCCAGGCAAAAAATGGGCATCCCGACGAACCAAAAAACAGAAAAAAGGTTCGGGCAAAAATTAGGGATAAAATGAAAAAATGTGTACACCCGGTAAGTCGAAAACCCGCAAGGGCGGCTTAGGCAAAAATGGGTATCCCGGTGGATTGAAAACCCGAAAGGGCGATCCAGGCAAAAGTTAGGGATTAAAGCGAAGACTACAGTCTGAGTTGTCTGTACTTCATCAAGCTTTGTCGTCTGCCATCTCGAAAGATGTGATCTGTCCAGTCATTCTTCTCAGAAAGCAAGGAGTTGGGAGGAAAACTGATGATCTGTGAGTTATAACAGAATTGGGAAATAGTGGATGCTGTGTTCACGTTGCCATTAGGATAGAATTTTCCTTTTGTACGCAATTACCTCTTTCTAGGAATTGCTTCCTAATGTATTTGCCTCTTCAGGCACATTTTCAATCAATAAAAATCGTTATTCAGATAAATAGCTCTTGTTTTTATTTTTACTGTTTTGTTTGCAAAATGTCCGAATTTTTGATAAACATTGCATATAAAAAACATGAAGGCCACACAACAATGTGCAGAATGATAAAGCATTTGAAAATCATTTTGAATGTTGAGGACACTTGAGCGTATCTTGTCCATGTATCCCCTGGGGGCATTTTGTTGTGCTGTTTTTCAGGGTGGCGTCTGTGAGGACGTTCCCTCGGCAGATATTCTCCCCAAGCGAGTACGGAAGCTACCAAAGCTGTATTCCCCTACGAAGACGTCCGTGGGTAGGGCCTTCTATTCCCCAGCAGATCTAAGGTTTGCCTATTCTCAGTAGGCCTGTATTTGCCGAGTTCCTCCCCGAGTGAGGCAGGTTCATCGAAATTTATCTCCAGCATTTATCCTACCTGTGGACTGAAGGATATTCCCAGCGGAGTTTATCTTTCCCCGGCAGCAGTGCTATTCTTCAACATAAGTGTGAAGTCGCTTTACCATTCCTCAAGCAGAGTTCCCCGCAGAGTATTTCCCCAAGAGGAGTCTCCCCACAGAGTCAGAGTATCTGATCATTTCGGTTCCCTAGCCAGGGTTCATTTGCATTTTGCATGTAGTAATCATTGCATCTTCAAAAATTGCGTAGCATTCCCATTCAATATGGAGCATTACGCCATAGAAAAATTCAAACATATGCATTCATGTGTTAACTTCACCAGACCGTATCCCCGGCAGAGGCGGATCATTTCATTCAACATCAGCACAGCAAGTCTGCTACAGTTGCTCTTGACAGCATTCAGAAATGTTTATTCCCCACAGAGGTTTATTTCCTCACCCGATGGTGACAGAGGTTTATTTCCTCACCCGATGGTGACAGAGGTTTATTTCCTCACCCGATGGTGACAGAAAATTTGTTTTTCCTCAGTGAGACCCCCAGCAAGTGGTCAACCTTGCCTTGACATATCTCAGATGTCGTTCTTGTGATACCAGTAAGTGTCATGCTAGCGCCCGCGTGTGTTTCTTTGTTTGGTGTCGGTAAACGCCATTGTTTCGGTGTCTGTAAACATCGAGTTTTCTCTCCAGTCATCAGTAAATGTCTGGTCATCATTGTTGGGTGTCGGTAAACACCATTGTTTCGGTGTCGGTAAACATCGAGTCTTATCCCAGTCTTCGGTAAATGTCTGGTCATTTTTTGATGTCGGTAAACATCATCTTTCGATGTCGGTAAACATCGAGTCGTTTCCTCAGTCGTCGGTAAACGTCTGATAATTCCCAGCTAGAAATCCCCAGTAGAGTCATCTGTAAATGTCCTATCTGGTTTCCAGTTGCAAATATTCGTATCTCCCCAATAAATTTCTCATTCCCAGTCATCGGTAAATGTCTGGTCGTTTCTTTGGATGTCGGTAAACATCATCTTTCGATGTCGGTAAACGTCGAGTCTCATCCCAGTCATCGGTAAATGTCTGGTCAACAAAATCAAGATCCCCAGAAGTCGTCGGTAAACGTCTTGTCTGGTATCACCACAAAGAGTTTATTCCTCCCCAAGTGGAGATGCTATCGGTAAATGGCCCCGTTTTCTTCGGTATCGGTAAATGTCGAATTCCCAGTTGCAGCAGCCATCGGTAAATGGTCTTGCTAAGTTTGACATCGGTAAATGTCAAATTTCTTTGAAGCCACCATCGGTAAATGGTCTTGCTTCCTTCCAACATCAAATCTGTTTTCCCAGCAGCCATCAGTAAATGGTTGTGCTGAAGTTGATATCGGTAAATATCAAAGTTTCCAATTTTAACCATCGGTAAATGGTTTTGCTTTTCAGAAATCTGTTTTCCCAGCAGCCATCGGTAAATGGTTGTGCTGAAGTTGATATCGGTAAATATCAAAGTTTCCAACTTTAACCATCGGTAAATGGTCATGTTGAAGCTGATATCGGTAAATATCAAGTTTCTAGTTCTCCAACCATCGGTAAATGGTTTTGGCTTTTTCTGAAGCTGTCATGCAGTTTGCCATCAGTAAATGACGTGGTTCTTTTGTATCATATCCAGTACTGTGCAAATTCTACGGTTCTTTGGTATTCAATCCCTGTTTACCCTGAAAGTCTGACAGCCGTTGCTATCATCCGTTCGGGTTCCCAGCTGATTGAATAGGGGCAGCTGTAGCACCTCAAATTTGCACCTACCATTATACATACATTTTCATACTAGGTCATAGCATATCATGGTCCATTGCATAGCATTTGCATTGTCCCTCTGTTGCCTCAAAAGCAAGCAAAAGAATTTCTCATTGAATCAAGGCCTTGGGGTTTGTCCAACAAGTTCACATGGCTTGGAGGTCCATTTGAAGTATTTTGGTCAAGGGTTAAGGGCTCAGAGGTCAGCAATTCATGCCCAGACAGTCAAAAACCCTAAAAAAGTCAATTGTCAGTCAAAGCAATGGATGGTGGTCATTCTTGTGGAATTTGGGCACCATGGTCAATAATCAAGAGTTCAAACAACTTGGGACATCATTTGAAGTCAAATTCTCAAGGAATTAGGGTTTGGAATTCATCAGTCAATGCATAATCAGTCAGAAACCCTAAAAGTCAACTGTTGGTCAACTGTCCATTTAATCAGTGATTGGATGATTGGATTTGGTTTGTGAAAGTTCATTCATGTCCAAATAATCATCACATATCATGCCAAACACCATCATGGAAGAATTTGAAGCCAGATCAGAAATTTCCAAAAATGGAAACTGGGCCTGTGACTGAAACTTACCAAAAATGGAAAGTTTTGATCCTCAAACTTACATCATGATACAAGCCTCAAATGAATTTTTGCCCAACATGAAAGTTGAAGATCTTGTTCTCCCATTTCCAAAAAGTCCTAGAACTCTTAATTCCCATGTGTGGTTGGCAAGTTATGATCGAATCGATTTCAGAAATTCTTGAACTTCAAAGGGCCATATCTCTCAAACCGTTTGGCCAATTTTGGTGGGGTTTTTTCCTACAAGTCACATTTGATCCCCTCTTTCCAAAAATATAAATTTCATGAGCCAAAACTTCACCAATCCAAATGGCATTTTTTGACCTATTTCATTTAAATGCAAGTTTGACCAATGTTTGACTTTTTGACTCAAACATTTTTTCAACATTTGGCCAATTGGAACAGCTCATAAATGTCATTTAGAAGGTGTTTGCAAAGTCAAAATATGCAGCACATGTGAATGTTGCTTGGTTGCTTGAATTGTAAGAAAAGTACCATTTAACCATACTTGCACCATACTTGTCCATGCCTTGCCTTGTACCTCAAAAGGACAGCATTTATGCAGCAATTTTTCTGTCCATTTGAACACATCTTAGCAACCTAAAATCTCAGAAAAGAAGCCATGCTTGCTCACTTGAATTTTGGGACAAAAGGACAAAAGCAACCACATCCATCCATACTTCCACACTTTACTTTGTACTATGGCAGCAGGAAATCATGGATGCACAATGCCCTCATCTTGCTATTTGCTGTCCATACAAAAAGAACAACCATACCTCTAGGAACCATACTTCACATAGCAGGTTTTAGGGATGAGGAGGGGCTGTCATTTTGAAGACTAACTGCTGCATAACAAAAAAAAAACTGAATGCTGTGGAAAAGGATCTTTGGGCCATTTGAATCAAAAGCTGTCAAAAAACTTCAAAAGGGCATTAAATCATGCTAAGGGCCAACAGCAGAAAGGACAGCAACAACAGCCAACAGCAGGTGGGGTAGAGGATTTTTTCTGTCATGAGGACATAGCAGCAACAACTAACCACCTCCAACTGCAGCAAAAAGACCAACAGACTTTCCATTCTCAAAAAACACTTCATTCTTGGCCAAGATTCATCTGTCAAAACTCCCTGCAGAAAAACCCTTGCAACTGGCCCTCTCACACTCACTCCAATTCACTCTCATTGTGCATCTCTTTTCTTCTGTCCAAAACCAACAAACTAAACTGGCTTGGCTTTTCTTCTAAAAAACTACTACCACCATGCTGCAGCAGAAAAGCATGGATGAACCTGGCCCTCACCTTGTTTTTCTGTCAAGAACAAAAAGCACCTAAACAAAAGCCCTTGGCCATTTTTCTTAAAAGAAAACCAGTTACAACACCCTGCAGCAGAAGAAGAAACAAAACCTTGGCAATTGCTAAAAATCAAAACCAAGCCTTGCACAGTTCTGGACCATCATCTTTCATCATGCTAAGCTACTAGCACATAACACAACAGCAAGAAGGCCATTGTCCACATTCCTCTGAAACCACACCATGCTGTGCACTTAAAGGAGACTATACCATGCCATATTTAATGCAGCAGAATTCGTGAATTTTTCTGTCATGGGGAGAACAGTAGTAGCAGCAAAAAGCCATTGGTTCATATCCTCAAAACCTCACCTTGTCAGTTGGCATAGAAAGTTTTTTCTAACACTGCAGCAGCCTCTAACCATCACTCAAGCTTCACTTTGGGTGCATGAACCAAAATCACTCCCAAACCTCCAATGAACAAAAACCTGGCCTTGCCTTGTGTGTTAGAATCTTGCCTTGCCAACAAATAGCTAGCCACCACCCAACTGCAGCAACAGCAGTAGAACCAAAATTGCCTGAGCCCTGCATTTCCTGCCAAACCCTGCAGTACCTAACCAACAAATACACAACCAACTCATTCATTCAAACTCTCTCAAACTTGACCTGTCATAAAAATCAATCGCAGCCACAACCAAACCTCTCATTCTTGGCATTTTAAATTTTCTGTAAAACACCCCAAGCTTGCTTTGCCTTCACAATCCTCTAACCATTTTGAAACAAGTAGCAGACCAGCCAAAACCTTTGCTTACTTGCATTTTTTACAAAATCTGTCAAGTCCTAAACCAACAAACTAAGGTTGGCTTGAGCACTGCATCATTTTTCCTGCCATGGCCAAAACCTCACTTTGACACCTTTGTTTATATCAGTCCAAACACCAACAAATCATTGAGCATACACTCTCTCAAACTTGCCTTGCCATTTGCAACTTTCTGTCCAAGTACAAAGTGACCAAACATCATCAGGCCAACATTGCATTGATTCACTCATTCCAAAAACACCCTTGCTTGGCATTTCATCTTTGATCTCCAACAGTCCAACCAACTGCATTGCATCTTCAAAAAAACCTGCCACTTTGCATCTCATCTTCTTCTGTTCAAAACAAGAGGTCAACCTTCATCATATATCAAGGCAAGGCTATAGGACAATTATTTCACTTCAAATCCATCAAAAGGCACCAGCAACACAACTGCTCCTCCAAATTGGTAAGTTTTCAACTTCCACCATTTTTAAAATTGAAACATGCTTTGAATAGGCCTTTCAATGCTGAGTACCATGATGTTTTCCTTTTTGAAAATGATTGCTTGTCCATGAAGAGATGTTGAGACAAAGTTTGGTGCTCGAAAATGTTTCTTTTGATCTCTTGATGTGCAGTTCAAATTAATGAAAATAGGGTTTGGATTGTTGTTGTATGTTGTTTAATGATTACAATGGTATGCTCAATTGACATTTTTGGAGAGAAATTAAGAAATTCGAATTTGGAGATGATGCTGCTACAGTAAACCCCAAAGCCATTTTCCAGTTTTTCTTCTTTCCTCACGTGTACTGTGCCATTCCCCTCCAGCCAATCAAAACATTCCAATTCTTGCCCAAAACGACAGTGTTTGGATAAGTGAATCATAATATTACCAAAATGCCATTTTCTCCACATTAATTCAATTAATTTCTTCAATTATTTCATCAATCTTCCAAAAATCATAAAAGCTTCAATTTTAATCCAAATTCAATGGGATTTTTTGTGTTGTGTTCATCATAATCTCTACTTTTTTATCATTATTTTTCCAGAATTTTTGGATGAATGGTTTTTAAATGGCCTTAGGGTTTGTGACATGTGACCAAATTTTGTACATCTTGCCAAAACATTTGTGAAATGATGATACTTTATCCAATGGCTCCCAAATTTTTTGTGCTTAAACTAGACACATTCATGGTGATTTTGGTATAAAGTTTGTGGGTTTATCATTTGTGGTTTGTGAGATATGATTTTTTGAATTAGGGTGTGACAATTTGTGTCACACCATTGATGACCAACTTCATGATTTTCATTGCCATGCTTCCTTACCTCCAAATGACTTGATTATTTGCATGAGCCTACTCTTGTATGTCTAGTTTACTTGTGAATTTTCTTGGATTTATTTGAACAATTTTCTATTTGTTTGAGATTTTCCTTCCCTGCCTAGTCAAATGTTGACCTTGTGTGACACATGTTCCCATTTCATTTGTGAAATTCTCATACTTTATTGGATGGACATGAAATTTGACATGTGATAACTAGACATCCTCATCTTTGCCATGGCTTTAGTCCCATTCATTTATCATACACCATTCTTGACTTATGATTTTTCTAAGTTGATGCATGTTTGGTTGACTTCTTTGAGCATGTTCAAATGTACTTTGACTTTCTGATTTTCATTGACTGCCTTCCACTTGTCTAAATGGGATGAAATTTGACATGCTTACCATGCTATGTGTTAGGTTTGATCATGATTTATTTGGTGATTTTTGGAAAATGTTTAGATTGCTTTTGAGTTAAGTCTTTATGTTGACTTCTATGAGCTTCTGTGTGCCATGTTTTGACCTAAATGGTTCATGAAATGATGATGATGATTGATATGAGTATGAATCCAATTGGTTGTGTTTCCTGATTGTTTGAATATGATTTTGGATACTTAACCCTTGCTGTTTTGACTTTCTCATTCACTTTTGACCCTAGGCTTGCCCTAGTGGTCCTGTTACTCACCTTTGAGTTTGTGATTTCAGGTTGACCATCAAATGGCCATTGTGACCAATTCTTCTTGATTGAGCTTGCTCAAATATCATTGTCTAACCTTGTTTGTTTTGTAGGTGGCTTGGCTCACATGCCTTAAGCCTTGTGCCTTGCATGTCCCTGTGCCTCCAATTAACTGTGGTTGTCTGTTTCTGTTTGTTTTGTTTGAAGTTGCATACTAACATCTGCTTGACTGTTTCAGGTGCTTTAGTTGCTTGGTTCCTTGTGAACTTTTTGCTTTGCTTTGCTTGTATGAGCAATTTGCATTGAGGTATGTCTCTTTTACTTCATGTAGTCTGGAAGACCTGGCCTGTTACTTGGCCAGGCAACTGTCTGAAGCCCTCCTTAAGAGGCAATGTTTGTGGATGTTTAACTTTGTCCTTGCATAGAGTCAAAGTCCTCCTAAGTGAAGAGGCAATTGGTGGAAGGTAGGGATATGCAATCTATCCCCCACTATTCAGTGTGTCATCTGCCTTGCTCACACCACTGTGTTGATGCATTGCAGATACAAACCCAAGATCTTGTACAACTGTACAGTTGAGTCAGTTTTAATGTGTAGAAGGGTTCCCACTTTCTGAACCCACACATTCTTGTCTTGAGCTCTCCCAGGCCAGGGATAAGAGCTGTGAGGTCTCATCCTCACTTCATCCTTTCATCTGCTTCACCTTAGTCTCTCAATGGCAAGGTTAAGAGCATCTTTTACCCTATTCCAGTTGGCCTCAGTGCCTAACCCTTGTTTGAGCCTCTTGCTTGTGTATAGTGTGTGCTATCTGTGCAAGATAGGATAGTTTGACTTGCTTCCTGTGCAAGTTAGGATTAGTTTAGACTTGCTTCCTGTGCAAGTTAGGTTTTGCTTGGCTTGCTTCCTGTGCAAGTTAAGTGTGTGTGTGGCTTGCTCCCTGTGTGAGCCATACTTAGGATAGGTTGGCCCTTGTGCCATTTAGCTAGAAACCATAACTTAGGGTTGATTTTGCATGACAACATCTAGGCTCGAGTCATAGTCTCCCTAGAGTTGTGTCTCCCTCTGTTATCTGGTTAGGCTAGTCCTTTATCCCTCTGTAGGGGAACTACATCGCCCTGATCTTCATACCAGATGAAGTATGTAGGCAGGAGATTGAGTTGATCTCTCCGGGCGCCTTTTCTTTTCTTTTTGTGTGTGTTTGACAGTTATAGGCTCGAGTCCCTGACTCCCTATTGACCTGTTGTGTTGTTGTGTGCTTGGAAGCTGATGTAAGTCCATCGAGTGGCATTTGGGTTCCAGTGTGTGTGTGTTTAGGTTCGGATGCTGACATAAGTCCAGCGATTGGCAGTCGGGCTCCACGTTTGCCTGTGTGTGTCTTGTGTGTTTGTGTGCGTGTCAGCCGAGCTACGAATGCTCTGATTCTTCTCTCGTCCGAGAAGATACGTATGCATAGGATGCGATATCCTAGCGAGCATGTGTCGTTTCCCCAGTCCGAACTACTTCGACTCTGATGTCTATGCCTGATAGACTAAGTAGGCCCAGGATACGATGTCCTGCCGAGTCAGTTTCAGTCAGTTTCTTGTGTCTCTTTCAGCCAGTGTGTGTGAGTATTTGAGCAGTGTTTAGCAACCAATTTATCCTTCCTTTTGTGCGTGGATCCCGTAGAGTACTACGGATGCGTAGGGGTGCTAATACCTTCCCTTCGCATAACCGACTCCCGAACCCATTCTCTTTGGTCGCGAGACCATGTTTTTTCCTAGGTTTACTCTGAGCGTTTCCTTTCCCTCTTTTGGGATAAATAACGCACGGTGGCGGCTCTGTTGTTCTTCTTTTCCCGCCGGTTTTTCGCGCGATGCGACAGGAAGAAATTTTATTGGTGTCGTGTTGTTGTTATTCTCAAGAGTGTAATATTCTTGAGAAATCGAGTTTGGTATGTAGTTCCTATTGGATTAGCTGAATTTAGTAAAAAAATATGGAGAAGTTTCCAAGTATTCAAGATTGGTCTAGCTTGCTTGAGCTGTGTAAGGGACAAATGTTGGGCACGATGCTCTAGAATGCTGGTACGACATATGGGCCTTGCTTGACAAGCGCCAAATTTTTGTGTTTTGAATGAATCTTTTGAGAAGATTCAGTTCTATTTTATTGCTAATTGACTTAACAATATGATTAGAATATTTGTTTGACAACTGGGTGCTATATTATATGCTCCCTTTGGATTGTCATCATCCTCTGTATTCTCAAAACTTTTGGAGTCGATTAGACTTAATCAAAATACCAGCTCTTGATGCCAATTGTTGGATGAGAATATGGAGTAGAAAAATAGTCTAGAGGGGGGGGGGGTGAATAGACCCTTTAAAAAAACACTTGGACTGATTTTTCAGAAATAGAATATCATAGGTTTTTCAAAAATGTGTGCGGAAGGTTTAAAGCGAAAATGTGCAGATTATACTTTTGTTGGAACTTGATCACGTTAAACACTTAACCAATTCACAAATTCCAAAGATGGTTTTATGATGATACACAAAAAGTAATTAATTGATTCAGTTATATAACTCACGAGGTGTGTTTATTCAACGATTCAATATCAATGAATTCTAATCTCAACAGTTTCTCAACATTTAATCACCATTAAAGATCAATTAGGCACCAATTCTAACAAAAAATAAGCTTACGTAATAAACTGCTACCAATTGAATAAATGATAAACTACGCTAAGAATTGAAAACCTAAGCAAACAATATCCTATGAAAATCAAACACAAAAGTAAGTGTGTGTGTGTGTGTGTGTGTGCATGTGTGTGTGTGAGTGAGAGAGAGAGAGAGGGAGAGAGAGAGAGAGAGAGAGAACACTGAGACTTATAGTGGTTCGACGTTCGTCCTCGTTTTTCCTACTCCACTCTTCAATGGTTTTCCATTGGAACCTGCTTTGTTCCTTTTTATTTTGACAAATATTGCAAGAGTTGATACAATCAACGACCCACAATAATGCTCAGAAAAAAAAATCTCATATCTAGATCTTGACTTGCATACAGTGTAATACCAAACTCTTATGTGTAATCTTTACTCGATTCACGCTTCTTGAACCTTCTAGCTTCACCAATCTGCTTACAGTCTTCTTGTGTGGCTATCACCCCTTGATCTCACTGATTTATTAAGTGATGAACTGTCTAAAGATTTGACAAGAACTTCACCTTGTCCATAGACTTCCACATAGTCACTACGAATGTAATCTAAAGAGAAGAACCTCATTCTTTTCATTGGAATTTATTAGTACCAATGACAATAACCTCGATCTTGCAAGCTACCTGAAAATCTCAACCAAATATTCAAGAACGATTAGTTTCAAGACGGTGTCTCCCTAAATCAATTACAAATAAATCATGATCAACATCTGAAATCAAACTTGAGGTTGAAGATAAAAGAATTTAGTTGCAAGAGTTTTTGAAGCGTTGATTTCACAAAATCACAAAGTTGATTAGAAATGTGGAAAAATGGTCTGATTCAAATTAGATGTAAAGTCTGATTCTAATCAAATGAAGCTGAGGTGACCCAGATCTGTCTGATTTGAATCAAGTGTAAAATTTGATTTAAATCACAAAGCTTCCTGATTCGAATCAAGTTAAAAGTTTGATTCGAATCAGATTGTTTAAAACAATTTGGTTTGCCTCTTTTCAATTTGATTCGAGTCAGGATATGTACATGATTCGAATCATGCACATAAAATCTCAATTTTTCAGGATTTTCAAAATACTTTGAGATTTTTCTTTCCACCTAACTTGAATCAATAACACACATGGTTCTTTCCACTGGCTCATGCAATTGACTAAAAGAATCATGATCACTCTCAAATATAACCATTGATTTATGCATGCTTAAAAAATGAATCGATTCAAACTTGATTCAGAGACGATGTGCAATTATGAAGGAGACTCAATAAACGATAATAAACGAAAGCGATAAGACAAACAGCAAAATAACCGTATTGTGGTTGCTTCCTTTAAAAGTGTTAGGGACATGCAATTTCAGTCTCCCCCTAGGGATATGTAACTACACTGCGGTGGAGAGAGGATGAAGAATCCAATTGAGCCAAAGAATCCACCTGAACCAGAGAAGAAGCCTACACTTATGTCGAATGTAGTGAAGGAAACAACCCACCAACTGGATCCAAATCAAGCTTAACTAAAGAATGAAATTACTTTTGATTAAATTCCGAATAAGGCCCATTAAACCCACTAATAGCCAAATGATTAGAGGAATCCATAATAAAATTATTGGAGAAAAGTAACTTTTCAGGGATTTGAATAGGGACTAAGGGACTAAGTGGGGGTGTAATACACTAGGCATAGTTGGACTTCCCCAGCCCAACCCAAAGGAGGACCACATGAGAGGGATTTTGAGATTGGACTAACGTCTAAAGCCGAATACCTCTCCTTGCTAAGGAACCCATGTCCATATTTTACTTAATATTTATGCTTTTATTTGATTGGTAATCCGAACTTCTCATGTCCATATTAAACACTCTTTAGAGTAATTACAAAACTCATAACTAAGGAACAAAGTTCCTCCCTCACTGCAAAATGTAAAAACAATATTAGAATTGAAATGTCAACAAGAATTTAACTTATTTAAATGTTAAAAATTGCATAAAATTAAATGAAATTTAAAAACGACAAAAAAATTTACTTAATATTTTGAAAAACTTGAACTTGTTTCTAGTTTACCAAGTATATTTCAGAAAATAAAGTAACCAACTTTTTCTCCTTTCCTGAGAACTATTTATAGATGAATTAAACTTTCATGTCACACTAGTAGTCATGTTATCGTTAACGGGATATATAGCAACTTGCATGGTGGCCCTTAACTCATACTTTTTATCATGCATCATTTGTCGGTTTCTTCTATGTTTTCGTAATTATGATTGTAGTATATAGAAGCAACATTGATTCATAGGTCTTAATAGATGCTAGTGTATAGATCTTTGTACAACAGAATTAAAAGCTGCTCAGATTCTGTATATCTCTGCCGTAAGTTCAATCTTTGGTGTTCGAAATGAAGTTAACTACTCCACTGTATGAAGTTTGAATATTCAAACACATTGTATTGAATACACAAAACAAACAAAATTAACTCATGTTTCAAATAGTGTTTCCCTCTTACAAGTAGGGACCAATAAAAGTAAAAAAAGAAACGATAAGATTGAATCAAAGTGGACCAATCTATCGTAGAGTGCTCAGAATGTGTTTTGGGTATCTTCTTGTATAGTGTTTTTTTGTTTCAATGTTGCAAACTATCAAACTTGTCTTTACAAAAGGTCAAACTCTTCGAGGTTTGAGTTTTAAAAGTGTGTTTCTTTCAAATTTTTGAGTTTGTATTGTGTTAGATATAAATAATTTTTGTGTTGAGTCATTTTTATATAGAATTTTTTTTTTAAACGAAATCTTCGTAGATGGATGGTATGATTGATTCTTTAAGATTTTTAAAAAATATGGGTTGAATGAATTTTTTGGCGTTTTATTTATTTTTAAATGAAAATTAAATGAATAAAAATTGATTTTTGAATTTATTTAAAATATTAAAAGCACCTAAATTCACAAAAATCACATGAATGAAATATAAAATAACTATATAAAATTTAAAATAAACATTTTTAGAAATTTATTGAAGTCAGTCCGCATAACCAAACACACCATGTTAAAATGAATACGTGTCGACCTTGTGAGTTTCACAATAAATAAGTATAGTGACATGCAGTTAGCATTTCTTTAGGGATTATATTATATGCAAATGCAATGGACGAAGTATATATCTTGCAACTCATTGCAGGAACATGAATTCTTTTAAGTGTACGGCATCATACTGCAAATATGGAGAATACAAATTCTCAAGGTAAAGCTATTAAATACTTTAGCGGTGAATTAAAAAAATTTATTCAAGTTGAAATTTTATAATTTTTTTAAAAAAATAATCATGTTTTTTAAAAATAATATGAAAATAACATTATTTTAAAATATTTAATTACTTAAAATAGCCATTTGTATTGTCGTATGATTAAGTTGAACAAATGCGTCATTTGAAGTGGTGCATGCATGTCTAATTCGCCACACACAATGACGCATGCATAATCCACTTAGTGGATGCACCAATGCATGTGACTATTGCTCTCTTTGCACACCTATAAATACATTATCATCCTCCCGTAATTTTTCACACATGTTATTATCTCCTTCCATTTTTCTTCAATCTCCTTTCATTTTTCTTTAAAACATCTTCATATATGTGTCCTTATATTCACAAGAGAAATGCCGATTTAATTTTTTCTGCAGTGCAACCTCCGATGAAGATCCGACTTTGAAATGTAGATACGTTCGAACATCTTAGCAAGACCTTGAATCGCTGGTTAGATGGAGAAATTGTAGAGAGTGAAAAGATCAAAAGAATTCAAAGGCTTGATATCACGTTCAACCAAAATTGAGAAGCTCGTTTCTGGGTGAATGTTAAAACTAACAGAGATGTTCACATGATGATGTATAGTTCTCACAAAATTGATTTGATGGTTGTAATCGCATAGTTATGTTGTTTATTTGTTGTATTTGGTTGTGATGTTGTTTAATTGTTGTAGTTGTTTATGTTGTTGTTTAATTATTGTTTTCAAGTTATTGTAATTGAATCTTACGATATTTATGAAATGAATGTTGTTTTTAATATAAAGTAAAAGGGTTACACTTAAAATTACGTTGTTATGCTTGGTCCAACACTGGGACAGTTTGTACGATTATGCCCGGGCTAGCGACATGAACTACACAATCTCACCATTTTGTTCGTCGTATCCATTTTGGTTCGAATACGAGTGTTGTTTGGGAGACCATGTTTCTTTCTATTTCATTGTGTCAGAGTATGTCCCCTTGATATGCAGGCCAATAATCCTCTTTTGCAACATACACTCAACCTACACTTCCCAATGGTACATTTCCTAACTATAAATACTAATGTTTATCAGCATTTCCATCAAACACACTCAACCTATCTACATTGTCTGCAGCATACACTCAACCTACCTACTTTGTCAGCAATATATACTCAAACGAATTCAACAAAATGTTTCTACTAACCATGGGTGATGAACATCGAGGAACAATCGACAATATTGCGACATTTGTAAGTTATTATTTAACTTCCATAACACTATTATTTATTACTTATTCTTACTTATTTCTTAATTATCTCTTGTTAGAACCCAAAGAGATTTCGAGGTCGTCTACTTAAATATGTATCACACGGTCATTTGATAGAACCGTATTTACGAGCATGCGGTTTTGGTAATCTACTTAACATAGTCTCATACTCAGTTGATTACAAATTTATTCTTACTTTGGTAGAAAGATGGAGACACGAGACCTACACATTTCACCTTCTATTCGGTGAATGTACTGTCACACTTGAGGACGTCTACATGTTGTTGGGTCTACTTATTGATGGTAAGACCGTAAATGGTAGAGTTAACTAAGATAACTCTATATGCGAGGAATTGTTGGGGTCCCTTTGTGTGAAGACACAACTACGGGAAAAACTTCGGGTCAACCTAGGGGCCAAGGTATTAATTTAAAATATCTTAAACAATATTATTCAAGTATTACATTTAATGAAGAATCGATTGAGTATGAAAAGATAATTAAAGCTCGTTGTTATATTATGATTCTATTTGGTAACTTTTTATTTCCTGAAAGTACTGGTACTACGATAAATATTATGTATTTGTCGTTGTTACGAAACATAAATAAAGTAGGAACATATAGTTGGAGTTCAACTGTTTTGTCTCATCTATATAGTTCGTTGTGTAAAAATACAAAAAAAAAATACTTGTAAGTTTTATTCTTGCATTTATTTTCTACAAGCACGTGATTGGTCGAGAATGTCGTCACTCGCCCCGGCCAACGAGAAGCCACTCACATTTCCCTATGCAACAAAGTAAGTTTATCTTAAATATTCTAATTTGTTAGACTTTATACTACAACTGACTGTAACTAATATATTTTCAATCTTTTCAATCTAGGTGGTCAGTTCTGGGGATGAACTACAACGGGTGTCCCAAACACGTTGTAGTAGTATATCATAATATTTTAAACAAAATTGGACCATACGATGTATCACTACTAAATAACTCTACTTTTGATTTAATAAAATTATCAAATTAAATATCCTCAAATCATGTCAAATTCTTATACAATTTATCCGGAGGCTGTATCTAGGTCTTGACCATCAGGTTAACGACGATGATGCTGCACTTTAGACAGCAAAAACACAAATAATCTGGTTCACTACTATGGAGATGCACTAGAGTGACCGTATGAAACTGCAACTCGGCATGCAACATGAAAATTCCAGAACCTCTGACGTGTTCAGGATATTAGCATCAACAAAGAGTCGATGGCCAATATGATAATTCTAATTGGAGAGACTTCGCTAAAGAGATGTGTCGTCATTGGAGGAATCGACGTCAACATATCTTAAACGAACCAATCATACATGGTGCTAGACAAAATCAACATTATTAGGCTTGGTTTAGGTCGGTTACAACACCATAATTTGTGTCTGAGCCAAGGTATTTGATTGATCCACGCCAACGAGCTTCGTCATCATACACCCAACAACAAATCTGTTGCATTACGCGAAAAACCGGCGGGAAAACAAGAACAACAGAGCCGCCACCGTGCGTTATTTATCCCAAAAGAGGGAAAGGAAACGCTCAGAGTAAACCTGGAAAAAGCATGGTCTCGCGACCAAAGAGAATGGGATCGGGAGTCGGTTATGCGAAGGGAAGGTATTAGCACCCCTACGCATCCGTCGTACTCGACGGGATCCACGCACAAAAGGAAGGAAAATGGTTGCTAAAAACGCTGCTCACAATCATCTACACAGGCTGAAAGAGACACAAGAAAACAGACAGGACTGACTCGGCAGGATATCGCATCCTGGGCCTACTTAGTCTATCAAGCATAGACATCAGAGTCAAAGTAGTTCGGAATGGGGAAACGACACATGCTCGCTAGGATGTCGCATCCTATGCATACGTATCTCCTTTGGACGAAGGAGAATCAGAGCATTCGTAGCTCGGCTAACACGCACACAAACAAACACGGGCAAAGGCAAACGTGGAGCCTGAATGCCAATCACTGGACTTACATCAGCATCCGAACCAAAAACACACACAAGGAGGCAAACGTGGAGCCCGAATGCCAATCACTGGGCTTACATCAGCATCCGAACCAAAACGAACTCACACTGGAACCCGAACGCCACTCGATGGACTTACATCAGCTTCCAAGCACACAACAAGACACAGGATGTGGAATGCCAATCGCTGGGCTTACATCCATCTCCTAACACCACCACAGGAAGAAGAAGGGTCTCGATTGCAACTAGGGCAAGAGAAAGGGGAGGTCTCAATCGCAACGAGGGCGAGAGAAAAGAATTAGTGTTAGTTGTTAGTCAAACTCGACAAGACATCGCATCTCGTGCCTACGTATCTCATCTGGACATGAGAATCAGAGTTGCCGTAGTTCGGCTAAACCATTCCTGTTGGTTTGTGTTTTTTAGGTGGACAACGTCACTATGCAATCTTCCAATCCATAGAATCGGGCACAGTTGACCTCAGTTGACCACAATTGACTTTCTATGGTTCCAGCTGAACTTCAGCTTGACTGATGACCTCTGAGCATCCAATATTTGTCCAAATCACTTCAAAATGATCCTTAGACCATGTGAGCTTGATAAATCAACCATAGGGCTTTGTTCCAATGAAAATAGCCCATGCTTGCTTGATTGGATCTCCTGATCAGTTTGACCTAATTTGTCAGTGGGCTTGCACATGGGCAAATGGACAATGCAATGTTATGCAGTGGACCATGTTATGTTAATGACCTAATATGAAAATGAATGTACAAAAGGTAGGGTGCAAATTTGAGGTGCTACAAAATCCCCACCCAATCATGGTTAGGCCACATACGTTTATGACCATCCTACAGTTTCCTTTTGGGATGACCTTGGATCCATGTTGCAGGGGTCGTCAGCTCCACACTTCATCAGATGCTGAAATTCATAATGGGTGATAAGTTGATAATTGTTGAAAGCGAGGAGGATATGATTATCAGCCACCTCTCCTAATTCATATATATTGAGGCAGGTGGAGAAACATTGGAGATACATTTTCAAGCCTTAGAAATCGCAGAGGTCAGTCGAAAATAAGATGTTCTGAAGAAAGAAAAGCCAGTCTCTTCATGGGGGAAGAATTTAGATCTGATTAAGAACGAAGATACAACGACTTGGGGAAAATTGTTGGAAATACCTGAGAAGAAGGATCGGTTCGAACTGGGTTACAAACCACTCAATAAAGAGGTTCAAAAGACCAATCAGAAGAAGATCCACACACTCCAAGAAACTTTCCACAATGTTGGGTACAAAACTAAAGACCGTGTGGTTGCAGTTGAAGAAGAAAAATAAGAGACACACAATTTGGTGTGCCATTGCTTACCATACGCTATTTTTAAAAATTGGAAGTCCGTCGAGATTTCTGAGATGATTTCTAGTTCAAAGTAATTTATTGTTTTCTAAATAAAATTATAATAAGTCACTTTCTCTGCCCAAGGCAAATGGATAAGTTTTCTAGGACCCCCTTTTGTTTCAATGAATTATTTATCAATAAAATTGCTTTTTTTTTTTCAAAATTGAGCTCCATTTTCCTTCATTTCATATTTTCCAAAGATGGCAATATTCTTTCATACACTCTCATTTCTAGCACTTCGTTAAAAAAATAATAATAAATAAAAATCTTCCTCATGCTGATTATTAAATGAACCTATTGAAAATAACAATGCTATAATTTCTTACAAGTTCGAATTCCCAGTTAACCAAGTGGAAGAAGGCGATGAGGATGATTGTGAGCTTCTGGAAGAGTTAGCCAGACTGTTTGGATGTTCATAATGAGTATGTTCAGATGAAGGTGGATGTGGAGATGAATGTTGTTGTTGGCTAGATTCTTTTGGGGTTTCAGTTTATTTTGTTGTTTCAGGTTCTTTTGTGGGTTTAGTTATGGTATTAAACAATTGGTTTTGAATGGGCATAAATAAGTTTGGGAAAAGAATTGATGAAGAATTAACATTAACATAATCATAAAAGTATAAGTCTCAGCATTAAAGGACTTACTTGGATTCTGGTTAGGAGAAACTTCACCAGATTCCTTTTCAGCATCCTTATTATGTTCTCCAGATCCTTCACCATCATCTTCAGACCTCAGAACCCTTTTGAGTGTCTCAGACTTCTTATCCAGCTTAGCTAGAGATTGAGGAAACAACATAGAAGGTCCTTCTCCAGACTTCTTTGACCTTCTCTTCTTCTTACGAGGTCTTTCTGGAGGGTCAAATGGCAGGTTGTGGATGTCTACCTGTCGCGGTGAGAATTAGATATCAAGCTATTTTATTAACTTGAACCACAAAACACTTAATGTTCACCACCGAACTTTAGTTTATCCAAGCGAAAGTCAAAAGATCGAACAAAACCCTAATTGTGCAATGTAAAAATAATGCGGAGAGATCGAAGGTTCGAGGGTTGTTTATACTAAGGGAAGGTATTAACAACTTAAGTATCTATAGTATCCTATAGGAACTTTTTGAAAGTATTTGTGTTATGTTATTGTTTGGAAATGTTTTATTGGGAAGGACCTAAAGGTTTTATTAAGTTTTTAGGACATGCTCAACAATTGCCTTCTATCAGAAGCTAGATCCATGTTATACTTTTATTGTTTGATGAAAGCATCAGACAAATCTTGGAAACAATGGATGCGAGTCTGATCAAGGGTCAAGTACCATTTGGAAGAGGCACCTTTCAAACTGTCTTGGAAACAGCGAATCATAAGTTTGTCATTGTCCACGTGAGCTGCCATCTTTCTATAGTACATGATGAAATGACTTTTGGGATAAGTAGCTCCTTCATATTTATCAAGGTTGGGTGTCTTGATTTTTTCGGGGATCATGAATCCAGATACAAAGCACATTTCTCTAGCAGTAACACCATAAATTTGATCACCTTCCATTGCTCTCAACCTTTTCCCAATAGTTTCAACATTTTCTCTCAGCTTTTCATGTCTTTCATCACCTTCTTCATACATATCAGGTATATCATACACTTGTTGATGATCATCGAAGTACGGTTGAACTCGAGTGTGCATGGAAGTGGGTGCAAAAGTGGGAATCACTTGATTAACTTCAGTAGTTAGTGGAACTGTGTGTTGAGTGGATTGTCCTTGAAGGGGAGGCACAAAACCGTGAGGAAGACCAAAGGGAGGCCAAGTTGTTGGAGTAGTAACTGTTGGCTGAGGATTAATCACCGGATTGACGATCTCAGAAACAACTGTGGGTTGAGTATCCATCTTTGAACGTACTTCTTACAACATCTCCATGATTTGACCTATATTCCCACGTAGATCTGTAAGCTCTTCATTGACTCTTTCCATCTCTTGCTCTTTCTCGACAATTCTTCGTCGGGCTTGAGCTCTGGTGTTGTACTGTTGTGAGGGTCTCAGTATGGAAACTAGAGAGGAAATTATGGGAATGAGTTTTTATTTCGAGAAACAAATGCAAGTATGATGACATATGCATGAATGCAATGAAAATTCAAATTTTAAAAGTTTCAAGGAACTCAAGAGATAATTGCGAACATCAAAAGGAAAATAACAATGGCCAAAAGAAACTCATTTCATTAGTCAAAGAGAGTTATAAAGTTTGAGTACACTTTCAAAAGTTCTAAACAAAGCTAAACAAAGTCCTAAGGAGATTCCCCTAGTAGCCTCAAGTTGAGCTTCTTAATTTGTTCTTCCATCTCAGCCTTCTCGAGCACAAGCTTGTCCACGATCAACTTCCAAGGAGTATCTGACTGAACACTAGAGGAAAATAAATCATCTTGCACATTCCTCTTCTTGTTGGAGATCTCTTCTTCATTCTTCATCTTCAACTTCCTTTGAAGTTCTTCATCCTCATTGTTGATGACTTGATACTTGTTCTTCCAAGCATCTCTTTCTCGCTGCGCTTTGGTCAAAGCAACCTTCAACTTCTTTGCATCAGTCATGAAGATATAGGTAGGTTCTTTGTCAGCTAAAGGCAGAGGCTCTTGGCGAGGATAAAGCATTTTCAAGTTGATGGCCATATCTTACACCCATTTAAGATAAGGTTCTAAGGAGACATACTTTGTCTTCCCTAAAACTTTCTTTTCTAGCTTATGAACATGGCGCCAAGCATGCACAATCTTCTCTTTGAGCGCTTTGCAATCTTCACATTCCTTAAAGAACAAACCCTCTAAGTGAATATTCTTTGGCTTATCTCTCATTGGATAACCGAGTTGACGACGAGCTAAGATTGGGTTGTAATCGATGCCTCCTTTTGTACCAAGAAGAGGTACATTAGAAAATCCTCCATAACTATCAATGATATTAACTCTATCATAGTCACGACTATACCGAATAATATCTAAATGTGTGAGCGACATAATCTTCTATGACCATAAAAGACCATCCTTAAGATCCCAAAAAGCATGAGACCTAGGCAAGTGAGAAATAAACCACTTGTACAACATAGGCACGCAACATGTAATCATTCCTCCGCTATAAGAATTTCTTATATGAACAGAATGATAGGCATCAACAAGCAAAGTAGGAACTAGATTTCCTATTATGAAGATCTTGATGGCATCCGTGGAAACAAAGTCATCAAAACTAGGAAAGAGGAACGGTCCATAGATAAGTAGAGAAAAAACAGCTTCAAACGCATCTGAACTCGTCATTCTAGCAAAATACTGAGCTTTGTTCACTAGAAACTTAGTTGTCAAACCAAGCATTTTTCCTTTTATGGTCATGTGATCCCTGATCTCTGACATTTTCAGGTGAGTAGCCTTTGCAATGTCTTGATCTTTGGGATCTTCCTCCAAACCAGAAAATGGAGCTTGACTAGAAATAGGAACA